>NC_134122.1:43852500-45265000 GCF_040939455.1 Microcebus murinus | reverse complement strand
CCAATGGAAAGGTTATTTACCACTTACGACAGTGTCTCCTAAGAGCAGTCAACTCATTCCACATCACCAGGAATAAAAAAACCAATCCTCCAGACTGAAAACCTATTTTTTCACATTTTTCAATATTTATCAGGCTGAAAGACTATTTGAGGAAACAAAAGATCATTCCCCCTTATGTATAAATGCTAAAGAGACACAAACTAGCATACTATATGGCAGTGGTCCCCAACCTTTTTGGTGCCAGGGACCAGTTTCATGGAGGACAATTTTTCCATGGACTAGCAGATGGGGAGGCAGAGCTTATGCAGTGATGCAGGTGACGGGGAATGGCTGTAAATACAGATGAAGTTTCACTGGCTCACCACCCACTCACTTCCTGCGGTGGCCTCCTGGTTCCTAAATTTCGTGGAAGATAATTTTTCCATGGACTGGGGGGAAGAGGAATGGGATGGGGTACCAGTACTAGTCCATGGCCCAGGGTTTGAGGGCCATAGCTATAAGGAAACTATATATATATATGTAAAGAAAAATACCCACACACACAAAAAAAAAAAGATTAAGAAAACACATGCATTCAAACACATTTAATAAAGATTATTAAAGATCATATTTTTAAAAGTAGGGATTAAACAGCACACACCACATTTCATGAAAATGAAGCATAGTTCAGATGGTTATACATTTGTACAGTGAAAGAATAACCAGCTCAACACTTTTATAGATTCAGCACATAAACTACATAGTCCTCCAGTAATAAAAGTGTATTTATTACAGATGGGAACAAGTGGTTCATTTCATTTTCAGGCAATTTGACCAGACTGAGTCATCTACAGCACTTTGTAGAAACCACTCTATCAAAAACTCCGAAATGCATGGCTAGGACCATGTCATTACCTCAAAACATGTCTCTCTGAAATGTGATGCCCTAATTTCCCCAACTGATCACAACCTTCTTCCTTCTGTCATTCCCATTGTCTCATTATCAAAAATTTGTATGTATCAGATCTGTTCCTATTTCATTTCTTACCTTAAATAGCATACCCTCAAAACAATGACTGATCAAATCAACTGTTGTTTTTTTGTTTTGTTTTGTATTGTTTTTGAGACAGAGTCTCACTTTGTTGCCCAGGCTAGAGTGCGTGCCGTGGCGTCAGCCTAGCTCACAGCAACCTCAAACTCCTGGACTCAAGCAATCCTGCTGCCTCAGCCTCCCGAGTAGCTGGGACTACAGGCATGTGCCACCATGCCCGGCTAATTTTTTCTATATATATTAGTTAGCCAATTAATTTATTTCTATTTATAGTAGAGACGGGGTCTCACTCTTGCTCAGGCTGGTTTCGAACTCATGACCTTGAGCAATCCGCCCACCTCGGCCTCCCAGAGTGCTAGGATTACAGGAGTGAGCCACCACGCCCAGCCAAATCAACTGCTTTTTTAAACCAATTCCCTCAGTAGTTCATATTCCCTCTGCTACAATTCATGTCTTCAAGCCCCTTATCAATCCCTACCACCCTCATTCCTACAAGATGACATCACCTCCCATTCCCTCATCAACTTCATATGTTCCTAACACCACATTCACATAAATGCATCTTTCAAAAATATGCTTAATTAATCACATTGCTTCCTTTTCCTCATTGGTATAAAAATTGTTAAACCCTTTTCAGCTGGAAAAGTATCTGCCTTAGTATCTGAATGTTATATGATTACCTAATCAAGTAATATATAATTAAGAGATTAAGGAACAAAATTAAGATCAATTCAATAAAAGCAAAAACCTAGACACTTTTAGAAGACATGGGAGAGAAATTTTAGAGAGAGAGAGAGAGACAGCTTTGGTTCTGAAATCTAGCTAGCTCTTAGAATTTCATGGAGAATCTAATAAGAATGCATATGGTAAAGTCCCAGATCAGTTGAAAGAAAAAAAAAAAAAAAAAAGAATGCATATGGAAAGCACAGGGCACACCATAAAACTTCATCAGACAATATTATTATTATAAAGCCAGGTAAGTATGTTTCCATGTGTTATTACTCTACCCAGGTTACCCAACACAAATTTTTTTTTTAACTTTCCTTCTCCCAATACATTTAATATGGTTAAAATATAACTAAAGATAACTTATTAGACCATTAAATTATTTTTCTATAGCTGTTAAAAATGATGATGGTATTTTAATAGGGATTAAATTGATTCTGTAGATCTCTTTGGGTAGTATAGACATATTAATAATGTTGATTGTGATGACCCACAAGCATGGTATGGTCTTCCACCTGTTTACATCCTCTGCTATTTCCTTCTTCAGTGTTTCATAGTTCTCCCTATAGAGGTCTTTTACCTCCTTGGTTAAATATATTCCTAGGTATTTTATTTTCTTTGTTGCTGTTTTGAGGGAACTGAGTCTTTGATTTGGTTCTCACTTTGACTGTTGTTGGCGTATATGAATGCCTCTGATTTCTGTGTATTGATTTTGTATCCTGAGACTTTACTGAATTCATTTATCAATTCAAGGAGTCTCTTGGTTGAGTCTTTGGGGTTTTCTTGGTATAATATCATATCATCAGCAAACAGTGAGAGTTTTATCTCTTCTCCTGCCATTTGGACGCCCTTAATTCTGCTCTTGTTTAATTGCTATAGCAAAGACTTCCAGCACTATATTGAATAGAAGTGCAGATAGTGGGCAACCTTGCCTTGTTCCAGTTATAAGTGGGAATGCTTTCAGTTTCTCCCCATTCAGTATGATGTTGGCTATGAGTTTGTCGTATATGGCTTGTATCATTTTTAGGTAAGCCCCATCTATGCCTATTTTGTTGAGTGTTCTTATCATAAAAGGGTGTTGAATTTTGTCAAATGCTTTTTCTGCGTCTATTGAGAGGATCATGTGGTCTTTGTTTTTGCTTCTCTTTATATGGCGAATTACATTTATAGATTTGCATATGTTGAACCATCCCTGCATTCCTGGGATGAAGCCCACTTGGTTGTGATAGATTATTTTTTCGATAAGCACCTGGATTCGATTGGCTAGGATTTTGTTGAGAATTTTTGCATCTATATTCATAAGGGATATTGATCTGTAGTTTTCTTTTTTTGTTACATCCTTTCCTGGTTTTGGTCTCAGGGTTATGTTGGCTTCATAAAAATGTACATGACCATTAAAAACCTACCAAAAGGACACTTGCTTCACTAAGCATTCTTAGACCATAATATATTCAGTTGTTCCTTACACTGCCATTTTATTTGACACTTGTAATTAATGATTTCTTAGAAAAAGGCAAGCACTGCTATGATATCCTTGAAAGGTCAGTCTTGAGATTAGAAAAGAAATCCATGGATTCCTTTTGGTAACTCTTCTGTACCCAATGATTTTAACAGCTTATCAGACAAGAGATACTAAGATAATTGGGTATTTGAAGGCTGAAATTACAAAGAACTTTTCCCAACAAATTGTTTTTATTTTGTCATTTAATATCCACAATTCAATACTAATAAGCATAGTCAACATTTGTTAAGCATTCATTATTCCCCAGATATTACATTAAGTCCCCTACATATATTATTCCATTTATTTTTCATATCCCCACAATGAAGTGGGCATGATCATCTTCTTTTACAAGTGAAGAAACAGACATAAAGGAGTCAATAGCTAACCCAAAATTATGTAATATGCAAATCTCACAATGGCTAGACAAGAGCCCTTGCCTTATCTGGTGCCAAATCTGGTTGTTCTTTTTTTGTTGTTGTTGTTGTTTTGGGGGGGGGGAGACAGAGTCTCACTCTGTTGCCCGGGCTAGAGTGCCATGGTGTCAGCCTAGCTCACAGCAACCTCAAACTCCTGGGCTCAAGCAATCCTCCTGCCTTAGCCTCCCGAGTAGCTGAGACTACAGGCATGCGCCACCAGGCCCGGCTCATTTTTCCTATTTTTGGTAGAGACGTGGTCTCGCTCTTGCTCAGACTGGTCTCAAACTCCTGAGCTCAAAGGATCCTCCTGCCTCGACCTCCCAGAGTGTTAGGATTACAGGCATAAGCCACTGCGTCCAGCCCAAATCTGGTATTTTTAACCACTACTCCACAGTCCTCCAATATATACATACATATGTGCAAAAGGCAGCATAGAATACTCCACAATTAATGTATAGAAAAGATCGAAGGTGACTTAAGAAATTCTAGTACTGGTTATTTCTAAGTGCCAAGATGCTGGGTGATTTAATGTTCACTTTAAATTAAATTAATTTTAAGAACTGAAGTTTATTTTTCTACATTTTCTGTATTTCACATTCTACAAAGTATATACAATGAGCATGTTCAACTTTTATAGAAAAAGCAAATATACTGGGAAACTTATAAAGAAAATGTTTATATGCATGGACCCAACAACTTGAGCAACAACTTTAGCAACTTAAAAGAGCTAAAATGGTTTGGAGAAATCTTAAGGTATCTATTCACAGATTAGATTCAATAAACATTTAGTGGTCACCTAACAGGTGCCAGGCACTGTGCAAACGTCATCGTATTATTAGTGTATGGTTGCCAAGAAGATCCCCACTTTACCTATGAAGAAACTGGGGATCAAGGAATCCCCAGAGGAAGTGGGATTCTAGCCCAGTATTGTTCTTACTATTCCTCAGCCACCTTTTTCTTATATCAAAGACAGCTGCAATTGAAGACACATGATGTTTGGAAACTAGTAGCTAAAACCTCTTCAAACTCCTTTAGTTGTTTGTTTGTTTGTTTGTTTTGGTCAAGCTCAAGGAGAAGCAAAGATGCTTTGTGGGCCCTGCTCACAGCAACAACAGTTCTGTGGGCCCTGCCCATTCTCCCCTACTTCAGTACACAAGACAGAAGTGGGTCTGCCTCTGGGCTGGAGTCTCCAAAGATGGTCAGTGTCTTCACTGGTGGTCAGTATTGATTTTCTTAACTCCTGGACCTCAGCACATGCCTTCCTAGTGCCCTGGATCCCGTTGACACCTTCCCATCTCACCCAACCACCCTGTGCTCTGCCCCTTATTCTCCTGGACTTCCCACCACTATTCAATATTCCCAGACCCACCTCTCCTGCACAGTAATGTCAGAGACTGGACTATTAGCACATGCTGGCTGTGTCTCATTCATATATAGGACACGATGGGGTTCAACAAAGGGCTTAGGAATAATGAATTCATTAACGATCTTGACTGTGTGCCTGAAAGAAGTGTGACAGCCACAGAAATCTCTTTTCTTCTCTGGATTCCTAACCCAGGTCCCTCCAACCCTGCCAGTGCCCTGGATAAGAAAGAAGATGCCAAGGAACTCTAAAATCCTATCTGTACTCTGCCAGCAACTACATCAAGGTCAAGAAAAGAAGAAATTAAATGCATTTATGCAAAGGAAATATTTAGAATGCAGAGGAAAGACATTTCTGAGCAAAATTCCCTTCCAAGTGCTCCAATCAATGGCAAGTACTCAAAGACATCAAAAGGATGCTGCTTCCTCCAACTTCAGACACAAAACAGAAGTTAAGGATGGAAGGGCAGTTAAGAGAATGTTTGGCTCTGTACAAAGGCAACCTTCTTATCATTAGAGATTTTTTTTATTAAGCTATTAGAAGTGTAGTGAGAAAAAAAATATGACAGAAATGTAACAAATGCATTCTTGGTCAAAGTCCTGATGCCTCTGATTTTTATTTTATAGCATTTTATAACATATCTGTGCCTCTTTATAAGGACTTGTCGGCTTTGACATTAGTAGAAATCATGCATCTCATCTCTGGTGTTTTTGGAAAATAAGAAATGTGAGTTACATAAAAATGAGATCCAAATACATCTGCAATTTACAACAGCCTTTCCCCCAAAAAAGCATCACTCTGCTTAGTGCTGAGGGGAGCAAGGGTACTGATTTGTTGAATGCAATGAACTCCCCCCAGGTTCATCATTTTAATCAGCAAACATCATCACTGTGACAAGTTAGGAGTCACTCAAAAATGTTCAAGATATTTTTAAAAAGCAGAAAAAAGATAATTTCCAGAGAAATTGCAACAGGCATCACTTTTGTGCCCCAGGATTTGGGATTCGGAAGAACACTGAACAATATTTCTACTTTATCTCTATCATTATGTTTGAATTCTAAATAACATCATTTAATTTAATGATAATATATATTATCTGCAATGCTGTCACTGATAATGCATATTGATGAATATTTATTATTAATTTGAAGAAGCCATTTAAGTGAAGTATCATAAAAATAATTGGCTCTTGGCCGGGCGCGGTGGCTCACGCCTGTAATCCTAGCTCTCTGGGAGGCCGAGGCGGGCGGATTGCTCGAGGTCAGGAGTTCAAAACCAGCCTGAGCAAGAGCGAGACCCTGTCTCTACTATAAAATAGAAAGAAATTAATTGGCCAACTAATATATACAAAAAATTAGCCGGGCATGGTGGCGAATGCCTGTAGTCCCAGCTACTTGGGAGGCTGAGGCAGGAGGATTGCTTGAGCCAGGAGTTTGAGGTTGCTGTGAGCAAGGCTGATGCCACGGCACTCACTCTAGCCTGGGCAACAAAGTGAGACTCTGTCTCAAAAAAAAAAAAATAAAATAAATAATTGGCTCTTAGTAAGTTATATTTGCCACATGTCTTTGTTCTAAACTCCTTAGCTGAAAATAAATGCCCTCTGCCATCCTCCTTTTCTTGAATTTTAAGATGATTAATGTTCCCCATGATCTTTTAACTCTTATGTAAGGGCACTGCCCAAAGGCCAATTAACTGGTCTAGTAGTAGAATGTGTGCTTTCTATTATATACATTTGTTCACAGAATTTGGCATTACTAATAAATTTATTAAAAGCTGTCTAAAATGATTTTGTTCTAGAGAGAACATAGGCTGCAATAATATGAAGCACAGGGTTAAGGTTAAGTCTTGGCTCTGTCCCTGGGAGCTCCCAGGCCTTTAACAAATCACCTGACTCCTCTTAGCTTAGTATCTTCATACTAAACGTTTTCCAAAAACTCCTGCCTACTTCACTGCAGGTGACGAGACCATGGAAGAAATTCAAAAAGGCATCACTGTGGTTAATTAGCAACTTAAATACACAAAGCCCACTTATTCTCACCTAAGAGACCTGACCCAAAAATGCAGCAAATATTATTCAGCAAGTAACAACAGCAACAACAATGGAAAACTTCCATCACCTACTTATTCCTCAGTAAAAAATTTCCATTAGTCATTTGATCTCTTAAATTGTTAGTTGAGGGTTTTTCACATTAAAACTGATATTTGTCAGCAAGAATAATAAATGCTCACTGTTTTGATCATTAAATCAAATCAAAAGTTGTTAAAATATTCTTTTCATCATTTAGAGCTAGAGACAAATTGTCCACAGACTGCACTGCATGGTTTGATTATGTTGTTTTTTTAATCTGACCTCAATCGGAACATGCACTTGGCAACACAGGCCTTTTTAGAGCAAAAGAAATGTTGTATAGCCAACAGCTCACATTTCTTGCTAAAATGGGTGAACAGTTTTTTTCTGATAAAATCTAAGGCACTCAAGACTCAATGCAATCACTATCAAAATCCCAATGATATTCTTTGCAGAAATTTCTTAAAAATCATAAAATTCATATGGAATCTCAAGAGACCCCAAACAGCCAAAAAAAATCTTGAAAAAGAAGAACTAAGTTGGAGGTCTCACACTATGATTTCAAAACATACCACAAAGCAACCATAATCAATATAGTGTGGTATGGCATTAAGGCATACATAGGCCAATGGAACAGAATAGACAGCCCAGAAATAAAGCCTTGCATATATGGCCAAATGATTTTTGACAAGGGCACCAACACTACACAATGAAGAAAGGACAGTCTCTTCAACAAAATGGTGCTGAAAAAACTGGATATCCACATATAAAACAATGAAGGTAGACTCTTAC
Source organism: Microcebus murinus (assembly GCF_040939455.1). Lineage (NCBI taxonomy): Eukaryota > Metazoa > Chordata > Mammalia > Primates > Cheirogaleidae > Microcebus > Microcebus murinus. Next base: position 45,257,101 of record NC_134122.1, on the reverse strand, counting down.
ATCATATACAAAACTTAACTCAATCATTAAAGACCTAAATATAAGATCTAAAACTGTAAAATTCCTAGAAGAAATCATAGGGAAAAAGCTTCCAGATATTGGATCTGGCAATGATTGCTTGAATATGGCATCAAAAGCACAGGCAATAAAAGTAAAAATAGACAAACAGGACTACCTCAAACTTAAAAACCCTTTGCAAATCAAAGGAAACAATCAACTGAGTAAAAAGGCAGTTTATGGAATGGGAGAAAATATTTGCAAATCATATATAATACAACCTTCCCTCGGTATCTGCAGGGGATTGGGTCCAGGACCCCCCATAGATGCCAAAATCAATAGATGCTCAAGTCTCATATTAAATAGCAAAGTATTTGCATATAGCCTATACACATCCTCCTATATACTTTAAATAATCTGATTACTTATAATACCTGATACAACATAAATGCTATGTAAATAGTTGTTATATTATATTTTTTTAATTTGTATTTTTTATTGTTTTTTCCCAAAATTTTCTATTGGCAGTTGGTTGAATCTGAAGGTGAGGAACCGACAGATAGGAATAGCCAACTGTATCTGACAAGGGGTTAATATCCAGAATATGTAAGAAACTTTTACCTTCTACAACTCAACAACAAAAAACAAATAACTTGATTTTAAAATAGGCAAAGGAATTGAATAGACAATTCTCCAAAGAAGATACACAGAGGCTCAATAAGCATATGAAAATATGCTCAATACCACTAATCATAAGAGAAAGGTAAACCAAAATCTCAATGAGATAGCCCCTCGCACCCATTAAGATGGCCCCTATCGGAAGAACAGAAAATAACAAGTGTTGAAAAGGCTGCAGAGAAATCGGAGCCTTTATGCACTGCTGGTGGGAATGTAGAATGGTGCAGCCAGTATGGATGGAAAATCCAGCATGAGTATGTAACCACTTGAGCTAATGCCAACGCTGGTGCAGCCATTATGGAATACAGTATGGAGGTTCCTCAAAAATATAAAATAGAACTACCATATAATCTAGCAATCCAAATTCTAGACCGTCTTAGTCAGTTTGTGCTGCTATAACAAAGAGCCATAGAGTGGACGGCTTACAAACAACAGACATTTATTTTCCACAGTTCTGGAGGCTGGAAGTCTGAGATCAGGATGCCAGAATGTTCAGGTTCTAGTGAAGCCCCTCTTCCAGGTTACAAACTGCCCGCTTCTTGCTGCATCCTCACATGAAAGAAACAGAGCAAGCTACCTTTCTGGACTTTTCTTATAAAAGCACTAATTCCAATCATGAGGGTTCCACTCTCCAGACCTAATCACCTCCCAAATGCCCACTTCCAAATACCGTCACATTAGAGACTGGATTTCAGCATATAAATATTGGGGGGATACATTCAGTCTAGAACATGGGTATATGACAGCTATCCGAAAAGTATCTATCCATTGCACGGCTGGGTAGTTTCCATATAGCCCTCCTACGTCTAAAAGATATACACAGGATGCAGGATCACAAAGAGAGATTTGCCCACCTATGTTCACATTGCAGCATTATTCACAATAGCCAAGAGGTAAAAGCAACTCATATGTCCATTTACAGATAAATAAATAAACTGTGGTATATGCACGCAACAGAGTATTACGAAGCCTTAAAAAAGAAGGAAATCCTGTCACATGCTACAACACAGATGAACCTTGAGGACATTATGCTAAGCAAAATAAGCCAGTCACAAAAGGACAAATATTGTGTGATTCCACTCGTATAAAGTACCCACAGCAATCAAAATCACAGAAACAAAAAGGTAGAAAGGTGGTTCGCCAAGGGCTCTGGGGCAGAGGAGGGAGAAAGGGAAAATTTGTGTTTAATGGTTACTGGGCTTCGGTTTTGCAAGACGAAAAAGTCCTAGAGATCTGTTGCATGACAACATGAATATGGCTAACGCTTTTAAATTACACACTTCAGGATGATTAAGATGGCAGATTTAGTGTTATATGATTTTTATCTCAATAAAAAGATGAACAAAAAAAACCAAAATAAAAACTTTATAAAATATAAAGAATCTGAGGCAATCGGTATTGAGTTTACAAAATAATGCCGCGACGCTAGGCTGCCTAGAAAAAGTTATCCAGGGATCTGTTTTAAATTACATAATGAGAACTGCCAGGCACTGAGCTAAGAGCTCTATAGGTATTACCTCATTTAATAATCCCAATAGTTAGATCATAATTATCTCCATTTAATATAAAATATTGAGCCTTAGTGAGGTGACACCCTGATAAGAGCCCTCTCTCTATGACTCCAGGCCTGTGTTGCTAAGTGTTGCACTGCATATTGCAAGACCTAAAACCTTCTCTGATTAAACACTCATCTAGACCAGGGAACAAAACCCATAACAGATGCCATCTTTTCCTAATTAAACAAAAAACAAAGGCCAAAAATAGCAATGCTGAACTTCGGAAAAACAATCAAATCAAACCAAACCAATTTAGAAATTGACACAATGTCAATTTCCCATTTCTGTTTATAGATAGCCTACAATATCTAGCCAGGACGAGGAGTTCCTGCATCTTCTCCTTCCTTTTTGACATAAATTTTTAAAAAATGCTAGAAAACCACCTTTAGAGAAATAGATTTACAGCTGAAGCATATTCATTCACCAACCTTCCCCAGCAAAATTACAGCGGGCAGATATGATTACATTCCTTCACCAAGAGCAGCCGTCAATGAGACCAGATCAATTTTAGTTTTTTTAAACTAGCTGCCCAAGGCCTGGCAATGATGAAAATGCTAATTCTGCCAGCTGAGTCATACAGTTTTAGTGATCTGGACAAAGAGAGGAATAAGTTGAACTGAAGTATGTAAAGAAGAGATCACTGAGAAGTATGCACAATGGGACAAACAGATTTTTTCACAAGACAATACAACTAAAAAGCAGGCTGCAACTAAAAAAAAAAAAAAAATGAAATACAAGAAGTCCCTGTTTTAAAAGATGTAACTTGGGGAGGGCTCTGGATCCTTAAAATGATCCCTACGGTCTCCCGGGGCCACAGAAGATTGTGATTCTGTCATCTGCTTTTTGTCGAGAGCAATTGCACAATTTAAAAGTCTATGTGACATTCTCACCACTGTTATTTTTTATTGCAATTCTGATCTGAGAATTGGGAGGTGGGGGTGCCAAGCTGCCCAGGGATTCACTTTGTGAACTCAGCACAATCACCCCTGCCTCTGGCTTTTGGAGCTGGCAGGAAGCTGATCTCCCTTCTACTGGCGCCCTGCACCCATCTGTGGAAGCCCAAGAGCTGCTCTCCAGCCTGCGTCTCCTCCTCAAAATGCCGCAGTGGAAGGAGGCTCGAGGCCAGCAAAGCAAGGCTCTCTGGAGGCCGCTGGAGGCCGCCTGCATCCTCTGCAGCCTATCAGCTCTGCAGCCGTTTGACACAAATCCGTCCAGATGCTGAAAACTTACTGCAGGCTTTAGCTACACTCACAGCCACGAGGAAATGAGAATAATTTTTTTTTTTTAATGTTTCTCTCTCTGTTTTCAACAGTAAATCAAGATGATGGGATTTCTGGGGACATAAGGGGAAAGGTCAACCTGTGCTTTTTGACGGGGCCTGTTATGCAAGTGGATCTCATTCTGTTTCTATTGTTATACGCTAGAAAGAACACCCAGAATGCATCGTTCAATCTTGGTAATCGAGTTGAAAAACCACAAGTATAAATCAAAGCATCTGGCCGAAAACTTGTGATCAGTGACACCTTAAAAGTAAAAAATAAAATAAAATAAAATTACTTCATACTCAACTCCAGGTGTGGGATTCAGTCTAGTTAAACTGCAGCTAGATGCCCCTGCAACAGACTGACAGTGGAATCGGGCTTGCTTGTTGTTTTACTAAGGATCTCACAGGACCATGTATTTGTTTTTACCTATGGAGTAGTATGTTATAAAAGAGGCAGACATAACCATCATGCTTGCGTTAAAATAGTTCTAAACGCACTGTCTGCACTAACGTGGAGCCTTTGCCACAGGGAGTAATTATGTTGAGAATGGAACACAGAAAAAAGAGAGAGAGAGAGAAACATTTTCCTAATTCACAATTATAAAGCCCTACAAGATGAGATCCCATCTTTCATGAAGCAGGATGTGGCATTTCACTACAAGAGCACTTGGAGTTTCAAGGGGGACATCAGCTCCCAGATTGCAGACCCTTGAAGGGCCTGGAGTTGCAGCCCTGAAACTGAAGACATCACAGACCTAAGAACCAGAGGTGGATTTGTGTCAACACGATCGTGGCAATAAAACCCTTTCGCCAGGCACTGAAGGGAGCAGGCGAGGTAAACTTGAAGATGGCATGGCACGGCTGCCCACAAGCTGTGCTGCAGTCTAAGGAATCGTGCGCACAAGCTGAAAACGAAGAGCCCAAACGTTTATGCTTGCTGGGCTTTGACTTGCTTTGGATTCCCATGTTGTCTACACCTCCAAAAGTCCAGTGGCCCCAGAGAGACAAAGCCCTGGGAACTTCCATAGCACTGGGCAATGCCATTTGCTTTATCCTGAGTGTACACAACCGTGCACCACCACTTCCCATCCCAACCAGACCAGGATATCATGAGGAGAGGAACCTTATCTTCTACATATGTGTGTCCCACTGCACATCATAAGTACCCAAAGGTTTGCTGCTTGTCATCTGAATAACAACAGGGGACACTGACACAGTCAGAGACACTTCTGCATCCAAGGGACGCCAACCTAAAGACCAGGGGTGAAGATGCTGGAAAGAGAATTTGCGAGGCGAAGGAACATGCAGAGGAAAGACCACAAGCTCTGTCTTAGACACATGGAGCATGAAACCGAAGACAGTCAATTCTGAAAAATATGCCAAGACCTAAATATGTCATGAGTATGTTATGATAACCTCACATGTATAACCATGATCTCGGCGATTTTTAGTATAAAGACCTCTTCGGGAAGGACTAAGATCTTTCAACACAACTAAAGAAATTAGCACCATTTTCAGTGAGACCACAAGAGCCTCTGTACTTTTAACTAAAAAATAAATAAATAAATAACTACAGATAAACTTATCACATTAGAAAACTATGAGCATTATCATATGATAAACGTCAGTGCGCAAACACAAAGCTGTGGACTTCCTAGATTATTTATAAGCCACCACTGTACCCCAAATGGCATTTTAATAATAGCTAACATTCATCATTATCTAATTTTTAAATAAAAACAGACTACGCAAGTATTATTTTTGTCAAAAGACTATTTATTCTGCCAAGGACCTAAGGAGTCAGGCAACTGCACCTATTATCTAACAGAAAATAAATTATGTAAGTCTCTGAAAAATACATTCTTGATTAGATTAAGCTTTAATAAAGGTTATTTATGGCTCCTGGAAAGTAGTTCTTCTCTTGTAAATTGTATTCCATAATTTGAGAAAACTCAAAACTTGCATCATGCGAAGGAAGAAAGACCTGAGTCAGCGTCTTCCCGTCTCATAATTGGGAGAAAGAGCAGGAACCTGGGTCCTCCTGAGACAGTGGTGAGATGAATCACTCTTCAGCGGCCTCCTCTCACACCTGCCCCCCCCACCCCGTCCTCTGCTCCTCCCCACCGACACCCTCCTTTGCAGCCACCACACTAAGTCTTGCTTGGACTGGAGGCTTGGGGGGGGTCCTCAGAGCCTCTCCCCAGCAGTGGCAGGGCACTACAGCACCCCTGACCCTCCGCATACTCCAAACTAAGGGTTACACATCGACACTAGGACAAGCCCTCCCAGAAGGGGACAGTGGGACAGAAGGCTTCCAACAGCAACAAATCATGTGGGGAAAGGATTATGTCATCGATCCTGATCAATTTAACCGCAACGTCTTACTGTGTTTGGACTCTCCTTCCCTTGAGTAGCTGGAGTTTCCGTTCTCAATGTTGACTTGCCCAGACATTAATATGCAATATGAAGCTATTTCTTCACTTGTCAGATAAGCTCTAAGGGTTTATGGAAAATCTGACTAGTATCAGCTGCCCTCATTTACGGAGAAAAGTTCCCTCCTCTTGTCACTGGTATTTTAGCAAAAGTCCATCTCTAAGTGGAACAAAGGAGGAGACACTGTATTGTGTCAACATTTCTGAAGGTCACTTAGTCATCTCCCTGTTTCTTGATTAGGCTAAATCTCCCCTGTAACATTTTACTTTCTTTCTAAGGTTACCTTCAAAGAGTCCACCACAACTCCTTTCTATGTGTATTCTTTATCTTTACTGCCTGGAAATTTTCTTTCTCCTGGCCTGAATATGTCACATTAACATTTAAATGTGCTTTCCTTCATTAGGTCCTCAGTGGCTCCACACCCGTATGTACCTTCCCTAAACTGCTCTCCAAAGGTCACCAGTGGCCTCCCAACTGGTGACTCCACAGGACTATCTGTAGCTCTCACACCCCATACACTCCCCGTTTGGTCCTGCTGGTCACTGCCTTCTTTATACACTGAGAGCACACCTCCCCCTAAATTCCTCTGTCCTGGTTCTCGTCCTTTTGCTCTAAATAATCTTTCCTAAAAGGCACTATTCCCAGATCCTCCTTCCTCTGCCAAATTCTTAATGAATGGCTTGCCCTGGGATTCCACTAATAATAAATATAGCAAATGAATGCAAAGTAGGTTCTACACGTAAAGGGTTAAGAAGTTAGGATGATATACTTTGAAAAGAGGAGGATTCTTGGTGACTTACAACTTTATTACAATCTGTAAATCCTGTACCAGCCAGCTTGTTCTGCAGTGGGGAATCCAAAATGGCTCGGGTCAGGATCTCGCTGGCAAAGAACAGAGACTGGACGTTGCCAAAGTGAGTACACAGTACACTGAACCCTGGTCTGCCTGACCCTCGGATGTGTTCACCTATCTTATAATACTAGACCAGAATCACCTGTTTTCACGGCTGTTTCCCCAGATAAATGGGAAGATATGCAATAAATCATTATAAATTCAATCATATCATGTCCCTACTTAGAACCCCTTGATGGAGTCTCCCTGGGTTCATAATAAAATCTGTACTTCTTATGCCAGCTTACAATGTCTCAATGTCTGGCCCTGGCTGCCTTCCAAATCTTCCTGGCCTTCTTTGTGGATCTCACAAATATATCCAAGCTGGCTGCAACCTTCAAAAACAGGACAACTTGATTTTTAAAAATCATGTATGTCAGGCCAGACGTGGTGGCTCATGCCTGTAATCCTGGCACTCGGGGAGGCCGAGGAGGGTGGATCGCTCAAGGTCAGGAGTTCGAAACCAGCCTGAGCAAGAGCGAGACCCTTTCTCTATTAAAAACAGAAAGAAATTAATTGGCCAATTAAAAATATATATAGAAAAATTAGCTGGGCATGGTGGTGCATGCCTGCAACCCCAGCTACTCGGGAGGCTGAGGCAGAAGGATCGCTTGAGTCCAAGAGTTTGAGGTTGCTGTGAGCTAGGCTGACACCAGGGCACTCTAGCCTGGGCAACAGAGTGAGACTCTGTCTCAAAAAAAAAAAAAATCATGTATGTCAACACAATGGAATGGTACAGCAACCATTGTGAAAATGAATAATCCATAGCCACAGATATCAATGGCTATGTCTTAGAAACATCAAGTCACCAAAGAATATATTAATATATAGTATGTGATGCCATTTTTATAAATTTCAAAAGCAAGCAAATCTGAAAATACATTAAAAATACATTCGTGATTCCCATGGAAAAATAAAGGAAAGCAGAATGAGAAATGAGGAGCAAGACAGTGACAACTTCTAGGAGGGGGAGTTGAGGCGGGGGATGGGATCGGGAGGAGGCTCAGGGAGCTCCATTTTATGTTTAAACCACATAATATACATTCTTTTGTATGTACCAAACATTCATAAAGTGAAAATAAATTTAAGGCCAAGTTCGCCATGCCATGCCATGGCGGCCTCTAACCAGATTGCAATTCATCTCACACACACTAGCTCTGGCCACGGTGAGCCACTGCTTTTTGCTGGCAAGATCCTGACTCTAAGCTGTTACCCAGTATTATAGATTTCAAAAAAAGTATGTCATCATTAATCCTTCTTTTTAAACTATATCCAAACGCTATCATCCAGCTTCTCAACCCTTTGCACACAGAACCTACTTTGCATTCCATTAGCCTATGTATGTATCAGACCTAGCAGGACATTGGTAGCCACGTGCAGTGGTGATTTCCACAGGACACTGAGGTTGCTGGGTTAGCTGGTTTTGTATCCTTGGTATTGCTTTATTTCTAGTTGAAGAAAATCAGAGCCAACTGTACCTATGCGAGTCCCAGCTGTCCCCAGCTTTGACAGAGCATCTAAAACGTCTCCTCTGACACAGGAGAGCTGTGACAGAGCTGAGCAGCTCTGACATCTGCTGGACTTGATCACAGCCTCCCCCTGGCAGGTGCGCCCACACTTCTTCAGGTGTGTGACCTGCTGACAGTTATCCACGCTCTGAAAGCCCAGCCCTATCTCTTCCACATGTCTCTCTTTGGCCAGTCCCAGAGTCCCTGCAGCAACACTGCTGCTGGCATGGCCAGTGTGGGTGGGGCATGTGCACTGTGAACATACACAGATGGGGCATATAAGCCAGATAAGATACCAGCTGTAGGACAAGAAGAAGAATCCCTTCCCAGAGATGTTGGGAAGTTAAACATTAATAACATAAAGCAGACAGAGGGTTTAGTAGAGTAGTTGGTATTCATAGGTGCCAATAAATGTTATTAGTTCTTCTCTGCTTCCCCCCCTCCCTCCCAGCTTCTGGAGGACTATCTCAAGGCTTATTAAGGTGTGCCTCATATCCTAAATGTGAAGAATTTCCTAGAGGGATCGCAGGTAGAATCTAATACCAGCTTCTGAATTTCTTGCTAGACCTTCAAGTTTGCCGGTAAAAAAAATATAATAAGAAAGACCAAGTTCAACACAATGTGATTAGCTTATCAGTGGATAGGAGTTTTAATGAATCTTTGTCCAAGAAGCTCTAAGAGTATATCTCTTATTATCTGAAATATTTCTAGAGGAGTAAAAGCAATGCAGAAGTCTTGGTTCTATTTCTGTTTCTCTGGCACCAGCCATATGGCAGAGATAAAATTTGCTTATCAGGATGCTCTTGAAGAGGAGCTAGGATGGCCCTAAAAGATATCATATTTATTGTTATAGCTATTATAATTCAGGCAGGATGATACTGGCACAGGAAGAGGCAAATTTAACAGAACAGGGAGTTCAGAAACACACACACAACAAAGGTGGCAATGGGCAAAGATAGTCTATTCAATAAATGGTGGCAGGACAATAGTTGATATATATTTTGAACAATAATATTAGATATCCACTGCTTACCATACAGTATACATCTATAAACATTCTTGGTGCATTAAGAACCTAAAGGTTGAAAGCAAGACTTTGACATTTCTAAAAGGAAAATTTTAAAAATATCTCTACAACCTTGGAGGAAAGAAGGATCTCTTAAACCCATCAGAGAAAAGCCCTAACTATAAAGAAAAAGAATAGACAGATTCTCCTACTATAAGAATTAAGAACATCTGTTCACCAAAAAAAAAAAAAAAATACTCCAGAAAGAGAGTGGAAAAGACAAACCAAACACTGGAGAAATATAGATGTTCTTGGCACATATCATTTACAAAGAACTGGCATCAGGAATACATAAAGAAAATAGGAAAAATGACAATCAAATAGATAAATAAGGAGCATTTCAAGAAGAAGAAAGATAAATAACCAATGAAAAGATATTCAAGTTCATTAGGAATTAGAGAAATATTAAAACCACAAGATTTTATTTTATACCCATCATAAGGGCAAAATGAATGTCTGACAGTATTATGTATGGAAAAGATGTGAAACAACCAGAATTCTTAGTTGGTGAGAGCATACATGGGAAAACTCTGGAAAATAATGTGATATTATCTTGTGAACATGACCATGCCCATACCCTACAGCCCAGGAACTTCCCTTCTAGCTACAAATCCTAGAGAAATTCTTACACATGTACACTACAAGACATATACAAGAAAGTGTATATGTTCACCGTGTTGTTTTTAAAATAAACAACCTAATGACCATCAACAGTAGTTTTCATAAAGAAATTGCTGCATATTCACAAAATGGAATATGATACACTTGTGAAAGTACATGATCTACAGCTACAAACATCAATGTGGACCAATCTTATTGTTAAGTGAAAATAGCAAGTTGTAATAGAAGGCATACACTGTATGTGAAATCATTTTAAAGTTCAGAAGCAAGCACGTAGCACACTCATATGTGGTTTTTTAAGAAAAGCAGAAAAGCAAGAGAATGAGAAGAATCAAGGATGGGGACTATCAATTGGGAAGTAGTGGGAGGTGGGAATTGGGATAAAAAATGCTCACAGGGAACTATTGCAGTTGGTGATACTCCTTAAATTGGAGTGCGGTTGCACATTTGCAATTTATTAATAGCTTTCATAATTTACATATCTGTAGCATTACTTTAAATATCTAAATTTTAATATTTAAAAAAATATTTTAAGATAAAATTTGCTGTCACATTATGTCCTAAATAATATTGTGATTCCAAACTAGACAAGTGACTTCATATTGTATAGTAGCCAATCCAAAGGAGATGGGTAAAGATTCTGCCAGCAAAAGAGAGCTGCAAAATACTCTTTAATAGTTACCAAAGCCAGGCTCCATGCCTTACAAGGTTGATTAGCAGGTAAAATTTTCAAGGACATATACTAAAGTCTATCTTTTTATTTACAAAAAGATCTATTTATATGTTTGCAAAAGCACTGGTAATCTCAGTAAATAGCAAGATACTTTTTCTTCCTCCATAATTAAGCATCTGACACACATATCTGTTCCTAATATTAACTTGTTTCAGGTACAGTTTTCTTGAAATAATGTGTTCTTGAACCTACTACACTCTTTCATACAAACTTGAGAACAGTTTCACCAGACATATAGCAATACAATACAAATTAAAGATTTGCTACCAACTCTATCAAATAAAGTATCAATATTTTCACTGTGATCCAAAGCAAAATGTTAACATCTGCAGTGTTGAAGCCTTTTACTTTTTTAAAAAACACACACTTGCCAAGGTACAGAAAGTACTGACAGTTTGATTGCAAATCCAGGAAAGCCAAGAGAATTAACAAAGCTCATGTATTATAACAAAACCTGTGATGTGAAAGGGTTTTTTTTTTTAATAGCAAGACTTTCAAGTTAAAAACCAAGAGTTCACTTATTTCCAAGGATATTCAATGCAACTAAGTGCTTGAACACAGTAAAATCGTCTTTTGGCCATTTATCTGATTTTCCTAAGAAGATAACCACACATGTTTATATATGATAGTGTGTTTTAAAGTAAATTAGGAACCATTGTCAACTGTAACTAGACAAAGTCATCCGAGAAAAGTCTACAACACAAATGCAAGTGAAATAACATTCACCATCTGTCAGAGTTAACAGGAAACAAAATTTTTAAATTCACTTTCCAACCCATCACACCTATAGTGTGTCTAACACACCCGGTGCTGAGCTGTGGACCACAAGAGTAGAAAGAAGACCTGCTATGGCCTTTACAAGTTACAGCTGTCAATACAGGAAACAGGCCTGTAATACATCCTTCTGCCCGTAAACGAGGAACACAAGAACAAGACAAGAGTGAACCTGGAATCCAACAGATGCCCACCTGGCTGGGACTGTCTTAATTAGTAGAACACTCTGCTTGGAATCAGAGATATTTTTTAGCTCCAAAAAAGCCGTTTCAAAATAACACAGAAGACATAGCATAGGCATTAAGAATGCCGCTGTATATCCCAAAGAGTGATTCAATGATTCAATTATCTCTACAAAAACAATTACAACTCCACCACTTTTCAAATACGCTATCAGTGCACACATACACATGCAAGCATGAGTAAATATGTATGTAGGTACATATAGACAGACATACACTGAAAAAATTCATCCATGGGTTATAGATATAACTCTAAAGTAATAATTAATGTTCCAAAGGCCAAAAAAGAAAAAAAAAAAAAAGTCTGGAAACACTTCCAGAAGACCGACATCTATAACAGGAAGTTCCAAAGCAACCATTTTTGCTATTTTAAGATACCCCATAAGGAAAATAAAGAAGAGAAATTATTCCTAAAAAATACATAAAAGAATTCAAGACCTACAGCATATAATTAAGGTGCCCTAAGGGGACACTATCCAGATTGAATGTGATTTGCAGAGATTATAAGGTACATAATATATCTATAAAATGTAATGCAAATGAGACTTAACATTTTTAAAATAAACAGAAAAATATGAGCCTTCAGATTATGAGTATTATGAAATTTGCATATTCAAGGGCTATGCATAAGTGTATGATTCATTTGGAAGTTATACATTATTAACAAGACTAAGGTTTTGCAATCTTAGAGGCTGACTCATGATAATATGCTTAAAATCTGGAGAAAAATATTTGTTAAAAAAACATTGCAAACAGAAAACCTTAGTTAACAGGGTGGTTTTTAACCTTCATTGATCGATTTATATAAATTAGGGACTTTTTTAAAAAAAATGCGGAACCTATCTCATAGATCACTTGTCCCTCACTAGTAATTGAAGCACTGTACAAATACGATTTATGCCAGATCCTATGTCACTGGAGTATTGATATAACAGCAGAGTCCAAAAAGAGCCCCATTATGGATTTACCCCTAAATATTTAGCACAAATTCAAATGAAGTCACCACACACCGCTGAATGCTATCTGAAAAAGCAGTAGGGACATTAGGAAGAGTATGAGAGTGCAAATCTCAGATTAGGTCTAAGGGAAATGGAAGAACTAAACATGCAATTGCAACTCTCTATTGGAAGTGCTACCACAGGGGGGCGCTGTGGAGAAGGGCGGGAAGGTGGAACTCAAACAGGGCAGTGAGGGCAGCGGAGGATCCCTGGAGGAAGTGGTGGCCAAACCAAAAATCTGGTCAATAGGAGGTAGGTGGGTGAAAAGGGAGGCCAGAGGTCAAGGGCAGTCAGTGGGTGGTGAGGGAGGAAGATTCATAAATGCAAAAGGCCAGTGACAAAGCAGAGCAGGTGCATTTGAAATCAAAGTTCAGTTTGAAGAGAGCCCAGTTTAGGAGGAAGTGACTAAGGATGATGCCTTAGAGTAAAGCAGGAAACCAGATCACATAAGGTGGTATAAGCCAAGGTGATATTAATAAGTAGAGCAGATGTTTACTATTTCTTTAATGTCGCCACTAATGGGAAGACATTAAAACTCAAGATACTTGAGGAAGACGTCAAGCCCCACTGATTTATGATAAGTGCATCGCCCTCTAACCTCATTAAATATCTTCTGTTTAAATATTAAACCAGATTGAAGGAAGAAAAATGAAACATTTGTTGTAATTCTCCTAATGTTTAATACTCCACCATAATCAACCATCTTGGAACTATCTCTTTTAAATTAAATAAAATGAACCAAGCTAGTCTTTTATCATGGAAGTCAAACCCTTTTAATGTTTCTGTCCCATTTTCTAATGCCTGAATAGCAATTAAAAATCATCCATTAAAAACTGCCCATGTGCACGTATAGGCAGGTATTTATAGTGTGCATCTATATACATGTCTCACCCATCTATACAGAAAATTTAACATGCAGAGACCAGTCACCCCAAGGTGAAAGATTGTCACCTGACCTAGCTACTCTCTCCAACAACTCCCCTAGGTTTATGGTCAGAGTGTGTTTTCTAAAAGTAATTATAATAATATTACTAGCTAACAATCACAGAGAGCTGACCACATGCAGGTACTTTTTCAGAGCACCTTACAAGTATCTCCTATAATCTTCCCCAAACCCCAGTGAGATGGGTTCTATTCTATCACTGTCTTGAGTTTATAAAAGAGGAAATTAAGATTTGGACAGATGAAGTCACTTACCCAAGGCGCACAGCCAATAAGCAACAGTGGCAGGACTCAAACCAATTATCTTTAGTTCCAAATCCCAGTAGAAGTAGTTAGCCTTAAAGTAACACAAATAAAAACTGGGCTGCTGCTGCCTTTTTTTTTTTTGTCAGAGCCATTTCTAACTGTGTCTGGATGCACTAAACTGCTACACAAAAGAGAAGTTAGTTGTACCTATGACGTCTGCATCAAGGCACCTGGGCTTCAAATTCATCTTTCTGGACTTCTTTTTCCTCATCTGAAAATTCAAGTCAACAATGCCTTAGTGGTACTAGTAGCAATAATAATAACCTTAACAGAATTATTATGATAATTAAGTGGGCTACATGATTACCCTAAGGCACAACAATCGGCCAACAGCTCACACTAGCAGCCTTCTCTCTGTCATCCTTCTAAAAATAGGTCTTTTGATATCCCAAGTACCTGAACACAGCAGAGCACCTCACCTAGGATACAAATCCACCTGTCATTCTGTGCCTATGGTATAACACAATACAATCGATTGTTCCAGAAACAGGAGGGCCTGAGTCCTTCTCAGGGCCCTCCAGTCTCCTTCATAACCAGATGGCAACAGCAGCTCCTAGGGCTCCAACATGCTACACACAGTGAGTGCTTAAATAAGTCAGTTAAACCCTGGTTTTGCCAGATGCATCCTAGGGCAAAAGAAAATTTGTTCAATTTCTAAAAATATTTTCTAGCTTTTTTGCATCTCTTTTTACCCTTCCTAAGAGAAGTATTCTATTTTATCACCTGCCTTCATGAAGATGTTCTACTCACTGGAGCACTGGCTTCCCTCTTTTAAAAAAGGATGGATGGATGGATGGATGGATGGATGGATGGATGGATGGATGGATGGATGGATGGATAGATGATAGATAGATAGATAGATAGATAGATAGATAGATAATCTCAAAACAAGTATTTAAGATGAAAGATAATAGTTTTTAAATTATCAGCTCTTTTGTTTCTTCTGTTCAGTGGCCTGCAAAACAATCAAGGTGCCATTAATTTTCTAGGATCTCACCTTTGACCTCTTAAATAATGCACCTGTAGGTGGTAACCAGTTTGCACAATGCTCCCTTTATGGAAACTAGGTTAATAATAGAAAGTTGTCTGTCTGCACCCAAGCCTGGGAAGCATAATGAGATTCACCTACCCAACAGCAAACAAAATTCAAAGTCTAATGAAAGAGCCTATGATTAAATTCACCTTTTATGACCATACATTAAGATCTTGGTTAAAAAGGAATAAGATCTTCCCTAATAGGAAGAATTAAATCATGATTTAATTACGCTTCAATAGTACTGGTGAGAATGGAGACCATTTAAGCCAGGGATTAATTTGCTGTTCTCTTCCCAAAGATCTGCATATTTTTAAGAGCCCAGCCAAGCTGACTTTCTGCTTAGCAGACACTGATGTTACAGCAAATAGGGGCAATGATCAGAAAACGTAAAGTGGGCAAGAATGACAAGGGCTTTTAACCTCTTGGGAGCAAAGCAGAGAAACCCATGAGTAAAAGCATTGATATTCCAGCTGAGAAGCTACTTATGTTTGCATGGAGCTTCATCATCTTCAACCTGTTTGAGAAGCAAAAGCACATCATTGCTCATTGTGTGATACAAAAATCTGAAGCAATGAGGCAAATGCAGATGAATCTATGGCAGCCTCTTCCTAAACCACTGCACTGCATAATGAGAGAAGCCTGATGAAATCAGGTTTTGAATAAGAGGTTCCAGAGGAATCTCAGAGATTTTTGTTTGTGCCTAGATAATACGCGATAATATTTCGATAGTACAAGTGGCTAATAGCCAAAATTTCACTGAGCTTGCTAGGATTTCTTACACACAGATTTTCTTACACATGTGAAAGTGAGATAAAATAAAACATGGGTGTTCTGATCCAGATATTAATATCAACTGCCACATTTTCTCTGGAGGTGATCACCAACAGGACAGGCTCAGTGAGCTACAGATATGTGGCAAACAGAGCTTAAAATGAGTATGTCTTCTACCTCCAAAAACATTAGCATCCGTATCAATCATTTGACAATTACTACACACCAAAGTTCATATTGCTTCTGACATTTTAAAGCAGAGTATTTTAAAATTTCTTTCGTTTTCTTAATGGGAGGATCTATTTTCAAGAAAAATCCACCTGGCTGGCCTCGCTCTCCTCATTATCATAACCAACATCTCTGCCGGAACCTCCAAGAACGAGAACACAGATTGGAAGTCAAAGTCACTGGTGTCATACACACACTTACACGTGTTCTGTTTCCCAGAACCACTTCTGAGCTCAAACATGTTCCGTGTTTTGCATTAGCTGTGTCTTCCTCCCGCCACACAACACGGTAGTTGACTCTAAGTCCTACCTCCCTCCTCCATGCTTTTACCAAAGATTTTCTCTATCTGTAGGATAACAACCTCTTTTGTTCCCAAATCTCCTTCTTGTATCCTCACAGGGCACGTTAGCAAATATTTATGGCAAAGATTCAAAACAAAACCAAGCAAAGGCTTGCGAGGAGGGTGAAATGAAATGATTTTATAAACTACAAAGCTGTTTCTGTTTAGTCACATTATATGATGAGTCAACTGGTCTTCTGTTAGCATTAAGGGTACCCAGACCACCTGGCTGAGACTGAGTAGAGTTACTATAGCTCTCTGAGTGTTGTCATAGTTCAAGTCCACGTTCTGAACCTCACCTCGTATCCCCTCCACCTTCCACCCTGCACGTGCACACCCTTTCACAATGTCCTCAAGCACACCATGTTCCTGCTGCCTAAGAGCCTGGCACTTGCTGCTCATCTGCCTTAAATGCTCTTCTCTGGGATCTTTCCAGGCCTGGCACCTTTTCCCCATGCACAACTCAACCCAAATGGCACGTCCATAGAAAGGAATAATCAGATCAATCTACCTAAAATACCCTCCTTCACACCCCCAAATTCCATGTTGCTCTCTTCCCCATTACTGTGGGTTTTTTTCTTAAAAACAATATCCTGCCTACAATTATCTTGTTTGCTTATTCTATTGTCAGAATCCCTCCCATGTTCTAAGGTAAGCTTCAGAAGAGAAGAGAGTTTGTCTATTCTCTTCACCATTGATGCCCAGCACCTAAACTGACTTTCTGCAATAATCCCTCAACAAATGAATAAAAGCTATGAAGCTATAGCTACATCAATATGAAACAGCTAATTTTAGAGAATTTTTGTTTAAGAGACAGGATTTTGCTTTCACCCAGGCTGTGGTGTGATCACAGCTCACTGCAGCCTCAAACTCCTGGGCTAAAGTGATCCTTTCACCTTAGCCTCCCGAGGAGCTGAGACTACAGGCACATGCCACCACACCCAACTAATTTTTCTGAATTTTTTTGTAGAGATGAAGTCTCACCATGTTACCCAGGCTGGTCTTGAACTTCTAGGCTCAAGCAATCCTCCTGTCTCAGCCTCCCAAAATGCTGGTATTACAGGCATGAGCTGCTGCACCCAGTCATGAAATTTTTAAATACTAAGTTATATGTGGTATAACAGTTCATAAAAGTTCAGAGACCCATTCTTAGTATTTTCAGTAAACACCATATCATGCCTATAATACATAAATTATACATACAAAAAAACCTACCTAGGCACAAATACTACCATTATTCTTGAATGCCAAGCAGATCTGTTTATCATTTTTTGCCTAAAATATTTCAAGTACATTATGCACTTAGAAATGTGAAAGTAAAATTCCAGTCATACTTATTATAAAAGCCCAGCAAGAAATTAAAATTATATTTCACCCAGTAAAAAGGCAATCATGCACACACACACACACACACACACACACATATACACACACACACACATAAAAAAAAAAGGCAATCACATACAGCAAACCTACAAAAAATGATCTCTTGGTGTTTGGGGGAAAGTAAATTAGGATCTGATTAGACAACATTTAGAAAATGATGAATACATGTTCACACTAAAATTTAATACCAATTTAATATTTTATGCAATCACAGACATCTCATTCTATCACTATCAAAAGAAAAATCACTGTGACATAGCCAAGATATTGAAAGTTTCCTATCATGATTATGGAAGACCCAAAGATCAAAACAATTGTCATGCAATAAAATATCCCAAAGGAAACATTTAATCAACTTCATGCTTTTTGGTTAACTAAAAAGAATAAAACAAAAACGGAGAACCAATAACCACTTTGTTTCAAATGGCATGAACCCCATGGGGAGGAAAGCCTTGGATAGACTTAAATATTCCTAGTGCATTTAAATCAGTGCCTAAAGTATCCAAAGGTAAAATTTCATTTGGCCATCAAATTAAATCGATAGCCAATGTAGAGCATTTTTTAAAAAGCAGGGCATAACCGATGGCCATCAGCTCTGTTCTTCACATTAAAATACAAAATTGGCAAGAACAGAGGTAAATGAAATCTAAAAATGTTCAATTCCTTTACCCTGCCCTCAAAAACTCTTTCACCAAAACTATAACTCAAGTATTATGAGATAGGCATTTTTTTCACCTCCATCCTCAGGAAACACTGATGTTCCTCCCAGAGAAAGGCAGGAAAGAGGGAGTATAGCAGACAGAAGGCTTAGAAATCTATCAACCTGATCTTCAGTCCTCTTAAGCAAGAACAGACTGGACCCTTAGTGGGCAGAGTTATGAGAAGACAGATATGACCCATCAAAGTTTACAACCATCAAATAAATGACCCAAAGGAAAAATATGGCATTAAAAACTCTAACATGAAGTTTCTAAACCAGGTCTCTCTCTCTCAATTCCCCTCCACAACCCCAGGCATAAACAAGTTCAAACTCATTTTTCTTGAAGCTTCATTCCTAACAACATTTAACAATTAACACCCAGGAATCCCAGACAGACACACTGGCACAGAGTGAGACGAAGCTTTCAGCCTCCACTCTGCAACTGGCCAGGCCGGCCAGTCCCAATTACAGGTGAATTATGTGCGATAACAGGTCTTTTCCAAGACACACTGCGTTAGCCATAAGTTCCAGCCTCCCCTCACCCCCAGGATTACTGATCTTCTGAGATCAGTGTTTCAGTAAATCACTTTTCCTTTGGCTGGGTGGGTATCCAAGGAAAGGAGCAATTGATGCTGCTGCTGTTGTTTGGGTTTTTGTTTTAGAGACAGAAAGCTTGTTTCCCAAATGGGTTCCTTACACGCAAACTTATTTATTTATTTATTTATTGGAGACAGAGTCTCGCTTTGTTGCCCAGGCTAGAGTGAGTGCCGTGGCGTCAGCCTAGCTCACAGCAACCTCAAACTCCCGGGCTCAAGCGATCCTCCTGCCTCAGCCTCCCGAGTAGCTGGGACTACAGGCATGTGCCACCATCCCTGGCTACTTTTTTTCTACTTATATTAGTTGGCCAACTAATTTCTTTCTATTTATGGTAGAGACAGGGTCTCACTCTTGCTCAGGCTGGTTTCGAACTCCTGACCTGGAGCAATCCACCTGCCTCGGCCTCCCAGAGTGCTAGGATTACAGGCGTGAGCCACCGCGCCCAGCCACATGCAAACTTTTTAAAAACTTTCTTTGCTAAACTGAGATCAGAAAACTACACTTATTTCCCCATTTAGAGGACACTACAGTTGGACAGCTGCTTTGCTTATTTCTCTGCCCTACAGACAAGAAAGACCAGGCTTATCAAATTAATCAAGTCAGAGTTACTGCAAAAAAAAAAAAAAGGATATTCTCACCATCATCTCCAGATACCACCCAGCAAAGCAGCCCTCCCTGGATTGGAGGCAAACTGCTGGACAGTGGCCCTCCAAGCAAAGCTGGACCCCACTCTGTTTAACTTGAGGACCATTGCTCAGACCAGCATGTGGAATTTTTATTGGAAGGTAGAAAGTTCTGAGTGTTCCATATCATTCTGGTGCCTATTCATTTGATAATTATTATGCATCTTTTTTTCTCTTCCTCAGAATGAGAATCAACCCCTGGAAATCTCCAAAAGGACAGACTCCTAAAGCTGCCAACAGGGATTCACCAAGAACGCCACTGCAGATATCTGCAGTTGGTTTCATCAAATATTCAACAAAGCACGGCTTTCAAAATCAAATAAAAGAGCTTTGGTTACAGCTTTTCTGGACGATCTTAGAATGCTAAATGTTAATAGCCCATCTGCAGCGAAGAGGTTGGTTTTGTTTGTTAGTTTATTTGTTGCTTCATTATCTGTCAGCATATTTTTGTTTAAACCCAAACAAAAGCATTTAACTTCATCTCGGGTAATTTAATGCCAAGCGTAACCTCTGGCGACTACTGATTTTCTTGTGAAGTCTTTCTGTACAGAGACTGAACCTGAAACCCTAGAACCTAGCAAGTACACTCTGATGTTTTTATTTTCTCATCTCCAAACCAAATACGTGAGGCAGCAAATGCTCTCCGTGCAATGAGACCTTCTGCACTGCAGTACAATTTGTAACTAGAATTACAAATGCTCTATTATGCCCAATTGCCAACATGGAAGGTAGATGTTCCAGAGAATTGTTTTGTTTTCTTAAATAATCATTACATGACTTAATGCTGTAACATGTCCAAAGAACAACATATATGTTATATTTTACCTGCTTGTCAATGGTTGACTGTTGTATTCATGCATTTTGAAATAATAGAGTTTCACACTAAAAAAACAAAAATCCAAATAATTTTAAAATCCAGGCTCCAGCCCTGGAAGACTTCAGTTTAAATTTCATTGTAAAGAGTAGCAAATCATAAATTTCAAAAGGAACATCCATGTGTTCAAATGTTTCGTATGCATCAGAAAACAGAATGCTTAATTAGCTCATCTTTCGGCCTCCAAATATATTCATGCAGAAAGTATCGGTTGTATTGTTGATGCTATCTGATATTATTTTCAAAAGACTGCTGACAATAATATCAGAGAAGCTGGTGGAAGCTGGCAAAATACCCAGATGTTCCAGGTCCAATGACCGGCGAAATTACCAGGCTCTGTTTGGTCCAATGGAACCGGCCCCTAGAAACACATATTGATGAACAACCAACAAACAAGGCCTGGCAGAGAACACTCAGTTCAGAGTGGGGTGGTAAGATCATCTTCACACACTTTGAAGTTTTAATAATAAATGAAAGAACATTATTTAAAATGTCTTAAACAACATTGTATAATTTGGGGGTTGGCAGAGCATAATTTTCCCCACCCTAAAGAAAGTCCCAGAGCCCAATTTTTGACAGTGTCAAAAATTTCTAATTTACAAATCTGTCTCCACAGTGCTTTAGAATGAAGCAAGCCAAAAGAAAAGCGATTTTTATCCATTTTGAAACGTTCAGGTCTATTAGTTCAGCTGGAATTTGCTCATGAATTTGTTCATAATACTTAAGACTTTGCCCCTGAAAATAAGTTTCATTTCTACAATGTTAATGGTTTTCAATCATCTCCGGGACATCCATCACTTCACCTCACTGTCCTGCCGGCCTCATTTGCACTCTCATTCTAGGAATAAAATATAAAACGAATAAACATATGAAATCCGAAATCACTGACATTGCAAATACTTCTCTGAAATATATTCCTACACGGGCCTGATTATGTCATGATTTTAAATACATCAGAACAGAGACATGAGATATGGACAGGAGCTAGACCCAGTGAATTTGAGGGGGGGAAAGTGGGAGGAATAGAGAAGATTTCCTTTACAGAGCTAAGCATGTAAAGCAATAGAAACAAAACTGAAAACAGAGATATGCAAAACCAACTTGGAGAGCTTTGGCCTGATTGGATTATATTTATAAACACAACTAAAGAAAGCCTACTGTCTGTCAAAAAAAAAAAAAAAAAAAGATAAGAAGTCAAAGGGGTCTTTGATTCTAAACTCACCTAATGCCCTTTGGCTAAAGCATTCAAGAAGCCTCACCGGCTGGTGCACACAACAGCCATCAGCCACTGTCTGCCAGGGCTTCCTACTTTGAGCTCCCCCCTCCATCATTAACTGAGAGTTTTTCCTGTTATTTATTTGCTACCTGTCTCTGATCACACTCTGCCTCCCTCTCAGCCCACTCCTGAATGGATGCCTTGTTCACACTGTACCCCAAGAGCCCAGAACCTGTCATTTCATTTGTGCAATGAACAAATGAGTAACAACATGGCTCACCAGGTCTACAGCTGGCCAGCTGCAAAAGTAACATTTCCCAGAGTCGGTTAACAAATCAGCATTCTGATGTTGTTCCTCTGCGTCTTAGGAGCTTTCCAAATTTGAGGTAGGGTTCTCATTAGCTCCAAGACACTAATGAAATTATGATTCTGATTCTGCAAGAGGCAGAGCCAGACTTCGACCTGTCGGCAGCCAGGGCGGGCAGCTGGGCCCCCGGAGACGAGCCCCGGTCCCTGAGCTCTCCTCCCCTTCGTGTTTGTCTGTGTGCACGGGGACGGGCTCAAAAGGTTATGTTTGATGTCTAAATTCTAGACTGTGCAACTGTTGACCCAATCTTTGAGGCGAAAGGAACACACGTGGAGCTAAGAAACTAACAAAAAGACCATGTGCATTCCAAGCTCCTCCTTTTGCCCCTAGTTTTTAGCAGGAAAGACCAATTCCCCAACCACCACTAACATGTCACTTAGAGAATCAGGTATCCTTAAGTAAGTAGCACTTTATAAAAAGAGGTCAAAGGAATAATCTTCAAGGAATTACTTGCTTTAACCTAAAGAGATGCAGGCCCAGATACATGCATGCACATAAGAAAAACACAGCCAGGAGACCTGCAGATGAACCTATTGATGCTTATATCCGTAATTCTCAAGGGCGAGCCCAGAGGTCCAGACCTCCTGCATGTTGCAAACGCCTGGGAACTTTCTGCAAACTACAAGCTCTTTTCTGTAACTTGTGAGGAAATGATGGGAATATGGTTACGGCATATTCTTGTGCTGAAGGGGCAGTTGTAGAAATAAGAACCTTTTATGGCACAGATGAAGCCTCTTTCCCTGGGATAGTCTACAACTGCTTAGTAACCACACTCCTGTAACACCCAGATTGGATTCCTGGAGAAAATTGTAACTCTGTGTACAGAAGGTGTTTGGACAATGAGACATCGTTGCAGTCTACCTTTCCGACTGGTATAAGACTATCTTATTGCAACACTGTTGCTCAGTATTAACAGGATAAGTAACTTCTTATTTACAATGTCCCTCTTCCCTTAATTTAAAAGGGCCTTAGAGTCACACTAAGCACAGAACTCCCTTTTTACTACATAAGTGAATAAGAAGAGTATTCCGAATTCTAGCCCATGCTACCTGGATACGTATTAACTCAAATGGATTCAGTTCATTATGTTCCATTGCTATACTAAGCAACAGAGACACAGAAAAGAATCTGAACAAAAATAGGCCTTGCTGAGTTCCCCCCAGCTTATTACCATTGGATCATACCCCTTTTTGTCCAATCATGTTTCTCCATAACTATCTACTTCTTTCATCATGCTTAGCATAAAAATACAGAGTTTGCCCTGAGTCTTTGGGTCTTCATTTCTGAAGCTTCCCATGTCGTGCAAAATTTACATCAAATAAATGCATTAGGGTTCTCTCTTGTTCATGTGTCTTTGTTATAAGGGTGTCAGCCATGACCCTTTGAAAGGGTGAAGAGAAGACACCACTTCATCTCCCCTACCACATTTATATTTCTGCAAGCCCAAGTGTGTTTCCAAAACTAACAGCCATCAAATGCTGGTTCCCTTTCTTCCTTCCCACTTTCCTTCCTTTTTTTTTTTTCCTTCATAGTAAAAAGAAATAAACTTTAAGAATTTTATTAACAGCTTTCTTTGTAAGGTTATATGTTTTTGAAATGGCAAAGTGACTTTTATACCATGCTTATGTAATACAAGTACCTAACCCAGCTAAAAAGTTAAGGCTGGGGTAATTAATTACATGTAATACCTTTTATTTTGCAACAAAGTCAACTGGTGAGACTATGTATTTAAATATTAAAAATATAAAATCTTCCATGTCGTACATTCCTCAGATCACTAGAACACTCAGATAATAGGGCATCATGGCATTTCTTAACTATTTCAAAAGTTTTTTAATGATTATTTTAGCATTTTCCTACAATTTTTTTTTATTTTACTTCCTATGAATATTCTACTACTCAACAAAAAAAAATTTTTTTTTACAATCCTAACACTATTAGCAACTTATAGTCAGAAACTACTGGCTAACATTCATTTCATTTACACATTCTTTTGGTAGTTGGTGCCCAGTACACAATGCCCCAAAATATGACTTTAAGAGACCAGAACATGCAACCTCAAAATATACCTCTTTGGCGTATTGATTATTTCAAGCTGGTTATTTTGAGAAACGGCAGACACAGGAGTAGCTCTGAAAATCTGCCCTTATATAAAAAGAAGTTTACATCTAAAAAAGAATTTCTTTAGTAATTACTGTATCTGGATCAGGAAGAGAACTGCTCCAAGACAACTTCCTGCGAGACTGAACTGCATAACAGCTTAACCTTTATTCACCATACGTTTCCTCCCCTTCCCCTTCCACGGGTTTATCTTCACAACACCCCCAGCCCCCAGCTTCTACTCCTTTCTGTGGCTCAGGATGCTATACAATCCTCAATCATCTGGTCCTTCTTTGAGTCTCCTATTTTCGTGGGACTCCAGTGCATACATTCATAATTAAAATGGTTATTGTCCTGTCCCTACATTATGTCAATGTAACTTGTAGTCTAGCCAAAGAATCTACAAGAGTATAGGAAGCCATTTTCCCTCCCCAATATGTTTATCAGATATTTAAGTTCAAATTATGTATGTCTGTTAAATTTAAAGCAGCTTTTGGTCAGTGCATTCCTGATTATCTCTATTTAACCTTTTATAAGCTTATAAGATAGAGACTAAAGTTATCCATGAGG
Organism: Microcebus murinus; assembly: GCF_040939455.1. Lineage (NCBI taxonomy): Eukaryota > Metazoa > Chordata > Mammalia > Primates > Cheirogaleidae > Microcebus > Microcebus murinus. The sequence continues at coordinate 45,232,223 of NC_134122.1, read as the reverse complement.
GAGGGGCTTCCTGACAAAGAGAAGGCCAACAGTTTATTATGGTTGGATAAACGATGCGATGGCATGGTTATTCTGTATTACCATGCTATATAAAGTTCTGTGGACTCATAAATGACCCACATACAGAGTAAGCTGGGTAACCTGTTCCGAACCTCCCCAACAAAGGAAGTTGTAACCAGCCCTCCATTGAACAAATTTCAATGACTCCTATATAATCCTCTCCTTTAACTAACTTGACATTTTGAATTGTTTCCCAGTAATGGTGGATTTTCTATAAAACAAAAGAGCTGAGATTCCGAATGCCCCTGGGCCGATTTCCTGACGCCAACACTCACCATGCCCCACAACCTGCCCCCAATGCACGTAGCCAGTCCCTTGTTACTTACACCTAGACCTGCCCTGCGGAATGTGATCCCTCCCTTAAAAGCCCATGATCTCCCTTAACCTAAGAGACAGATTTGAGACAGCTTCTCCTGACAAGACATCTGTCATATTAAAAATTCCTTTCTTCCTTGTCAGTCCTTGTCGTTTCAATAATTGGATCTTTGTGCTACAAGCAACTGGACGTAGAATGAAACCCCCTTGGGTTTTGATAGCAAAGTAATGGCCCAGTTCAGAAAGCCAATTCAAACGCAGTAAGCACCCAACCTTTTGTGATGCAGAGGATTAAGGGAACATCCCAAACTCCTCCACTGCTCAGATGATTCCCCTGTTGTCACTGCCACAGGAGAAGAAACCAAGAGGCAAGTGGAGCATGGCCTTCCCCGTTTCCCACCGTTAGAAACTCTATCATCCTTCAGCTGTCATTGGAGAAACAGAGCCCATAATCTTGGCACTTTGGGGAGGGGGATGCATGGATCCCTTGAGCTCAGGGGTTCAAAATCAGCCTGGGCAATAGTGAGACCCTGCCACTGCAAAAATTTAAAAAATTAGCCGGGCATGGTGGCATGTTCCTGTAGTCCCAGCTACTCCGGAGACTGAGCCAGGAGGATCACTTGAGCCCAGGAGTTGGATATTGCAGGGAGTTATGATGATGCCACTGTACTCTAGGCCGGCCTGCAAGGGGGGCGGGAGGGAGAGGAAGAGGAGGAAGAAGAAACAGCATACTTAGGGTCGGCAAATGGCCTGCCTGAGGTCCCCACTCTTCCCTCCATGTAGATATCCCTATTCGATCTTAAACTCCCTTGCCCAAAAAGAGAATACTCTCTAAAAGAATGTTCCAGGTGGTCCCTACCTGTTGTTTGGAGTTGGCATATTAGATAAGAGCCAGCTCCCAGGAGACAGCCTGAGAGTCCTGTGAATTCTTGGCAAGACACTCCTCACTGCCACTATCTGAGGCCCTCAGGAATAATTTCATCAGGCCCTGTATATTATTCATGGAAATTTTCAAATACACAGAGAGAATTGCACAATGTTACCCCCATATACCCACCACCCAGTCTTGCTTCCTTTATACCACCTTGTTCTATCCCAAGATTGTTTTGAACAAATCCAGTCCGTATCATTTAATCTGCCAATACTGGCATGTATCCCTGAAAGATAAGCATGAGACAAAAACTCCCCCTCTATAAATACAACCACCATATTGTCATCGCCCTCTCCCAAAATCAACAATAATTCCATAGATCCCCGTTTATATCATCTCCAAAAGGAGCCCAGAACTTCCGGGTCACATTCCACATCCTCCAGACTTTCAACCCCGTGAGGCTCAAATGGTGCCCCATCGCTGAGATTTTCTGATCACACCCTTTACAGTTGCAACCCCTTCCCCACCAACACTCCCTATTCCCTTCCCTGAGCTGCTAATGTTCCCATCCAGTGAGGTTCTTTGCCCTCTGCCCAAGAGGAGCCACACACTGGGACAGCAGGTGTCACGGCAGAGAAAGAGTTTAATTCTGCATAGCACTCAGCGGGGGAGATGGGAAGAATTTCTCAAATCCGCCACCCTGAGAATTTGGGAGACAAGAGACTTTAAGGATAGTTTGGCAGGCAAAAGATTAAGCCATTGGGTTTGCTAATCGGCTAGGTTCAGGGCAAAATTATAGGGCGCAGAAATCTTCTCGTCTTTCTTCAGTTCCTGGGGTCGCAATTCTACTTGAGTCAGTTTCTTGGTACAGGTGGCCAGTCTGGGTGGGTCAGCCAGTCCGCTAGAATACCACCATATGACACAATAAAGATGTTCGTCCGTCTTCTGCTACTAGAAATATGCTCCAAGAATATGCTAGAAATATGCTCCAAGGCAAGAAGTTTTGTCCCCTCAACATTATAACTCTAGCACCTGGAACAGAGCTGCCAGTAGAAGAACTGTCTGGGATCATGAAGTGTTCTGTGTCTGTGATGTCCAACATGGAGCTTATGGCCACAGGTGGCCACTGAGCATTTGAAATGTGGCTAGTGCCACCAGGTACTGCTTTTAAATTTGTATTTTGTTTTAATTCATTTAAATTTAAATGCCCACTTGTAGCTAGATACTGCCATATTGAACAGTGCAAGAACAAACAAACAAAAAATAATTCTTAGCACATAACAGATGCTAAACAAATGTTTGTTACACAAACAAAGACTTGCCTTCTTTGCTATAGTGCAAAGGAGGTGGGTTTGGGAACCAACAGACTTTTATTTCAAACCCAGTTAGCTGTTTTAGTAGCTTCTATGTTTCACTTTACTGTTTTGTATATTTCTACCCAATAAATTATTTTAACTATAGTCAATGCATTGCTCTGTCAAACACTAGAACTTATTCTTTCTACCTAACATGTTTTTGTAGACATTAACCAATCCCTCACATCTCCCCTTCCACACTACCCTTTCCCAGCCTCTGGTAACCACTATTGTTTTCATTACTTCCATGAGATCAATTTTTTTAGATCCCACATAGGAGTTAGAACATGTGATATTTTTCTTTCTGTACCTGGCTTCTTTCACTTAACACGATTCTCTCCAGTTCCATCCATGTTGCTACAAATGACAGGATTTCATTATTTTTATGGCTGAATAATAGTCCATTGTGTATACACACTGTATCCATTCATCTACTGATGGACACTTAGGTTGACCCCATACCTTGGCTATTGTGAATGGTGCTGCAATGAACATGGGAGAGCAGATATCTCTTCCATGTACTGATTTCCTTTCTTTTAGGTATATACCCAGTAGTGGCACTGCTAGATCATATGGTAATTCTATTTTTAGTTTTAGTAATTCAATACCATTTTCCATAGTGGCTGTACTAATGTACATCGCCACCAATGGTATACAAGTGTTTCCCTTTCTCCACATCCTCGCCAGCATGTTATTGACAATAGTCATTTCAACTGGGGTATATTTCCATTTAATGGGAGAAGAAATCAAAGGTCAGAGTTCAAGTAACTCCTTCAAGGTCACACAGCTAAACGTGATAGTAGTAACATTTAAACCTTGATCTCTATGACTCCACATTCCTTTCACAATACCCTGCTGCATCCTATACATCATTATATTGACTTAGAACTACATTCGACACATATTGACAGAAGGCTTAGTCTGACCTCTAGTCTAGGACTACAAAAGTGGCCCCATCCTTGCTATTGTGTAAGAGAAACATAATAAGCAGGCGATTATAATTTAGTGTCCCAGAGCATATTAATTAGTTGGATATCAATAGGTAATGGTGCATCTTTCAAAAACCTATTAACAGCTTTGGGAACACAGCATCAAGCAAAGTCAAATAGGTTTCTTAAAAATATCTCAGATTCTTTCATTTACCAATATGCATTGCAAAATGTCCAGGAGGGTAAGTGTAATATGAGTGTTTCCCAGAGTTTCTTTTTGTTTGCTTGTTCATTATGCTAAAATACAGAGAACATAAAATTTAGCATTTATGTAAGCGTATAATTCAGTGGCAGGAAGTACATACACAATGTAGTACAACCATCTCACCAGCCATTTCAGAACTTTATGACCATAGATTTCACCTGTATGGGGGCCCGCAGAACATATTTTGAGGAATATTTGACATGATGGTGAGGACTATGGCAAGGGATATATAAGAGGTCATGGGAACCTAGAGCCCAAGTCACAAATGAAAAACAAGGGCAGGTCTCTCCAACAGAGAAAGACCTTGTAGGTCAAGAGTTAGCCAGAGAAACAGGTGTGAGTTAGCCAGAGAAGACCAGTCACCTGTAGGTCAAGAGTTAGCCAGAGAAGACAGAAGGGAAGCAGGGTAAAGGCCCAGCATCAAGAGCTAGCACATGCTCAGGGCTATGAAAAACAATTCCAGGCTGTTGGAGAGGCTGCCACCATGCATAAGCAAATGGCTGGTCAAGCGGTGGGGAGGCTGGACAATGACATTACTTTATGCCTATGTTACCTTCCTCAATGCCATGGTGGTGGCATTTTATAACTCCTGGAGATCCAGAATTCAACTTCTCTTTTTGGGGTGAAGGAACGGCTATCGTCATTACCATCCCCATGAATCCCAACAAAATATGTAACTACAGAAGGGATCACTGAATAGTTGGCCACACATGTACTGCTAAATCTTTTGGAAACAAACCGTAAGACCATTGAAATGAACTAGTGTTAGCGCAATCGAATAAGCTTTCTTCTAATATGTAACTGGAAACATTCACCTTCAGTTTCAAATCAAATCATCTACTCTTTCCCCTAAATAGAATTCCAAAACAGAACTTAATTTCCCTTTCTCTGGTTTGATATGCCATTGCCTAATAATAGTTCTTGGTTCCATGCATTAATTTATTTCACTTCCCCTCTTGTATCAGGGAGCGTAATTTGAAAAAACAAAGAGACAACTGTCACCAAAGTAAACTCTAGGGTCCCTAAGAATCCCTGAGGCTTGGAATACAACTGGTCCTCAGTGCCATTTGAGACTTAGTAAAAGCAGTAGACAAGTATGAACAATGAGGAGGCATTCTCCCTTTTTTTCTCAGTAATAGAACATTCATCTTTATCACTGACAAGGACAGTAGTTCTCTAGAGAGGAACTTACACAAATGTCTTTTAAAAAATCATATTTCATCTTTAAAGCCAACAAGAAGAAAGTATGAGGGAAAACATATACAAGTATAATATACTTTAAACCTACATCATTTTTTTTTTTTTTTTTTTGAGATGGGGTCCTGGCTATGTTACCCAGGCTGATCTCGAACTCCTGAGCTCAAACAATCCTCCCACTTCAGCCTCCTGAGTAGCTGAGCTTACAGGCACAACAACACACCCTGCTGAAAATCTACATTATTTTTAGAAAGCTGGGTAAGCAGTTTAGGAGCGTTTCACTGACCCATCCAACACTGGGAATAAGCCGCCACTGACTTTCCTTAGCCAACAGTCCTTCAAGCCTTGCCAGGGACAACTCTGTCATTGACTCACTGCAGATTTCAACAGATTTCAGGCTGCCTGCACTGAAGCACTTGGCTCACAGCTCCTCAGAACAGCAATGAATCACCCACTTGTCACAGGATAAAGTCCCTTATTGTTGTCATCATAAGGTAACAATGGAGCACAAAACCAGCCCCACCAGGAGTGTTAAGAAACGTAAATCTAAACGAGAAGCCCACAATCTTATTTGCATAGGAAACTGCATAATTCACAGTCCACATCCATAACTCCTGTGCTGCTTCCCTTCAGGGGTATCATCAGAGGTTAACAACGTTATCTTGTGACTGCAATGCAGCCCAGAGCCCCTCTTCCAAGTTGCAGCTTTTATTTCCACTCATCTTCCTCTTAAATTGCATTTACCAATTCATAACAAAGCTGCTTCCCAAGGTCATCCACCCTTTAAATCTACTATCCTTTAGAATAAAAAGGCTGATGAATACCAACCCAGAAAAATTTAAAAGACATAATATTATTTCAATCTGTTTTTTCATAATAAAAAAAAAAACAATACTGTTTGTCCAGTGGTAAAACAGTATTTCTACAATAGAAAACTACTTCTTTATTTCCAATACAAACATAGCCTTGAGGTGACTTAAATGAAAAATCTGTGTAACAACTCAGAGAAGCATCATCTAAATTTATGATGTTCATTTCCTACCCATGGCCTAAAAAAAATGGTTTTGCAGGTTGTGTGCAATCTTATTGAGAAAATCAAAAGTATTTATTGAGTTATGGTTTATAACCTTGAAGAACTACCAAAAAAAAAAAAAAAAGTGCTGTGCATACACATCCCCCATGCTATATATAACTGTTCCATGCCAGCTCAACTCAACATTACATTCATTATTGCAAATGTATTGCATCCGTGCACCAAAATTATTTCACAGAAATATTATCCCCAATTTGAACTGTCAGGATAATGACGGGTAATAAAGGCCCATCATTACTTAAAAAATAACACAGAACAATTTAAGTTTCAATTAAAGATTTCCTGGGGAAGAAACTGTTTCCTTTCTAATCCTCTACCAACTTGCTCCTTTTCTCTCATATGTCCTGTATCCATTAATGAAGGCAGAATTTACTCAATTGCCAACACTAGAAACTTTCCCTCATTCATAATCCATGCCTTCCCTTCCCCAATATCTCCCCAATTCAACTCTTCACCACTCTTCCTCCTGTCCATTGTTGCTCCAAATTGTCCCTTAAATCTATCTAGTCTTTGTTCAGACCTTCATCACATCTCACCCATGCAAGAGCATCCTAATTGTTCTCCTTATTTCCAACCTTTCTACATACACCCTGACTCATCTTTTCAAAACACAAATCTGACCCAGCAACCAGCACAGTGACTGCCATAAAAGCCCTCCGTAAACATCTGTTGGATCAATGACCATGTCAGGTTCCACTGCTTACCAACCTCTGACTCTACTCTTATACCAGCGCCATTTCCTAAAGGGAATCCACTGATTATAAGGGCACCGCCATCTGCTTTATCAGCAGTTATGATCATAACTGCATCATTACACACAACAACAACAATAATGGTCATACGTTGAGCTAAATACCATTTCCATTTAAAGTCCTGATAGTCTCACCCAGCTGATGAGAAAATTGAAGTCTATGGAGAAATTCAGATTCCAACTAGCAAAATTTGAACTTAGATCTTTATGACTGAACTCTAGAATTACATCATTATCTGAATTAAAGCCTAATTGCAGCCAGGTGTGGTAGCTCACAAGTGTAATCTCAATACTTCTGAAGGCCAAGGCAGGAGGATCGCTTGAGGCCAGAAGTTTGAGACCAGCCTGGCGCAATTCCAACTCTACAAAAAAAATTTTTTTTAAAGTTAGCCAGGTGTGCTGGTGCATGCCTGTAGTCCCAGCTACTCAGGAGCTGAGGCAGGAGGATTGATTGAGGCCCAGGAGTTCAAGACTGCAGTGAGCTATGATTATGCCACTGCATTTCAGCCTAAGCAACAGAGCAAGACCCTGTCTCAAGAAAAAAAAGCTCAGTTGCAGCAAAAAACATCATTCAACTTAAGTCATTACTAAATAACGTAACTTAACCATTCAATGAACATTTTGAGGGGTGCCTTATGCATTTACTAAAAGTCATTTTCTCCAGAGTCAAAACATAAAATGTTGGGGTAGGTGCTCTGTTAGGATAATTATTTCACTCCGACATATCCATTATGGGTGCAAGCACATACCCATTTTTTGTTTTAAGAAAGTAATAATGCCCTTCAGGAAAACCATGGTTTGGTCTCTGCACAGTTCCGGCAAATGCAGAACTGCATCTGAATACTAATTTCTCAATACTAAGCTTAAATTAAAACTCAGGCACAGTACAATCCTAATGCAAAATTAAATAGCTTCTAAAACTATTTTCCTACCAGCACCACTATTATTCCTAAATCTAAAATTTAATCATCAATTTTTAAATCTAGATAAAAATTAATCATCTCAACCTACTTTCTCCTGTGATTCCTATTTATTTGCTAAATCTCACTTTCAGCATTGTGACCCCAAGATCTAAAAGAGGAAAGGTTAGCAAAGTAAAACTAAAAACTGAGTTCAATACTTGACCCTCACATTAGTAAATTAGCATCCTCTTCTTCCAGCAGCACATGGAATTAAGTAGACTCCTGACAATCAAAAGCAAAATTAAAGCCTTTTAAGACCAAAATCTGTGGGATTTTTCTATTAATTCCTCCAGACATGAACTCCAGGAGGATTTCCAGAATCTTCCAGCTAAAACTACTCAAGAGCATCATCTTTGCAATTTCAAACTCCCTCAAATCTATCACTGAAAACCTGGAAAATACACTATGGGTTCACTAATTTCCATCAGCCTTATTTTCTACTTGTAGTGTTTTCTTTCACAGAATAAAGGACATGGTTATGCAGACTATGCTCTTAAAAAAAAAAGTCCTTTCCAACTGCTGAAAGAAAAGTACCTGGTCTTCCACATGCCAGGTCTTGTGTCAAGCACTGGAGAAACAAAAATGTTTTGAAAAGGCTTGGGCCCAGCCCTCTCCAAAAACTTGCTTTCCAAGAACCTTCCTTCCTGTGACCTTATCCTAGCAATGATATTGATAGTTGAAGGGCCAGGGTATAGTCCAACATGAAACCAAATGCTATCTTTCTTTGCATGCTTTTAAATTTCTACATCTCAAGACTCAGCTATTATAGCACTGGAGCCTTATAGCAGTAGAGGAATATAGCAATGCTTAAGAACACGAGCTCTGAAGTCAGACAGGTATTGTTCCAGGTCTAACTCTGCTACTTACACTTGCATTTCCTTGGGAAAGATATGTAATGTTTCTAAACCTTAGGAAAGGAATACAGGAAAATAATAATAACTTGCCTCATCATGCTGTTATAAGAGAGAATACACAGGGAATACTGGGCACTGTGCCTGGCATATTTAAGTTCTCAGCAAAGGCTGCTTGTTGACATGGTAAAAATGCAATAGCAGTAGCAGTTACTGTACTCAGTCAAGCCTTGAAAATCTTTACACAACAGAAAACCCCACTGATGAACTTTCTTGGGTAGAACAGGGGCCAGTGTGTATAAGTCATCATGGCAATGTCTCACATATTTGAAAATATTGGTGTCCATCTTCCTCACCAAAAAATTCCCAGAGGGGAAGCATGTCAAGATGTCACTGAAGTAGCCTTGGCTTCATTTCACTTATAAACAAGGTAACATGGTAGCCAAAGGCTAGTTATCACTCCAATGTTCCAATGAAATTAATGGAGAAGTCAAAATAAAAGTTAAACTAATAAGACTATATCGTGGTTGTCTATAATAGGTGAAGGGGTGGAACTCCATCACACTACACGGGGAGAATTAATAAAGCCCTTGGATCTAACAATAATTATTCTGCTATGGTCTTATATTTTCCCCTCAGAGTTGGAATTGCTACCTATGGTTAATCTTATTAAATGAATCCATTATTTTATTTTGTTTTGGGCACATGGCTTACAAGTATGCTTTGGGGACCTATTAAATCCCACAAAAACATTCCTGTAAACTAGCCATAGTTGTATAGTATCAATTATTGCCCATGTTTTTCAAGCATAATCTCCCAATACATTTGACTCTGAACACTCCAGCAATGCTATGAACAATTCCTCCTACTTGATTTGCTCATTCCAAAGGGAAAATCAATCTAGAGGAAGCTAGAGCTTAGGAACAGAAGCGGACACAAAACTGTATAAACCTGAAGAATTCACAAAATTTTGGGTGAAGGGACTGAAGTTTCCAAAATCTGAAAAATAGGGGACAAAAGCAATCTTATCCAGATCTTAAAGAATAGAGCAATTCCAATGACAACAAAATAACAAAAGTACTACCATTTAACACTTACCAGAAACTCTGCATTACATTCATCATCTCTCATCTTTGTAACAACCCTGCGAAGTCAGTATTATTATCACCATTTAAATAAGAGAAAAATGGAGGCTCAGATTGACTCATCCAATACCCACACAACCAAAACCAGGTTTCAAACACCAGCCCAGCTGGCTTCAAACACCTAATTCTTTCCATTATTTCATACTGCCTTTTCCAATAAACTTCTATTTGCAATAACTGTCCCACATACACAGATTTCAACAAAAATCATCTTCTAAAAAAAGGGAAGTTAGAAATAAGCTGTCTTTTAATTAAATATCTTATTTACCCTACCATCTGACTTTTATTAGACCTGGACACCTCAGACAAAGCCCATGTGCAAGCCCCTGTCATCTCCACTACAATATATATGTGACACTACTTGTGGTGGAGTCTGTTTCAGGAAATAACTATATTCCATGAAATTTTCAGGTGATCCAACCATATGACTTCCTAACTATAACTCTGGCCTGCATAAAACTAGATAGGATGTTGTGAGAAGGCCAAAGCCAAGTCAAAGTTATCAGTGGATGTCTTCTTAATAAAGCACCATTGAGACTGGCCATTATTGGTTATTCACCCAACATAAGCTTTTGCAGTAACTAACCACATGTTTGGTCTCTGTTATGTCTAGTTTAAACTCTGTGATTCTCAGATAGCCATAGTCCTCCAGGATTCCAAAAGATTCAGTTCAGCAAACATTCAAGGCACAAGGACTACGTGCCAGGTGTACTATGAGGAGAGCGTGCACAGGCTAAGAAATGGCTCCTCTTACCAAGGAGCTTATTGCACATGATGTATTCACCATGAGGTTGGCAGCCACCTTAGTGAAAAGCTGCTCATAATGAAACTTAAAATGTGATCCCCAATGAAATCTCAAAATTGCCCCCAGACAAGTTCAAATTGAAGGAATAAAATGGTCATCATCTGAACAGGAGGAAGATTGATTTACAAAGGACCCCAGTTTAGACAAAAAGATGGAAAAAAGAATACCCTAAGCAACAGATAATTCATGTGTATCCTCATTGCTACCATGATACCTTCATAATATTTTATTTCCTTGGATACTATTAGTGTTACCTGAATGACTACAGACCCCTTTTCTTTTACAGTAACAGAAACAGAAATTTATCAAAATTAGCAAGACTAACAAGGTTCTCACTCATTAAATTATTAAGATAAACTAAAAATTCCCTAAAAGTATTTTTATCTTTCAATCAATGAGAATGATTTCTCAAATCCCTCTTATGTAAAATGTAATTCAGCATGGTATCCTTGATATTTTCTGACACTCAATATTTTTAGGTAAAAAGAGTTTCCTGGGATTTCAAATTTGTATTTACAACAGATATTGAAATCTTCTGGTTGACCCCAAAGAGTTCTTACAAAGAGTTTTGTTTAGGCCTTAATCACCCTCACCCCAGAAAAAAGGGCAGACACAGTTCCTCAAACCTTAAAGTTGGCATAAATCAAGGGCAAATTTAAATTTTAAAAAGTATTACACTTGATGCCACACTAAATATAAATGAGCAATTATTCTAGGTTTTAAGTAAAAAGAAACTCCAAAAGTAAATGTGTCTCCAAACTATAATCTGTTTTTAAAGATGTTTTGATTCATATATATATATATATATATATATTATATATATATACACACACACACACACACATATTATTTCAGAATATTACAGGGGTACAAATGTTTAGGTTACATATATTGCCTTTGCCCACCCCCGCCCAGGCAGAGCTACAAGCATGTCCATCACTCAAATGGTGCTCACCACACCCATTAGGTGTGAATATACCCATCCCTTCCTCCCCCTCCCACATGCCTGACACTCGATGAATGTTTTTCCTATATGTGCACATAAGTGTCAATCAGTTAATACCAATTTGATGGTGAGTACATGTGGTGCTTGTTTTTTCATTCTTGGGATGCTTCACTTAGTAGAATGGGCTCCAACTCTATCCAGGATAATACAAGAAGTGTTAGATCACCATTGTTTTTTGTGGCTGAGTAGTACTCCATGGTATACATATACCACATTTTATTAATCCACTCATGTATTGATGGGCACTTGGCTTGTTTCCACATCTTTGCAATTGTGAATTGTGCTGCTATAAACATTTGAGTGCAGATGTCTTTACTACAGAATGCCTTTTTTTCCTTTGGATAGATGCCCAGTAGTTGGACTGCTAGATCAAATGGTAGTTCTACTTTTAGCTCTTTGAGGTATCACCATGTTACTTCCACAGAGGTTGTTACTAGTTTGCAGTCCCACCAGTAGTGTATAAGTGTTCCTGTCTCTCTGCATCCACGCCAACATTTGTTGTTTTGGACTTTCTGATAAAAGTCATTCTCACAGGAGTAAAGTGATATCTCATTGTGGTTTTTATTTGCATTTCACTGATTAGAGATGTTGAGCATTTTTTCATATGTTTGTTGGCCATTAGTCTGTCTTCTTTTGAAAGGTTTCTGTTCATGTCTTTTACCCATTTCTTAATTGGGTTGTTTGATTTTTTTCTTATTGATTTTCCTGAGTTCTATATAGATTCCAGTTGTCAGCCCTTTGTCAGATGTATAACATGCAAATATTTTCTCTCATTCTATAGATTGTCTATCTCATGATAGTTTCCTTGGCTATGCAAAAGCTTTTTAATTTGATCAGGTCCCATTTATTTATTTTTCTTGTTGCTGTGATTGCCTTTGGGGTCTTTCTTCATAAATCCTTTCCCTAGATGATGTCTATAAGAGTTTTTCCAACATCGTCAAGCTATACTACAAGGCTATAGTAACCAAAATAGCATGGTACTGGCACAAGAACAGAGAGATAGACCATGGAACAGAACTGAGAACTCAAATATAAAACCATCCTTGTATAACCATTTGATCTTTGACAAAGCAGACAAAAACATACAATGGGGAAAAAGCATCCCTATTCAATAAATGGTGCTGGGGAAATTGGATAGCCACATGTAGAAGACTGAAACAGGATCTGCACCTCTCGCCTCTCACAAAAATCAACTTGTGATGGATAACAGACTTAAACCTAAGGCATGAAACTAATAATTCTAGAAGAAAACATTTTTAAAGATGGAATGGGATGATAAATCTGTAGTTAAAAATTCAAAAACTAAACTACTAGAATAGATGACAGTAATACTTAAAATAAATTCTGGAAATAGATTAACACATTCTCCAAGTGAAAGAAAACTGGCAAAATGACAATTCAAAAAAACCTAACTTTCAGTGGAGCTAAGAAGAAATTTTTACTAGTGGACAGAAACTGGTAAAAAATGAGTTTTAAAGGGGTTTAAATTGCCACAATTGAACTAGCCAAGGAAAACAGCTAGAGGTACAGCAAAGTGCTATACAAAGGAAAGTATCCTACAAACAGTGGGAACTGCTTACTCCAGGAATGCTGACTGCTAGGTTATCTAGATATTTGAAGTGGGCTCCCAGGAGAGCCACGTCAGTGATTCTTGGAACTGCATTCCCACACATTCCTCTCCAAGTGAACTGGAAAACTTTCCCCAAGACATAAACCACATGCTAAATTCAGCAGTGCCCATTTCCAACACTGGTGTGTTTGTTAGACAGCTCACTTACAGCCTACAGATACCACATACTAAATTAAAATGTGGGATTAAAACTATTGAAATCAATGAAGTAAGGTTTTAAAATACAGTAAGACATCACCCTAAATTTCCAAATTTCTGCCATCTGACAAACCCTTCCCATCCCTTCTCAAGAGATGGCCTTTTAAGACAAATTCAACAATTACTTGTGTTTTCATCATACCAAAGACCACATCACTATATCACATCTCAGATTTATTACACAAATGGTGCTAATCTTACATCCCTCTACTGTCAATATTTATTACCAGCATACTGTCTCTTGGCAAATGTTACTCTAACATTCTGATTAATACTGACATGACCCTGTTTACTGAGACTTTGAAGACTTCAACTTTTTTTTTTTAACCCAAACACAGTGGCAACTGAAAGGGGAAACCCTTTCAACTTTAACTAATAATAGATCTTGGGAATCAGAAACCCCCACGTTTAAAAATACAGCCAAGGCATATAATTTCTCCCTTAAAACTTCTATTTTCAAGCTAACAATCATCAATTTCTTAGTAACCCTCACTTTTTTCTACACTGCTATCAGCAGAATGGACAGTCAGTGTTCTCTGGATGGTCTGTCTAGAAAATCTGGCCATCAGGAATTGAGTCATTCATGTTCCTGTGTACAGTAGGTCTAGACTCAGCATGTACCAAGACTGAGATAAAAGCTCACCATATCAGAGCTTACACTGGTACAGAGGTTAGAAGACAGACAGTGAACAATGAAACAAACCAATGAACAAGACATTTTCAGAAGCATACGTGCTATCAGGAAAATAAAACAGAGAGCCCAGCAATTCCACTCCAAAAGTACACACTGGAGACAGTCTTGCATATGGTGCCAGGAGACACAAGAGGAATGTTCCCAGAAGCATGATTCTTCATACCACAAAGCAGGAAACAACCCAGTTGACTGTGGACAGGACAATAGATAAATGCTTATATATTCACAAAAAGGAATATTAGATAGTAACAAAAATGAATGTGCACAGCTACATGCAACAACACAGGAGTCTTTGAAACAATGCTAATTGAAAAAGGCCAGTCCCAAAAGACTACCCACAGTGTACCTTTTATATTTTAAAGTTCAAACCTAGGCAAAGCCAAACTATACGTTTAGTTTAGAACTACTGGTTAGGGAAGTATGCATATGTGGTACAAGCAAGGAAATATTAAACACAAAATCCATGTTAGGGGATCTCTGGGGGTAGAATAGAGGATAGCCAAGGTCTGACTCTCACCCTGGGTTCATGGTTCACTAGTATTTACTTTATTACTAGACTTTATAACTTGCATATGTGATACCTACATTATTGTGCATGTATCAAATATCATATTAAAAAAAGCTCTGAAGAAAATACCATAAGGGGTATGCTAGAGTCTCTAGGGCAGCCAGGCCTGAAACATGATATAAGGACAAATGAAAGTTAAAAATAAGAGGCTTAATTCTCACAGATAAAAGAAATGGGAGAAGAGATGTCTCCCTCCTCTTACAGCACGTACCATAGGAAAGTTGTAAGTTCTTTCTTGTCTCTTTGAAATATATGTAAATTCTTTTAAAAGCTAAATAAGGCTGGTGTCAGCTCTATGACCCAGAAATGTCTTTCTCGAGAACCTGAGAACCGTCTCTTTGGAATGTAAACATCGAAGGGAGATAGTGTCCCTGCCTCCCAGTCTGTGCCGGAAGACGGAAGCCTAACTGCAAAACTGCCTCCTGTCATGAAGATCGGAATTAATTAACACTGACGGTCACCCCAGTTATCAGGCGAATTTAGGATGAACTTATGTAATAAGTGGCGCTGTCGAGTCCTCCTCTTACCTGAGGACTAGTTGTCTGTCTCAAGAATGTATCATGGGTTGTGTCTACCTGGCTATATAAAAGGGTGAGGTTTTCATCTACCTAGGCAGTCACAGTGGCTTGCCTATGATGTGCGTCACACGCTGGTTTAATGCTTATTCAAATAATACAACTGTTCTTTCTCTACTACCTTTCTAGAGTGGTTGACTAGGCTGGGAAGAGATTTGAGTTTTAGTTATTTTTCCCCAACAGTGGTTGGAAAGGGGGTACTTAAATTGGGTGACGTGTCTTAGGTGGAATTCCCAAGGAGCAGACCCTAAGAAAAGGACTAGTAAGGAAATAAGTGCTCCCAGAAGGCTGGTAAAAGCGTGGATGAGGCAGCAAGACAGAGACAGGGAGGAAGCCAAGTCAGGGGGCCACGGCAGGCTGATGTCCCTGACCCCACAGTGGAACTCCAGAGTGTAGGGTCTGTCTCAGAAAGGAGCTGGGCTTTCACGCTTCCATCCTGGCCAGCTGTGGGAGGCTAGAGGGGCAGCCAGGGACACAAACTCGCAGGCACTGGCTGCTGTAGGCAAAGCAGCTGCAATATGGAGAGGAATCTTCTCCAAAGATGAGCTACAGAATCTGCATTGGGAAACCAAAGTTCTCCAACGTTGAGGAGGGGGTGAGATTTACAGAAAGGCGATGAGCCAACCAGATGGAATGAGATCCGAGATACAGGCAGAACCCTGATGCCACAGGTACTTTTTAGCTCATGTAATGGAGCTTGGGTTTTAGTATAAATGCAATGGGAATTCGCTGAAGAACTTTAAAGGAATAACTCGATCCATGTTTTACATAATGACTTACAGTGATTTTACACTTCTGCACCCTCAAATCAGAACAGCAAAACAACAGGGACATGGGGGTATTTTCATGCCTCAGCAAATTTACAAATTTCTTGTCATGGACCTTAAGGGTTACTCACCAGGACAGACAATGAATGTTAAGTTTAAGAACACCAAGGAACTACCAAAGCTTCCCTTTTCAAGGAAAAAAGAGCATGGATGATAGGCCGGGCATGGTGGCTCACGCCTGTAATCCTAGCACTCTTGGAGGCCGAGGCAAGAAGATCGCTTGAGGTCAGGAGTTCGAAAGCAGCCTGAGCAAGACCCCGTCTTTACTAAAAATAGAAAGAAATTAATTGACCAACTAAAAATATATATACAAAAAAAAAAAAAATTAGCCGGGCATGGTGGCACATGCCTGTAGTCCCAGCTACTTGGGAGGCTGAGGCAGGAGGATCGCTTGAGCCCAGGAGTTTGAGGTTGCTGTGAGCTAGGCTGACGCCACGGCACTCACTCTAGCCTGGGCAACAAAGTGAGACTCTGTCTCAAAAATAAAAGAGTATGGATGATTATCTAAACCTATTCAGAGCTGGCCAATTTTTCAGGCAGGGAGCTGATGCATGTCTTTCCCAGCAGGAAGCCAGGGCTACAGAGAGGCCCCAGAAATTACCTGCAACACTGGTTTCCATCTGTAGTAGAGGTAAGTGAGAGGTGATGACACCCCTGGATTCTTTCCCCATACCCAGCTTCCTGTGAAACAAGAAAAGGCTAAGATAAAATAAACTGGCAATGGGCAGTGATGTGCTGCACGCCGGGGTTAGAGCCCCTCTGTGCATCTGACCTGCAGCTCACGGGGCAGCTGAGATCAAAGCCTGCAGCATGGGGAATCTCTTTACCCCAAGAGAGCTGTGTGCTCTTCCCAACTGCCCCACCGTGGAAGGGCCCCCCTCACGGGCGCAGGGGGGCAGAAATCCTGGCAGTCCAATGGCAGTCGGGTTGATGATCTCTCTGAATTCCTCTGTGGTACACCCCAGATTACTGAGTATTTTTCTTAGTCCTACCATATCACTTCCCTCCCTGGGGCCCAGGCCCAGATATGCTCTTCAAATTTACCTAAATGGAGAATGAGGTCATTTTCTTAACTCATAGCCCCAGCTTCTAGCCTTGTCTGACTTTCCTTTAGAGCTACCAGGGCATTTAGACATCAAACATTACCCAAAAAAAAAAAAAACCCACTCTTTCCCTTTCTGTCCATGAATAAGAAACTCTAGCACTTTAGCTTTGTACAAATACCTGGCAAACTGTCCTTCTGCACAAGAGCATGAGAAATAGAAGAAAGTGGGGCTCAGGCCCCTCTCAGGTGTGCTCAAGTGTGTACCTCTCCCCTTAGGCTGCTGGAGACATCCTACATGCCCAAGAGGCTGAGGACAGCCACCCAGAGGTGCAGCAGGGCCCAACGAAGCAGTCAGAGAAATGCAGGGCCTCTAGCTGGTCAGAGGGTATCCCCAGGGAGGAGCCTCTTAGGTAAGAATATATTTGATTATCCAGCTGTAAAAAGGGATCTGTTGCTGGCAAATCCCACAAGTGCTCTGGGGAGGCTGAGATCCTGATACACTGTGATTAACTGAAAGTTACATGACTGCCCCCAAGATATGAAAGCTAAATTTAAGTCACTGCAGCCTGAAAACGGCCCCATAAGCATGAGACAGGAGGGAATTTGGGGGATGTCCTGTTGAAAGATTGGATTCAAGGATTGGATTCAAATAAGTTGGCTGAAAAGGCATTTGATAAAACTCAACCCAGATTCATCATAAAAAATTATTATCAAACAAGGAATAAGAGGATTTCTCTTACAGGACGGAGAGATTCCACCAAAAGTCTACAGCAAACACTCTAATTAATGGCAACATATTAGAAATCCCCCTTGAGGTCAAGAAGGAGACAAGAACACCTACCATTGGTTCTATAAACCATGGTACTAGAAATTCTATAAGCTAGTTAGACAAGAAATGAAATATGAGCATGCTCTATCACAGAGCAATCCCATTCCTAAGTATATCAGGAAGATGTTTTCACACTGTGAGCAGGAGACGTGTACAAGATTGTGCATTGCAGAATTATTTTGGAAGAGAAAATTTTTCAAAGGAAATAATTTAAATGTCCATTAACAGAAGAATGTGTAAGTAAACTGCAATATATATATCCACAAGGGAAATTGACACAGCAGATACACTCTGTAATCTGAAACTGCTAATTAAATAAATAAATAAATAATAAATAACTAAATAATAAATAATAGAGTTATAATAAGTAAGGCTAATAAACTCTAATAAATATATATTATAAGGTTCAGAGTAACCTTATAATATATAAGTATTATAAGGTTCAGAGTAACCTTATAATATATAACAATCAACACACTTCTATAAGAATAAATATAGTCTGGACTGAAAAATTTCACAGGTTTCCAGAGCCTTTCTATTTAAATTAAAGAAAAAGAAGGTATCCCAATTCCAAATCCCTAAAATTATCCCAAAGATTTCACCAAGAAATTCCATCAACTAGCAGTACACCTAATTTCAAACTGTATATACATTTGGAAATAAATTTGAACAAACCCATCTCTAACAGGTTTCCTTGTCTCCTGTCCCATAAGGAGAATATAAATGAACCTGTGGATAAATGGATTTTGTGCTGGGGTGTTTCGGACACCCTCAACTAGGGTATCGGTGTTGTATGTTTTTCTAGATAAAATTTAAGCTCACAGAGTGGTGAACTATTTTGTGATGTTTGACTTAATGACGAATTTGCATATCCTTATAAAAAAAGTTTTCACTATGCAATACCACTAAACATAATCTTAAACTCTACTGTATAAATAATCACACACAATGATTATCCCATCAAGAAGGCATATATCAGAAATCAATACATCCAGTCCTCTGGATAAAAGTAAATAAATGGTAACTTTCAATGGTAACTTTAAACTAAATAAAATAAAATGCAAAAGCTGAAAAAGATGTTGGATATACTCTAACTTTGTAGTTTACACACCCTGTTCTGCCATGGTGCTTCTAGCTTCCATGAACACTGGATTCTGATTGCTTTCCCTAGTAGATTTCAAACTTACCAAAACTCTTATTACAGAAACAAACACATCCGAATGTGTTAGAGTCAGGCAGTCATCAGCTTTTCTATGTTTAGCTCTTGAACAAACCTCACTTTCATGCCGGCGTCGCCTACTCCTCACTGAGTTTTACCTGCCCACACCTCGAGCTACCACACCAGCAAGCGCTGCCTGCTGGCCGGCGATTCCATTTTGTCATCACGGCCACAGTTCTCGGTACTGCAGTGTTCATGGAATTATTTGAACCCATTAGTGAGCTTTGCTCTTGTGATGTATTAAAAAAAGAATATAAATATTCTGAAAATGCAAATACTAGCAATCATGGAGAGAAAGAGTTATCATAGACACGGTCAGTGTGGAAAGTAAGGAATCCACTGGATGGGTATCAAGTATTACAGAGATTTTATCATGGTGGTATTTTTTCCCCAGGAACAAGATCCTTCCCCTCTGCTTCCTGCTCCCTGCTTAATATCATGCAAGCTTATGGCGGAACACGGTGGCTCATGCCTGTAATCCTAGCACTATGGGAGGCCTAGATGGTGAATCGCTTGAGCTCAGGAGTTCGAGACCAGGCTGAGCAAGATGGAGACCCCAGTCTCTACTAAAAACAGAAAAGAGTAGCTGGGCATGGTGGCACATGCCTGTAGTCCCAGCTAATCAGGAGGCTGAGACAGGAAGATCACTTGAGCCCAAGAGTTTGAGGTTGCTGTGAGCTATGACGATGCCATTGCACTCTAGCCTGGGTGACAGAACAAGACTCTGTCTCAGGAAAAAAAAAAAATGCAAGATTATTATCTCACTTTTGCATATTCAACTTTTTATATAACAATGTTATCGAAAAATAATTCATATACCATATAATTCACCCATATGAAGTACACAATTGAGTGGTTTTTAGTATATATACAGAGTTTTGCAATCACCAGCACTATCCATTTAAGGATGCTTATATCATTTTAAAAAGAAACCCTGTACCCCTTAGCCACCAGCACCACCAACCCTATGCCATCCTCCCATTCCCCTCAGCCCCTAGCAGCCACTAACCTACTTTTTGCCTTCGTAGATTTGCCAATGCTGGACATTTCATATAAATGGAATAACACAATATGTGGTCCTTTGTGACAGGCATCTTCCACTCAGCATGTTTGCAAGATTCATAGATGTTGTAGTATACATCAGTACTTCATTCCTGTTCTATGGTCAAATAATATTCCATTGTATAGATGTACCACATTTTGTTCATCCACTCAGTTGATGGACTTTTGGGTTGCTTCCACTTTGTGGCTATTGTAAATAATGCTAGGAACATTTGTGAACAAGTTTTTGTGTGGACACGTGTTTTCATTTCTTTTGGGTGTATACCTATAAGTGAAATTGCTGAGTCATATTGGTAACTCTATATTTAACCTTTCAAGGAATTCTAGACTATTTTCCACAGCACCTACACCATTTTACATTGTTCCTAGCAGTCTTTGCAGATTCGAATTTCTCTACAACCTCAACAACACGTCTGTCTTTTTTACTATAGTTATTCTAGTGAACGTGAAGTGGTATCTCACTGTGATTTGGATTTGCATTTCTCTAATAACTAACAAAGTTGAACATTTTTTCATGTGCTTTTGGCTTCTGCATATTGATGTGGTTGGAAAGTAAAATTACATTCAAATTAGGGGACTTCCAGATTCCAAATTTTAACACATCGAATACTGCCAATATGCTAATGTATTCTCATTTATTAACTTTATGATGAGTTAATTTTATAAATCCAAACTTAGAAAATAAATACTAATTTCTTTTGTATTTTATATTGGGGTTTCATAAACAACTTCCTTTGAATTTTAGAAAGAAATAATTATGAAACTGCTAATTTAATCGAATTTCTCATTTAAGGAAATAAGCCCAGAGACTTCAAATGATAAAACTAGATTGGGCTAGAGAAATAACAACAGTCTCTTGTCTCCCAGACTATGGTACTTTCTATCAGAACTAAATGAACCAGAACAAAAAAAAATTAATGAAAAACATCTTGGGGATACATTTTAAAATATGTCCAGTAAAAAAGTGGTTAAAAGTACAAAGTAAAGCAAACGAATGATTATCACGAAAGTTAGCAGAGTGACTATCGGGGAAGAGTGTAAGCACGCTGAGAGTCTCTATGGTGCTTATAACATTCTATTGCACAAGTGTTTACTTCTTTTTTTTTAAAAGAAACAATGTCCCACTCTGTCACCCAGGCTGGAGTGCAGTGGTGTGATCATAGCTCACTGCAACCTCCAACTCCTGGGCTCAAGTGATCCTCCTGTCTCAGCCTCCCAGGTAGCTAGAACTATAGCCATGTGCCACCACACCCAGCTAATTTTTTCACTTTTTGTAGAGATGGGGCTCTCTCTATGTTGCCCAGGCTGATGTCAAACTCCTGGCCTCAAGTAATCTGCCCACCTTGGCCTCCTGAAGTCCTGGGATCACAGGTATGAACCACTGCTCCTGGCCAAGTGTTCACTTCTTAATTACTTAACTGTTTCTAGATGTGGTTTGAATTTTATATTTCACAATAAGAAAATTCAAAAGTAAATTTATACCCATGCAAATTTATCAGTAATAAAATGGGAGATTATGCTTTACAAAAGAAATTACTTAAAATCTTTCCAAAGCTGACAATTAAAAGGATTGAATTATCTTCCTTTGATCCTTCGTGCTTATTCGAATTGAGGCCACATTGCACATCTTAATTTATTCTGTACAGATAAACAGAAGCATTGCTTTCAAAGAGCTCGAAGGGACTCCCCTTCGATAAATATCATTTGCTACCTGTTTGCTGACAATCACATTATGGCAAGAGCATAAAATCCTTGGCATTCTTATCAACTCCAAAGTAGGCACAACGCTCAAAGTCACACCTGTTCTCGCTCCACACCAAGAAATTATGAGCAGCAGAAAGGCCATCTCATGATAGCTACTAAAAGCTTTACTATCTATACTGTTAAGCACCTGTGCCCACTCTCTAGTAAACCACTTTCAGTCTGGGGAACTAGAGGTCAGCCCACCGGAACACAGACATGACAAAAAGGCGACAGAGACAATGGGAGGAGAAAGTAACACTCTCTACACTTGCAGACTCAAGCTTCCTACCTACCACCAGCAAAGAATTGTTCCTTAAGGCAAGTGACACGAATGGTTACAATACATACAAAAATTATGTTCCTGGGTGATTTCCTGAATCAAAGTAAAATTCCGCAAGATCTCTAGCACAGCCCATGAACACTATGGTAGAGGTCACTGCCTAGGGTGATCTAGAATATTTTGCTCAGCATCCTTTTCTAACCACCAACCTATAAATGTGCTTTCACATTGCAGTGTACGTGAACAGGCAAACTCTCTCCTTCCCCTCTGTGTCTCCCTCCCACACACAGCTTGGACTAGAAAGATCTAAACATCCAGCCCACCTCCTAAACTACCACCACCGTGCAAGACAGAAAGGCCTGTCCAGGACCTGCCTTTGGAAGTGAGTTGTGCTCTTCCTACGCTGGTTGGGATCCTGACACCCCGTTCAGTAGAGAACAGGTTCACTCTGACTCTCTGTCACTTGGAGCTCTCAGAAGCCCTCCTGCTCAGCACACATGCCTGTCCCACAGCCCAGGTAACTACAGACAGGAGGTGAGGGAATTTTTCACATCAAGAATAACCCAAGGTTATTTGGCCCCTTAGGCAACTCTGCCTTTTGCATTAGATACTTTTCCAAGAACGCCTTCGTTGTGGCAATCTCACTTGGTATTACTTTGCCTTTACATGCCAACTCCACCCTAGGTGTGTAGCACAGCATTGCTTCCACTTTCTTACTGCATCAAATAGCATCCATAGAACTCAGCCAACAAAGCTGGTAGTTCAGGAGAGGGGGAGGGTAGAAGGGTCGTTTGTCATGGACACGTGAGTTCTGTTGGTAAGTTAATTACACTCATCTATCCTTCCCGAGAACCAGCGAGGAGTCCGTCCCCTGTGCAAATACGCAGGACCGTCCTGCACGACAGCAGCAGGAAATGAGTGGGTCCCTGCTGCCCCCCTGAGGCCAGGGCAGCCCCCAGCAGCCCCCAGCAGCCCCCAGGGGCCCTACAGCCAAGGGGAGGAGTAACCTCAGGTTAATACACCTGCACACCCCACCTCCAAGGTGGAAGCTCTAGCCTTTCTCTTGGCTTCATGTCATCCACTCCAAAAACTGCACTCAGCAAAGCAAAGAGCCTCTAGAGGTATCCACGTAAATCCAATGTGTGAAAGTGAAGGCTGTACAATGACAGACCCCCAATAAGCCATAAATCAAAGCCCAATGTAAAATATACACCATAAAAATCAACCAGAGGAGGTTGGACAGTTTGACTTTAGAATCTGCAAACCACGAGAGCAATGAGAAACCATTGTTCCCCCATGAAATTCTATTATAGGGGCTTTATTTTTTTACTTGCCTCATGGTATTATATCACAAAGATAACTGAAAAGTGATGCTTATACCCTCCTTGGTTGCTGTTGCTAAGATTTCCTGAAGATACCTGAAAATAAATGTAATGTATCTGAATAACCTTACATAAGGCATTGAAAGCATGAGTCATCTGCCACTGAGGACTTGCATACTAAATATGTTGCAAACAGCTTACTTGTTAACTGAAATTGATCTAAGTTTTATGTTTTCTAGGCTCTGTCTCCACTTTCAAGTTCTGAGCATGGTTCGGCCCCATTTCAATTTTTCCTGCCACAGTGAGACACAGTATAAAACATAGTGATCAGACACCAAAGAGTTTGTAGCCAAACTCTCCGGGTTTGAATCACAGCCATACCGCTTACTCGCTCTATGACTCAGTTTCCCCATCTGTAATACAAGGATGATCAACAACCATCACAGACTATTTTGGAAATTAAAGAAGTTCATAAATGTAGAGTGCTTACAACAGCCCCTGGCACTTTTTATAACTGTTTATTATTATGCCAATATTACGGAATCAAGTGTTTTCACAGTTCCTTTGACCACTTGCTTTGAAAGAAAGTATTAAGTTCTATTTTACTGTGATCATCTTTACATATATGATAAAAAACAGTTAAAAATAACTGAATACCAAAAAATTACTTATTGCTGTTTCCCAGGGAGAGTCCAACGGGGGGGGGGGTGGACGGCCTCCGAGTGTGCCAAGCCAGGGAGAGCAGCGATGGTTACCCGAGTAGCATTCTGTGCCAGGAACTTCGCAGGCCTCCTGAATCATCATGTCTCAGAAACAGCCCAATGCCCTTCATGCATCCCAAGTGCCGGCTCAGTCAGATCAGCGGGTGAATCATTCAGAAGTCATCCTAATGGGCTCAATACTTCAAACCCAAGGAAACGCCTCTAATTACTGCAAACGGGCATGTGGGCAACCAACAGAGCACACATTTTCTTACCTTTGCTAACTAAATGATGACTCCCCCCACTTACACCAGGTGCTCTCCCCTCCCACTCCTGACCAACAACTGGGAGAACATCTAATTATCCTTTGAGGGACAATCCAACCTTGAATATACAATACTAAAGTGTATGAATACACGCCGCTCTGTATATTTTCTTCTTGTGCTATTAGTTTACAATAAAGACATTTCATACAGGTAGGAATATCAGACCTCTCAACTTCCAACAAAGAATTGAACCCTATCTCCCATTCCACCTGCAGGTGAGCAAAAGATCTAGGTCTTTAAACAAAACCTACTAAACTAAACTAAACCTACTCCTATCAAACCTCAAGTAAGGAAATCAGTCTGAGAAACGCATTCTAAACCAATGAGCTAAATCACATAGACGATCACGTTCAAGATAGTGGCCCAGCACTTTCTCGATTTGTCCCCTTCCAGTGGTCTTGTCCTCAACCTCATCTGCATGCCTCATACCCAGGGTCATCCCCCGACCTTACTAAATGCAGACCCTGCAGAACCCCACTTCCAAGCACCCCACTCGCATTCTCCAAAGTCCTGCATGCAGGACTTGTCTGACCCCTGAACCCTACATTTCCTGATCCGGCCACCACAGCCCACTGTCTCCCAACCCCATCCCCTCTCCTCCAAAGTCCTCACTCCCCTCATTACCCAACTCAAGTCTATGAGTCATCATCTGAGTTCTCCCTTATGTGCACCCTTGGTTCCCTGCCCTCTCTTCCTTCCCTTCACTTACCTGACAAAGGTCCACCCCTGGTAAAAACCCAACTCTACCTGGACACCAGCTTTATAAAGGTGTAATTGACAGGTGGGACCAATGAGCATCCTTTGACCATTCCCTGCTCATTCTCACACCATCCCATAATATTTCATTTTTCCTTTCTCCTTGACACTTCAACATTTTCCTGATCCTTACTCTTAATGTGCTTATCTTGCTTGGGGTTCTCTAAGTTTCTTAGATCTGTGATTTGCCATCTTTCATCCATTTTGGAAAACTCTTACCTATTTAAAAAAATTCTTTTCTGCCCCTTTTTCTCTCTCTCTTTTCCTTCTGTGAGTCCAACTGCAGGTATTTGAGATTTTCGTCACGTATCTCAGATGTGCTGTTCAGTTTGGTTTTGTTTTGCCATTTTCTTCCATTCTTCGTGTTTTGGTTTGGATGACTTTTATGGGCCTCTCATCAAGTTTACCAATTTTACCTCTGAAGTGTCCAGTCTGCTGAAAAGTCCATCTGTGGTAGTTATCCATTCTTACATAGTAAATTAGCCTTAAATGAAATGTGTATAAACATTTATTATCTCACAGTTTCTACAGATCAGGAAATTCAAGAGCACCTAAGCTGGGCGCTCTGGTTCACAGTTTGTCATGACATTACTATCAATATGTTATGCATGGCCGGGCGCTGTGGCTCACGCCTGTAATCCTAGCTCTTGGGAGGCCGAGGCGGGCGGATTGCTCAAGGTCAGGAGTTCAAAACCAGCCTGAGCAAGAGCGAGACCCCGTCTCTACTATAAATAGAAAGAAATTAATTGGCCAACTGATATATATATAAAAAATTAGCCGGGCATGGTGGCGCATGCCTGTAGTCCCAGCTACTCGGGAGGCTGAGGCAGAAGGATCACTCGAGCCCAGGAGTTTGAGGTTGCTGTGAGCTAGGCTGACGCCACGGCACTCACTCTAGCCTGGGCAACAAAGTGAGACTCTGTCTCAAAAAAAAAAAAAAAAAATATGTTATGCAGGGCTTCAATCATCTTACAGATTGGCGAGAGAGAGCTGGATCTTCCTCTAAGATGACTCGCTCATACAGTGCCAGTTGTTGGCAGAAAGCTGCCTCAGGGCCCCTGCACACAGGCCTCTCTACAGATTGCTTGAGTGTTCTCATCACACATAGAATGGCTTCCTTCAGAACAGGTGACCAGAGAGCAAGGCAAAAGCCACAATATATTTTAGAATGTTGCACAATCATTCCTGTAATATTCTATTCACAGGCCAGCCCTACTCAGGGGTGCAGAGAGTACAGGAGGCCATGAACACTGCAGGGATCATTAGGAGCCACCTTGGAGGCTGACTACCATCCTGTCTAAAGAATTCTTCATTTCTGGTACCATGTTTTTCATTTCTAGCATTTCTAATTGGTTCATTTTCATAGTATGCATCTCCCTCCTGAAATTCCCCATCACTTCATGCCTATTATTTACCTTTTCCACTAAATCCTTTAACATATGAGTCATTGGTATTTTTAAAGACCCTGTCCAATAGTTCCAATATCTGGGCCATCTCTTGGTCTGTTTCTGTTGACTATTTTACTTCTTGACAATGGGCCTTATTTCTCTCCCCTCCACCACTTGCTCTTTTGTTTAGCTCTTAATTTTTTATTGAGTGCTAAACATTGTTTAAAAGACCTGACAAGAATAGTATTTATAACCAGAAATGGGCACACCTCTTCTATTAGGCTATTAGTGTGGGAAGTTGAGT
This sequence comes from Microcebus murinus, assembly GCF_040939455.1. NCBI lineage: Eukaryota > Metazoa > Chordata > Mammalia > Primates > Cheirogaleidae > Microcebus > Microcebus murinus. The sequence continues at coordinate 45,205,151 of NC_134122.1, read as the reverse complement.
CAATCTAGTCTCTAGTTAAAATGGGTTTGAGTTTTGTAACTATAGGAAGTTACCTTCAATGCTCCACAGACTTCAAATTCCTTTCATGGAGAATTGTCATTACCTCATGCTCAGTGTAAGGTGTGAAGCGTCTTTTCTCATGGTATTCTTGCTCTACCTTCACTTTCAGCAAACCCTGCTCTTCCAGCCCAGAGATCACCTTTCTCTGATTTTTGACCCTCTCCCAGCAGTACAAAGCTGTTGTTTTTACCTGGTGTAAAGCTCAGAGTAGAGACAAGGTTTCTCATTTCTCTTATTTCAGCCTCTGTCTTAGCCCTGTGTTTCTGGTATGAGACTTTCTCAGAATTCCTTTCCCATCTGCCGGTGACAAGCTGGACTATTTTAGATTTCTTTAAGTCCCTGCATCTAAAAAATTGTTAGTATAAATAATTTGAGGCTTATGACGATGTTATCTTTCTCCAGAAAAGATGAACATTTGCTTCTGCTAGATACCTGATCACAATCTGGCATCACCTTAACCTAGTATCAAGTACTAAGATGGTTTTTAGTGAGGTTTAAGGCCCTGTGACAGCCAGTCTATTGGTCACTCTTATCCTAGTTGTGTAGGTCTCCAAGGAACTAACCCCAAACACAGAGGATATCTCCTTAGCTGGCCCTGAATTCCAAATTTGCCTTCATACTCTTATTATTTTTATTTCTCCCAGCTTTATAAAGGTATAATTGACAAATAAAAATCATATATATTTATGGTATACAATGTGATGTTTTAATATAGGTATGTATTGTGAAATGATTAATTCAAACTAACTTATCTATCACCTCACATAATTATGATTTTTTTTTGTCATGAGAATATTTAAGATATACCCCCTTAGAAATTTTCAAGCATATGTTATTAACTACAGTCACCACACTGCACGATAGATCTCTAGAACTTGTTCAAACCATTTGAAACTTTGTACTCTTTGACCAACATCTCCCCACTGTCCATCCCCCAAGGCCCACCAATCTCCTGGCAACCACCATTCTACTCTCCATTTTTGTGAATTTGACTTTTTTTAGATTCCACAGGTGAGTGAGATACTGTGGTATGTCTTTCGGTGCTCGGCTTATTTCACTGAGCATAATGCCCTCAAACATAATGCCCTCAAGGTTCATCCATCTTGTCACAAATGACAGGATTTCCTTCTCTTTTGAGGCTGAATAGTATTCTGTTCTGTATATACTACATCTTCTTAATCCATTCATCCACCAATAGACTTTTAGGTTGATTCTGTATCTTCACTACTGTGAAATCAGTATGTTGGAGTGAGAGCTGCACTCTCCTAGACTCTCAAGTCTGTCAAAATTGCTTCTGGGTCTCTCAGCAATAATCTCTAGACTAAGGGCACATCCTCAGAAATACGTAGCTCCACATACCAGCTCTCCTCTCCAGACTGCCATGCTCTCCCAAACCGTGGCCAGTATCCTTCACCATGTTATTAGCAATCTAACGTCTTCAAGAAGATTTTAAAAAGACTTTATCCAGGTTTCTTAGTTGTCCTCAACAGGGGCATGGGTCCAAAATACCCAATCTACCAATAGCTAAAGCAGACGTTTTCTCCCTGATCTCAACTCCTACCGCACACTGCCTTGCTCACTCTGCTCCAGCCGGGCCGTCCTTTTGCTACCACTGGCAGGAGGAAAACTGAACAACTCCCTGAAGGGATCTTCAAGTTCATTCCATGATTCTTTAGATGTGTACCAGCTCAGGTCCTCCAAGGAGCTGACTCTCAGGAGGAATTAGACCTGTAGGCGATCCTTGGGGGCTGAGGGGACAACTACAAAGGATGAAAGAATGAAAGAGGGAAAGGAGCAGGAGGAGGCAGGGAGAACCTTCAGACCCAGATGTAGGTCTGACACCTGCAGAAGAGAGAGGGAAGGAAGGAGGACTGTGGAGGGGGAGCCTCACACTACCTCTCTGGGCAGGTCTTGGTGAGGTTGATGGGGGTGGTGGAAGAGAGAGCTTAGGCTGCCCATCACGAGGGGCCCACGAAGGGCAGGGAGGGCCAACTCTAGCTCAGTCACTGGCTGGAGGCAGCCCAGGGGGAACATGGGTGTGGCATGAACCCCACAGCTGAAAGCTGTCACCAACTACTCTCACAGCAAGCTCCCCGCAAGGACAGCTGAGTGGCACACCTCCATGGCCACCACGTTTGTTGCCAACATTTACTCAATTTTGTACATAAGAGACCATGACATTTTGAAAATGGATATTTTCATTTATGAGTAACAAAGGTTTCTTCTTGCCTGTGCTACATTAAAACCAAAAAAGGTGAAATTCATTTTTTTGATACATGCTTATTTTGTTCTTCACAGAGAACCTTAATTTGAAAAACTGTGTCTACACTGATTTTTCATTCAGTCTGATAGATGATATTCAAAATGTAGGTGAGGAACTTAGTGTAAAAATGGTATTGTTAATATTTTTATAAAATTCCTTAAATCATCTGTTTTCAATTGAAAATTAAATTTTAATCTCCAAAATGAAAGCATTCTCATAATATTAAAGTACCTTAAAGGGTTATTCAACTATTGCAATTTTTCTTTCTTTTTTTTAGAAATGGGGTTATTCTCTGTTGCCCAGGCTGAAGTGCAGTAGCACAATCTTAGCCTCAAACTCCTGAGCTCAAGAGATCCTCCTGCCTCAGTCTCTAGAGAATCTAGGTTTATAGGCATGCACCACCACATCTGGCTAATCATTTGTATTTATTTATTTATTTTTAGAGGTGGGGTCTTGCTATATTGCCCAGGCTGGTCTTGAACTCCTAACCTCAAGTGATCTTCCCACCTTGGCCTCCCAAAGTGCTGGGATTACAGGCACGAGCCATCTCGCCCAGCCCTCAATTTCAATGTTAAAAGAATGAAGCAGTAAATGACAGGATCTGTAAGCTGTTGTTTTATTTTTCTTTGTTTTGTTTTTTAGCAAAACAGCCTTTGTTAAGTCATCACTTTGCTTAGTTATTTCCCTTCTGTAGCTAAGAGTCAGGGGTGGCACACCAAACTCACATGGCTCAGCCAATTAGAATCTCTAATAAATTCAGAACTGCCAAAGGATTCCCTATAATCACTCACAACCCACCTCCGTTGCCTTAAACCACCTTAAAAATCTCTTCCCGACATTGACCAGATAAGCACAGTGCAACTAAGATATTAACCAGCCCAGTATCTTACAGTCCTTTGGGCTTTTTAGTTCAAAACTCGTAGTTTCCCCTTTTTCTGGCAAATCCCAAGCAAATCTCTCTCTGAAAAATGCATACGTTAACTTCACATCCAGTAGAGGGAGACCTTCCTTCCTATGAATTCGTTTCCACCAGGTTTCTCTCTGTCTCAGCCTTCAAACCTGCTGGTTTTTTTCAAAGTTGAAAGTCTCCAGGTTTCAGATTTCCTGATTTTATTCTTAAAAATTCACCTGTTGCATAAATATTGCATATTAATTTATTATCATAAATTAACACATATGTTTTCCAATTACCTCATCTGACAAGGGAGCACTGAGGTTATAAATACATGAGGCAGGAGACTCACAGGCCAGAGTGATGGGATGTGAGAAAATACTCAACTGGCCATTGCTGGTTTTGAAGACAGAATGGGGCCAAGGCATACCAGAAACTTCTAGAAACTGGAAAAGGCATGAAAACAGATTCTTAGAACCAACTGTCGGAAAGGAACGGGACAGCCTTGCCAACCCCTTGATTTCAGCCCACTGAGACCCATTACAGACTTCTGAACTACAAAACTGTAAGATAACAAATTAGTGACATTTTAAGCCACTAATTTGTTTGCTAATTTGTTACAGAAGCAATAAAAATCTAATGCAGTGAGTTTTGGGCAAGTCATTGCAAAATGGTCCATAAACCAATGGCCAGGTGCCAGCCTGCTTCATGACTATGACACACTCACTGTGACTCTGCTCTCCTTCTGTAAAATAGAAACTCCTTTCCAAAGTATTTCACTTGACATCACATGCAATGATGTAATATGAGATGTCAATACGGAACGGTTTCTCCTTGAAAGAGAAGGACAGCTATAGCATTTATGAGAGCATTGTATAGAGTCTCTACAGCATTGACAGAGACTTAGGAATTAATTCTCTGCCAGACCAGGGCTTTAAAAATAGTGAGTGAGAAAATCAGAGGAAGAGTCTTCATCAGTATTTTTAAAATCACGGGATAGAATCAAATAAAGCAGAAAATATAAGAAAGCATCAGACATAGGGTATTATTTCATGACATTTTTGTTTCAGTTCTATGTAGAATATGTGTGTGTGCGTGCATGCCTGCAGCACCCTGCAAAATGCAGTTCTCACTATGGGCCACACAGCTCAAAAAGTTTGACAGTCACTGACTAGAGAGGACAGGAACACATGGTGGGGTGTGAAAGATACATAAATTGCAATGTGCTGTTTAACAGAGCTGCACTACACACAATTGCCACACACTCCCTCGTTATGTGACTTCAAGGAAGACAAAAATGTCTTTCTTCTCAGAGTCCACGGAAACTTTATCGTAGCCCTTCTATACCTAAAGTTTTTTTCATAATAAAATGTTTTAAAGAGAATATGTTACTTGCAATAAAATATTATTGGAGAAAGTGATGGCATATTTACAAAGAGTTTATACGTGTCTGCCATCACAAAAACTAGTATTTCTGGAATATGTAACAAAAAGCAGGCAGCATGCCCAAAATAAAGTTAGCTGGCTGCTTCTCCTGTCTTTTCATGAGGATCCTAGAATTTGCTGAGTCTTCATTCATCCCACGCATGCCATCATTTTTGTGCCTGTTCCCTTTGGGCTCTCACCTCCCCGACCTCCGACTGCAACCCAAACATTCTGCCAACTAATATCAAACTAACTAATTGCTAAATTTTCCACAAATTTTATAAGCCTATCATCTATGGCAGGCGTCCTCAAACTATAGCCCTCGGGCCACATGCGGGCCACCTAGTACATTTATCTGGCCCTCAGGGTGTTTTTGCCACCGCTGCCTGTCCTGCTTAGCAGCCAACTCGTCCCGGGCCCACAGTGCACACTCTCCAACGGTCTGAGGGACAGTGAACTGGCCCCCTGTTTAAAAAGTTTGAGGACCCCTGATCTATGTCCTCATTTGAGGATCTGATATAAAAATGTTGAGGCCCAAAGGGGTGAGGCAGGCATGGCTTGAGGGAGATCTCAACTCTCAGGAAAGAGCCATGGAACTAATTTTGTCCCCACATCAATGAACCACCATCCGTCATCCATTTTCATGTATCTATTTTTCTTTCATTTCCACCAGGATACCAAGAGAGACTCTATCAAGTACACCACGCCTGAGTCTACATATCCCGCATCTACAACATTCTGCTAGTGCTTCCCATGTAGAGATGCCACTTACAAACCCAACAAGGTCACCTGTGATACCCATCTGAGTGAACCCTCCGGGGGACTGCCGCTTCCCTTTCTCTTGGAACGTGTATGTGATTATCAGTCCAGAATGTAATCTGAGACTAACAGCAGAAACATCAATCCCCAGTTGGTAGAAATCAGTTCTCTAACTTCTTCTACCTCCCCTTCTTTCTCTACCTTTCCCTAGTGGCTAAGGACAGTGGTCTAGCAACCTCCATTATAAATTCTGGGAAAATCCTAGGAAGTAATTCATCCAAATCAGGAAACCGACCCATTTGGAGTTTACTGTTTCCTTACTTTTCCTGGGCTATAATTCCCTTAAAAATATGATTTTATAGACCAAGTTCCCACTGAGGCTAAAAAAGGGAAAAAAATATGATTTTACTCTAACCAGTCTTCTCCCTGGTCAAGAAAAGAGAAACACAATAGGAAACGAATGTTCACTCTTTCTATCTGAATGAGAGCATTTTTGCAAAATGCCAGGCACAGAGCTCCGTAACAAGATGGTACTAAGGAACATTTGCTCTCTTCCTTTCCCATCTCACCGGGAGCCAAAGTAAGCCTTGTTCATTTTTCTCCTTGACCCAAATGTAACTAAAAAAAGATGGCGTTTGCTGGTTTTTCTGCAATTTGCAAGTTGCATAAGCCTCACCATTATGGGATATTTATCCTGTCTGTCACCACCCTTCACAATCAGCAACCGTGCCTTCTATACACCACCCAACACCACCTACTGTGCACACACATGTGTGCACACAGCATTTGAAACCCATAGTTGTGGGTCCCAGCAGAAGAAGGAAGTTCCTCCCGTATCTTTCCCTGGGGAGCTGCCCTCTTCTGTCTAGGAAGGTCATTCTCTTGGACACAGCCCACAGCCTCGGGAGGGACACAAATGGCACGGGGGGAAAGATGGCACACAAGTATCCGACACCTGGCAACTAGCGGGACCACAGATGCACCTAGCAGATTGTTCTCACAGCCACTCATTACTCCATTTTGAAAAGCCCTTATCCCTCATTTGTCATTATATATTTTAGAGAGCAGCATCAGGAAAAAACAACAATAATACAGAGCTGTACCAAACTCCAGGAAGCCCATTTGGGCCTCACAACAAACCTAAGAGGGTACGTGGGTTCTACTATCGTTGGCACTTCACCAATGAGGAAACTGAGGCTTGAAGAACTTAAGAGACTTACCTTAGGTCACAAAGCTACTTAGTAGAAGAGCTAGACTCAAACCCGGATCATACCCATTTTGACTCTGCGTATTTTGTAGCCATCGTTTATCGAACACTTGGAAGATTCCATGCCCATATTAAACATTTTCCATGCATCGTCTCTTTCCAGACTCATAATAACTTTGCATTTGAAAGATGAGCCAGCTACATCAGATTTACTATATTTCTCAAAACACATTTAAGTAGAGCTAACTCATAAGGGTTGTTGGAATACAAAGTGCATCTCACAACCACTATAATTCCTAAGGTACCGTTTGATGGGATGCTTAATAATATAATAATGGGTGCTAACATTTATCAGCCACTTACTACGTGTCAGGCAATGTGACAAAAGCCATATATAAATTGCCTCATTAATCTTCTCAATACTCTACAATGAAAAAATGACTATTAAACCATTTTATAGACAAGAAAACAGAGGGTAAGAGAAGTCAATAAATTTGCTAAACAGTATAAAGAAAACTGAGGAGAAAGGAGTCAAAACTCAGTGGTCTCACTCTACAGACCATAAAAGTAAATATTATACTACACTATTTCTGCTTTTAAGAACAAGCATGTGGACTGTTTGGTCAAAACACATTTGTACCCTCCAAGAGAAAGGTGATTGTTCTGTCCTTTCATTTAAAAAGTTAGGAAGTAATTGATGTATCACTTAATAGCACATATTATGAACAAAGCCCAAAACTGTTGAGAAAAGTGCACAGATTAGATCTAGACTGAAAGTCACGACAGAGACATGGCACTGATGGCCAGACCTGTGCACCCAGGTGACCGGCTTTCCTCCAGGTCTCCCTAGAAACAGAAGGCGATGCAAGGCAGGTCCTGTACTTCAGTGCAGTCTGTTTCTCTGGCCCTGACTTCAACCCACAAAGCATGAGTGCAGAACAGCGCCATGGCCATGAGGCCAACTAGCCTTTCCTTCTATTCATCAGATGAGGATCTTCCAGACAAACTCACCATCCAAAGAGAGAGGGACCCATGGAGCCTGAAAAGCCCATCTGACACTACACCTGGACATCTGTCTCTGGACACCTGGAGTCCAGTCTGCCATGACCCGCCACAGCATTCAGATGCTGGCTCAGGTGCATCAAGATGAGAACACCCACGCACGTGCACACACATGTGTGCACATACACCCCGGCCTTGGTGGCAATTTGCTATGGCCGTCTTAACCAAGTGCCATAGAGTAAGTGACTTAAACAACAGGAATTTATTGTCTCACAGTTCTGGAGGCTGGACATATGACATCAAGGTGTCAGCAGGAAGGGTTCCTTCTGAAGGCCCCTCCTTGGTGTACAGATGGCCATCTTCCCCGTGTCCTCACGTGGCCCTTTCTCTGTGCATACACACTGCTGGTGGCTCCTCCTCTTCTTGTAAGGACGCCAGTCCTACTGGGTTAGGGCCCAACTGAATGACCTCGTTTTACCTTAATCCATCTCTTCAAAGATCCTGTCCCCAAATACAGCCACATTCTGAGGTACTAGGGGTTAGGGCTTCAACATATGAATTTTGGGAGGACACAATTCAGCCCATAACACCCACATTAGAAATAAATTACTTTATAACCAGTCAAAATAGTTTCATTCTAAATTCTTATTTTACGTAAGGGGTTTTTTTTTTCCCCACATGAATTAGGTCTAAAAAGAAAAAAAAAAACTAATAAATTCAGGCTCCTTTAAATACTTAACCATAACTACTTGAATAATATTGTTAATAAGAAAAAAGGAAAATCCTGATAAAAATACAATCCCACTGACCCTACAATTCCACTTGTATAGATTTACTCTGAACATTTACATAAAAGGAAGTTTATTGCATGGTGCTTTGTATTAGTAAACTTTAGAAACCTCCTTAGCATTGTCCAACATTTAAAGGACTGATTAACTAAATTCTATTATGAAGTCTTAAACAGCCATGAGAAATCGTGCATTAGCTCAGTAGAACAAAATGCAGAGAGAGGAACTTGCCCCTTCTTTTTTCTGCCTCACTGCGTGGACTGGGACATCTTATCTTCTCCCGCCCTTGGACTGGGACTGACACCACCAGCTCCCCTGGGTCTCAGTCCTGAATCACAAACTGAACGACACCACCAGCTTTCCTGGGTCTCCAGTGTGCAGAGGGCAGATGGTGGGACTTCTCAGCCTCCATAATCACATGAGCCAATTACTCATAATAAATATACATTTATAAAATATAATAAGTAACAAATTATATACGCTATATGTTACATTGGTTCTGTTTCTATCGCTTCTGTTTCTCCCTAACATAATCGGCGTGCCTCCTATCAGGCGCACCTCCTGCCTAGAGCAGGACCTCCTGGAGGGCAGGCAGGGTGTCTCGGCCAGGTGTCACTTCCCCAGGTCTGACCACAGTTTCTGGCACAGAGTGAGTCCCTAATGAAGAAAGGACAGGAACAAATCTGCCACCTAGCTATCTCCGCCCTCCCTGGTGGCAACAGTCCACGCGAGGCGGGGCAGTGGGTGAGCAAGTGGCTCAGCCCGGCTCCCCTTCCACACAGCAAGGACAGGATGAGACCTGCTCTCCCTTCACCGCAGGGATCGGTGAGGATCCACAAAGGCGGCTTGCAAACTCACTCGGAAAGACGCCTAATCCTTAAATTGAAGATATTCAGATTCTGGCATCACAATTTCAGGCTTTAAGATCACCTGAAATCATCTTTTGACCCTATTAAATGCCCCTCGTGGTTTTTTCCTCTTTTCCTATGGGTCCACACATTCCTTTATACTTCAGCCAGGCAGGAGAAAACGTAAGGAATGAAATGATCCGCTAAGGCCAAACAGGACAACGTGTTAACATCAATATAGCACTCAATCTTCCTAGCTAGAGTAAGTAAACTTGATTTAAAAAAAAAAAAAAAAACTTTGGAGCAAAGTTTCAAATTTTAATAAGTCAATTTTGCAGTTTTAGAAGAGTAACACTTCACATCCATAAAAGCAGTAGGGCCAATGAGACTGTTCTCACCCAGAGGCACGGACACTTTCGCACCTATTTTTTGAAATCAAAGCTGAGTTCCAGCGTTCAGGACTTCATCACATTTTCTGTGTGAAAATGAACCTTTGCCTTCAGTTGTAATTACCACAAAATCCGACTACATTTCCAAGAAGGAGAGCACTTTCTTTCTCACAACGGAAAAACTTCTCTCACACTTTCGTAAAAAAGCCTTCACAACACACCTTCCATTGTTTCTTTTTTAACCACCTTGGGTATTCCTTTGTGTTGGAGTCAAGCTGAGCTGGGGTTCTTAAGGGTTTCCAGGAATTGGCTTTGCTGCCTGGGGCTGCTATCTGCCATTTTTCTGTGGATCTGGAGAGGGAAGAGGGATTCTCCCTCAAGCCTGTCAAAGACCCATGCATCCTGTAAAATGCACGGTGCCAGGGAAGAAGCAGCCTACTCCCAAGAGCAGGGGCTGCCACTGGCCCAGAGCAAGGAGGGTGAGTTCTAGGAGGGTGTGGTCTCCTGGGAGGTGTGGTCTCTGGGGGCGTGGTCTCTGGGAGGTGTGGTCTCTGGGGGCGTGGTCTCTGGGAGGGTGTGGTCTCCTGGGAGGTGTGGTCTCTGGGGGCGTGGTCTCTGGGAGGGTGTGGTCTCCTGGGAGGTGTGGTCTCTGGGGGGCGTGGTCTCCTGGGAGGTGTGGTCTCTGGGGGCGTGGTCTCTGGGAGGGCGTGGTCTCCAGAGTCCAGCTGCTGCCTCTTCCAGTAGTGGCCACATGATAGCCTGGGGCAGAGGGAAATGAGGTCATCCCTTCACTTCCCTTCTATTTCCTGGCCCTCCTCCTTTATATTTGGCTCTCAAAGTCTAGGAACCTCCCTCAAGTCCTACACTTAGTGGTGACTACTTTGCTCCTCCCAATTTCCTGGATAATCTCCAACAAAGGAGTCCACAGTTAATTGTGGGTTCACTCATCACATTCTGCTTAAGTACTGACTCAAGTAATCCTCCCAATAACCCTGGAGGCAAATACTACTCCCAGTCCCATTTTACAGATTAAGAAACCACCAAGGCTCAGAGAGGTTGAGTAACTTGCCCAAGCTCACTCTGCTAGTTAAAAGGTGGTAGGACTGTTATTTGGAGCCAGTCTGATTACTGCCTCTGAGTCCCTCGCCTCTTTATTTTCCTAAATTAACATTTCTCAAGGGAGTAATGTTCTAACCACCCTAGGCTTTCCCTCAAGAGAACAATTTCTAGAAGAATTTCCCAAAGTGATATAAATGGAAAAGTAGTAGCTTTGAAGTCTAAATATTTCCAAGCTTCTGACAGTGTCCAAGTTCTAATGTGTCCAAACACACGTGTTTTATACTGTACTCTTACATTCTATAATATGAACTTCTTTAATTCAGTATAATTTGCTAAAGGTGAAGATGTCATTTCCATTTCATCACTTTTGAAAGCTTGGAATGAGGTAGAATGTCTTGTTAATCAAAGACCTTTTCATGTAAAATGTTATTTGCAATGGCTAAAATTTTAGAGAAAAGGTATTTCATACATCAAAGCTAAGAGAGTTTTTGATAAGTAAGAAGAAAAAAGAATTGAGTAGCATCTGGGCCAGTCCTAGTAATAATGACCAGGCCAGGTCTGCCCTGGAGAGTCACTGACCTTTTGACCTTCCTCCACGCTCTAATCCCCATGAAAATATCTAACCAAAAAAAAAAAAAAAAAAAGAAAAGAAAAATCATTTCCATACAATTTGATGTAAATTTATATTACTTGGATTATTATTTTTCCCAAGGAGATCTGTGTTTTTATGCAATAAAAGTCTCTGCCCCGTTTATAAAGAAATGTCCAGTTGACCATGTGCTAGTTGGGCAAACAGCTGAGAGAGGAAAAGGCAAGTTGTGTGCACGTTTGGAGCAGTGTCTTGCCAAGGCCACCTGTTCTGCCTAAGTCTAGGGCCCTGAGTTCTTCATTTCCCAGAATTAACCAGCCGAGCAACATTAGAGTTTTAGTCCCACGTGATCTTTAAAATAATACAATCAGAGATGTTTTTTAAATGTGGTTGAAATTCATCTCTCTACCACCCAGTAGGTAATGAGCCTCTTGAATTCCACCTTCTGCTCTCTGTGTCCCTGCACCTGCAAAATTCTGGTTCTTATCTCTTTTCTGGCAACTGTGCTACATGGATTCTCTATGCTATTGCGAGGCAGCCTCGATTCCATCCCACACGCAATTATGAAATGCCCACTCTGGGCTAGGATCTGTGCAAGGGGCTGTGGGTTGTAAAAATTAATACAACATGATTCTGACCTCCAGGGATCAAGTGCATGTTTAAAGGACCACAGGCCAGAGTCCCAAAACAGACAGGCCAAAAATGTCCTATATCGGGGTGGAAGGGAGAGAGCCCTTTCTGAGCTTATGACAACTGAAGCTCAAAAACCATTTGCATCTAAAGAGCACAGTTTGTTCTCGATTCTTAGTACCACGTCCAGGATGCAGAAAGGGGGAAGGAGGTACACACACTGCCGGGACATGTGCATAGAGTCCCTGGTATGATTCTGCGAAGCTGATTTAATAAATATTTATATAACACTGAGGCTCTGCAAGGTAGGGCACTTAGGGATGAAAGAGCAAACAACTAAGATACAGGATTAAGGATAAACCAGCTAACCACAAGAATGACAGCAAATTACACAATGGAGCATAAACTAAATAGGAGCCAGAAACTCAAGCTGTTATTGTAAAAGTCAGGAAGAATCATGACCCCCCCATTCCTGGGAGGCTTTCATCCTCTTCAGAAGAGAAATCAAATAAGCATGGATCCCCAGAAACGTAAAACTATAATGACTTCTATATGTGGGCTGGAAAGGTGGGCCTTATATCAGAGTAATACAACATTAAATCATTGAATTCTAGAAATTTGCCTGGAAGGGGAGAACCATTAGCTAATATTTTTTTTTTAAAGCTGCAGCTTAGAAAAAAAGAGGTGGGTAGGAGTTTTCCTCTCAGCCTAAGGTATAGCCTGGGCGAAAGTTTCTTTAATGGAAAAGGTAAACAAAATAAAAATGGGAATTACAAGGCCAACTGAACTAAAAATCAGAGAGATAAGAAGAAAGGGGGAAAGGAGCAAAAGTGGCAAAGGAGGCAGTTACTTATTCCCCCCTCTGTGCAGGCATTATCTCATTGAATCCTCTGGGGTCCATTGGGATTAATGGACCCAATTAATCCCAATGCATTAATTGGGATTAATCCAATTAATCCCACTGGGGTCCATTCACCCACGCCCCGGCCCACTGCCCGGGTGTCTGACAGCTGCTGGGCAGGATGCAGGATGCCACAGGGTCACCAAACAGACAAGGCACCTGCTTTCACGGAGCTTACCACTGTACTCCATATAATTTGCTAATTACATTTTGTCCTTTTGCCAGTCTTCCAGGCTCAGAGAGATCCAAGGTCCCTTCTACACCCAACCTCTCCTAAGGCAGAATCAGGGCACGAGCCAGCCAGGTTTGTCTGACCTCAGAATTCCAGAGCTTTCTGCTACGCTGACAACATGAACGGAAACAAGCAAAAACTACAGACCATCCCCAAGGAAGGTGGAGTCTTCCATTTGATATTTTCCTTTTGGGTTTCGACTTCCTGTCCTGCAGCACGCTGCAGACTCAGGACTCCAACTGTGCACGTTCCCTCCAGACCTCCCCGCAGGGCCACATGCTCAGCGCATTGACCTTTGACCATCTGATTCTCAGTCTTCCACTGAAGGTACTGGGGGAAAAGTCAGAAGGGAGAGGAAAGGAATGAATTAGAATCATTTCCTCTCAGAAAGAAACACGACCACCTCTTCTCCACCTCTGCTACTTTCGAGAGGAAGAGACAATCCTACAAACGACTCAACTGCAATGGTGCTGGGAACGTCCTCCTATCCAAAATTTTTTTTTTTCCTCTTTTTCAGCACCCTGACACAGCACTGTCAAAAATTATACCAAACAGACATTTTCCTTTCTTTAGTCTCACTCCCAAGCATCCTCACACAGGACCCAAATGCTCTCGGGAAGGATTCTAAATCTAGCGGGAAGAGCAGTGTGCCCAGCACCAGGAGCTGTGAGTTTGAGACCTGGCATCATGTTTGACCTTGACAATATCATTTAGTTCTTGAGTCTCAATAAAAGGGGACTTCGAAATGGACCTCACAAGGTTGCAGTGAAGATTAAAAAGCAAATGCAAGCACCTGGCAGCAGAGTGGCTGGTGCACCAGAAGTATGCAAATGTTAGCAGATGCCGAATGAGACATCTTAGCTCACGCTGATCGGACTGAATGTCTGTCTGCGTCCACAACAGGGGGTTTCGGGGCATCCTGAGGGAGGAACGAAGCTGTGACGACACAGAGTCATGGTAAAGGAACTGCGCTTACCTGGGAAGGTGGCAGGGGTGCACCTACCTGAGACAAGTTTGCCAGCTTTGCCTAGAACAGCCGTTCTCAAAGTGCGGTCCCTGAACCAGTAGCATCATCCTCACCTGGGAACTCAGTAGAAACGCCCATCCTCGGCCCCACTGCAGACCCACCTCACCAGAAACTCTGGCGCCAGGGCCCAGCAATCTGCATTTAACAAGCTCCCCCAGGGAATCCTGATGCACACTCAAGTTTGAGAACTAAACCTGAGTAAAAGTTAGGTGAGTCAAACTTAGGAAGGCAGAACATTCAGTTTATCGGTGCTATCTTTCTACAAGAAAAATTAATACAGGATACAGCACAATCCAACATTTCTACTGATGGAAAGCAGGGCCGGAGGATTAGAATTTCTTAGCTTAGCACAAGGGGTTGCAGCTGACAGCACCTTGCAGGCCTGTGCGTCTGTCTTCAGACCAAGCTCTGGAACCTGTTATTTTAGGCAATTCTCTCAATGCTCAAAGCCGGGTCACACACTCTAAACACCATGAAGATGACATTTAAAGCAAAAAAGCCCTCCCAGAGGTAATCTTCCCTGAAAAATATCAGTAGCTGTGCTGGCAATCATCTAAGTTTCTCCATTTCCCCAACCTCTCCTGCAGGGCACATGCGTTTTAAATTTCTCCAATCATCGCACCCCTGCGGCAGGCAGGGCCCTGCGGGAGGAGACCCTGCCCAGGCACCCCCCTCGGCCTCCAGATGGTCCCACTGCCCCGCCCACCACAGAGGCCCTTCTAGAGAATCAATAGCCCCACGTGTCGGCGGTTTTGGGAACATGAAACACAGATAATCAGATATCGCTTTTAGATTTTCCAAAACATACAGCTAACATCACGGGCAAAAATCAATGCGGAAAAATCTTCCCTCTCAAGGCAATTTTCCCTCTGAGTGACTCCCAGGCCTGAATTTAACTGCATGTTCTTTGCCAACTTTAAAAAAAAAAAAAAGACTTTTTCCATCTCCTAAAAGTATATTTCTCAATTTTAAAAAATATAAATTAAGAGGGGTGCATGGCACTTCCCTGCACATTTCTTTGCAACCTCCTATGAATCTATAATTATTTCAAAATAAAAGTTTAGACATTTTATATATACATATGTATGCACATTTATGGTTAGTTCTTCCCCTGATCATCCTGTTACACACGCACACTCGTGCACGCACGCACACACACGCACACACAGGCAGGAATCACAAGCCCTGATTTCAGAATTAAACCCACTTACTCATGTTCTTAGAGTAAAGCAGTGGCATCCAAGATGGGAATAAGCTAGTGAGGTGGATGTCTACCCACACCCACAGCCGGATTTAGAAGCCAATACCCCAAAAAGCAGAAGTTGAGCTAGCTCAGGGATACTCAAAAGTGCAAAAGTGGAACGCTGGTGAAAAATCACAGAGATAATATTGCAGGCTTCCTACGATCTACTTCCCAGATTTTCCTGATCATGAAAAACACCTGGGGTGTATAAAGGAGACACCTTTTCCCACTCCTGATTGCCAGGAGGAGACATTCCCCCACCTCCAACTCCAACCCCACCCCCCACGCACACTCCTGGCTTCCCTCAGCCCCTCTCCTCCCTCTGCTCCCGGGGAGAAGTAACTTCTTTGACTGATAGATTTGGGAGAGTCCCAGGGCCCTGCTCAGCTCAGCTCAGCTCTGTTTGGTCACAAGCTCCTGCAGGCTGCCCCGGTGGCCCTGTCCCCAGGGAGACCTCTGCGGTACATCAGCCTCATTCCAGGAATTCAATTAGCAGGCGACTGGGCTGGCTGAGTAACACAGCATCCTCCAGCCAAGCCTGGATTAGGACATTTTGACCTCCCATTTGTCCTAGTCATTGTTTTCCTCTCAATCCATTCAGAACCTGGGCAGGAAGCAGCAGTATCATATATCGGGCCCCCCTCGGATACCTCCCTCCGACAGGTGTGGTCTGACAGCCCACATGCCCAGCTCCTCCCTGGAGGTTCTGGGTAGGTCTGAACCAGCACCTGCTGCTTAGGCAAGGAGCCCAGGAGATTCTTATTACCAGGAAAAAGTGGGAAATACTGCCCAAAAGAATGTTCTAGTATAGAGTTCCCTGTCATGCAAAATTGGGGGAGAGCTGAACCAGCTTCCACAGAGGTTTCCAGAACCATCTAAAGATGTTTAGCTCTCAGATGGAGCCGGAGCCCATTCTCCTAAGTATCACAAGAATGGGAAAACAAGCACCACATGTACTCACCATCAAATTGGTACTAATGAATCCGTTGGCACATAACTGGTATTTATGTGCACATACCCAGTAACATACATTGGGTGCCAGGCAGGTGGGAGGGGGAGGAGGAGATGGGTACATTCACACGTGATGGGTGCGGTGCATACTGTCTGGGGGATGGGATGCTTGTAGCTCTGACTCGGGTGGTGCAAAGGCAATATACGTAAGCTAAACATCTGTACCTCCATAATATTCTGAAATTTAAAAATTTTTTAAAAATCAAGATGTTTAGCTCTCGTTACTCCCACAGGGGAAAATTTGAAAAACCGTGAGCTCAAGACTGGAACCTTTTTACCAGGAGGTAAAGCAGACCCGAGAAGGAGTAGAGGTCTTTCAATAATGCTGCAAGAAAAATAAAGGAAGATGAGGGAGTATAGAGCCCTGGAGAAACCCGGGGAAGGAGAGAGGTGCCCGTGCAGGAGACGGCAGCCATCTAAGGGGCAACAGAACTGAGACTGCATCTGCATGGCTCTAGGGTTCAGGAAGGGACCTCCCCAAAGCATCTTCCTACACTTCTGCGACCGCCCCAGAGCCTGAGTGGACTCAAGGGCAAGGCACTGGAAATGGAAGTCACCCACTCAGAGCCAGAAAGTAGAAGTGCTGGCACCCATTATCGGTGACAGAGCAAGGTCAGTTTGTGTGCATCTGGGTAACACGCTGCAGGGCAGTGAGATCCTACGATGTCTTCTAATGAGCAAGGGCTCCTAGCACAGCTTAACTTCTAACTTAAGGTGTATACAGTATATATTGTCATTGATATTTTGACGTCATTATTTAATGTGCTGGTCCATTTTATTTTAGTAAACATAATAATGCTTGTAAGACTCTTACTGGTTCATCCTTTAGTCCTCCAACCTTTTATTTCCCCCATATGGTCTTAGATTTCTTAATCCAAATTAACCTCCCTCTGTGCTACAGCCTGAATGTGTGTGTCCCCCCTCCACCCAAAAACAAAATTCATATGTCGAAACCTTAACCCCCAGTGTGATGGCATTAGAAGGTGGGGCTTTTGGGAGGTGATTGGGTCACGCATGGGATTAGTGGGATTAGTGTCCTTATGAAACGGTTCAGAGAGCTCCTTTGTCCCGTCTACCATGTGACAACACAGCAAGAAGACGACCATCGATGAACCCTCACCAGACACCAAATCTGCCAGCTCCTTGATCTCGGACTCCCCAGCCTCCAGAACTGTGAGAAACAAATTTCCGTTGTTGACAAGCCACCCGCTCTGTGGCATTTTGTTACCGCAGCCGGAATTGACCAAAACACCATGTTTGAGAAAGGGATACTGTATATATAACACACTGAGAAATGCAATTCCTTGTGGACAAGTTTCTCTCTCTCCCAGAACCCCACACTAACCGCCTCCCCGCAGCTCCACTTGACTCTAAAAGACGCCAAAACCTGCACGTTTCCAAAACCAAACTCCTAACCTCACTCCTCCCAGCCCTGCTCCATCTTGGTTGACAGACATGTTATCCATCTGCCAGAACCCGCGGGATGATCCTTGACTCCCTGTCCCTCACAGCCCCCATCAGAACCATGAGGAAATCCCGAGTCTTGCCACCCTGCACCGCTTTTCCCTGCTGCCACCCTGCCCCAAGCCACACACAGCCAGAGCTGGCACAGGGCAGCTGGTCTCCCTGCCCCCACCCCCTTACCTGTCTGTTTTCAGCACGGTGTCCAGTCAAAACTGGAACTGATTACCCCTCAGCCCAAAGCCCTGCGACGACGACTCCCCAATGGCTAACAGCAAGAGGCCCAGTCCCTCCGGCAGCCCCCAAGGCCTGCTCAGCCTGCACCCCAGCCCCTCTGGGCACCCCTCCTTGCTCCCCCATCCTCCCACACGCTCTGTTCCTCGAACTCTCCAGCACACTCCGCCTAGGCGTCCACACAGGCTGTTCCCTCTGCCTCGGTTCCCCTGAATTAACTCCCACGCCCCCATCAAGTCTCAACTGCCACCGTCTGAAGACTCTGATGACTGCATTTGAAGTCACCACTCGCTCCCACCTTCCACTCCCGCATCCGGTTCTATGCTCACTCCCCCCACCCCACGGTACTTGGGACCTTCTAACCTGCAATGCGATGCGCTTACTGTCTGTTTTGGATCAGGTCTGCCCCAGCAGACTCTAAGCCCCATGAGGGCAGACAGTGTGTTCAACACTGGATCTCGGGCACCTACAATAGTGCCTGGAACACAGTAGGTGCCTAATAAACGTCTGAGTCTTCCCTAAACACAGCGAGAAGAAGGCAGCCGGGCTAGGTCAGGACTCGCCCAACCCTGTTTGCAAGATCTGAGAATCCGATGTCAGGAAGAGCAATGACTCACAAGCTATAAGCAGCAACCCTCATCTGTAGGTTCCAGAAGGCCCTTCTGCACCGCAGTTTCTCTCCCAGGGCCTGCCAGAATGCCTGACATTCCCAGCAGTAGCATCAAACCTGCAATAAGGTTTGCAATAAAGTGGCCCCTGGAGGGCTACGGCCCAGGGCCCAGTAACAGCCGGAAGAGTCAGCTCTCGGAGAGGAGAGATGGCTGAGGAACCAGCAGCATTTGCCAGGCAAAGAAAGGAAGAAGAGGGGACAGCACCCGCAAAGCCACAAAGGCGTAAAAGACATGGCACATCTAAGCAACAGTCCAGGCCAGACCATCACGTGGAAGGAGCAGTGCAAGGTGAAGACGGAGGGAAAGGGCAGAGCTGGCTTTGTCTTACAGGCGAGAGAGGGCAGCAGGGGACAGGAACAGGGCAGACTTTTAGGAAGATGGCCTTTGGGGAAGGCGGGAGGAGGTGCTGGAGGGAGGAAACCTCGTTGGCAGGGCGCTAATGAAAGGGACTGCTGGACCCTTGTCACCACTGAGGGATGCTTGCCTCCAAGCACCAAATGTAATACAATGGGGACGCCGGCCAAGTCCCACAAGTCCAAGCCAAAGGCAGGCATCCCTTCAGGAGTGATGGAGTACTGCTGCTCCCTGCAGGCCCACTACAACCAGCAAGGTGGGAGATGGGCGTGAGAGAGAAGAGCCCCTAACTAGTCCAGGTGAGAAATGACAAGGAGCACAAATAATGCATTTGCACTGAAGGGTGACGTTATGGCCCCAAGAGACTAAGAATCCCTTCAGGAACCTCAGCCCGGGATGATGCAGACTAATAAAGGCATGAGTGACCACAGAGGGACAACAGAGCCAGGCAGAGCTCTCGGTTGCAAGCAACAGAAACCAACTGAGTTGACAGGTCCTCACAGAACTGACAGGGAGATTGGAGAACGTGGCCTGGAACATGGGGCAGGAAGGCGGTGGCCAGAATGCCCACAGCCCGGGCACACACCGGAGCAGTTAGGAGCAACCCAGCACCAATACCTGAGCTAGCTCTAACCTGTCCCCGTTCTTCACATGGCTTACTCCAGGTTTCACAGTGCCAGGCCAGAGAAGGATTGGTTGTGCGAAGGCCAAGTTTGCACCTTGGGCAGCAGGGTGCAGGGAAAGCAGGTACTGCCCTTTCCAGTTTCTGTTGTAGGAGGTGCCCAAATGTAGCGCATGGTTCAGAGGCTGGATATCCAAAATAAATGTTTAAAAAAACAGTAATGTCCACTAAGCAGTTTCTAACTCTAAGCACAATATACGATGGATACGTTTATCTTGGATGGCCTCTCAGCTCCTGCCAGCCACCCACAATCCCAGCTACAAGATCCTGTAATATAAAAGCTTGAGCTCCCACTTCTGCCACCCTAGAAAGCACCCCTGTGCTCAGAACACTTTTTCTCAGTTGTTTAACGGATACAGAGTTTCAGTTTTACAAGATGAAAAAGTTCTGGAGATCTGCTGGACAACAATGTGAATATACTTAACACTACTAAATTGTATACTTAAAAATGGTTATGATGATAAATTCTATATGTGTATTTTATGACAATGAAACAAAACTTTCTCTACCTGTCAAAATAATTTTTTTTATTAAATCTCATTCTCTCAGGGCAGCTGATCAGAACTAGAATGAAAACATCTGAGTTTTCATTTACCGATGCCCAGCCTCCCACTGTCACTTAACTACCTCACTAAATGAGCAGTAAAGTGTAAACCTCCTGGGTGGATTTAGGATAGCTGGGGGGCGTGTATGTGTACGTGCATGCGTGCAGGGTGGCAGTGGGGGCAGAAATAGATTTTTGACCTTCCTAGATGCTTCTCCAAACAGTACCACCCTCTCCCCACAACCTCTTCCCTAAACAATCCCTCAACTCCAGGTAGACTATTCTACTCCCTCTCCCCTCCCTTGTTCTCTATGGGCATTCTCCCCACCTGTCTGTCCTGTCCCTCATCTTCCTACCTAAATTCTGGCCATCTTTCGGGGCCATCTCAGCCCCAGTCTACACGAAGCCTTGGCAAACCACCGCAGCCCACAGCCATCTGTCTGGCCTCTAAATCCCTATAACACCCCCTGTTGAGAAGCCCATGAGACACCCCTTTGATATGCCCTTGTTTTCTTAACTCATCTTTTCTCAACTGATTTCTCAACTTCTTTTCTTGACTCATCTTTGATATGCCTTGTTTTCTTAACTCATGAATGCGCTTTAAACGAAATCGAAATCATGAACACAGGAATGATCTCTTTCTCTCCTTCCCCCACCTTGGCTTAGATAGAACAAATACTTAATGTTAAGCGGCCGATTGACTTAAAAAGTGAAAAACAGAAATAGAGATGTAAAGTGCATTTCTGTATGATTTTTTTTAAAGGCCTTCCTGAGTTGTGGGGCAGTAACTCCTCTCCTAACGACAAGGTTGCCTGCTTTTGCTTTTGTACAAATAAAGGTTTGTGTGTTGTTTATAAAACTGTCACCCATTTGGCATTTAACAGGTTCTGCCTTATACTATTAATCAGCCACTTATGCATATGTGTGCTTTAAGCAAGACTGAAAACATATGCAGAAGAAGCAATTCTTGCTCTTGCAAGAGCAAAAGCAAGAGCATGTGTGTGTTTGCTTTTCACCGTCTCTAGAACCTAGTATGTGCCCAATCAATATTATTTAATTAACTGATCAACTTAAAGGATGAAGAATAGAAATAAATACAGGCAAAGAGTGTTCCCTTGGCCGGGTGCGGTGGTTCATGCCTGTAATCCTAGCACTCTGGGAGGCCGAGGCGGGAGGATTGCTCGAGGTCAGCGGTTCGAAACCAGCCTGAGCAAGAGCAAGACCCCCGTCTCTACTATAAATAGAAAGAAATTAATTGGCCAACTAATATATATAAAAAAAATTAGCCAGGCATGGTGGCACATGCCTGGAGTCCCAGCTACTCGGGAGGCTGAGGCAGGAGGATCACTTGAGCCCAGGAGATTGAGGTTGCTGTGAGCTAGGCTGACGCCACGGCACTCACTCTAGCCTGGGCAACAAAGTGAGATTCTGTCTCAAAAAACAGTGTTCCCTGAATAATAATAATAAAAAAAAAAAACTACCACAGATCTAAGAAGAGCATTCCCTTTACTAGTGGTGAGACTGCATATTGTGCCTGTACCAAAAAAAAAAAAAAGGTTTTGCTTGTGAGATATTTTCTTTTTAACTCAGAAAAAGCAGTGGCTAAAATGTGGCAGGAAATTTCCCTGGAGGCATCCAAGGGAGAGGTTGAATCTAAGAGAAAGAAATGGCCAGAACTTGTTTATTCGCTGAGCCGGGGACCTCGAAGTCACCCCAGCTCTGCCAATAAGCTGAAAAGGGCAGTGTCCCTCAGACAGACCGCAGAGCTCTTAGGAGGTGGCCCAGACAGGGCAGCCTCTGGACCCTGAAAAATAGCTCTATCACGCAGCTCTGGAGCTGGTGGCCCCCAGCAGACGAGTCTGTCACTTAAGAAGTGACGCATCAGAGACAAGCCATCCTCAAAAGCACGTGGTGACCAGCCAAGCAGGACAGAGAGGATCAAACTGGGGCAAGGACGGACTTTGGGGCTGCTACAGATGGCATGAGAGAGAGCAGGGAAGCAGAGGTGGCACAGTGCCACGTGAGGGGCCGGGTAACCTCAGAGGAGCCCCTGGGTCTGGTACAGAAAGGTTTGAACCCGCTGGCTGACTCTGGAAAATGCCAAGAATTTTTGCCAAACACATAAAGCCTTTCTCGCTGTGGCTTCTGTGCGCTTAGCAACTGCCCATTTGAATTCCAGACCAGAGACCAGGCACAGTCTCTGTCTCTGTGCTGGAATCAAAAGCACAGAGTAATCCCAGCACTCAGGGACACAAAGGTAGGAGAATTGCTTGAGGCCAGGAGTTCAAGACCAGCCTGGGCAACACAGCGAGACCCTCCCACCCATCTCTACAAAAAAAGTTTAAAAGGTAGCCGGGCATAGTGGCATGTACCGGTAGTCCCAGCTACTCGGGAGGCTGAGGCAGGAGGATCACTGAGCCCACGGATTCAAGGCTGCAGTGAGCTGTGATCACACCGCTGCACTCCAGCCTGGGTGGCAGAGCAAGACCCTGTCTCTAAAAAACTATAAATAAATTCCAGATCAGGAATTCTGTAAAAGCTTAGACCCATGCAGGGGGTACTTAATAAATAATGTGTGGATGAAGGGGAAACACTCATGCTCTTTAACCTCATCTATTCTCTACTTTTCCATTTTGTTTTTTTCTAATTGTATACCATCTTCCCTCTCTCTTATTTTTTAGTAAGTGTTCCTTAAAAACCTCCAAGCCTGTCCCAACGAGGGCTTAAGAGAAATGAACAATAACTCGGCTGGCCGTGGTGGCTCACGTCTGTAATCCTAACACTCTGGGAGGCCGAGGCAGGCGGATTGCTCGAGGTCAGGAGTTCGAAACCAGCCTGAGCAACAGCGAGACCCCCGTCTCTACTAAAAATAGAAAGAAATTAATTGACCAACTAAAAATATATATACAAAAAATTAGCCGGGCATGGTGGCGCATGCCTGTAGTCCCAGCTACTCGGGAGGCTGAGGCAGGAGGATCGCTGGAGCCCAGGACATTGAAGTTGCTGTGAGCTAGGCTGATGCCACGGCACTCACTCTAGCCTGGACAACAAAGTGAGACTCTGTCTCAAAAAAAAAGAAAAGAAAAATGAACAATAACTCATTCCTCACCTAAATTAGCACAGGCAGGGGAAGGACCCACGAAGAAAGGTAGAGGACAGTTACCTTAACCCCAGGAACTGAGGCAGGACCAAGAGTTCTGCAGAGCTTGAGGGCCCAGCTCCAAAGCCACTGCCTGCGTTCACAGCCCAGTTCTGCTTCCAACTGGCTGCTTGGCCTTGGCATAGTTATAAAATTCTTCTCTGCCTCAGTTTCCATATTTGAAAATGGAAGGTAAAAAAAAAGAATACTTTATAATAGTTTAGGAAAAATCAAATGAGTAAATACTTAGAAGAGTGTCTGGCACTCAATACTCACTTCTTCCTTCCTTCTTTTTCTCCCCAAAGTAACTAGCTACATTATTTCAAAATGTAATGTTTTTCAGAGCAAATGAAGTTTCTCTTGATCCGCCCTAGGGCGCCTGATACTAACCAATTTCCTGGTAAAGTATAGGATTTTTCATTTTTAATTTGTCCTCATTATATTTATGGCATCTCCTTGGATTCATCTTGCATCCAATGACAAAGAGCCACAAAGGAAGCCACCGAGTCTGGCTTGTTGTCTGTAGTACTGCAACACAGACAGACCAGCCTCTGCACACCTACTGGGCTGAATTAACCTAAATATTATATTCATATTAACCCTTTGCACTCGGATGTCGAGTGTGACTCGACACGGTTAGCATCGGTAGCAGCAAGAGAAAAAAAGCAAGCGAGTGCAAAGGGTTAATATTGAATTTTCTGGATTTTTTATGTTCACAGTGAGTTCTCCCTGTTAAAAGATGACTGCTAAGCCCATTAATTCATCCAGGGCGAGGGGGTATCCCCGAAGCATCCACGCAGATGAGCAGCAAGGTGGTTTCCAGATCCCTTACGCCCTCCGTGATTCAGGGGCAAAGATGGCTGAGCTGTGCCTGAGGGAGAGACTGTCTCAGGTCCTAGCCAAATATTTTTCAGGGTTTGCTTTAAGCACATGGACTTGTCTTTCACTGAAGACTGAATCCCTAGATCTCCAGAATTTATTTATCCTGTAACAACTGAAACTTTGTACCCTTTGACCAACGTCTCCCCAACTCTTGGCAATCGCCATTCCACTCCCTGCTTCTATGACTTCGACTTTTTTTAAGATTCCACAAGTGAGTGAGATCATGCTGTGTCTGTCTTTCTGTGCCTGGCTTATTTCAGTTAGCATAATCTCCTCCAGGTTCATCATATTATCACAAGTAACAGCATTCCCTTCTTTTTCAAGGCTGAATAGTATTCCATTCTGTGTATACACACATACACACACACACACACACACACACACACACACACACACACACGATCTCTTTATCCATTCAGCCATCCTTACTTAGGTTGTTTCCATATCTTGCCTATTGTGAACAAATGTACAGCATGTTAAAAAAAAAAAAAACTGGATTGTGCACTCAAAATTTGCTAAGAGAGTAGACCTTAAGTGTTCTCACCTCACACGCCAAACAAATGGTAACTAGTTGAGGTGCTGGATTATATTAATTAGCTTGATTGTGGCAATCATTTCACAATCATATCAAAACATCACATGGACACGTAGAATGTATACCATTGTTATTAGTCAACCGATATGCTTTGGATATTTGGCCCCCCCAAATCTCATGTTGAAATTTGATCCCTGATGTTGGAGGTGGGGCCTGGTGGGAAGTGTGTGGGACAGGAGGGCAGAGCCTTCATGACTGTGTGGGTCCCCTCCCTGTGATAATGAGCCGGTTCTCAGTGTGTTAGTACACAGGAGGGCTGGTTGTTTAGAAGAGCCTGGCACCGCCTCCTCCCGCTCTTGATCCTTTATTCACCCGTGACACACCTGTTCCCGCTTCACCTTCCACCCTGATTGGAAGCCCCTGCAGCCCTTACTAGAAGCAGATGCTGCTGGCGCCATGCTTGTACAGTGTGCAGAACTGGGAGCCAAATAATCCTATTTTCCTTGTAAATTACCCAGCCTCGGGTATTGCCTTTATAGCAATGCAGCATGGACTAACACGGCAATTCTACCTCAATAAAGCTGGAGAAGAAATTGAAATCAATCAATCAACCAATCAATCAATATTGAATCACCGGCCCCTGTTCTGTGTTCAGAAATTTTATGGCACAAGTGACTTCCCAAATCTTTCTTCGTTTTCAAGGTCTTAAATGCCATTTTCATAGGTGAATAAATGAATTTTTACCATTCCTATGTGAAATGAATAGGGAGTAAAAGAGACCATCAGAGTCAATCTTGATATTAATATTTACCTTCAAGCATAAAAAGTTTAATGTATACATTTTCATAAAGAAAATAGTAGAGGAAATTCAATTGGAAATTCGAATAATGACCCCAATATATTTATCTAAAATACAAACGTGCACCAACAAAGACCTGCACAAAGACCAACTGCAGCACAAAGACCAACAGGATTGGGGGCAATCGTTTGCCAACAGATCACAGAGCGTAAGGACGGGTTTCTCCCTCCCAGGTCTCCAGCCCACTCTGTCCCAGTGGGTGATGCTGATGGGGTTACAGCTAATATCCCTGCTAGTGGATGTACATGGACTATTATTATACTTGGTTTAAAAAAAATAAATTCCCAGGTAGGGTGAAATGAAGTCTTTTACTTAAGCCCATATTCTCCCTGCCGAAAAAAAAAAATTAAAAGTTGCTTTGATTGCATTATATAAGATATTTTCCTTTTTTTCTAGAAGATGGGGTCATAAGGATGCCTGAGAAACAGAAATAGGTATTAAGTACAAATCTCTGCATACATACCAGAGACCCAGAGGCCAGACTTACAGAGCATCCTTTTTTCTTATTTAACCTGATTTAAGCAATGGAAGAGATTTCAACAGTCACCCAATAAAAGAAAATCAGATCTGTCATCTGGGGTTCACTTCCTTATTAAAAATTAATACACAGGAATGAACAACCAAACAGGACAGAGTCTCCTGGACCTTTTAACTCAAATATCTCAGCTTCTTTCCTCCTCTCAACTCAGGGCCTCCAATCTTTGTACCATTTTTTAAGAGAGTTTAGCGGCTGATGGAAAAGGTCAGTTTGGCAGCTCTAAAGAATTCCACTCTCTATTTATTTATCTACCTAAGGGACATAGTTTGGATCCTTTACTGCACTGGAATACTTGAATCATACTGGTTGGAATACGAGCCATCCAGAGGTTGAAAAAGAAAAGAAAACACATAGTCAAGCTAAAATCAACCCAATTTTAAGAAGGCCATTAGTCAACCCCAATTTTAGTAAGGTTTTGGACAAACAGGCGAGACTAAAATAAACTGAAATCACAAGTGCAACTGAACAGCTCTCACTTGGGACTACGTTCCAACCAGAGATTTTAAGTGTGCATGAGATGCTGTCCTCCAGCAACTAGGTTCCCGAAGACAGATTTACTCCAGGGGAGCTCAGTTCGTACTCTTCTGGAACTTTCATCTTTTGTCCAAGTGGTAAAAATTCTTGAGTAGCCTTTATTTTATAGTTAAGTATCTTTGACATTTTTTTTTCTTTTTTTCTGAATCAGGTTACAGATGGTAGAAGGACTAGCATGATAAAAGTCAACACTACTCCCAGATACCATTACTGGGGTTAGTAAAGTAAGATACCAATGTATATATTTCCTAGCCGAAAGGCAAAGCTACTCAGGAAAATTAGAATTGAGAACAATGTGGTCCCCACTATATTTGCTATGAAGAAACTATTTTCATAGGAATGATAAATGAGAAGAATAAACATCTGGTTAAAACAAAAGCAGAAGAAAAGGTTCACAACTTATAAATAAGAGGGGGAAAAGAAGCATCTCGAGTATGACAAAAACTGAAGAGAAGAGTTCCATGTGATTTAATCCCCAAACAAAACAAGCCCAGGAAGAGATTTCCCAGACTGGCAATTGGACAGCAAAGGCCACTCTTTCTTCAGGGGAAAGTATTTGAAATAGGGCATTGCTTAGTGTCAAGTCTTTTCTGTTGAAGGAAGAGACAGTCAAACCTGGTTTTTATTCCTCCCTCCCATAAATCCAGGACCGTGAAAGTCTTTGAAAACACAAAATAATTTTCAGGATCTCCAGGGCCATGACCTTCACCATTTTCCTGTGATAGTTTATAAATCCAATTCTTCACAGTCATTTATTTGAAGACTCAGACCTCTGCATGAGAAAGGAAAACTATTCTAGAAGCACCATTCCAGTACAACCTAGTTTTCTCAGGGGTTATGCTGTCCCTTCCGCCTGGAATGCCCAGACTTCAAGGTCAACCAGAAATAAACTTCCTTGTACCCCCAGCTGACATCTCTATCTCTTTCTGCAGATATCTCTTACCCAGGTTGTTGCCTAAGCAACGTTGAGCCACAAAACGAGTAGCTTTATCACACGCCTATTGCCGCCATCTTGTTTTCTCACTGGTCTCCTTGGCATGTACCTTCGCTCCCTGTGGAAATGGCTGGCTGTTGGCATTTCCCAAAGCCCCACAGATGCAAAGGGATCCTCACAGATGGAACACTAAAGGTCATAAAGGTCAGCCCCTTGATCTCCAGTCACCAGGCGTGGGGAGGGGTGCTCTGTAGCTGGCCTCTTGGGCACTTCCCTTGAGAGATCTCAGCAGTCCTGCTGCTGTCAGCTAAGATGATGATAAATAATCCTTTCACTTTGCATCGCACTTTTCAGATTTAGAGGTGCTTTGAGGCATGGTCCCGGTGAAATGTTACACTTTTTGTAAAGGCACGGGAGCACGGCCACTCAGTAACTTCCAGATTGCCTATGTCAGAGCAATGCCGCAGAGCTCTGCCACGCAAGCCTCCCTCATGGAAGTGTGTGGTCCAGTGGGATTCCGATGAAGAGCATTTCCAGATCCTACAGAGGGAAGAAGTATAACTAGAGCACCACTAAGCCCCCACAGAACCAATAAATTAGGTGGCAATTATTTGCAATAACAAGAGGATTTTCCACAGGGTTCCTGTATGCAGCAAACTGGCCCCTAAGTGCATTTAAGCTATACACTGATTTCCTTTTTTCAATGAACTCCCCTTTTCAGGAACACCCCATCTATAAAGCCAGATGCATGTGCAAAGGCTTCGAGGTGGACTTGGAGAAATCAAGGAAGGGGGGCAGGCTGGCTCCCCTCGCCCCGCGCTCTGCTGGCCCTTCCAAACAGAGGCTCCCAGACTCGTGCTCCCAGTGGCCTCTCTTCCTGTTGCCACTGCTTGGGGCCCAGGATCCAACCCCTAAATACCCAGGGCTGCTGCTCCCCTGCGGCTTCTCTGCCCACACCCTGCACTGCACCACTCTGGCCTGCCACGCTCAGTCAGCTACTTCAGGCGGCCTAACGTGCTGCAGCGTGAGAAGAACCCCGGGAAACACAGATTATCTCAATTACAGGAAAACCATCACTGTTAACTTCCCTACACAAAAGAATCGATTCCTCTCTCTGCCACTGGGACCCCATGCCTGCCAGAGCTCTGGCTGCTCTTTTTTTTTTTTTTTTTTTTTTTTTTATGAGCAGGATCTTGCTCTGTCACCCAGGCTGGAGTGCAGTGGCATCATCATAGCTCACAGCAACCTCAGACTCCTGGGCTCAAGCGATTCTCCTGCCTCAGCCTCCCAAGCAGCTGGGACTACATGTAGGTATATGTCACCATGCCTGGCTAATTTTTAAAATTTTTTTTTGTAGAGACAAGGGTCTCACCATGTTTCCCAGGCTGGTCTTGCATTCTTGGTGCTGGGATTACAGGCTTGAACCACCGTGCATGGCCTGTACTTGATCTACCATGTTCATTACCTCTTTCCCAGTTGACCACCCAGTCGGCTCCATGTCATGAATGAATCATATGCCCTCTATTCATATTCTGAAGTTTTTCTAAAAGTCTCAGTTTCTTCTTAGCCCCTTCCCCAGCCCACCATCACTGCGGGCTCCTGAGGTCGTGTCCAAGGCAAAGGCACTGCACACCTGTAAGGGAGCCGCCCGGCCGGGTTCCCAACTTCTGGCTGTTCGCTCTACTCAAATGATCTTGCAGAACAGTGCTGTCCAACACCCAATATGGTACCCACGAGCCTCACATGACTGTTTAAACTGCCTGTAATCCCAGCTACTTGGGAGGCTGAGATGGGAGGATCCCTTGAAGGCCAGGAGTTCAAGAACACCCTGGGTGACAGAGTGACACCCTGTATCTAAAAAATATATAAAATTAAATTTAAATGAATTAAATTTAAAATTTAAAATTCAGTTCCTTGGTGGCACTAACCACATTTCAAGGACTTAACAGCTACATATGTCTAGTGGCTATAGCATCAGATGGTGTGGATATAAAACATTCCCACCATCACAGGGAATTCTATGTGATATCACCACCACAGGGCATCCACATATATCCACACATTTTTGCCCTGGCCACAGTAAAGCAAGGCTCTGCATGCAATTTTGCTATAGTGGGACTTATCCAAGAAATTGTTGTGAAGGAAGAAAGGTTTGAACAAGGTTTTTTGAAATCATAAGACTATCTTTTATCCACATTATATTTCACATACAGAATTTTTACATATATTTTAAAATAACATGGTTTCAAATGCAGTAACATTTCTTACAGCAGAATAGCACACGCAGATATACAGGAGAAAACACAAAGCCTGAGAATATGGCAGAAGTTCTTCTCTCTCAAGGAAACAAACATTCTTTAATTTGAGAGGCTATTAAAAGGCCAATGGCATGGGAATTTGTCCAAAGATATTTCAACCCACTTTTATATTCTGTTATTTGTCCTTAACAACACTCTCCACTGCTACCAGGTAACTCCCAGCCCATTATTAGCCCAGGGCCGGACAGATTACAGCCCGTTATACAACAAATCCTGACGGTGCATCTTTCCTACAAAGACCGATTCCTCCAAAATCAGTCTTATAAAAGTGCTCCAGTATATTCTGATCAGGTAGTTGTCATTCCAGCTGTATCCATATGTCAAATCAAGACCAGAGAGAGCTAAGAAAACAGGACAAAATAAAAGAAAAAAAGAACATATGGCCATCAAAACATACCTCTATTTTTAACACATCCCCTGTTGACTCTCTGCTCTTTTCTCCATATTCCCGTGTTCTCAGCCAAGTAGCCTGGCACCCAAAGCAGTGCTGTTTGCTTCCAGGGCACCTTGGTTTAGCAACACTCTGGCTACTGGCTACCACACGGGCAGCACAGGTCTAGAACTTAAAGGACAAGAGTAGGATTCAGAAAAAGCAAAAGTAGGAGCTCAGGCTTGGCCGTGGTTTTAGGATTTGAGGAACAGGTCTTAGAACAGTCCCTGGTGTTTCTGTACTCTATCTTTGAGTACAGATCACCAAGGATTCGGGAATAGCGCCCTCCTTAGGGTAGTTATTTCCTAGGGGTAAGCCCACCGGACACAATGCAAGAGAATGTCCCCATCCCTCACTCTGAATCCAGAAACTACCTGCCTGATTGTGAAGTTCATGCTATGATAGCTGCCAATTGTTTTTCAGAATCCCCCCAATAGTGGGCAGGGGTTATTTGATCCCAGACTTTTCCTATTCAGTCCATTTCTCAAGCCATACTTTCAAAGTTAACCATTTAATTCTGTTTTTATTGCTGCCTTCCTCCAGAAGCATAACACCCCTTCACCAAACAAAACTCTTACTCTGTATAAATATTATGTGAAGACTTTTCCAAAAACAAATGTATGAGATTAAACACAAGTACATAATTTTCATTTAACTTGTTTAAACTTACTACAAAATTATGAGATTCTGTAATGCACATGTGGTGATGTTCTCAAGTCCACTGCAAATGTGACGCCAGTAGCTCTTGAACCTTTGAGTTTCAAGCTGACCTTCTCTAGCAAAACAGACCTCCCCTTGAAACGCATGGCCAAGTTAAAAAAAAAAAAAAGTCTCTCCATGAAGCTTTCTGCAATTGAAATTTTTTTTTTCACATTCAAAACTCAAATTCTGGACTACACTTCATGTGGAGATCAGAGAGGACATCTGGTCATTTATAACCAAGGGTACATAAAGCCCGAAACCATTCAAGCAGATTGCACTAAATGTGCCCATCAAAATGTGATTCTTCCATAGCCAACTGTATTCATTTCCTATGGCTGCTGGAACAAATTACTACAAACATGATGGCTTAAAACAAGGCAAATTTATTATCTTGCAAGTTTGAAGGTCAGAAGTCTAGAGTGGGTCTGCAGATCTGCATCTGCAGATGTTTGTTGGTTCCTGGCCTTCTGCCAGCAGTGTGGCATCTTCCAATCTCTCCCTCTGACCTCCGCTTCCATCGTCACCTCTCTTCTGACTCGGAACACCCTGCCTCCCTCATATAAGGACCGTCTGATTATCTGGGCACCCCTCCCCCCCCAGCCCAGAGAGCTCAGGATAATCTTCCCATCTCAGGACCCTCACATCTGCGAAGTCCCTTTTGCCATGTAAGGTGACATATTCACAGGATGTGGACATCTTTGGGAGGCCATTGCTCTGTCTACCACGCCAACCTCATCAACTCATCTCCGCAGACTATCTGATTAAGACTAATCTTCTGAAATGCCAGAGATTACTTAAAAACTCACTAAGTAGTCTTACCAACTGAAGTTTTACATTAGCATTACTCATTTCAACATCAGGTGGGACACAATGGGACTGGCTTCAAAGAATGTGGATTATTTTGCTAAACTATTTTAGACTGTTTAACTTGTCATATAACTTGTGCTTAACAAGACAGCACATAATTCTGTTTGCTAAAAGTAGTGTGGATTTCACTGTAGCCCTTGAGGGATATTGGTGATAAAATGTGAGATCACAGATAAACCTGACAAGATACATTTTAGTTTAATTCACTCTCGGTAGCTTAGTTCTTTAAACTGGTGTGGCTTTTTGGTTACTTCTCACTGACTCACTACTGCTTAGGGACATATCTCAACTAGTACTAGACTGAACAAAAAATGATTTCCAATAATAAATGCACTCAAAAGGCATGAAACAATACATGGAAAGAAATGGTGATTCTTTTTACAATACTATCTTAGCTGGAAATGCATTTTAAAATCTGGCAATTAAAGGAATGGGATGAAAAGGCTTTGCTTATTTGCAAACATGCCTACCTATTAAGAGATAGTGGCTTTCTTCATTTACATCTAAGAAAAACTAGTCTGAGATTCACTATGGAACACAGTTCCCCTCAGCTAGGGATGGGTTAAGTTGGAGGCAGATGAAATGAATGTAATTAGCAGAGATCTCCAGGGAGGTCTGAGATACTTAAAAGGTGACAGTCAGCAGGTATAAAGGACAGAAAATGAGAGGGTGCCTCTCCATGACTTAGGGGATATTTTTTAATCCAAGGACTCATTTAATTCATGGAACTCATATGGGTTTGGCTTGTTATTTGGGAATAGAGAAGGCTTTTCCTGTTACAGTGGAAACTCAGGCAAGAAAGGGTTATTTTGGCTTTGTAAGTCATAGAGACACTCAACTGAAATCCAATAAAATGCTGTCCCTAAGAATACTATCCTGTAACCTCTTTTGAAGGCAAGATATTTCCAGCCATATCTTGTATCTTTCACATGACAGCTTAATCTAAACATGTCTAAGAACTAGGGGAGAGTGCTACCTACCACAGGAGAAAGCCGGAAGGAATGAACTTCAGGGAGAGAACACTTACCTTACCCCTCAAATATTTCCTGCAACAACATAAAACCAATGCAGGCTAATCTGAGTCCCTAGTTTAATCTTTTGTTAGGTAATGAATCCCAAAACAGGAAACAATGATAAATTGTAGATTAGCAACCTCGGAAAAGTCATGTATATCCAATGCCCCCAGTTTTTGTTTCTTATTTTTTTTGTCTTATATGGCAGGAGTTTGAAGTGACAAGTATGAGAAGTGACAAGTATGACAAGTATGAGAAGCATTTATTCCAGTGCCTATCTTCCAGAAGGCATCCAATACACACTTACACATTTGTTGAAAGAACCTATAAATATGGTGTAGTTTTGCAAGGAAAGTACAAAAAGGAAAGAAAAGGACAAGTACTAGCTTCCCATCTCTCCTGAGATTCAGGGAGCTAGGACTTCACTAGCCATCTGCATTTTGCATGCATACCAAAGACCACCAATCCACAAATGCAAACATACCAAGCATGTGTGCCGGGCACACCTTTACCAACGGCTAGTCCCAAGCAACTTGAGGTTGGGAGAAGGAGTACATTCGGTATCATGTCTTCCATCTATTTACATTAATTTCCAGTATTCTCTGAAAGGCAGACGTGGCAAGTGTAGCCATCGTTTCACTTCTAAATTTGAAGGTGTTGGCCAAGTGCGGTGGCTCATGCCTGTAATCCTAGCTCTCTGGGAGGCTGAGGCAGGTGGCTCATTTGAGCCCAGGAGTTCAAGACCAGCCTGAGCAAGAACGAGACCCCATCTCTACCAAAAATAGAAAAAATTAGCCGGGCATGATGGTACACACCTATAGTCCCAGCTACTCGGGAGGCTGAGGCAGGAGGATGGCTTGAGCCCAGGAGTTTGAGGTTGCTGTGAGCTAGGCTGACACCACGGCACTCTAGCCCAGGCAACAGAGTGAGACTCTATCTAAAAAAACAACAACAACAACAACAAAAAAAAAAAACCCATTTGATGGTGTTACTGGGCACAACTCTCAGCTGGTGCCAGAAAATGCCAAATTGGTGGTACAAATACCACTGACTTAACCCAGCATTCACAGAGAAATAATAGGAATACTGTGTTTTTAAAGTAATCTACAGCGTTTTGTCTACGCTAAATAATGAGATGACTTTCGGAGATGAAAACCACATAAAACTAAATGGAGACTTCCTCAAATGTTATGAAGTCTCATTTTAAAAATGCTGCCAAGCCCATTGTTGAAGGAGGAATGTGGGAAGAGAAGGCCAGAGTGGCCACCAGACGCCAAGAGGGACATCAATTCTGTCCACATCTCACATTTGAGAATGTGGTGAGATCCAGCCAGTTCACCTTCCGTGCACTTGGCTTCTAACGAGGTGCGTGAATGCCATTTTCTCCTTATTGACATCTCCGCTGGGCTGAAAAGAAAAAGACAAATGCGTCTTGGTGCATCTGGTATTAGGAATAAATCTACCCCCACAAATGGTGCTTGAAGAGTGAATCATTACTCATTACACTTCTCACATTTTGCATCTCCATTTAAATAAAAACATTTACATTTTTGTATCCTGACTTTGCTAGACTATAAAATATCAGATGATTCATCACTGGTAGGTAACCAGGTTAGCAAAAAAAAGAAGAAGAAGAAGAAGAAAAAGCAGCCGCAGCAACAGCAAAGAAAAGTGAAATGAGCAGTATGCCTTAAACCTGGAATTGAACTTGGACAGAGAACAAAACGTGACGGAGTTGCTGCGAATACACACAATGAAAACCAAGCCCAGTGAATGGAGAACGGTCAGGACACTATTTTCTTGGCCCAGATGCCGGTTCAGGTGCCATCTGGAAGCAACAGCAACTAGTGAGGGAAGAAGAGAAATTCAGCAATTTGGAAAGTTTTCCCAAAAGCAGTCCCTCCTGCAGAGAATCAGAGCTTTAATATAAAAGGGTCCTTCTATCTCTCATGAGTGCAAGTTGAGAATTGTTTTCTCCAGGTCAGTGGCCTAGAAAACATTCTTCAAAAATCTTTACCAGTGAGATGGGAAGGGTTACAGACTGAATTGTGCACCGTCCCCCAACCCCATGCAAAAGTCATATGTTGAAAGCCTAACCCCCAGTACCCAGAATGTGACTGTATTTGGAGACAAGGCCTTTAAAGAGGTAATTAAGAGCCAGGTGTGGTGGCTCATGCCTGTAACTCTAGCTCTTTGGGAGACCAAGGAGGGAGGATCACTTGGGGCCAAGAGTTTGAGACCAGCCTGAGCAACAGAGCAAGACCCCTCTCTAACAAAAACAGAAAAGTTAGCTGGGCACAGTGGTGCATACCTGTGTTCTCAATTACTTGGGAGACAGGAGGATCACTTGAGGCCAGGAGTTCAAGGATGCAGCGAGTCTTGATTGCACCACTGCACTCCAGCCTGGGCGATATACCAAACCTTGCCTCAAAAAAAAAAGAGAAAAAAACAAAGAAGAAAAAAAAAGAAGTAATGAAGGTAAAATGAAGACATGAGGGTGGGCCCTCATCCAGTTGACCTGGTATTCTGATAAGAGGAGGAGATTAGGACAGAGACACACAGAGAGACAAGACCAAGTAAGACACAGAGAGAGGAAGACCACACGCGAGCCAAGGAGAGAGGCCTCAGAGGAAACCAACCCTGCAAACACCTTGATCTTGGACTTCCAGCCTGCAGAATTACGCAAAAATAAATGTCTGTTGTTTAAGCCAACTAGTCGGTGGTACTTTGTCATGGCAGCCCAGGCAAACGAATACAGGTAGGAACAGAGCATACAGTTACAATGTCACTGATCTTGCTGTCCCTGTCTGCTTCCCCTGGTGTCCTCTCCCCTCAAGTTCCCAGGAGCCCAGGCCCCTCACATGGTCCCCCAGCTAAAATCAAGTAATGGGGCATTGCACCCCAGATCTTCTTGGTTCTTGAGATTCCGAAAGCAATATGATTAAACACAGACACACATGACTACACTATTCCAAAATCGCAGCTGTTGTACCCCCTGTGGCTTCAGACTCCTGCTCTTTTTCTTGTCTTCCCTTCCCTCTAGCTTTCCAGGGACAGCACAGAGGAAATTAACACATATTGAGCAAGTTAGGAGTTTTATCTGATGGGAAGCCAGGACTGGTGGCTGGAGCCTGTAGTCCCAGCTACTTGGGAGGCTGAAGTGGCAGAATCACTTAAGACCAGGAGTTCAACACCAGCCTGGGCAACATAGTAAGATCCCATTGCTAAAAATATAATACATTTTTAAAAAAATTTTATTGACTCAGGTGGGGCAAAGGCAATATATGTAACCTAAACATTTGTACCCCCCTAATATGCTGAAACAAAATTTTAAAAGTTAATAAATAAAATATCTCTTTGTTTAAAAAAAATAAATTAAAAAATGTTTAAAGAATTTTATTTGATGGGGTAGATTTTATTCCATGGAAAAGGGAAGAGGTAAAAGTAGCTTTTCCAATAGTGGAACCAAGAATTGAACCCAGATATTTCTGACTCCAAAGCCCTATTCTTTTCCCCAAGTCATATCCTCTTCCCTATAACTAAGATGGCCAAAGTCGTCTAAAATAGTTCCATTAGGAAAAACATAATAATAAGCCACTATAAACACAATCCTAATATCCCTCACATCCATTTTTAGATTGATATTAATTGGATGCTCTCTACTATGCAAGCCCACAGAGAGATCCAAACATTACCTGTTATACTTCAAATTCCACAAATCATGCTTAAAAAAATGAACATAAATGACAGTAACACCCTTTAGTGGTTTTTATCAAAACATAACTCAATAAAATACTGACTTTGGAAATAGGAAAGAATGACTATAAAAAGGCAGTGTGGATTTGTGCTTCCCTACCACTATGTCTATCTAGGGGACACCACTCTGTTGACAAGGGTATTCCAGGCTCTCTGAGACCACAGTGCGCCAAAGGGCCAGCGTTGGCCCTTCCGGCAGGCTCCTTTCGTGCTTCCTGCATGGGTGCAGAGGGTGTAATCAGCAGTTAACGTCAGCTTATATGGAGCCCCAAATCAGCTTTTAATTTAATTGTCCATGTAGAGAACATAAAAGGGACTGGCACATTCAGGAAATACGTGACCAGAAGCGAGGCACTATTCCCCAAGCAGCAAAACCCGGAGCAAGTGAAGGTGCAGAAGAACTGCAAGACCAGTTCCTGGGAACAGACCAAAGAAGGCAAAACATCGACTCCTCCCCTCGGCAGGGAGGGGGCTGAGAGCCACAGGCTCCCCCTCCCCTGCTTTTCCATCTGCTACCCAAAATGCTTGCTCTGCCTGTGAATTAAAGCAATAACAACCTTAATGTTTATGAATAAATAGCTGTACATGCCTAGTCACCTTGCCGCCTGCAAGAATTATGCCCATCATTAAATATGCTGGGCTTTCTTACAAGTGCCATTCAATTTCCACAATACCTTCAGCCCATGGGTCTTCGTATTCACAGATTTTTGCTTACCTGGCCTGATGCCTTCTTAACCGCTTCATAAAATTAGAGGTAACATT
Source organism: Microcebus murinus (assembly GCF_040939455.1). Lineage (NCBI taxonomy): Eukaryota > Metazoa > Chordata > Mammalia > Primates > Cheirogaleidae > Microcebus > Microcebus murinus. Next base: position 45,167,611 of record NC_134122.1, on the reverse strand, counting down.
AGAAAGCAATAAATAAAAGAATCATGGATGAAAGCAGAGAAGCCAGCTTGCCATGGATGAACCTGATTTAAGGTAAGCTGGCTCTGAGCTACTACAGGGTGTCCCTGTGGACACGTGGGTGAGCTGGCGGTGTGGCTGTGAATGGGATCCTCCAAGGGGTGAACATGTGGTCAGGTGACAGAGCACCGAGTGTCCAACTCTGGAAGGCATTCCCATTTGGGCAATGGAAGAACCAAGCAAGAGAAGCCAAAGAAGAATCAGGGTGGTCATGAAATGGTCACCGTCCCAAGCCACGCTGTCCATTTGTGGCTGTCACATGGCTGGTCCACACAGAGACGTGCTATGAGTACAAAAAACATACTGGATTGCGAGGCCCAAGTGGGCAAAAGTCCAACATCCTCTAGGGGAGTTCAAGGGGAGGAATGCCGAGGGGGGAAGCGTTTGAGAGCTCACCGGGCATCTTTTGGAGAGCTATTTCGAGAAGTGGAGAGGCCAAGGACATGGGAGGCAGTGAGTGAATAAACCACTGCTGTACCCAGCGTGCTGGAGCAGGGAATGGAGAAGCAGAGTTAAGGGCGTTGTGCTTTGCTGTCCGTGAAAGGGAAGACCTGTGGTGTTTGTGGACAGCTCAACAGCCCCCTCTTCTTCCCCAGCAAGACAATGCCACCCTTCCCTCCCCAGATCACAGCCCCACTGGACCATCTGGGCACAAGCTCACACACCAACACAAGCAGAGGAGAGGGCGGGCTGTGGCATGAGGAGGCACTCTGCGATTTATCGAGAAAGACCTTGGGCCTTCCACGCTTGGGTCTTTGTTTCTGGACGACATCACAAAGAGAACGGCCGGAATCTCCAAGAGCAGGCTAACTGGGTGGCCTGAGAACAGCATGGCATGAGAGCCACCGAGCACCTACTGGATCCTGGGATGCCAAGAACTTGTCACCCGGTTGTTGGCTTCCCAACTGCCCACTGCTGGAACATAAATTCATCGGGAAATTTCTACGTAGTCCTGAGGAATTTTATTATTAACTAACTTCAAAGCATGCACCAAACTGCCAGGGATCAATCATTTTGGCTGATTTTTCCTCCCACTCCCAAGTTCCCAAATAAATGAATTCTGCAAAAGGCAACTGTTGATGACTATCTGTAACTTCTGAATGAGGGCTCCCAAAAACGGGACCCCTCCCGCAGGCTGGTTGTAGGGCCAGGCTATAACTCTAAATGGCCTACAAGTCACTATAAACATCTATAAAAAAGAAAGTAATGCAAGTGCTTCCAGAAGGTAAGTCATCTGGAAAACTGTTCAAAACATCCAAGTCTTCATTTCATAAAAACTAGACGTTATGCATCTTTTGTGATTTCTCTAGTATTTTATAAGAACAACAAGGAGATGAAAGAATTAACATCACCTGACATACTGCAGGTGTGGATGAAAATGTGTATTTCACATGTAAATTGCATAATTTACAAACTTTCCCTATTAAACTCCTCAAAGAACCTTAACAATAGCAGGGGCCAATTTAATACTTGTTACATATAGAAGAAACTTACAGAGAAACTAACAAGCGCTCTGCCCACACACATCTGCTTAGTGGAGCACTTGGTGGGTTAACCTTATGGTACTGGGAACTTGGAAACGCTACAGGATTGCAGAAGAGTTGGCCAGCTATAAGCAACAGTTCTTTCTTTCAGATAATATATACATATTAATATAATTTCCTTTCCTAATTGATGCACCATAATACAGGGGTTTTAATTCCACAAAGATAGTGTGACAGTGCATGAAAGCTACACCAAAAAATCAATACAAAGGTGTGTTGACAATAACAATTTTAATACTTCACATCTAGACCATTAGAATTTTTTTTCTTCTTCCTTTTATTTCATCATATTATGGGAGTGCAAATGTTGTTAGGGTTACAAATATTGCCCCTGCCCCACCTCCCTCCCCTAAGATTGGGTCTCTCCCCCCACACCCCTGAATCCCTGGTGAGTACAACCACCATTTGAGCACCATAGTTTTAATCACTCAGTACCAATTTGATGGCGAGTAGATGTGGGGCCCATTTTCCATGTCTTGTCTATCCACCTCACTTTGGATAACGGGCTTGAGCTTAATCCAGGATAGCATAAACGGTGCTAGCTCACTGTCATTTCTTAGAATTGAGTAATATTCCATTGTGAGCATATACCACATTTTAATTATCCACTCATGAATTCATGGGCACTTGGGTTGTTTCCATGACCGTGCAATAGTGAATTGTGCTGCTATAAACGTTCGGGTACAGATGTCTTTATAATAGAATGTCTTATGCTCTTTTGGGTAGATGCCCAACAATGCTATAGACCATTAGAATTTAGCATCTTTGTCCATCAGTGGCTTCCTACAAATGACCTGTCTTAATGGCAGTACAGGGTAGCGGTTAGTGCACATGCACAGGTTTTGAGTCTTGGTTCAAAATGACAAGCTGTGTGGTTTAACCTCCCTGTGCCTCAGTTAAAATGGGGATAATAATAGTATATACCTCTCGAGGTCTTGTGGGGAGTCAATGAGTTACTACATGAAAACTGCTGACAAAGGAACCTAGTCATTGCTCGATAATGTCAGGTACAGATTCGATCAGCCAAGGCGTATAAGCACCTGATCACAGCAAACCAAGACTCCCACTGGGGACCTTGCAAACACAGCATGCCACCAGGACTGAAAGCTTCACTTCTAAAGAAGTCTTTGCACCCATGTCCTTCTCCCCATTAGCAGTTCAGTGATCTTGGAGCCATTAACTTTCCCCTTCGTGAAGGTGCCAATATCGCCTGCCTTCCAGGGAACTGTCTCCACGCCGTGCCCGGTGAAGCTCACCACTGCAAGGAAGAAGAGTTCAAGGACGCCGGGCAGGAGGGGGAGCCGGAAAGAAACTGATGGCTTTTCAGGAGTAAATGTTTTGTATCTTTAAGACCTCAGATAGCTGCCTCCTACCCATATAAGCTAGGGCAGTCTTCCAGGAAGTGCAAGTTTCCAGTTTAAAAGCCAATAAAACCATCAACTTTCAATCCAGATGGGCCACCAGGGGGGGATACTAAGATGAATATGTGTGTGTATGCGAGTGTGAGAGGGACAGAGATGTATCACACACACAGTGTGTGTCTTGACCAGAAATTCATGAGAAATTTCTAAATTGCTAAGAGGAGTTTTATTTAATAACTAACTTCAAGCATATTTATACCGCACACATATGTGGGGGTGTATTTATATATGTACATGTATATAAAGCAAGGGAGGAACCTCTTGTGGATCTCGGTTGTCCCTTTAGAACTTGCTGTCCCTCCCAGAAGCCTGGGTCCTGGGTGTCCCCACCAGGGGACTGAGGAACACAAGCCTTGTGGACCCTGAACTGAAGCAAACACAGTTACACCAAGTCTGTGGCTCAGGCCTCTGCTCACATTCTTTCTCACAAACTCTTCTCACATTTTTTTCCTCCTCTAAATGTAGGGGAAAAAAAAAAAACCAGGGCAAAAGAGGTAGAAAATCCTGCATAAGCAGAACTGTGAAACATATACCAGCTTAAAACCCTATGACTCATCATCCTAACCTGCAAATCATCTCTACCCAGGGATGTCCCTCTATCTATTAATAACACACAACAGTAGTTCCAGTCACACAAATGTGAAAGCGCTTGAGTCGACAGTGAAGGACTGGTCTCCCCTGACCCCCAGTCAGTGTCCAGGCATGGGTCAGACCCTACTACGGGGCAAGAAAGGGCCAAGCCAAAGGGCCACCTTGGGTGTATGCACATCATAGCTGACGTGGCACTATCATGTGCATTCTATCCATGGCTAGTGACTAATCATAAAATAGCATCATACATACGTCTGGGCCAGGGGAGGTTTTGGCAAAGGCAGAACATTTGAAACAGGTTGAGCAAAAAGACAAAGGCAGGTGACTTTTGATGAATGCAAATAACCTCATGGCGATTCCTGCTGGAGGCCTCAATCTCAGTGATGAAGCAGCCCCTACCCATGGTCTCCTACCACTGCCACGCCTTCCTCCCAAGGACCCTTCCTCTTCTTTTCCTTCCCACACTCAGCACAGAGTTGAGGGCAGTGCTGTCCAATGGACCATAACACAAGCTACACATAAAAGTTTAAATCTTCTCACAGTCACATTAAAAAAAGGTAACAAGACAAAAGTGAAATTAATTCTAACCCATATATTTTAATCTAACATGTCCAAAATATTATTATCTCAACAAGTAATCAATATTGAAAAATCATTAATGGAAATGAATATTTTTCCATTCTTTTTGCCATGCTAGGTCTTTGAAATCTGGTATGTATCTTACACGTACAGCACGTCTCAACTCGGGCGAGCCACGTTTGAAGTGTTCAACGGCCACACGTGGCCAGTGGCTGCCATATTGAACAGCAAGGCTTGAAACTGCTTATGTCCAATATAGACCAGGGCAATCGCCTCCTACTTGGTCCCACTTTCTCTTAGGAGGCTCATCTCTGGCCTTGCCCACTCTCACTACTCATGTTCCACGCTGTGGCTGGATTGGTCTCCCTGACACAGCCAGATTTGCCTGCTCAAAATAGGGGCGCCCCAAAGTAGGAACCCTACTTGTACTCTCAACACAGCCTACAAATCAAGCATTCAGTAAAATGCCCTTAAAATGACATTCAGGTTCAGCCTTTAGCTCTTCACAAAGATCCTCTTCGTAAATCCTCTACTGCAGGCCCCGAAACGTCTATTTTGGTGTGCAGTGGGGTGAAGGCAGAAATAAGACACAAGGTAAAAAATGTGCTATGTCTTCCTGGAGCATCAGTTATACTAAGTGGTGAGTATTTTTCAATGTTTTTAGAGTAAAATGCTCTGACGTACACTAAAAAGAAAAGGCTGCAACCTCTACCATTTTTTTTTAAAGATTAAATACAAGTCCCCAAATACATTCTTTTGCTTACAGAAAACAGCTTTGAAACTGACACCCCAGAAAGCCTGTGACAGCTCCCTTTGGTGTTCACTCCCCTCTTGCAGGTTGGTGCACTGATAAACTGAGGGGCTCTGGCTCCCCCCCACCCAGCTCCACCTCCTGGCCTCTGCACCCCAAATTAACATTATCAGGGAGCCAGCTTCCTCTCTGTTCCTGGATCGTAAGGTCCTCAAGGGCCAGGACTCTATCCCCTGCTGCTGTAACTCACTAGGGGGATTTGCTGTCCGACTGATGAACAGAATACGCTGCCAATTCTGCTTCAAGTTGGCACACAAGAGGAAAACATTAAAAAAATGGAAAAGTAAAATGTTCAGCACAAACATAAATATATCAAAACATCCCCCGACAGCTTAATTGGACCGAGTGATGAGTTTTATAATAATCCGATGAGCAATGGAGAATAATTAAAAACTTATAAAGGAAAATGTTTATTAACATCATGCCACACCCATGTGCGTTTCATTTCAAACATGAAGCTTTTAAGAAAAACTTCCTAAGAAAATGCAATGGTTAGGGAAAACCAGTATTAAAGCGAAAAATTATTAAAGTAAAACATATTTCTCAAGAAATAGTCTAATAAATAAAAGCTGAAGTAAATAACTTTGAAAATAAAACATCATAAAAAAGAAGTCCAAACTCTTCTTGCCTGATACCCTTTAAAAGGAAAAAAAAAAAAAAAAGATAGTGCCCAAATATTGAAGGAAATTGTTCAGTCCTGATAACTCAGTACTTCACTTAGGTTTTTAAAAGTTGTGACAGGCAGCAGCATGAACTGATAAAAAAAAAAATCATCAAGCATTTTCCTTGGGAAATATTTCTCTCTTAAGTTAAATGTTATATAAACATTCCTGATTTTCATGGACTACTTTTAGTCATCGGGATGACAGACATTAATTATTAATTCCAGCACAAAAGTCCTCTCTGTACCCATCGTACGAGCTATAAATGTCCACGTTGCTTTGCTATTTTGAAATGCATTACTTAAACCAGATATAAGTAATATTAAAACGATTACAACCCTAAAGAAGTCAATTTATATATCAGTACACATTTAAAAATTACCCTTTTAAAATCTCTCCCTTTAAGGTGTAGTGCTAAACCTCTGAGTGGTTCCATTAGCCTTCCCTACTTTCTCTTACCGTCAGAAAATACAGCCCGATTATCAGTAAACGGCATTAAGCTGCAATTTATTACATGGAGTTTTCTAGGGCCTAGAATGCATTCGCCAATGTTCCTCCAGAGTAATCTATGATGAGCAGACTTTAATTCCACTTTTTTAAAAATGAGCAGCTCAAGAGATCACAATGTCCTAATGAACTATTTTCCTCCACCCCATCATCAGACTTTTCTTACTCTGATAACCTCTTTTCCGAAAAAGGGAGTTCTCCTGGAGTTGCTACAATTATGCCAAATGTTAAGAGATAGAGGAGATTTTGCCCTAGTGCAATGTCTCTACTGTATGTGTTTTTTTCTCAACTAGCTCACCTAGGAGCAAGTTGCAAGAAAATGTCAGTTAAAGGCCACAGTGCAGGGAGATCTGAAACCAGTAATGGGAAGTTCATTTTACACATCAAAAGCCAGAAAACAGAAGCAAGGAAACCGCTTAAATCTCAAAGTAAAAATGAATTGTGGTGAATAAGAATTAATTTACGTATTTGCTTCAATCATAACCGAGTAGGGACTTTCTTAAAGAAATCTTCATACCCAGACCCATTTTTGCAAAAGTCAAGGACATTGCAATAAGAATAACATACGGCGGGCGAAACTAAAGGAACAAATGGGAAGGGTTTGTTGTTTTTTTTTAAATCCCAAAAATAGAAAACATCCATCCACCAATGAAAACGTGAAACTGCAGACCGAAACAGAATGTATTAAAACAAATGGCCCCACTGGCAAGGGACAGATGGACAACCAACATGATCTTGTCTATCATAATAAAAGTTTCAACACGTGTGCAAGATAGCAATTTCAACTGTTCTTGAACCATGCCAAAGATTCATGACCTATAAAACTAATGTTTTTGCCAAGACATAAATTTTGCCTGTTGATAAGTGAGACCCAGCCAGTGGCCCAGTCTCTGCATGTGTGTATGTGGCTTTACTATGTAATCATCATACTGTATGGTGATTACTTGTTTTCAAGAAGTGTTTAAAAAAACAACTTTGTTTCTCTGTGGAAAACAGCCCCAGAAAGAAAGTCAAGTACTAATGCTATCTATTGCCTGAGATGAACATTGTAAGAACGTGAAGAGTTCTAAAAACAGGTATAGTCCTTAGCCAAAAAAAATTCAAAGTTTTGGATAAATAAAGGCATGCAATATTGAATTTGTTAGTGACTTAATTATATGGCATAATTAATTATACCACAAATTCTATATAGTACAATGCAATGGAGATTCATTGTCATTATCAAAGAGAAATGATGTGCAATTATAACAACATGTTTGCAGGTTAAAAAAAAATTCACTGGGAGGCCGAGGTGGGCGGATTGCTCGAGGTCAGGAGATCGAAACCAGCCTGAGCAAGAGCGAGACCTCAACTCTACTATAAATAGAAAGAAATTAATTGGCCAACTAATATATATATAGAAAAATTAGCCGGGCATGGTGGTGCATGCCTGTAGTCCCAGCTACTCGGGAGGCTGAGGCAGCAGGATCGCTCGAGCCCAGGAGTTTGAGGTTGCTGTGAGCTAGGCTGACGCCATGGCACTCACTCTAGCCTGGGCAACAAAGTGAGACTCTGTCTCAAAAAAAAAAAAAAAAAAAAAATCAAAATCAGCTAAAGGAAATAAGGAAATAGGATGCCATGAATAAAGCACAGGACATTAACAGAAGGGAGTTCAGTCAGTAAGAACCTTCCACGATGTCACAGTAAGCCAAACCAAAGACACCTGGTACAGTGTTGGTGGATTGGATGACTCAATATAATAAAGATGCCAATTCACCCCAAATTGATATACAGGTTTACTGCAATTCTTATCAGGATCCCAGTGAAATATTTTTAGATTTCGACAAGCATATTTTAAATTTTATATAGAAATACAAAGAAAACGGTCAAACAATATTGCAAAAGAGGAATAAAAGGGGCAACACCACTCTACCCAATTTCAAGAGGTATGCAGCTCCAGTACTCAAACCTGTGTGGTATTGGTGGACAGAGAGACATACAGATGAATGAAACAGTAGAGAACCGAGAAGTAGCCCTGCATAAGTATGGACAAACAATGTTTTACAAAAGTACAAAAGCAATTCAATGGAGGAATGGTAGTCTTCCCAACAAATGCTGCAGGAGTAACTGGAGATCGATAAGCAAAACATAGAGTCTCGACCTAAGTCTCATAACTTATATAAAAATTAACTCAAACTGGATCAGAAATGTAAAACATAAAATTACAAAACATTTAGAATAAAGCATAGGAAAAAATATTCAAGACTAAGGACTTAGTGAAGAGTTCATAGGCGTGATATCAGAAGCATGACATATAAAAGAAAAATATCAATAAATTGCACTTCATCAAAATTTGAAACTTTTGTTTTGCAAAATAATCTGTTAAGAGGGGAAAAAAGACAAGCTACAGACTGGGATAAAACATTTACAAACTGCATATTTGATAAAGGACTCATATCTAAAACTGATACAGAATTTTCAAAACTCAATAGTAAAAAAAAGTTCATTTAGAAAATGGGCAAAAGACATGAAGAGAGATTTAAATAAAAAGAATTACACAGATGGCAAATAAGCACATGAAAAGATGTTTAACATTACTAAACATTAGGGAAATACAAATTAATACCATGACAAGATAAACACTACACACCTAGCAAAACAGCTAAAATTTAGAAATAGTGACAATACCAAATCCTGGCAAAGATGCAGAAAAACTGGATCTCTCACACATTGCTGGTGGTAATGCAAAATAGTGCAGCCACTCTGGAAAACAGTTCAGTAGTTCTGTAAAAACTAAACATATACTTACCATATAACCCATAAAACATATTCCTGGGGATTTATTCCAGAGAAATAAAAACTTATTTCTTCATAAATGCCTATGTAAGATTATTCATGGCAGTTTTAATTACAATAGTCATAAACTAAAAACAACCAAAAATGTTCTGCCACCTTGGTTGATTAAACAAAATGTAGGTACACTGATAGCATGAAAAGTGCATTTTGCTAAGTGAAAAATGGCAATCTCAAAGGTCACACACCGTATCATTCTATATAAACTCAAAATGACAAAATTGTAAGGATGGAGAACAGAATCATGGTTACCAGGGATTAGGGATGGTGGCAGTGATGTCCAATAAATTTAAAAATACCATTTGTGGCAGAAAGTAAGACCAAGTATCTGAAAACCAAGAGAAAAAAAAGACAATAGAAACAAATCTAGAGGAAGAATATCACAAGAGAATTTGAATCTGGAAAAAGAATCAAATGCAAATCTTATTATTAAAAAAACAACTGAAAATTTAAGAATTTAATAGATGGTCCAGCCAACTGGACCAAGCAAAAGAGAAGATTTGTGAACTGGCAGAAAGGTCAGTAGGAAATATTCAGACTGAAGTACTATGAGAAAAAAAAGGAATAAAAATAATGAAAAGAATGTAAAAGAGAAATGGTGAAAAGGCACAAAATATATATAACTGGAATCCCAAAATGAAGAAAGAGAGAGAATGTTTGAAGAAATACTGACCAAGGATTTTCCCAGATGAATGAAAAATATTAAGCCACAGATTCAAGATGCTCTACAAGCCCCAAACAGGATAAAGAAAAGGAACACATCATCTTTAAATGAAAACAGTAAGACTTAAAGCTGACCTTTCAAAGAGAAATAATGGAAGCTAGAATTGCCAGGGAGTGGGAGTGGGGGGGGGTGTGGGTGGAAAAAAACACCAGCTGCCAATTCCACATGCAGAGAGAGAGAGAAATTCAGATGTTTTCATATAAAAATTAAGAGAACTTATTGTCAATAAACCCATGATAAAAGAAATCCTAAGGGAGATCTTCAGATAGCAGAAAAATGATCCCAAATGTAAGCATGGCAATGCAGGAAGGAATGAAAGGCACTAGACAGTATAACATAAAGGTAAATCTAAATGCACACTGACTACTAAAGGAACAGTAATAGTCTGGGCTTGGTGGCTCACACCTGTAATGCCAGCACTTTGAGGAGGATCGCTTGAGGTCAGGAGTTCAAGACTAGCCTGGGCAACACAGTGAACTTCTCTACAAAAAAAGTTTTTTAAAAAACTAGCCAGGCATGGTGGTACATACCTGTAGTCCTAGCTACTTGGGAGGCTAAAGTAGGAGGATCGCTTGAGCTCAGAAGCTCCAGGTTACAATAAGCTATGATCATGCCACCGTACTCCAGCCTGGGAGACAGAACAAGCCCCTGTCAAAGAAGGAAGAAGGAAGAAGGAAGGAAAGGAGAAAGGAAGGGAGGGAGGGAGGAAGGGGAGGAGGATGTCTTGTGGAGTTTAAATGCCTGTGTGTATGTAGAATAAAATACATGAACAACAATCGCACAAAAAGCAGGAGAACATAAGTGAAATTAAAGTGTTATAAGATCCTTGCATAGTCCAGAAAAATATAAAAGCACTCCTTTAAGGTAATAAATTAAGGAAACACTAATAAATTAAGGAAACATGTTTTAATCTCTGGTGTAAATATTAAAGAGTAATGAAAGAATGTATAGCTCCTAAGCTAATAAAAGCCTGTTAATAAATACTTAATTAATCCAAGAAAATGCAAAATGTTTAAAAGTGAGACACAAAGCCTGAGCTAACAAAAATCTCACAGACTGGGTGGCTTATACACAACAGGAATTTGTTTCTCACAGTTCTGGAGGCTAGAAGTCTGAGGTCAGCGTACCAGCATGGTCAGGTTTTGGTGAGGGCCTCTTCCAGGTTGCAGACTGCTTGCCATCCTCTCATTGTTTCCTCACATGGTAGAAAGAGGGCAAGAGAGCTCTCCGGGGTCTCTTTTGTAAGGGCGCTAATCCCATCCATGAGGGCTTCACGTGAACCTCACGACCTAGCCACCGTCTAACGGCCCCACTTCCTAATTCCATCACATTGGGGGTTAGGATTTCAATGAATGAATTTTGGGGGAACACAAACATTCAGTCCATGGCACTAATGGAACCAATACTAAGATAATAGATTTAAACTCAATATATTTTTAAGCTGCATATGCACAAGGTAAGATTCCCAATACAAAGCAGAATTCAGCTGCTAAAAACAACAGAAACAAAATAAAACCTCTTAGCAAACATTAGATAGTCCTTGATGAAATTCTCTAAATTTTCCCTGAAATGGAGGTGAAGGATCAGAGATCTGCTATCATGTCTTCTAGTTAGCATTCACTAAGCTCCTGGCAATGAGGCAAGAGCAAGAAAAGAGGGAAGCAGGAAATAAAATGGTCATCATATACAGATGACATGACTGGGTCCACTGGGTCCAAAAAATCCAAAAGAATCTATAGATGAACTATTAGAATTAATACATGAACATATCAGGTTGATAAATACGAGTTAGCATGTCAAGTCAATTATATTTCTACATTCTAGGAAATAATTTTTAAAAGATATAATTTGCATTAACATCAATAAACATCAAGTGCCTAGGAAGGAAAGGAATAAATGTGATCAAAAATAATGTGTAAAACCTTTCATAGAAAACTAAGTGTAATTACCAAGAACAATTTTAAAATACATAAATAGAAAGATGCACTATATTCATGGATTGGAAAATTTAATACTGTAAAGTGTTCATCCTTCCCAAATTGATTAATGGATTTGAAGCTATCCCATTAAAAATTCCAGTGGTGTATTTTGTGGAAATTTACAAACTAATTTCAAAATTTAAACTGAAATGAAAGACGCCAAAAATAGCAAGGATAATTTTGAAGAACTAGAACAAAGTTAGAGAATGAACACCAACAGATAACAAGTCAAGATAAAACTAGAATAATTTAAAAGTTATAGAATTGGAATAAGAAAAGACAAATAGACAAATGAAACAAAATAGAGTCCAGTGACAGATACTCACACTTACTGTCACCTGATTTACTATACAGGTAACCTGTAATGCAAGGGGGAAAAGGTGATCTTTTAAATAACTGGTGCTGGATCAATTGTACATTCATGGGAGACGGGGACTGACCTCTAGGTCAAATTATAAACAAAAAATCAATTCCAGGATCATAGACCTAAACTCAAAGTTAAAACAATAAAGGCTCTAGAAGGTAACATGGGAGAACAGCTTTTGAGTAGGCAAAGAAGATACGAAAAGCACAAACCTGATAAACTAGACTTCATTAAAGTGAAAAACTTCTGTTCAAGAACAAAACATTAGCAAGAGAGTGAAAAAGCAACACTGTTAGAAAAGAGATTTGCAGTAGACATATCTGACAAAAGACTCTTATACAGAACATACAGAAAAAACTTTCAACAAGTTAATAAAGACAACCTAATTTTAAAAACAGGCTATGGTGGCTCATGCCTGTAATCCTAGCACTCTGGGAGGCCCAGGCGGGCGGATTGCTTGAGGTCAGGAGTTCGAAAAACAGGCTAAAGCTTGAATAGGTACTTCCCAAAAGAGTACAGTGTATCTCAACGGCCATGAATGATACAAAAAGGTATTCAACATCATGAGTCATCAGTGAAATGCAAATTAAAATCACAATGAAATACCTCCACACCTCCACCATAATGATTAAATGTTTTTTAGAAGCTAGCATTTAGTAAGTATTGCTGGTGGGAGCATTAAATGACGCAACCACTTTGGAAAACTGTTCAGAAAGCTGAACACAATGTAAACCCCAATGGGCAATTCTACTCACAGGTGTCTATCCAATAGAAATGTACACATACTTACCTTTCAGGTGTTCATTTAAATACTTTAATATTTGAGAAGATTAGTACCAGCTTTATTCTTATTATGTAAAATCTAGAAACGACTCATTGTCTACCAACAGTGGATAAATTGTGGTGCAGAACACTGGCAAATAATGAGTCATCCATAGACACAACAACACAGATGTATCTCACAGACATAATATGAAGCAAAAGACAAAAGAGTACATATTGAATTATTCCATTTACATAAAGTACAAAAACAGTCCGAACTAACCTATTTTTCTAGAAGTCAGTGTGGTGGTAACCTTTGGAAAGGCAGGTAATTGCTGGGAAGGAGTAACAGGGAGGTTTCTAGATGCTGGTAACATTCTATGTATTGATCTGAGTGGCAGTTACACAACTGTGTTCATGCTGCAAAAATTCATCAAGCCGTACGTACGCTTAAGATTTATGTACTTTACTGTGTGTACATTATATTTTACACTTCCTTCAAATTTTACTTGTTTTTTTAAGTTACTTAAGAAAGATTTAACAGAAAACAAAACAATCTACAAAAGGCAAATAAATGAATGTTGGTAATAGTTTCTCTTGGGCAAGGACTATGTCTCAGACATCCCATTATGTCCATGGAGTCAAGTAGAACGCCTTGCACATAACAGATATTTGGAAAGGCTAAGAATAATAATGATAGTGGTAGTAATAATAATATATAATTTTATATATAATTTGTATTTCTATGGAAACAAATACATAAGCCTTCAGGCAGCATTTGAACACCCTTGTTAATGCCTCCTTTTGGATAAACTGGAAAAACGTGGACTGGATATAAGAAATGCAGAAGTGATTTCACATAGAAGGAAGGAAATCTTACCTGGCTGGCCATCAGGTTCTAGTCTCAGCTCTTTCCTGTTAAGAGTCTTATTAGTGACTATATGGAAATATTTTAAAATACAAATGAAGAATGAAGCTTTAAAGATAAGCCTACAGCACCCCACAAACACCTGACACAAGGAGGTAGTGAATACGTCTTTGCTGAATGAAGGAATATGCATATATAGAAAATCATGGTCTTATCCAGTATATTCATAGTGTCACTCTTCAGTGAAAATATCAGCCTACTAGATGGTCCTTCCAAAATTTACAGCACTCACAATGAATTGGAGCAACCTCAAAGACAATTCTGTAGCTAAATAAAAATGAACACTTGGGCCGGGCGTAGTGGTTCAGGCCTGTAATCCCAGCACTGAGGGAGGATGAGGCAGGAGGATCACTTGAGGCCAGGAATGAGAGACCAGCCTAAGCAAAATAGTAAGATCCTGCCTCTATAAAAAAATGTTAAAAATCAGCTGGATGTTGGTGGCACACCTGTAGTCCTAGCTACTTGGGATGCTGAGGCAGGAGGATTGCTTGAGCCCAGGAGTTGAAGGTTTCAGTGAGCTATCATTACACCACTGCAGTCCAGCCTGGGTGACAAAGCAAGACCTTGTCTCACTAAAAAAAAAAAAAAAAAAAAAAAAAAATGCTTAAAAACTTATTAACTCAATACTCAAATAAAAACATACCCTTAGTCTCCTATGATTTATAGTTTTTCTTCTCCCCACCTCACTCATGTGAAAAACTGTTCTGCTCTCAGTATTTCAGTTTATGGCATACAAGAATCTTATCAAAAACGTTTCAGCAATAAATTTTCCCTGCCCATAAAAATAGCCTGAATTTATCTAACCTTAAAAATAGACTCCATTTATCTACAATATCGGGGCTCTTGTTGCAAGTTGTACTGCTAAATTATTCAAAGTTCTTGACTCCTGATGGCATGAACAACAAGCAAAAAAGGGTGCCATTACTCACTTTCTCCCTATGCAAACATGTGCAAGTCCTGCTCCTTGATTTATTTACCAGATCCTGTTTGGGTCAGATTTTAGTCTGCTCCATTACTCATGTTAGAGGGCAATGGCACTACCATTGTTAACACTGAGATTTTCAAGTCCATTCCTACACCCTAATAAGTCATCTGAGTTATCTCTATTCACAGCCCCTCTTACAAAACTCTGGACTTCAGTTTGCCCAAGAAATGACATCCCTGTGTCCATCCCTACTGTGTGACTGCATGAAACTGGTGTACGGAATTGTCTGAATCATTCCCTACCAACATCCAGGTCCTTGTTTTATGTCCGTCCAGAGCAAGATTTTTCTTATAATGTATGCCATTTTTTTCTTGTTCTGCTAATTATGTGAAATTCTCAAAATCCTGTTCTGTAGAAAATGTCTCAGGCAGGATTGAAGCTAGAAAATGTTCTGCCAGCAGTAGATATGGCAGTTCCTTAACACTCTGTATGAACAAGTTGGGTAGCTATCTCCCCATCTTCCAATTTGCACCAGAGTGTTACCAACCCCCTCATCTCCCCTTGTCCAGACTAGCATCCATAAGCATCTTACCCAGGGGAAAAGACAGTGAAGTCTCAGGGGAGAGAGAAAGAGGCCTCTAGATCATTTGGTTCAACCTCTACCTTCCTTCCATTTGACTCTCAAATCCTCTTTAACATTTGTACAAGAATGACTTCATTGTCTAAGAAGGGAGACCTAGATATACGTGGATTGGGGAGTTTGAGTCTGGGCCCATGCTAAAATTTACTCTAGCACCTAAGAAAGGTAGAACCTTTGACCTTCAAACTGTAAGGGCATCTGCGTGTCCAGCAAAGTGCTGGCAGCTTGGCCATGCTGGGCAAGACCAAGGAGAAGGATGATGAACACTTCACCCAACACATTACTGGTTGAAGAAAATTTTTAAAAAGCTAGAGAATATACAATATCTTGATTGACATTTGGCATATACTTATATACATATATGCATTACATATTTACATATATTATTTGTATAAGGTAAGATTTGTATACGGTATTATTTGTGTTAGGTAAGGTACTGTATTTAATTTGACAAGGGCAAAGGATGATGTACTTTCGTCTTAATCATGTATTTGATGCATGGTAAGCATGTTGTTTGGCTAGTTTTGAGCAAATACTATAATAATCATTGTCTCAAAGGCATATTCCTTTTAAGAAAGTATAGGCACTGATTCAGAATACTAAAGATATTAAGATCCATACTTTGCCATTAAGTACATATATCTATTGAAAACTTTTACTTTTAAATCACTGGCTTTAAGTATGAGACAAATGTGGAATTTACATACTTAAATGCTATATAGCATTTATATAATGCTATATAGATATATTGTTCAGGATTTTTTAAAAACAGTGCTTTACAAACTACAGATTATATGTACAGTATAGTGCCAATTACACAAAAATGTAGGGGAAAAAAACCCTGAAAATACAATTTGCTAATTTCCTGAAAAAGTACTGACATTTTTTTAGCCAGCTACTTTTTATAATAGGAAAGCCAAGGGCAGTCTCTATCAGCAGAATTATTCTGTTCTCTAAGATATTTCAATGTTTTTCCCTGACCTGAGCTTTCAGAAAATCACTCCAATTTATTTCCAGGTTGACCATTTGCTAAAAATTGTTTGTGATTACCTATATAAGCCCTATAGTATTTTTGAGTCAGCAGCTAAGAAAAAAAAAAAAAGCCACCAACAATATGAACTTCTCCCACTTGTCCTAATGAGATATGCTCGCTTCAAGCCTAGCTGGATTACTTAATCACCAACACCCCACAACATCCAAACAAAACACGCCCAGCTCAGAACCAATGAAGCTTTAGAGAGCTCTAATTGTAATTACTTATCAAAAGGTCCCCAGCAGAAAATGAAATGATGCAAAGCTAAACCAAAGTCAAACGAAAATAGTGTGTGCTCTCAAATTAGGTAAAGGAATAAGTAAGCAGGTATCTGCAAAAGGAGGGGATGCATTAGCTCAGGTATGTGCCCAATATTGGTGGCGCATATGGGGTGGGGGTCTTTATCCCATCCTGTACCTAGGACCTGGCTACATCATCCCCCCTCTGTCCCTACAACCTTAGATTATGGTCTCTGTCGTGACAAAAAAATAAAAGAAGAAGAAAATAATCCATAACTTTTTTTTACCCTTCCTTTCCTCTCAAGCTTCCTCCTCCTCTCTCTTCTTCCTCTTCATCAGCACATGGGGTGCAAAGATCGCCTATGTCATATGCCTCTGCATACAGCCACCCTCTCCCTTCTGGGGCTCCTGCAGTCTGGTGACTCCTTTCCACTTCCTGCTAGAGACCCCTGGCACGTTTCTGATGGGCCCGTCAGAGGTTGCCTTGATCGCCTTCCTCTCATCCTTAGCTGCCGAGCTCTCTACGTTCTCCTTCTCCAAATCATCTTGCCCATTTTCATGGTTTTGCTATCACATCAACGGTGTCCAATATACCTCTTTAGGCCCACCCTCCACACTTGCAGCTTTGCACCGGGAATCAGTGTCCTGGGGCTGCCATCACAAAGTGTCAGACTGGGTGGCTCAAACACCAGAAAGGTATCACCTCACAGCTCTGCAGGCCAGGAGTCTGAGCTGAAGGCAGGGTTCGTTCCTTCTGAGGGTGGGAAGGAAAATCTGCTCCAGGTAGATCTCCAAACTCCCCAGGTGCTCTTCCTGTGTGTCTTCAATATCATCTTCCATCTGTGTGTATCTGGACACCAGTCGCATGGGATCAGGGGCCACCTTAATGGCCTCTCCTTAACCTAATTACCTCTGTGAAGACCCTATTTCCAAATAAGGTCATGTTCTAAGGGCGTGGGGGTAAGGATGTCAACATACCTTTTTAGGGGAACACAATTCAGTCCTTCACATACCTCAAAATAAATATGTCTGAAACAAATCTCATTGCCTCCCCCTAAAACTTTCCCTTCCTCCTGATTTCCAAATGAACACCACCACATTTCTTTGAGCCCCCTAAACTCACCTGTGTTTTTTTTCCTCTCCTTGCACCTAATCAGTTACCAATCCCATAAAACCTCCCTCTGCTGTGTCCCTTAAGCCTCCCTGCCCCTTGGCATTCCTTCCGCTACTGCCCAAATTTAGGCCCGAATGATCTTGCTCCAACTCCGTGGTGACTGTCTCCTAATAGGCTTCTTAGCTCCAGTCTCGTTCTGATCTCTCTATATCCCAATTTATCTTATAAATTGCTGCCACGTTAATCTTCCTAACGGACAGCTCTGACCCATTTCCTTCTTTTGAGAGGGAAAAAATTAAGAAAGAGTCACTCCAAGTGTCCCTCTTACCTTTCGAATTAAGTGCCAATCCCCGACCCTGGTCTCAAGGCCCCCCAACCCTTCCAGGGTTATGACAGTCCATACTCGCCTGTCATCTCTGTCCCTAACATGTACCCATGTGTGTTCTGCCTGTTTCCATCAGGGTCCTGCCAAGGAAGAGAAAGAGTGTGATGAAGCGATCACTTGCCAAGGAGTGGGCTGGGAGTGTGACAGGATCCAACAGCGGATGGGACTTCTTGGGAGCAGCAACAGTGGGAATCTGTGCTCAGCCCCCAATCTGCGGCTACAGGAGAGGAAACAGTGTTCCCAGCACCTGCCCAGAGTAGGAGCCTCCTGGACTTGGATCAGGACAAAGAAGAGCGGGAAATGCACCAGGGGCTGGGGAGACAGAAGCAAAGGACACTGCCCCGACTCACGTTCCTCTTTTCATCTGTCCCCACGTCCTACCCTCCCCATACAAATTCCTCTAAACCCCACCCAGGTTAACTTTAGGAGGCACAGTAGTGATGTTAAAGATCATCTTTGAAAGTAAAATATAACTATTAAACAAATATTAATACAAAATGAACACGTGTCAAAGATTTTATTGGATTCCTTAATTACAGAGCCAGTGTACTATCACAGCAGGTTCAAAGGAGACACCGAAGAACACATGAATCTATAAGCCCACCAGGAATGCTGAGATGCATTTGCTGGGTGAGCCCAAAACTGCTCAGCAGCTACAGCTGCGTCCCACCAGACACAATTTGCATTTTCTATAATCAAGAATCAAAGGTTCAGGAATCATGACTATCAGTTTTCTACAACTTAACAGAGTTGTAAAATAGCTCAAAGACAAATGAAAGGCAGAGATAACCTAAATGCATGAGTGTGATAGACAGGACGGCCACAAGCTGCTTTTTATCATCCAATCCACAGTTTCCAAAGGAGAGGTGGAAAGGAAGTAGAGAGAAGGGCTTTGGCATCTGAAAGACTCTGGGCCCACCAGCCCCATTACTTACGTCATTCACTGCCCTTAAACAAGTCACTTCACCTCTCTGCAACTCGGTCTCCTGATCTGTATAAGTGCAATTAACCGCTTTATGGACTAAATGGATTGTTCTGGGAAGCAAATGAATTACAGCTACCCTGTCCGACCTGAATAAATGGTAGCCCAAATACGTGTCCTTCCGTTTGCCTTCACTATAAAATCCTGAGGTTGGACCATGATCCTTGAAGTTCCTTTTCAGTCTGAAAATCATGTGACTGTAAAGCTGCCTCCTCCAGGAAGCCTCGGAAAATCCTACTTGTGGGACACACACCCCTCCCTCCTCAACAGGTGGACACACACCCCTCCCTCCCCATCCTTTCCCCAACAGGTGTCTGACTCCTTCCTTACTTCCATTCCCACCCACTGAGATAGAATAAACTCTCTAAGGGCAGGCGCAAGCGCAGATGCGAGTCCCACATAGTAGGCAGTCCGCAGATATTTCAGAAGGAACTAAACGAAGAGACCAGGCGAGGCAGCAGGAAGTGGCGAGGCCACAGTGCCGTCTCCTCCTTCACGAGTTCTCACGTCCTCTTCTGTGTGAGTGGGACTCAGGTTGGGCCACCTCCGCAGCCTTTCCTGCGTGATGCAGGGCTTTGTGCGGGAGCAAGACGTTTACACTTAATAATGACACCCCGTCTTCGGGAGATGAAGGTCCCTTCACTGTCACAAAGAGGATGGCAGTGAAACTGAATTCTTTAAGCTTCGCTGACAGTCATCAATCAAAAACACTGCATCGCAGCTTTTCACGTCTGGGATTCAAGAAGAAACGTGCTCCTGACATTGTGCTGAACTTACAAGCCGGGAGTGCAAGCTGATCACAACTCCCAACCGTGAGCATTGTCCTCAGAGACGCACTGTGACAGACACGCCCAAGACTAAAGGGGACTGACGGGACAGCCCAGAAAATAAGGTAAGAGAAGTAAAGGGAACTGGGGACTGAATCCTCTGTGTGTGTGTGTGTGTGTGTGTGTGTGTGTGTGTGTGTGTGTGTGCATGTGTTCCTGCTACATTTTTTAAGCACCTCAATCATCCATCAATATGCTGTTCTTTCCCAAAAGGAAGACAAATACTGTGTTCTTCCCTATAGGTTCGCACCTGTTACATGCCCCTGAAGTACAGTTCTTGAAAAGTTGTTTGTTTGTTTTTTTTAAAGAAAGGACTTTTGTGTTTTCATCCCTTAACTGCCCCCCCAAATGTCAACTGTTCCAAAATTAAAATGAATCAAAATTTTCAGAAACTCCTCAGAATGAACTTTGGAGCACTTGCAGAGATTGATGTAGCACTGTACTGAAACTTTAATTCCTGCCCTACATGTTGCTCTACATTCTAGATTCTTTCAAGTTATTTTCACATTTCACGGGAAATGGAAGCTCTGCTTTTACCACCGCGTAGTCCACCGTGCGGAGGGGAGTATCGGAGCCCGTAGCACGGCACGTTCCTCACCTCTTCACCTTTTGGACCCTTGAATTTACATAGACCGCAATCCCCACAGGACCGTAAGCTTACTGTCCCCAAGTTGATATGCATAAGGTTCCACTGTGTTGACACCTCAACTCTACGGAAACTATGTCTTCTACCTCCACGGTTATCTCCTACTTACCCGGTATAATGCTGCAAAACAAAGAAGCGACCCCAGTCACACACCTGAACTAAGGTAACCTAGTAAAGGTTGCAATATAACTGCCCTATTCCGTATTTATTATCTAAAATACTGTCTTAGGGAATCAGTTCCGCTCAATTCCACAGACATTAGACACAGGGCCTGTGCTGTGGCCCATATCCTGGGAGGCACTGGTAGCGTCAGAAATTCACATTTAACATGACAAAGCACCTTCCTAAAGGGAGAAGCAGGGTATCAAGTTTCCCCTCTTGTTTTAAAATACGTTCATCTCCAGCAAATAGGGCCCCTGCATGGTCTGCAAGATTGAGGTGCGTTCTAGAGCAGGCCCGCCGCAGTCTGAAACCAGAGCTCTACCAATTGTGTCTGAAAATTCTGGGCTGCTGACTTAACTTCCTCGTACCTACTTCTGAGGGACTTTGCAAGGATATCGTAAGAAAATACACATGAGATGCTTAGGCAGACATACTAGACATGTCGATGAACCTACAAGAAATAGGTGGCCAACAGCAGCAGGTAGGTCACTATGCAAAACAGCCCTGTTCTTCTGACACAGCATCACACCAGGGAGACGGCTGCCCCTCAGGGCTGACACTGTGTTTGAGCTGAGGAACTTCTGTCAGCCCCTGGGACTATTCGAATGTGCCCTGAGCATGCCTCAGACAACCTCCAAAAGACATGCGGACGCCATTTTCTCTGAACGCTGTGACAGTAAAAGTTTGTCTCCAGCCCTGACACTGTTAAAATGGCGTCTCTCACAAACAACTCACTCATGAGCCCTGTAGCTTACCCCTTTCAAAAAAACAAAAAACAAAAGCAAACAACACAGACAAAAAAACCCAAAGCACTGGAAACAGTAACAGACACCGATAATTGACTATTACTCACGAACTAATTTAACCGAATTTCACTTCGAAGTCAAAATTTGGAAAAAGAAATCCAGACGACTATGTTTTATCCATTTGTGCGTGTGTGACCAAACTTTTCTCACAAAAAGTTTCTTTGAATATGAAATAAACACAAACTCCAGAAAAGTCCAAAAGAATTTAAATCCTAATTCCTTTTATTTTGATAAGTAGAAAGCTGCTATGAAAAATAAAAGAATACAACTCTCATGGCTACAAACTCAGTGTGATGTTTAGCATTCATCTTTAACAATATCCCAACTTACTCAAGACTAAGGATTTGATTCTTCCTGCAATTTTTCCTTTTTCTTTTTCTTTCTCGATCCTCTCAAAATCTATCTTTTTATTGTATATCTTTGGTTATGTATTAAATGAGTGAAATTCATGGGTTCACATGTACATTGTGAATCAGATTCTAAATAAGACAATTAAAATTTCATTAGAAGTGGAACAAATGTGTAAACACTCTTTTCAAATCTCAAAATTTTTAAAGGGGAAAAAAAAATGTGCTTGCCATAATAGAAAAAGTCAATTGGCCACATCAAATTGTTCCTTCCGCCATGGTGATGAGAAGTATGAGCCTCTGATCTCCTACAGCACTTTCTGCTGTTCCACTCACTTTGCCCTGCACCTGACTTGGCTCCCCAGTTAGATTTAAGGCTTCCTTCAGATCGCCTGAGCCCAGGAGTTTGAGGTTGCTGTGAGCTAGGCTGACACCACAGCACTCTAGCCTGGGCAACAGAGTGAGACTCTGTCTCAAAAAAACAAAAAAAAAAAAACAAAAAGGCTTTCTTCTGGGAAACTGGCAGATACTAATCATCAGTTGGTAGGTTCCTGGACCCAGTCCAATGCAGGTCTCCCCTGGACGAATGTGTCAGTGGCTACAGTTCTCTCTGTCCCCTACTCTAGGGGGAGCTCTACTTGGGTAACAAGCATGAGGGCAAGCAGGTGCAGGTCCTCTGAACACTCCAAGTTACTAATGGGGAAAGAAAGCCTTGGATTTCCTTTTCATTGCACCAGTATCACCGCAGAACTTTTAATGGGCCAGAGGACCAGGGAATACATCTTCCTCCTGTGCTTTGAGGCTAAATGTAACATTTAAGGAAACCCCAGAAACATGGGTCACTTCTTCACCACCAGGGAAAAGGTATAAAAGGAAGCCAGAGAAGCACTTCAGAGCCACGACAGTACAGAGGATGTGCAAACAAGATCACTAGGAGTTTAGTTACTGACTCTGTGACCCACCAGGATGAGGATTTCCAGGGACCCCAGGATCAGTTTCAAAGCATCTATTTCCAGTCCAAGGGCAAGATTTTGTTATGTGCATCCTTCTGAATGGCTCGAGGCTGGCTAACCCCAGGGCTATGCACACAACAACATGAATGACCTCAGAGAGCCCACTGGAGATAACTGAGTCCTCATTTCACCTCTCCCGAAAGGATCTTGATGTGACCCCACCAACCCTCAGGCCACACAACCACTTACTAGCAGGGTCACCATCCCAATGTTCTTCCCATGACTGAAAAGATGAAAGTCAGGGAATGAAACTGCTCCACTGGGCCCTCCAGAAGTCACCTTACCATCTAGGAGACACTCGCTTGACACATGAATTCTGACTTGAACCTAGTATTCCTTTGGGGCAGCCCCAATCACTCAGACTCAATCAATCGCTAATTCACTCTCCATAGTTTCCCTTGCTTCAGTGACTGCAACTTCTCGCCAGTCTCACCTGAGACTGGTGTCCTCTCCCACTGGTCCAGGAGCCACTATGGCCTCCCAAAGCAGCAACTGTCACTGTGTCCCTCCCCCTACACACCTCCTCTGTCCTCATCTCAGAATGTGACTCACCGACCCTCCTCCTCTTCTGTCTCTGGAAGGGCCCTCACTATCTTCGCCTACTTCCTTCATAACAGATTCCTTCCTTCTGCATTTGGATACGTCTAAGTGATCATCACATTTAACTGGAGGGCTGGAAGGAATCTGTTCTCTTGCCCAATCTTCGATTTGCCATACCATTTCTGTCAAACCTGTCCTGGTGCTAAGCGTCATGAAAACGAATGCCCCAAATAGGGCCATAATGCTCCCACGGAGAATTTGGGGACTGACTCTATAAACAAGGGATAAAATATGTGGAACTTACTGGGGAGCTCAAGAGATGGTCAGAGAAAGGTAAAATTGGAGTTGGTTGGAGTTATTCAAGAAAGTTCCGTGTACAAGGGAGAACCTAAGCAAGGTATCAAAGGGCAGATCATAAAAGGTCCAAGGCAAGTAGAGAAGGTGGACTGGATGTGACAGGATGGGAACTGAGAAGTGAGGGACCAACACAAGGGTTTTGGTTGGAAGGATTAAAATGGCAGGATTCTAGGCGAGTTGCCAATTAGTTGGGGGAGGGATGATGATGAAGGTTGGAACAAGTACTGGCATATGAACAAAAAGGAAAAGAGGTATGAAAGACACCTAAATCTAGCTAGATTGCAAAGGGAAACAGGATGGGATATGATGACAAATGAGATATAAGGAGAGAAAACAGAATTAAACGAATATATTGAGCACCTCCCCTGAGCCAGGCACCGTAAAAGGTTTTCACAAAAAGTTCTACCACATGGCTAGGTACAGTGGCTCACGCCTGTAATCCTACCAGTCTGGGAAGCGCAGGAGTTCGAGACCAACCTGAGCAAGTCTGGTCAGCAAGAATGAGACCAGTCTCTACTAAAAATAGAAAAAATTAGCGGGGTGTGGTAGTGTGCACCTATAGTCCTAGCTACTTGGAAGGCTGAAGCAGGAAGATCGCTTGAGCCCAGGAGTTTGAGGCTGTAAGTGAGCTATGACAACACCACTGCACTCTAGCTGGGACAACAGTGCAAGACTGTCTGGAAAAAGAAAGTTCTATCACATCATCTTCAAGAATCCCTCTGAGATGTGCAATATTATTTTTATATTACGAGGGAAATTTAAAAACTGTTATCAAGTCCATGAAGCTAGGTACTGGTGGATTCAGGCCTCAGACTCCAGTCTTTTGCAGGTTGGGATCACACTGGTGTTTCTAAACCAACACCAGAAAAGGGGGCAGGGGACACCAATCAATCAACAGAGCCAGTAGGAAGGGGAGTCACTCAGGGAACCAAAATACACCCTGAGCTCAGGCTGGCGCGTCCAGAGTCTGAGAGGCAGGAGGGAAGTCTGAACAGAGGCTTCTACAGGGAGCTGGAAATGAGGACCCAAGGCTGCCAGATCTGCAGTAGGTTCCTCCCACAGGGAAGAATGGCTTTGGGAGAGTCCCTTTCATCTCTCTGGCTCTTGGAGCTGGATGAAGTCATTGTTAAGGCTTTTCAAACTCTGTTATTCAAAAGATCCTAGATTTTGTGACATAGATAAGCTCATGAAGGCAACAGAGACAAAACAGGAAACAGGACAGAATCACCTGGAAGAACCACAGACCTGGAGTAGAAGGAATAAAAAGCACCCCGAAAAAGCATGATCAGAAATGCAAAAAACTACCCAGAACGTGCCATGTCTCCAAAGCCAAAGAGAGTAGCTTTCAAAAAGGAGGGTCCGATCAACAGAGTTTGAGAAGGGGTCTGAGGGATAAGGGAGGGAGAGGCACACTGAGATTTGGTAAGGGGGAGGTTACCAGTAACACCCCGGAAAGTGGTTCAGAGAAGGAAGAGAAGCTGGATAATAACAAGGAGAGATAGAGACAAGCAGTGGGAGGAGCTGAGCAGCTAAATAAGGCATCAGGGACAACCAAAGAAATTGTAAGATGGAGAAATTAACAGGCTTCAAGATAAACCAAAAGAAATAAGTGGAGAGGAAGACAAAAAAAAAAAAAGGTGGGCTGGGGGGGCGAGGGGCAGGCACTCTGGGAGTCTGAGGCAGGAGATTCCTTTGAAGCCAGGAGTTCAAAATCAGCCTGAGCAAGAGAATGAGACCCCATCTCTGGGGGGGGGGGGGGAGATGGATTTCCATCCTAGACCAGGATGCACCATATGAAGGACTGTAAATTTAGAAAGGAGGGAACAAACCTCCTTTTCAGTGGCTGGAAGGACAAGAGGGCAGGTTTGGACAGGGAACTCTATGAAGGTCAAGATAAGGATAAAACGAATGAGACAAGTGGATTCCAATCTTCTCTATAAAGAATGATGTGCCGATAAACTACCGTTCTGGCAATTCTTCAAACATTTTCATGCACTCTGCGTTACTCTATGCCTCTAACTTGCAGTGTGGCACTGGGCCAAGTCCTTTTGCCTCTCTGAGCTTTAGTTTCCTTATCTGCAAGGCCAGAGAGGGGTGGACTGGGTAAACGCTTTCCTTCTCCAATGTTCTAGAGTTCATCTATATGTTTTTCTTTTCTAATTGTCCCATGCCATGCTCTAAATCTCTTCTTTGCAATTATAGTTGCAAACCACTTCCCTACTTATGTTGAATACTGCCTTAACGCCTCATATCATGCCATGCATACAGAAGGTGTTCAATAATGCTTTTCTGAATTAATAAAATTCCCATAATGTCAGAGTTTCAGGAGACAAATATGTGCTTCATCATCTCTCCCTTTCCCCCAAAGGCTATCTACACAGGCACAGTCACGGTCACCAGCGCTGCTGGAATCTGGAATCCTTTCTCGGGTAATTCAGCTGTGATAAAAACACTTATCTGAAGCCAAAGTACAAATAAGACTGAATGTCAAATAAATTAGTACCCTAAGTGTTGTAGATCCTGCCCTTCCTGCCAATATGTACACACTAGTTTCTAAGTAAAAAAATAAATCCGATGATGTAAGCCTGGGTGAGATTCCCATCAGCTCCTTGAGAAAATACCATAGTGCATATCTATCTAAAGTCCTCCTGGGTTCATTACCAAGGGAGCAAAAAGAGCAAATTGCCACTGCTAGCTCAGTCTTTTCATTTGTGCTCTGCGACATTCCTACAGCTGAGAAAACTGATTGGGTATCCTGTTTGCTGTAAACATAAAAGATACTTCAGCAGTGAATAAAGCAGCCTTTCTCTCCTGGAAAGAATATTATTAGCCTAAGATTTGACTTTTACTCCTAGTTCTGCACTGCTGAGCCCTGACTTCATACCATTAACCTTTCTAGACCTCTACAAACTAGGGCTAAACACTTCCGCCCAAACTACTTCACAGTGTTTTGCATTGGCATCTACACTTCACAATTAACACTATTAATTGCTAACCAGTTTCGAAGAAGCTTCTTGTCATTCAAGAGCAAGATGTGTAAGTACCGAGAACTCTACAGTGGAATAGTTCACTCTGCAAAGGAAGACCAGAGGGAGGCTCCGAGCATTCCTACCAGAACAATTTTTGCAGCCAGGACTAAGTTTTAAGTCTCAATCTATATGTAAACACAAAACTGTATGACACAGTATGCCCCAAGAGCAACTGAGCTATGCTTTAACAAATGAAAGAAAGGCAAAGTCCTCAGAAAACTCAACCCTTGACCAAGGTCATTTCACATCATGGTTTTCTTGAAGTCCGGGGAATGCCTTCTATAAAATTGCTTGGGGAAAAAAGAGGAATGTAATTAAAAAGGTCCATGTTTTTAAATATCAAATGACAATTCATTGCTAAATTGGTCAGTTAATAAAACTTTTTAAATAAAATAAGCCATACATTCCAAGTCTTGGATATGTTTGGATATGACAATGAACAAATCCATTAAGAGCTGAAGGCTTATTTTATGACAGGATTCTTCTACCATAAAATAAGTGTCCCATCACAACCAGAGTTTCCACAGACATATTTTCAAGCTCTTTCAAAGAAAAACAGATCCGAGTAGGCATATTTCCAACTGATGGGGGAGCCACTGAATTAAAGAAGATGATCATCCATCTACATAACCGATTGGAAGACTGTTAGCAGACTCACAAGCAAGAGCACAATGGAAAAGCGATCAGAGAGGGACTGGTCCAGGCTGAACACTGACAAAACCCTTCCACAAATGAAGAATTAATTTACAGCAGCAGACATAACTCATGGACACAGTCCATTAAAGATTTCACCTCTACTTCCCTTAACAGTGATCTCAGACCTGTTCTAGAAAAAGAAAAGGAAAAAAGCTTTCAGTGGACAGAAAGATACCTGAATGTGCTGGAGTGCTGAATACAAATCCAATAGACAACGATCTGCTCAAGATAATAATTAGGATGTCCTAATCAGAACACATGAAATGTCTGGTCAGCTTCACCATTACAGTGTCTTAATGGCTGTTTGATTTTCTTTTTCTATGCACGACAGCTTCACGCATCACTATCAAGGAGTCTTTTATTTCAACCATTTTATCAAGATGTTCAGATTCCTAATACTCCTGGTGCTATTTGCTTTAAAAAAGAAGAATTAATTCTTGTTGACAACATTGCATACAACAGAAAAATAAATGCCCCAGGAAAGAAAAGGTAACTTCAACATAGGAAATATATTCTCTCCATTATTAACCCTATTAACATTTCTGAACCATCAACATTATCAGGTTAAGAGGAAAAAAAATGGAAAAGATGAAGGGTCACAGACAAGCTAGTAAAGGATTTGAGAATTTCCATATGAAAATTGTAAAATGTTGAGGAAAAGGAATTGTTTTCTTTACACCAAAAAAAAAACCATTTCCCTGCTCCTCTCTGCTACCTCCTTCAAGGTCATTTATCATCAGCACAACAACCCATGGATGTTTTATTAAAAGCAAAACCCCAGCCTAGGACTGCCAGATCTCTACCCAGGACCCACTTATCAAAGGTGTTGCTCCAGCTGACAGGCAGCTGTCGAGGGGCACAGAGAAAACATGACTTTATATGTGCAAAACCCCATCAGCAAGCACATTCCTGGGTCCCCTATTAAGCATTCTGATAACACCACCTCCATGAGCTCAGCTTAACAGTTAAGCCTGCAGGAAGCCCTTGAGTGCATGAAGACTATCAAAATTTCCTAGCTAATTTTAACCCCATAGAGTTTGATTAAAATTGAATTGAAAATTACACTGCAACTAAATATTTTATCCACCGGAATAAAAGATTCCTTAGTTTTGAGGAAAAT
The DNA here is from genome assembly GCF_040939455.1 of Microcebus murinus. NCBI lineage: Eukaryota > Metazoa > Chordata > Mammalia > Primates > Cheirogaleidae > Microcebus > Microcebus murinus. The sequence continues at coordinate 45,138,989 of NC_134122.1, read as the reverse complement.
CTAATGTGGCTTCGATCACTTTTTAAAAATCTTATAGATAATTTTCCACTAAAAAAAAAAAATTAAAAACTGTATTACTAGCAGGCTTAAGAGATTCCTCACGAGCATGGTATTACTGTCTGTACCAGTAGTATGTGAAACAGCATGTGCAATAGTGCATAACCTGCTGCTATACGGTTAGATTATTCACTACCTGATCCGGACCTTGGGTTTTATTATCCTTTCCAAAGCTTTCTTCCAATGACTGCTCTGCCCCCTCAAAAAAAAGAAAAAAGAAGAGGAAGAAGAGCAAGGCAGGAAAAACCTGGTCGTTCACAATGTTCCTGTAAAATTTACTGTTTTCACTTGTTCAGTCCCCAAACACACCATCAAGACTGTTTTCACACCTAAAAGTTACTGTCTGGTTAATATTTCAAAATTCAGCCATCTCTACGATTTTCTGTGATTGCGGGAGTAATTGCAACTGGGAAGTGGTATCTTTCGCTGCTGAGGAGAGAAGTAGCAGCAGGAGCTGCAGTCCCAGGCTGGGGACGTCTGGGGAACCCTGCCAGGGAACATCCTTCGGGAGGCAGGACAGACGCAGGGAAGGACCGACTGGAAGGATGCTAACTAGGTTATTCCTAACACGAAGTTAGGGCATTTTCTTTCGTGGGGAGGCTCGAGTCGCAGCTCCCAGGGGCGCACCGCCTCAGCCTGGGAAGTATCTGCAGTGTTCGAACGGATCCGAGGGAGGAAGGAGCCGCGCCAAGAGGTACTTAAGAAGAAAATATTGTGTTCGTGTGGAGCCAACCTTTCCCTGCCTGCCACCCAGTGTGGAAATCCCGGGCGTGCACCTGCTTGTATACACAAACACACTCGCGCACACACACGCACTTTGCTGCACTTGGCATTCACTAAGCCAGCATCTGGAGAACGACACGTTCGCGATGGTCCCCACCGGCACGCGCGCACACACTCGCGCGCACACACACTCGCTGCCCGTGCCTTCCACGCTCTGCAAGCGGTCACAGCACCGCCGTGGATGGCCCCAGCCCCGGGGACCGCGGGGACCGCGGAGGCGACTTGGGGGAAATCTCCGGGCAGCGTCCTGCACCATCACGCCCGCCCCCGGCCAGCTGCGGCGCACGCTACACGGAGTAAGCGAACCGTCGTCTTCGCTCCGTGACAGCGCGCGGGTCCAGCCCGAAAGCCCGAGAAACCGCGCGGCGGCAGCGGCATGCCCAGCGACAGCCCGAGTCCCCGCCGGGCCCGTGCCCCACCGGCCACCCTGCTCTGCACCCTTCTCCCGGGCGCCCCGGAGGTCCCAGCCTTGACCCTGGCCAGGCCGGACAGGCCGTCTCCCGCCTCCTCGGCTCCCGCAGCGCCGAGGCGCGGGTCCCCGATGGCCGGGACCGAGCCAGGCGCCTCTTGCCGGTGGCCGCTCCGCCGCCTGGCTTTCCACACGCGCGCACAGACACGCGCCCTCCCGCCCCGCGCCCGCCACGCACACCTGCACACACTTGGCGATGCCGGCTCCTCCCGCAGCCCCGGCGGCAACCCTCGCCCCGCCCGCGCGTCCCCGCTGTCACTTCGCCCGGACCCCGCCAGTAGCTGCCCCGGCGCCCCCTTCCCCCGGGGGCACTCGCGGCGCGCGGCGCTTACAGTTCGCAGGAACTGGATCTCATCCTCGCCCTCGCCCCCATCGGCCATGGCTCCGCGCCTTCTCGCCGGGGCCGGCTCCTGAGCCCCGCGGAGCCCGGCGGTGGTGGCCCCTCGCGCTGCCCGCCGCTGCCGCTGCTGCCGCTGCCGCCGGGCGCCGGGGGCGGGAGGGGGCCGCGCCGCTGGGTGCCGAGCGCCAGGCGGTCCCCGCCTGCAGAGCGGAGGGGGAGGCGGCGCGGGGGCGGCCGAGGCGCGGGGCCTCCCTGCGCCGCACTGTGCGGGAGGAGGGCGGCCCGGCCCGGAGGACGCGGGAGGCGGCCCCACAGCCCAGCCGCGCTCGCTGCCCGCAGCCGGCGGTGCGCTCGGCCCAGGCTCCTCCGAGCGAGTGCGCCGAGCCCGCGGAGCCGGGGTGAGAGCCGCGGTGGGGGCGGGGAGTGGGGGCGGGCGGGCGCGCGGGGAGGAGCTCGGCGGCTCCCGCTGCTGCAGGTAATCCGCAGCCCGCTCCTCCGGGCGGCCAAAGCCGAGGCCCAGCGCCACTTACTGGCTGCGCCGGGTATCGGGGCCGGAGCGCACCCGGCCAGCGCACAGCCTTCCACCTGCGCCCAGCTGGGGTCCCCGGGCTCACTCCCTTGCCCCTTCTCACCTTCGACCCCTGGCACGCGCTTCTTCCTCCCGCACTGGGCTTCCGCACGAACTTCCCCAGCACTTTGGATCGCAGGAAAGCATATCTTTCAGCCGAGCGCACGGGGTGGCTCATCTCCAAAGGTTACCCAACACCCGGTATTTTAAACTTGGTTTACCTCTGTTCACGATCAGCACGAGAATCCCTCAACATCTAGTTTTACTGTACCATGCTTTTCACAGATAATCTACACAACGTGCATGGTTTTAGTGCACAGAACTCGAACACGTTCATTCAACAAATATAGAGTGAGCGCCTATGCCAAACAATGTGGTACAGGACAGCCGGGAGTTATAGTCTTAGAAGTACAAGACTCAATTCAACAAGGAATTGCAGTAAAATGTAGGATAATATCTATAAATTTGACTCACCAGATGGCTCTAAACTCAGGCTATTACCCTTGCTTAGGGAAGAAATTCGAGCATTCCACCGCGGATAACAACACCTTGCTTTCCCGATCCATGCAATAGTCCACCAAATCCCCACTTAACAAACGGTCTTGACTAAGAAATGCAGGGTCTGCGGCAATCTGGACAAGAAAGCGTTTATCCCTTGCTCCTAGTCCACACTGCTCTTTCATTTATGATACTTAAAAGAAGTATGTGCAAAGTAATCAAATGTCGATCCTGCAAAGATACAGAAACTAAAGATTTTTGCATCAGTTTGCCTACATTACATCTTCGGCAGCATTTAACTTGTCATTAAAATCTGCCAGTAAGTTCTATGCAGCTTGCATTTTATTTTTAACGTTCTTTAACTTTGTATTTACTGGACTAGTATTTTTTTGTATTTTCAGGAGAATGAATACTATAAAACAATATGTCTGTAAACACTCTCCCTCCGTGGTGGAACCAGTAACCTTCTGCCGTATTTGATGAAAGGTTACTAGTCATCTTACCTAAAAACTTGACATACTCTTTTTTTAAAAAAAAAAGTTCTCCTTTCATCTTGCAGTTTTTTGTAGAAACAGGATCTCTCTGTGTTGCTCACACTAGTCTTGAACTCCTGGCCTCAAGCCATCCTCCTGCCTCAGTCTCCCAAAGTGCTGGGATTACCTGACCTTGACATAATCTTGTATCTATAAGGACTAACCAAGGCTTAAACTATTATTATTTATGTGACCTTTTACTCTTAGGAATATCTAAATGAGTAATCAGTGAGCTCACAAAATATAAGGTAAAAGTCCTCCATGAGCAATGACTGTAGCCTGAAATTGGCTCATGATATAATGTTAAATAATTTGATCTTCCAAATTTAGAACATATCAAATTGACCTTTTTAAAGTGCCATATTCAGAGCTATGCACAGACGGTTTCTTAATTACTCCATTCTGTCCATACAGTAGGGAAAATAATATAAACATTCTTACCAGTTTTTCATTTTGGCATTTTAACTAGGCTGTAAACTTTTCTAGCAAGAGTTATAGGTATTATTTCTTTAAGTCTCTCAACATAAGTGGAATAATACTAAATGATTATTATTCACCATACACAGTCTTCAAAAGCAAATAGAGCAGAGGATGTTTATAAAACATACTGTTGTTTATATGGACTATAAAACACAAAAATATAAAATTATGAGGTTTATAGATCAAACATATATAAAAACATGTTTGAGAAAGATACATAGTATTTATTTTTAAAAATAGAACTGAGGCAAATATAGCAAGTGGTTTAAAATGGGTGGAGGGTATATGATGTGATGTTATTTTTGATACTATGATATTCTGATATATGTCATAATTATGAATCTTGAAATAATTTTTTTTTTTTTTTTTTGGAGACAGGGTCTTGCTTTGTTGCCTAGGCTAGAGTGAGTGCTGTGGCGTCAGCCTAGCTCACAGCAACCTCAAACTCCTGGGCTCAAGCAATCCTTCTGCCTCAGCCTCCCAAGTAGCTGGGACTACAGGCATGCGCCACCATGCCCGGCTAATTTTTTCTATATATATTAGTTGGCCAATTAATTTCTTTCTATTTTTATAGTAGAGACGGGGTCTCACTCTTGCTCAGGCTGGTTTCGAACTCCTGACCTCGATCAATCCACCCGCCTCAGCCTCCCAGAGAGCTAGGATTACAGGCGTGAGCCACCGCGCCCAGCAAATCTTGAAATAATTTTTACAAGAAACCTACTCCAGGGAAAGCTATGAAAACTTTTTAGTTATGGTATTTTTTTTAATTTAACTGTTTGGGTAGTTTAATTTAGTTATAATGCCCTAATTTCTTCTTCTAGTGAAACATTGTAGTAAGAAAATTTGTTTTCAAGTGGAAAGATCATAGGATGAGAACTAACCTCAATTTTAAATGTAATTTTTAAAACATAATTTTAATTGAGAGAAGGAAATATAATTTGGAAATAGCTTAAAGTTTATGTTCACTGTCGTGAATTTTTATTGTAGACTTACACTAAAAGGAATTAAAAAGTAGATATTTTCACAAGCACAAAACTACAGTTCATTAAATAGAAAAAAATTTATTATATTTTAAATTTTCATAACCATCCAATACTTGGTATCTATTTGTATTGTGATTTTTTTATAAAAATATTTCTGCTTTCTAAATGCCTGCTATATATATTAGTTTATTTTGCTTTTTGCTATTAAAATTTGTAATCTTAATATTTCTTTACTGGAATCTTTATATTCAATAGATGGCCCTCCATTTTAGATTTTTATTTATCATAATATAAAAAAAGATTAAAGGATGACATGTCTATATGTTTTAGTCCAAATTTGGGGAGTGTTTTCCTTAATAATTTTATATCCTACAAGAGAGCAAAAAAATTATATTTCCTTTTTATAATTAAGAGTTTTTCTGCAGTCATCTAATTAAGACTGGGCCAACATAGCACACTATTCACTTGGCAGGACTGTAGAAATCCTTAAAGAAAGAAAAATTAGGACAAATGTAAGATTGTTCATTTTGACTTACAAGTTACTAAGCTCCCCAATGATGAGCTTAAAAAATTAACTTCTTCCTCCAGGTTTCTACAGAAAATCAGCTAACATACTCAGCGTTATTTTAATTCAGCTTCTTTTACTTAAGATCACATAAATTAAAGACCTTATGACTGACGTGGAAGCCTCTGGAATTGTCATTGGGTCATTATAAAATTAGGATTGGAGAGGCCCTGACATCCTGAGACTTAGCCCATTTCTTGTCAGCTCAGATTTCCAGTTTCACAATCTCTAAGGAACATTTCATAACATTTCTCCTTATCCCATTTTAGAACTCGACAAACTAAAATTTTAGAAAATTTCCATTTTACTTGCATCTTTATTATATGTATTCTAAAATATTACAATTCTGATGTGCACCTGTCCTAGAAATAAGTCCCTGGGGAACTCACTGCAAGCTGGTCCTCCAGTAGCATGGCCTGAGGGGTCAGGATTAATACAAGGTGGCCAGAAATGACATTACAGATTACGATGATGGTGATGAAGACTCATTTTATTGAGCATTTACTATGCCCCAGGCACTTTATTTTCATTGTTTCTTTTCATCTGCACAGCAAGTCTGTTTTAGAAAAAAGGAACCAAGGCTTAAAAAAGTAACTTGGCCGAGCGCCATGGCTCATGCCTGTAATCTCAGCGCTTTGGGAGGCCGAGGCAGAAAGGATTGCTTGAGGCCGGGAGTTTGAGATCGGCCTGGGCAGCGTAGCAAGACCTTGTCTCTAGAAAAAAATTTTAAAAATTAGCCAGGCATGGTGGCACATGCCTGTGGTCCTAGCTGCTCAGGAGGCTGAGGCAGGAGGATCACTTGAGCCCATGAGTTCAAGGCTACAATGCGTGATGATTGTGCCACTGCACTCCAGCCTGGGTGGCAGAGCAAAACCCTATCTCAAAAAAAAGAGAAAAGAAAAGTAACTTGACCACGATTACGCAGCCTGTAAGTGGTGGGGCAGGGGTCTGTGAGCTCCAGGCCTGAGCTCTCTATCATTATTTTAGGCTACTTCCCTTCCCCCATCCCAGAGAGGAAAGCACAAAAAAGAGTCTAGACTAGCACGAACTATAAAAGGCTCTGGCAGCCCCAGGAGATCTGTCCCTGGTTTCAGGCCAAAGCAGGTCCTGCTAGCTCTTGGAATGCCAAGTAAGTTCTGGAAAGAGACAGGGATTACTATGTGTTCAGAAATAAAATCCAACTTATGCCTCTCTCCACAGTTTGTATTCTTGGGGGAAATCAGCTTTTTAAGACTTGAAGGTTATTCATTACCATCTTACCGGTTCCTTTAAAATGATGAAGCCCCAAACTGCAATTAGTATTCCGGTTTCCAGGGTCAGGACTGAACTACACAAGGATGATAAAAGTAAGCAGGATCTACCTCTTGGGATCAGAGGAGCCCTAGACATCACAGAGAGGGGTGACCCTCCATGACTAAAAGTTTGCTAATTACGGCAGTCCCCCTCCTTATCCACAGCTTCCCTTCCTGCAGTTCCAGTTCCTCACCGTTCAAAAATATGAAATGGAAAATTCTAGAAATAAACACTTCCTAAGTTTTCAATGGCACACCAGTGCTGTGATGAAATCCCATGCCATCTCACTCCATCCCACCCAGGACATAAATCATTTCTTTGTCCGGCCTGTCCACAGTGTCTGTGCTCTCACCATTAGTCCATAGCCATTAAAATCATCAAATCAACTGTCCTGTATCACAGTGCTTGTGTTCAAGGAACCCTTATTTTACTTGAACACTGAAGGAAGTGTGGGCTCCCCAGTGACATTCCCAACTCAAATCGCCTAGTGGTTTCACAGATAGGGTCATCACGACTGTCCCCTGTCCCCAAAGGCAGATCTTCCTCCTGGTTTGCCTGTTTCTGTTGTGCTACAGCTCAGAGCCATCTGACCACCATCTTGGATTCTTCCGTCACCTTCCCCATTGTCTTTTCATGGGTAAAAAGACATCTTCCTGATGCTTATCTTTATGTCCCAGATTATCTCACTTACTTTGTAACTAATTCTCCTGTCTCTTGTCCTTTTCCAGATTGAGTCATCTCCCCGACTCCCACCAGAATAACCTCCTATAACATTATTTCCATCTTGCCAATTCCCTGCCCAGTAGGAGTTAGAGCCATTCAAGGATGGCTCCCAGACGCCCACGGGGTTGCGTCCAAACCCCTCAGCCTGGCATTGGAGGCCTTCCAGGATACAGTCTTCCACTTAGCTTTTCAATATTTATTTCCAAGTAGTTCTCTGTTTTGGATGGCAGCCAAACTACTGTTTTTCAGATAAAAGGTGTGTGTTACTCAGCCACGCCTCTTCCTTTGCTGTTTCTTTGGCCTCCCAGGGCCCCCAAAATCAGCTCCATACTTCAAGGACTAGTTCAAAGCCTACTTCTGAGCTTTGATTACTCTGGCCCGAGACTGTAACTTTCTCCTGTGAACCACAGCCCTTCATCCTGTATTGTCTGGGACTGTGTTACTTTTTCAAGGGTAATATCCCTCAAATGCACTGACAGCCTCCTAGAGGCAGAGATAATGTGCCTACTATTTATTATACTCATTCTTCATAGGTAGTGATTAAAAATCTTGTCTCTCAATGGTCATAGATTGCTGGTGCACCAATTTGTATATAGCCTTCCAGTTTCATTTTCCTCTTAAGAAAATTCCATTTTGAAACACCTTTCTTCTTTCTATCTCTCTCTCCACATAGAAGTCACTCTTTAACTGCAAGGTGTTCACCACCTTGATGTGTTCACAACACAAAAGTGTCCCAAAAACGTTTGTGGACTTAGTGTCTGTCCCCAAACGGGACTGATCTCTCTCTAATGTTTTCCAGGTTTTCACAGAATAACGTAGGACACAGGTGGTGTCTTTGAACTCACCCTTTATTTGTTCATTCATTCAACAAACATTTGTTGGGCGCCTTCTGTGTACCAAGCCTTGTCCTGCTGAATGAAGCACAGGTGCTATGTTCACGGGGCTTATTCTAGGAGAGAGGGTAGAAAAAAAACAAATAAATATATATGTCAGGTGCATTGAGTGCTATCAAGATCTATAAGGCAGAAGCCAGGCATGTTGGCATGCACCCGTAGTCTCGGCTATTGGGGAGGTTGAGGTGGGAGAATTGCTTGAGCCCAGGAGTTCGAGTCCAGCCTGGGCAACATAGTGAGACGCTGTCTCTAAAAAGAAGTTTAAAAAAAAAAAAAAGAAAAGAAATATAAAGCAGGATGAGGGAACAGAGGATAATAGAAGGGGCGTTTGTATATAAAATGGTCAGGAATTGCATCCGATGAAGTCACATGGCAACAGGGACTTGAAGCAAGAGAGGAAATGAGCCTCTTGTTCATCTAGGGGGAGAGCGGTCCACGCAGAGGGACTGGTACGGGCACAGGCTCTGAGATGAGCGCATGCGCGGCATGTTTAAAGAGCAGCAAGAAGGGCAGGAAGTGCAGCGGGCAGAGCGAAGGAGGGCGCTCAGGGAGGGGGGTCACAGAGGCGGTGAACCCACTGCACATCCTGCCCATTCCAAATGGGAACACCCATTGCAAAGAATCTGTGCTCAGCCTGGTTTAAACGAGGTCAGTTGGCTACTCGTTTTAACAGCTAACCTGAATCTCCATGCTCTGTGCATTTCTAATTCCTGGATATTAGAAATCTTCCGTCTGAATATAAATTTTCTTTACCTGCCAAGTTTTGCTAGGAGGTCCAACTGGGCGGATTATATTTATTTATTGTGATACCGAGAGACCCTGCATTCCGCCAGCCTTGCTATGGACTTGAGGAATGGCTAAAACAAATGAACCGAGTTTATCTGCTCCCAGGAATCAGGGCAAGGCGGTGGTCATAGGTACGGACTACAAAGCCCAACAAACTTAGTTCTGTTAATACTGCCTTCTTTGCCACTTACTGGCAAGTTACTTAACTGCCTCAACCTCTGATTCTCTGTGTATAAGATGAGGATAAGAAAAGCCACCCCATAAGACTGCTGTGGACATTAAATGAGATAACATATGTAACTTGCCAAACACAAAGCCTGGAATATGGACACATTCATTAGATTGCCCATGCATGTGTGTGTATGTAATTGTGTGTGGCTCCTGTTAAATTTAGAACTGAAATTATTTATATAATCAGAAAGAAAATTAATCAGATGGTATGTTCAGTGCACCAACTTTAAAAATCTGGATTTTTCTAATGTTTCCATTATTACTATTAATATGAAAAGAGTTTCTTTGTAAGTTCTCATCTAGAACACAAACATATTCAGTTTCCAGTAAATACCCCACAATCTTTTAGAATTTTTCTTTCTGGTTACAAGTAATAGAGATCTAAAAGCAGCAGAAGGGACTATTTCTCTCATGTAACATTAAATCTAAAACTAGGCAGCCCAAAACTGGTACCAAGGCTCCATCCTCCTTCTATCTTTCAGTTACATCATCCTTAGTTGAAGGAATCAAGCCTCATTGTTGCAAAATGGCTGCAGCAGCAGCAGCCATCAGATCCAAATTCCAGATAGGAGCAAGGGGTCTATGGTGGGGCAAAGGGAGCATACCATATGAGTTACCCAACCACTTAAGTATTTTTCCTGGTAGTCCCACCAATAGTTTTCATTTCTATCTCATTGGCCAGAATTTAGTCATCTATCTTTATAAAAGAGGCTATGAATATATAGGTTTTAGCTGGCCGTATTGCTGCATTCAACCAAATTAGGGCTCTGTTGGCAAGAAAAAAAGGAAGGTGAGCACTGGGTAGAAAACAAGAATATTTGGCCTCAACTACTGTCTTTTCATATGAGATATACACACACACACACACACACACACACATAATATGTTATGATTTTATGGTTAAGTGGGTGGTCTCAAGAATGTCTGCAATCCCTTAAGAAAAGAGACACCTTTTGTGTCATCAAATGAAGAGCTTCCATTTTCATGATCCCCAAATGGAATTACTTTAGGCATTCCTCAAAAGTCTAAAAAACCTAATTATGTAATTTACTAACATGGCCTCCTTTATTTTCATCTTCCAGTGTAATCAAATGTTCCTGTCACACATATTGAACATCCTCTACGTATGACATATTGAATTTGGGTGTTTTTTTTTTCCAATCATAAGGTCACGCCATATTCTGGCTTCAACCTGATTTAACTATAAGAGATTCATTTGTCTGGGGTAGAGGTGGTGCAGGGAAAGGAGTGGGTTACACACACATCCAACACCGTGGCACTTTGGGAAGGGTATAAAAATCCAGAAGAATGTTGACACTGACTGCTACAGTGCTTAGCTGGATCCAAACCAATTAACAATGTTATGATACAAACAGAATTAAGTTTTTTTTTTTTTAATTTGTCATTGGATGTCATGATCACAGTGACATTTCTAAAGGTGAAGGACTAAGGAATGTGAGTTTGAGAACAGAGCCACAAATCTTGAGATCGACATGATTTATGAGTGTCTGGGCTCCAATATTTGGCCGGATTCTGTGCTTACACTTCAGGTAGCAGGTGTACTGAGCTTAATTCAGCCATGAAGGATGAGGTTGCCCAAACCAACACCTTCTCCTTGATATATGTTGTGCTTTAATGAGAGCTGAAGGCAGATGCCCAGGACAGACCCACCCTGGAGCCCTACTAGGAGATTTTCCAACTGATACCCTGGTGCCAATCCATTCATTCATCCACCATTATTCCTGCCCAGCCCTGTGCTCTCTTCTTGGAATACAGAGTGAACAAGACAATACCTGCTGCCTGGCGATTACAGTACACGGTGGTGACAGGTTAGCGTTGTGACAGATACATAGGATTGGGGGACAGGCCAATGAAAGCCATAAAGGGAATGTTCCTTGGAGCAAGTGATTTGCAGGCTGAATGGCAAGAAGACATCATTCAGATCCGGGGAAGGGCAGGCCGAGGAAGAGCAGTGGCCCTTGTGATTAAAGAGCACAGGAAGGACCGAGGCAGAGGGAGAGAGCTCAGAGATGAACCCGAGAAGCAGAGAAATGGTGGCACCGATTTCCAATTGAACTGGGATGAGCCAAGGCATTATGTAAAAGCCTATCACTGATTTTTAAAAATTGTTATATTGTGCTTAGGGGAGCCAGGAATTTAGCAGACATTCTGAATTCCCCAGAGTCTCATCTTGCTTCAATTGTGAAATCTCAGACTCTGTGGAAATATATTTCCTGGGCTAGACTAATGGATTGTCTGGATTGGGAATTGTCAACCTCCTTTTCTCACTGTAGTTTATTGTTAGTGATTGATTTGTTCACAAAAAAAAAACAATGGTAGTTATTGAGCACCTACTGTGTACCAGGCACTGGTAGCCAGGTGCTAAAACTACAAATGTTACAAATGGTGAGATGGTACCGTCTGGTCTCAGTCTCAGCTAAGGTACCAGAAGGTCAAAACTAACAAAATAGGTGGCAGAGACTCCCACATTCTAAAGAGAAATTCTAGAACACCTATGTAGGACTCGCAGAGAAGGTGCTGGAGACTGATTTGGAAGCTTAGGGTAGATGTCGTGGAAGTGGCTGAGACAGACGATTTCTTTGGAGAAAGTTGGAGTGTTGAACCCACTCATGCCCTGTTGGGGAGGGGAGGCAAAAGAGAGAATGTCCCCCCTCACCTCAAGCCTATAAGCTGGGGGGGTGAGAGGTGAGGTGAAGGAGGCATCATGGCTTGTGGGGAGCTGAAGAGGGGAGAGGGAGCCCTCTGAGCAACCCCCGAAAACACCCCTGAGAGAAAGAATCACTTTAAGGATCCTCTCAACGCAGGTAGCTCCAGACCACTCCTCCTCTGCTCTCGTCCTCACTCTCAGAGGTCCCCTCCAGCCCTGGGAAGTGAGGGGTGCCCGGTGGGGTGCCGAGGTGGAGGGCCACACAGGGGGAAAATAAGAAAGCAGCTGAACTCATAGTAGATAGCCCGCTTGAGGCTTCTCAGCCAGATGCTCCCAAGCTCTAGGAGGAGAGAAACTTTTTATATGAAGATTAAATTCATGGTAGTGAAACTGGACTAAACATTCCAGTATGGAACCAAGACCTTTTTTTTTTTTTTTAAGAGATAAGGTCTCGCTCTGTTGCCCAAGGTAGAGTGCAGTGGCGCCATCATAGCCCACTGTAACCTCCAACTCCTGGGCTCTAGGGGTCCTCCTGCCTCAGCCTCCCAAGTAGCTGGGACTATAGACATGGGCCACTCCGCATGACTAATTTTTATGTATTTTTTGTAGACATAGGATCTCGCTATGTTGCCCAGGCTGGTCTCGAACTCATGACCTCAAGCAATCCTCCTGCCTTGGCCTCCCAAAGTGCTAGGATAATAGGCATGAGCCATGGCACCCGGCCCCAAGACTATTCTTGTTACTGAAAGTGACAGGAGTATCCTCTGTGCCCAAAACAGGCTCCTAAATGGTTTTAAAAGAACACTGGGAGAAAAGAATAAAGTTGTTTTCCGTGTATCCTTGTTGAACTCTGGTCTTTCAATTTAACAGTTGCATAAAGGTGTACGACACACAAGATTTGCCTTCAGGAAGTGCACAAAGTCTAACAGGGAAAAAGAGGTTTAAAGCAATTACAACACAGCCTGCAAAAACCAGACAAATTGCAGGACACATGGGATAGGGAAAGAGGAAGGCTACCAACCTCTGTCCATGTTGAAGTAGCGTTGCCAGATAAAACACAGGACACCCTGTTAAATCTGAATTCCAGATAAACAATGAATAATTTTTTAGCATAAGTTTGTTCTGTGCAGTACTTTTGGTTTTCAGTCTGATAAGCTATGCCGAAGGGACAGAGATGGTCCTGGAACCGCTATTGTTGATCTAATCTGTCTTCCTTGTCGCTCTTGTTCTTCATGGACTTTGGGTTCTACCGACACACCTGGTCACCCGTGGATGACTGACAAACCTTCCATTCACCTGCTGTTATTTACAACTACCTCGCAGAGAAATTGTGAGAATCCAAATGAGAGCATCCAGGCCAGGTGTGGTGGCTCACGCCTGTAATCCTAGCACTCTGGGAGGCCAAGGCGGGAGGATCACTCAAGGTCAGGAGTTCGAAACTAGCCTGAGCAAGAGCGAGACCCCATCTCTACTTAAAAAAAAAAAAATAGAAAGAAATTAATTGGCCAACTAAAAATATATAGAAAATATTAGCCAGGCATGGTGGCACATGCCTGTAGTCCCAGCTCCTTGGGAGGCTGAGGCAGGAGGATCGCTTGAGCCCAGGAGTTTGAGGTTGCTGTGAGCTAGGCTGATGCCAATGGCACTCTAACCCAGGCAACAAAGTGAGACTCTGTCTCAAAAACAAACAAACAAATAAGAGCATCCAAAGGTCGTCTCTATGCTGTGACTTCTAGTTTATCTCCAATGCCAACTTTCCCCCCTTAGCTCCAGAATTATATCCCTCTACCTCCCCAGCCCCTCCATGTGGATGGACAGCAGGCGGCTCAAAGATGACACTTCCTGGGCAGAACTCCCGACTCCCAAATCCCTTCCCCAAATCTCTCATTCTTCAGTCTTCGCCATCTCAGCTCACGGTGCCTCGTTCTCAAGGCAAGGGCGCAGGCATCATCGTCACCCTTGGATCAACTCTCCTTCCTCACTCCCCACATCGAACCCGTTGGCAAGTCCTGCCTCGAAATGCATTCCAAATCTGGCTGCTCCCAATTACAGCCACTGCCAGTGTCCTAGCCCAAGTCCTCACCGTCTGCTCCGCTTTTCCCACCCAGGCTAGTTCCCCCTGCCCCTCTTCCCTTTGCCCTGGAACGGAATCCATGTGCTGATCCAACAGCCGCAAGGACCTGCATTCTCCGTCACTTCCCCCTGCACCTTGTCATCCCATACCCGCCCCCTTTGCTCATGACACTTCACCATCCTGGCCAGGATCACCCAGTGTGCCCCTTCTGTGGGGCCCTCTCCCTCCGACTGTCACTTGACTGAGCTCCTCGTCACTGTTTGGGTCTCAGTGCAGGAGCCGTCCTACCTGCCATTTCTAAAACATTGTGCGCCACTCGTCACTTTCCTCCTCATCTAGTCATCACGACCCACAGTGATCTCATTTTTTGCTTCCTGAGAAGAAATCAAAACCCCTGGAGAAGTCAGCACGGCTACTTGCCATTCCCTTCCCGCCCAGCGGACTTGTCCTGCCGTCCGTCCCAGGAGGAGATTGTCGTGGTCTGACGGGATTTGTTCCCTACCAAGCCATGCTGTTGGCTATTGTTCTTTCAAATATATTTATAAAACAGTTCCGCAATTATTATTCTTCTGGAGTCTTTCCTGTTATGAAGGTTGTACTTATTAGTCTGAAGATGTCTAGGTTATTCTTCTTATAAAGATGTAACTTAATATTTTTGTTAATATCCAAACTTCTCCATGAATGCTCTAAAATGGAACCAGTGTTTGCTCAGTACTTAAAATGGTAAATAATCAAAATCTGTGGCTACACGTGACTCTGATTTTTTCCTCTCAAGTTTTCCTTACTTTAGATTCAATTTATACCTCCAAAACAAAACTACCCAGTGATGTTCCTGAGTAGATAGAAAAATGGATGAAGAGATAAATAGATAGTTTTTTTAAGTGTCTTTACCCTGCAGGCACTATTTAAAACAAGATTTCTTTGTCTACCTAATAAGAAAAAATATTTCCTTTTATATATCTTATTACTGAAACATTTAGTCTTTTCCGATTTTCTTTATGAACTTTGCTTTATTAGTTTTCTCACTTTATCTACTAGTTTTCAGCATTTCTTTATGTTTTCCCTAGTAAACTGCCCCACTTTCATTCCTATAACATTGATATTCCATGTCCTAGATAGTGTTTTGCTCAATTAGTTTTCATTTTACATCTTCCTCTTTTTCCATATATGGGAATTACTATTTGGTTCTTAATAAAGCGCATGTAGAAATGTTCAGTTCTCCTGCTCTAGTTTAATTTTTCACTTCTTTTTCAGTCTTTACTAATTCAATTTGCATATCCTTAAAAATGCATTTTAATTATTTGCTCATCAGCTTTAATCTTTTCGGTATAAGAAATCTTTAGATAAAAAAAAAAGTCCTTCTTGTTTCCATTCATTGAAAGACAACAAACAGCAATAATAACAAAAGCCTATTATTTGCAAAACGATGCACAGGCTTCCCGGCTCCCTGAATCAGCCTGAGCCTGTGGCAGGAAGCGCTCTGCTTCCCTGGCCACGCAGCCGGAAGCCGTGGCCACGCAGCCGGAAGCCGTGGCCACGCAGCCGGAAGCCATGGCCACGCAGCCGGAAGCCGTGGCCACGCAGCCGGAAGCCATGACAACGCAGCCGGAAGCCGTGACTATGCAGCCTGCAGCAGACGCCCAGGCTCTTTACTTTCCATAGTTTTTCTTCCCATTTTATCTGCATCACTGAGCAGGTGGAAATGTATGGGGGGAAAAGTGTGCCAAAGAAGAGAGAAATCCCCCAAAACACTTGATGATATTTTTTCTTTACCATCATTCTTATGAAAAGTTCACTTGACCGTGCGGCCTTGGGAGTTCATGATATGCCCTTTGACTACGACGTAAATAAGGAAACATGGATATCAATCCTACGTATCCTACTGTGTTAGTTTCCAAGAGCTGACATAGCAAATGACCACAAACTGGTCGACTTAAACAACAGAAATGTATTCTCTCACAACTCCGGAGGCCCAGAAGTCCAAAGTCAAGGTGTTGGCCATGCCCCCTCTGAAGGCTCCAGGGGACACTCCAGCTCCCGGTGGCTCCTGGTGCTCCTTGGGTTGTGGCAGCGTCACTCCGATCTCTGCCTCCAACGTCACACGGCCTCCTTCTCTGTATGCCTCCTTGTGTCTTCTCCTCTGCTTACAAGGTCACCAGTCATTGGATTAGCAGCCACCCTAAGTCCAGAATGATTTCACTGTGAGATCTTTAATTAATTCCATGGAGACCCTAATATCCAAATAAGGTCACATTCTGAGGCTCTAGATGAATTTGCTATTCGACCCACCGTCCTGAAGTCTATAATAGTATTCCCATTATAATTTATAAAGGGAATTAAGAGTTTTTACTTTAAAATTACATATACTGTTTATACCATCCTAAATTTTTCAGCCACGTTTATGTTACATTTTTTTCATTCATTCGTTCATTCATTGAACAAGCATTTATTGGACATTTACCACGGACATGGGACACAGGACATAGGAGTTTAGACCCTTTTAATAAACATAAGTATCCTTACCACTCCTGAGTTCTTCATACTGATTTTGTATCTCTCCTTTCAAAAAGAGTCATCCGCCAGAAAGGGAATTCATCCCAGGGTAGGGTTATTTTCACATGTTAGTTTTTAAATTAAAACAATAGTAAAGTGCACTGACATTTTGTTCCTAGAGCATGTGGAGTAATATTTTTATGGTTACTCCGGCAACCGCAGAGGCAAGAGCGGCAGGAGGGAGGGAGCAGAAGGCTGGCAGCCATCTCCTGGAGGTGGGAGGAGCACCCTCTGTGGCCTGCCCACTCAGGGCCCAACGGGACAGGGCCACACGTCCAGCCACTGCCGGGAAAACAGTCATCACCCGTCACTGGAGAATGTGGACAGATTATTTTCTCAAGACACTAGTGATAAACCAAGTGTTGCAGGAATTAAAAACTAGCTCTGGAAAAGAAATATTTATATAGGGGTAGACATCAGTCGTTGATGGAACTGCTATTTGTAAACAATAGGGACACAGTTGCCAAGACCACAGCAACTAATGTGCTGGCGAGGACTTGATTTTGCAGGTGGTACCAGATTCTGGGACAATGTCTGAGCGAGGTGATGCTCTCTCCGCCATCTCTGGGTTTATGAAACTTGATCCTACCCTGAACTAGTCAGTCTCCGTCTGTTGTGGACTGACAACGTGCACGGCACTGGTCCGGGGCTTTGGAAATGCTCTTCTGGAAAGTGCGATGCAGACTGTGCTCCGGCCAAAGATACAATGTGAAGGAGACAAATAAACTTGTGCTAATGTGACCCACACACTTCACCTTCTGAGTCTTAAAAAAAAAGAGAGTGGTAGTCTTGGGAAGGGGGAAAAAATAAAAATATTATTAAAAATCAACATGTCCTCATAATTAAGAGTATGAGCTTGGCTTCCTATAGCCCTGAATTCTAACTTGTAACTGCCAGCTAGATTTCCTTGCAGGCCACTTATACTTACTGGCACTTATTTTCCTCATTTGTGAAAAAGAAGGGGAGATTCCTATCTTGTGAGTTTGTGGTGAGAATTAAAATGAGAAAATGTATGATACACACTAATACGTTATCTGATGTGTCACTGAAACTCAACAAATGGCAATTGTCACTGTTGGCATCATTTATTGACTCAGTCTCACCTTGTCATAAATTGGGACGTGGACATGAAGCAAAGTGTTAGGGAGCACTGGGAGGCTCTGGCAGCTAACTTCTGAGGCCCAGTCCTCCTGGTAAAGTCCAACATCCAAGGGACACTGAGTCACAGGGACAGAGGAGGTACAGCTGTCTGGCCATCAGAGGCAGGAACAACCTTGACGTTCAGTCATCAGCTGAGACCTATTCAATAAGATACCTGTCTTCAACCACTTAGCCTGGGATTTCCTGGGTTCCTACTGCTGTGCCAGGTACCTCATCACTGGGCAGAGATCATGGCCTGGGTAGGGTCATAAATTTGTAAAGTAAGCGACAGCCAATACCCATGCTCTGAGATTTTCCACCATTGGGAGAAAAAGAGGTGAGTCCAGGGAGGAGCTGCTACTCGTGAAAGACTACTGGTTTCCCCTGGGGCCCCTGGGGTCACTTGGGGTCTACCTCCCAGTTTTCATTCTGAATCTCGTTAGAGGAAACCAACTGTCAATACACCTCCTGGCTCAGGTGTGGGTCGAATAGGAAGCAGGAGGCGGGTTGGGCCTTCACAAGAATGATCGGGCCCACTGTGGAAAGCCGGCCACGAGGAAAGTGGGTGACTCACAACGATGTGGGGAGGAAGTTTGTCTTGCTGTCCTTGGTCATCGTCTCTGTAATGTGACAAAATCAACTTGGGTGAACGAGAAGTTGTTTTACCCTTCTGTTAGATTAGTCACCCTGTTACAATTATTTTTAAGATAGTGCTCTATTTATATATCAAAGAGCTAAGTATGGAACAGTGTGACTCTACCAGCATTCGAAAATATTCCACATATACCAAGATGAAAATGGGACTATAAAATAAAGCCAGACCAGATTACCTCAACTTTCCGATGATCATATCTAGGAAGGAGACAATACTCACACTTAAATGCTTTTTAATCATAGTGACAACCAGAGAAAAATGTTTCCATTTGTCACTCTCTTCAACCAAACTCAAATGTCTGTTAGTATGTGATTTTGAATATAAATAATCATTTTGTTACACACGTGGTCAAATTGGTTATAAATACAACTAAAACCACACTAGTTTTCTGTAGCTTCCAGTGAGAGGCAGTGATTCAAACTCTCTTTGACTAATAGAACTGCCATGTTGTCTGGCTAAACATAGAAACTATTACAGAATTAGGACATAAGTACTGCAACTTCGAGAACAATGGTTTTGTGGAGAGAGAGAATTGGAGACGTGGGTCCAATTCATCCAGGCTCTGCTCTAGAAAAATCGTTTAACAAAGAAAGCTGGAGTGTTTGCTCAATTCTGAGTTCTGAGGAAGGAAGAAGAGAAGGCTCATTTTTTTCCCTCTCAAGTGGTTTAGAATCTTGTTGGTGCCACAAAATTAAACCAGTGACATAATGGAGCCCAGTAACATAATTTGTCATGAAGTTCTATATGAAGGTACAATTTCCAGGAATGAGGAAAAAGGAAAATTCGTGGGACCTGGAGCAGTCAAGGAAGGCAGAAATTAGGCTGGGCTGGGACTGTTAGGTAAGCTATGGATAGGGAAAAGGGGAGTGCGGAACCTTCCAGATGAAACGTCAGCTGGGCTGTGAGGGTGGCAGCCTGGCTGTCATGGCTCCGTGAGCTCACAGGGGGCGAGCTTGGTGGGGAAGACAGGGGAGTTGGGCCCTCACATGGAGAGATTCCATTAACCAAAGTTTTATTTAGCACCTACTATGCGCCAAGCACGACACTGACATCAGGAAGAATGAAAGTCACGTCCAGTAGAGTTGAGGTTGGAGGACCCTGACAAGGAGAAAGAAACCTCAGCTAGGGGGCTCTGGACAATTAACTGAAAATGCGGCCACGAGGCCCTAGGCTGGTTAAGACAGGATACCCTGAAAGAAGTGGGAGACATTGCCCAGAAATCGGACACATAAAATCGCAACAGTTCAGAAATGAGCGTGTTCCCGTGAGTAGGAGATTGTGGTGCTGGTGAGTGGGCTGTTGTCCTTTTGGTAATGACTTCTGCTCTCTATCATTCATTTCAGACATAGATGGTCATTTTGAACTCCGGGTTATACCATTTTTAGAAATATTACCCCCAAATGCCAACACTTTAGCCACAGCCCCGCTGCTTATGTGCTGAGACTGTTCTCCGGGCCACGGCCACAGTTACTGTGCGCAAAGCACTTTCTATTTGCAGGTTATCTGTTTCCCTTGTGGGTTCCTAATCCCAACAATGACCACTCCGGCCCCGATTGGTGGCCGGGACGACTTGTTCTGTCTAAGTCTGCAGCTTGCCAGGGGCGCGTCCTCACATGACGCCTGTTGGACGCCAATGCCTCCCTATAGCGCGTCTACCGTCCCTGCCTACAGTCCTCGGATGCTTCGAGACGGAGCATCCTGCTTAGCTTGCATCCTTGTTTTGCATCAACAAGTTGGTTTTTCCATAACTGGATTTTTAATGCCATTTTCAAGAGTGTCTGCGGTTGTACTTATGAAAGCATGAAGCATGGGGGAATGAAAGGAACCAGTGAAGGAAGCAGAGAGAGAGGAGGAAGAAAGGAAATAGTTTGAAAGGGAACCAAGCCCTCTCCTTCTGCTTCCCCTGTTTTGGTCCCTCAACCCCCAGCAGCCCTAAGTGGCTGCCCTTCCTGACGCTGACATGAAGGCAGCTGGAGAGAGGTAGGAAGAGGTAAAGGTCTCCTCCACGAGGCCTTAGGGACACTGCAGAGACAGAATGACATTCCATTAACTCCTTCCTGCTGACCCAACTCCTGCTCTCTCCCCATATCTTTTCCAATTAAGTTTTATTTATTTATTTATTTTTCGCTTAGTTGCTTAAACCCTTAGAAGACAATGAATCTAACACCTTTCGCATCGTGGAGTTTAAGCATGAATGCAAGGACGGAACTAACCCTTTCACTTTTCGCTCTCTTCTTCTGGCATCGAGAAAATCCCGGCTGTCCGTGGAGTGTAAAACCCAGTGTAGATGTCCTGGCCTCAAAGAGGCTGAGACTCACTGCCCAGGGGGAAAATAATCCAGCTCAATCTTGTCTGGAAAGAAAAACTAGACTCATAATTTATCAAGCATTTGCTTGATAAAATGGACTAGGCAGAAATTTTTCAGAGCAATTCATAACAGAAAATGTTTGTCCCCTAGTCTTCCAGCTTTCTGAGTTTTTAGTCTTTTTCTTGTATGGCAAATCAATTAATATCTGAGACATTTGGTACCTCTGAGCTATAATATTTAGCTCCCAAGAATTTTATGAGGATTAAAAGTACATGGTCACATATATTCCTTAGAGGGATGACCCAAAGTGAACTTAAAAAATTAATTATGCAATGCTTAATAAAGATTGGGTGCTATATACTAACTGATATCTCTAACACCCACAATTATTATATTACATACGTTTTCATTATATCTAAACTTTACACAACTTTTTACATCCTGCTTAAATGATTATTGAATTGCCATGAAGATTCTAAAACATTATAAACTATGCAAAGAAAATTTCAGTGCTTTCCTCTCTAATATACTCTAAACATAGTTGTTGATACCCTTAAAATTTGTCTTTAAACGTGCTCAGAAAATTAACAATGTGCAACACAGTATAGAATGAAAGAATCACCTTGGGCTGCAGAAGAGTTTAGAAATGAAGAAAACCTTCCAAAGAATGGGAGGCAATGCCATTTACAACAGTATGCAATTATGGTTTGGCAAGAAGGAGGAAAGCCTATCAGAAGCTAAATGTTCTAATAGATTTGAGTCTTTCTATGTGCAAACTCTTTTTGGCAATAATCCAGAAGCAGCAGTAAAGGCTTGCTCACTTCTCTCTCTCTCTCTCTCTCTCTCTCTCTCTCTCTCTCTCTCTCTCTCTCTCTTTGCATGCATGTGTGTGTGTGTAAAAATTTACCCATTCATTCATTTAACCAATGCTGATTGGGCAGCTAGTTCATAACAGGTGCACTGGGGTTAGAATAATGAACAAAACACTCAAAAAAAAAATCCCTGCCTTCATAAACTTATGTGCTTGAGGAAAATACACAAGCCTATGCACAAATCTCCTGCTTATTTATATATGGACTCAAAGGTATATATGTACATATACGTGTGTATTGAATTGAATTACTTATTCCCCTCCTGCCTGCAATACCATCTTAATAGTACAATAATTACAATCTACAGTTCCCAATTGTTCCTGTTTCCATGAACCTTTCAATCTGTTCTCAGTGGGGAGCTGAGTAAGGCTGAGTAGTTAACCAAAAACCATAATAAATGACCTTCCTATGTTGAGCTCTGAATTAAACGAAGACAACGATCAAAAGTGAATTCTTTGCTTTGGGTTCAAGATGGTGAACAAATGGAACATAGACAATTACTGCTCTTCCTTTTCTACATTCCATGTAGCTGATGAGGGGGGAAATGATACAAAATGGAATAAACTCCAAATAGCACAACAAATGGGAGAAGTTAGTTAACAGTGAAGCAGAGGTTTTTTGGCTTTTTTTTTTTTTGACAAATTCTAGAATGTGGAAAGTGCATGAGACATTTTAACAGGAAAAAAAGAGAGAGAGGAAGCAGCTCTAGTCCAGAACTTGCGTTGGAGAAGAGAGATGAGGATGCCAGGAAGGGAGCTCCACCAAGGCTCCAAACACAACAAGCAAGAGGAGGGGAGAGAACAAATCAGAACTAAAGGAGAAACTTGTTTCCATCAGGATAGGTTAGGGTATGCTGCAGTAATAAACAAGACCAAAATCTCAGTGTCTGACCACAAAGAGTTATCATTGCTCATCTCCACTCTGCGTGGTTCTCACTCTAGCACTCGGGTTGATGAGGGACCAACATTGAAACATTCCCAACTGTTGGGGATAGGGCAGGGGAACGATGATGAAGTGTTCACTGGCTCACGTTTCATTAGCCAAAGCAAATCACGTAGCCACATCGAACTTCAAGAAGGGGCAGGGCAGTGTGTGTGTGTGTGTGTGTGTGTGTGTGTGTGTGTGTGTGTGTATGTGTATCTTAACCTAAAATATGGCATACTTTTGAGTATGTTGGAGCAGAGATAATTAGCTCTCTCCAAAGTCAGATTCACTTCTCCTTCCTGGGTGTGCAACTAAACTACCTTTCCTAACACAAACCAACACCACTCCCAACCCCAGCTGCATTCAGGTGGGACCATGTGACAGTTCCAGCCAGTGCAATATGAGTGAAACTGTTTGTACCGTTTCCAGGCTTGTCCATTAAGCATCCTTCATCCTTAAACTCTTTCTTCCCCCTGTGCAGCAAGAGTGAAGGCGTCTCCAGCCCCAGAAGTTGACATTGCTGCGGGATGGAAGAGGTCAGGAGTCCCGAGTCACCATTTGAAGAAGAGCTTCGCCAGAGAGCTGCCCAATCAGGAGGATCTGCGTTGGTTTCCGGTGAGTGAGAAATAATATTTTTGTGGTAAGCCATTGAGATTCAGGTGCTGTTTGTTATCACTAGAGTTAATTAGACTGAGTAAATCAGAATGTTAGAAAACAAAATCCAGTTGGCTTTGAGACTCTAAACATTCTACTTTAAGAAATACAGGTTTAATGACATAAAATACATTCTCTTCTCTGTAGGTTCAATTACATTATTGTTTCTGCAATGAATAATATTTATAGAATCATACTGTAAATGTTTGTTTCCTTTTTTCTAAAAAATCAACTGTAAGAAAAGCACAAAAGATGTAATTGTGGTTTATGGAACAAAACCTAAATGTTAGAGCTCTTGATAATTTATTCACTTAGTCGATATTTATTGTGCATCTACTATGTGTTGGCAAATTTCTGGGTTCTAGGGCTATACTAGTGAACAATGTAAAAGTAACAATATAGCTAGCAGAAGCTGAGAGGTAGACCAGGAAGAGAGGTCTGTATTACATTTTGAGGAGAAAACAGACACTATCTAAAGCTGATGGAAGAAGAAATAGAGTTAATGTATGTTAACATTACCAAGGTAAGCCAGTAGGAGAATTCCAAATAATAACAAAACAAAGTTGTAAACAGGAGGAAGATGGGAAGAGAAGAGAGAATGTAAGTGGAAAAATTACCCATCTTTACCATCTAGAAGTAAATGGATACTGTCAAAGTTCAACAGACTAAGAAAATTAGGTATGAACATATTATTCAAAATTATGGACATAAATATCAGAAGAACTAAACAAGAAATAGTGATAGTGATTGTTCATGAGCAGTGGGTCTGCAGGGGTTGATGGAAATGCTTGTACTTTAATTATACTATTTAATTTCTCTTAAGCATGTGGATGTAGTACTTCGATTAAACAAAACAACAGCAAAGAACAGTTTTGCTGCTTAATACAAAAAGAAAACCACAATATAATAGAATTTTTATTCCATATATTTTATTGTTCAAATCTCCACAAGGCACAGTCCAAAATCTGTAGGCTGCGATCCCTTTGGATTTATGGATTATGGGAGTAGAAAGGGTAGGACTTTCTGAATCATTCTTGTAACTACAACAATGATCACCTGACTTTGCTAGAGATCTGGCCCCCTAGAGATCTTTAAAGACAGAGAGCACCTTGGTTTATCCCTAGATGATAGACCCTAGTTAGCTGAAACAATAGCAGATCATCCCCAAAAGCAAAAGTTCTTTGGGTGCCTACTCAAGGCACCCTTTGTCCATCTCTCCTGCTTCTGGACTGGCAGGGGACATGACGCGCCCCAGCACGCACACTGGCAGCTTGGCTATGTAGTGAGTATTGAGGGAAAATCCTTCAAAGTTCAAAAGCTTTCAAGAAGCTACAAGTCCAGGTCAACAACAAAATGAGATTTTAAAATGCTGATTCAAACACCATTAATGCTGATTTTTTTCTCTCTCTTTTTTTAGAGACAAAGTCTTGCTTTGTCATCCAGGCTAGTGTACAGTAGCATGATCATAGTTCACTGCAGCCTCAAACTCCTGGGCTCAATCCTCCTGCCTCAGCCTCCCAACTGGCTGGGACTACAGGTGCATGCCACCACTCTGGGCTAATATTTTTTTATTTTTTGCAGAGATGAGGTTTTGCTATGTTGCCCAGAGTCTTGAACTCTTGGCCTCAAGAGATCCTCCTGTCTCAGCTTCCCAAAGTGCTGCCATTACAGATGTGAGCCACTGCACCCGGCCAGTGCTGATTTTTAAGCATGTCACAAGGCAGACGAAGAAAATTGGGCTGTTCATTCCTATATCTGAAGTTCAGAGGATGCTTCGTGGTAAAATGTATCTATTGCAATAAACTATCCAAAACCTACTGGATTCATAAAACCACCATTTTATTGTATCTCATAGTCTTGTGTGTCAGGAATGTGCACAGCTCTCCATTGGACAAGGCTCCGTGTGGCATTGACAGAGGTCACTCAGTGGCATTCACTTATCAGGTGGCCTGAGATGGCATCCCCTGCATGCCTAGTGCTTTGGTGGGGACGACTGGAAGGTTGGGCTCATCTGGGATTGTGCACTGAACCTCCAATGCATCTCTAGTAGGACGGATTCAGGGTTGTTGGACTTATATGCCAGACAACATGCTGAGTCAGAGAGCACGGTTGAGTCCTCTAGGCAGGTCGAGATTCTTGCCTGAAGATTTATCCAAAAATAGGACCCCATTGCTGGCATGGTAGAGCTCGCCTGTGGTCTCAGCTACTCAGGAGGTTGAGGCAGGAGGAGCACTTGAGCCCAGAATTCAAGTGTAGCCTGGGCAACAAAGGGAGATCCCATCTCTCAAAAAAAACAAACAAACAAACAAACAACAACAAAAAAAAAAACTCAAGCAAAGAGCAAAGTAAAGGATGCGAGCTAACCTATAGAGAATGGATAGAAGTGAGTGAGTTTTTAAAAATTATTAGTTGTAGTAAAATATATACAACATATACGTTACCACCTTAATAATTTTTAAATATACAGTTCAGTGGCATTAAGTACATTCACAGCAACCATCACCCCCATCCACCTCCAGAGCCTTTTCATCTTCCCAAACTGAAACTCTCATTAAACAATAACTCCCCATCCCCCTCTTCCCCAGCTCCTGGAAGCCACCATACCACTTTCTGTCTCAATGCATTTGACTACTCTAGGAACCCCACTTAAATGGAATGGCACAGTATTTGTCCTTCTGTGACTGGCCTATTTCACTTAGCATAATGTCTTCGGGGTTCATCCATGTTGTAGCATGGATCAGAATTTCCTTGCTTTCTCAAGGCAGACTAATATTTCATTGTATGGATAGACTGTGTTTTGTGTATCCATTCATCAACTGATGGACATTTGGGTTGCTGCTACCTTTTGGCCATTGTGAACAGTATACTATGAACTTGGGTGTACAAATAAATCTCTCTTCAGGTCCCTAATTTCACTAGAAGCGAGTGTGTTGAGAAGGCAGAAGGTGAAAAACAAAAGGTGAGAAACCACATAGCACACAAAGTAGAGGTAGTCTGGAAGAATTGCTAAGAAAGAAATGCTGGTGTCTGCAGTTGCTGCTCACACATTCCCAGCGAGGGCTCTTATGGGCAGACTAATCTGTGCAAAGAGACCAGGAACAGTGAGAAATCTGCTCTCAGTCTTTAATACATCTAAAATATTTTTCCCAATTCCCTTTATGACCAGAGATATACATTTAAGAACCATCTGGCTGAGAGGAGAAAGTGCAGTCTGTGGCTATAGCCTCAGACTCATTAATTGTTCAAGAATTATTCACCGAGTGTCTTCTATGTGCCAGGCCTCATGTCACATGCTTGGGATACTCCTGTGACCAAATCAGAAGAAATCTCTGCCCTCATGAGGCCCTCATCCTGGTGAGGGAAGACAGATAGCAAAAATAAACACAATCATGAAGTGAGTTACATAATGTTATACATCAGTGTCCTTGTATTTACTCATTCATTTTATTTAATCATTCAACAAATATTTAATGAATATCCAGTATGACTGGGCCCTGGAAAAGAGCTGGCATAGAACATCTTACTTGCTCTTTGGAGCTGAACTAACCAGTATTCTACAGATGAATTACAGTGTGTTGTGTTTTATTTTCTAGCCCTAGTGTTCATCATGAAGAAGGCATGAAATAAAGATGTGAACTAAAGCAAACTAAAAGGTATGTTCAATTACTGGAAACTCAACTGTAAGATCAATTAAAATCTTTATAAGATTTATTCATAGAGACTTTGCCATCAAAAACTAGAGTAAAATAGACACAGGGCACTTGCTCGAGGCATTCTTGTGTAATTTCAGATCTACTCTTGAGTTATGTTGCAATTAAAAAAACAACAAGCAAGAATTCCCAAAAGCCTGACAAAAATCACCAGATTCTAAACGTGTGTTTATGCATACCTAGCATCT
The DNA here is from genome assembly GCF_040939455.1 of Microcebus murinus. NCBI lineage: Eukaryota > Metazoa > Chordata > Mammalia > Primates > Cheirogaleidae > Microcebus > Microcebus murinus. The sequence continues at coordinate 45,112,041 of NC_134122.1, read as the reverse complement.
CAACGGCGATAACTCGCTTTTATGCTTTCTACTCGGAACATTCCTCCTACCCGGTCAGAAAGCACTGCAGTAAAATTACACATGAGAACATACATGCCATCGTGATGAGAAATATTTTTCTGTGTTCAAGTTTGACGTGCCTTAAAGAACGGTATATAGTTCAAAGCTGCAAGAGAGAGAGGAACGTGTATAAACTGCCAAGGGATTAAAAAGGTGAAATGAGGGCCAGTCCTTGGATTTGGCTAATGAGGGTATTTCATCCTGCAGCTAAGCGGGCCACCGCGGCAGGAGGCTGGCTGGGTGGCCTCTGAGCTCCTCTTTGCCGTTCTGGTTGGAGCAGGGTCAGAGCCCTTCCCCCCCCCCACCCCCCAGGACCCTGTGACAGAGCTTGTCCTGTGACAGTCTGTCCCTTGGAGCAAGAAGCGTGACAGAGCTTGGCCGACAGGGGAGCTGCCACCCAGCCTGCACCTACGTGGCGCTCACTGCAGCCCCGCCCCCCACACTTCCACTTTCTCCACCGGCAAGAAGCCACCTTGTGTGCGACCTGAGTGTGGAGTCTCACAACTTTGAATGTTTTGAGAAATATTTTGACACAATTGCTATATGGACCATGAAGAGCCTTGGTCCCTTCCTGAGGGAAATGGATGCCACCCTCCTCTTCCTTTCCCCCCCCCCAAAAGTTACTGAGACTGGCTGGCCGGATAGGTTGGCCTTGGTCAAAGGCCAGGAGGAGGACAAAAACAGCAAGGCCCCGGCAGCATCCTGAGAGGGCACAGTGGCGGGGAGGAGAGAATGGAGGCCTGGCGCCCCAAGAAAGCAGCCACTAGAACTAACCCCCCTACCGTCACGCGCCAGGCCTGTGCCCGGCAAACTGCTACGCTAGGAGGACAGCCAGTGCAGATTCGCCCCAGGTGTGGACTTTGCCTGGGTTTCCTCATATGTGAAATGAGGTTGTTGTGAGGATTAAAGGGGACGCACTCAATGAGTGTCAGCTTTCATCCTGCCTTGAGTAATCATGGCCAAGTCAGATGCCCAATTCCATTGGCAGCTCCTCTCTCGACGTTCTCATGGGCTGGAAGGAGCTCTGTGGCGCCTCCGAGGGGTGGAGTCCAGGTACAGACCCGTGATGAAGTTTTCAGTGGCCGTTCATGGAAGGAGGAGAAGGAGGGCAATTTCGTGGGTGCCAGTGGAAGGTAACCCCCTGTCCTTTACTGGAAAGGAATGTCCTCTGTTGCAGGATTATTGACTCCAGGGCTGCTCATGGCATGCAGCTGTCCCTGCGCACCCCCACGGGGCTCCATCCGTGCTGACCACAGGGACGGTGGTGCTTCCCGGAGCCGTGCAGTGTAGTGACCTGACATGCGCATTGAGTGGCAGCGGATGCTGGTTGGTTTTCTCCTCTTTCCTCCTCCTCACTTCTTCTTTCTGCTCCTCAGCATCCTCACTGGCAGTCAGAAGAAGAAAGGAAAGCCACCAAGAATACAGCTCGAGAGTCACCCCTGTAGACAGAGACCCAGCCCGGGCAAGAATGGAAAAAAGACCAGGTGCAGTGGCGCACACCTGTAGTCCCAGCTACTCAGGAGGCTGAGGCAGGAGGATCGTTTGAGCCCCGGAGTCCAAGACTGCAATGAGCTATGACGATGCCACTGCACTCTAGCCAGGGCTACAGAGCAAGACTCTATCTCAAAAAAAAAAAAAAAAAAAATGGAAAAAGGGAAAGAAGGGACAAGTTTATTCTCTATGTTTATGAATGGACATTGCAGACAACATAGCAAATGGTAAAACCTCACCAAGACACCGAAGGCATAAGAGAAAGAAATGCAGAGATACTGGAATCTAATAGACCTATATCCCCTGTGTCCTAGCCAGAAAAATGACATCTGCAAGTCCTCCACGGGAGCCAGGGGCCCTGCCCAGAGTGAGCACCTGCATTCCGAAGCCAGTCACTTCAGCACATCCTCCTCACTACCTACTCGCCGTGCTTGTTTTTCAATTTCTGTTCCTTACATTCTATTCTGATCCTATTCACAAAGGAAGCAATTAAACAGGGGTCAAGATAACGTGGTCAGAGGAGCTGGGTGTGGAGGGCAGGACTCCTAACAGGCAGTGGGGAGGGGGATTATTAATGGTGAACTTGAGAAATTAATTTATTTTCTCTGGGCCTCCTTGTTGGAGAAAATGAGGAACCTGTATGAGATGATGTCTAAGGAGATCATTTAGAGACTCAACGTGGACTCTCTCAGCTCCATCGGGAAGCTGGCAGCGGGGCATAAGGTGTTTAATACACTGAAGGGCTACCATTTGCTACCCCTCTTCCCTGTGTCACATGCCATCGTCCCACACGACCCACTTCTACGGACTGTAACAATCGGTCCAAATGGCAGTGCCTGGGACACCCAGGAAGATAAAAGCAAGGGTCATATTTATTAATTTGCCTTTATTTCCCACCCAGCGGACAGCTATTTGATGGGCACCTCCTGGGTGCCTGGCTCTGGACGGGACGCTGGGATCCAGACAAACAGGACAGACACCACCCCCCCTTTCGGAGCACCCACAGTCCATGGGGCATCGAACACAGGCGGTGCCACAGCAGTGCGATGACACGTGCTCGCGCACAGCGTGACGAGGCTGTGCCCCGTGCCAACCACATCTCCACAGTCCTGCGGGGAAAGAGCCACAGGACTCCCCTGAGAGGAGAGAAACTGTCCTCTGACTGTGCTCAGTGACTATTTGGAAAGGCCAAAAATCGGTTAATGCCTTCACCTCAAGGCAGAAAGCAAGCTCTACTTCAGTGAGGACAACCAACAGGAGTTTAAGATGCAACTGCGCCACTTCTTACTTGGAGGAAGCCACTGGGCCACCTCAGGCTCCTCAGGGTGTCCCTGCCGGGAAATGCTGAAATGACGGTGGTCATTTTCATCTCAGGGAGGACAATTCTAATTCAATTATTCAAGAGCCATTCTCTCTCTCTCTCTCTTTTTCTCTCTCTCTCTCTCTCTCTCTCTCTCTCTCTCTCTCTCTCTCTCTCTCTCTCTCTCCCTCCCTCCCTCTCTGTCTCCCCCATCCTCCTCCCTCAATTCCTCTCAGCCACACTGTCTCTGAGAGGACAGAAGGGACAGCCGTGTCCCCTCCCCAGACACACGCTGGGGCTCCGTGACCAGGAGGCAGCGGCAGCTTTGCTGACATCCAACGCTAACCAGCGTCAGACTCAGCCTGCCCTGGCTGCAAGGGGGATTAGCTGCCGTGGAAGATGAAAACTAAAGAGAAGATGAGTGCCTGGGCGTCCTTTCTTCTCCGCCCAAACCAAATCCACAAAATCCTCAGCTCCTGCCAATAAAAGGCAGAACTGGATTGCGTATCACCCACGGGCAGCCAGAGAGCTGTCAGAATTACAGAATATTTGGAACTGGAAGGTCCCTAACGTTTCCCGAATGGTGCAGAGAGTTTTAGTGACTTACCCACGAACACAGCAAGTGAGTGGCCAGGTCTTGGTGCACGCCTGTCAATCCGAATGGGCTTTGGCTCGAGTCAGGAACCTCCTGGCCTCACACGGAAATGGGACGAGGGGCAACCCTGACTCTTTTTCCCTGGAAAAGAACCTCCCAGTGGGAATGGACAGAGAGCAAGAATGTACCTGGGCTCGCACGCTGCCCTGGGCCTGCCTTGGCCCCTGGGCAAACGTCTCCTCTGTGCCTTCTGGGCAGAGAAACTACCAGAACCCTGAGCAGTGGTGGCCGGGGAGAGCCTGGGAGGAACCACGGCCAGTCTGCCACCGGCCTCCCTGAACCAGGAGTCCCCTGTGCATTGCGGGCAGCGGGGCCTGTCCAGAGCCTGCCTGGTCAGCTGGCTCTCAGATGAGGTAATAATGGCAAAAAGTTCTTCTGAGCCAGTTGAGTTTACAAGGCATTGAGTCAAGTCACCTTACATAATCTTATTATTTAAAGTATTTTTTCAACACCCCACTATGGGAATTTATGGTGCTTTTTGAGGCCTTTTATTTAACTAGTAGTGTCTTCTTTCTCTGATCCATAGCTGTGAGCATGAGGGAAACTGTTTCCTGCCACCAAGTGTTCTGGTCCTGAAGGTCAACCTCAGGGTCAGAGAACATAGAGCGCCCGACCCCTCCCCCTTCTCCTTGCATGTGAAGTCACAGAGTGACACAGACCACCAGTCACCCTCGGGTTCACGGGGGAAATAAGGACACTGGCGTATGAAAAGCCAACAGCCGAGGACAGGACAGAAGCCACCCTGCGTCATGGCTGCCTCAATAGCAGGGTGACAAGAAGCTGTTCTCGTCGGCGTTATCGAAGCTCGTGAGCTCGGTCCTGTCAGCAGATGGGGACGAGAGATGACAAGAATCAGGCGCATCGGCCAGGGGACAGGCAGGGTGTGCCCGGAGCCAGCAGCAGTGACCTGCATCTCCATTCAAGGAAGCTGGGCACCGGGTCATCGAGCCGGTGTGACTGGCTTGGCCATGCCAGAAAGACAATCGTTAGGGAGAGAAGGACATCAAGGGATCACAAGCACTTCTCCCAGCTTGGAAATCTCATAATATTCTTCTCCCCCAAACCTCTGCCTGGCAAAGACCTTATCACTCATGATAATAAACTTTGAGTTCATTCAGTTGAATTTTTTTTTCTTTTGAGACAGAGTCTCGCTTTGTTGCCCAGGCTAGAGTGAGTGCCATGGCGTCAGCCTAGCTCACAGCAACCTCAAACTCCTGGGCTCAAGCAATCCTCCTGCCTCAGCCTCCCGAGTGGCTGGGGCTACAGGCATGTGCTACCATGCTTGGCTAATTTTTTCTATATGTATTAGTTGGCCAATTAATTTCTTTCTATTTATAGTAGAGACGGGGTCTCGCTCTTGCTCAGGCTGGTTTCGAACTCCTGACCTCGAGCAATCCGCCCGCCTCGGCCTCCCAGAGTGCTAGGATTACAGGCGTGAGCCACCACGCCCGGCCCTGAATTTTATGTTAATAAATAAAAGGGCGAGGTGTGAAGACAGCAGCGCTTGCACTATGCGTGGCGATGTCTGTGTGATGTTGTGAGCAGCGAGCACATACCCGGCTTCAAAGCACACGTGAGCACCTCCCCTCTCCCCTGGGCTCCCCCACACACCCTTGTCACGGCAGCTTGAGGAAGCGGGTGCAGCCCCGTGTGCTGGCTCCAGTGTCAGCTCTTGTCCCCCAAAGCCCCCACCCACTGAGGGGGCTCCAGCTGAGATTGGTGACCCCAGAACACCTGTGTGTCTGCTCTGGTAACCTCGCTCTTCCTGCAAAAGAGGACTACGCCCAGAGACTCCATATCAAACACCCTGGGCTCCAGCCAAACACTCTGGGCCCGGATGATTGACTCACAGACCACTAGAAAGACATCAGGACTCATCCCATCAAGCCCTTCAGTCCCATTCACCTGAGCCCCCGTGAGAAGCTTGGACTTCCCATTCAGCACCTCCCTGACTTTTATTACTATGTTCTTCATACCTCCCTAATGTGAGCAGGTTTCCCCCCTTCCCAGCCCACCCAAACCCTCCCACTGGGCCTTGGGAAATCGTAATCTGTTGTTGAAAAACTCCCCAGTGTCTTCAACCCCATGTCCTCAACCTCTTCAACCGCCATGTCCCTTTGCCTCTTTGCCCTGACCTGGGACCCCGATTACTTTGCACCATCTCCGATGGGGACTGCAGTGACCACCTCAGACGGGACCTCTCAGACCACATTATGAAAGGGTTCCTGTCACTCAAATCTCTCTATCCTGTTTTGTTTTCTTCACAGCACTCATTACTATTTGAAATTATCCTGTTTGTGAACGCATGAAAGCAAGGACCCTGTGTCTTAGTCATTGCTACAACCCCAGTTCCCAGAACAGAGTTTGGCCTGCAGTAGGTGCTCAAGAAATATTTACTGAAGCAGACAAATGAAAAAGCCATCCACAGAGTGCACTGTGATGTGATGGACGCCATTGGAGGAATTGTGGAAGTGCACGACCCAGGATGGCAGAGGAGGGGAGGGGAGAAGAATCCGAGAGGGCTCAGGGGAAGGTCACTGGGAGTGGCCCAAGTAAAGTCAGGTGACTGGAGACGTCTGCATAAAGACAGCAGTTTGAACCTGCACATTTACTTTTGCCCCACCTAAAATGATGGTAAAGGAATTGTCTTGAAGGCAAAATATGTCCCAAGAAAAAGAGCATGGGAATGGAGAAGTAACTGGAAAGCTGTTGGAAGAGTGGTAAAAATTAGTAAGACCTAAGAAAGCTGAGTCAGAGAAAGCCAAGAATGAAGTCAATTTACAGCAGAGAATCCCCCAAGGCTCAGGAACTGGTGGTGCTGGTTACCTCTGGAAGACAGGTGGGGGGGAGGTAGGTAGGGTAGGTCTGAACAGAATGGTGCTAAGTGGCTTAGGAGTTAGATGCTAAGATCCTGTCCCCAACTCCCTCCATAGGGAGGGTGTACCTGCCCCATCCCAGCAAGAGACTGGAGGCTTGTTCTCTGCAGAGGGTTTCCGGACTGAAGATGGAGGCCAAGCCAGGAGTGAGCACCACATAAAAGCAAGGGGATTACATGAACATTTATTAATAGAGGGTGAAATATCCATCCTTCTTTTCCAACTCAGTTCCCAGAATGTTGGTAGCATGTCCCACCTCTCTAGGAAGGATATCGAAGAGCTGTCTCTGGGAATCTGACTAGCCCCATAAGAAAGACTTAATGCTGTTGACTGTTGTTCCAATACAAAGCCCAGATACATCCCCACAGCTCCGCAAGCCCCACCAACAAACTCAGAGCTTCCCCTCAGGCTTCTTGGTATCCCACTCTTAAAAAATGAGCAGGCAACTAAGAAAACCAGGCATTGGAGAATAGCCCTTAAGATAGGCATTAGAAACCAAAATAACAAATAGTCAAAGGGAATTTGAAAGAAATAAACCTACACAAGAACGAAAAAAACGTCTCTTTAATATCATCAGAGAGAAAAGGTATTGCTTCCATAAAATAAAACCAGAATGCTTTCAAAAGGGAATATTCAGAGAAAAAGAATGAACTTTCAGAAATAAAAAATATGAGAAACTTAGCAGAAGCAGTGAAAGATAAAATTGAATCATTCTCTCAGAAAGTGAAGCAGAAAGAAAAGGAGATGGATTATAGGAGGAATGACAAGAGAATCGGAGTACCAATTTAGGAGGTCTAATAGTAGTTCATAGAAAGAAAGAAGAGAGAAAAGGGAAGAAATTATCAATAAAAATGACATAATTTCCTAGAACCAAACGACATGAGTTTCTTTTTGTAAGGGTTCAGGAAGTGCCCAGGATATTGTTATAAAATTTCAGAATACAATGAAGCGGAAATCAAAGTGGCACCAGAAACTGAAGACAATGTCAAAATGTCTTAAACACTTAAAAGGAATATTATTTCCAACATAGAACACTATGTCCAGTCAAATTATGACTCAGATGACAGTGCGTATTAGTCAGGGTTCTCCAGAGAGACAGAACCAATAGAATATATATGTAGAGAGAGAGAGAGAGAGATGAGAGAGGATTTACTAGGGAATTGTCTGGTGATTATGGAAGATGAAAAGTCCAATGAAAGGCCATTGGCAAGCCTGAGATCCAGGGAAGCCGACAGCATGGCTCAGTCCAAGTCCAAAAGGTCAGAGTACCCAGGAGCCACTGGTGCAAGTTACAGAGTCCAATGGTCTGGAGTTCTGATGTCCAAGGGCAGTAGAAGAAGGGCATCCTGGCTCCAGAAGAGAGAAGGAAAATTCACCTTTGCTCTACCTTTTTATTCTGTCCAGGTCCCTGGCCAATTGAATTGTGCCCACCTACACTAAGGTTGGATCTTCTCCACTCAGTCCACCCTCCACGGCAGTCTCCTCCAGGAATACGCTCACAGACACATGCAAAAATTATGTTCTACTGGTTATCAAGGCGTCCCTTAACCCAGTCAAATTGACGCTTGCAATTAACCATCCCACAGGGTAAAACAAAAGTTTTAATGTTGTAATGTGCAAAAGTCTTGTGAATTTACCTGTTATGAACCATGGGAGCATCAATTATCTGAGGAGGCTATAAAATGCTAAAATAAATGAAAGAAAAATAAATGACATGGACCACAGGAGACAGGAAATTCAACGGGTTGATAGAGAAGACAGACCCAAGATAACAACCGAGTACCTGGCATAGGAGGGGTCCAGTCTAGCCTGGAACATGTCAGAGAGAAGATGAAATCAAATGCATTGGAATGTATTGAGAAAAACATTGAGATAGTGACACGGAGTTCAGGGCTGAAGTAATGATTAGCATTGGATTAGTATTGATAGCAACTAAGCAAATAAGACAATGATTTACTCCAGGGAAAGCAAAATATAGAATGCTCTGTTTGCATAGGGCTTAGGATGCAAAGAGAAGGCAGAAGGAGATGAGTCTGGGAGTTCTATGTCTGCTCAAGTTGTGCAAAGCCCCAGGAGAAAAGTTGCTCCTACCCTAACAATAAGAAAACATCTGGATCATCTACAAAATCGTAGCTTGTCTTGAACCCAATAGAGAGCCAAGGTTTCAAGGCCACCAAAGGAACTAAATTCCAATGAGTGACAAGCCCCTTCAAGGACTAATGGGACATAATTAACTCACAATTGGAAGAGCACTAGAGGAAAAAGAGGTGATGGTGATGGTAGGAGTGGGTAGGAAGGTATCAGCTAAACATTGAACAAATTCCTAAGAGCTACATGTGGCTAGCTTATCAGTTTACTGGGAGTCAGATACATAGAAAGTTTGGAGTCATCCCAAGATCTTCTCCATGAGCCTCCATACAATAGTTGCAAGAAAGATTGGAGATGCCAGGGCAGGGGAACAGAGAGCTCTCTTCATTGACACGGGTATGCAAGAGGTGAATTCTGCCTCTAATACCACCTGCTTCCTTAAACCTTCCTCTCATATGAAGCAATGCACATCTATATATCTGAATAAAGATAAATATTTTTATTTATTAATATTTAAAATGACTGTGACTAATATGTCAAAGTATCTAGTAGAAAAAATCGACCAATGCATAAACAGACAAAAAATTTAAGCAGAGAAATGAAAACTCTGGGCTGGGCATGGTGACTCACATTTGTAATCCTAGCACTCTGGGAGGCTGAGGCAGGAGGATTACGAGAGCTCAGGAGTTCAAGACCACCCTGAGCAAGATGAGATCCTTTCTCTAATAAAAATAGAAAAATTAGACTGGCATCATGGTGCGTACCTATAGTCACAGCTACTCAAGAGGCTGAGGTGAGAGGACCCCTTGAGCCCAGGGGTTTGAGGTTGTAGTGATTTATGATGTTGCCACTGTATTCTATTCAAGGTGAAAGAGTGAAACTCTGTCTCAAAAAGAAAAAAAAAAGGAAATAAAGAGAAGAGAAAACTCTCTTAAGAAGTCAAATGGAAATACTAGAAATGGAAAACATGATATTAAATATAAAGAATTTCTTTGATGGGGTTATTAACAAATTAGACACAACTGAGGAAAAAAATCAGCAAGCTGGAATATAGATAAAATGAATTATTCAAAATGAAACATGAAGAGAAAAAAGAGTGGAAAAAAACAGAGCATCCATTAACAGTTGGATGATATCAAATGGTCTAACGTTTGTAGAATTGGAATCCAAGGAAAGGAGGAGGAGGAGAGAAAGGGGTAGAAAAAATATTTGAAGACATCATGGATTCTTATCCATGATGAGAATTTTCTAAAATTAATGAAAAAGCAACAAACCATGGATTCAAGAAGCTCAGATAACTCTGGCAGAATAAATAAAATGCTCATGCACACTCACATACACACATATACATACACATTCACACACACATACACTAAACACATCAGAGTCAAACTGCTGAAAGATAAAGTGAAACTCGCATGAGCAGCTAGACAGAGATGAGTCTGAAGAGGTAACAGGGACCAGATCACAAGGAATTTGCAGATCACAAGAAGTTTTCATCCCATGCAAACATTTTTTTCCCTGATGGCAAAGAGGAGACACTAACAAATTTTAAACAAGGAAGTAACCTGATCAAATTTGCATTTTAGAAAGATCTCTCTAACAGCAGTGTGGAGTGTGGCTTGGAGGAGGTAAATCATAATAATAGAATAAATCTATTGTGGTATAGTCCCACAGTGGCATAAACAGCACAAAAAATAAATGAACTAGACACAAACATGAATTTAATAAGCATATGATTAAATAAAAATGTCAACTTTTGGAAGAAAACATACAATGGGATACAATTTATTTAAGTTTAAAAACAATATTCTTAAGGAATTAGAAAGTTAAAAATAAAATTTATGGGAATGTTAAACACAAAAGTAAAATACCGTGGGGAGGGATGGACAGGGATGCAAACAGGGAGAAGTGCAAAAAGGTGTTGAAGGTATTAGTAATGCTTTATTTCTTAAAGAACATGTGTTATTTTTATTATTTTAATTCCCCTTTGACATTTTCAATGTAGCATAATAAAATTTTAAAGTAAAAACTAGCAAAAATAAAATAAAAGTTTTTGTAAATTTCAAAATATTAGGTGCTCCTTTTTGGTTTCATATGAACTTTTGGATTGTTTTTTTCTAGATCTGTGAAAAATGACATTAGTGTTTTGATGGGAATTGCATTGAATCTGAAAATCACTTTGGTCAGTATGGACGTTTTACCAATGTTGATTCTTCTAATCCATAAACATGGGATGTTTTTCCATTTGTTTGTGTCATTTGCAATTTCTTTCCTCAGTGTTTCATAGTTCTCTTTGTAGAGACCTTTTACCTCCTTGGTTAAGTATATTCCAAGGTATTTAATTTTCTTTGTAGCTATTGTAAACGATATTGAGTCCTTGATTTGACTCTCAGCTTTACTGTTATTAGTACATAGAAAAGCTGCTGATTGCTGTACATCGATCTTATAACCTGAGACTTTGCTGTATTTATTTATCAATTCTAGAAACCTTTTGGTAGAATTTTAAGTATTTCTTGATACAAAATCATATTGAGAGCAAAAAGGTACAGTATGACCTCCTCTTTCCCAATTTGAATGCCCTTCATTTCTTTCTTTTGCCTGATTGCTCTGACTAGGACTTCCAGTACTATGTTGAGTAGAAGTGGTGACAGTGGGCACCCTTGGCTTGTGTCAGTTCTTAGGGGAATGCTTTCAATTTTTCCCCATTCAATATGATATTGGCTGTGGCTTTGGCATATATGGCTTTTATTATTTTAGGTGTGTTCCTTCTGTGCCTAATTTGTCGAGGATTTTTATCATGAAAGGATACTGGATTTTATCAAATGCTTTTTCTGCATCTATTGAGATAATCATATGGCCTTTGTTTTTACATCTGTTTATGTGGTGAATCACATTTATGGATTTATGTATATTGAACCATTCTTGCATCCCTGGGATGAAACCCAATTGATCTTGGTGAATTATCTTTTTGATGTGCTGTTGAATTCAGTTTGCTAGTATTGTGTTGAGGATTTTTGCATCTATGTTCATAAGGAATATTGATTTGTAGTTTTCTTTTTTTGTTTTGTCCTTTATTCCTGGCTTTGGTGAGTTAGATGGGTTTCATGGAGACAGCATATAGTTAGGTTGTATTAGTTCATCCATTCAGCTGATCTATATCTTTTAAATGGAGCATTAAAACCATCTACATTCATGTTAGTGTTGACATGTGTGATATTTTTCTGTTTATTATGTTGAATGATACCTTTTTATTTGTTTTCTCCCTTGCACTGCTGTTATATAAGAGCTTTAACTTTTGGGTGTTTTTACCCTGGTGGGTATCAATTGTTCTGTTCCATGTAAAGAGCACTTTTGAACATTTCCTGTAGTGCAGGTCTAGTGGTGACAAATTTCCTTAGTGTTTGCTTGTCTGGGAGAGACTTTATTTCTCCTTCATTTATGAAACTTAGTTTTGAAGGACACGAAATTTTTACTGGCAATTATTCTGTTTAAGAAGACTAAAATGTTGACCCCTGTCTTTCTGGCTTGTAAGGTCTCTGCTGAGAAGCCTGCTGTTAGTCTGATGAGTTTTTCTTTGTAAGTTAGTTGTTGTTTTCAACTAAATCTTGCAGCTTGTAGGATTTTCTCCTTCATTTTGACTTTGGCTAGACTGATGACTATGTGCCTTGGAGATGTCCCATTTGGTATTAATCGTTCAGGTGTTCAGTAACCATCTTGTATCTGGATATCTAAATTTCTGGCAACACCAGGGAAACTTTCCTTGATTATCACCTCAAATGTGCTTTTTGTTTTTTCTTCTTCTCCCTTACGATACCTGTGATTCTAACATCAGCTCAGTTTACATATCCCCATATTTCTCTGAGTGATTGTTCATTCTTCTTTATTCTTTTTTTTTACATTTTTGACTGACCAGGTTAATTCAAAAGCCTTGTCTTAAAGCTCTGAAATTCTTTTTTCTGTTTGGTCTAGTCTGTTGTTAAAGCTTTTTGCTGTAATTTGAAATTCCCCAAATAACTCTTTCATTTCTGTGTTATCTATCTCCTTAGAGAAGTTTTAATTCATGCACTAATTTTTTTTAGTTTCTTTTTGTTGGTTTCTGACTTTCTCATCAGTCCCATTCATCTTATTTGCCACCTGAAAAGTCAGAATTCCATATGTGACATTTCAACAATTTCCTTTAGATTGAGGTTCATTGCTGGAGACCTACTGTGATTTTTTGGGAGTGTCAAAACAGCTTTTTTTTTTTCATGTTGCCAGAGTTCTTTCACTGATCCCTTCTCATATGAAACCTCTTTTCTCAGCTCAAGGAAGATAAATTTGTGGTGCATCTGTTCTCCTCTTCTGGGAACTCTCCTACTTAGTAAAAAGAAGGAGAAGTCCCTGGATAGTGTACTTGTGTCCTACTCTGGAGGAATGACCTGGCAGGAGAGGGGTAGATGCACTGAGAGCCTGTAATGCACCTGTTCTCCTGCGTCATCCCTTTCCTGTGGTTGTCACAGACTGAGTGGGTGCTGGGAGATATTTGTGTGGAGTGGTGGGTTGGTCCCCAGGCTGCTGTTGGAAGCTTGGGCAGTGGTGGCTGGGTGAAGCTATTAAGATCATGGATATTGGTGTCAGGGCTGAGGGCATTCACTCTATCTAGGTCCAGGGGCAGTGGCGGCATGCAGTGGGGGGTGGCTCCTGGCAAGCAGATCTGTGGTGGTGGTGGTGGGGGTGCTGTGGTGGCTGGATAGCACATGGCCCAGGGGGGTAAACTGAGATGCATAGCATGTGGCCCAGGCAAGGCTGCCTGGGCAAGTGGTGGGCCCTGCGCTCTAAGCACAAGATCACGGTGGCTAGGCAGGTCGTGAGACCTTATGGTATGTGAATTATGTTTCAATTAAAAAGAAGTTAATTGGAGGAAGATGTTGATAAAAAGAGTATATGTAACTTGTTCTCCATAGACTTGAAGGATGTCACAATACTGATAGAAAGGCAAAGTTAGAAGAAAGGAGAGAAGCACCCCAGTGGTGGCAGTGACAGAGAGAGTCCCTGAAGAGGCTGAGGGGATGGAACCTAGAGCACCATTAGGCAAACTGACCACAATAAGAAGAAGGCTTTCTATCCAATGGCATGAGAAATGGGGGATGAAACCTGCAAGTATACAGCTAAGTGGGTACATAGAAGATTCAGAAGCTAAGAGACTGTGGGGGCCAAATTGGATGTGGGGTCTGAGAGGAAGGAATGTGTCAAGGGTGATCAATGGATGCCTTGGGAGTTTTGACATTTGGTGCCTGGAAAATATTGGTCAGGAAACAGAACCACTTTGGAGACAATGATGAGATCCATTTTGAATATGTTGAATTCAATGCATTGGCAGGACATTCAGGTGATGGTGTTCAGCAAGCAGATAGAAATTTAGACTTCCAGAAAGTAGGTAGAGATGGGTTCTGGGAGTGAGATACACAAAAATAACAGCTGAAACTGTGAGAGTGAATCATCCCACTTAAGAAGCCATTGGATAAGGGAGAGAAGAAGGCCAAGGGCAGATGTTTGAGGGATGTCCACTTCTGGGAAGAGGAGAACACAGAAAGACCTGTAGATATAGAAAAAGAGTGACCCATTATCTTCCACTGCTCACAAAAAAAATTAAAAAAAAAAAAAAAAAAGAAAAAGAGTGACCCAGAATAAGTAGAGTAATAGAATGGAAAAAAAGAAGCATCATAAAGCTGTAGAATAAAAGGGTTTCATAGACATGAAGGGGTGTGATAGTATCAAATTATGCTATAGAGAAGATAATAACTACTCAACGGCTATTGAAAATTAGGAGGTCTTTGGAAATTCTGAAGGAACAATTTCTAAGGAAGAGTGGAGCTGGGATCCAGAGTCCTCTCTAAGATGAAAGTCTAAGAAAGCTGAGTGCCATGATGACATAGTGTTACAACTCATTGCTCTTGACTTCCCATAAGAACAAAGTCAGAAGAACCCTTTTTGGCAGACAATACCCAACACAGTCTTACAATAGGACGTTCACCTATAGAGTAGTTACACTGTATAGTATTTCTGCCTGAAAGCCAGAATCAGACTGAAAGACTTTCAGGTAGGCCTTCAAATGGCATGTAGGACATCATCGTTAAAAAGGACTAGGATATCACACAGTCCGACCCTCTGAATTTTTAGATGAAGAAAATCAAAATTTTCCCTGTTTGGTTAAATAAATTCCCAAAGGATCTGCAGCCTTTTGGTGGCAGAGCCAATTCTATAACCAATAATCCCTGAATCCTTTACTATCATTGTGTCTCCCAAGAATATATCACTCACCTCTGTGAAATAACCTCTGCTGCCCTGTAAGAAGTGACAGAAGCAAACAGTAGGGACACATAATGGCTAGAAAAACCTGCTTCTCAGCCTGGCCTGATGGAAATGTGCTCTGCGTGTTTTGTTGGGGTCTTCCAGCTTGAAAGCTGATACTTGTTCGTTTGTCACTGATTCGACGAATCTAGTAGAATGCTCCCTTTCTTTCCTTGTCACAGTGATTTTGGTTGCAATGTGCCAACTGGGATGTCAGTGAATGACACCATTTATCCAACAACACAGCCAGATTATCTTAAGATAGCTCTATACACCTGGGGGAGTAAGTCCTGCTGTTCCATGCCTGTGTATTTCCCTGATGGTGAGAGTTTTGCCTCAATTACCAGCTGAAGTCTTCTTTTTTCCCCTTTTTAGCTTTTAATGTCCCTGTATCTAGGTTTTCTTGCCTTTTTGTTGTTAAATAGCCTTATTGAGAGCCTTATATTTTACATACTATATAATTCACCCATTTAAAGCATATAATTCAATGATTTTTAATATATTCGTAGAGTTGTACAACCATCACCATGGTCAATATTAGAACATTTTCATCACCTCAAAAAGGAAACCTGTAGCTTTTAGCTATCATTCCCCTATCCCTGCTACTCCACTCCATGCCCAAACCTAAGCAACCACTAATACATCTCTGTTCCTATAGAGTCCCCTATTCTGGACTTTCAAATGAATGGAATCATATAATATCTGAACTTAGATGACTGGCTTCTTTCACTTGGTATCATGTTTTCAAGGTTCATCCGTGTTGTAATATGTGACAATGTTTCATTCTTTTTATGGACAAATAATATTCCGTGGTATGGGTACACCGCATCTTGTTTATCTGTCAGTCCATTGATGGACATTTGGGTTGTTTCCACTGTTGGCTCTTATGAATAATGCTGCAATGAGCGTTCACGCAGAAGGCTTTGTGTGGAACTCCTTGGAGTTCAGCCACTGTGATGATTAAGTTCTGGGCATGGTCCTTAGCCTTCCCTGTCCTCCTCCTGGAAAAGATGAGAGCTTCTTAATGCACTTAGCCTTTCATTATCTTCTTCTGTCTCATTCATCGAGCTTAGCAATAGCTCCTCAATGCCATTGCCCTTATAATTAGTATTTCCCTCATATTCATAAAATGCCTGATACCTTTGCCAACTAGAATAGTCTTTCCCTGGGACTTACTGCTCAGCAGAGCAGCCCTGGTGCAAGCCATAACAACTGGATCACCACTTGGTGCCAGGCTGTTTGTGCTCCACTCACCACCAGCCACAGGCTTCTCATTGCCAGCCGGGCAGAGGGAGGTTCAGCTCCCAAACCCCATCTGACTGCTTGCTGTACCTTTTGTGGACTGCTTCTAGCACCATCCATTGCAGATTGGGTTCTTCGGGAAGCAGACTCTGGAGTTTGGCAGGCAGGATATTTATTAGGGAGTGTCCTGGGGTCAACAGGGCACTGTTGTCAGGGAGGGGACAACAGTGGGACTGGGCAGAGGGAGAAGCTGAGATGTGCTTTGGGGCTAGAGACAAACTCAGATGACCCATGGGGAGCTCTGGAACTAACATGGCTCATGTTGTCTGTCCCATGTTGGTCCAAACTGACCAGGCCTTTATATCCCCGCAGTGATCTATCACCCAGTGTGAGTCACACGGGAAAGGTGCAGCCGTGGCCAGGGCAGCTCTCTGCAGCTCAGGCTGCCTGCCTGCACACCCCAGCAGGTGAGGCCACAGGTCCTCCTTCAAGCAGGGATTTGGTGGTGCATCTCTAGCTCCATCACAGTGCTTTATTGGAAGGATTCTCCAGAACATTCTAGGAAGCAAAAACCCTCTACATGCATTTAATCTCCTCTCCATGGGAAAGGCTGATACTTCTTTTCAGAGCTTCCTTAGACTCAAGTGCCTGTTCCCTCGTGCTCTTTGAGAAGGCGAGAGGGCATGTGCTTTGCATGTCGAGCCATCCCCCTCTGACCATGGCACCGTGTTCTCCTTCAAAACGTTGATTGTTCAAGTCTTAGTACAGAAACCAGTGCAAAACTGCTAAGGCAAGAGCTGGGGAAGGGTGGAGTAATGTTGGAGGCTGGGTGCAAGGGAAGGAAGAAAATAGAAGCCTTCATCTCATGAGAACCCGCAAGACCTTAACATTAGCAATGTAGAGGAAGCTTAGTAAATAGCATTTGATGATGATGATGCAATAACATCAACAGCATGTGACCCCTTGTCATTTTTTCTTTGCACAAAGAATAATCTCTCTCTCTCTCTCTCTCTCTCTCTCTCTCTCTCTCTCTCTCTCACTCACACTCACACACACATGCATTTTCAGCTTCATATCTCAAAGCATTCGACAAGCTTAAAATTCACGCACCATCCACCTACAAGGACAATCTTGCAGCTCACAGAAATGCAGCCTGCTCTTAAACAGCAGCTGTTCCGTGCAGGGCGATGCCACAGAGGAGCTCGGGGCAGGACCTGAAGACAAACGACCTGGGTGAATCAGCAGGTGGAATTCCAAGTAGCCTGAACATAGGGAGCAGACAGCAAAAAAGTATTAATATAATATAAGGAGCAGCTATAAAAGGCCTTCATAGTCTCACCTCCTTACCAAAAGTGCTCTGGACTCTTACCTGTCCACCAACCCCTGAAACCTAAAATAGATGGCTGCTGGATCCAGAAAACAAGAAAAGAAAACGTTTAAGGAAATACACATCGCAGCCTCCCAATAGGAACTGTGAGTCTACACAGAGTCATCTGTGTCTAGGTGGCTGAGTGGCTGAGACTCAGAGAGCATGCGCTCATGGGAACGAACACAATTTCCACTGTTTCAGTTAGACTTGCAAGTTAAAGGTTATAATAAAATTTGGGTGCAGGCTGTCCCCAAGTACTTGGTGCTTTTCTAGTTGTTTAGAGAATTTGTCCTAACTGGATTTCATTAATCCACAGTGGTGGTGACAACATATGGATGACCATTTACAAAAACAAATCAGAATGATGTTTTAGACCTTTCACCTCAATCTCATGGCCTCAGAGCCCAGAGAGACAAGTATGAAAATGGGGTGTCTGATTAAAGCCAGAAATAAACACAAACGCTGCGTCTATTCACTTCCCTCCCTCTCCTTCTTGCTTCCTTTCCTTTCTTCTTTCCTTCTTCAAGCAAACATGTTTTTAGTATATATTTTTTTCTTTGACTTCTACAAAGTTGGATAAATATACCTCTTCTGAATCAGGAGAGTGAATGCTAAAAATACCAGGTGCTTTTTCTCATTTTGATTTTTTAAAAAATATTGCACTAAAAACATTGGAAGAGTAAAGCAAAGCAAATCGTTCAGAATCACATCAACTGTCTTTATTTGTCCTTGTTTCCTTCCAATCTTCATTTGTAGAATTGAATACAGTGCAGGGACAGTCACAGTATGGGGCAATTTTTCCCTTCTGCATTCTTCACTGAATTCTGAACCACTACGTTTTTTCTTGCTGCATCAGGACTCATTTGCCAAACATGCTAGAATATTCCCTGGGCAAAAGCAAGGACCTGGGCTGTTTTGTTCACTGTTTCAGTGTCTAAGACAGTGCTCGGCATGTTGGAAGCATTCAATAAATATTTGTTGAATGAATCAGAATCTTTGCAATTATACTTTTTGACAACTGCTAAAAGTCCATTAAGTAGAGTGTATGTTTGTTTGCTGCCGTTGAGTGTTCCAGGTGCTCTTCCATGGTGTATGTGCGACAAAACAATAGCCATCACCATACCTAAAGCCTCTCTCCTTCACTTTAGTTATTTCCCTAATACGAAGTCTCGAAAAGTGCAGTCCATGTTTTCAGTGGTCTTATAATTTTCATGGATCCCGATATGTGTTTCCAAACTACTTTTCCAAAAGGAGTTTTTCAAACACGCCGCTGCTATCAATGCCTGCGTGTGTTGTCAGACAGTTTCCCAGCTTAGCGTTCAGGGTGGGGACCAGGCACAGGGACCAGATGGCAAGCGAGGACAAGGGGATCAGAGTTTGTGAATCCTGGGAGCTCTCGCTGCCTTCAACCCTCTGCCTTAGAAACTAACCCGATGCTTTTCTCTGATGTCTGTGTGTTTCCAGGCTCTTCACTTAAAGGCGTCCCCTCTCTTGCATTTGGTTTAAATCATCAAGAGCGAGGTAGGAGCTGGAGCCCAGCTAGGAGCCGATGCTGACGGCAAGTTGGACCCGCCGAGTCACCTCGTGGAGCTGTTGGGTTCCACGTGGCCGAGCGGAGCCCTCGCACTTCTGCAGCCTCCATCTGCTCTCCTGTCGCAGGGCCTCACGCTCCTCTGGGGCATCGCTGAGCTTGCACAGGACTGTACAAATTTCGCTTCCCCACCCACTCCTTCTCCGAAGCTGCCCGTGCTCAGCCGAACAGCTCCCAGCACTCCACAGCCCGCGGGGCCACAGGGGGGCACAGGCCCCGGAGGGAAAGTCACACAGAACGTCCAGCGCGGCTGCGTCCGGCTCGCCAGTGTCGTCCTGCACACGTGGCGTCCGAGGGCATCGCAGAAAATACCTTGGGCGTTGCTGTCGGAAGCCCGTGTTCTATTCCCAGCTCTGAGAAGCTGCAAGACCATGGGTGGATCACTCGCCACCTGCAGTCCTCAGCCTCCCTCTGGGTCAAAGAAGGAGAACAGCTGTTCTTGCATCTCTCTCCTGGTTGGGGTGAGAATGGAACGGAACAATGTACGGGACTGCTTTGCAAACTGTGGAGCGCTAGGAGACAGAGAGCATTGGTATTATCGTTTGAATGCCAACTCTGAAGTACCCAGAGAGCAACCACCGTTGCTTGCCCTAAACCAACAGCCGTTCTGTAACCTTTCCTTGCTAGCTGAGCCCCAGTTGTGTTCGGGTGGCAGGTGGCTTGTGTATGTCCAGAGCCCTGGAATGGATCACAATTGAGCTGGATGAATGATGGAAATCCCAATCCCTCTTTGCTCCTCGGAGGCAGGCAGGTGATCTGATTCAGACCCAGGACACCTGGGGAGAGATACACCTGCCCCTCCTTTCGGCTCAATGTTGCCTTGTGAGGACCTGGCGCTTTGTGCTGCCGCTGCCGTTTGGCATGAGGACAGGGAGCGCCAAGAACAGCACAGGTCGCTGATGCAGGGCCCTGATGTGGTTGAACCGGTGCGTTACCCACCTCTGGAGCTGTCATCTCCAGATTCCTTCATATGTGCAATTTTCAAATAAAACCCTGTGGCTGACATCCGATATGCTCTTACCTAAAGGCACAGCGGTGAGAAACGTTGGGGGATGGAATTGATCAAGTTTGATCAAATCTAAGCAACTGATGGTATTGAGCAAGTTTTGGCCAGCGAGCTTGTTTCCTTGCCTTCTTGCTTCTACCTACTTTGCTTTACTGTGGTTCACTTTTAAAAGTGCAATAATTAATACGCTTCTGAGGCAAAACCAAAATCATACATGAATTTAAAAGTAAGTGGCTACAAAGAAATAGAATTAAAATAGGAGGAGCGTGTGATTATGCAAACGGTGGCCACTGAGGACAGGCGGGGGCCAGGAAGTCTACCCCGCAGGGAACGAGAAGCGAGGACTGAGAAGGGAGCAGGCGCAGGGCTGCAGAGGTAGGTATGGGGCGCCAGGGCTTCCAGAAAGTCTCCGAGGAAAAGAAAGGCCTTCTCCACCTGGAATGTGTTGCTCACCTCTCTGTCTGGCGTACACCTTGGTGCTTTCCTGAAATGCAACTCTTATTCCCAGGATCAGCCAGAGAGTTTGTATCTTTTATCGTAAAAGTTATCACTGTGGCCTGAATGAGTCCCCCAAAGTTCACATGTTGAAACTTACCAATGTGGTGGTATTAAGAGGTAGTGCCTTTAGGAGGTAAGTCATGAGGGCTCTCCCCTCATGAATGGGCTTGGTGCTTTCACCAAAGAGGCTTAAAGGAGTGCCCTGGTCCCTTCCATCTCTGCTGCCACATGAGGACACAGCGTTCGTCCCTGTCGCCCCTTCTTCCATCTGAGGCTGCAGCAAGAGGCGCCATCTTGGCAGTAGAGAGTGAGTTCCTGCTAGACGCTGAACCTACTAGAACATTCATCGTGGACTTCCCAGCCTCCAGAACTGTGAGAAGTAAATTTCCATTGTTTATAAATTGCCCAGTCCGTGGTACTTTGTTGTAGCAGCAGGAATGGACAAAGACAGTTATCAACTGAGGTTTTTGTTTGGTTTAATATTGGACCTTAAATGCATGAAACCGAACCAACTAGAATCCTTGATTTGTGACACAGAATCATCATTGGTGCTTATGTAGCCCCTCTTTTACTTTCATTATTTATTTTTATTACACAACAAATGCTGTTAAGCCACGAACACCTCACCTGAGAATTAAATATTGATAAAAGGTATATATTCCTACCTATGCATTCATCCACTATCCCACTTCCCTGCTTGCCTCTTATTATTTTTATTTGTCTGTCTATCTGTTTATTCATGGCTTCATTTATTTATTTATTTTAGTGACAGGGCCTCACTCTGTTGCCCAGTCTGGAGTGCAGTGGTATAATCACAGTTCACTGTAACCTTGCACTCCTGGCCTCAAGCGATCCTCCTGCCTCAGTTTCCCAAAGTGCTGGAATTACAGGCATGAGTCACTGTGCCCAGCTGCTGCTGGCCTCTTAAAGGAAGTTAATGCCTTGAATTTTATGTTTATCATTCTTACCCTTTTTTCTTTCTGTTTTGGGGTTATGATCCTGTATATATGTATGTCTAGCCAATATATTGCTTAATTTTGCTTGTTGTCTAATACTGCATAGCTAAGATTCATCCAAGTTATTGAATATGGCTGAAGTTAGCTTATTTTCACTGTGATGATATGACATTCCACTGAATGAATATACCACGGTTCATTTATTGATTCTCTTGTCAAAGGACATTCAGGGATATTTCCTCCCTGCCCTCCCCCATATAGAACAGGAATTCTGTGAACATTCTTGTATATTACCTTGGTGCACATGTGCTAAAGATTCTCTTAGATATTTACCTAGAAGTGGAATTTCAAATATACAAATATTCGATTAGACAAAATACTGCCACACTGTTTTCCAAAGTGATTATGCTGACTTAATTTCTCACTAGCAATATGTAGGCGATGCCACTGCTCATTTTGTCTCTAGTACTTGATATTGTCAGACTTCTTCATTTTATAATCACATGGGTATAAAATGGTGTTTAATTGTTCACACACTGTAGAGCCCCCTGAGGTTAAACATCTTTTTGTGTATTTATTGGCCATATGTGGTTCTTCTGTGAAATGCATTTTTGTGTTTTGGGCTCATTTTTCTATATTGAGTCATTTGTCTTTTTCCTGTTGATATTTAGGAATTCTTTGTTATTCTTGAGTCATCTTTATTGGCTATTTGTGATGCAAATATCCTCTTTTTCTCATCTCTTGCAAGGATATACAATTATTCTCAGAAAAAATAAACTGTTCTAAATACATATTAAGGAAGACTCCACATGAAGATGGGAAGACAAAGCCCATCCTGGGCGTTCCTGGCAAAACTCAGACTTTGGGAAATGAACCATGGCAAGACGTGACGTCCTGGGATTGCTGGTGGGAAGGGCAGAGGGGACGCTGAGGTGAGGCCTGTCCTCATGGAAGCAGGGCGCTGGGGAGGAGGGGGTGCTGATGATGGAAGTACAAAAGGCAGGATGCTCTTGTGAAAGAAAAGGAGAGGGCTGATTGTGAGCTAAACGAGCAAGACGACCTTGTGTTGGTTCATTTTTCTTTGTAATGTTGTGTCCATTTTTATTGAAAGACTTTTTTTTAAAATGCTTTCAGATTTACAGAAAAATTGAGAAGATGGTACAGAGAGTTCCCTTATACCCTACCCCCAGTTTCCTCTATTATTAGCATCTTACATTCATATGGTACATTTGCTGGAATTAATGAACCAATATAGATGTATTATTATTAACTAAAGTCCGTAGTTTATTCAGATTCCCTTACTTTACTCCTTTTTCTGCTCCGACATCCTCTCCAGGATGCCACATTGCATTTAGCTGTCATGTCTCCTTAGGCTCCTCTTAGTTGTGACAGTTTCTGAGATGTTCCTTGATCTTGATGGCTGTGACAGTGTTGAGAAGTCCTGGCCAGGTGTTTCGTGGGAGACTCCAGTATTGTAATTAATGTTTTTTCTCACGATTACACAGGTGGTAGGTTTTGAGAGGATGATCACAGAGGTAAATGCCACTAATACCCCGTCTCCAGGGGTATTAGTTTCCTATGGCTGCGGTAACAAAGTGCCACCAAGGGGAATTGTTGAAATAAGAAATTTCTTATCTCACAGTTCTGGAGACCAGAAGTCCAAAATCAAGGTGTCAATAGGGCTGTACTCTCTCCTCACCCTCTAGGGGAAGACCCTTCCTTGCTTCTCCCAGCCCCAGGTAGCCCCAGGCACTCCTTGGCATCCATCTCCGTAACTTCAGACTCCACCTCCATCTTCACATGGACTGGAGACCCCTCTGTGTGCAGTTGTGTCCTCTTCTTATAACAACACCAGCCCTGTTGTATTAAAGGGCCCACCTTACTTCATATGATCTCACTTTAATTTAACTAATCATCTGCAAAGACCCTATTTCCAAATAAGGTCACATTTTGAAGTATTAGGGATTAGGGATTCAACAGGTCTTTTAGGGGGATGTAATTCAACTCGTAACACAAGGTTGTATATTATCAATATGATTTTTTTATTTCTGTTGGTGTTAAACTTGATCACCTGGCTGAGGTGGTATTTGTCAGTTTTCTCCACTGTAGAGTTACTATTTTTCCCCCTTTCTATACTGTCCTCTTTGGAAGGAGTCACTAGCACAACCCACACTTAAAGAGTGGGGAGTTACGCTTCTCTTCCTTGAGACTGTCTATTAACTCATTTAGAATTCTTCTGCATGGGAGATTTGTCTCTGCTTTTCTCCCCCATTTGTTAACATATTCAATCATTTATTTATGTCATTAAGGACTTTTGCATATTTATTTTGTGCTGTAGGTTATAATCCAATACTACTTTATTTGTTTTGTTGCTCAAATTTTTCAGCTTTGGCCATTGGGAGCTCTTTTAGTTGGCTCCTGTGTCCTTTTGACATACCCACATCAATGTGAGTTTGTTTGTTTTAATAAAAATAAATAATAAGCACTTCCTTATTTTCTAGAACTATATAAAATGCTCCAGGTCTATCGTATATATTTCCTGCCACAGTCCTTAGAAGTAGCCATTTTTCCAAGAGCTCTGGTTCCTTTCATTGAAGAATTGCATTAGAAACCAAGATCCAGGTGCTAAGATGCTCATCACAGCTGGCATGTCATTTCTTTCAGTCTCTGTCAGCTCGACAGAGCAAGAAAATGTGTGTGTTTATACTAACTCACATATGTACACATTACTATAAATATTCATATATATATAACCATGTGTATCTATATTAAGTTAAACACGAATTCCTACTGAGTGTCTCCAACTGTAATCCATGTACCATTCTAGCCTCCTCCCCTTTTCTTATCTGTGAATTCCCCCTCCAACTGTGAGAAATCCACCATCCATTTACTTAATTGTTCATTTCTAGTATACATGGATAGCAATATCAGAATTGTTAACCAGAACTTCTGTGGGGTATAACTTCATCAACTAGAGTACATGCTTATACACAATTTGTTTTGCCTTTAGTCTTACAGACGCCACTCATTTCAAAAGTTACTTAGGTCATCACTTTTGCTTCTCCTCCTTCATGGAGGTTGTTTTATATATTTATAATGCAGTTAGATTCTCTTATATAGTCTGCATTCCTTCCTGAGATCTCTTGACCTCCTAAATAGCTTTATTTTTAATTTACCTACATTAAGGTTCACTGTTTGCACTACAAGGCTCTATGGGTTTTGACAAGTGCATGTCATATATCCATCATTATAGTATCATACATAATGGTTTTACTACCCTAAAAATCCTCTGTCCCTCATCTATTCAACCCTTTCTCCCGCTAATCCCCTGGCGACCACTGATCTTTTTCACTGTTTCAGTAGTTTACCTTTTCTAGAATGTCATAATGTTGGAATCACATAATATGTAGCCTCTTCTGACTGGCTTCCCTTATTTAGCAACATGCATTTAAGATTCATCCATGTCTTTTTATATCTTGATACCTCATTTCTTTCTATTTCTGAATAATATTCCATTGTATGGCTGTACCAGTTTATTCAACTATTGAAGGGCATCTTGGTTGCTTCCAAGTTTTGGCAATTATGAATAAACTGCTGTAAACTTTCACATGCAGGAATTTTTTAGGACATAAGTCTTCAAATTATTTGGGTAGATACCTTGAAATGTGATTGTTGGATTGTATGGCAAGACTATTTTTAGCTTTGCCGGAAACTATCAAACTGCCTTTTCAAGTGGATTTATCATTCTGCATCCTACAGAGAGTTTCTGAATTTTTGAATTTCTGTTGCTTCACATCATCATCAACATTTGGTGTTGTCAGGTTTTTTTTTAAATTTGGGTCACTTTAATAGGTGTGTAGTAGTATCTTATTGTTGTTTTAATATGTAATTCCCTAACAATGTTGAACATCTTTGCATGTGCTTATTTGCCACCTGTGTATCTTCTTTTGTGAAGTGTACAGACATTTTGCCCATTTATTTTTAGTTGAGTTGTTTTCTTAAAGTTGAGTTTTAAAAGTTATTTGTATATCTTGGATACCAGTCATTTATCAGATATGTGTTTTGTAAATATATTCTCCAAGTTTGTAACTTGTCTTTTCATCCTCTTAACAGCACCTTTTTCAGAGCACACATTTTTCTTTTTTTATTTTAGCATATTATGGGGGTACAAGTGTTAAGGTTACGTATATTGCCCATGCCCCTCCTGCCCCCTTGAGTCAGAGCTTCAAGCATGACCATCCCCCAAACGTTGCACATCTTACTCATTGTGTTTGTATATACCCATCCCCTCCTCCCCCCTCCCACCTGCCCTACACCCGATAAATGTTATTCCTATAATGTTCACTGAGGTGTTGATCCATTAATAACAATTTGCTGGTGAGTACATGTGGTGCTTGTTTTTCCATTCTTGAGATACTTCACTTAGTAGAATGAGTTCCAGCTCTATCCAGGAATATACAAGAGGTGCTATATCACCATTGTTTCTTAAAGCTGAATAGTACTCCATGGTATACATGTATCACATTTTATTAATCCACTCATGAATTGATGGGCACTTGGGTTGTTTCCACAACTTTGCAATTGTGAATTGTGCTGCTATAAACATTTTTAATTTAAAAAAAATCCAACTTGTCAATTTTTTTCTTTCATGGATCATGTTTTTGGTGTAGCTAAAAAAATCATTGTTAAACCCAAGACTACTAGATTTTTCTCCTATTTTCTTCTCGAATTTTTTTGTTTGTTTCACACTTTGCATTTAGGTCTATGATGTAACTCAGAGTTAATGTGTGTGAAAGTTTTAAAGTCTGTGCTTAGGTTCCTTTTTTTTTTTGCTTTTGGATGTGTAGTTCTCCATTGAACTGTCTTTGCTCCTTTGTTAAATCCCAATTAACTCTATTTATGTGCTTCCATCTCTGAGCTGTCTATGCTGTTCCATTGACCTGTCTATTCTTTCACCAATACCCCCCTGTCTTGATTGCAGCAGTTTTATGGTAAATGTTGAAGTTGGGCAGTGTCAGCCCAATTCTGTCTTCTTTTTCAAGATTGTGTCGCTTATTATGGGTCTTCTACCTTTGCAGATATAAATTGTAGAATCAATTTGGCAATATCCACAAAATAACTCGGAATTTTGATCAGGATTGCATGGAGTCTATAGAAAGAGTAGGGAAGCACTGACCGCAATACTGAGTCTTCTTCCTATTTACAAACATAGAATATCTCTCCAGTTAATTTTTTATATGTTATTTTTGTCTTAGACTAGGGGAATAGAAAGAAGTAGCCCCTGAGGAGGTGACTCAGAAACATGAGACAAATCCCCCTTTTCAAACACAATTGAGGAAAACACTCAATATAGGGAAGAGGCAGACTGTAGGGCACGCATTCAATGAATAAACAAAGACCCAGGAGCTCTTTTGATATTTAGACAAAGCATTTACTCTATAAACAGGATTACTTAAGCCTTAAAACAAAAGCTCTGTTTAAAAAATTTAGTGCACATAAATATCTGAAGTACAGAAAGATCTGTGAGTATAAATCTGAGGTCTCATTTTTAAAAGAGAGAAAATGGAAACTTCATTTACTTGTCATTAGTTAGGCCAATGATCCATGACTGCATTCAGCTAAAATCTAATTTATCTCAGCAAACTAGGGCGTGGCTGCCACTGACAAAATGAGGAAATTAATGCAGTTCTTGTTATATTTGGGTCAAAATATAGTTTGATCTCAATTTTCTAGGTCATTCAGGTAAAACTTATGTCTGGGGCTGGAATGACTGAGTAACTAATTCATTTCTCTGTTTTCTCTGGTAGAAGATAAGGACATGCTGGTATTTCTCTGAAGGAAACAAAACAAAGAAAAAGCACAACCTGGATCAATTTTAGCATTAGTAGTGAATATATATTATGCATTCATTTAATCAACAAGATTTATTGAATACTATATGCCAGGCACTGTTCTAGGCACAAAAGAGAGAAGTATTCTGAAGAAAGTAAGAGCAAAATAAGGAGACAGGGATTGGAGGTCTTGTTTTATATGGTAGGGGTCCCCAACCTATGGTGAGTTGTATAATTAATTCATTATATGTTACAATGTAATAGTAATAGAAATAAAGTGCACAATAAATGCAATGCACTTGAATCATCCCAGAGCCATCCCCCCAACCTTGGTCCGTGGAAAAATTGTCTTCCCTGAAAACGGTCCCTGGTGCCAAAAAGGTTGGGGACCGATGTAGGGGTAGTGAGGGAAAGCTATGCTTTTAAAGTGACACTAGAGCACATATAAACCCAAAGGATAAAAGAGGCTGAGCCATGTGTGTATCTGGAGGAAAATGTTTGTAGGCAGAAAAAGGCCAGTGCATAGAAAGGAACATCCTTGGGGTTTTTGAAGAACAAGGAGGCCAGAAGTGTCAGGGAGCAGAGGAGGACGTCAAGTCACATTAGACACTGGGGCCAGGCAGACTATGCAGGGCTTGGTAGGTCTTGGTGAGGATCGTTGGAGGGTTTTGAGCAAATAAGTGAAATAATCTGATTTCCATTTTTAAAGTCTCCCTGTGACTGCCTTGAGACATTGGGTAATGAAATCAGAGGGTGAGGGGAGAAGACAGACCAGCTGGGAGCCTGGCGAGCAGTCCACAGGACCAACGCCTAAGTCACTAGAGGTAGAGTGGTGAGAAGAGATCGGATTGGGGATATTTTTGAATGCAGAGAAAACAGGATTTGCAAACGGATTGGAAGTGAGGTGTGACAGCAGGAGATTCAGTTAGAACCGATGGCGTCACCCGTGAGGTCTCTGCAACTTGTGCAGTCAACCCCTGCACCCAGGAAGCGGAGTTCCCAAACCTCTGCTACCTTTAGAGCATCTGAGAAGGAACAGGAAACACCACCCCAGAGGAGACAGCAGTTCGCCTATTTTCTTTATTCTTATTATAAATGTCCAGTTTTAGAAATGTTTAGGAATGTATATGTCTATTCTATAAAATTTGGAAAATAGAGAAAGAAGAAAGAAGAAAAATAAAAACAACTACCTTTCTGCAACTGAGCAAGGGCACTCCGCTACTAGTACTCATTATAGGTTCTTCCAGGGTTTTGCAAATCTACACTCACATATAGGACCACATCTAAATAATAATAAAAAAAATAATATCAGACTCATACTATACATTCTCCTTTAATTTCCTTTTTTTTTTCCTTCTAACAACCTGATATCATCTTTATTTTGTCATTACTTATCGCTCGTTGTATTAGTCTGCTTGGGTTGCCATAGCAAAATACTACAGACTGGGTGGCTTAAAACACAGACATTTATTTTCTCCCAGTTCTGGAGGCTGGAAGTCCAAGATCAAGGTGTTATCAGCGTTGGCTTCTAGTGAGGCATTGTGTCCTCACACTACCTTTCCTCTGTGCACTCCAGGAGAGAAAGAACTAACTCTGTGGTGTCTCTTTCTCTTCGTATAAGGCCACCAATCCTACCAGATTAGATCCCTTCTCAGTCCATTGTCTTGCTATAAAGGAATACATGAGGCTGGGTAATTTATCAGGGAAAGAGGTTTATCTGGCTCATGGTTCTGCAGGCTGTGCAAGAAGCAGGCACAAGCATCTGCTTCCGGTGAGAGCTCAGGGAGCTTCCATTCCTGGCAGAAGGAGGAGGGGAGCCTGTGGGTCACATGGCAAGAGAAGGAGCAAGAGAGTAGGGGAGGTGCCAGGCTCTTTGTAACAGTCAGATCTCAACTAATAGAGTGAGAATTCACTCACATTCATGAGTGAGTGAATGGCCCCAACACCTCCTACAAGGCCCCACCTCCAACATTTGGGATCAAATTTCAACATGAGATTTGGAGGGGCCAATTATCCACCAAACTCTATCAGGGCCCTGCCTTTATGACCTCATTTAACCTTAGTTATCTCCCTAAAAGTCCTATCTGTAAAAGTAGCCACATTGGGCATTGGGGCTTTGACTTATGAATCGGGAGGGGTGGGGAGACACAATTTAATTCTCAACACCCACCCAAAATATTCTTAAGATTTTTAAAACAAATATGAATTTGAAAATTATTCCACTCTTATTGATCGCTTTAAAATATGAAACTGATATGATATTGCTATGGTTTGAATATTTGTCCCTACCAAAACTCATATTGAAACTTAATCTCCAATGTGGCAATGTTGAGAGGTGGGGCTTTTATTTTATTTTATTTTTTATTTTATTTTATTTTTATTTCGGCATATTTTGGGGGTACAGATTTTAAGGTTTCAATAAATGCCCATTCCCATCCTCCCCCCACAAGTCTGAGTCTCCAGCATGACCATCCCCCGAGAGGTGGGGCTTTTAAGAGGTGATTGGGTCTCAAGGACTCTACCTTCATTAATGGATTAATCCATTCATGAATTAATAGATTAATGGGTTATCATGGGAAGGAGACTGGTGGCTTCATAAGAAGAGGAGCGACCTGAGCTAGCACACTCAGCCCTCTCCCATGGGGTGTGGGTGCTGCCTTGGGACTCTGCAGAGGGTCCCCACCAGCAAGAAGGCCCTCACCAGATGCACCCGTCAACCTTGGACTTCCCAGCCTCCAGAACACTAGTAATAAATTCCTTTTCTTTATAAATTACCCAGTTTTAGGTATTTTTTAAATAAGCAACAGGAACTTGGCTTAGACAAACCTATCGATATGTATTCCCCACTTCAGTCATGAAACAGACGGAGGATTGGACTAGAGCTTTCACAAGTGCCTCTGGATCCCCGGATTCTTCCACCGTGTGATTTTCAGATGTAAGAATCTTGTTTTAAAGCACACCCAAATCTGGCCTCTTCTATGTTTCCCTGGATCATAAATTCACATAAAAAGCACTTATCTTTAAAATGAGGAATTAAGGAAGGATTTTTTTTTTTTTTTAAAGAACTGTATTCTAATAAGCTGTGACAACTGGCTTCCCCAGCCCACCAGCACTATGTGTTAGGTCATTCAGGCTCCTTGTTTCCTCTTTTACTCTGCAACAGAGGCATTCTCTGATACCTAAAGCTAAATATAAGCCCAGTGCTCAGCTCTGTCATATGACCTTTCACGTGAGCAGATCTTGGGCAGAGCTAGAAACCGCAAAGTGACATTCTGGCTCCTCCACCATAGGAAGCCGGTGAGCAATTTCCCAATAAATATACATTTCTTTAATAGTATTTATTATTGCATTATTACATTAGAGGAACTCCGTGCCGGCTTCCTGATAAAGAAAAGTGATGTTTGCAGAGCCAACAGAATTCTCTAGAAGCTCTGACAGATGTGGGCTTCCATTTTCCTCAGTGATCTGGGAGGATGGATTATCTGCCCAGATGAGCCTAAACTCTCAAGATGCAAAAGCGCTAAGTCCAGAGCTTGGGTGGGAATGTGGGATGAGTTGTGTCCACATGGCATCATTAAAGGGCTTCCTAGGTTCCTGGACTCTATGAGGACAATAAGAAAAATACCTGAACTAATCAATTACATTTTCTAAACAAAACAATGGCTTTCCTAGGAAGGCAACTATCTTTATACTTAGCCGGGAAGGACAGCCCATGAGATCACACAGAGCCGAGTGGCAACCTTGGTTCTACCACTTATTAGCTGGGGGACCTTGACTAAAGTAGCCAGTCTCTCCAAGTCTTGGCTTTCTCCTCTGTAAGTTGAGATGTTTTGATGATGAACTGAGAACATGCTTATAGAGTGCTTAGCATAGTGTATAGTAATAATTGACAGTCAATATCTGGTAGATGCTATTATTACTGTTATTGTTATTATTATTATTATTACTATTAACTTTCTGCCATTGTTCCTATGAATCTATGCTGAGTAAGGTGTGCTGATGTGGGCTTGTGTTCCAGCACCTTCCAGGATCAATAGACCAATACGCTATTGCTATGTCTTTTAGTCTTTCTATAGCCCAGTCTTTTTCTATTATCCCTTCTTTGCTCACATCCTTCTTGTCCGACTCCAGGAACTCACACAAGCCCTGGAGGTTGTGCCTCCATGGACGGACTGGAGTCTCTCTGTTGGGAAGTCTAGTCCTTGGGGAGGATTCAACTGGGTGGAGAATGGAGACTGTGCTTGCGTGAAGACATCTAGGCCCACAGAGAAATCTTCTGAGATTTACAACTGTATTAACTCCCCTTAAAAGAAAAAAAAAGAAATCTTCTGAGATTGAGGAGGGGAGAGGGAGTGGAGTTTTCTCCCTTCCTTCCTTCCTTCCTTCCTTCCTTCCTTCCTTCCTTCCTTCCTTCCTTCCTTCCTTCCTTCCTTTCTTTCTTTCTTTCTTTCTTTCTTTCTTTCTTTCTTTCTTTCTTTCTTTCTTTCTTTCTTTCTTTCTTGACAAGGTCTTGCTCTGTCACCTGGGCTAGAGAGTAGTGGCCTGATTGTAGCTCCCTGTAACCTTGAACTCCTGGGCTCCAGTGATCCTCTCGCCTCACCCTCCCAAGAAGCTGGGACTACAAGCACATACCACCACACCCAACTAATTATTTTTTATTTGCTGTAGAGATGGGATCTCACGATGTTGCCCAGGCTAGTCTGGAACTCCTGGCCTCAAGGGAGCCTCCCACCTGGGCCTCCCAAAGTGCTGAGATTACAGGCGTGAGCTACTGTACCTGGCCCGGAGTTTTCTTGAATGGCAGAGATCTGGGATAACAGGATACTACATGCCCAGGTTTGTAAGTCTCCTTAAGAGATCTATATACCCTAGTTTGGGGAAGGACTCTATGCTTGGGGACAGTGTTGCTTCTCAGAAGTGCAAAAGCAGACTGAAAACCAGAAGATCCTTGTGGTAGCCAAAAAAATGGCTCCTCAAAGAAATCCATATCAAACCCCTGGAGCCTGTGAATGTTTCCTTATTTGGAAGAATGGCCTTTGCAGATATGGTTAAGGATCTTGAGATGAGTGACAACCCTGGATTATCTCAAAGAGCCCCAAATTGCATCCTGAACATTTCCTTATAAAAGAAAAGAGAAGACAGATAAGAGAAGACACCGAGGAGCAGGAGATGGGGAGACAGAGAAAGAGACTGGAAGGAGAGCTACCAGCCAAGGATTGTCCAGAGATGCCAAAAACCACCAGAAGCCAGGAGAGACAAGAAGGGCGTGGAGCCCTGCCAACACCTTGATTTAGGACTTCTGGCCACAGAACCCAGAGGGAATAAATTTCTGTTGTCTTAAGCCACCAAGTTGGTATTAATATGTGACAGTAAATGCAGGAAACTAATAAAAAGTCCTTCAAACTTTCTGGGAACTATATGTCTTAACCCTCCCCACCCCCAGAACTCCTAAATGATGTTAGGAAACAGTAGACCTTCCTACCCCACCCCCACCCGCACCCCATCCCATCCCTGCCTCCCAAAAAGACATGATTGAGATTAAATTATTCAAAATTATGCTAAATGGGACTTACAGCTAAATCTAAATCTAATTGTCAAAAGTACAGCTGAGGCTGGGCGTGGTGGCTCATGCCTGTAATCCTAGCATTCTAGGAGGCCGAGGCGGGCGGATTGCTCGAGGTCAGGAATTCGAAACCAGCCTGAGCAAGAGTGAGACCCCATGTCTACTATAAATAGAAAGAAATTAATTGGCCAACTAATATATATAGAAAAAATTAGCCAGGCATGGTGGTGCATGCCTGTAGTCCCAGCTACTCGGGAGGCTGAGACAGGAGGATCGCTTGAGCCCAGGAGTTTGAGGTTGCTGTGAGCGAGGCTGACGCCACGGCACTCACTCTAGCCTGGACAACAAAGTGAGACTGTGTCTCAAAAAAAATTTTTTTTAAGTACAGCTGAGTGCATTTTCTTGCACCTAATTCTTGTGGCCACAACCTTGTGGCCCTCGCCAGACTTCTCCTTCCCTCCTGCCACTGTCCCTGCCTCCACGGCTGCTGGGAATTCCAGGCAGAAGGACTATAGAAGCAACTGGGGCTTGCCCTTTGCCCTTTGCCCTTTGCCAGGACCTTAAGGCAGCAGACCCCTTCTCAGGGGACCCCATGTCTTCAGGAAGTCAAGACTAGCTCGTCCTCCCCAAAGGGAAAGGCTTTTGACATAGGCAAAGCACCTCCATCCCTTCTTGCTTCCAAATTCTCAAAGAATATAATCCCACCAGCATGTTCCTTCCCATCCAGTACCATCTAGAGCAGGGGTCCTCAAACTTTTTAAACAGGGGGCCAGTTCACTGTCCCTCAGACCATTGGAAGGCCAGACTATAGTTTTTTAAAAAACTATGAACAAATTCCTATGTACATTGCACATATCTTATTTTGAAGTGAAAAAACAAAACGGGCAAAAACACCCGCATGTGGCCCACAGGCCGTAGTCTGAGGACGCCTGATCTAGAGACAGCACTAGTTCGGGTACTTGTGCCAGGATGCAAACGCTGAGCAAAACCTCCCCAATTTACTAATTTATCACTATCCCTCCCACACCCTCCCCAGTGATCTTTCAAGCGCTGATGCGTTCCACACAGAATTCATAACTAGATTCCTTCCGTGGGTGTCCTCCTTGCTTGTTATTTACTGTCTAATGCATGCCAAACCCCGTCATCTTTTGTAGTCTGTCTCCCTGGTGTCGGGGACCCCCTTGAGTTCAGTACCACCTAGATCTATTCTGCTGTGGACTCTTGCCCAGATATTTTTCTTACAATGCCAAGCCAGCCCAGCCCCAAGGCCAGCCTTGGCAGCAGCCTCATTAAGCTCAGCTAAAACTCCATTTCTCATCTTAATTCCTTTGAGCCAAGGCGCTGCCCTCTCTCTCCTCATATCTAACTGGCTTTTCCTGATGGGAAAATCATCACTACAGTCCAAGCCCTTCTCCCTTGCAGGAGCTCTTTCTGGAAGCCTATTAGGAGATCAGAAAGCGTAATAATTTTCTACTCATTGACAAGGCTTTAACTCTCGCCCTACCAAGTGATATTTTTTTTTTAAATGACAATTTGAACTGATAACACTTTTCCGCCCTCTCTCCTGACCAGGAAGGTCGCATATGGGGGCGTCTACAGGAAAAGCAGAGGACAAAGGTGGCTGTTTTTCTTGATGAGTAACAAGCACCATTTGTACAAGATGCCTGTGTACAATACAGTTTTCTCGGGCTTCAGAATTTAAGGCAGGAGTTTACACAGTAATGCAGTTCAGCAGGTAATCTGGAACAGACCATTAGACATGCCTGTTCTGAGCTCTTGGCTCTCCCCAGCATTGGTGATCTTTTTTATTCCGACTCCAGCATTCTGTCATTTTCTGAGCCCCTTATTTCTCTCCAGGAAACCTTGCATCTCCTTCTTAAAAATCCACACAAGCTCCCTGACATCCTCGTTCAGAGACATGTCTCTGTCTCTCTCCCGGCCTGTCCAAGCCACACTCTGAGGGCTACAGCCACAGGCCAAATGGTTTCTCAGGCTGCTCTGCTATGTTTCCTTGTTTCCTCCCCTAAGAGCAATTCTGTCCCCAGATCTTGAATATTTTTATCATCGTTGCATCTTGATTACATGCATTTCTTATATTTTTATATTTGTGGAATACAGAGTTTCTTTCTCCCAGATTTCATCACCTCCTTTTTATTTTCAATCAGAAGGAGAGAGATGAGAATCCTAAATGTGTGTGGTCAACTACAAGCAGGAAGGCAAAGAACTCAATTGATCTAAGCTGTGAGACGTGGGAAGGATACTAGAGAATGGAATTTCTCATGTCGTTGCTGTGAGTTCTCCACACCGGGGTTTCCCAGATGGGCCCTGCTGTGCCAGGGGGGTGAGGCAGCTGGATTGGCACGTGACCTGCTGGCACTCCCACCTTGTCACCCACGATGGCAGAAGGCAGAGAGAGAGGAAGGAAGGAAGGAAGGGAGGGAGGGAGGGAGGGAGGGAGGGAGGGGAGGGAGGGAGGGAGGGAGGGAGGAAGGAAGGAAGGAAGGAAGGAAGGAAGGAAGGAAGGAAGGAAGGAGAGGAAGGGAGGGAGGGAGGAAGGAAGGAAGGAAGGAAGGGGAGGGAGGGAGGGAGGGAGGAAGGAAGGAAGGAAGGAAGGAAGGAAGGAAGGGGAGGGAGGGAGGAAGGAAGGAAGGAAGGAAGGAAGGAAGGAAGGGGAGGGAGGGAGGAAGGAAGGAAGGAAGGAAGGAAGGAAGGAAGGAAGGAAGGAAGGAAGGAAGGGGAGGGAGGGAGGGAGGGAGGGAGGAAGGGAGGGGAGGGAGGAAGGGGAGGGAGGGAGGAAGGAAGGAAGGAAGGGGAGGGAGGAAGGGAGGGAGGGAGGAGAGGGAGGAAGGGGAGGGAGGAAGGAAGGAAGGAAGGAAGGAAGGAAGGAAGGAAGGAAGGAAGGAAGGAAGGAAGGGGAGGGAGGGGAGGGAGGGAGGGGAGGGAGGAAGGGAGGGGAGGGAGGAAGGGAGGGGAGGAAGGGAGGGGAGGGAGGAAGGGGAGGGAGGAAGGGGAGGGAGGGAGGAAGGGGAGGGAGGAAGGGGAGGGAGGGAGGGGAGGAAGGGAGGGGAGAGAGGAAGGAAGGAAGGAAGGAAGGAAGGAAGGAAGGAAGGAAGGAAGGAAGGAAGGAAGGAAAGAGAGGAAGGGAGGGAGGGAGGGAGGGAGGGAGGAAGGAAGGAAGGAAGGAAGGAAGGAAGGAAGGAAGGAAGGAAGGAAGGAAGGGGAGAGAGGGGAGGGAGGGAGTAAAGGAGGAAGGGAGGGGAGGGAGGAAGGGGAGGGAGGGAGGGAGGAAGAAAGGAAGGAAGGAGGAAAGGAAGGAAGGAAGGAGAGGAAGGGAGGGAGGGAGGGAGGGAGGAAGGAAGGAAGGAAGGAAGGAAGGAAGGAAGGAAGGAAGGAAGGGAGGGAGGGAGGGAGGGGAGGGAGGAAGGAAGGAAGGAAGGAAGGAAGGAAGGAAGGAAGGGAGGGAGGGAGGGAGGGAGGGAGGGAGGGAGGGGAGGGGAGGGAGGAAGGAAGGAAGGAAGGAAGGGAGGGAGGGAGGGAGGGAGGGGAGGGAGGAAGGAAGGGAGGGAGGGAGGAAGGGAGGGGAGGGAGGAAGGGGAGGAAGGAAGGAAGGAAGGAAGGAAGGAAGGAAGGAAGGAAGGAAGGAAGGAAGGAAGGAAGGAAGGAAGGAAGGAAGGAAGGGGAGGGAGGGAGGATATATCCATATATCCATGATCTTCACTGCCATGCTCAGAGTCTAGGACGGTATCTGCAGAATCAGTGCTCTGTGAACACCTGTTGGCTGGCGAATGGAAGGACAGCAGAAGATGGTGGAAAACTGAAGTGTCAGGAATAGCCATGAATTTCGAAGAAGAGTAGTTTGGGCTGGGCGTGGTAGGCTCGCCCAATAAGACATCAAGACACCATAAAGCTCCAGGGTTTAACATATAATGTGATAAACTCCCTTAGACCTTTCTCAGGAAGCTCTCCCCATAGGGTAGGTTCAATCAAAACAAGGCAGTAAATGGGGTGGAGAAATACAGAGGGAAACAAGGTGGCCCAAGAAAGGGGACAGAAAACCAAGTGTGGGAGGAGGAGGACAGGAACCCTGAGGCGGGGAAGCAGAGAGCATCCCTAGGATGGTGGCAAGTAGAGACCCCAGGGTGACAGCTGGGCGGCCCGTCCAAATTGGAAGAGATTGGACGTCCATGGGAGGGATAAGGGTTGTGGATGAATGCTTTAGGAGGAGGTTTAAACAATTGTCCACAAAATATGAGATTGGGTTACTGAAAAATACTTCGAAAAATAAGCAAATGAACAAAAAGCACTCAAAACAATGGCTCACTGCAGGGGATAGTTTTCTAGAAAAGGCAAAACCATCATATTCCCAACACGGCCTGGCTGTAAACAGCATGCATTTGAAGAGACATAACGGTGCTGTACACTGATCTAAGCAAGAATATGCGGAAAGGATGGTGGCAGTGACATGTGCAGATGTGTGGTTAACGGCTCACCTCTGGCCCATTTCTGACGTCCCAACAACAAGAATTCCTCAAAGAATTATCTTGGCATGAAGTCTCCACTTCCTCACTCCACTCTTGTCTTAATACAAAATACTAGTTATTCTTATCAGGAGTGGTCAAGAGTTCATTAGTTTTTACCAACACATTTTACCGATGTCATTATTTACCAGCCTTGTTATACTCTACTCCTAATCTGGGTCTACTTTTGTTCTTGCTAAAATAGATTAATTAGCAATTCCTCCAACAAAGATCTGTGAGTGATAAACCCTTAGCCTGTGTACGTCTGCAAATGTCTCAGTTACATTTCCCATTCTTGAAAGACAGTTTAATTGTGTGTAGATTTCCTGATAGCAGTTGTTTTCGCTCAGCACCGATTTCTGGCACCATCCATTGCTCATGGAAGTCAAGCTTCAGCCTGATACTCTTCACAGGGACCTGTCTTTTCTCCCTGGTAGCCTCTTAGATTTTTCTCTTTATCCCTGACAGTCTGCCGTTCTGCTATGAAGTGTCTAGGGCTGGGTTTATGTGTTTTTATCTTGCTAGAGACCTGGTGTGCATTTTCAATTTGAGGACTTGAAGATTCGTGTCTTTTGCAATTCAGGGAAATTCTTCTAAATATTGATTCTCTGCCATTCACTACTTCTCTTACTCTTGTTGGGCACACGTGGGAGCCTGTCAGTCTAGCTTCTCAATGTTGATGTCTTCGTTTCTATGAGCTGTGTTCTGGGTCACTTTCTTGGTAGTATCTAATTAATAAATTATCTCTTCAGTTGTACCCAGTTCAGCCACAGATCTGTCCAATCTGTGCTTTAATTATTTTAATAATCCTATTTTTCCTCTCTGTAAATTATAATTAATTCTTTATAATTATTTTTTTAAATCTCTGTTTGTGATTCATTCATTCAAGGATAATTTATTAAGTTGGGCACAGTGGCTCACGCCTGTAATCCTGACACTTTGGGAGGCTGAGACAGGAGGATCACTTGAGGCCAGGAGATCGAGACCAGCCTGAGCAACACAGTTAAACTCCATCTCCACAAAAAAATTAAAAAATTATCTGGGCATGGTGGCACGCACCTGTAGTCCCAGCTACTCGGGAGGCTGAGGCAGGAGGATCGTTTGAGCCCAGGAGTTGGAGGTTGCAGTGAGCTATGATAACGCCACTGCACTTTAGCCTGGGCAACGGAACGAGACCCTGTCTCAAAAAATAATCATAATAATATTGATTAAGCATCTACAGAGTGCCAAGCACTATTCTAGACCCTGGGGGACTTGGCAGTAATAAAACACACAAGCATACATTCTCTCTGCATAAAATGAGTAAAATAGATTAAGTAAAACACAGTAAACTATAGAGCACACCAGTTAATGGTAAGTGCTATGGAAAAAATTAAACCAGAGGAGGGGAAGAGGGAGTGAGGGGCTGCCTGACTGATCAGTGTGACCCGGGCTTCTCTGTGGGGATTGAGGTCCCCAGGGCATAAAAGGCAGAATGAGCCTGGGCACTGTCACCGGGAAGGCGGTCTTCGTCCTCACTCTGCTCATGGACAGGCAGAGGCCAATGGAGGCAAAGAATAATGGCCATGATCTGACAGGTCTTGACCTAAAAAAAAAAAAAAAAAAAATTAAGAATCACGGACAAGTGGGCGGGGCCACCGTGCTCTCGTGCAAAGCGCCCAGAGCTCCAATGCCTTTTGGGTCATAATTTCTTATGCTGGCTCTATGGGTATTATCACTTCCTTTTATCTTTGAGGAGTCAAATAGACTTAATTTCAGTTCATTTCAGATGTTTGCTCTTCTATTTGAAGGGCTTCAGGAATTAATTTTCCTGTTTGTTCAGCTTTTTGGTTATTTTTCATTATATCAGTTTGTTTTTTGTGCTTTGGGATTTTAATATACAGACTCATCTTCAGCAGGAGGAGAAGGAGAGAGAGAGAGAGTTTCCTCTCCCGTGATCATGTTTGGTTGTGTTTAATTGCATTCACCCAAGTCAGCGGGCTATCCTGTTCCAAAACGGTGCTTACATGGGTAGCCACAACTCCTGGTTTTGGCAATATCGCAGACCCTGGACAGCAGGAGGTTTGAGCCAGGAGCTCATTCTATTTCGTCTTGGGTCCCTATGCTACCACAAGACACACCTTCATGCAGGACAGGTGGCTTTGGAGAGGTCACGGCTGGTTCTGTGAAGAATTGAACTTGAGGCTGCCTTTGGCAAATGACAAGTTCAGAGCCTGTATCCTAGAGTCCACAGGCTTAGTCCTGCCTGCCTGTGTGTGTTTGAGACCACAAGATAGCTTTTAATCTTATTTGGGACGGCACTGATATCTTTTTAAGATTGCTGCTATAGTTTGGATATGGCCTGTCCCCACCAAAACTCATGTTGAAATTTGATCCCCCAATGTGGTGGTGTTGGGGTGTCACCTCCTACTGGGAGGCGTTTGGGTCCTGGCAGAAGCTCTTTTTTTTTTTTTTTTTTTTAAAACAGAGTCTCGCTTTGTTGCCCAGGCTGGAGTGAGTGCCATGGTGTCAGCCTAGCTCACAGCAACCTCAAACTCCTGGGCTCAAGCAATCCTCCTGCCTCAGCCTCCCAAGTAGCTGAGACTACAGGCATGTGCCACCATTTTTTTTTCTATATATATTAGTTGGCCAATTAATTTCTAGTTTCTATATATAATTTCTATATATATTAGTTGGCCAATTAATTTCTATTTATAGTAGAGACAGGATCTCGCTCTTGCTCAGGCTGGTTTCAAACTCCTGACCTCAAGCAATCCGCCCACCTTGGCCTCCCAGAGTGCTAGGATTACAGGCGTGAGCCACCGCGCCCGGCCGCGGAAGATCTTTTGTGACCAGCTCATGCTGTTCCCATGGCAGTGAGTGAGTTCTCGCTCTGCCCAGACTGGATCTTTTATTCCTGTTTCCTTAAATGCCATCTATATCTTCATGACCCCCAAATTCGTATCCCCAGTCCAGATCTTTCCTCTAAGCCTGCAGCAGTCCCCAACCTTTTTGGCACTAGGGACTGTTTTCATGGAAGACAATTTTTCCACGTCCAGGGTGGTAGTGGGGGGAGGGCAGATAGTTTCAGGACGATTCAAGCGCATCACATTTATTGTGCACTTTATTTCTATTATTATTGCATTGTAATATATAACGAAATAATTACACAACTCACCATCGGTTGGAAACCCCTGCTGTAAGGGCCAGATGTATAAACCCAGCAGCTTTCTTTACTTCTCCATTTGGACAGAATATGCAAAACAGAACTCTGAGTTCTATCCTGCAAAGCTGCTCCTCCCTTGTCTTCCCACCTCGGTCAGCGGTGCCTCTGTCAACCCAGTAGCTGCTGGAGCAAAGAATCCAGGCACCAGCCTCAGTTCCTCCCTCCCCTCATCCCGCCCACGCGACACCCAGCACGTGCACATCCTGCCAATTCCACACCCCCACGCACCCAGACCCGGCCCACGGCCACCACCTGCCTGGCCACGCCTCCGTTACCTCTTACCCATGCCATCAGTGCCCCGTGCCACGCCCGCCCTCAAACTCCCACTTGGCCTCACCATATCCAGAGCGATCTTTTAAAAGCACAAACCAGACTTCCCAGAGTCCTGCCAATCTGGCTTGGCTGCCCTCTCTGCTCCAAGCCATCTTCTGCCACCCTGACCCTTGCTCCGGGTTCTCTGAGACTAGAATTGCTTCTAGAATGTGCCAGGCTGTTCCTCCACTGCTCATTCCTGGCACTCGCTTGCCCAGACTGTGCCTGGCTGGCTCCATCCCTTCCTGGATGTCCCTCCCTCAGAGACGCCTCCCTGCCCACTCTCAGCGACTGCTCTGTCTCCACGTCCCATGCAGTTCCTCCCTAGAATTGATCACAGTCTTTATTTTTTCTTGTTGTCTGTCTCTCCCTCTAGAACGAAAGTTCCATGAGAGCATTCTCAGGGCCTAGCACGAGAGGGGCCCCTCCCCACACACAAAAATCATTCGATGAATCAATATTTGGCCTCTTGCCCCTCTTTGCCGGCTGCCGCAGGCTCCCAAATCTCAAGCTTGAGGAATAGAGTGTCAGGTCCTTTCAGAAAATTCTGGCACTGACTTGTAAAGTGACCTGGAGTAAGTTACTTTACCTCTCTTGTTTGTCATTTCTTTCCCACGAGACACTAACTCAAAGAACCCCCAAAATGGACGTGTCACATGCCTGGGAAGCAGGCCGGGCAGCAAACAGAGCCTGGTCCCCATGAACCCAGGATGTTTGTTTGCAGGCGCTTCCTGTGCAATGGCTGTATTTATTCTAGAATCCGATTTAAGAAAGCTCCCGGGAGGGCCCTGTGTTCTGCTGCCATCTGGGATCCTAGCTGCCTGAAGTGGAGCTACGGAGAAGGGAAACAGCGCCGTTTCCGGACCCCAGAGCTGTCTGTTCTTGAATATTTCTGCTGCCCAATTCCCCTGTCAAACAGCCTGGTGTTGGGACACCTTTTTGGGCCTGTGGAATAATATGGTCAGGAAACTGCCCAGCTCCTCAAACAGGTCACATGAAACGACCAAACAGGTGGATGCTGCCTCTGCAAAGGGCTCTGGGGTGACAAAGGGTTGGCACTTTGAGAAAGGACGGCAGGTCACATACAAGGCCACGTGTGTGGTTCATCAGCCAGCACAGAGGGGAGGCGAGAAACCCACAGCTGAGCATGACGAGGCATGTCGTACTTCCCTGGACGCAATGGATTGCACTTT
Organism: Microcebus murinus; assembly: GCF_040939455.1. NCBI lineage: Eukaryota > Metazoa > Chordata > Mammalia > Primates > Cheirogaleidae > Microcebus > Microcebus murinus. The sequence continues at coordinate 45,069,955 of NC_134122.1, read as the reverse complement.
CTGCAGAAGACGTATTTGTAAGCCCAGAAAGTCTTCACTACAGATGGGACACGCTGGAAAGACACAGTATCAGAAAATGCATTTGACAAAATTGTAATATAAAGATATTTTTCTTCCTTTTTTCCCTCTTAGGGAAAAAAGGAAGAAATGCCTCTTAGTGGCATGCCTCTTAGTGGCATAATCCTGCAGGTATTTATGCACGTGTTCAGACCAGTCACTGCAACTGCATGAAATGAAGACCTTCGAGCATGAGGACAAGGACTGGCCCAGCAGGGCCCCACCTGGTAAGCTCCAAGGACCCTCAGGACAGCAGGACAGGACACCGGCTCTCCCTCGGACAACGGTCTGCCAAGGGTGTCTTCTCTTGCTTTATTTATTTATTTATTTATTTTGAGACAGAGTCTCGCTTTGTTGCCCAGGCTAGAATGAGTGCCATGGCATCAGCCTAGCTCACAGCAACCTCAGACTCCTGGGCTCAAGCAATCCTGCTGCCTCAGCCTCCCGAGTAGCTGGGACTACGGGCATGCACCACCATGCCCGGCTGATTCTTTCTATATATATTAGTTGGCCAATTAATTCATTTCTATTTATAGTAGAGATGGGGTCTCGCTTTTGCTCAGGCTGGTTTCGAACTCCTGACCTCGAGAAATCTTCCCGCCTCGGCCTCCCAGAGTGCTAGGATTACAGGCGTGAGCCACCGTGCCCAGCCCTTCTGTTGCTTTAGATGCCAGTATGCTCTGATGTAGGTCTGCTGCCTGGTTTATGGTAAACCAGGAATTCCTGACACTTAGGATCTTGGATGTGGTCTTCAATCTACAAATAGGGCGTTAGGATCACAGATTTCAAATTCCTACAAAATGAACCCACTGTGTGAGCCCCTTGCATTCATGGAGACGTGGTTTCCAGTTCGGAATGTTTTTGTTCCTACCTTCCCACACCAAACTCTCCCCTTGGAAGCGGTAACCTCTGTTTCCTGCCCTTGTGAAGTGGTGAGCCACTTCCAAACGGTGGGTGAGGAATGGAAATAACTTGTGAGGTTTGAGCACTGAGAACAGGTGTTCTCTTCCCTGGAAGATTTCTTGGGAAAAGAGACAAAATTTGAAATCCTGCTCGAAATTAGCTCCTCTCCATCATAAAGAGATTATAAATCCATCTGGGTAAGCAGATTCTCTCCAGAGAGAGTCAGGTGTGGCAGATCGGTGTGTGACTTACGTTGTTCTGACACTCAGCCATGCCTTCGTTCAACATGTATTTGTTACTTCCCAACATAGAGATCCAGCAGTAGGTGGGCCATTGTCCTGAGGGACTGGGAGACTTGGCTGGGACCTCCTGAAAGGCCTGGGCACAGTGGGGACTTTGGATGGCACACTGGGTGCCATGAGCTCAACAGGCAACAGAAAGAAGAGGAAGGAGATGAGGTAGAAAGGAGAGTGAGGAAGTGCCCCAACTGGATTTTTCCTAGAGTCCTGGGAGCGGCTGTGCAAAGGAAGGGCAAGTCTGAGTTCATTACCATTCTGAAGCTGCTCTCTCAATGTGCTCTGATGTAGGTAAGCCAACTCATTTATGACAAACCAAAACTTAGGAATCTTGCACTAGATCTTCTGATCTACATGTAGAGTCTTCATATCACTTATTTCAAATTCCTAGGAACTGAATGCAATGCATGAGCCACTCAACCATGAACGTTCCCTGAAGGTGGGAACCAATTTAATCACATATATTGAACGCTGAGTCCATTTCTCTTCAAATACTCTATTTAAAAAATCTACACTCCTTCCCAGGCCTCCAGTGCCCCCATGACCTGGCCCCAGCTCCCTGCTGACCTCTTGTGATGTCCTTCTCCTTGCTCACTAATCTCCACCCACAATGGCCTTGCTAATCCTTGAACGCAACCAAATTTATACTCACTCTAAAATATTTTTCTTGATGTTTCCCTTGCCTTGGGCACACTTCCCCAGAGTTTGATAATTCTAGGTCACTCTCATTCAGGTTTCAGTCTAAATGTTACTTCCTGGAGTTTTTCTTCTAGAAATGTTTCTCACACTGACAACAACTAGGAAGGCTGGTGAGATATAACTGTATTTGTTTGGAGGCATCAGAGAGCTACTAAATCAGCGAGAAATTATAGGTCTAAGAGAGAACAGAGGCCCAGAGGTGAGCCTGGCATTTGAGACCAGTTTTCCTCAGAGGTAGATACAAATTCTGAAAGTAGAAGCTGAGAGATGGAAAAGATGAATAGAATTCTCCACAAATCAAGGGACTGTGGGTTTCAGAGACTGCTGAGGAGCAGGGGCCCTGGCAAATAACCTAAGCTATCAGTTACCCGGAAATAAGTGTGGACTGATTGACCAGCCCTCACAAAGTCTGAAGCTCAGCTTCAAATAATCTAGATCTTTGGGTGAATTAATGTGATCTGGAATTGCTAGTGTTTCTAGCCTAGATGCCTGCCAGATGCATCCTTTCTGGAAGAATATAGCAGCATTAAAAGCCTTGGATTATTTTATATATATATATATATATGAAAAATATCTGGCACTTATTAAAACATAATCAGGCATGCAGGAAGATAAGACATGACTAAAAACAGAGAAAAATAGACAACAAAAACAGACTCACAAGGACTTCAGATGATAAAGCAGACACAAACTTTAAAACGACCATGATTAATATGTTTTAAGAATATAAAAGACAAAGTTAAAATTTATGATGAATAATTAGAAATTATGCTTACAAATTGTAACAGGTGAACCAAATGGAAACTCTAGTATGGAAAAATATGAGTGAAGTTAAGAACATATTGGATGGGTTTAACATCAGATTAGACAAAGCTGAAGAGAGAACTAGCAAACTAGAAGCTAGGGCAGAAAAAATATATCTAAGATTAATTAAATAGACAAAAAGATAGTAAATATAGAAAATAAGAGAAAAACAGGACACTGTGAAAAGTTCTAACATAGTTGTAACTGTGTTAGAACTGCTGAGATGGCAGCAGAAAGAGAATGGGGCAAAAGTAATATTTAAAGAGCTATTACTTAACCAACGAGAATCAATGGCTTGCTTGTGTGTGTGTGTATGTGTGTGTGTGTGTGTGCACGCATGTGTGTGAATTCTCTTGACAATGCAACAGCTCAAAATGTTTAGAAGTAGGAGCTTGGTGACATAACTTCACTGCCAGATTTATACTCCTATCCAAAGCCTACTTCAGCCTCCTTCAATGTGTGTGACCACTGTCACCAGTCCCACCCAGGGCCTCCCTCCCATCCTCTTCTCAGTCTGTGATGTTTGCTGGAGCACTAAAGACTATCAGTGCTGCTAGCCAAAAATTGTGGCCCTCTTTCCAAGTATGTCTGGATTTCACTTTCCCATCCCTTGAAAGTTAGATGTGGTCAAGTGTCTTGCTTTGACAATGAAATGTAACAATGATATATGGCCATTTGGGGTGGATGCTTTAAGATCCAGTGCTCAGGCCGGGCGCGGTGGCTCACGCCTGTAATCCTAGCACTCTGGGAGGCCGAGGCGGGTGGATTGCTTGAGGTCAGGAGTTCGAAACCAGGCGGAGCAAGAGCGAGACCCCGTCTCTACTATAAATAGAAAGAAATTAATTGGCCAACTAATATATATAGGAAAAAAAATGAGCCGGGCATGGTGGCGCATGCCTGTAGTCCCAGCTACTCGGGAGGCTGAGGCAGCAGGATTGCTTGAGCCCAGGAGATTGAGGTTGCTGTGAGCTAGGCTGATGCCACAGTACTCACTCTAGCCTGGGCAACAAAGCAAGACTCTGTCTCAAAAAAAAAAAAAAAGATCCAGTGCTCAGTATAAATTAAGGTATGTTCTTGTCCCCTTGACTTGGTGTCAAGACAGAGCTTCCTTCAACCTAGTTCCTGGATGATTCTAAGAAACAGCTTCCAGCTTACCTCTGAGGGCCCATTGGCATGCGTAAGAAATGATCCTGCATTGCTTGAAGCTGCTAAAACATCGGGGTCACTTGTTGCCACAGTATGACATAGCCTATGCAGACACATGTCCCTTAAATCTGCTTTCTCAGTCCCCTTGGCACCATTCACCTCCTATTTCAATCAAGTTCTGCAAGACCTTTGCCTTCTTGCTTTCTTTTGGGCAAATAGAACCTTACTTTCCCCTTAGGATCTTTGCTACATCTGTTCTTATTTCCTATTCCTCGTCGCTGAGGAGGGTGATGCTCTTTATTCCCAAGAATGCCCCTTTTATCTAGTTCCTTTCTTCCAGACAGCTGGCAGCTTTACACGGCGATGAAAATCTTTCCGGCAAATGACTAAAAATCATGTCCTAGGGAAACATCTACCTCCCTCATCTCCTGACTGCCCGAAGCCCAGCCTGCCCTGAACCCCGGGCCATTCCACCAGTACAGATCCGACCGCCACTGCAGTCAGATGGAGAAGCTTGCCTAGGTCTTGCCTGGCAAGGCTGCAGCTAGTTACGGATTCCGGGCCATCACCTAGCAGGCTGCTGGCATGCCGGAAATGGAAACAAACAACAGCCTTTGGATTATAGCTCGCCAGCCGTATGAAAACTAAGAAAGCAATCCTTCTTATGGTGGCCTGGGTGTGTGGTGAGCCTCATTTTCTGGGAACAAGGACAGAGGATGGAGCAAAATATTTCATCTATTTTCTTAATGCACAAAATTAGATGCATGCACGTGTGTACAGATACGAAAGGGCATTCGTCTCTGATGAGCAAGATAAAATTATTTTGCATTTGTATTTTTTCCCTAAGAGCCCCAGCAGTCTCTGAATTCAAATGCTCATGTTGTTGAAATTTCTGCACACACGCGCACACACACACACACACATGCACACACACCTATTTTCTACAAGGGAATAATGAAAGGTTTCTGTCCTTTCCAGGCAAAGAAAGATGAGTCATGAATATCATTTGAAGAAGTCCAGTCTCTTCAGGGGACAGGTGGAGTTCCTGACAAGCAGCTGATACCTGCTGGGCTCATCTCTTTGTTTCCTGCCAACAACGTATTCCACATTCTAGCAATGAGTCTGAATTGCTCAAGGCAGGAGTCCTGTTCTTTTTGCAGAAAGCTAAAAAGCCCATTGCTCTCTTTCTTCCCCCACAAAAACACAGCAAGTCATTTATCTGCGACTCGCCGCAGCTGGAGCAGAGATTGGCTCCGTGGCTCTGAGAAGTGGCGGCCGTTTCGGGGCTGCGCCCTGCTATGGTCTGTTGAAGCTCTTCCTTCCTGGGAGCCAAATGATGCCTCTCCCTGTAGTATTCAACAGTTGGCCAGGCTGACGGCTAAATCCTCCAGGCAGAGCTGAAACAGCTGCCACGCAAGGAACTATTTAAAAAATACTGGTGTTCCTTAGAGGCAGGAAGGTGAGACTGGCTGATTTCTTTGGAGTCCAGAGAGAAAATGGAAATGCAGTCTGTCTACCCAGCGCCAGCCGTGCTCGTGGGCAGAGCAGGTGGCTGACTATATGTTGGTATGTGAGGGGTGCCAAGAAGGGCCCCAGCCAAAAATGTCCCCCCACATCCAACTGGTCTTGAGATGCTAAATCCTTCTTTAGACATCCTTTGCTTTAGAGTTTTCTTTCCTTCAAATTCCTCCTTACCCATGCAGAGAATTTCAGGAGGGGATTATTCATCCTTAGTTCCTTGTTAGAGGCTGAACCCCTAAATTCATATGTTCCCCCAAAATTCATATGTTGGAGTCCTAACCCCCAGGACCTCAGATTGTGACCGTGCTTGGATACAGCATCTTTAAAGAGGAATTAAGTTAAAGTGAGGCCTTAGGGCAGGTCCTAATCCAACCTGACCGGTGTCCTTATAAGAAGAGATTAGGGTGTTGACACACACAAAGAGAAGATTGTGTGAAGACCAGGGAGAAAATGACCATCTACAAGCCAAAGAGAAGGACCTCACGGGAAACAAATCCTGCTGGCACCTTGATCTTGGACTTCCGGCTTCCAGATCTGTAAGAAAATAATTTTCTGTTTTTTTACACCCTAACCTGTGGTTTGTTGCCATGGTAGCCCCAGCAAATGGAAGCGCTCCTAATGTAAATTAGTTTGCCCTTCGTCTGCTCTTTGCCAACTAGCTGAGGAATAGGCACTTCGAAAGAAGAGAAAGGTGTGGAGAAGAGCCCCAAGGAATCACAAGGAAGCCGGGCCCATGCGAAGGGTGATGGGCTGGACTGGAAGGACGAGGCAGAGAGAGGGAGGGAGGGAGGTTCTTACAGCACCGCTGTCTGTATTGGGTTCCAAAGTGCCGTCCTGTTCAGCGTAGCATTTTGTCCTGACAGCAGTGTTTGAGGGAGACACTGTCTCCATTTATAGACGTGGAACCAGAGTCGCAGTCAAGTTTCTGCTGCAAACAGGCAAGCTTAGGAAGCAGCCAGCTTTTGTTTGTTTGTTATTTTTATTTTTTTATTTTTTTTTTTGGTTGGGTTTCTTTCTTTCTTTCTTTCTTTCTTTCTTTCTTTCTTTCTTTCTTTCTTTCTTTCTTTCTTTCTTTCTTTCTTTCTTTCTTTCTTTCTTTCTTTCTTTCTTTCTTTCTTTTTTCAGATGGGGTCTCACTATGTTGCCCAGGCTGGCCACTTTTCTTCTTGAATAACACAGAGAATTCTGGCCAGGTGGGCAGCCATGAACACCTCAGGAATTTGTCCAGGTCACTCATAATCTTCAGGGTGTCATTTAAAGGATTTTTGGAATAAATCCTTGTGTGTGCTTTGGATTAATCCACCTGGCTCTTGCAGGAAATGAAGGGGGAGGGGTTCTATGAGTTCAATCAACGAATATTCTGCTCATCTGGGAAAGGCTGTCTAGCAGGCATTGCCCGGACTCCCAAGGGAACTGAGACTTAGTCCTGGTCCCAAAGGGGGTCTCAGTCAAGGAAGTAGCTTGCAATAGAAAACCACTGGATTGGCCGGGCACGGTGGCTTATGCCTGTAATCCTAGCACTCTGGGAGGCTGAGGCAGGCAGATTGCTCGAGGTCAGGAGTTCGAAACCAGCCTGAGTAAGAGCGAGACCCTGTCTCTACTATAAATAGAAAGAAATTAATTGGCCAATTAATATATATAGAAAAAATTAGCCGAGCATGATGGCACATGCCTGTAGTCTCAACTACTCGGGAGGCTGAGGCAGGAGGATCGCTTGAGCCCAGGAGTTTGAGGTTGCTGTGAGCTAGGCTGACACCACGGCACTCTAGCCCAGGCAACAAAGCGAGACTCTGTCTCAAAAAAAATAAAAAAGTCACATAAGTGTTTATACACACGTACAACATACAACTGCAAGTGACACAGGACCACAATGTGGTTTTGGAGTAAGCCTTTTCACTGCTCAGCACTGACCCAGGTCCTCTTCTCTTTTGGGACCATGTGCCCAGTTCTGAATTTTCCCTTGGGCTCTGCTGTGTCCCCAACTCATTCCGTGAGGCCAGCGCTGGCTTCGTGGACGTGCAGAGTTCGGAAGGCCCCGTGCTGGGCTTGATCGTCTGCTCGCTCCGTCTTGAAATTCTTAGTATTTTTTGAGCTGGGGCCCCACAAATCATGTCATTGGTTCTGAGAGACGCCGAGCCACTTTTCTGTGTCAGGGCTACTGTCTACACTGCGGGAATTCTCGCCTCCCTGCGTGTCGTGCAGAACAGCAGGCAGGGATTTGTCAGTGCAGGTGGGAGGGGTACTACCCTGAACACCGGGACTCCCCCATCCAGCAGGGCGGGCAAAAAACTGGCCAAGGAGGTCAGGGACCCAGCCCAGTAGGCTGGGGTCGGGGCCGGACCTCCATCCTAGCGGGGAAATGGAAAGGAAGCTGGTAGCCAGCCAGGAACTCGGGCCCCTGGCCAATTCCAGCCGGCGGCGGGGAGGGAGGGGAGCTGTTGCTCTGTGTTCCTGCCACCTCCTGGGGACCTGCTGAGCAAGGTCTGACACCTGCAGGGCGAGGTCCTGCTGACTACCAGCAGGGAAGGACCTGAACCTTTCACAGCAGATATATAGCAACAGCTGGGAGTTGGGAAAGCCCAGCAAATACAGCCTAATTTAACAGGTGAAAAGGCTTTATGCTAAATCTGGAATTTTCATCAGCAGCATCTCCATAGCTCCATATCTGCTCTTATTTGCTGCTGTGTAGTTTTGTCAAAGTCCTAGAATTGAAGAGGGTGCAGCTTATCTTCAATGCTGGTATTGCAGTTTCTTCCTCTGCCATGGGAGTGAAAAGTCTCTCTCCCTCTCTCTCCTCTCCACCTCCTTTCTCTCTCCCCCTTTCTCTCTCCTCTCTCCTCCCCTCTTTCTTTCTCTCCCCTGAACCACTCTCCTGTCTCCCTTCCCACCTCCCCTTCTCTGCTTCCTCCTCCCCCCCTCCCTCTCCCTCCCCTCCCCGGATCCTGTGGGTCATGACCTCCACTCAGCCCAGATACTCCGGGAAAGTCCCCCCAACCCCCCAGCCTCCTGTGCTCACCCCCACACCCCCTCCCTTGGCATGAGCAGCTGATCTGAAACCCATCCACCTGCTGCCTCATGGGGACTTGCTGCGTCACTGTTTCATTTCCACCTGTGTCCTGTGTCCACCCCAATGCAGAGGCTTTGCTTTGGAGAAGGAGAAATACGAATGGACACACACATATTATATCATGGATTCTTTCTGGAAGTTAGAGCAAATGACCTCTAAGATTCCTGCCAGACTCTATTATGAATAACCCAAAACCTGGTGGATAAAAATTCTACCTGAAAACTGTCTGGCATCTAAAGCATGTAATCTACTCATATGCAAATCTACTTACATGCAAGCATGTAATCCACTCACATGCAAATCTACTTTTATGCAAGCATGTAATCTACTCACATGCAAATCTACTTACATGCAAGCATGTAATCTACTCACATGCAAACATGTAATCTACTCACATGCAAATCTACTTACATGCAAGCATGTAATCCACTCACATGCAAATCTACTTTCATGCAAGCATGTAATCTACTCACATGCAAATCTACTTACATGCAAGCATGTAATCCACTCACATGCACCGCTAATAATAAGGTGACCACAGCTGATGTTTATTGAGCACTAACTATGTGCCAGGCACGGGCCAATTGCACCACCTCATTTACTCATGGCAACAGCCGAGGAGGAGTGTGCCTTAACATCCCCGTGAGATCTGTAGTGCTTAAGTGATTCGCCAAAGTCACAGCTAGGAAACAAAGGGGCCAGGACTTGATCCCTGCTTCATACCCATCTGACAGCCCCAGCAGGTTGTATTTCAGAAGGAAGTCAGTCCCCGTGAGGAGAGGACCTCGTTTCCAGGCCCTGGTGGTGGCTCTTAAGCATGACAAGCTCTCAGATGCGGTCTCGCAGTCATGGTCTTGGGCCTGGAGCAGCTGAGCTAACAGGTTTTCTCCGTCCCTGACACTAACAACTCTGACAGTTCGTCCCATTCCTTTTATCTCTACTTCCTAGCCTTGATCGTAGAAATATTTCTATCTCAGCTCACAATTCCACATCTCAGTGCACAATCCCTGAATCCCGTGGAAGCTCAATGCCAAGATCAACAGCTCTGAAGTCAGGGGCAACGGTCCTCACTCCAGAAGGGAGCGCCCGGTTCACGTTGACGCCCAGCTGTGCTTCTGTTCGGGTGCAGCTGCCCTCGCGTGGTGTCTGCGCAAGTGACTTAGCCTCTGGAAGATTATATTTGCCCAGCTCTGCTTTCTGTTTTGTAAATCTGATGAGCCACTGTACTGTGGAACCCAATCTCATTGCCTTTAAGCATATTGCACTTGGCCACTGACTGATTTTCAGAAGCGTGTCAGACTAGGACAGTGAAGCAAATGCGTGTGTGTGCGTGTATGAATTCGTCCTTGTGTGTACATGTGTGTGCACACCCCATTGTCCCCATCACCGAGACTACAAACTGTGGCGTCACCCTCCGCAGCTTGCTTGCCACACCCACTGGCTGACACGCCCACATCCCTCTCTTGGTCCCGCAGATGCTGTCCCTATTCCAGGTCTCCTGGTCTCTGCCCCACAGGACTCTGCCGCCTCCTGCCCCGTCTGTCCTCACCCAGGCTCTTGCCTCTCCGATCCATCAATCACGTTAATGCCTGACCCGCCACCCTGACCTCAGGTCAGCCACGTCTCAGGACTTGTCAGAATCCCGCATGAACTGGAATCCCGAGTGGATGCTCATAAGCGTTGCATTCTGAGTCCCGCCAAACCTGTACCCACATCCACCCTCCAACCTCATCATCTGCTACACGTGCCTTAGAGTTCGTCCAACAACCAGGCACGGAATCAGCATTTACTGAGCCTCTGCTGGAGCCAGGGGTCCTGCTCCCAGCTGGGGCATATCTGTATCCAGAGCTCGAGTTTGCACGCAGCACTGACAGCGCCCTTCAAGGCCCACTGCACGGCGTGCCCCCAGCACTGCCCGACGCCAGGCAGCTCCCTCGGCTTGGAAAGCCCTGCTGCTTTTCTAGCCTGTTACAATCGTTCTCGTCTTCCAAGTCAGACATCCACCTGCTGTGGCCTTGATCCTAATCCTCTTGGAATCCATCCCTTCCTGGAGCCTGAGTACTTGACACTTAATCCTGACTTTGCTACTGACTACTTGTGTGACGTTGGGCAGTTTTCTTAACCTCACTGCCTCTTGCTTTCCTCATTCTGAAAACTGGAGGTAATAAAAATACCTCCTCGTGGGACTGTTGAGAGGACTTCATGAAGTTTTGGGTAGGAAATTATTTCTAGTGGCTCGACTTCCATGTGTTGCTTATGTATTGCTGCTACTTGCTACTACTTCTCATTCTGTCTGCTTCCTCTAGTCAATTTTTAGTTTCTCGCGATCAGGGATGGTCATTATCTTTGCACCCCCGTGTCACTGGCAGACAGCTTTGATTGTAGGAGATGTTTGATAAATGCTGACTTAGCTGATTTCAATTTCTACATAATTATAGATATATTTGGGAATTTTAAGGTCATTTTACCCATTCCTCTGCCTTCGAGTAGGACTTTCCTGATTCTAGGTAGGAGAGAGTCTGACCCACTAGCAACATATTCCACTTTCTGATATTTCAAACCAAAGGAGACCTTAGAGATCATTTCATGCATGGATGACAGATAGTTGCCATTTTATGTGCTGATGGATTAGTAATGGCTTTCTCAAGTGCTAGGAGTGATATAATTGATTAGTGATGTCTGCGCCTTGCACAAGTTGGACAGCTGGTAATGTGCACTTGTCTTGCATTTGCCATTCCCAATTTAGTCCATTGCTCTCATTTGCATATTAGGAAACTAATGTACAGAGAAGTTGAATGGCATGCTCAAAACCACATAGTGTCAAGGTACAAATCGGAAGTCCAGTGTTCTGAATCCTAGTTCACTATTTTTTAGAGAGAATGGAATTGGGGAAAGAAGAAGGAAATCCAATTGTGAGTCTTTGCCTCATTTCCCTGCAGATGTGACTGCCCACACTCATCATCCTGTGAGTTGGGAATGACGTCTTTGACGCACAGCACATGAGAGGCAATGACTCCCTCAAACCATGGGCACATCCTTTCCTTAGACAAACTGGCCCAACCTGGAATTTCCAGATGGCACCTGCCCAAATCATGGGGGTGTGGCAAGCTGAGTCCTAGGCTTCTTCAGAAAAGGGGCCATCACAAAGAAGTTCCAATGAGTGTTAAACTTCTACAAAATAAGATTAGATGCATGGTATACCCCATGGGGAAAAAATATTCTCTTTCTCATAATGTTGAATTTATGATTTTAATTCAAAATAAAAGAGATGAAAGGATTTCTTTGGATGAAGGAAAAGATTGTTCTGTAAAATTTAAAAAAAAAATAGTTATAGAACTCAGCACTTCCAAAATAAGCTGAAATTTCCAAAGAATTCAGAATACATAATGTATGTCAATAGACTCTGGTTGTGTAAATAGGTAGCAGGAGAAATACATGCACACAGAAAGAACACTAGGAGGAAAAGTTCATTAAAAACCAGACATCTGCTGTCAGGAATGATTATTGTTCTAGCTGTCAGATGTACAGTCTCATCATTGAGACACATCATGTTATAGTACAACTTGATGTCAACTATAAAATGGCAGGCTTAGTTGGACAAGCTGAGTACATAAACACTGGTATGTATAATCATGGAATATTATAGCTGGAGAGGAAATTAAAGATAGTGACCCAACCCTCTTTATAGGTGTCCCCAAAAGGTGAAATGACCTACCCAAAGCCACACTGCCAGTTACAGGCAGAGCTCACCCATAATCCTGGGACTGTTTATTCAAAATCTTTCTGTTGTCTAACATACACATACTAGGGTTACATGTTTTCCATAGAAATTGGGATGGACCATCAGAAGAAAAGTATCCAAGCAATTTTATTCATTTCAAAACACCAGTATTCACATGACCTGAGTTAATTCCATAGGTTGTTATCCTTTCCTTTGATACAGCCAAATAATTTTTATGTACCCACTACTGGGCCACTGAAAACCCTCCTTACTGCCTGAAAGCTACATGGAGGAAACCAATACTAGTGGATTACCTACTATGTTTCAGGCACTGTCCACGTATCTCCTCAAACCTCACAATTTATTTTTACAAAACTGATTTTTTGAGAGAGTCAAAGTTACATGATTAACAAATGATAGGGAAAAAAAATGATAGATCTAGCATTCAAGTCAGGTCTACCCATCTCCAAATGTTGTGGATTTCTGTCTTAGTCAGCTCAAGTTGCCATAACAAAAATATCATAGACTGGGCAGCCTAAAGAACAAACATTCATTTTCTTGCAGTTCTGGAGGTTGGGAGTCATAGCTCAGGGTGCAAGCATGGTCAGGTCTGAGGAGGACTCGCTTCCTGACTTGCAGACAACTACCTTCTCTCTGCCTTCTCTCTGTGTCCTCACATGGCAGAAGGGCAAGAGAGCTCTCTGGGGTCCCTTTCCTAAGGGCACTGATCCTATCACGAGGGCTCCACTCTCATGACCTAATGACCAAAGCCCCTACCTCCTGATACCATCACATTTGGCATCAGTATTTCAGCACATGAATTTGGTGGCGGGTGGGGAGACACAAACATGCAGTCTGTAATAAGTCGGTATAATGCCAAACTACCTCCTAATGCCCACAAACCAGAGCCTGTCCCTACCTGTTCAGAGCACCAACCGTGAGATGCAGCCACCCAAGAGCATCAGGACCTAGAGTTGACAGCCATGTGACTCTCCCCACCAGAAGATCTGCCCCTTTGTTTGGGGTTTGAGGATCATGCCCCAGGCTCCTTTTATCCCTAATACAAATTTGAGCTTCTGCTCTGCTATAGTCTGAATATAAGTACACCACACCCCCAAATGCATATGTTGAAATACTGACCCTCAAGGTGGTGGTTTTAAGAGGAGGGGCCTTTGAGAGGTGACAAGGGAGCTCCCTGGCCCCTTCCACCATTTGAGAAATAAGTCAACATCTATGAAGCAGATAATCTGCTTGCGCCTTGTTCTTGGACTTCCCAGCCTCCAGAGTCATGAGCAACAAAATTCTGTTGTTGGTAAATTACCCAGTCCAAGGTATTTTTGTCACAGCAGCTCAAATGGAGTAAGGCGTGCCCCTGCAGAGCAGAGAGAGTGCAGCTGCCCCTAGAGGTCAGAGTGTGTGACCAGTTTACCCCCAGGGATGTAAGTTTTACTCAATCTGCACTGCTCATACTTTTCTGTTTGCCAAGGGGGGAATTTCCAGTGTCCAGTGTGGGCCACAAGGGTGAGATTCCTGCTGCCAATGCAGCAACCCCCAGCAAGAGTGAGAGACTGAGGAGACAGAGGGAAGAGATTGTGGTGGGATATTTGTTCTACTCCTTAGTTATTTGTTTTGTGGTTGCTTAGTGGTTTTGTGCTTTCCTTCTATTTTAAAGTAATCTTGGCGTCCTGGGAGTCAGGACTAGACCAGGCTTTCAATCCAAAGCAACTTATTAAATATCTTTGCCTCTTTATCTGTGAAATACTGCCCGTTTTCACCTCCCTTGATTTGAGAGTTATGTATTCTATTTCTCTTCTTTTCATGGATATTTTTGTGGAGTCAATTTGCATCTATTTGGCTGAACCATGTGAAATTGCCAACATTATGCCATTTTTTTAATTAAAAAAAATGGTAATGCCATATGGTTCAAGCTGATATAGTCTCCCTTAGTACAAGCCAGGAACCCTAACTCACTTACTACCTCTCTCATATATAGACTGTCCAATAACCACTTCCTTTGTCTTTACATCCAACATTGATATTATCTGCAAATTTAGGTCCATATTTGTAATGAAAATCTTTTTAAAATACATGTATATATATTACCGACTTTTTCTCACTATCACACCTTATATAACATGTGTTGCTGATGGATTCTTTTATCTTCTAACCAGAATAAATCCTCTGGTCATTTTCCAGGTAGAGTCTATGAGTGAGCACCTTCTAAAGATCCCATATGACTTAAAACGTCTTTATTTCACCCCCACTCTTAAGTGATCATTTGGCTAGATAATTCACATTTTTTTTTCCCTTAGACCTTTAAAAGTATTCCTCCTGCATGTTCCAGGTTTGCCAGTGAAGAATCTGTTGCTATCGCAAACTTGTATTTTCTGTTTCCAAGATAGCCAAAGAGTCTTTTTTTTTCAAAGCCACATGTTGTTTCATAACCACCTATTTTTACTGTATGGATGCGACACCCTCCTTTACTTCTTTGAGAATTTTAAGTTTGCTTTGTAACAATCCTGATAATTCTGTTAACTTTGTGCCCTCAGGTGCAATTTGTTATCTCCCTCTGTGGGGCTTGTTTTGTCCAGGTATCTGATGACTCCCATTTGCATTCTCATTTCCATGGTGGCGACCCCATTAGTCCACTCAAGAGAGGGAGAGCTTGTTCGCTGCTGCTCCGACTTGCTCCGATTTCAGTGGGAGTAAGGTAAGGACAGTCTGGACCACCAGGTAAGGCACCCAGGTGGCTCCATGTCCATTGCAGTGTTTCTGTTCACCTCGGGCTCTGCTCTCTCTCTCCATCCCCGGCCCCCACCCTCACCATGCCTATTTGGAGACAATCAGGACCCTGATTGTCACTGCTTGGTTAGGGGAGGAGAATGGAAGAGAAGACAGTGGGCAAAGAAGTTCCCTATGGCTCAAGCTGTCAGTCTCAAGGACAGATGTTCAGACTACAGGTCTCACGATGGTGGAGCCGAGCACCAGATCACAGGCCCCAGGCACGCAGGTGTCCTCCGATCAGTGCACGTGTGTGCACGTGTGTGTGGGATGTAGACTTTCTAAAGCCCAGGACTGCCGCCAGCTGAGGCTTCCCTGTCTTTGTCCAGGAGATTTTTCTAGTTTCCAAGTAATGATAAGTTCTCCTTCTTGTTCGGAGGTGCAAATACATATTTTTCAACATAGATCTCCTGTCTATGGACTTGGTGCAGACAGGAAGATGGCGCAGCGTGTGCCTAGGGTCGTTGTGAGATGCTTGCAGCATTGTGAACATGAGAATTAATGAGCACGTGACACCATGCCCGACACACATCGATGACAACCATCACTGAAAGCTTTTTACATGCACTTTTCTTTTTCTTCTTCTTTCTTGTTTTTTTTGAGACAGAGTTTCACTTTGTTGCCCAGGCTAGAGTGAGTGCCATGGCGTCAGCCTAGCTCACAGCAACCTCAACCTCCTGGGCTCAAGCGATCCTGCTGCCTCAGCCTCCCAAGTAGCTGGGACTACAGTCATGCACCACCATGCCTGGTTAATTTTTTTTTCTATATATATTAGTTGGCCAGTTAATTTCTTTCTACTTATAGTAGAGACAGGGTCTCACTCTTGCTCAGGCTGGTTTCGAACTCCTGACCTCAAGCAATCCTCCTGCCTCGGCCTCCCAGAATGCTAGCATTACAGGCGTGAGCCACTGCGCCCGGCCTGATGTGCAATTTTCTAAGCCTATTTCCACATGGCTTATAGTCCACACGAAGGATACAGTCATCTCCGTCCTACCTGGAGTCACTTCTGGGGTAAAACCCGGTCACTTCGTCAACAGAGCCCAGCCCCGCCCCATGACGGCTGCAGGGAGAGCGTGATTACTCTCCTTCCACAGCTAATCAGAAAGCAGGTGCTGCACGGCTCACACTCTGGCGTCTGGCTCCCACGGTAATGTCACCTCAGCTGGTCAGAGGCTCAGGAGAGCTACGGGAGCTGCCAGCGTGCAGCTGTGGGGAAGGATCTAGAAGCTGGAACTGCCCACTGCTCCTTGCAGGGGCAGCACATTTCGCCCTGAAGAGTGCAGCATACATTTGGCTCTTCTCTTGAAGGAAAAAGTTCTGGGTTTGACAAAGTGCTTTAAAAAGGCAATAGAAAAATGAAAAAAAAGAGAGAGGGAGGGAAGCAAGAAGGGAAAAGGTGAGCCATTTCCCTCTTCTTTCTCTCTTGAATCCTCCCATCCCTGGACACATTTGTTGTCAGCGCTGCCAGCTGTGGAAAGTATCTGAGAGTTGGCAGCAGGCTCCAGTGAGAAAATAAAATCTCTGCTCCTCCCGAGAACTCCATTAGCGAGATATTTAAACCGCGGCTTCACCTGAGAGAGAACAGACAGCAACCCACGAGGAAAACTCCCGTCTCCTTAGAGAGCTCTGAGAAGCAGCTGGGTCCTGTTTCTCGGGCCTTGACAACACTTCCTACTCCTTTCCGCCTACAGAAACGTTCTGGAAAAAGACATCAGTACACTTGAGACACTACCTCCCCCCCATGCTCCACCTCACGCACAGAATGCAGCCAGATGCCGTTGTCAGAGCTCTCGGCAGGCTGAGGCTGTCCTGGGGACAGATGGGGACAGGAATCCTGCCCTCGGGCATAACCGTGTAGCTCTCCAAAGCCACGAATACACCAGCTATTCACAAGAAGACGGATACATTTGGTGTGTCTGTACTCAGAAGGATAAATTTATATAGTACAGATATAATGCAGGATAGTCGATTCCAAATTTTAAAACCAGCAATGTGAGACAATTTTGTGCGGCAGAAAACAGAATTCTCAGTTTTTCATGAAATAAATGTTATAGGCACCTATCAAAGGCCATGGAAGAGTTTATAATCACTGACCCTAGAATGCCACTTCAAGGAATGTGCCCCAAACACCAATCCAACAGCAAAAAAGAGCCAAGATGTTCAATTTTTTTTGTGGTTAAGCTCAAGAACCAGACGCTAACTGTGCCATACACACAAAAAATGGTTAAAATAATTAAGGTAAATTAGTGTGTTATGACATTATGCAAATATTAAAAATGATTATGATGTCAATTATGGAGTTGCATGGAAAAGGTGATATAATTAATGTTGGGTGAAAGAGTCAGAAGATATATTGGGTTTGTGCCCCACGCTCACAATTTCTCAGAAATATTTATGTATATGGGCCCACTAAGAGGATAGTATAGAAAAATGCAATTACTTGTATTAAAATAATAGAAATATAAGTAAAAGTTTTATTTTGATGGTGCTGCAGTGTTTGTAAATAAAAACAGAAACATAAAACAATGAGAATGTTCGAAGTCTGCATCAATGCAAAAAAGCTCTTTCAACCCATTATATAGTTAATCTAAGAACTAATAATTCCAGCCCTAAGTTCCAGGGCCTGAAGGCAAGCTTTGCAAAAGGAAAATTAAAAAGATAGATGAGGCAGAGAGAGAAGAAGAAAGGAACAAGAAAGGAGGGGGAGGCAGGAGAGAAAACAGAGTGGAAAGATTTCCAACCACCTCATTTCCAGTCTATATTTGCTTTCAACATTTTCTCCTACGCTGACCTTACTTCCGTAGCTTCCTGAATCAATTCCTTCCTTGAATTACAGTTCTCTCCCCTTAATTTCATATCTATGTATCTCCAATCTGGATACCAGATTCTCTCTGTAATTAATGTTATTATAAAATGAAGATCTACGGGTTTCAATAAATACTTGACCCAAAACCAGCTTGGTGGATGGGACAGCAAAGAGCTGTTTCTTCTCTCCAAATGGTACTGACTTCACCCATCGATTTGTTGCAATGGGGGTAAGATTTTAAAGGTTGGTAATATAACACTTTATTTTATGCCTTCTTTGTTTCCCCTTTTAAAAAAATGTTAATAGATTGAGGGGATACAAGTTGAATTCTGTTACATGTAAATATTGTATAGTGGTGAAGTCTGTTTTACTGTACCCATCACCCAAATAGCATACATTGTACCCCTGTTTTTTGTCTTTCTAATTGTGTTAACTTCTTCCTAATTGGCCCAGGGCCTCCTTTTGCCTAGGGGCAAACACAGTTGAGGGAAGGGGGTGGAGATTGGGGGAAGATTAAGAATGTCACAGAAAAAATTCAAAGAGTAAGACTTAATTAATATTCAGCTTTTGACTCATAAAGTAGGATTAGGTTCAAAGGCAATGGTCTTGCAACTAGGCTACAGCTTTAACAAAGGATTTTCTAAATACCTCTCCTCTGCCTCATGTTGGGCATCAGGCCTGGGTGATTTGGGTAACAGAGTCAGCTCCATAATGAAGCGAAGGTAACCCATTTACTCATGACAGCTACGGCATGGGGGTGACTCTGTGATGTCTGTAGCAGAGGCAGAATGTATTAATAACTGCTATGAGCTGAATTCTGTCCACCCCAAACTCATAGGTTGGAGTCCTAACACTGAGGATCTCAGGATGTGGCCTTATTTGGAGACACGGCCCTAAAGAGGTAATCAAGTTACAATGAGGTCATTAGGATAGGCCCTAATTGAATATGACAGGTGTCCTTATAAAAGGGGGAAATCTGGACACAGACAGCCACAAAGGAGAACTCAATGTGAACACGAAGATCCACAAGTCAAGGACAGAGGCCTGGGACAGATCTGTGCCTCACAGCCCTCAGACGGAGCCAACCTTACCCACGCCTTGATCTTGGACTTCCAGCCCTCAGAACCATGAGACACTACCTTTCTGTTGTTTAGGTTACCAGGTTTATTATGGTACTTGTTCAGCCCCAGGAAACTAATGCAATGACGAAGGGAAGATAAAGAAGTGCTCTCCTGGCCGGGGTGCAGTGGCTCACGCCTGTAATCCTAGCACTCTGGGAGGCCGAGGTGGGCGGATTGCTCGAGGTCAGGAGTTCAAAACCAGCCTGAGCAAGAGCGAGATCCCATCTCTACTATAAATAGAAAGAAATTAATTGGCCAACTAATATATATAGAAAAAATTAGTCGGGCATGGTGGTGCACATCTGTAGTCCCAGCTACTCGGGAAGCTGAGGCAGTAGGATTGCTTGAGCCCAGGAGTTTGAGGTTGCTGTGAGCTATGCTGATGCCACGGCACTCACTCTAACCTGGGCAACAAAGCGAGACTCTGTCTCAAAAAAAAAAGAAAGAAAGAAATGCTCTCCTTCCCACCCTGAGAGGCTGTGGGAAGAAGAGGAAAAGGAAGCTATCCCTCTTGTCCTCCTCTGGGACTCTGGAAGGAGCCACAGCAACAGACAGCTTCCCGGTACCCACCTGGGATGCTGCCATGTCAGAGTCACTTGGGGTGCCTCAGTTCAAGTGGGGTATTTACCAGACCCCAGTGAGTGACACAGTCCGCAGGAAGTGGCTAGCCAGAGAAGGTCACAGTAGCAGGAAAGAGGTGGATCTGTAGGGCTACCGAGGTGCCCAGGCCCCGACCAGGGGAGTCAGAGAGTCACGGCCAGGACTTCAGAAGAAAGAAGGAATATAGTCCCAGCAGGCCAGGCTTAACTAGGTATGGAGGACAATTTACAAGTTACACAGCTATAGGCTTCAGCAGCAAATGCTAGCAGTGTAAGCAAGTTCCAGGTAGACTAGAGATGTTGCCCCAAAAAACCAGAGGCCCACTAAGAATGGCAACTCTTCCCCATCACACAAGATGTGCCTAAGCCTCACCCCTGCTCCATAGACCATCTTAGGCAGGGGAGGGGAGTGAGGGGAGAACATGAATCTGAGAGAGCAAGCACTTTTATTCAAGAGGAACTTGGCCCAACCAAATGATCAGATCGGACTCAACCTTAAGCCAGCTTGGACACAGCCAAGTTGGATTATGTGTTTAAATTCCAGAGCATATACACAAAATGCTGCATTATCACAGGACTTTGGGTTGGTGGAAAAGGTAGACCATCAGGGTCACTATTTCAATAAAACAACTTCAGAACCCCCTCAAAGGGATGGTCATAGTGGATCCCTTTGTGTTTTCTAGAAAATTGAATGTGTTTCCAAGGTTCTTGCAACTTTGAGCTGTTGCTAGCTTCAGGTGATGGAGTTTCGCAGCCTGGAGAAGTGCTCATTAAAGTCAATAGCAGCTTGATGATCCTGACACCACACCCTCAATAAACAAAGGCACTGGCAGGTCTGTCAGCCACATTAGAAGTGCCTAAGTCACAAGTGACATGCTGTCAGATGGAAATTGGGATGTGTGTGAACTGTGCAGGGGCAGCTAGCGGTGAGCTGGGAGCTGGAGAGGAGAAAGATGCCCTTTTCATCTTGGCTCTGGTTGGGAGGACTGATCAATTTTTTATTTTGGAGAAGGAAGTCTCTACCATCGCAGAAGGAAAGACCATCAGCCCACCGCCTTTCCAGGTTGAGATGTGAGATTTTTGTCTATGAAATATTCAACATAAACAAACCAAACAGTTCTTTGGACATGAAATAAAAATAAACAGCATGACTAACAGATGCCTCACCGTCGTTATAAGGAGCCCTAGGAATCACCACTCTTGATAAAGGCTTTTTCCTGGAAGGAGCACCGAGAATGGTATGCCCATTACTCATGCCCATTTCGTATGAACAAAGGCAGCCAACTGGCATGATCATCACTCAGGTAGTCATAGAGTAACTACTAACATGGTTAGCCTCTCTCAATGATGGGAAGATAAAAGGAGCAGGTAAGATGACAGGTGCTTTTCTTTCTAGGCACTCTGGAACTCTCCAAGTGCCAGGAACCTGTGGGGTGGAGAAAGGATGTTCAGACACAACAACGGAGGGAGGAGGAAGCAAACATACACACATTGCAGTCATTCATCCATAAATCCATCCAACAAGTATCTACTGAACACCAGTTATGTGCTGGTCATTGTGTAGGTGTTGAAGACACAGCCATTAACAAAACTAAGTCCTTGCCCCATGGAATTTACTCTCTAGTAGAGGGAAGAGTTAATAAAGGAACACATAATACAACATATACGTTATGAAGAGAGCAGATTAAGAGGCTAAATTGTGATTGAGTGGGGAAAAGGGGAGTTGCCCTTTTAGGGGTTGGCAGGTAACGTCTCTTCAAGAGGTGACATTGGAGCAGAGACCTAAATCAAGTTGGGGAGTGTGATGGTTGAATCTACAAGTCAACTTGACTGCCCCCGGGGTGCTCGGATTAGACGTTACTTCTGGGTGTGCCTGGGTGGGTGTTTCTAAAGGAGATTGGCATTTGAATTGCTGGACTCAGTAGAGCAGAGGGCCCTCCCTGATGAGGGTGGGCATCGCCAATCCACTGAGGGCCTGAATAGAACAAAAAGGTGGGGAAAAGAGGAATTCCTCTTCCTTCCTCCATCTTTTTCTGCCCTCTGTGCCTCTGGTTCTCCGGCCTTTGGGCTCGGACTGAATGACACCACTGGCTTTCCCAGAGGGGCTCCCGCCGGCAGACAGCAGGCTGTGGGACTTCTCGACCTCCATAATCCAGTGAGACAATTCCTCATAACAAATCTCTTCCTGTATACAGTTGAACAACATGGGTTTGAACTGCGTGGGTCCACTTATATGAAGATTTTTTTTCTGCCTCTGCCACCCAAGACAGCAAGACCACCCCCTCCTCTTCCTCCTTCCCAGCCCACTCAATGCGAAGATGATGAGATGGAGACCTTTACGATGATCCACTTCCACTTAATGAATAGGAAATATATTTTTTCTTTCTTATGATTTTCTTAGTAATGTCCTCTCTAGCTTACATTATTGTAAGAATACAGTATATAATACAGATAATATGTAAAACATGTGTTCATTGACTGTTGGTTATTGGTAAGGCTTCTGGTCCACGGTAGGCTATTAGTTAAGGTTTTGGAGGGTCAAGGGTTATGCATGGATTTTTTAGCTGCATATGGGGGTGTCATTGCCCCAAATCACCACATCATTCAAGGGTCACCTGTGTATCCCCTCCTCTCTCCTCTCTTCTTCTCCTCACTCTCCACGAGTTTCTCCTCTTTCATCATTCATTCCTCTGCGTTATTTTATGTTTTCCTTCATGTTCACTCACTCTCTTCCAGGTGCTCACATTTCTCTCTGTCTCTCTAGCGCAGGAGTGGGCAGGTACACATCTGCCCTACCTGTCCCCCGTGTTGTGCCTTCTACACTGTCCCCACAGTCCCTTGAGAAAACTTTCTCTCTCTGATGAAATTAAAGTGTTAGAATTTCCAAAGTCCTTAGAGCTAACACTGTTATTCTTGGGGCACACGAACACATCCCCCTTCCTGGAATCTTCCAGATGTGTTCCTAAGTCACCCCTTACTCAAACCTGCTACTTAACAAGGCTTCGAGGAAGACTGTGTCCCCACTAGCAGCGCAGTTGTAAGAAGCTGAGAAAGAAGGTTGACAGGAAGGCCAGGTTCTCTGCCCTCCACCATGTCCTTGTCACCAACACTGTAAGATTTGGGTTTCCCTTCCTTGCACTCCTCTCTCTGTGTCCTACCTCCTCCGTGGCGGGGCTAGAAGGGAGCCCGAGTGAATCATGAAGTTTCCCTCCATCTCCAAGACAAACCTTGCACTTAGGATGAAGATGAAAGAATATTTTTTTTCTAAACCAACAGCGTAAACCAGCTGGACTATTCTGTAAAAATATCACACCCTCTGGACACTGCTGATTTTGCATGGGACCAGACGAGCTGCTTCTTCCCTCGTTCAATCAACTCAAGTATGCGTGCAACCTTCAACCACGCTACATCCTTTAGCAGGAGGAGCGGCTTTCAAATGTTTTCTTGTCAATTGTTTACCTGAATCTGTCTGTTCACAGTTTCTCAGACAGGAAAGATAGATCATTGGAACAAAGTTACTGAACGGATTTTCAGTGTCAGGCTGCAGCTGGAGGTTAGTTATGTAAGTTTGGTTACGCGGCTCTCCACGTGTTCAGGGTGTAGCGGACACTGACTAATTAAGATGGAAATTGATTTGTGCGCTTAAGCATCCCAGCTAGCTGTGACAGCATCCCATGCTCTGGCTTGGGGAAAACGTTCTTGGTTCATCTTTGGTAATGCAGAGCCCTTGGTAGGTGATAATGACAGTTCACTTTTGTCACTCTGGGAATGATCGGGTAAGCAAGTGCTGGATGCACAGAACCTTGGGGCTCATGTAGGAGCTCAAAGAGGGACACTAGTCCAGCAATCTGGTGCGACCGGACCTTCCTTGGGCACTCACTACTGTCAGGCAGCTGCTTTCTGTGGCTGGGTCTCAGTTAATGAAGGTTACTCACGCCAGCTTCCCTGTTGGAGCTCTTGGTGAGAAACCACATGATCCCAGATGTTCTCCTGCAAGGTCTGAAGTCTCCCGTTAGAGCTTGCTTCTTTGCAGTTAAGGATTTTTTTTTCATCACTATTTATTAAGTAAGCCAGACATTGTGTTATGCCTCAGGATGCAACTTAAATAAGATCTACTCGTTTGGCCACGAGGGGCTTACAATCTAGTTTAGTAACTTTTAATGACTTTGAATTAGGTAAAATAGTACCAGTTCTTTATAGCTTTTATTAATGGTACATTAATTTATCCAACAGAAATTTATTGATTAGAAGTTACAGTCTAGTAGGGAAACCTAAATAAATCATCATAATAGGACGCTGCAAGTGCTGTGATAAAGCACAGTCCACTTCCTTGATCCTTTTTAAGGCAACAGGCCAGGGAACTCTTTTGGAGGTCTTAAGGCAGAAAACCTGAGGGCATCGAACATTTATGAAGGTGGGGGTGGGATTTAGGGAGAAGGATGCTGCCTGAAAGATCTCTTACATTCTGATTCTATTCAAGGTTAGCCCAGCTGTACAGCACCTCATTGACTGTTGGAGTCCTTGGACAACACCTATAATCGTTATTAACCACTAATGTTGCATGGCTAATGAGAGGTCTTATGGTCCTGGCTTAATGAGTTGAAACGATTTAACTAATTAGCACATTTATTATTTTAATACAAATCAGTGCTTTTAAAGCCCCTGAAAAGAATTTAATCTGTACAATAAATTCAGCCCTTCCTACAAGCTCCTTCATACTATTTTTGTTCTTCTTAGTATAAATCACCAACATTATCCCCCAAATAGTTCCCATTGTAGTAGATCGCAAACAGCCAGGATAAAAGTAATTAAGTTTTATTGTAAATTGTTCTCTGAGCTTTTCTGAAAATCCCAAGGTGAAGGAAGCTAGGAAGGGCAGACCTCCAGCTAGGATCAAATTCTGACTGATCACGATGAGGGAAGTGTGTTTTTGGTAAAACCAACAACGGAGCTTTCTAGCCACAAGCCCTGCCCAGCACAAGGCGAAGCAGGCTGGAAGCCAGGTGTGTGCTTTGACTTGTCCTCACACCTTCATCCATCAGGCTGAGCAGACCATCAATAACTAATGGCCTAGCAGGATTTTTTAAGGTTATCACTCCCAATCCTTCATGTGATGGATGCTTAATGTTGATGGAATTGACTGAGAGTTGAAGAGTTGCCTTCTGCTGCAGGTTTGATGAGTTACCATTTTCTGCCCAATAAAGAAGTTTCTACAAAAGAAGAAAAATGACTTTTCTGGGATCTGCTCTTACTTTGCAGAAACAGAAATATAGCTAAGAGGCTTAGAGTGGAAACACCAGACAATTCAGGCTTCACCAAGGACTATGCCTGGCGTTGACAGGAAATTCCTCTTGTTCTCTGTGTATATTTTGAAAAACTACTGTTTATTTTTGTAGTAAAGGATTTCTAAAAGGCATTCTTTGGAAACTCCAAAGCAAAACAAAATCTGTTAGACACCTAGGATTTGGTCTTAGAATAATGCTAAGTGAGAATCGACATATATCAAAAGATGTAACTATTCTAATCTATTTCACAATAAATTCCCATCTACCCAAAATGTTTCCAAATTCTGGGATTTTTTTTTAAATTCAGATTTTAAAAAAAGAGATACCAAAGAATGCTGGCTCTGGCAATGGTCTTTTCCCCTTTTCGTATTTGTTTTTTTGTCTGTTTTTATTTTTTCAAACCTTATTGGAACCTTTTCATATTTGTAACTACTTTCTCCAACAGTGAGAAACATATATAATAAAAGTATTTTTAGAATTGCTAAGCAAAACCACTGCAAAAGCAAACCTATTAAGTTGAATTCAGTATTTACTGAATCTTTAAAAGGGCAAACAGAAGTTTGCCAGGCACAAATGCACTATGCCTCCCCTGTTACCAGGATCTTAGCTCACATCCACCCCAAATTCTGGAGACTCAACAGACCCTGAACCCCAGTTTTTGTCTTTTTAGCCCTGTGAGATGCCAACATTTCAGCGCTTCTCTTAGCAGCAGCTTTCTGCCTAGGCCTTTTGCCCAAAATCTCACGTTCCATGGGTTTTTTTGGGATACTACCCCAACATAAATTGAGGGGCACCCATACTTTAAAAATGTTATTCCAGTTTCTTCTGGTTTACATTGTTTCTAAGAAGAAATCTGTTGCCATCCTTCTCTGTAATGTCTCTGCCCCATTCTGGCCTCTTTCTTAATACTAGTTTTAAGCAATTTGGAGTAGAATTTTTAATCTTTCTTGTGCTTGAGGTTTGTTGAGATTCTTAGATTTGTGGCTTTATGATTTACATTAAATTTGAAAATGTTTTAGTCCACTTTCATTATTTTGAGTTTTTAAAAACAGATTTATTGGAATATAACTCACACCATACAATTCACACATTTAAAGTGTGCAATTCAATCATTTTTATTATATTCTTACAGTTGGGCAACCATCACTACAAAAGAAACTGCTCATGTGGGGCAAAGAGACTCATTTTTCAAAGTTGGAATGTTGGTTTTAAAAACAGTTAGACCTAGATTTCCCTTAGATTCTCCAGAGAAGGAACTTCCATATGGAAAGAAGGCAGATTGCTGGAAGGAAAAAATAATTTGCAACTAACACATGAGACTTCAGCTCTGATCTGGCTCTGCAGATCAGAGCCACATTAAATGTTATGTGACTTTTGAGCAAGTCATGTAGAATCTCTGGGTTCCAGATGATTCACTTGTGTATGAGTGAGTTCAATCCTAGAATTTTCTTATGTGTCCTGTAATTGTGGATTGTGAGCTTACGTTTGGTAGAGTTCTATCTGTTGAAATTCTGTAGGCTTGGGTTAAAGGTGAGTCTCTCAAGACATTTCTTTCTATCAGGTAGATCAGAGGTGAGATTCCCAGACCAAAAAGGTAGACAAATTCGAACTGAAAATACAGAAGAGAAAAAGTATGTAATTAGAATTCTCACAGTAGTATTCATTTTAAAGATAATTCGACCTACAGCAAAAGATGAGACCAGAAATCTCTCTTGTCACCTCTCTTTGCTGGTGGGTGGATGTTATCCCTAATTTACCCTTTTACTGAAGTTATAAGCCTTTAAGGGTCCTCACTCTAAATAAGAACATCTGCACCCTCTTCCTACTGTGGATCCAAGGCTTTATTTAGCTCTTTACCTGACATGGCTGGTAAAGCAAGAGCCCCTGAACCATCAAGTTCAGCAAAATTCATCAGGGCTGTCTGAACTTCTGCTTTTCTATTTCATTCATGGCTTTGCTTCTAGGGATTTCTCTTGCTTTCTTGCATGTTTAGTTATACATTTAAAAGGATGTTTATGATATTTTTCCATCATTTCCAGGTGTTTTTTGGTAGGAGGATTCTCAGTTAATCAAGCTGTCATATCACAAGAAATAGAAGTCAGCCCTCTACATTCTATGACTCTGTGGTTACTAACCACTCTTCTCCCTTTTTGGCTATCTCGGATATTTATCTCATTTTATCTTTATGAATTGAGTGTTCTGAGTTCACAGTGTGTTGGAACTATCCTAACTCAGTTCTCTTGGAAGCATTGTATAAGTGAACCAAAAAAGCTGAAAAGTAACAATTATAACTTTGGTATCCACGGTGGTGGCTGACCCTAGCATGAAGATGTTGAATTGTCCTTCCTCAAACATTTCAGCCTATGCCATGCTGTAGACCATTAAGGGCACTTTTATGGCTGTACTAGGTAAGTATGTCTGCCATATTATGCATGTTAAACTTAAACAGCAATATTGTATGTCAGCAAGAGTTAAGTCAGTGGTGAACTAATAAGACTCCAGTTCTATCTAATGCCCAACTGGGGAAAGTCTGACTGCCCTTTGGATATGGTCTTGGATTTCTTAGACATTGGAGGTGGAGCTGTAAAAGATGGTATGTTAGCAGACCTAGGAATTGTCAAGTGATTAATTAGAAACAAAAAAAATGATACGTGATTATGTTTCTATCTAGAGCTGCCATAGTAGTTCATGTTTTAAACATGTTTTCTCAGGTGCAGCGTAGCCCCAGAATACAGAGGAGAATACTTGTGAACTCAAAGAACCACAGCAGTAGTTTAGTTTTTCTAAAACTAGAAAACTGATGGAAAAGAAAAATATACATGTATATTGTTCTCACTCATGTGTGGGAGCTAAAAAAATTGATCTCACGGAGATAGGGAATAGAATGGTAGATCCCAGAGGCTAGGCAGGGTATGTAGGTGGTGGGTGGTGGTTAGTGGGTACAAACATATAGTTAGATAGAACAAATAAGCCCCAATATTTGATAGCAGAGTAGGGTGACTATCAGTAGCAAAACTGTATTGTATATTTCGAAGTAGCTAGAAGAGAGAATGTGAAATGTTATCGACACACAGAAATAATAATACTCAAAGTAATAGACACCCCAAATACCCTGGCTTGATTGCTACACATACTATGCATGTAACAAATCCATGTAGCCCATAAATGTGTACCTGCCTTAGCTTTATTTTTCTTTTCCATCAGTTTTCTAGTTTTAGAAAAACTAAACTACTGCTGTGGTTCTTTGAGTTCACAAGTATTCTCCTCTGTATTCTGGGGCTATGCTGCACCTGAGAAAACATGTTTAAAAGATACCCTACTCAGCACTCTCATACTCTGCTGATTGGAACACCCTTTTGGAAAGCAATTTGGTTCAACACACCAATAGTTTTAAATGTAATGCACCTTTTAGTAATTCATTCTTAGGAAATACTCAGACATATGAATAAAGGCTTAGTGTTCAATTATGCTCACACTATTGTAACCTACAATGCTGAAAAATTGGAAATGGCCTAATGTTCTACAAGAAGAAATGGTTACATAATTTATAGTACATATTTAGAATAGATTGTTATATAGGCATATTTTGATATAAAACTGAGTGGAAAAAAAGTGAGTTAAAAATATACGTGTATATTGTTCTCACTCATGTGTGGGAGCTAAAAAAATTGATCTCACGGAGATAGGGAATAGAATGGTAGATCCCAGAGGCTAGGCAGGGTATGTAGGTGGTGGGTGGTGGTTAGTGGGTACAAACATATAGTTAGATAGAATAAATAAGCCCCAATATTTGATAGCAGAGTAGGGTGACTATCAGTAGCAAAAATGTATTGTATATTTCAAAGTAGCTAGAAGAGAGAATGTGAAATGTTATCAACACATAGAAATAATAATACTCAAAGTGATGGACACCCCAAATACCCTGGCTTAATTGCTACACATTCTATGCATGTAACAAATCCATGTACCCCATAAATGTGTAAAATATTTTGCATCCATAAAAAAATTTATAAAATTTGAAGGACATAGCATGCCCTTTTTACAAATAAAATTCTTGCAATTTTACATTCCTATGATCTCTGAAAGTTTCAAATTTGTTACTTGCTTATTAAAACATATATTCACAAAAATACATGTATAAACTGCGATGAGACACCACTTCACACCCATTAGGATGGCTAATATAAAAAAACAGAAAATAATAAACGTTGGTGCAGATGTGGAGAAATGGGAAGGAACCCTCGTGCTCTGCTGGGGAGAATATAAAATGGTGTAGCTACTGTGGAAAAT
Source organism: Microcebus murinus (assembly GCF_040939455.1). NCBI lineage: Eukaryota > Metazoa > Chordata > Mammalia > Primates > Cheirogaleidae > Microcebus > Microcebus murinus. The sequence goes on along the minus strand of NC_134122.1, from coordinate 45,040,859 downwards.
GGTACGATGATTCCTTAAAAAACCAAACACAGAATTACATTACGATCCAGCAATTTGGATTCTGGGTATGGACCCAAAAGAAATTAAAACAGGGACTCAAACAGATATTTGTACACCCACATTCATAGCAGCATTATTCAAAACAGCCAAAAGGTAGAAGCTACCCAAGTGTCCATCAATGGATGAATGGATAAACAAAATTGGCTACTTGTCTTTAAAATCAATACTGGTCTGAGAATTCTAACCATAGACCTTTTCTTTCCTGCATCTGCAGTTCAAATGTGTATTACCTTGTGGTCTGGGAATACTGACACTGAAAGATTCACATGAAAAGCTATTTCAGTTCAGAGGCAGCTGCTGAATAAAAAAATAATAAAAAAAAAAAAAGGAAAAGCTATCTCAGGCTGGTAATACCTAGGTATGCCTGGAAGAAAAAAATACCTAGAGGGACATGCCAACCCATACTATTTAGCCTTACTTGGAAGGACATTCTGACAACATGGATGGGCATTGAGGACATTATGCTATGTGAAATGAGCCAATCACAAAAGGACAGATGCCCTGATCTTCCACTTACATGTAGTACCTTGGGTAGTCAAATTCACAGAAACAGAAAGTAGAACAGTGGCTTCCAGGGGTGAAAGGGAGGGAAGAATGGGGAGCTGCTGTTTAGTCGGTACTGAATTTCATTTTGCAAGATGAAAGGACTTCTGGAGAGGGGTGGTGGCATCGGCTACAAAACAAGGTGAATGTGCTTAATGCCGCAGAACTGTACACTTACAAATGCCTCAAATGGTAAACTTCATATTAATGTGTATTTTACCACAATAAAAAAATATATACATGGAAATATATGAATATATACACATATAGTAGCATATCAGTCGTATAAAAAAAGATGATATATGGGCATGTAGGTTGATAGATATAAAAAGTGATAGCTTCATGGTGTATTGGTTTCCTATCACTGCTGTGTAACAAATGTCCATGAACTTGACGGCTTAAAACAACACATCTGTTTTCTCTTACAGTTCTGGAGAAATGGGTCAGAAATCAAGGTGTCAGCAGGGCTGCACTCTCTGGAGGCTCGGGGTGGGGGGGGGGTGGGAATCCTGTTTCTCTGCTTTTCGTAGCTTCCTGAAGCCACCTGCACTCCTTGGCTCCCAGCTTTCTCCTCCATCTTCAAAGCCAGCAACGCAGCATCCTGTCTCCTTCGTGGTGACATTACCTCCTGTGTCCAGTCTCCCTCTGCCTTCCCCTTCTAAGGACACTCTGATTGCATTTAGGCCCCATTGGGTAATCCATGGTAATCTCCCATTCCAGATTTTTAACTTAATCCCATCTTTTGCCATATAGAGTAATATTCATAGGTTCTGGGGATTACAACGTGGATATCTTTTTTTTATTAATTTTTAAAGTGTTTAATAATTTTGCTTTTATATATTTTTTTAATTGACAGACACATTGTATCTATTTGTTGTGTGCAATATGATGTTTTGAAGTATATACATTGTGGAATGACTAAGTCTAAGTGAATTAACATGCACTACCTCACATGGTTATTTTTGTGGTGAGAACATAAAAATAGTATTTTTCAAGAATACACAGTCTGGTTAACTATAGTCATCATTTTGTACAATAGAGCTCTTGAATTTACTCTTCTCATCTAACTGAAATTTTGTATCTTTGACTAATACCCACCCAACCACTCCAAACCTGGGTAACCACCATGCCACTCTGTACTTTCATGAGGTCAACTTTTTTAGAATCCACACAAGAGTGAGATCACGTGTTTGTCTTTCTGTGCCTGGTTTATTTCACATAACAATAATGGTTCCTCCAGGAGCCATTATTCAGCCCACCCACACACGAATGGACAGAAGGAAAGAAAGGAGGAAAAAGAAAGACAATGGTAGGAAATATAATAAAACAATAGTAGTTAAGTGTGGTTTATAGAATTATGAATTGATTTCCTCTGTATACTTTCATACAGCTTACAAGCTTTTTGCAATGAGCAAATTTTGTAATGAAAACTGCAACGGTTTAAAATGGGCTTTCTTAACGCAAATATAATTTAACGTATCTGGGGTGCTTTTCCAGGTATGGGATGGGTTCCACTAGACCAGGGCTCCCCAACCTTTTTGGCACCAGGGACCTGAAAGACAATTTTTCAATGGACAGTTGGGGTGGGGTGGGAGCTCAGATGGTGATGTCAACAATGCGGAGTGGCCGTAAATACAAATGAAGCTTCGCTGGCCTGACCACCACTCACCTCCCGCTGTGGCCCGGGGGTTGGGGACCACAGCACTAAACCACCCAGCTTATCTGGTATAATTCTCCTGATGATTAGAGTAATCCATTTGTAAGATGCTAATTCTATAACAGGAAGATAGCCTGTAGTTATAAAACCAAAGTAAGTTGCCTTACTTAAGACTTTGCTCAGGAATGAATGAACCAAGCCAGAATTAAAACAACACCTCCTTCACAGAGAAGGTTAATATACAAAAATGCAATGCTACAGTGATGATGATGATGAGATAGTTGGTAAAAACCTAACAGGGTGCCTTCTCTTCATTCGCAGCACGGCCTTGGTACCAGCACCCGGCGGCCACCTGCAATGTTTACAGCTCTCTCTGGAAATGTTCCAGTCTCTCCACAGTTAGGTCTCCTGTCCCTAAACTTCTCTTGTGCCACCGGCATGCATAATTAGATTTCTACACACTGCCTATCAAGGAGGTAATTTGGTGTGGTTTTGTATTCACCATTTTTTTTTTTTTTTTTGTCAAGCATGGCTTTGGGGGAAGAATTGAAAAAAATTAAACATCTCCCAAGGGCCTTCATTATAGTTCTTCAGTTAATGAAGATTTTTCTTGTAAGCCAGGCGCTGGGCTGAGTGCTTCGTGTGGATTGCTGCATTCCAACTCTTGCACTGTCCTCCTATGAGGTGACTGCAAGATGGGAATGATGCTGTGCAGAGGCCACCTGCCCAACGGCACCTGGCAGGAGAGGGGGGCATTTATGAAACGGTACGGAATACTGTTTACACACCACAGCTAACACGCACCTGCCTCCTGAACAGATCAGAGAGACGCCTGACTCAGGAGTCCCCTCGTGCAAACACTCACCTCAGGTCAGACTATTTATTAGTTAACACATGTCTGTGTGTCTGATCTCTCCAAACTCTTTCAAGTTTCTAAAACATACAAAGAAAGTGGAAAAGATAGTTATCGCCCCTCTGGATATCCTACAACCTAATTTAAGAGACAATATTAATGCATACAATCTATGACATAAGTAGAGTTACAGAGCAATCTATACCCTTAAAAATCCAACACAAGTGTTGCTTTAGAGATGGAGTTCTCACTGCGTTCCCCAGGCTGGTCTTGAACCCCTGGCCTCAAGCAATCCTCCTGCCAGGGCCTCCCAGAGTGCTGGGACTATGGGCGTGAGCCACCGCGCCCAGACAGCAATAGTGGCTTAATGTGAAAAACAAAGTTCTTCCACAGATTTTAGTTATCGTAAGTATCCTTTATGACTGAACAAAAAAGTTATTTGAAGTGAGTTGGAGCTTTTTGGTTTTTTTTTTTTTTAACTTATGTTAGTATGCAATTACTGGCTCCTTGGAAGTTGGACCAATGCTCAGAAAGCAAATTCTTAGAAGAGAAAAACAGAGGGGGACAAAGAAGGCAGCCATGATTTAGAGGAATGGCAGGAAGGCAAGCTGTAGCTATAAATCTCTAAAGAGCAGTTTGTTAAATAAATGGTTTCTCTCTGGGAGGCAGATGTTTATCAGTAAATACTCCTTGGAAGCCCAGGTTGTTAATCTGCAAGGGGAGATGTCTGGGCACTTTTGTTCCCAAAAGGTCGTGATGAGATAAGGATGGGGCGCTTGACAGCTGCTGTCGGATCCGTATTCATGAAGCAACCTGAATCGTGTCTATGCTCACGGCTAATCACAGACTTTCCTTGTAAGACACAAGATGATGTGCGTGTGTACTCTCTCTCTCTCTCTGTCTCTCTCTCTCACCCCTTACCTGATTCTTGCATAGCAGTCAAGAGATTAATATTCACACAGAGTTCTGTAGCTGGACATTGTTCTAGCAAATGGTAGTACACGGCAAACTGGTTTCGAGCCAGGTTAAGCACCAAGAAATGCAACGAAGCTTGCTTGATGGAGACTAAAATGGGATATGCCACACCGAACAATTACTATGAAATTCAGGTTAAAATCTCTGTGAGGCAAAGGGAGATCATTCTCTAGGAACTCAGTTTTGAGACTGTTATTTCTCTAACTCATGTGAATCTAAATTTTAAAAATAGCAATGAACCTCTTAATAGCTGCAGCTTGTTGAGAGTATAAAATATTCTGAGCACAAAATATGCAGCACGTAACTTTTGGGGTTGTGTGTCTGCATAAAAAAGGGGGTTAAAATACATTCTGTCGGTTGCATTGTTCATTTCTTGTAAAGGTCCTGCTACACTGGAGACAGATCCTTTAACATGGGCTGCCTTAAAACGAAACAAAACCAAACGAAACGTCTCATAATATTAATTGTCCTAAAAAATATGTGTCATGCAAATGCCGTGAAACTGAGTATTTATTTCCTTGTGGATATTATGACTGTTAGCAAAGGACTCAACCAGATTTAGGGCTCTTCTTAATTGACCGTATTGAGAAAGGGCTTCATCTGGTCCCACTCTGTAACATGGGAAGAGTAGGAGAGAAAATTAAATGTGAAAATCAAAAATGCTTTTCTAACGGGATTATGCTCTTCTGTAACACTAAAGGTCTTTTTTTTCTCCTGTATTATTAATTTTGTCACACATTTCTCAATAGTTGAATATATTTTAACCGTTTTATATTCTAAATGTGTTTTTTGTCCAAGGCATTTTAGCAGAATTTTACTTGCTTGTATAATCTGAAAAACGGGTTCTAGAGGGTCCCAGTTGCTGTCTCTTGGAGGCTGAGGCTTCATTTCTAGGAGCAAAAAGCTCATTTAGCAATGTAGTTATTTCGGTATTTATTTCTATTATGGAATTTCTGGGGCTCAGAATGTAACTTTGCACATGAAATATTAATACATAAATAAGTATATGAAAAAAGCTAACAAAAAACTGGAGGTTCTAAAGGGCAAAGTGAAAGAAATGTCAAAGTTTCCTAACTGCTGGTAGCTGCACTTACAAGTGGCAGTAAAATCTTGGGAAAGAGGCCTAAAATATATGTGGGCAAGGCAACGTTCCTCCAAGTAACACGTGGGACACCAGGAGATGCCTCCTCTGCTTTTATATCCACAGCAGAGGCCGAGGTTAAGAGTTGAGTGATGTGCTTGTGCTTGTCTAAGTTGCTTAAGAGAAAAAAAAGAAAGAAAAAATTAATAATATTTTAAAAATAATTAAAAGGAAAAAAAAAAGAGTTGAGCGATGCAAGCACTGGAGGGCGTCAGTCCACACAAACTGCAGAGAATGTGGCTCTGCACAAGGGCAGGGAATTTACTTTCTTGCTACCGTTGTACACCCAGCCCTAGCACAGGATCCGGCCCAATAAATATCTGATGAATGAACATACGAATGAATGGACGTGAATGAGTGCACAGATGCCATATTACAGCAAATACTGTACCCCTTGGGGCTCGCAGCCAAAGCAAAAGTAGAGGTAATTTGCCCAGCCAGTGTTTCCTCCAACAGCATGACCACTGTTTGAACTCGTTGGAAGAGACGTTTACACGGTGGATGCAAGTGGTTTTTCTCTTATTGCTGCAAATCTTGGCATGGCTTTTTGATCACTAGGTACCCATCAAATCTACAAAATATGATAAGAAAAGTTTTCCAGATTTTTACCCGAAGGGAGGAATAGCAATGGTCTGTACTCCTATCACAGCAACTGTCACTCTCCTATCACAGTGACAAAACACCCATCCTGCCGGAACGAGCACCCACCGCCGCTGTTCCCCGCAGCTATCCCTCTAATGTGAGGTAGGAAAACACTCAGGTAAAGTCCTTTCTACTCTCTCCCCATTTTTAGGTAGTCATGAGCCCATCACTCTTTCCTTCTCCTCCCTCTTCTCCCAAAAAGTGTGCCCACAAATGTTTGCTACTTACATTATCAAACCCTCATGTCCCACCATCCAGAAATCTCAACATTTCTCCCTCTCCTCCAACCCTACCTATTTTTTGAGTATAAATTTAAAGGTGACGCCCAAAGGCAAACCCCACTTTCCACTTGATAAAACCCAATAATTACTCTGCTTTCTTAAGTCAGATGCTCCTGCTAATCTGATACAAACTGTCCAAAATTAGCATTTTCCTTCCCCCTCAATGCCAACGGCATTAAGTGACTCAACCCTGCCATGCACCAGCCCCTCCAGCTTCCGGGGCCTGGGCTGACACCCTTGTCAGGACACACTCCCTGGTTGTGTAACCACCCTTCTTCAGCGCCGTTAGTTCACCCTGAAAAGCCATCGTCTTCTTCACTTAGCACCCCTCTCTCGGGTTTAAACAGTGTCAGGCTTGGCTCTTGCCACCAAGCCATGGCAGCAGAAGCAGCTCAGCCATCTGCCATAATGGGGGAGGAAGAATTTTGGCTCAATCCATTAATATGTTCCGGGTAAAGGAGAAGGGTCCCATTTATCATACTCTGGTGGCCAACCTTCAAATACAGTAATTTACATGGTACAAAGTACTTAATACTGAAGTGAGGCTGAATTTTAATGAGGCTTTGATGATTCAGAAGGTACTGCAATGCTTCTGAGTCATCATTATGAATATCAGCGATCACTCAATTGTAGGTTTTAGAAAGGCCACTGATGGATGGGCCAGACTTGCTTCTGTGCTGTCGTTTGTTTCCTTGTATTGGGCAGGTGCAGCAAATCTCCAAGTTTGCCTGGAAAAGCTCTGGCTGGTTGCTTTGGGTCTAGTCCTCTAATATTATTTCACCCATTTGACAAATATTTAAGTTCCTATTATGTGCCTGGCAGAATTGCTGAATTTTTGGTTCTGGCATTAACTATTGCATATCCTCTTCCTCCTTGAGTACCTTACCAAACAGAATAGGCACCACGCCTCCATGTCCCTAACCTTCAGGTAAAGGTTGGTTCTTTTGTCTGTTCTTCCCAACTGATGGTCAGTTTTAATGAAGAAGTTTCACGGGGTCTTTCTCTGGACTCATCTATCTTGTGAGTTAACAATGCACAGAGTGTAAAGCATGATTGGGTTTCTAAGTTATTTTCAGTTTATTGACAGTTTTTCTAACTACAAAAGAGAATTGTACCCAAACTCATCTCTTTGCCAAGTTGAGAGACTAAAAATCGTACATAGATCATACATGCATGCCCTTCCATTGGTAACTCACCAATTGGTTTTTATTTTGAGGGGAGGAGTGATAGATCCACTGACTGATATTTAATCCCTAACTTTACTCAAGATTTAATTAATCTGAAGGTCCAACGGAGAGACATGGGATCCTGCAGACCAGAAACCAGTCTTAGCTCTGTTGATGACGAAGCTGTCACTTGAATTTGCTGTCCTTCAGCCTTCCTGATGGTTTTTAAATGGACATTAGTACTTGCCCGTAGCAACGTAGGGAGGAATTTGACAATGACTGGAAGTCAGGCTTTATATGAGAAATACAACATACATCTTGGAGCTAATTGCTACCCTTTATGAAAAGAGCTGCATTATTTAAAAAATAATCAAGCACTTTGGCACTAAAATGTTTTTCCCTGGAATCCTTCAGATTTTCTTGATGAGCTCATCTAAGCAGAATTTTTTTTAAAATCCCAATAACCTACTGCATCAGATTAAAATATTTTTAATTAATGATATTTACCACTATCCACCAACACAACTGGATTTTACATATTTTTTTATTGAAAACATGCACTAAATAAATACCTCTTGTTTTCTAAAATAGGGTAAACAATGTCACATAATTAAAGGTAGGTAAGTATGGAAATTCTTTCAAATAATCTGTAATGAAATGTCACTTTTCTCTGGGTAAAAGAACAAATAGGATTGTGAAAGCTCAAAGTTCTTTTCTCAGCTGCTACAAGCTTCATACTGAGCAGGTTGCCATATGTATTTACATTATGGAAGGAAGAGACTGTCTGTGGTAAACAGCATTTATGAGTTTCATTTTTGTTTCTTCCATTTAATAGAATACATAATCTCAAAGTTGTCAAAATCATTTTATCCAAGATCTCTTCCTACGCAAGAATTACAGAGACTGCTTATTTTGTGAGTCTCCAAAAGGCTATACCAATACTTAAAAGCAAAGGACAAAGCAAAATATGTCTTTGAAAATTATATTTGAAGAATGGAGAATGTAAATGGAATTAGATATTCCAAGTTTTAAGAAATCGGACTGAGGCCGGGCGCAGTGGCTCATGTCTGTAATCCTAGCACTCTGGGAGGCCAAGGCTGGAGGATTGCTTGAGCTCAGGAGTTCAAGACCAGCCTGAGCAAGAGCAAGACCCCGTCTCTACTAAAAACAGAAAGGAATTAGCTGGACAACTAGAAATATGTAGAAAAACTTGGCCTGGTATGGTGGCACTGCCTGTAGTCCCAGCTACTCGGGAGGCTGAGCCCAGGAGTTTGAGGTTGCTGTGAGCTAGGCTGACACCATGGCACTGTAGCTTGGGCAACAGAGTGAGACTCTGTCTCAAAAAAAAAAAAAAAAAAGAAAGAAATGGGACTGGCTGAGTTTAGGGGTTAATTCATGTATATCCCAAGTTCCCCCATCTCTGGTCCCCTAATCCCATTTCCCAGAGGTAACTACTTAAGAATTTCTTGTGTGTCCTAGACGTTTAAGAGATGGGGTCTCGCTATGTTGCCCAGGCTGGCCTCAAACTCCTGAGCTCAAGCAATCCTCCCACCTTGGCCTCCTGAGGAGCTAGGACTACACACTACCCTTGCATGCCACAATGCCCAGCTCTTCTAGACATTTTTCATGCATATACCAGCATACATTTCCTTAAGCACACACAGAATCAGAATATACTTTGTTCTATAATGAATAGCTAATTTATAGTAAGTAAGCCATGAAATGAGGCGGTTTTCCTGCAGGGCTGCCAGTGTGCTGTCTTCATGGGGCAGTAAAGAGAACACCAGCCAGAGCTACTTTCAAGGAGAAATACTGAAGGTGGGTGTAGAAGGTGCTAGGGCTTTGATGCCCTGGTCACCTTCTGAGAAAGAAGAAACCATCATCATGGCTTCCTCTCTGCTTGTTTAACAAGCCTTCACGGAATGAACAAGCCCATGATGAGAGCCTAAACCAGGGAAGGGGTAGAGATGGACTTTAGAGATATGTAGTGGATAAAATCACCAGGGCTTGAGGACCAACTGGATGTGAAGTTTGAGAAAAAGGAAGGTGTTATAGTCTGTGTGTCCTTCCCCCATCCCAATTCCTATGTTGAAATCTAATCCCCAATATGATGGCATGTGGAGGTGGCGACTTTGGGAGGTAATTAGGTCATGGAGGTGGAACCCCCATGCATGGGATTAGCACCCTCACAAGAATGAGGCCAGAGCTAGCCTGCTTTCCTCCCGCCACGTGAAAACACGAGAAGTCAGCCATCTGCAACCCGGACGACGCCCTCACTAGAACCCAACCTTGCCGGTACCCTGATTTTGGACTCCCAGGCTCCAGTACTGTAACAACTCCCATTCAATCTTCAACGTACTGAAGTCTGCCAAGGGCCCCGATTCCCTGAAGCTGCTCTTACAAGGCTCACTGTGAGAAGGGCCCTCCGCAACCCCATTCCCACACCTCTGTGCAGCTCTGGGTTCTGCTGACATGCCTTGAAATCTCCTGCTCTTCTGGGCCTTGCACTTCCTGCTCCCAGCTTCCTTCAACCCACGCCCGCTCCTCTGCTGGGCCCTACCCTGCCCTACTCGCTATCAGGTATTGAGTTCCATCTCCATTCTCTCCTCTTCACACGGTCCACAGGCGATCCCATCCACACCTTCGGCCTGACTTCCATCCCCACGCTGAAGTGTCCCAATTCCAAATCCAGACATTCTTTTTAAATTCCAAAGTCAAGTATCCAATTGCCCATATTCAGTCCAGCCACATCGAGTCTGTCTTAGCAAATGGTTCCACCATCCACTCACTCCCTGAAGCCTGGGATCGGGGAGCTGCCGCAGGTGCACGGATGCACCATCCTCCCATCCCCTGCCTTTCTGTCTGCTCTGCCTAAAGCGTTCTTCCTTTCTTTAAAAAATATATTTGACAAGGCCGGGCGCGGTGGCTCACGCCTGTAATCCTAGCTCTCTGGGAGGCCGAGGCGGGTGGATTGCTGGAGGTCAGGAGTTCAAAACCAGCCTGAGCAAGAGCGAGACCCCGTCTCTACTATAAATAGAAAGAAATTAATTGGCCAACTAATATATACAAAAAATTAGCCGGGCATGGTGGCAAATGCCTGTAGTCCCAACTACTTGGGAGGCTGAGGCAGGAGGATTGCTTGAGCCAGGAGTTTGAGGTTGCTGTGAGCTAGGCTGACGCCATGGCACTCACTCTAGCCTGGGCAACAAAGTGAGACTCTGTCTCAAAAAAAAAAAAAAAAAAATATATATATATATATATTTGACATATACAAGCCTTACATACAAAATCATCATGCCAGATTTGGGGTTATCATTCTACTCTGCTTTTATTTTTAACAATATATTCAATACAGGTATTAAGTACAACACATTTAATACATATAAAACTATGTCACATATTAGTTATACAGCATAATATAGTATATAGTAAACACTCCTAAGCCTACACCTAAGAACTAGAACATTCCTCATCACTTGCATCTACCCATGTGTTGCTCTCCCATCCCCTGTGTTTCTTCCTTTCATGGGTAACAACCATGCGAAATTTTGGTTTCTCATTCTGTCACTTCTTTTTCTTTCACAATATACTTTTTTTTTTATTTTTTATTTTTTATTTTTTTATTTTTTATTTTTTTATTTTTTGAGACAGAGTCTCACTTTGTTGCCCAGGCTAGAGTGAGTGCCGTGGCGTCAGCCTAGCTCACAGCAACCTCAAACTCCTGGGCTCAAGCGATCCTTCTGTCTCAGCCTCCCAAGTAGCTGGGACTACAGGCATGCGCCACCATGCCCGGCTAATTTTTTCTATATATATTAGTTGGCCAATTAGTTTCTTTCTATTTATAGTAGAGACGGGGTCTCGCTCTTGCTCAGGCTGGTTTTGAACTCCTGACCTTGAGCAATCCGCCCGCCTCGGCCTCCCAGAGAGCTAGGATTACAGGCGTGAGCCACCGCGCCCGGCCCACAATATACTTTTATTGCATATGTATGCTTAGACAATATACTCTTTGGTTTTGCTTTTGAGCTCAATAAAAATAGTATACCATATGCAGTCTCCTGCAACTTGCTTTTTTTTTTTTCCTTAATATTTTCTGAGATTCATTTTTATTGTCAAGTATAGCTGCAGTTCAGTCATTTTCACTATTGAATCATATCCCTTAGGGTAAACATAGGTAATTTATTCATCTCTTCTCCTGCAGACATTTCACTTTTTCAAGTTATTAATTATGAATATGTTACTATGAATCCTCTTGCACATACCTCCTTGGTGAACACATGCAAGAATTTGTTGGACATACAAGTGAGAGTCCATAGCTGGATCATAAGGTCTGCAAATGTTCATGTTTTTAAGACACAATTGTTTTCTAACGCAGTTGTGCCTGTTTACACACCCACAACAACATATGAGTTCACACAGATCTTGTTTAACACCTGGTACTGTCAGACCCAACTTCTGTAAATCTTTTGAGTGTGAAATGGAATCTCATTATGGTCTTAATTCATATTTCCCTAGCCATCAATGCTGTAGAACATCTTTTTATTTGATGCTTCTCTTCCATGAAATGCCTTTTCAAATCTTCTCTATTTTCCTACTTTTTTAAAAAATAGGAATTCTCTATATATTATGATTACTAATCCTTTCTCAGTTTATTTGTATTATAAATGGCTTCTCAAGTTGTGGCTTGTCCTTTCATTTAAAGTGCTTGTTTGCTTAACCTAAGCCCATAGGTTTCATCAAGTTGATTTAATCATTTTTTCTTTTGCAGTTGGTACTTTGTGTCTCAAGAGACTGAATCTATGGGTCAATTTAGGGAGATCTGATACCTTTGTAACATTTAATATTCCTATTCGCGAACAAAGATGTTCTTCATCTGTTCCTCCCTTGTGTCTTCGTCTTCATCCTTCAAATCCCCAATCAGGCTTCAACCGTGCCTTCTCCTGGGAATGTCCACCACCACCACCACAACTAAAGCAGGACACACAGACCCTCTATGTGCACATTTTTTAGATAACTGCAATCATCCAAGAAAAAAGATGACAAGGGGTAAGTTTGAGGCTTGTTACTTGGGTGGTGGCACCATTCTTCATTATTGAATATATCAAGAATTTAAAGAGAATAAAATAAGAAATAAGTGGCATTAGGCTGTCCACCTGTCCAACTCTGCATAGGATATCACAGCTGAGCCAAGAACCTGCTTAGTCCTGACAACAACTGAAAGATATTAATCACCCTTATCTTTTTTTCCCCCTTAGGGCAAGGGAACATGAAATTACAAGAGGACAAAAGTGCTTGGAGAGCATGACTATACTTGACCATGCTGGGGCAAACAGCTTGAGTATTTCTGACAAGCAAGCAGTGAGGGCATGCCTTTTGCCAAAGGGAATTCTGCAACCATTCAATGGAGCCTTTAGAAAATGAGGTCTTCTGAAGAGAGAGCAGAGCTATACTTTCTTCCCTGTCAGAGTCCACTGTTAGAACCATTTAGACTAAAATGCCCCATTTCTCACAGCATCATTTTGCCACAGGGTCACATTTCTCTATTCAACTGAGTTTCAGCTTTTTTCCTAAGAGGGAAAAAAAAAACCAGACTAAGTGGCCTTCTAGATTTAAGGTAAAAATGGAAAAAAGCAAGCTGACTCGCTTTGAAATGCAAAAGACCTCTATCTTCAGTTTGTCCCAATCCCAGAGGGACCAGGGATACCATCAGAGCCCTGCTCCTGGCATTCATTCAAGGTCCTTGAAAAACAACACTTGTTTTCCAGGTACTGGAGAAAGACCCTGCCCCTCTACAGGCTTCTACCAAACAGTCTTCCATAACGAGAAGCAGGGCAGCGTCAGCCAGTCGCACATGGAATTTTTGTTGTTATTTTTAAAGGCACTCTGGATTATACTTCCCTGAAGATCATCAAGTATAGAAAAGGCAAAAAAATAAAAATAATTTAAAAAAAGTTAGTCTGTATCATATCCCAAAATGGGTCCAAGCCATTTCTCAACCTCAGCCACAGACATGTTCTTCCTTGAAGCGTAATCCTCGATCTGTAAAAGATTAGAAGCATCTTATTAAGGCAAAGTGATAAGACTTTCTGAACTGAAATCTCCACAGGATTTGCCAAGAAACATTAAGTACCTTCTATTTCTTGTCTTAATAGCAATCTACTGAGTTAAATGGAGATAGATATTTTTGTCTACCAAGTTGCCCTAGTCTCTGGGCAGAAAAACAACATATAGTAAATATCTGATGCCCAGAAACTCAGAGAGAGAGAGAGAGAGAGTGTGTGTGGTTTGAGTGTAGGGTGAGAGTTAGAATGGGGGTAACGGGTTGAAATCAAATTAAGACGCTAACTGGGATAAATTCCCTCATCCTTTCCTCGTGATTTTATTCTCATTCACATTTAAAATAGGATAGATTCCAGAATTCCATTTAAAATGGGGCAGCTATCTAGGGAAGCCACATACAGTGAAACAGCTAACTTACCTGATCCTTGGAAATTTTCCCCACAGCAAAATATTTGGACTTCAAATTGGAGAAGTAGAGGCCTGAGACTGCTGACGCGGGTGCCATGGCCAGGGACTCTGTCAACCTGATGCCTGCAGAGAGAGCGCGGGGCGGGGGGTTCACTCAGCGCAAGGCACAGGGCCCGCAGCTGGCCGGCCCTCGCCCAACCCTTGTTGAATCCCTGAATGGAAGTGGACTCGTGCCTTCCAGGTAGACACATGACACTGCACGAAGGCTGTGACTAGGTAAGTCTAGCAAATCCCCATCACACGGAAAAGCAAACAGGATGTGCAGATCTCCTGTGATCCAGGGGGACAGGCCTGGAAAAGCCTCTCTACACTCTCACCCTCGGCCACCCAAGGTCGGTCACAGAGGCCCTGGTTTGCTCCTAAGCCTGGGCGTGCTCGGGCAGGAACTCTGACCCTGGAGGTAGGACACAGCTGGACAGCCTCAGGGCCCCATGGGGCCACTGAGACTAGGGATGACCGACAGCTGGCTCCGGGGAAGAATGAGTCCACGGCAGTTCTGAGAAAGAGGAGACGTTCTTTCTTGGGATTTAAAGAACCCAAAGGGACCATCAAGGCTATCTATTCTAAGCCGCTCATTTTATGCACAAGGAAACAGCAACAGAAAGGTTGAGTGCTTTGCTAAAGGTCACCCAGCTGGCTTATGGAAGAAACGTGGACTCGAATCCAGACCTCGTGGCTCCTGGAGTCGGTGTTACTGTGACTGATCCAGATTCAACACACCTCACAGTTCCTCATTTAAATCTAGATTCCTTTATCAGCTTTGACGGCATACTTTTGACTAATCCCGCTGAAAACTGTGATCTTAGCCTGAGCCACCTCACCACAGGACCAGAACCAGCATGTGGACGTGGCAATGCACAGCTACAGAGCCGTGACCGGTCCTGCTCTGGGCTCAGGGTGCTGGTGCCAGGTGCCTGGGCCGTCATCGCAAAAGGGGACATGCCAAATTCTCGTTTTCAACTGTCAGAATCCAGCCACAGACAAAATGCTAGAGAGAATTATGATTACGGAGGAGCGTAAATGTTAGTAAGTTACGGAAGAGCACATATGTTAACAGTGTGAAAGGAAAGAGAGAAAAGGCCGGAAAGGAAGGCTGGGTGCTCTGGTGTCCCGAGACGTTACGGACAAGCAGTGGGACAAGCGTTTGAGGTGGTTGCTGTTCCTGACGGGACCAAGGCCAGTCACTAAGGGATTAAAGACACGACCGCGCCTATAACAGGAAAGCGGGGCAGGAGAGGCACGGGATGGTGCGGAGTAAGCTAAATTCCCGTTTGTTACAGGTCCAGAGGAAATAATTTAAAATCGATAAATCTAAAAACGGTGATATAAGAATACTATTCAGGCCGGGCGCGGTGGCTCACACCTATAATCCTAATACTCTGGGAGGCCGAGGTGGGCGGATAGCTCAAGGTCAGGAGTTCAAGACCAGCCTGAGCAAGAGCGAGACCCTGTCTCTACTATAAATAGAAAGAAATTAATTGGCCAACTAATATATATAGAAAAAATTAGCCGGGCATGGTGGCGCATGCCTATTGTCCCAGCTACTTGGGAGGCTGAGGCAGGAGGATTGCTTGAGCCCAGGAGTTTGAGGTTGCTATGAACGAGGCTGACGCCACGGCACTCACTCTAGCCTGGGCAACAAAGCGAGACTCTGTCTCAAAAAAAAAAAAAAAAAGGGGCCGGGCGCTGTGGCTCACGCCTGTAATCCTAGCTCTTGGGAGGCCGAGGCGGGCGGATTGCTCAAGGTCAGGAGTTCAAAACCAGCCTGAGCAAGAGCGAGACCCCGTCTCTACTATAAATAGAAAGAAATTAATTGGCAAACTGATATATATATAAAAAATTAGCCGGGCATGGTGGCGCATGCCTGTAGTCCCAGCTACTCGGGAGGCTGAGGCAGAAGGATCACTCGAGCCCAGGAGTTTGAGGTTGCTGTGAGCTAGGCTGACGCCACGGCACTCACTCTAGCCTGGACAACAAAGTGAGACTCTGTCTCAAAAAAAAAAAAAAAAAAAAAAAAAGAATACTATTCAGTAATATCAAAGTAAAACTTCAGAACAGCTACAACTGTGAAAGGTGAGGTCAGGGATGATATCACTATAAGCCCTTCCACTAAAAACATTCTTTCAACCATGTGTCATTATGTTGATAATATTAAATAAGGAAAGACGGGAGCCCAGTGCCTCCTGGCGGTACCTGTGGCCTGCTCGATGTCAGCGAGTCTCCACATGGTGAGCTTCTCCGTGTGGTCGGGCTGGCTGGGGTAGCCGGGCGCCGGGCGGATGCCCTCGTACCGCAGCCGGCGCAGCTCGGCCGCGTCCAGCCGCTCGCTGCCGCGGTAGGCCCACAGCTCCCGGCGCACTCTCTCGTGCAGCTCCTCGGCGAAGGCCTGGAACCCAGAGCGCCCGCGTGCTTAGGCAGAGGGGCCGCAGCGTCAGTGCAGCCTCCACCCCCCGAATTGAAGCGTCCAGAGCAGCCTCCACCCATCGGGACCACAGCCAGGGGAAACGTGGCTAGAGGGGACAGGCCGGATTCTCGGACTGTTTGCACACGAGCTGCTTTGCTGCTCGAAGTTCGAAACCAGCCTGAGCAAGAGCGAGACCCCGTTTGGTCAGCCTGGGCTCTGAAGCATCACATTTAGTGATGTGAGGATTCTAGACCTTTTAACTTAAACATTTCCCTGA
This sequence comes from Microcebus murinus, assembly GCF_040939455.1. Taxonomy (NCBI): domain Eukaryota; kingdom Metazoa; phylum Chordata; class Mammalia; order Primates; family Cheirogaleidae; genus Microcebus; species Microcebus murinus. The sequence goes on along the minus strand of NC_134122.1, from coordinate 45,024,335 downwards.
AGGTCAGGCCAGAACTAACGCCGGCCAGAAAGAGCAGCTGGGACCACACAGCTGCCAGTTCCTCCGCTGTTCACCGCAGGAGAAGGAACTCCCCAGGGGTGAGGCGCTCTCATTCCGTGCAGGGAAGGATAGAGAATCTATAGAAGATACCAACATTGGAATGAGGGGTTGTGAAACGAAAATATGTTTTTAATTTTTCAAGGTCTTTAGGAAAATGTCACATGATAAAAAGCAAAGGGAGACAGACAAGAGACCAGGCAAAGACGTTAGGGTTCTAAAGGCGACACCCAACCATGGCTCATTGAAGGGCTTTATTTGCCCAAAACCTGATACTGAGAGTAATATGGGGATTCATGATTTAAAAATACTTGCAATGCTAAAGTCACCAGCATGTGACTCAAAGAAAAACAGAAAAGACAGTGGTTCTAATGCTGACCAGTGTTCCGGCACCAGCCACGGGGTCCCCACAGCCTGCACTCTGTCCTCAGCCAGTGGCTCACCTCCGCCAGCCGGTCCCCCAGCGCCTTGACCATGATGCTGCTGTAGTCATCGCTGTCGTCCTCGTAGGCCTTGCTCAGTTCTTCCACCCCAAAGCAGGCGACGGCAAACAGCCCCAGGTAGTCACGGACGCCGGAATGCAGGGGCGCGACGAAATCCGAGAGGCAGTGGTAGGGCTCCGTGCTGGCGGAGTCCTTCTCCGCCTGAAAACCAAGCAGCGGGCAGAGGGGCCGTTAGCGTGGCCGCAGCCCCGGCACACCGTGGAAAGCAGTCTGGTATCTTCAGATGAATACAAGCGTCTGCCTGTTTTATCCGCTGCTACCTTCCCAGCACTTAGAATCGTGCCTGATAGATACACAGTGAGCATCCAATAAATATTGAGTAAACCAATGAAATGGGATTTTAGAAAATACATGGCATGACATAACACACGTGGTCAAGAAACCAGTTACTATGCTTGTTCACAGATGGACCAAACGTTTACTGGGTGGCTACAGGCGCTGTGCTAAGAACTGGAACCTTAAACAGCCATCTATTAAGTAAAAAGTTTTTCCCCAAGAGTATTTCCCATTAAGCCGAGCACTGTATTCAAAAGAGGGTCCCGTACGCACATAAGCCTCCACTGTGTGTCAAGAGGAGCAGTCCAGCAAACTGCTGGGGTAACTCGAGGGCCACATGCTGCTGCCACGGTGAACGGGACACGGCTAAGGACACCAGGGCTGGCCGGGGCCGAACCAAGAACTCAGCAGCTTTGCTCCTGGCTCTCTCCACAGCCCAGCTGCCTATCCTCGCCCATTTGTCACTCTCAGCTGATGACCGACTCGTCCCTGCTGCCCAGCTGACAAATAAGGTCTTAGACGTATTAAGCAATCAATAAATATTTGCTGAGAAGGGAAAGAGCCTACAACTAGTATTTACTGGGTGCTCACTCGGTGCCTGTTCTTAGTGCTCCATACGAATGAGCATTTTAACCCTCAACAAGCTTGTGGCATGAGTGATGTCGTCTGCACCAACATACATATGAGAAATCTGAGGCTGTGGCACCAGGAGCCAGATCAAGACAGCAGGCAGAGCAACTGGGCTGGTACCCAGCCGATGCCCCTGCATATGCAGTACTGCCTAGGACTGAGCCGTCAATCAACGAATGGCCAGCCCAGAAGCCTCAGAGCTGCTTGCCAGCCACGGAAGCAAGCACAGCCTAATGGACATGGGGCGGGAAATCGTCACATGCAAGGAGATGTTCCATAAGACACACAGAAATGCCACACAGCTCAGGGACAGCCGTGCGTGGGGAGCCGTCTTCCAGGTGCATTCTGCCCATCAACTGCTCTTTGCTAACAAAAGCCAGAGGGGGATACAGAGCTTCCCTGTCCCACAGGAGAGACAGGTCACAGGGCCCCCGTGGTATCTTACAAGCGATCAGAGCCTACTCGCAAAGGAAGGCTCCCAAGGTAATAAGGCACTGCTGCCAGAATTTTCCAGTGTGTACTGGAGGAAAGCACCTCCTTAGAAATATCTATCTGAGTAGGCAATAAATGTACATTGCCAAGTTCCCCTTTCCAAACATTATTAACCACTTCGGTATGGCGCTCACCGGCCACGAACCCTTGCCCACAGCCGGCACTCACAGTCCGCACGACAGTTTGTGCTGTGCATTGACGACGAGTCCGTTTTGCTCTTGTGTGATGAGGAAAGCTTTAAAGCACTGAAAGCTTGTTTTACTTTACAGGCAGCTTTACTTATAATGTAAATCAGAATAGGTAACATATACATATATGTTTTCATTACGTTATTTTTAAATGTTCACAATTTTATTTTGATAAATGAAAAATTAGAAAAGTCATATCACAGCTGTCAGCTAAAGTCGCTGTGCGTGTTCATCTGTGGCTGTCGACTATAGTGGACGCTTGTACCGAAGTGGTTAAAAAGGTGAACTCTGAGAATGCATTATATTAAAGGCTGTAATATAATATGTCACAGACTGCCTGGGCATAGATGGTAGTCGAAGTAAACAGCGACCAGAGAAGGACCCAGGACTTGAAAAATGAAACGCTGGGCCAGAACAGAGGTTTTTTTGACCATAGTTACATCTGTAAAAGAATAGTCCCCAATTCCCTAGTGAGGAGGGGCTAGAACTTAATATTAGAACCCCACTGCCTTGTATTCTCCGGTGTCCGAGCCTGAGTGCACGTGGCAAGGATTTACTGAGCCTGAGTGCACGTGGCAAGGATTTACTGAGCCTGAGTGCACGTGGCAAGGATTTACTGAGCCTGAGTGCACGTGGCAAGGATTTACTGAGCCTGAGTGCACGTGGCAAGGATTTACTGAGCCTGAGTGCATATGGTAAGGATGTAGCTATCCTCGTTTAATCCTTTACGGTACTGTTTAAGGCCCCAAATTTAAGAATCCCTTTAGATGTTATGGTCAAAAGATCAATCATTATGAATTATATTGTAGTTGTGATTGAAAGCAATACTATCGTTTTTGAATGACTGAAAATGGTAGTAAAACTGAAAGAATAATTTACTGCAAATTATTAAATTTGTTAATGACTCTGGTGAATTCTGGTTCCAATCCCTGATTTTTATAGCAGCTGAAGTGACACGCATATGATATTTGCACTGTCAAAGGAGGGGGCATGACGGGGAGCCTGCTGAGAAGAGCCTGTTTTTGCCATGGGGAAGGTGGCATGGCCCGTGCAGTGACAGAGTGCGCAGGCTGGGCCCCACCTCCGCGCCGGGCAGCTTGGCGCCACCCCCACCAGCTTCCTGTTCTCCTCTGTAAAATGGACACACAACGGCCTGACTGCAGGGCTGTGCAGAAATGAAACAGGATGGCCTGTTGAGCAGCCTACTCCACACCTAGCACCTGACATGCATCCCGCGAATGCTTGTTTCCACCTGTCTTCTCCCACCAAACATTCTGCTTTAATAATATACATAGATGCTAACCAACGTTTCTGAACAAGTAAACATTCTCTTGCTTTGGACGCTAGAGAGCCCAAGAGACTGAGAACGTCGGCGTGTGACCGATAAGCCGTCCGTACCTGCTGCCTTAACCCATAAAAGGTGGCTATGGGCTGTGCAGCCGGGGGCGGGGCGCCCTCCGCATACAGGTGAATGTCGTCTTGGACGCTCTGCGCCGGCCAGAATCCAACCACGCCCCGGGCTTGGAGCTTCTTTTGGCTAATCAGTGTGTTCAGCATATTTTGGGCATCATCATAGACCTTTTTGGCCTCTTCACCTATTAGAAAAATATAATAAAAATTCATTTACAGGTGCCAAAAATAACCAGCAACAATGCTTCTTTTTAAAACCACCCTCCCTAATCAGTCAGCTCCGCCTTCCCCCCTTCTCTGCCGTCCTCAAATCCCTTCTCGGTGCTTGCCATTCTCCTAGCTGACGGCGGGGCCGCCGGGGCTTGGTGGCTCCTGCTAATTGCAGCTTCCACAGTCTGCTTCTCCGGCTCAAGCCACTTACATTTTTCCATTTAACAAAAGGCAGAGAGCCAAGCTGTGGCTCCCAAAGCAGTCTGCCAGACAGAGGGTGAGAAAAAGCAGGCCAGATTCCTTGTCCAGTGACGCTCCTCTGCACATACAACTCCACTGACGTCACAGTGACCCCTGGGGACGTGACAGGGTGAGGCGTGAACTTGGCCCCCAGGCCCCGAATCCTCATGAGCAGCTTCAGTGCTGCACCTTGTCCTGCAAAGTGGGAGCAGCTCACGGGATACCCTCTCTTGGTTTCCCTGTCGGTGACTCTGGGCCGCCCCGCCACGGTGAGCAGCCTGCCCAACAGCCCCTTGAGCGCTCTCCCACCATGGCTCAGGGGCAGGGCCATGAACAGCCCCTCGCCCACTGCTCCGTTCCTGGCTACCGCAGAGTGTCTGGTTCTCAGCACCCTGACACGCAGCCCCAGGACATGCTCTGGCAAACTTGTGAGGGCCCAGCTTCTCGGGCTCTTCTCAGCCCAACCCCGTGCTTCTGCGAGGCCACCCCTACATCTCGCTCTGACCTGGCCGTCACCAGACCCTTTGAATGGCTTCACCTTGTGATCCCAAGTCTCGGGGGTTAGGTCTTGGAGGAGAGGCTAAGGGAAAAGTGGGGGGAGCAATTTATTGGCTCATGCCCCACTTCTCTAGTTTATTGCCCCAAATCTTCCTCCCCTCCCCTCCCTAATGCTCCACCAGGCACAACCGAATCCTTGCAGTTCCCTAAATAGGCACACATGTCCGGGCCTTCTCACACTCTATTCTCCTGCCTGGAACGTCTTTTTCTTCAATGTCACCTCAGGTCCTCAGCGTGAGCCTCAGTAACTCCCACTTTATCTCCAGAAAGCAGTTCAAACACCACCTCCTCCAGGAAGCCTTCCCTGACCTCCCAGACTGAGCTCTGTCTCCTCCTCCTGTGTCCACAGGAGCCTGGCAAGTACCCATCACTGTGGCTGTGCCAGCTGGTCGGGTACTAGACAGCAGGGATTATATTGTCGTCTTTTGTTTATCGCTCATGCCAAGCATAGAGTCCAGGATGTAACTAATGTCAGTAAACATTTATTTTAAAAAATGCAATACCAAATTTAGTCAATATAAGAGGGATCGAACTAGCAGTTTAAAAACCATTAAAAAGTTGAACAAGTAAACAATGCTATATTCTGCACAATCCGAATCCACTGCTCATCACCTATCTTCATCTTCAAAGTCTCACAATATGACATCTTGAATATGAGAGGCAGGAAAAAAGGACTTACTGAACTAACCTACTGTTTTGTCGTTAAATATCTTGGGAAAGCCTCGATTCGGGTACTTTCCCCGGAGCTGCCAGACATCGAAGAAAGGCTTCCAGTCGATATAGCCCACCAGCTTCTGCAGGTCATAGTCTTCGAAGACCTGGGTTCCAATAAACGTGGGCTTCACTACGGGAAAGAGGCACAGTTGTCAACGCTGACGCCGGACCTGGGGCTGAGCCCCCTCACGCTGGCGCCCTGCCTGGTGGCGGCCTCCTGCCAGCTCCTCACTGCTCTGCCAACTCCCACGCCCTGCCTCCCTCCTGTCACCCGTGGGAGTTGTTTTACAAAGAGGGGAACTTTAAATTATCGCGGAGAAGGAGTAATTCTGCACTGAATCTTAAATAAAACTATTCTTCCCATGCTGACTGACTACACCAGCCTTGGAAACGCTTCCCTCACCCCTTCCATCCCCACCCCCGGCCCAGGAAGAAAAGAAAGACTTGGGTTAATCTTCCCTTCTACAAATAAAGACAATACCAACACAAAGAACACTGCAGAGAGACACGGAGAGTTAGCTACTTCTGGAAAGTTCTAAAATACGAAGCAATCATCTATACTGCCTACTGACACATATGCACCAAGTACAGGGACACGCACGGGGATGAAGTCACAAATTCAGGATGGTGGTTATTTCTGCAGGGGCGAAGGGACACACATGGGACTTCCACTACACATGTATCGTTTTGTTTTTTAAAAAAAACAGGTGGTAGATTATTTCTTAAGCTGGCAGTTGTTTAATATATTGTTCTTATGAGTCTAAAACATAATTTAAATAATGGTGAAAACTTCAGAGACAGATGGTGCTGCTGGGCTTTCTGGAACATGGAGAGCAGCAACAGCCGCCAACCCCTCATTGTTCCCCACTAGCCTATAGTGGAGCCGGTGCCCCAGACTCCGGCCTGCTGTGGCAGCTCCCACCCCCCCCTTCCCAATCTGTAACTGGGGATCAGAGAACCTCCTATTCTACCAATTGCAGGTGCTCTGGGAGAACAAAGAAGTCTCAAGAGTATTTTTCTCTCATTTGACGGTAAACATGGTAAGATGAGAGTATAGGAAAAGTATGAGCAGCTTCTTAATTCTGCCTAGAAACCTCTGCCTTTCCATACTTGTTCATAGTAACTCGTTCCCATTTGCTCCTTGCCATCTTGTGACTACGTAGGACAATCCTTTCTTTGTAAATATCCTGCTATGTTGATTTCTTTGGTTAAAAAAAAAGTCTGTATAGACCTCTTAGCAGAGAAACTAAAAAGGAACTGGATATGCTTCTGATTAAAGTATCCTGTCGCCTGGGAAGGCAGGGACAACATGCTGCTGCACAGCCACTCAGGGACACTCTCCTGACCAGCTTGTCTCCCATAGTTTAAGAGATGATGGAGGTTTTATCAAACACCCTCCTTTCTCCCTGTGTCAATTTCCCACAGCCACCTAAGGCAGGCTGTCCCCAAACACATTTCAGAGGGCTGTACCACAGGGCCCCTCAGGTCACAGGCCAGAGCCATGCAGTGGCCCTGAGCTGGGGATTAAAGTGGCCACTCAAAAAGTGTCCCCACTGCTGCCAGGTACTGTGGTCTCCCGAGGACTATGTCCAGCAAAATATGTTTTGGATGTTTGACCTGTCAAAACAAACTTGCCTTTATGTTATTCTAATTTCACAGTGAAAGATAAAGTAAATAGCTTGCACTAGATACTGATTTATATTTTTTAAAGGCTTTCATATAATATCTTATTTTACCCAGACAACATCTGCATTAGTAACTGTCAAATGTGCAAGTTGGCAGCTCAAGGTCACTTGGTGAGTCAGAGCCAGGAGCCACGTGGGGACAAGAACCCCAGCCTCCCGGCTCCCAACGGGACATTCTATCTACCAAACTGCACCGGACTCATCAGGAATGAAACTAGAACCAAGCACACCTACATTTCCAATTTAATCCTCCCAACTCTGCCGAGCATGTGTAGAACACAGATGTCATGAGCCATGAAAGCTGATTTGAGATATTACCTTGGAAATACGGATTCAATTAACATAACCCCTGTTCTGTCTTGGTTTTTGCCTTTGTGTCTCATGCCTCTCTGAGCCTGTCAAAACATCTTACACGTTTTATTCCCTCATGAATGCCTACGTGAGGCAAGAAAGGTGGCTAGAAACTTTAAGAGGGAAGGAATCAAATAAAAGAAATTAAAAAGAGAAGGAAGCGTCCAGAAGGAGAACAGGAGACAGAACAAAATACAGGGGTCAGGCTTTGCGGCAGTGTGAGACGTGTGAGAGGTGGAGGCATCTCCCATTTCAGAGAGTCCACGGCTGCCCTCAGGCCTGCCCGAGACCCAGCCCACCTCAGGCGCCAGCGCCAGCCAGGCAGGTCTCCACACAGCCCACTTTCGGCTGAAGGAGGCTGCTCAAGCACAGCACAGCGGGAAGAGCGTGGGTTTGGAAGACAGATCAGAGAATCCCAGAAACCTTCCAAGCTATCACCCGAAACGTTCTTCAGTTACAATGGGCACGATCCCCACGTCCGTCACGGGGCTGCCTGAAGGACTCGGCGAGCTGCCGCGGGTCCACCTCGGGACACTGCCTGGCACGCGACAGGCTCCGTAAACGGCACCTATTGCCTTTCCTTACTCATCTGAGTCTCTCATGGTCACTAGACACGACTGAGAGTTACTGGCTGCTGGTCTGACTCTGTAGCCAAAGAAGTGGCAACATATCTCCTCAGCACACGTCAGTCGTCACATTTGGTCTTCCTCTCGCTGACAGCGGAACGCACCTGGCTGAGGCTCAGACAGCCAATCGATATGGAAACCATTTTTTCTGGCTTGACTTAAGGGTAAGTATCTCCTCTCCTGTTAAAAAACACAGCAAAGTTATTTAGTCAAAGAGTCTTACTTTTCCACTGCTGCTATGAAAACATGCCCAAGAAAGCCAGTACGAAAGCTTTGCAAGTGCTTTTAGTAATGAAAATCCTTATCCTAAAAAGCTCTTCCTTTTCTATCCAGTTTTCATATTAGCACCAAAATAATAGATAGTAAAGATTCACAGGCATTATGAGTTAGCTATTGATATGCAAACATAAGGCTGATTCTGCAGCCTGAACCTGAGGTGCTGCCTGTACTCTCCTACTCTCCTGCCCGTACTCGAACCCCTGAGGCGGGGTGTTAAATGCATGCAGTCGACCACCCTGAGCAGCAGAAGTTGGAATTAACTGTTTATCACTTGCCGAGCAGCTTCCCAAATTCCGCCCCCACCCCACCGCCACTCTGCCACAAGCCCAGAAGGCAGATAACCAGAAAGAAATATCCTAATGACTACTAAAGAGTAATTATGCCTGTTCTCCATGGACTCCCTGAAGCTTATCCAGAGAGGGCCATTTCCTGAGACATTATTCTGCAGTCAGTGCTGGGCAATCAGGGACAGAGGCGAACTCGGCCCCCGACTCGTGTCTCTGCTTTCTCCTATTATTTCATCCAAAGCAGGATCCGTGGGAGTCACCTCAGAACTGTTTCGGCTCCTGCTTCCCTGCCGGGTGGGAGCCCCTGTCTTACTCATTCCCACAATGCTGGGGACCTAGCACAGCACCCAACACCTCCTGGGTAGCCAGGAAATGCTTGCTAAATAAATAAAATTCATTTCAATGCAAACAAAAATTATTTGGGAACTTAGACAATGAAGAACTCTGATTTGAGCTAGGAGACAACTTCTCTAAAAGGACACTACGCCTTTACTTTCCTCAAAACAGTTAAAAAAAAAAAGTCACATTAAAAACTGTGGGATCATTTTATTGCCCAAACAAGTAAAGATTTGTTTGTCACTTACCTTGAGGGACTCATAATGGTCCTGTCTAATATCTTCATATTCTTCCATGATTTCCTCAAAGTATTCATCCTTTAGGTTTTCATCTAACAGCTGAGAACACTGAAAATGCAAAATCAAGTTCAAGAACCATAGAGCAGCAAAAGAAGATACACGGGTGCAATAATGGTCAGCTCTGGTGACACTTCCTTCAGGAAGCCTTCCCTAACTTCATTTTCTCTCCCATTACCAGCTGTGCTAATTCTTGTGGGCTTGGGATGTTCAAACCCCGCACAAGCAAGCCAAAGAAAGGACGGGCCTTGACTGGTTCTTGAGAAATAAGCCCTAAACCATTGGGCTAATCTGCTAGACAAGAGTATCACTGTATACCTGGGTCCCTGGGCCGTGCCGGAAGGTTAATGCTAACAATCTGATTTAAGGTGAGGGGCCTTGGCTCTTGCTTTGTCTGTTTGACCTCTGGAGAGGTGGAAGACTGAGCAAATAAGGCCAGACACATGGGCATTCCAGGCCCATGTGACCAACCCCCAGTAAAAACCCAGGTCACCAAGGCTCAGGTGAGCTTCTTGGCTGGGAGTGCTCCTACTGTGTGGTCAGGTCACACAGCATCAGTGGAAGAATTAAGCGCTGTCCATATTATTCAATGGGGAGATGACACTTGGAAGCTTGTGCCTGGTCTCTCCTGGATTCTATCCTATATGTCTTTTGTGTTTGCTGATTTTAACCTGTATCTTTTCAGAATAATAAACTATGACTGTTTCTGAGTTCTGTGTGTCCTTCTAGTGAATCACTGAACCTGAGGTGGTCTCAGGGATCCCGACAACTCAGTTAGGTCCTCCCTTCAGTGTTTCAGTGATACTCTGTTCTATCACTGCACATACCACAGGCTTTTAGTGTCAGTCTATGTGCCTACTTCTTTTACTAGAAAGCCCTTTGAGAGTTGGACTCACACGTTAACCGCCTTCGTGCCCCTGGTACCTAGCTCAGTGCCTGGTGTGTACAAGGTACATCCTCACTAAGTGTTTGCTGCAGGAATGAGGCTGATCTTCAGTCTACTGTGAGCTTCTGCTAAAATATTAAAGGAAACCAATAATCTGAGAAAATGTGAGGCTACTCATTAAACTGTAAAACTAGGATCAGCTAAATATTATCTGTGACTATGATTATCGAGTTGGTAAAATAGCTACCACCAAAGCTCAAAATAAAAGCACAGAGAAAGAAGAAATGGCTGCCAACAATCACAGCAGTGCCTTGTCCCTGCCTTCTCTGGCAGGATTTTTCTAAGATACAAAAACTTTAATTAATCTTCATCTGAAATTGAGGAAGTTAGATTGGATGATGGCTAAAGTGCCTACTAGCTTTAAAAATCTATAATCTGGGCTGGGTGCGGTGGCTCACGCCTGTAATCCCAGCTCTTCGCGGGGACAAGGCCAGGAGGTCGAGACCAGCCTGGGCAACACAGTGAAACCCCTTCCCCACAAAAAAAATAAATGAATAAAATTAGCCAGGCGTCGTGGCACATGCCTGTAGTCCTACTGCACGAGAGGCAGAGGCAGGAGGAGTGCTTGAGCCTGGGCATTCAAGGCTACCGGGAGCTACGGCAGTACCACTGCATTCCAGCCTGGGTGTCTGGAGTGCAAGAGTCTGTCTCTCTTAAAAAAGAAAAATAAAAAAAAGTCTATAGTCCTATGCGAGTTTTCCAAGTACCCCTAATAACAATCCAATCGCCTATGAGTTAGTATTAAAAGCAAAATCACTTCATTAAGGCATATAATCAGAGAAGGCCACTGTGGCAGGCCTAAAAATAGGCTCCCAGATGGCATTTACAGCCCGAAGTATTTCCCAGCCTTGCATTAAACTCACCTCAATACAGTCCTCATTTAGGAAACCGAGCACAACTCAATGGAAACAAGGTTTATGCCTACTCTTGAACTCCCCAAAATATATGCAAACAATGTTTCAAAACACTGTTATATTCTGCTAGGTCATACACTCTGAGAAAGAAAAACCCAGACGTGTTTCCTATCCAAGGAATTCACAACACCCTGACCCTGGTACTATATTGGGTAGATAGAAGGAAGCACCACAGCTCACTGGTACCTTCCACACCCTCAAGGACCCCCTGCTCCCAAAGCCCCCTTCTTGCTCAGTCTTGATGGAAACAAGTTCACGGCCAACTAATCTACACAATCCTTCCACCAAAAAATCAATATCCATCATGTGTTTTCATGCCAACCACTGAAACATATTATGGTTTTTATTTTCCTTCATTTAAAAAAATTTTTTACAGCAATAGCCATCCCATGAGAGGGAATAAGTTGAAAAGACATTTTAAAATTTAAAAAGAATTAAATGTCAGGACCATGTCCTTTTCTTAAAGAAGGAGAGAGAGCAAGGTGAATCCTCAGGTCTAAATCTCCAATCATTACGTACAGTTCTTGCTACATCTTTCAGAATCTTTCAAACACATGAGACAGTTGCTAAATCGTGGTCCTGTTCCACGTTCATTGCAGTTAGATCAAAAGACTCCAAGCCAAGGAGCTAATAACCACCCGAAACAAATTATACCGCTGGCTCCTGAGAAGTGTCACTAGCAGTTACCTGAATGATCTGTCATCTGACTTGTGTTTGAGTAATTTCAAAAAGTGGCCATTTCTTTGTATAGGAGAAGAGCTAGCTCCTGCTGGCTGCCTGGCTAAACCAAACTGGAAGAGCACAGATGCCCACGCCTTGGCCCCTGCCTGGTCTTCAGCGAGGCCCCTGCTGCTCCAACTCTGCCAGATGGTGAAGGAGCCTGTTCTCCAAACATGGAATCAAGGGCCAATTCCTTCCCCTACCTATAGAGGAAATGCTAGCACTGTGCACCTACATGGGTATAACAGCCTTGTCTCCAAAATGGAAAATGTTCTGGGCCATTCATTAGCACTTGAAAATAGCAGCAAGTATTAAAAAAAGAGGCCCATTGGCCACTCAACCATGGACCTGACATATGCTCCTATGAAGCACATATGAATCCAAAAATATAGAAATGTGGCTTATTAAAAAACTGCAATTTTATGATCCCACCCCGATTTCATTTTATCCTTTTTAATAAAGGAGAATTGTTAAATACGAATGGGAGACACAAGTTTAATTTAGCATAGAGTAAGATCACTTGCATTCAAATCCCATGCCTGCCCCTTCATGGATGTGTGGCCTTGGGAGAGCGACTAGCTTCTCTGGTTCCCGTTTCCTGAACTCTAAAATGGGGATAATAAAAATATCTACCTTGTGAGGTTATCATGAGGATTAAATAAAATAATCCACTTAAAGCACAGCACCTGGCACACTGTAAGTTAGCGATTACTGATTAACTTTCATGTAAATAAACCCACATATCTGAAAGAATTCCTTTGGAAGCAGCTCTGGACATGTGGGCACGCCCTAGCCCAGGCGGTGCAATGTCACTGGAAGTCTCCCGGATCGCCCAGCCTCCGCAGTAACTTGCTTGCCTGCAAAATGCAAAGGCTGGACTAGAGCCGTGGTTTTCCAACTTGCTCTTTCAGTGACTGCTGAGCACGGGATGAGGCTGGCAGGGGGCTGCTTGGCTCTTCTCTGTACACACTGAGTCTCCAAGAGACGACATTTATAGATGAGGGTTTCCAGCTAAAACCAGCTGGGAAACCACTGGACCACAGGGTCCCCCAGACGCCTCCCAGTTAGAGCCTATTATTCAGGAAAAACAATGAAACCTATAATGAGACAGGATATTAGGCTTCTCTGAAGGAGACAAGCAGGGAAAGACACTTGGGCAAGTTATTTATTATAGTCATGGAGAAACAGAGTCTATTACTCTGGGTTTTAAATAGCCAGTGAATGTTCTGTCTTTGGGCAGTGTCAGTGGTGGTCAAGAGAGTGTCTATTCCTATTTGTTAAATGGGTGAAGTCTCCCCCTGGGTTGGCGTCTACGTCAAAGGTGTCCTGGCGTCATCCGCGTGTCTGCTCCTCACCTCTGCAGTGGTCTCTGACAGCACAGGACATGAAGCCAGGTGTGCTGGCTCATGCCTATAATCCTAGCTTTCTGGCAGGATCCCCTGAGGTCAGGAGTTCAAGATCAGCCTGAGCAAGAGTGAGAGACCCCCTTTCTACAAAAAATAGAAAAATTAGCCAGTGTGGTGGCACGCACCTATAGTCCCAGCTACTTAGGAGGCTGAGGAAGGGGGGTCGCTTGAGCCCAGGAGTTTGAGATTGCTGTGAGCTATGATGGTGCCACTGCGCTCTAGCCTGGGTGACAGAGTGAGACTCTGTCTCAAAAAAAAAAAAAGAAAGTACAGGGCATGGTCACCTGGACCTCCTTCCAGAAAGGCAGACACTATAAGGACAAACCATACGCTGCTCTTTTACCTTTCTTTAATAGAAATGAATACAAATAAATAGATCATGAGTGACACCCTGAACAGTTAATGCTCTCCCTGTTCCCCCTTTACAACACATCTGAAATAAGACGTAAGTGGGGCCCACACTTACCACCACCACACTCTTGGATGCGTCCAGGACGTGGATTACAGGCGCACTGTATCTCGGAGCTATTTTAACAGCGGTGTGGGTTCTGCAAACAGGGGTCAGAGAGAAAATCAGATCCATCAGTGCCGCCAGTCCCTGCACAACTCTTGCTCAGAGCCATTAAGAGATAATGTGTTTCCACAGTGCTTTCCAGAGAAAGATTTCAAGGTACTCACTTACAAATATTGAACTTCAAATTTCCCTTGTAAAACATCAATGACATTTTCCACCATCCTAAGATGGGGAAAATCTTAGGCTGCCCAGGCTGTACAGAAGTCTGTGACAAAATGAGAAAGACCTTGTCCCCAGCTCTGCCAAGAAGGGACTGAGACCACAGCCTCGTGCACGTTAGCAGCCTGTCTGACCTAAGGGATGGAACCCAGTCCCAGTAAATTGCACTCCGCTGCCATTACGGTCAAGTTGAGTTTCTTCCTCCAAACGAGCTGGGATACCAGCCAGGGCCCTTGAGGAACCAGGCAGAGGACACAGGACACAGCTGTCTCGCTGCTGCTCCCCTGTTCATGGGAGACACCAACATTCCTCGGCCCCAATCCCACACTGTACTCACAGTAAGGAACCCTAAACCCGAAATTCAACACAAAATAACACAGGCAAAAGCAAGAAAAATGTTTTATGCTAAGATTGGCTCAGCTCCAAATCTCAACCTCTACTGCCAAACTTGAAAATGTTGGTACTAGGAAGAAGAAGTACCCTTTAATCCTTAAAATTACCCAATTAACTAAAGTGTAAAACAAATTGCCTTTTGATTACTGGATGTTTACAGCAATGGGGAAGGCTACATTATCTACCATTTATGATAGAACATAACAAATTAAAGTGAGGACTGAAAACATGCGTGGTCTCCCTTGCAGCAGCAAACCAGGGCCCTGGAGACGGGGAGCAGTGTGGACTGGCCCCGATCCCACTTAGAGGGGGCCAGGTGACAGACCCCACAAAATGGGCAGTGCTTTTTCCTTTTCCCCTAAAGTAGCAGCACTCTTCTCCAAGTCAAGTGCTTTCATATTCTTTCCCCTCAACTAAAATGTATTTTTGTTTGGAATGTTATCCAGAACATGCTATTACATGAGAAAGAAAGTAGCAGAACGTTATTTTTAATGTAATTTCATTTTTTTTTTTTTTTTTTTTTTGGAGACAGAGTCTCGTTTTGTTGCCCAGGCTAAGAGTGAATGCCATGGCATCAGCCTAGCTCACAGCAACCTCAAAATCCTGGGCTCAAGCCATCCTACTGCCTCAGTCTCCCAAGTAGCTGGGACTACAGGCATGCACCACCATGCTTGGCTAATTTTTTCTATATATATTAGTTGGCCAATTAATTTCTTTCTATTTATAGTAGAGATGGGGTCTCACTCATGCTCAAGCTGGTATCGAACTCCTGACCTTGAGCAATCCGCCCGTCTCGGCCTCCCGGAGTGCTAAGATTACAGGCATGAGCCACTGCTCCTGGCCGCAATCTCATTTTTAAGAAAACAAACACCACCATTCTCAACCTGCCCCAACCAACCAAACTCATATCTAAGTTTCTAGATATTTAAAAAAACACGGAGGGCTATACATCAAAGTGTCCACACTGGTTATATGGGGATTAGAAGTGAATTGAAGGTGGGAAGGGAGAGACTCGATTTTACTGTACATTCCTCTGAGACGTCTGACAAGTTCTAGTAAGTGTGGATTCCAGAGCTAACTTTTAGAAACGAGGAGGCTATTAAAGGTGTAATATATGCATGTGTTTTTAATAGAGTTTTCCCTTCTCGGGAAAAGCTCTAAAAACTCACTCATAATGAGATGGACAAGACCAATAACACTTCACCTGTCCCACCTTTCTAGAAGTATCTCCATTTGTAAACAGGAAGCCCAGGACTAACGCCTTAAGCCACGAGAACTGTGACACAGACACTCGGGCATGAGCTGGCCAGAGCCAGAGACACCTTCTGCGCTGGGAGGCCACGGGACAGGGCAGCAGGGGGAGCAAGGCCTGGCCCTGGGGCAGTCAAATGAACTCCACGGCCTCCTGAGGACTTGTTTTGTGCCCAGGGTTCACTCAGGGACCAAAGATGGGAAGATAGCTTGGATTTTCAAACAGTAGGAAAAGTTAGAAAGAAGAAGCTGCTCCCAGTTTCAAAACAGAACACAACTCAAACCAAGCTTGCTTTTTCTTCTTTAAATGGTGAGCTCCTTGCGTGCATGCACGCACCTCAACATATATATTCTGTGTAAAATATATATTCTTAAAAGAAGCATTATTATAAGCCTGGTGACACTTGTATGACCTTTCTCTTACAGAGAACCAGTGCAATTTTAAATATCAACACAATATTGATTAAGGATTCATGGATTCACAGTCAATTCTGGCCAATTCTATCTTTGATGGTCTTCTGGACTAGGGCACAGTGAGGAGAAATGGATGGATTCCACTATTACAAAATAAACAGAAGCAAAGTGTCGCTTTCTAACATAAAAACTGACAAGGCTAGATGACCAGAGGCGTGTAATTTGAGTTTGCTTAGTCACTGAAAGTACTTCCGGTTTCCTTATAAAAATAATTTGACATTTGGTTTCCTTATAATATAATTTGATTCCACTTTCTTTCTTCTAAGCTTCCATTTATGCAAACTTCTTGTGCTGGAAGACTTTTTTTGAAGTCTAAAAAGGATGCAAAATATCAGAATCTGTCCTCCCCTTCCTACCAAGAGCAAAGGGCTAGAAACTGAGACCAAATCTCAAATCCTGTCTAAGTGTCTCATGGACACTTAGAACTTAATTAGTCACCCCCCACACATGCCAAATGGGCACAGTGGTGTTAACTTCAGTAGATCTTTTTAACATTATAAATAAGAAGGGGTACTCTAAGCATTAATTTCACATCATACCCTATTCCAGAATTAATTTATAGTCTTTTACATAAATACAGCATGACCAACACTTAAAATTCAGTGAGAAAAAGGAGAGAAAGGGAAAATAGAGACAGGGAAATAAAGACAGAATCAGGAGTGAGATTAGCACATAAAATTCATTCCATGGGCCGGGCGCTGTGGCTCACGCCTGTAATCCTAGCTCTTGGGAGGCCGAGGCGGGCGGATTGCTCAAGGTCAGGAGTTCAAAACCAGCCTGAGCGAGACCCCGTCTCTACTATAAATAGAAATAAATTAATTGGCCAACTGATATATATATATAAAAAATTAGCCGGGCATGGTGGCACATGCCTGTAGTCCCAGCTACCTGGGAGGCTGAGGCAGAAGGATCACTCGAGCCCAGGAGTTTGAGGTTGCTGTGAGCTAGGCTGATGCCACGGCACTCACTCTAGCCCGGGCAACAAAGCGAGACTCTGTCTCAAAAAAAAAAAAAAATAAAAAATAAAAAAAAAAAAAAAAAAAAAAAAAATTCATTCCATGAAATCCCATATACAGGCCTGAACTCTAAGTTTCCTGCAGTCAATGCAAAGAGGAAAATAAAATTGCTTAGGTGATTCAGTACCTTACTTCCTAAAAATTAAAAAAATAATCAGAATATTAACTCAACCTTTGATCGATGTGACTTCCTGATAAAGTCTCTAAGTTATTTAAAACACACACACACAAATTTAAAAAAAAACACTAAAAAAGACATTTTGCAATTATTGGCTATAAATCAGGAAAAAATTGAAGGCTGACTGCTAGATCTTAGGCTCTTGAAAAGTTCTACAGTGAACAAGACCAGATTTCCATTAAAGTCATCTCTTGGGCCAGGCGCCATGGCTCACGCCTGTAATCCTAGCACTCTGGGAGGTCCGAGGCAGACGACTGCTCTAGGTCAGGAGTTCAAAACCAGCCTGAGCAAGAGCGAGACCCGAGACCCCGTCTCTACTAAAAATAGAAAGAAATTAATTGGCCAACTAAATATATAGAAAAAATTAGCCAGGCATGGTGCCGCATATGCCTGTAGTCCCAACTACTCGGGAGGCTGAGGCAGTAGGATTGCTTGAGCCCAGGAGTCTGAAGTTGCTGTGAGCTAGGCTGATGCCATGGCACTCACTCTAGCCTGGGCAACAAAGTGAGACTCTGTCTCAAAACAAAACAAAACAAAAACGTCATCTCTAGTTTCTAATACCAAAATTATCCATACTATAGATAGGAAAGTTTTCAGTTTTCTATAGCTAAACGTTAAAAAAGGACACTCCAAGCATATTTCCACCCATAGTTAACCCCAAATCTGTAAACCTTTCAACCTTTCCAGGGATCCACCCACTGGACATCCTTAACCCTCATTTCAAGTGTCTTAGAGGTACCGTTCTAATTCTATTGATGCTATGACAGGCCACTGATGTCCGGAAAAGCATTAAGGTTATATGCCCTGGGAGATCTGTTTTCATGAAAGTGTGGAAGTCTGAGTTAACTATCATCTGTTCGAACACAGCAAAGGGAAGCACAGGGCCACTGCCGAGTCCTTAACAGGTACAAAGGAAGTGATACTAAGGGTTCTCGGAGGGGCTTCTGAGACTTTTAAACTCCTGAATGCTTCCTACCAAAGCTGGCACTCTTAGGACTGGATGATTTTTTCATCTAGATGCAAAAGGCATTAACCATAAATGAAGAGACTGATAAATCAGACTTCATAAAAATAAGAGCTTTTGTTATCCAAAGACACTAACTAAGACAGCAAAACGCAAGCCAGACTAGAAAAATATATTTGCGATATATATTTTTAATAAAGGGCTTGTATCCAATATAAATGGAAGGATGTGTACAAATCAATAAGAATAAGGCATAATGCCCAATTTTTAAAAAAAGACATAAAAAGTATATCCAAATGGTCAATATTCCTATGAAAAGGTGCTCAACATCATTAATCAGCAGAGAAATGCAAATGAAAACCATATCAAGATGCTACTACATCCACTAAAATGGATAAAATTGAAAAGAATGTGGAATAATTGGAACTTACACACTTGCTAGTGAGGATGTAAACTGTTACAATCACTTTGGAAGACTGACTACCTGGCAACAGCTAATGAATATGATCTCCTATGATCTGGCAATTCTGCTTACAGGCAGAAACACACACACATATGCATCAAAACTCATACCCGCAAATGTTCATAGCAGCATTGTTTGAGATAGGCTCAAACTAGAAAAACCAAAATGTCCACCAACAACAGCAAAAGTATGCAAAAGTCACAGTACATTATATAGTGGAATCCTACACTGAAATGAAAAAAAACCCAATTACAACTGTGGTAACAAGGTTGGATCTCACAGACAAGATGTTGAGCAAAAGAAGCCAGACACAGAATACATACAATATGACTCCATCTATTTATAAAGGTGAAATGCAGGCAACACCAACCTATGGTGACAGAAGAAAGAATAGTGGTCACTTTTTGGAAAAAATGACGGAGTGGGGGAACCTGGTGAGGTTTCTAGGGTGCCACTAATGTTCTACTTCTTGATCTGGGGGTGGTTACGTGGGAGGGTTCTCTTTTGTAAAGCCCCACTGAGGCGTACATCTATAAGACTTGTGCACTTACTTTTCTGTATGACTGTTACCTTTCTGTAAGTGCTTACTTAAATAAGGAACTTGGTAAGGCAAGACTCTAGGTCTGAGACCTCATCCACTGTCCCCACCTGGAAAGGCGTCACAGCTGGGGAAGTACACTCTGAACTTCTTGGAGGCTGCCTGAGAATCTGCTTTTCAAAGGCTGCTCCAGCGCCACAGTGCAGAAGGGAATGGTTCCTGGGAAGAACTGTTACCTACTAGCTTTTATTTTCCGAGGTCATTTTCCAGAAACTACAGCAGGCAGGGAAGAGAAGAGAACCAGAAAGGGCAGAGCTCGCAGAGAAAGAAAGCCACTGGAGAGTTGGAAGAGGTCATGAGACCCCACTTTCTGCCTTCAGGCCAAACCCATTTACAGTTTCCCAGACAAGGAGAACAGGTATTTTGTAATAACTAAAGAGATGGAGGTGATTTTCTATCTCAGTAATTCTAATTTGATATATCAGGTTATAACTGATAAGAGTCATTAATAGGCTAATCTTGTCAATGATATATCTCGAAAGGCTAGTCATGTTGCTTCTGAATTATTTTTTCTTTGATCTGGTAGCTCTTATACGGTAAAATATATAATAGAATGGACTATTTGGTGAAGTTCCAATTTGCAGAAGTAGCAAATTTCTTATCTTGAATTTCTGAGTGGGGTGTGCTACCATATGAAAAGATCCTTACTTTGAAGCCAGCATCACATTTACATAACTCACAATGTATTTTGAGTTTAAATATTATTTATTCTATTTGACAACAGTGATTTTAAAACATCTTTCGTTCTGACAGTAGTCCAGACATCCTCCTGCCGTTCTCATCAGTTACCCTACACCACGGTCATCAAAGCCTCAGGTATCAAGGGCTGGTCACATCCCTTGGGAACAACTCTGCCACATATCCTAGCAGATAAGTCCTCTGTAGAAAAGCAAACCCAGCAATGATAGTTAAACTATAGAGCCCTTCAAGTAGGAAGAGCAGTTAATGGACAAAAGACACACAACACGGTGGCTACTTGTGGAAATGATCCATCCAGATTATAAATGGTATGATGGCTAATTTTTGTATAAGCTTGGCTAGGCCATGGTATCCAGTTTTTGATCAACTACAGTCTAAATGTTACTGTGAAGGTATTTTTTAAAGATGTGATTAACATTTTAATTACTAGACGTTGAGTAGAGCAGATTTCCCCCCACAGTGTGGGTGGGCCTCAAGCCCATCAGCCGAAGGCCTTAAGAAAAAAGACTAAGGTCTCCCGTCTACTCCCCACCCCTGCAATGCAGAAGAAATTCCACCTCCAGGCTGTCTTCAGACTCAAGAAATCAGCTCTTACCTGGGTTTCCTGCCTATGGATTTCAGACTTGCCAGACCCACAATCACAAGAGTGAGCCAATGCCTTCAAACAAATTTCTTTCTATATATAAACACATCCTATTGATTCTGTTTCTCTGGGCAATGCAGACTAATACAAATGGCTTAACATATAGTTGTTTCCAGTGCAAAAGAAACTCTAGAATACCAGACGTCTATTATATTTTTGCATCAG
The DNA here is from genome assembly GCF_040939455.1 of Microcebus murinus. Classification (NCBI taxonomy): domain Eukaryota; kingdom Metazoa; phylum Chordata; class Mammalia; order Primates; family Cheirogaleidae; genus Microcebus; species Microcebus murinus. The sequence continues at coordinate 45,003,634 of NC_134122.1, read as the reverse complement.
AAAAATAAACTAGATGCTATGGGACAACTGAGTTCAACACTCCTGCTTGATATTATTCCCTGCCAAAGTGAACTGTGGGGTGCATTAATAGTCTAGTACCCATAATTTATGTATCTCTCACTAAATATCACTATGATCATGATCCCAGGGAAAATCTGGCAAACCGAATGGTCATGTGAACAAATTTGAACTTCCTCCTCCTTACATCTAATATCCTCTCTACATCTTCTACCTCTTTACATCTTCAACCCAAAGGTTCTCCAAAAGTTCCCCTTTCAGAAACAATTCCCCCAAAGTGACAGTTTAGTTCATTCTAGCTAGATGGGCTCTCTATCTCTAAACTATTACAAGGCTGACATTTCTTCAATGGAACCTGCCATTAACAATCAGACACCTGCTTCAGGATAAAGATTGGGCAAAAGTTCAAGCAATGTCTTTGTGCCAAAAAACATAGCTTCTCTACTCGGTTTGATTTCAAAAAGAGGTAAGAGTTCATTAGAATTCACTGGAACTGAACAGAAGGTGAGAGCATGAAGGAAAAGATTGCTGTAAGCAAAAGGAACCCAAGGAAAGGTGAGGGGTAGGAATCACAAAGAAGGTTCCTATGGTGTGCTCCAAAAGCGCTCTGGCTCTTGCCCAAGTGAAGACTAGAAAGTTTATGTGTTTATATAAGAAGGAGCCAATGTACTAAGCATAATGGAAACAAAGCAAAACAGGTTTTGCCACTGTTTTTAAACACCAGTATTTAAGAGAATTTAGAGTGAGCACAAAGCTTATTAGTCTGACTTACCTTGAAGTAGTCGCTCCTCCAATCAACAATGGGATCTTTATAGCTAACCTCTCCATTTCCTTGGCGACAAAAATCATTTCATCCAGGGAAGGAGTGATGAGTCCTGACAGGCCAATTATATCTAGTATTTTTGAGAAAGAAAAAAAAGGGCAGTGAGAAGGAGGATGAGAGAGAGAGGAAAAGGATGAAGACTCATTTTTAAAATTTTGTAATAAAGATCAAAAGACCTAATATGAATTCCCAAATTCTAATTCCAAGACATTCTTTCTGACTAGGGGATTTCAATTTATTGTTTGCTTTTGGTAGTAAATAAGATTTAGAACTTAAAGTTATCATAAAGCACTTGCCATGGTCTTAGAAAGCCATGCAACAGAAGTTATCTTTGGCGCCAAGGGCCCAAATGTTCTGATATCACCTAACCCCAGTGAGATTGGCCTTTATCAAAAAACCCCAAAACAACAAATGCTGGTGAGGATATGGAGAGACAGGAACACTCTTACACTGTTGGTGGGACTGCAAATTAGTGCAACCTCTCTGGAAAAGAATTTGGAGATACCTCAAAGAGCTAAAAATAGAAATATCATTTGATCCAGCAATAGCACTATTAGGCACCTACCCCAAAAGAGCAAAAGACATTCTGCAATAAAGACATCTGTACCCGAATGTTTATGGCAGCACAATTCACTATTGCAAGGATGTGGAAACAACCCAAGTGCCTGTCAATTCATGAGTGGATTATTAAAATTTGGTATGTGTATACAATGGAATATTACTCAATTATAAGAAACGACAGTGATCTAGCACTTCTTATATTTTCCTGGATTGAGCTTGAGCCCATTATCCGAAGTGAGGTGACACAAGATCGGAAGAATGGGCTCCATTTGTACTCACCATCAAATTGGTACTGTATGATTAACACTATGGTGCTCACATGGTAGTAATGTTCTCCAGGGATTAGGGGGTTGGGAGGGTAAACTCACAACTTAAGGACACGGTGAGCATTGTAGAGGGGAAGGGCATGCCTCTAACCCTTGCTAGGGAAAGGCAAAGATATAAAACATAGCCAAAATGTTTGGACCCTATCTACTTTCACTTCCTTATAGGAAAAAAAAATGTTTGTACCCTCATAATACCCTGAAATTAAAAAAAGATTAAAAAGAAAGAAGTTATCTTTAGTTCGTGATTTCCCAGACTCAAACATGTCAGTGTTGGAAGAAACATAAAAACGACTCCACACAGAAAAAAATTCGAATACAATTGTCCTCTTCTAAGAAGCCCGACCCCATTCCCCAGCTCCAGAGCTCCAAAGGAGTTCCATGGTTTTATTCACCTCTCTCATCCCTATTATAAACGCCAACAAAAGCGGCCCCACGCAGGAGCTGGCACCTGCTTGTCTGAAGGTCCCGCAGACCCCACGTGGGCTGGGGCGCTGCTATTCACTGACAGACACTGTGGGAAACGACATTTACGCAAGTGCCCAAAGTGCAGCTGCACAGTACCTGCTTTGTGGTCAATAGCGGCTTGCAGTATCTTATCGCAGGGGGTCATGACTCCTAAATCAATAACTCTGGGGCACAGAAATGAGATGTGAGACAATTAATGAAAACTCATTAGAGACAAAGCCGAAATGAACATTGTTAGGTAAACTGGAATCACACTGAATTGCTCACTATCAACAATTACTACCACTACAATCACCATTTATTAGGTACTTACTAATAGGCCAGGCACTATGTTAAGTTTTACTTTACTAAGACATAATTCATATACTATCCAATTCACCCATTTAAAGTATACAATTCAATGGCTTGTGGTATATTGTTATTTTTTTAAACTATGGTAAAATATGTCTATTATTTCCCATTTTAACCATTTCTAATTAAGCCAATTCAGTGGCTTAATTATAATTTCATCATTGTGCAACCATTACCACTATTTATGTCCCAAATTATTTTACCACCCCAAACAGAAACACTATGACCATTTAGCAGTAACTTCCCCTTCTTCCCTCCCACCCCCCTATGCCAACCCCTAGTAACCTCTACTCTACTTTCTGACCATATGAATTGACCTAATCTAGATATTTCGTATGCCTGGAACCATCTGGGATTTGCCCTTTTGGCTTATTTCACTTAGCACAATTCTTCAAGGTTCAATCACATTTTAGTGTTTGTCAGAATTTCAGTCTTTTTAAAGGCTGCATAATATTCCATTGCATGGATATAGCACATTTTGTTTATTGATGCATCTGTCCATAGACACAGTGCTAAGCTTTTTGCATAGTAATCTCAGTGCACCCTCAGAGTCACTCTGGGGTGGAAGCGCTACCCTGGGTCCCATCTGAATGAGGAAAGGCCCAGAGAAGTTAAGCAACTTGTCCAGCCACACAACTAAGTAGCAGCAGAGTTGGGATCTGATTCAGGACACCGAAATCCATTATCTGCTCTATTTAGGACAATAAAAAATGCTGAGATAGTTTCCTCAAAAACTACCTGTTGAACTTGGAAGCCAATGAGGAGGATGATCAGGAAGAGGTCAGGTCCGGAGCAAGACTCAAAGGACAGGCTGACTCTGGGAGGGCACGCACAAGAGGGAGGACACAAGTTGGGGCACACTCTCAGACAACAGAATAATGCCAGAGGAACTTCAGTTCCTGGAGTCGAGCTTCCTAGAACTCAGAGGAAACAGGATGTCTAACCGGGAAAATGTTCTGTGTACTACTCCTCTTCTATAACATTTTGGAGAGTACCCCTAATGTCAGTCATTTTTACGATTTAATTCTATCAAGAGTATTTGTTAAAAGATATTTAGAAACTTACAGCTTGCATTTTTCACTTATTTCATTATGTCAGCAATTCTTAAAATAGGCAAAAATGTTTAAATAAATTTTAAAAAAGAATGCTTAAAAAGGACTACATGACATAATGTCAGCTGGTGACAGTGGGTGCTGGACCCTGGGGCAGGAAGGAGAATTGCTTCTCACTCTATGACCATTTACACTGTTTGGGTTTTTAGGCTGTTCTCATATAACTTTTAAAAGGGAGTTTGTGTTTTTTCTAAAAAGTAAATTAGCACATACGGAATGTTCAGTAAAAAGTACGACAATTTCCAATCAATGACAATCACAGTCAGCTTGTTAGCTAACTAACCTGGAACGCTAGAGGGGTTGATGACATAACCATGCAAGTTATAAGAGTGAGGTGGCACCACACACTTTTTTTAAAAAAAAACAAACATACTGAAGAAAGTCTAGTAACTGGATCTTTTGTTAAACAATGACTAAGCATAGGCTGTTGTATATAAAACTAGGGGAAATTGCATATTGTTTTTAAATTAAGAAAAAAGGCATGTATTTCAAAGCTGATGTTTTCAATGTTGTATATATTTTTAAAATTCAGTTACATATCATCACTACAATGGCAAGAATCATCTTGTTCTCACTGCTTTTTCTTGTTTTCAGTGGTGTTTCCTTCAGGAACGTCTTAAATGCAAGCTTGCCTTATTTAAGGAAGAGCAAGGAGGTCGTTGTGGCTCGAACAGAAATGGGGAAGGAGAAAGGTGCAGGTAGATGAGCTAGGAGAAGGCCAGAACCTGCAGACTGCACATAACATCGTCAGAGGACCTTTTCCCTAAATCAAACAAACTGAAGCTTGCACTCCACTCCCCAGAGACTGCGATTTATTTGGCATGGGGTGGGGCTCTGGCAGCTCCCAGGTCACACCCACTGATGGAGGGCCTTGCAGACCACTGGTGGGGGGTGGGATCTGGGTTTCACTGAGAGTGAAAAAGAGAAGTCACTGGAGGATTTGAACAGCAGAGTAAGAAATCTGACTTAGATTTAACAGTTTCACTCTGGCCTGGAAGAAGCCCAGGGTAGAAGCAGAGACTCGTTAGGCTTCTGCAAAATCCAGGCAACATATGATAACGGTTTGGCTCCACGTGGAAGCAGCGTAGGCAGCGAGAGGTGGTCAGATCCTGGAAATACTGTGAAAGTAGAACTGGTGGATTACAAGTGGGTTAGGAGAAAAGAGATGAGTCAAGATGACTCAAGGGTTTTGGTCTGAGCAGCAAGAAAAATGAAGTTTCCATTTATTGAAACAGGGACAGTATTCACAAGACGGTGGCAACTAGTTCAATTTTCAAAATATTAAGTTTGAGGTTTCTTTAACTAACCAAATGGAGCTCTCAGGTTGTCAACTGGATATATAAGTCTGGAATTTAGGGGAGAGATCCACACTGGATATAAAATTTGGGACCTGTTAGTATGATGTTTAGTAGATGATACTAAAGTCATGAAATGGGATGAGATGACTTAAGCCTGTCCCAGGCCTAGTTACCTGAGGTGTACGCAGCACCAGCACTACCTGACTTGCGGTGCAGAACCGCAAGTCCAGACCTACCTTATCAAATCTAACTTTTAACAAGGTCCCCTGGTGATGAGAAGGCATGCTAAAGTTTGAGAAGCTCTAATCTAGACACCTAGACGGTGAGGAGACACAGAAGAGGTCCAAGGGCTGACGCTGGAGCATTCCTGTGTTTAGGGATCGTTCAGGGGAGAAATGAGCAGAAGAGTGACAACCACTGGTCAGGGAGGTAAGAAGAGCACTGAGAATAGTGAGCCAGGGGCCTGGGAGACAAGTTCAACCTCCAACTTATTAGCCTGCCTTCAAAGACATCTTGTTGGGGTTTCCCCAACAAATATGCTATTAATTAGAGGAGCACTTCTTAACTTTTTTTCGCACTTAGAAAATGATATTCACAGTGCTGGGATACACAAAGGAGGGTGCTCACAGCCTTGGCGAGCAATCTTAGAACTGAGGCCCCGGCTCTACCCTTGAGCAGGAAAGAGGATGAGTTTCTAGGCACATCTGAGTTGAGAAAGTGTTAGAACCCTGAATTAGAATATAGTGTGACAAGTGCTACAATGGAAGCATTTATTACAGCATGTTATGGAAGGCCTAAACTGAATGACAGTTAGAGGCATCCCAGGGGCAATGTCTGAGATGAATTTTAGAAATCAAAGTAGGTATTAGCTAGATGAAGGAAACAGTGGGAAGTCTAGGTAGAGATCAACACCATGAAGGTCCAGAATAATGAATTGTCTAGAAGACCCTGGGGAACCTGGGGCCTGGGGACAAGGGCTTGGGTGAGCTCTAACCCTGCCTTCTGTGCCTGCCACCATTCTTCCCATCCCCCTCTCCATTCCCTCTCACCTCCGCCACACCAGACCCCACCTTCCTTCACTCTCCCCTGGTTTCCCTTCATCCCTTCACGCCCAAGTCTGTAAGCCTCTCCCTAGACGCACTCTTATATTTTGCCACATGAGAGACTAAAGAGAATAAAAATGAAAGGTATGGAAAATGTTGATTTTATCATCTTCTTTCTCAAGAGCTTAGAACAGAGCCATAATTGTGAGCATTTAATTTAGGCTGCTAATTCAGAAAAAAAAAAAAATGTAAGCTGCACTAAATGCTTTAGCAAAGGCATCTACTACTATTTAAGAATACATGGCCGGGCGCGGTGGCTCACGCCTGTAATCCTAGCACTTTGGGAGGCCGAGGCGGGCGGATTGCTCAAGGTCAGGAGTTCGAAACCAGCCTGAGCGAGACCCCGTCTCTACCAAAAATAGAAAGAAATTAATTGACCAACTAAAAATATATATATATAAAAAAATTAGCTGGGCATGGTGGCGCATGCCTGTAGTCCCAGCTACTCGGGAGGCTGAGGCAGTAGGATCGCTGAGCCCCGGAGATTGAGGTTGCTGTGAGCTAGGCTGACGCCACGGCACTCACTCTAGCCTGGGCAACAAAGTGAGACTCTGTCTCAAAAAAAAAAAAAAAAAAGAATACATAAAATTTGGAAAATAAATATTGTAATATGATACAAAAAGTCCTTTTCATCTACAGAAGATATTAACAAGGAAAATAAAACTGTGCACCTGCATCCCGTTAAGGTGCCTGACATTTGCCGTCACTTCACCCTTTGTTTCTCAGCTAAGGTGGCAGCCTGTCTGCTGCTCCTGCAATTCACACGTGCCACCACTAGATGGAAGTACCCCACCAGTCTGCGGTACCAGTCACCATTTCCAACCTGTACTAAGTAGTGCTCATGGGGTCTGTTGCCACTTCTACTTTTTAAAAAAATAAAACAGATTCTTGAAAGTCTTCCCTCCAAAATATAATGGGCCAAAAGCCTCTAAACAATTATCAGTGAGCCTTTGAGGTGCTAAGGAGAGACTGGATTAGTGTGCCCTTGTCTTAGACACATTTTCCTCACTCAGGTGAACACTCCATTACAGTTTCAAATTGTTTCCATGCTCAGCCACATAATGCTTCCTTCTCACTCATACCAGAGTTATACTAAGAACCACCAGTTAAAATAGAAATATGCCTCATTATCTTTTTCACTATATCCATATTTTTTTTTTTTTTTTTTTTGAGACAGAGTCTCGCTTAATTGCCCAGGCTAGAGTGAGTGCCGTGGCGTCAGCCTAGCTCACAGCAACCTCAAACTCCTGGGCTCAAGCAATCCTCCTGCCTCAGCCTCCCGAGTAGCTGGGACTACAGGCATGCGCCACCATGCCTGGCTAATTTTTTCTATATATATCAGATGGCCAATTAATTTCTTTCTATTTATAGTAGAGACGGGGTCTCACTCTTGCTCAGGGTGGTTTCGAACTCCTGACCTCGAGCGATCCGCCCGCCTCAGCCTCCCAAAGTGCTGGGATTACAGACGTGAGCCACCGCGCCCGGCTATATCCATATTTTTTAAAGTACTAGATGTATGATGTATAATTTTAACATTTCTAATGATATAGCATACTTTTTCTTACATAAACAGTGTGCGTCTGTTAAATGGAAAAAGTCTACATTTGTCCTTTTTCTATAGTTATTGTTAGAGAGCATATCTAAAATCAATTTTAATATAAATCAAATATCTGATAAAAATACTTCTAAATATTCTAAACTATTTTTAAGGGGAATTTAGAATACAGGCATACCTCTGTGATACTGTGGGTTCAGTTCCACACCATTGCGATAAACCTAATACTGCAATCAAGTGAGTAGCATGAATTTTCCAGTTTCCCAATACATATAAAAGTTATATTTATACTATACTGTAGTCTATTAAGTTTGCAATACCATTGTGTCTAAGAGAACAGTGTATACTTTAATTAAAGAAATGCTAATGGTCATCAGAGCCTTTTAGCGAGTCATAATCTGTTTACTGGTGTAGGGTCTTGCCTCTGTGTTGACTGCTAACTGATCAGGGTGGTGGTTGCTGAAGGCTGGGGTGGCTGTGGCAATTCCTCAAAACAAGACAAAAATGAAGCTCTTGTATCAGTTGACTCTTCCTTTCATGAAAGATCTCTGTAGCATACAATGCTGTCGGACAGCTTTTTATCCACCATAGAGCTTCTATCACAATTGGCGTCAATTCTCTCAAATCCTGCTGCTGCTTTATCATCCAAGTTTACATAATATTCTAAATCTGTGTTGTCATTTCAACAATGTTCACAGCATCTACACCAGGAGTAGATTCTATCTCAAAACTACTTTCTTTGCTCATCAGTAAGATGCAACTCTTCATCTGTTCAAGTTTGATCATGAGAGTGCAACAATTCAGTCACATCTTCAGGCTCTATTTCCAGTTCAAGTTCTCTTGCTAGTTCCACTACATATGCAATTACTTCCTCTACTGAAGTCTTGAACGCTTCAAGGTCATCTATGAGAGCTGGAATCAATTTCTTCCAAATTCCTGGTAATGTTGATATTTTGATCTCCTCCTCCCATGAATCATGAATGTTCTTTAATGGCATCGAGAATGGAGGATCCTTTCAGGATGTCTTCAATTTACCTTACTTAGATTCATGAGAGGAATCACTATCTATAGCAGCTATAACTTTATGAAATGTATTTCTTAATGAGACTTGAAAGTCAAAATTATTCCCTGACCCTGGGCTGCAGAATGATGTTGTGTTAGAAGGCACGGAAACAACATTCATCTCCATCAGAGCTCTTGGGTGACCAGTTACATTATCAATGAGCAGTAATATTTTGAAATGAATCTTTTTTCTGAGCAGTAGGTCTCAACAGTGTGCTTAAAATATTAAGTAAACCAGGCTATAAACAGATGTACTGTCATCTAGGCTTTATTGTTGCATTTATAGAGCACAGACAGTAGATTTAGCATAATTCTTAAAAGGCCTAGGATTTTCAAAATAGACAATGAGCACTGACTACAACTTAAAGTCACCAGCGGCATTAGCTCCTAACAAGAAAGTCAGCCTGTCCTTTGAAGTCAGCCATTGCCTTCGCCTCTTTAGCTACGAAGTCCTGGATGGCATCTTCTTCCAATGGAAAGCCATTTACTCTACACTGAAAATCTGTTTAGTGTTGCCACTTTCATCAACTATCTTAGCTAGATCTTCTGAATAACTTGCTGCTTCACCTTGTACTTTTATGTCATGGAGATGGTTTCTTTCCTTAAATCTCATGAACCAACCTCTGCTAGCTTCAAACTTTTCTTCTGCAGCTTCTTCAACTCTCTTAGCCTTCACAGAATTGAAGGGAGTTCAGGCCTTGCTCTGGATTAGGCTTTGATCTGGCGAATGCTGTCGCTGGTTTGATCTACCCAGACTACTCAAAGTTTCTCCATATCTGCAATAAAGCTGTTTCACTTTCTTTATCATTTTTGTATTCACTAAATTAGCACTTTTAACTTCCTTCAAGAACTTTTCCTTCGCATTCACAACTAGGCTGTTTAGCATAAGCGGCCTAGCTTTGGGCCTATCTCAGCTTTTGATATGACTTCTTCATTAAACTTATTTCCAGCTTTTCATTTAAAGTGAGAGATGTGCAATTCTTCCTTTCACTGGAACATTCAGAGGCCATGGTAGGGTTATTAATTGGCTTAATTTCAATATTGTTGTGTTTTAGGGATTGGGGAGGCCTGAGAGAGAGAGAGATGGGAGAAGAGGACGGCTGGTCAGTGCAGCAGCCAGAACACAAACATTTATGGATTAAGTTGGACGTCTTATATGAGCGTGGTTCATAGTGCCCCCAAACAATTATTATTGTAACATCAAAGAGCACTGATCACGGATAGCCATAATAGATACAATAATGAGTGTGAAATATTGTGAGAATTAGCAAAATGAGACCATAGTGACATGAAGTGAGTGCATGCTGTTGGAAAAATGGCACCAAGAGACTTGCTTAATGCAGGGTTACCACAAACCTTCAGTTTGTAAAAACTGAAATATCTGTGAAGCTCAATAAAGGGAAACACAAAAAAACAAGGTACGCCTTCTATTAATATTAGACATTAAAGTTGTTTGCAAGTCAAAAAAATATCGGAAAATAAAGTGGTCCAGTACACAAAGTCCCAGCTTAGGAAATCAGAGAAGCCCTGCCACTTGCTAGCCATGACACCATAAAGAAATCACTGAAGTTCTCTAAGCCTCAGTTTTCTCATCTGTAAAATGAGAAATATAGTAACTCTGATACAGGCAGGGTAGGGTCAAAACTATGAAAAGAAAGGATGAAAGAAAAGAAAAGAACCAAAACAAACAAACAAAAAAGATGACAAAGAAAAAAAATCAGTTATATATAATAAAAGCACTGTATAAATTATGATGTGGTAAATAAATATCGGGTTTCAGTAGACTCTAGGTGAACACATCTCTACTTCTATGCAAATCCTCAAATTTGCACATTCTATTGCATCATATCATCTTCCTCATAAAAAATGTGTTGTCTGTCTAAATAGAACTACCCTTTTTTGGCTCTTCACTTCTTTGTTCCTGACCAAGAAAAACCACTGTAATCATTTCATGAGACTTACTGCATCAATGGAAACAAGCTAGGGAAGGATTTGATGCTGACTAGGTTGCAGGAGTCACTCACTAGCTGGGTGATTCCCCCAAGCACACTGGCCTGGCACTGCCACTCAGCTGAAGCAAACGTTCCTCCAGGAGGCGGCTCTCCAGCTGTACTTGTCTACCGGCTGACACCACAAAAATAAACTCACCAACAAAAGAGTCCCTGTGTTTTGAGACACAAGCCAAAGGGCTGTTTGACAGGAAGTTTGTACGCTCATTTATACTTTTGTAAAAAGAAATTAAAGTTCCATCAGAAGATGTTTCTCCAGTTAGACTTATTAGCAAAGATATGCAAACCCTCAATGCACAAGACAGAGGAAACTGACTGGCTGCAGGAAAGCCTCAGGCTTAATAAGGAGCCGTCAAAACTGCTGACATTCATTCCAGTAACACCCTGGAGAACCTCCACGCTTCTCCCTGGCCTCTTAAAATGTCCTTAAGACTGGGGAAAAAGTATTCTTAGTATGCTCCTCTCAGCTAAGTAACTATTGATCAAAATAAATAATGATAAAATACATGACAATAATATCTCAGGAATTGCTTTTAAGAAGTTTACCTACGAGTCTAGTATGTAGCAGATGACGTATTAACATTTATTAAATGAATTTTAACTGCTTGTGATGAATGCAAACAGAAACCAACAACATCATGTTTGAAAAAGGGAGACAACAGCAGAAATGTCTTGTATATTTTAGGAAGCAAACACCTTATCCAAATACTTACCATATAGGTATAATCTCATTATAATAAGCAATCTCCAATATGTTTATATTTTTAAAAAACTAATAAATACTTTGATAGAAACAGTATTCCTCACTTCTAAAACTAGGAGAGGAAGTCTTTGACAGTAAGTGAGCAGGCAAATAGAAGTGTTTGTGAAGATAGTCAGACGGAAAACAAACCTTCCTGACACTGGTCCGCCATCTGCATTTACTTATTAGCCTTGAAAGCAGAGATGAATAATAATGCTGACAGTAGGAAGGGGGCTTAGAAAGCAATTGTTACTAGACAACAAAGAAAAGACTTCTTAGGAGCACATCTGTAACTCTGGTCAATTCTCACTTCTCCATCTAGAAAAAACAGCACATTGGAGAGAAGACCACGACTCAAAAGGACTTTTGGCTAGACATGGCCCAGAGAAGGCTGTTAAAATTATAAAGAATATGCTCAAATCCGAGCAGAATATATACTTAGTACAGGTCATCAGCTCCCACAAGGAAATAACTTTGTTATGAATATTTATTCATTATAATGAGAGATGTCAGAAAGGGATTGTACTTGCATACAACATTCCAAAAACTAGCTTCATTATCACCAAAAAGAACACGTGGTCCTGCTGCTCCAAGCAAAGCAAAGGAAGACTTGTACAGATGAAGCTTTCCTAGAAAATTCCATTTAGCCAAAGTCTCAGAAGGGCTCAGCTCTAAAATCCGCCTGCTTATTGAGAGGAAGGAGGGAATGTGTGAGCACCACCAGCTCTGGGAAGAAGCCTGACGCTCCAGCCATCAGAGCCTTAGTCACAACGTCCTTTTCCAGGAATCCTCTTGGCTGCTGCAGCCCTGCCTGAACAGCTTTTACTATTGTCACCTTATTGAACACACAATAGATATCACTGCCTTATTTCATTTGAAATGCTGTGTTCACTGCAGAAAATTTGAAAATACGGCAAGCGAAAAGAAATAATCCACTGCCATGCCCTACCCACCTCCACCCAATAATTACCTTGTTAAAAAAAGCTTTTCATTTTTAAAAGAAAAGAGTTAAAAGAGGCGAGGTCCTAACTTACCTGAAATTATTGCAGCCAAGGACGACCCCAACGATGTTCTTGCCTATGTCGTGCACGTCTCCTTTGACGGTGGCCAGCACGATGGTGCCTTGGTAAGGGTCCTGGGGAGTAAGTGGAGCCGCTCAGCATGGCTGGGCGTGGTCAGGGCAGATCACCTGGTTCTCCAAGCCATACAGGGCCAGCACAGAAAGTAATTTAATACAACCAAGGCAACCTCAAAAACAGACCCAAGACCCAAATCCCACGCTCTGCAAGCAAAACATAGTAAGCCCGAGCAGTTCCAAGGAGGCCCGCCTCGCTGGCTGGCCGAGGGGCTTGAAACCAAGATCATGGTTCAACCAACAGTTGAAGTTCAAACACAAAACAGCCCCAGCGCTGAAGACAACATCCTTAACTGCCAAAGATTGTTTGACAAATGTATATTATTAGCAGTTAAGGGAGAGGAAGGAGTTGGTTAAGCGTCTGTGTATGTTCCATCAAAATCTGAGAAACAACCCAACAGCCCATGCAGATGGCATCTGATTCACTTTCTGGTCATTTTGTGCACTGTCAGCTTGTCAGCATCCCCTCCCTCAAAAAAAAAAAAAAATCCTCCTACTTGGGACCTATAATACATACATACATACACAATCAGAGAGAGAGAAAAAAGGAAAAAAGGCAAACAAAGCAAGAAGACTTTTTATAAACACTACATCTGAGCCATTCACAAACTTGGATCAATTTAAGAATTCAGAATCCTGGAGGCCAAAGCTAACTGAGCTTCACAGGGAGCTAAACAAGGTCAGAAGGCTTAATGATTTACTCAGGTGGTGCAGCCAATAAGAATTAAATTCAATCCAGAAGTGGTGCCAAGGACATCACCGGGGGAGAGAGAGAATATTCAGGTGAGAGTTTTCCAGAAACAAACATTACCCAGTTACCTCAAGGGCAGGGGCATAGCTGTGTAGCTAGCATCTAGCACAGCACTTCCCACATAGTAGAAGTTTTGGAAATTGTCAGTTAATGAACAGGCAAAGGAATGAACTGGTTTTTGTCTCAAAACCATGGGCTCTGATTGAAAAATGTCTATATTAAAAATTTCATAAAGCCACGTTCAAACGAAAATCCCAGAGTATGCTGACACTTGGTAGAAAAGGGGAAAAGATGTTGGATCATTTCTTGACTTTTCTCTTCAGTGACAAGCGCAGCAAGCCTGGCTGCTTAGGCCCTACCCCCACCCCTTGGCAAGCATCTCCCGGGCCAGTTCCTTAAAGGCACACGGCCTGGACAAAAAGACTTGCCTCTTCCTCCACTGTGCCATTAAGCACTCTGGTTTCTTCTCTTTCTTTTTCCATGAAGGGGATGAGGTGGCCAACAGCCTTCTTCATGACCCGGGCTGACTTTATAACCTGAGAAAAAGAGCACAGAGTCAGGCGTCTTTTCCAAGCCACAGGAACGACCCTCACGGCCCCCTGCGACATCTCAGCACAAATCAAGGACGTGTGCTTTGACCTCAGGCCAGCTGCACCGGAGTCTGCTCTTGACAGTGGGCAGGACGAGGAGTAAGTTCCCTGCAGGGAGAGCCAATGAATCAGGCACAGCAGAGGGAAAGCAAGATGCGAAATCAAATGCAATTGCTGGCCTCTGACCTTGGGCTTGCTGTTGTTCTCTCTAAGAAGGCCTTCTATCACTTCTTCCAGTTCTACGTATCCTTCAGGTTCCAGGCTTCCCTCCCATAAGCTCCTTCCCAGCCTTCTCTTCACAATCCCCAGCACTACAACTCACTTAAAATTACACCTTAAGCATAAGCAAGAAGAGTGCCTTTCAGGTTTCCACATGTCTCTCGGCCACTACCCTAGATGCTCAACAGTATTTGTTAACCCATGTGGTTAGTTAGCCGCTGTAAACCAAACAGAGTTCTGGTTTTACTTGAAACATGTCGTTTAATGTACCATTATTTAAAATAGTAATATTTTTCTCAAAATATGCATCTTTAAAGATGAACACTGGGCTGGGCGTGGTGGCTCACACTTGTAACCCTAGCACTCTGGGAGGCTAAGGCGGGAGTACTGCTCAAGGTCAGGAGTTCGAAACCAGCCTGAGCAAGAGTGAGACCCCGTCTCTACTAAAAATAGAAACAAATTAATTGGCCAACTAAAAATATATAGAAAAAAATTAGCCGGGCATGGTGGCACATGCAGCTACTCAGGAGGCTGAGGCAGGAGGATTGCTTGAGACAAGTAGTTTGTGAGGTTACTGTGAGCTAGCCTAATGCCACGGCACTCTAGCCCAGGCAACAGTGAGATTCTATTTCCAAAAAAAAAAAAATTTTTTTTCAGATGATCTCTAACCTCCACATCACTGAAAAGATTTATTTTTCCAGACTTGGCTACTAAATACAGTCAGAGAGGGAATGACCAGATAGATAATGCCCTCAATCTCTTGTCCAAATTAAAGCCTGAGAAATATATCCCAGACCACCATTTATTAAAAGACACAGGAAAGATTAAATTGTGAAAAGGCACCCCCATCTTTTGCCAACCTGAGGTAGAAACATTTTTCCAGCTCCAAAAAGTTCACCAACAATTTTCATGCCATTCATCAGGGGTCCTTCAATTATATTCAGAGGTCGGGGATATTTTTCCTGGTTTAACCTGGCTTCCTCAGTATCTTCAACAATATGTTTTTCAATGCCCTATTAAAAAAAAAGAAAAAAGATCACATTAAAAAATTGGCTTGAATCCAAACATCCAACAAAGAATGAATCATGGAAATGCTTAAAAAAGAGCGTGGATTCCAGAATCAGACTGCAAAGGTTCGAATCTGGCTCCCAACACTAATTTTGGCAATTTATTAAGCCTCAGGTTTGTCAATTATAATATTATAATGGTATAATATTATAATTATATAATAATTATAAAAGTGTACTTATAATAGTAAAATTACATAATAATTATAAGTGTTATGATATAACACTGTTATAACAGTATAACAAAATTATAATTTTGAGGATTAAATGAGATAACCTATGTGAAGTACTTAGGTGGCATTATTGATGCAAAGTAAATACCTCATATACTTCAACAAAATAATATGCTGTGCACAGTAAATACATGTAATTTTATTTCAATTTAAAAATATTTTTTAAAAAGTATCTCAGTTAAAAGCGAGCTATTATTGAGAAGAGGAGGACTGATAAGTTCAAATGCGTAATAAAATACATTTTATACTCTAGTGTTTAATAAATAAATACCTGTGGTGACATCAGTGTGCTGTCACACTGTGGGGCTGGGGGAGGAACAGCACCGGGCGGGGCCCTTGAGTGTAGCTCAAATCCATGAAGCCTCCACTGACTTCTCTGGCGTTCACTGACAAGCCCCCAGAGTCCCCAGTTCAATGACTCCTGGATGTGGCTGACTAGTTCCACAAACTGAATCTCACAAGGTCCCAGAGTTAAAAGTTAAATTCTAGAGCCAAAAAAAGAACTACAAGATTCTCCAGGCTGGGCACGGTGGCTCACGCCTATAATCCTAGCACTCTGGGAGGCCGAGGTGGGAGGACTGCTCAAGGTCAGGAGTTCAAAACCAGCCTGAGCAAGAGCGAGACCCCGTCTCTACTATAAATAGAAAGAAATTAATTGGCCAACTAATATATATAGAAAAAATTAGCCGGGCATGGTGGTGCATGCCTGTAGTCCCAGCTACTCGGGAGGCTGAGGCAGTAGGATCGCTTGAGTCCAGGAGTTTGAGGTTGCTGTGAGCTACGCTGACGCCACGGCACTCACTCTAGCCTGGGCAACCACAAAAAAAGATTCTCCAGAATTCACAAATGAGGAAGCCAAGAGATTATTTCTTACCTAAAATTCCAACTGTCCGTAGCAGAGCCAAGACTGACTCACTAACTGACAGCAACTTGGTCTAGGACAGGGTTCTCGGCATTAGCACTACTGATGTTTGGGCTGGAAAATTCTTTGTTGTGTGGGGCTGCCCTGTGCACAGTAGGATGTTTAGCAGCACCTCTGGGCACCGGATGCTAGTAACGACTCCCAGATACGATTGTGAGAACCAAAAATGTCTCTGGACACTGTCAAATGTGCTGCTGGCAGGGACAGGAGGACCTGCCCAGGTTGCGAAGGGCATCTCCTCGTCTAGCTGCCGCCAGCACCACACCTCCAGCCATGGCGCCAGACAGCCAAGACGAGCAGCCCGGCCCCCAGCTCCGGCCCCAAGCTCACCTTCACAAGGGCGTACTCCAGGCGCTCTTCCACGGGGCTGCTCCTCCACTCATCAGTCTGGATGACTTTCTTCCCTCCTTTGCCATGCGTCTGAATTGAAATTAGGACCAAGAAATGGGTACAACTGGTCACTTACTGAACTGTTCAACAGAAAAAGAAAAAACAACACCTGTGTCCTAGTCTCTGACATTTCCAGCCCCTAGTAGAAGGTCCAGCATGAAACATGATCTCGATAAATGTTTGAGGGAAGGAGAGGGGGAAAGAGAAAAATCCTATAGGATTTGAACTTTAAGACAGAGTAAGGCTCCATTTTTTTTCTTTCCTTCTTTCCTAAAGATAATAACTTACGATAATAACTTTCCTAAAGATACTATCTTTCCTAAAGGTAAAACTATCTCCAGGACAGTAAGAGAAGCTATACTCCAAGGCCAATGAGCTTTCAGGGCTCTCAACAAGAACGACCATTATCACCCACAGACAAATGTGGAGAGGCCATGATGAAGGCGAGTCATTATCTTGGGGGTGGGCACACCAAGAGGCGTAAGACACGGTCTATGCTCTTGAGGACTTTGCCATTTCTACGGTTTGACTGTGTCCTCCTAAAAGTTCATGTGTTAGAAACTCAATCCCTCTGCCCTCGTGAAGGGCTCAATGGATTAATGAGGGCTAGATTGATACTGCTATCATGGGAGTGGCTTGTTATCTCTCTGGCTGTCTTGCTCTTGCCTTCTGCTATGTTATGACCCAGCAAGAAGGCCCTCGCCAGATGCCAGTTCCGTGCTCTTGGACTTCCCGGTCTCCAGAACTGTGAACTAAATAAACTTCTTTTCTTTTTAAATTACCCAGTCTTTGGTATTCTGCTATAGCGACAGACAACAGACTAACATGGTCATAAATGAGGGAGGTGGAAAATATAAAGGAGTTTTAAGGAGGGAGTGGTCATCATAACCGGGGGTGGGGAAGAAAGTCTTCAAAGAAGCTGGGTCTTGAGAAGGAACAGGTTCAGCAAAGGGACCAAAGTGCAATGATCACGGCACACGTGGTAAACGGCACTACTTTATTGTTTTCTCCATCCCACCTGGTGACACCAGCTGCCCAAACCAGAACCCTGAGTGTCATCCTTGAATCTCCGTTCATTCCCCATGTTCAACCACCTCATCGTGATGATTCCCGCCTCCTCAGCATTTTCTCTCCACCCCACTTCCACTTCCACAGTCCAAAAACTAACTGGGCTCCGCAGCCCAGAACCGCTCTGGTGTCCGATTCATCTTCCACACTGTGGCCAGAGGGGCCCAGCCAACATGCAAGTCTGATGCAACTGCTCCCCTGGGAAGAAACTCGTATTTCCAAGTTCCCTGTGGCTCTCGGCACACAGTACCAACTCCTCATGCCTTCCTTTGCCCTGGTCGGGCTTCATCTTCTGATGACATCTTCATCTTCAGACTCATCCTCCACCATTCCTGACAAACTTCAGCCATCTAGAACTTTTGAGTTCCTAATATTCTCCATCATTGTTTCGCCTCCAGACCTTAACATTGCTAACCTGATATACGTTTATTCAGCACCTACCAAAACGCCAGACTCTGGCTAGATGCAAATACCCTGCCCTGGCGGGGCCAGCAGCACCACACTCTGACCCCGGACCATGGCCTGGCTGCTTCCCATTATCTTCCGACACTCACTCACCCATCACCCCCTCTGGGAAGCTTTCCCTAACCCCCTACTTTTGCGGTCGGTGACCCCAGCGGCATTCCCCCAGCATCCTGCCCTTCCCCTTTGCAGCACTGGCCACACTGCACGACAACTGCCTCTGCGCTTTCTGCATGCTGTACTGCGCTCCAGGCTCTGAGAGGGTAAAAGCACATCTCTCTTACCAGTTAGATCCCCTAAGTTCAGCAAAGTGCATGACCCAAAGCGAGATTTCAGTAAATATTAGCTGGATGAATTAATGCTGAACAAAAACTGGTTTTGCTGGAGCGATGTTTGCATAGGATGGAGAGGCCAAATCACAAAGGGCCAAAAATCCACGCAGTGGAGTTTGAATTTAACCTTCCAGGCAACTGCGTGGGTACAGAGGGGATACTATTCAAGGTTCTGAAGCTACAGAGTAATAATGAAAGTAGCATTTTTAAGGGAACCTCAAAAAAGGGAGAATATTTTAATAATCCATGACGAAGACCTGGACTCAGTGGTGGTAACAGCAGGGCAGGAAATGAAAGGGCATTAAGTAACGGACAACTAGGAAGGAACTGGGGACAACTCCAAGATTTACAGCCAGAGTGGTAAATGGAATAACAGTAACACAAGGGCTCTCTCACATACTGAAAAATCTAAACGAGAACACTCTTATTTATTTTTTAAATCTCCTGTTTTAGTATAGACTGACTAAAAGAGATTTAAAAAATAAATAAAATAAATAAATAAATAGTCCATTACTCCCCAAATGTGGGGGTAAAGAGCCTTGGAGGATCAGGGTGAGTGTTCTTCCCAACATTTTCAATGATATATCAGACAGGACTTAGATATAAACTCATCATTTAATGACAATAAGACATAATCATTCTCTTACAAAGAAAAAAACATCCTAGGCCAGGCGTGGTGGCTCACGCCTGTTAATCCTAGCACTCTGGGAGGCCAAGGTGGGCGGATCGTTTGAGCTCAGAAATTCGAGATCAGCCTGAGCAAGAGCAAGACCCCATCTCTACTAAAAAAAAAATAGAAAGAAATTAGCTGGACAACTAAAAAAAAAAAAAAAAAAAAAATTAGCCGGGCATGGTGGTGCATGCCTGTAGTCCCAGCTACCCGGGAGGCTGAGGCAGGAGGATTGCTTGAGCCCAGGAGTTTGAGGTTGCTGTGAGCTAGGCTGACGCCATGGCACTCTAGCCTGGGCAACAGAGTGACACTCTGTCTCAAAAGAAAAAAAAAATCCTCAACCCTTATTTACCTCATAATATTCCTGCTTTTCATGCTCCATTTGCACCAGTGTATCCTCAAGAATTGCTACAGAGCCAGCCACTCCTGGAAGTTACTAGAGTGTACCTGTTTTGGTTATTAACACATTTGACTGTCACACTAGAAAAAACCTTTCTTCTTAGGGCCATGGTGTTTTATTATGAAAATAGAATAAAAACTAGGAAAACAAAATGATCCTTTCTAATTTAATGAAAAATGAAATTTATTGACTTCTATTCATTTAATCCACATTTTTAGAATTGATTTGTCAGTGTTAACTATAACAATAAGAACATCAACACGTTAAGATTTTCATGAACCAACTGCAGGGTTTTTTGCCCAAGTTTTGCTTCACAAGGCCCTGGGCTCAAAATTAGCGTGAGTTAACTACAACTCACATGGCAGTTAATGTGTTAACCCCCTTAATAGTAAGAGAAGTCACCTTGAATGTAGACAGCCTACCTGACAGAGGAGTCAATGGCTTATAATAAGTCCTTGTGGTTACATTAAGAAGGAGGAAATCTTGTATGATGGATTGTTAAGCTCTTGCAATTGCTATTAAGATCTTCCTCACTTGGGCTGTGCCTCCAGGGGCCAAATTTCTTGGCAGCTCAGCATGATATACAGAAACAAAAACTTGTAAACAAGAGCTGAAAGTGAACACAGACCAAAAGGAATGCCAGAGATAGAACACAGTGTCAACAAAACCTTACATGGGAATGGTCTTACAAATAAGTGAGGGAGCTGCTTCCTCCAGACAGGTGGGAAAAGATGAAAAAGCTCATCATTTCATAGGCTAATTAAAAACTCACTAGGATGACTTCATGATTACATAATAGAAGTTATGATGCTCCTTCAGCCTTCAACAGAATTCTATCTTCGAAACAAAGGGCCCCCTACTAGGTGGAAGACAAGCTACTCTGAAAACTGAATAGTGTTTAACACCCTATCTCTACGTTCAAAGAATAAGAAAGGCCTAAGCTCTGCCTATGTGAGCAGAAATAGCCACAGACATAGAAAGAAAGAAATATAGGGAGTGTTTCTTACATAATGAGCTGAGAAGCAGAACTTGATTATGTTTGCAACAACCAAGACCTGAGACATGCTGTCCCGGGTCCCTGTGAGAAAGCAGAAGCGTTTTAAAGCACACAGAGGAGGGTCACGTGCACACTGGCCCAGAGCCTGAACTCCCTGAGGCTTCCTTCCATGAGCAATTTCAGAAATCTGGGTCTTGCCACCAGTAAGGCTGATAAAACAAGGATGCAGTTCATCCTATATGGTCCTATCCTTCTTCTAGAACATTTTATTACTCTTCTGCGGAAGAGGAGAAGTCAGCAGTTCTGTCAGAGCTAAATTCAGATTCTAACATGGAAAACCTTAACAAAGTTGGCAACAGACATAAAAGCATCCTATCGCTTTTCCAACATGCTCTGTGGGGAAAATGTTTTTCCTTGCCATCATTCTCTTAAACAGATTAAGATGCACGTTATTTTGAGTTAAAGATCTCTTTTTTGTTGCTACTGTTATAAACACACGTGTTTGGTGTATTTGGAGTGAGGGGGCGACACAGGCAGAGAGAGCTGATATAGGTTTGGAGGCTGAAGGCCCCAGACAGACTGCCCAGCAGGGCAGGCCGGGCAGCATTCTGGGGCCTGTAACACCTGGTTGGTGGGCGAGAGCTGGCAGGTCCGGTCCAGGGCTGGAGGGGCCCAGGCACAATGGAGGCTCCCTGGTCTGGTCCCAGGTCCTGGGCAGAGGTGACACCCAGGCTCAACATAAACCAGATTCTAACATAAACAGGTATAAAAACCTAAATGTTTCAATGAGGAGCAAGTAATACTAAAACAGTCACACAAGAAAATCCAAAATAGCCATTTTAAATAAGGTAGAAAAACATTGAATAAAATGAAAACATGATCCCAGTATACTGCCAAACAAAGCTGTTACCAAAAACAGCACCTAGAGTATTGTTTTACTTTTGTAAAAAAATGTGTTTGTACCAATGACTGCATATTCATTTTGCAAAAAGATAAAAGCCCACAGGACTAGAAGGTTATGACAAAATATCAACAGTGGTTAACTCTGGGTGGTGGGATTATGAGTGATGTTTATTTTCCTCCTTTGCTTACCGTATTTTGTAAATTTTCTAGAATTAATATGTGTTGCTTTGGTACAAGAAAAATACATTTTACATTTTAAAATAAATAAAGGTTTCTGTAAATTAAGAAAGCTAAGTTCAGAATATCGAAGCAGCCTAGGTATGATGTGTTTCTCAGTCCTCACTCTAGCCACAGCACCTTCTTTGCACCTCTTTGTAGAAATCTTCGATGATCCAAACACAGGATTAGATACTTGCTTCTGTTCCACAATGAGGTCTAATAACTGTGAGTGATAAATTCAAAGATAGGAAAAAGGCATCCATTAGAATGTTTTTCTCTCTACCTGGGCGTAACGTAGGAGCTTCTCAGTGGCCTCAGGGTCTTTATTCCAGATGAGATCTTCACAGAGCTGCAGAAGGTCCTTATGGATATCATCGTACACAGGGAGGCTTCCAGCATTCACTATCCCCATGTCCATCCCAAACTAAGGGCAATAAAAAGAAAAATGAGGATTTCCACGTGATGCCCTAAATCAGGTATCTGCAAACTTTTTCCACAAAGAGCCAGATAGGAAATATTTTAAGCCGTGGGCTCTGTCACTACTATTCAACCTTGCTGTTGCGGCTGTAGATATAAGTGAATAGGAGTGTCTTCGTCCCCATCAAATCTTATTTACAGAAACTGGCAGGAGGCCAAAGTTAGCCTGCGGGCCCCAGTTTGAAAATCCCTGCCCCAGGTACAAGCTGGTTTCAGCAGAGCAAACAGGTCTTCTGCCATACCTTGATTGCGTGGTACAGGAAAACCCCATGCATTGCTTCTCGAATGGCTTCCATTCCTCGGAAGGAGAACGACAAGTTGGAAAGACCTCCACTTACTCTGGCTCCAGGTAACGTGTCCTAGCAAAAATTTCAAAATGTGAAGAGATTCCCCTATTTTGGCAAAAGCGGCAATCACATCTCTTAAGCTTTATATAGGAATGGAAAGTAAAAAATATATATATAAAGTTCAAAGTAATTCAGAACTTCTTGTTACTAGACATAGACCGAAACTTGCCATATTATGTTGCCACAAAGGTGCTGCTTCACAGATGGTTTTTCCAACTAGACTCTAATCTCCCTAAAGAAAAATACAAAATTCTATTGTATCTCTGTGTACATCTACAGTAATCATGATAGAATATAATACATAGTGAGTGTTCCATAACATGTTTGCTGGATAAATGACAGGGAAAGAAAGACACAAGAGATAGCACATGCATATGTGCACACGCGTGTGCACACACACACACGCATGCATTCTCACACCCCTCACCTGTCTTATTCATTGAAAGCACTAGAAGGCTCCCATAGCCTAAATGAATAAACTTCCTAGTTCCCTATAAACTTGACCAACTATGAAGGGACAAAAGGAAACTGAGGTTTCCAGCACACCTATGATTACATGGAGCACCAGCAGGCATGTGGAATAACAGGAACTGTCACTTACTGCTGTTTCAAGGACAAACTGGCTCAAGCATTTAGGGAGACAGCTTGCTATTACCTACTACTATGACCCAACCATCCCACTTCGTGGGTACATGCTATGAGAAACTCAGGCACATGTGCCTAAAATACACATACAAGAATATTCACAGCAACATTGCTCATGATGTCCAAATGCTGGAAGCAAACCAGATGTTTGTCAACAGTAAACAGTGCATCGTAGTATAGTTATAAAATGGAATGTTATATATTAACAAAAATGAACAGCTACAGTAAGACAGATAATTTTGTTTGTTTGTTTGTTTGAGACAGAGTCTCACTATGTTGCCCAGGATAGAGTGAGTGCCGTGGCGTCAGCTTAGCTCACAGCAATCTCAAATTCCTGGGCTCAAGCAATCCTCCTGCCTCAGCCTCCCAAGTAGCTGGGACTACAGGCATGAGCCACCATGCCCAGCTAATTTTTTCTATATATTTTTAGTTGGACAATTAATTTCTTTCTATTTTTAGTAGAGATGGGGTCTCGCTCTTGCTCAGGCTGGTTTCGAACTCCTGACCTTGAGCAATCCTCATGCCTCAGTCTCTCAGAGTGCTAGGATTACAGGCGTGAGCCACTGCGCCCAGCCCAGATAAATTTTTAAAATAAGCTTGAGTAAGGAAAAAAAAGCATAAGAATCTTATAATTCTATTTTTATTAAGCTCAAAAACAAGCAAAATTAAACCATATCATTTAGATATTCAGTCAATTCTTATTATTTTGTGGTAGTTAAGTTCTATAAAATCACCACAAACACTAAATTAGAGCATACAGAAGCATCGCTCCCAGAGGAAATACAGGGGCTCCCATCACAACATTTTTTATCAAAAAATCAATACATAACCTTGTTTTATGTGCGTGTGTTCAAAGATATCTCATTTAATATGTATTGCTGATTCATTAACATTGAATGCATGGCCAACAGCACTATAACTCATGCCTGAATGAAGCTTGTCTAAAACCCATATTTGCTCCATGAAGCACATCACAGCCCTCTTGCACTCAAGAACACTAGACGGCACTAGCACTATTCTTGGGGACCATTTTAAACACCGAAATCACCCACAAAAAGCACGAAAATGTGAAAACTGTGACATTACACAGACTGCTAAAAGGACATCTGTTTATTGAACGAGAGCTGAAATGAGCTGGCAAACTGTCGCCATGTTGCATCTCACGTGGGAACATGTGGGTCAGGCCACTCAGATTTTTCATCACTCTGCACATGGGTAACGTCCGTAAACAACTGCAGGGCTGCACGAGTATTGATTTGGGGGTCACAGATAAATTTTACTAAGTAGGTGAATTCACAAATACAAAATCCATGAATGATGCAAATAAAATGTATGTATAGAAGTGATAAAATTATGAAGAAAAGCAACAAAGTAGCATCATAAAATTCAGAATGAGGTGTAATCATAAAAGGAGAGATAAGGAGGCACTAGCCATGCTCTATTTCGGGACCTAAGTGATAGCTATTATATGCTTTATAATTAATTATTTATTATGCTCAATATGCATGTTTTATATATTCTTTTGTGTGTATATTACACTTCATAATTTAAAACAATATTATATAAATGGAAAAAAAAAAAAAAACCTAAAGGCTCCTACATTTCATTAAAAAAATATACGGGGCCAGGCGCGGTGGCTCACACCTGTAATCCTAGCACTCTGGGAGGCCGAGGCGGGCGGATTGCTCAAGGTCAGGAGTTCGAAACCAGCCTGAGCAAGAGTGAGACCCCGTCTCTACTATAAATAGAAATAATTAATTGGCCAACTAATATATATATATATATAGAAAAAATTAGCTGGGCATGGTGGCGCATGCCTGTAGTCCCAGCTACTCGGGAGGCTGAGGCAGCGGGATCGCTTGAGCCCAGGAGTGTGAGGTTGCTGTGAGCTAGGCTGACGCCACGGCACTCACTCTAGCCTGGGCAACAAAGTGAGACCCTGTCTCAAAAAAAAAAAAAAAAAAAAAAAAATACTAAGAACAAGAATGTTGAATGTTTATCACAGCACAATTCACAATTGCAAAGATGTGGAATCATCCTAAATGCCCTTCAATTTATGAGTGGATAAAGAAAATGTGGTTTATATATATCATAGAGTACCACTCAGCCATAAAAGGGAATGAAATGTCAATTGCAGCAACATGGATGGAACTGGAGACCAATATCCTAAGTGATGTATCTCAGGAATGGAAAACCAAACACCATATGTCCTCACTAATAAGTGGGAGCCAACAGACGGGCACACACAGGAACAAAGCGGTATAAAGGACATGAGAAACCAAGAAGAGGGGAGGGCAGGAGGGTGGGCATGGGATAAAAACTTACCTGTTGAGTACAGCGAACACTATTCTGATGATGGGTACACGAAAATCCCTGACTTAAGCATTAATAATTACAAGATATCCATGTAACTAACAAAAGCACTTATACCCCCCTTAATTAATACACTCAAATCAAAAAAATTTTAAAGAATGTAAAAAAAATCATTAAATGCATTTTGGAGTTATAACTCTCCACCACCACCAAAAAAACAAAGAATGTTAATTGTTGTTCAAAGTCATTCAGTCAATAAATATATGTTAGCTCTAAACATTCACTGGACCCAGGTGATACATTTGAGCCATGTCTTGGGCAGAAAAAATACTCACACTTACTTTAATGACTTTTGTTGCATGGATATAATTAATAGCATACAAGTTGTGTTCCTCCATCCCAGTACCAATGGTTAGGATATTAGGGTCAAAGATGATATCATTTGGATTAAAGCCCAGTTTTTTCACAAGTAGATGGTAGGCCCGAGTGCAGATGCTGATTTTGGTGTCTGTTTCTGTTGCCTGGGGAAAGGAACAAAAGATGTAATTTGAAAAAGAAAAAAATAAGTGCTATCTTTGGAAGGAAACAGCACCTATCACTTGCTGAAAGTACTCAAGTGTCAATGCTTGGGATTTCACAGAAACCCAAAGGCCAAGCAGCCTCTAATCATTTATCAAATTGTCTCATTGGAGAAATTGGTTTAAAGATCCCTTTCTGTTTTTACAAACAAGACAGCTATAGTGTTTATGTAAAAAATCAAATCTTACACACAAACATATAGGGTAAATGAGAAAATAGGCTTCTAAAAAATACATGCATATGATAAAAATTCAAACACTGCTAAAGAAGAGATTAAAAAATAAGTGTCCCTCCCTCTCTTGACCTGCCTGCAGTGTCTTAACCCTCCATCCAGGTGACACTGCCATCGCTTTCTTGGATCTTCCCACAATAGCAGTCTAAGTAGACTCAAGGCTATGTGTTTATTCCTCACCCCCATCCATCATAACTCGGCTTGTTACCATGTGCCTTAAGTCATAAGTACAAATTGGTATTACCCTTCAAGATAATGTCCCTAAGAAGGCAGAACACTGACTCCAGCAAGGCTCGTAGCCCTGGCTGCTTCCCATCATCCTCAGAATCTCGGTCTGCATCTCCAGGTTCATTTCCTGTCATTATTTGTCCCCTCCTCCACACCCTCGGCCCCCACTCCTTTGGTGTTCCTGAAACCTGGCCAGCTTGTTCCGACCTCAGAGCCTTTCATTTATCGCTGCCACTGCCCAGAACATACTGTGACATGGCTTTGTGCTCCACACCACTCAGGTCTCTGCCCGAACGTCCCCTTCTCGGAGCCTGCCTTAAATCACCCTCTCTCAGCCAGCCTTACCTCTACCTTTCCGGTCTCTCCCGTTCTTCAGAGCATCTCTTTCTAGAAATTGTATTAAGTGGGCAGCGTGTTTATTACATTTATTTGTTTTATTGTTACCGACCTCACAGTTCTTGGTCCTGAGTCAATAGAAACTGGCACAAGACCAAAAAAGGAATTTATACAGGCAAGGCTTTCTTTTTGCAGGGAAGTTTTGCTCAAACAAAAGAGAGACAGTGCTAGTTAAGGAATAACAGGACTGGCTCTCTGAACAAAGGGCTGGGGAACTTTTAAAGAGGAGAGAAAGTTTGACACTAGCATTGAAATCATAGCACGTAGAGGGAGTTTTGTTGGCAGCTGACCATTCTCCACATATTGTATGTCTCATCAGCATGTTAACTCTCTACACTTGGGCATAATTTTTAGCATTAAAATGAAGCAAAAGGTCTACAAGTGGTCAACTTTGGGCTTCATCTTGATAGTAACCGGATTGTGCTGGCTTTGACTGGGGCCAGTGGACCCCTGCACCAAAGGGTGCCACGTCCTATTAAAGAGAGCGGGACCACTTTCTCTTGAAGCTGGTTGTTAATCATTTTCAAAGCTTTTGTTCAGTATTGTAAGCAAACTTAAGCTTTGGCTCAAGGCTCAGGCAGGAGGCCACAGTCCACCTCCTACACTACCTTATTATTACTTATTTGTCACTCATCTCCCCCACCTAGAATGGCAGTCCTGCTGTATCCTCAGTGCCCAGGGCAGGGCCTGTCAGACTATGTGTGTTCGATACTGTTGTTGGACGCGTGCATACTGCTACTCAAAGCATTTCTGAACTTTGTCATGGACACGAACTGTCTTCAGATCAAATTTACAACTTCAACATACAGGTTATTCTGAATGAGTTTGGTTGTATGAAAAATCAAATCTACTTAAAAAAAAAAAGATTGCTTGCTCTCATTATGGTGATTCCAAAAAAAAAAAAAAGTCATATACAATTCTGAAGGTTAATTATGAATGTGAAAAATGCACTTGAAAAACGGCTGACCCCACTGAAATACGTGCTGCAGTCTTCCACAGAGAGGAGCAGTTGAGGATGCTGACATAGCTCAAGAACATCTAGTAAGGCCCCACACTCCAGAAAATAGTGGGAGAATTACACAAAGAACTCACTGGTACACCTAGCCTTTTGATCACTCACCTACTTTGGTATTCTTTCTCAACTGTTCTCTTTGGTCTCTAACTGCTCCCTGCAGCTGGTGGGTCAGAATTTCACCTCCTACTTGGGAAGTGTTCCCATGACTTTGCAGACCAAGGGGCCCGGAGAAAAGGAGATGGGGAGTGGGCTTTGCAGCCCCACCGTACCAGACTTTAAGGGAGGTGGCAAGCTCTTATCTTCCGTAATGGGATTTCTTCAACAACTTACTTCTGCTGCCTTCAGTTAGAGTGATAAGGTTAAGGTTGAGACTGAGATGTGTGCCCAGAAAAAAAGCATTCAAGAGTAGGTTATCCACAGGTGTCTTTGGTCTTGGACTTTAAAAGTTTACCCTTCACCAGAGAGCCAAGTAAGAGTTCTAGGCTCTAGGTTCATGGCCCAGCTAAGCTCACTAAGAGAAAAGGCACAGGAGTGACCAGTGCTACTAGTATTTCTTAGTAACCTAGTCTGGTTGGTAAATGAAGTCAAGGTCCTAGTCATTTCTCTCTCTGAGTTACAAACAATATCTGGCCAAGTTGGGCAGGTTGAGGTGAGCAGTATGTCACCTCCAGGGGAGTAGGGTGTGGGGTTCAGCTATGTACCAAAGACAGCACTGCATGTGGGGCAAACAGTGACATCCTCACAGGACAGGAATTCATTTCTAGGGCCAGAATAGAGTCACTAGCAACAACCCCTGAAAGGACAGAGCCCTTGTCAAATTGCTCACGCTGCACCTGGCATAGTTAGTATCTACCCCATTAACACTCAACCTCTGTCTGTTGAATGAACAAATGAATCTCAGAATGAACAGAACGTTAGTGTACAGGCCTTTGCCAGAAGCAGGTCATAGCATGTCAGCTTCTCCAAGGTTCCCTGTCTCACTCCTCAGCCAGGGCTGTGAGACAGACATACTAATAAAGCCTCGATCATGCCCATGCATTTCACAGATCCACAGTAGAAGTTCAGCAAAACAACAGAATGGTAGGTTCTCCTACATCAAGAAGGGCTCTCAACCCTAGCTGCGTATTATGATAAACCGGAGGGATTTTTGTTTGCTTGCTTTTTAATACTAATACCTTAGCCTAGACCAGTTAAATCATAATCTTGAGATGAGGCCTAGGCAACAGTATATTTTAGAAGCCATTTAGGTTGCTAATGCATAGCCAAGATGAGAACCACTGATAGGTGAAATGTGGCACTTTCTTAGGTTGGGGTAGAGGGAAAGTCAGTGACAATCTAAGGGGCAAGAAGAAAGGAATCAATGTCTTTTATGACTTTATCAACCAGGTCTACTCTTAAGCAACAGAGAAGCTACACAGTGAAAACTTCTGGACATTTAAAGACAAGGTTGTTTTAAATGTCACCCTCTATGAGGAGATCCAAGTTCCGTGGGGAGTGAGATGGAAGAAAGACAGAGAAAGTCTTAACCCATGTATCAATCCCCGGATAGAACAGAGGACGGATGGGCTTTGGTGCCTCCAAGCACGGAGGACACAGGGGGACGCAGCGGGGACGCAGCAGGAACGGACGACTCACAGGAACAGCAGAAAGACTGATTACTTATAGAGACATATTTTAAACCAACACCCAAAAATATATTGATAAGACCTATAAACTATGCTCTAGCTTTGCCTTCCTTTTAATAACGTGGCCCTAAATCTGAATTCTATCCCCTGCTTTTCCCACCTTCCAGGAATCCAACTGCCCTGGGCAAAAAACGCTTGCCCTTTCTCCACGGGCTGCCACGGCAGAAAGAAGGAGGGGCAGATAAAGCTGCTCTGGCTTAAAAACAGGGTTACCCAGCCCAGTAAGTCTTTGCCGGGGATTTTTAGCAGCATTCCTGTCCTCTACCTACCAGATGTAAGCAGCACTCTTCACCCCACCACCGGCGTGACAATAAAAACATCTCCCTAGACTTTGCCAAATGTTTCCTGTAGTGGCAAAATCAGTCCAGCAGAGAGCCACTGGTTTAGAGTGATCATGGTGACACAACTGATAAGGAAGTCACAATCCAGACTCATCTGCATAATCACCATGATGACGCAGGGCTCCATGGTAGCTTTCTCTAGACTCTACAGATAGATGCTGTTTGCAGAAAGATGCTACTTAATGTCAAATATGAAGGCCTGAATGAAGTTATACCATATCCTAACAGGGGCAAACTGAACCTACTCAATTCTCTTTTAGACAAAGGGACGCCAGGAGCATGCTGGGGAGCTGGGACACCAAGCTTGGGACGCAGGCCTACTACATGCTGTACTCTTATTCCTGGGGGACAACTGGACATCCCAGGCTCCGGAGGTCTGAGGGACAACAGTGGCTTGGAGGCCTTATATTGCTCATATCCCTGCCATAAAACTCCATCTCTGAAGGTGATCTAGGTATGTCTCTTTCTAATAAGCAAAGAATTTAAAATATAATCCATCTTATAGGGAAAGGCCCAGAAATAGAAATATTCAATCATGTACTCTTACGCAGGAGTGGTGACCTACCTGCAGCCACTAAAAGGGAGGCCCTTAAAATGCAGAAATAAATGTCAGATTTCCACAAAGTTCAGAGAAAGTCAGAGGAGAAAATTTGAGAATCTACTCCTAGGCCTGGGTCAATTACCTTCTGCAAGGTAAAAATCAAGGGAAAACTAAAAAGTATCAACTTTAGTCTCCTAGAACCATTAATATTACTACAGTCTACATCCTACTTAAAAATCCAAGATACTCAACTGAAAAACATTGTCAGTTTCTCTAAGTTCAATTAAGAGGCTGGTTATGAAATAAAAATCTAAGATTCACTAACTGCTACCAAAGAAAAAATATTTACCAATGGAAAAATAAGCCAATCACAACAAAAAAAACAAAGCAACAACACAAAATACCTAGGAATGATCTTATATTTCCAATTTAAGGAAAACTATAAAACTCCATTGAATGAGTACTTAGAAAGATATTCCATGTCCCTCAATGACAAATTTGAATATTGGCAAGATACTAATTCTTCATTATTTTCTAGATTAGGATTAATTCTAATCAATATCCCAATGGGGATTAATTTTCTCCATAAATTGAAAATTTATTTTCAAATCATTTTAACACAGGAAAATGTGCTGTATATTATGGATGCATTTATAGTATGATGTTGATTATTCTTTTAAATAGTCTACACACATGCAAACAAAAACTAGTATACTCTATTCTATTACGTGATAATTATATTTCTAAGAAAACTCACATCAAAAATTATCAAACAAAAAAAGGATTTCAATTATGATAGGTATTATCTTTCTAAGGACTGTACCAGTTTACACCACACTCTGAAACAAATGAGGTTTCTGTTTTATCCCTGCTGTACCTGCACAGAGTTTGATCATCTTTAAGTTTACTTTTACTAATTTAGTATAACAATAAAATATTACCTAAATATTACTCTACTTTGTATTTCTTTTATAACTAGCAAATTAAAGAATTTTTTTCCTGCCTTTACTTTTTATTTATGGTCACATTCAGATCTAATTTAGGAACACTTGTTCTTAAACAAAAACAAGCCCTTTAGCAATGCCAATAAACAAAGCATGAGGTGAACACTGCACCAGTCTTCAAACCAGGCAGGCCAAGGGTGAAAACCTGGTTCCACCATGTCCTAGACATAGGACACTGTCTCACTGTACAATGGAATGACAACCACCCCCGGCAGTTGCTCTGAGGACTAAATGAGATAAACTCTGCTAGTGGTTTTCAACCGGAATACACAGGACAATCACCTCTAAGACTTTAAAATTACTGAAGCCAGCCTCATGCCAGACCAAATGAGTCAGAAACTCAAGGGCTAGAGTCCAAGGGTGTGTTTTTTTTTTAAGACCTCTAGCAGTGGCACAGCATGGTGGCTCACGGTGTAATCCCAGCACTCTGGGAGGCCGAGGCGGGCAGATCTCTCAAGGTCAGGAGTTTGAAAACAACCTGAGCAAGAGTGAGATCCCGTCTCTACTATAAATAGAATGAAATTAATTGGCCAACTAACATATATAGAAAAAATTAGCTGGGCATGGTGGCTCATGCCTGTAGTCCCAGCTACTTGGGAGGCTGAGGCAGCAGGATTGCTTGAGATTGCTGTGAGCTAGGCTGATGCCACTCACTCTAGCCTGGGCAACAAAGCGAGACTCTGTCTCAAAAAAAAAAAAAAAGTTATATGAAGTATAAAATATAACAATAATCAGTATATCACCCAGTTGAACTACCATTATACTTCAAGCTTCCCACGTGCCCTATCCTGATTCCATGACAGAGATAGTATGAGAGTTGCTGTTTATCAATATTTAGTTTTTTTCTATTTGATAAAGGAACTAATCGCATTATTGCTTTACTTTTTTTATTTCGTTAATCCTCACAACACTTAGTATATTCTCATAGGCTTATTGGCTATTTGTTATTAATATTTCTTTTTCTATAAGTTACTTACTCATTTTCTTTGTCCATTTTTCTATTGGGTTAATTTGGATGTTTTGCTTTCTGATTTATAGAAACTCTTTGCATATTAGGGATATTGACCCACTGCTATGTTGCAAATAGTACCATGTCTTTTGCTACACAAAGTTTTACATTTAAAAAAAAGTTTTTTTAAATCAGCTGACTTTAAAATCCATAAAGTTTTAAATTTTCATGTGGACAGCCCTATCAGTTTTCTTTCTGGCCTCTTGAATTATCTCTTTCACATCCCAAGTTTAGATTAACATTTTCCTACATATTCTTTAGAATTTTGGTTCTTTACATTTAGATCTTTAATCAATGTAGACTTTATTTTAGTGTATGGTGAGAAATGGGGCTCTAACTATATTTTATTTCAAATGCATAAACCAGTTATCCCAATAGCATTTATTGACTAATTCGACCTTTCTCCATTGACATAAAGACTTTATTATATATTAAATTTTCATACAGAGTCATGCTATATAATGACATTTAGTCAATGGAGGATTATATATAGGACAGTGGTCCCAAAAGATTATAAAAAAGTATTTTTATTATACATTTTCTATGTTTAGATACACAAATACTAAGCATTGTATTACCACCGCCTATAGTATTCACTAGAGTAATATGCTGTACAGGTTTGTAGCCTAGGAGTCTATACCACCTAACCTAGGTGTGTACCAGGCTCTACCATCGAGGTTTGTGTAAGTACACTCTATGATGTTCATGCAATGATGAAATCTCCCAATGATGTATTTCTCAGAACATATCCTCATCATTAAGTGAGGCATGACTGCATGCAGATATTATGCATGTGTATATATATGAACACAGCTGTTTCAGACTTCCTTTGCTCCAACTGCTATCTAACCTGGGTAACACAATGCAGCTAGGCCAAAAGAAGTCACTCACCTGCCCTTCTTCATCAAAAGCCATGACCACCACAGCAGCTCCAAACTTCTTAATCTTCCTGGCCTTCTCCAAGAAGTCCTCCTCGCCCTCCTTCAGACTGATGCTATTGACAATGCACTTCCCTTGGCAACACTTTAACCCAGCTTCAATCACAGCAAAATTGGAAGAGTCGATGCACAAGGGCACCTGAGATCAGAAGGGCAAGAAAATCACAGAGAGGCCACAAGTCACAATATACTTCCTTCCAGGAGCACCCAAATATTCCTATTTCTTCTTTAGGGAAACAATAAACAAATAATAGTCGTGTGTCAGAGATAAAATTCTAATGCACTTGTCCTAAAAGCCTAAAATACTTGGAATAATTTCAGTCTTACAAGAGAATCTATGGGTGGACCAGGAATTTATAACTCAAAGATCATAGCTATACATAAGAATGGAATTAGTAAGATCAGTTCACTGGCTTCAGTACTAGTTTACTTGTCCAAGTGTCTAAACCCTACGGCAAACACCTTGAATAGGACTCAGACATCCCTGATCTAACTCAGGGGTTAATGCTCAACTCTTTGGAAACAGCCCTCTAACCAAGTTACTCAAATTCTATCTTCCCTTTAGAAAATCAAATCAAGTGCCTCCCTGAAAAAACAAAAAGAGTTTCAATGCTAGAAAGGAAAAGTAGATCTAATACTCAACAAACATACATAAAACTAAAGAACAAAATTAAAATGCACAGATGAAAATAGATTTTTTTAAAATTCATACCTCTCTTCCAGGAAAGGTGATAGGAAGGGCTCAAAGGAAGGATGAGGTTGGTATAAAGAAATGAAATGGGGCAGCTGTTCTAGGCCACATTATTTAATTAAGCCACGTAATAAATAATGGAGTGACTGCTATGCTAGGTCCCATTTAGGGACAATAGTAAGGTAGACAGGTCCCTGGCTTCATAAAGCTTACAAAGATAAATAATTAAGCAAGCAATGGTACAAAGTGCAGTAAACATTAGAGCACAAAAGCAACTCAGGCTGCCATGAAAGCACATTTCAGGGGCACCAAATCCAGTGTACGAAGCAGGGAGAGAAGGGAAGGAGAATTTAAGGAAAGCTGCCCATGGCAGGAGACATTTCAACTGAGGACTGAAGAGTGAGTAGACAAAAATTTGTAGGCCACACCCTCAAAAGAGAGCAAAAAAGAACAAGAATGCTACTGGTTTTGCTTTTTCTTAGCATGCTAGTAATCAAAGGTTTGCTAGGAAAAGGGTCAAATGCAATGACAATATCAGGCCAATGTTTTAAAGAACTTGCTGATTGTTTGGTGTTCCTACCCTACTGGTGAAAACGTGCTGGTAACATGTTTTTATGCTCTACCGCAACTGGTCCAAACTTGGCTTCCAATAAATTTTGGTAGTAGGTCAAAAATCAAGAAAGATAAGGGCCAGGCATGGTGGCTCATGCCTGTAATCCTAGCACTCTGGGAGGTCGAGGCGGTAGGATAGCTTGAGGTCAGGAGTTCGAGGCCAGCCTCAGCAAGACCAAGACCCCATCTCTACTAAAAATAGAAGAAAATTAGCTGGACAACTAAAAACAGAAAAAAAAGAAAAATAACTGAGTGTGGTGGCACATGCCTGTAGCCTCAGCTACTTGGGAGACTGAGGCAGGAGGATCACTTGAGCCGAGGAGTCTGAGGTTGCTATATGAGCTAGGCTAACGCCATGGCATTCTAGCCTAGGCAACAGAGTGAGACTCTGTCTCAGAAAAAAAAAAGATAAGAAAGGAAATTATTGTGGCAATTAGAATGCTAACAAACTCTTTGGTTACATGGGGTTCTTCCCAGTTGACAAGGCACTTTCATCTTTACAATTCCCCAATCAGGCAAAGCAGGTATGCCTCTCCCATGTTAGAGATGAGGAGGGCACGAGGGCCAAGTTCATGGACACAGTGAGTCAGTCCAGCCCTCTACCCACTACTAAGTTGGTGAACAACTGGCTCCACTTGATTCTGACTGACTTTGAACAAGTCGTTTAGTTTCTGTGCACCTTAAATTCTCAAAATATTTACTGCCAGAGGAGTGAAGAGGCTTTTTGGTAAAGAGTTTAAGATACAAATGAAAGATGGGAGAATGTAATTCAGTGCTTACCACAAGACTTCTAACGTAAGCATTTGCTGAAACCTAATGAAAAACCAACAGCCCAAACTGAAAACTGCAACTCTTAAAGCACAAGGAAATGTGTTTAAAAAAGAACTTAAAAAAAAATCATTCCTTATCACAATGTAATGAAAGAGAAATGAGGTAAGATTTTTAAAGTTTTTAAAATCCATCTAAAAATTTAAAGTTTTTAAAACCCATCTAAAAAGTTTTAAAACCCACCTAAAAATGTACAGACACAAAAATTAACTTTCACGTTTTAAAGAACAAATGTCAAAGTGGCATGATATCTTGATTTAATCTTGTTTAAGCTTTTGTCTTAATCTAGCCAAAAAGGTCCTTCTTCTGGCAATAAAGAAGAATTAACTGAATTCTCTCTTCTATTGTAGAAACAGAACCAATGATTTGGTAGGAACAGGTAGGTATATCCTCCAGAGATGTGAAGAGCGAGTTCTCTCCGAGGAGAATCAGTCAGTTTTCACAGGCCAACCCAAAGGCCTTGGACACAGCCAAACTGAAGTGACCTTTCTCTCAAATCTGCTTTACACCAAAAGGTTACCGTTAATTGAGAGAAAGCCAACAATCAGAAACCACTGCGCTTTCAACGTAGGAAAACAGAAAACCAGTTCTTGAGTTGACAGATCAACGGGACAACGGACAAAGTTAAACGAGTGACAGAGTGAGACAAGTAGATTCCCTTGATAAATATATAAACTTTGTATAACCTTGGCAATGTCAGGCTCGGAGGCAATTAAGTTGCAAAATCTGGTCATTGCACTGGGACCATCTAACATGCCATCATCCATGTTGACATCCAGCACCTGGGCTCCCATTTCCACCTGCGCCTTGGCAATACCCAGGGCTTCCTGAGGGAGGAATGTGAGGGGAAGCAGCATTAGGAGTCGGTGAGACCTGAGGGCAGGCTAACAAAAGGAATCCCTTGCCCTCCCCAGTTGTCCTTCCAGATTACAGACTAACCAGCCAGGCTCCCTGCCCCTGCGCCCACTGTCCACCCACCACTCATCACAGAACAACCTTTCTGACATGTCTCTTCCATCACATCATTTTGTTGCTTGGAATCCCAAGGCTGTTCTCCCACCACAAAGACTCTAAATTCCTCAGCCTGGCCGTCAAGGCCGAGCTGGCCCCACCTTCTTACCCAAATGAAATTCCCACTCCACCCCCACGGGACCCTTGACCCAGCCAGGTCGGTTTCATCTCTGTGCTACAGATCACCTTGTCCCCACTGTTGGAATGCAATCCCCTTCCCTTCCACATTGTTTACGACCCAAGTCGCATCTCCTCCAAGGAAAGTCCTTAGAG
Organism: Microcebus murinus; assembly: GCF_040939455.1. Taxonomy (NCBI): domain Eukaryota; kingdom Metazoa; phylum Chordata; class Mammalia; order Primates; family Cheirogaleidae; genus Microcebus; species Microcebus murinus. The sequence goes on along the minus strand of NC_134122.1, from coordinate 44,966,686 downwards.
AAACCACCCCAGACTATTTAACTCTTCAGTATTTGCCAAAAATAGGCAGAGTGTTCATTGCACGCTGTGAATAGGAGTTGCATGAAAAGAAACGTGAGTTAAATAAATCTCAGCAGGTTTTTATACTGGAAGGCTTTTAAATCTTTTAATATGGTCTTATACACGGTAGACCTCCCAAAACAGAACACAATATGCAGCATCTCCCACTCATGACCATTTAAGGAATATCTTGTAGGATCAATGTTCCAAAGACCACACTTTAGGAAACTGCTTATTCCACAACGCTCTGTAGCCTCTCAAAACCACCGTCACATAGTTTATTACCTTATCATTTCCTTGTGACTTCATGAGTACTAATTCATTCCTTCAAATAGATTCGAAGTGTTTGGAAATCAAGAAAGGTCTTGCGTGCCTCCTACTCTGAACAACGCCAGGCAAAATATACACATTCAATAATACTTTCTAACTAATTGATAGGGCAGGGACTTTTTGTTTGTCTAAGTCTTCACTGTACACTTCACAGTGTAATAAAACAACAAAGATAAAATCAATAGTAGATGCTGATGTCCTGATTTTTTCTTAGCCCAAGAAAATCAAATTTTTAGCAACATCGTGACATTAATAGAAAAAGCACGAAACTCTAATGGCATACGCCACAAGGAAACATCAATTGCAGTGAGCCAAGGCTGCACAGAGAAAAGGGACTGTGATTAAATTTAGCAAATCAAAAGATGTTTTTCACTATCAGTAATGATTTGAATAGTATAAAGAATGAAAGGAAGTATAAATCACAATCCCTGTAATTGAAGGGTTTACATCTAATTGGGGGCATGTGACATAGTGATAAAAAACTACTAGGCACTACCATAAAATATGTGGGCCAAATGCTAAGATTATCTAAACATCCGGGAAAGGGAAGGGTCTCTCTGGACTGAAATGGAGAAAGCTAAGAGGAATCTTCAGCTGGCCAATGGGAGATGAATTGGAAGAAACGGAGAGGAGATAGATAGTAAGCAACAAGGGTCAAAAAACCTGGAAAACAGAAATATCAATATCTGACCTGTATATTTCAGAAGAGTCACAGAATAACAGCTTAAAAAGAGAGAAGCTCAGAGAGGTAAGTAGTTTGTTTAAAGACGCACAGTTGAGCAAGAAGACAGGATTGAAACTTCTTTCAGGTCTGTGCCCTGTCCATTAAACCACAGAGCCATGAGGGATCACTAACTCATGGAAAGCCAGACTCTCATAGGAGCCACTCCCACCTACCCCACCCTGCTTCCACTGCCTCTCCCACTGTTTCCATGCAGAGACGGCAAGGTGGGTAAGGGCATGCACTTGATAGACTTGGGTTTTATCATTTACTTGCTGTGAAACAACACACAGGTAGATTTAACCTCCCAAGCCTTCATCTCTGCATCTGCAAAATGGGATAGCAACTGTATCGATCTCATGGAGCTGTTAAGATTAAATGAGTAATGACAGAAAGTGCTTAGCACAGAAACTAGCGTATAGAACAGGCATCCTCAAACTACGGCCCGTGGGCCACATGCGGGTGTTTTTGCCCGTCTGTTTTTTTACTTCAAAATAAGATATGTGCAGTCTGGCCCTCCAATGGTCTGAGGGACAGTGAACTGGCTGTCCCCGTTTAAAAAGTTTGAGGACCCCTGGTAGAAATACCTTACTAAATGACAGTTATTAATTCCACTCGTTTGCATCTTCTTAAAATGCTTTCCACTCTCCGTCTCAAATCTATCAAATCTGAGAGCTGAAAGGGACACCATAGAATGAGCATAAGAATCAAAACATCAATAGGACATGGATATCTTGGAGGGTAATAACTATAAAAATATATATATGTGTAAAACAAGAAAAGGTCGGGTGCGGTGGCTCATGCCTGTAATCCTAGCACTCTAGGAGGCCAAGACGGAAGGATTCCTCAATGTTAGGAGTTGGAAACCAGCCTGAGCAAGAGTGAGACCCTGTCTCTACTAAAAAAAATAGATAGAAAGAAATTAATTGGCCAACTAAAAATATATAGAAAAAATTAGCTGGGCATGGTGGTGCATGCCTGTAGTCTCAGCTACTCGGGAGGCTGAGGCAGTAGGATCGCTTGAGCCCAGGAGTTTGAGGTTGCTGTGAGCTAGGCTGACGCCATGGCACTCTAGCCGGGGCAACAAGACTAAGACTCTGTCTCAAAAAAAAAGCAAAAAAAAAAAAAGAGGAGAACAAAAATAAGTTAAAAAAAAGAATAGAAACACCAAGAGAAACATGGCCAATTAAGGAACACACTGTATGACTATGAAGATCACTGGGCACTTGTTCAGAAGGGACAAACATGAGCAGAGGCAGAAGCAAGACTCCCAGAAGGTTGAGATGACAGATGAGGATGGAGGGGTACAGTTTGATGCCCCAGTGGAGAGGATGGAAAGATGGCCTAAAGAGTTTGAATTTTATCCTATATGCAGGGGGGAAAAAAGTCACCTTGCAGAACTTCTAAACTACAGAGCACTGTGAGACAGAAGCAGACAGTGGCAGTGGACAGGAGCAAGAATGAAAGGAAGAGGACTGATAGGGAACTAACTGGTCAGGCACCAAGTGACCAGCTGACCAGGCCCTGACAACGTGCCGGGGCTGAGGCACCAAGAAGGAAGACCCACTGCCCAGGAGGCCCAAGGTACACAGAGGGTGATTAATGGATCCCTTCCTTGTGATGAAAACTATACCAGCTCTGATGCTGCTTTCTGGAAGATCTATTTCCTAAGGCTTGTAAAACCTTAAAGTGAAAAAAGTTGAAGGACAAAATTAATTATCATTAAAGCCGAGACCAAATTCCTCCACTTTTAACTGCATATTTGCATAAGAAACAGAAATCCAGATTTCTCGGGTGGGCTCTGTGTGGATTAAATTTTGCTCATCCACAGAGTGAGCTTAAAAACACCATGGCTATAAAGTTCACATAATTTTCCAAGGCAAGGGCCTATTTCTTTCGTTTGTTTATTTTCATCTATAGCTAACAGGATCAATAACACCCTCATCAGTCAGCATTTGATGTGCTCATGAGGTCATTGAAATTTTCTTGGCTTTCCCTACAAGGATCTGTGAGATGCCAAAATGAAGTGCGCTCTCAAATTTTTGTAACTTATCTCATGATTAATAGAAATAGCTAGAACCTGGAACCCATCTCATTCCACTTCATGCCTCAAACGCAGTACTTTTTGACAAATATTGACAATAGCAGCTTTGATTTTTCAAAGCTTCATCCTCCCACCAGCCAGCCTGCTGCAAACACACATCCCCGTCTTCTCACACTTCCTAGCAGCTCTGCTAATAACTCTATCAAAGGCAGAGAGCTGTTTCATTTACATGCTGTCTAGCCAGAGACATGGCAGATGCCTCGGGGGTCTTATCAAGATGCTCACTTCATAGTTTCCTGCCATGATGAGTTTAGCAAACTTCCTTGATCCTGCAACGTTACAGCGCTCTCCAATGTTAACAAAGTTGGTGTACGGTCCAATCTTGAAGGACTCTAGACCTTAAAAGGAGAAGCATTTTGAAAAATTTCTGACAATGCATATGGATGACATGAGACAGACAGACACAAATATATTCAATAAGAAAGAAGTTACTATATCTTAGCGCATCTGAGCGGACAGGAAATCCAACATGGAAACAGGACCACAGCCTTCCCCTCTAGGGGGATTCAGACACAACAAACGCTATTTATTACAGCTATGCTTACAAGCTGAACTCTCAAAAGAAATATTTCGGTGTTTTATGTTGCAAATATTCCTAAAAGACTAAAAAAAATACTATCTCTGAGAAAGAAGGAAAAATTATCATCATATCCCTATTTAACCAAGAATCTGGGGCCAAAGCCATGGAGGAAGTTAGAATCAAAAAAGGTAGTTCCACCAGCATCCACTCAGATAGCAGCTTGAAGCTGGGGGTGGGGGTACACTTTCCTACTCCCACCAACAACGCCTTCAGAGCTTTAAGTAAAGATCAAGTATCTCTTTGATCCAGAGGACTGGAATCCGTAACTACCGAGGCTGCACTGGGTCATGAAGAAGGACCCAGTTTGACACCCGGGAGGCAGGAGTCACTATGGCAGGTCCACCACTAATGAGCTGGCGCTGGGTAAGCCAGCTGGACTTTTGGTGCCTGTGTCCTTATCTGCCAATGGGTAATAATATATTCTGTGTCGCAGGCCAATTTAGGGGCAAATATCAGATAATACCTGTGGATATATTACACTGAAGTGCTGGGACTACAGGTGTGAGCCACCACACCTGGCCTTCTGAACTGTTTTTGTTCTATATTTAAATACCGTGTTTCCCTGAAAATAAGACTTACCCATAAAATAAACCCTAGCAGGATTTCTAAGCATTTGCGCAATATAAGCCCTATCCCGAAAATAAGCCCTAGTGATGGGCGTGGCTACACAGCTATCTGCACAACCCATGCATTTAGTCTCTGAGCGGTAAAGAAGATGAGCAGCCCTTCTCATCTGCCCCATCGTGACAGCTACTATCCCAGAGGTGACCAGAAAGGTGGGAGCAGCCCCACCAACAAGGTCGGCTCCCCCTGTCAGGCCCCGGCCATCCTGATCCAAATTTGGATCCAAATTTGGATCCATAATGATCCAAAGCTGGATCATTATAAAACTATTCTAGGCTGTTTGTTCACTGAGACCATCACGTCCCAGTTTCGGCTATGAATTCCCTTCCCACTGGAATGATCCTCCAGGCTTGGCCTTCCATGGCATCCATGATCCTCGCAGGACAGGCAAGCAGGGATGCCAACATTTAAATGCTGAAGAGTTCTCCTATGACCTCCCTAAAAGCATCCCACACAAAGCACTTCTGATCTATTATGAATGTGAAGCATCTGTGCATGCTGCAAGCTGAGGCTTTGAGGGGAAAGACTCCTCAGTGAACTGAAAAGCAAGCGGGACGCTCCGCGTTAGGTATTGTGTGTCTCCAGGGGGAAGAAGGAACGCTGTGGCTGTCATTTTACTCAGCACTGTGGGCCTCTCTCACCCCCCACAAACACCAGGGGATAGGGGAAAAGCTTCAGCAACCAGTCTCCTACTAAGCCCAGAAAGAATAACACATCCCTGAAAATAAGCCCTAGGGTGTCTTCTTGAGGAAAAATAAATATAAGACCCTGTTCTTATTTTCCGGGAAACACGGTATTAGGAGAGGCAGTCTCACTGGGTGGTTATAGGCAGGTTCTAGGGACAGAAAGCCTTGGGTTCAAATCACTTACCTGACTGAAAAACCCAGGGCAACTTCCCACACAGTCTCTGAGCTTATAAAGTAGGAATAGCAAAGTATCTGCTTTACAATGTTATTGTGAAAATAATACTGGATAATGTTAATAAGCACAAAATTAGCATCTGCAATCATAGCTGTTGTGGTTAATAAAAGAAAATGGCTTATAAGTCCTTTGCCAAGGCACTGGATAAGGAAAAAACAGATAGGAGAGAGAGGAAAATAATGAATGTAAGCTGGATCATTATAAAACTATTCTAGGCTGTTTGTTCACTGAGACCATCACGTCCCAGTTTCGGCTATGAATTCCCTTCCCACTGGAATGATCCTCCAGGCTTGGCCTTCCATGGCATCCATGATCCTCGCAGGACAGGCAAGCAGGGATGCCAACATTTAAATGCTGAAGAGTTCTCCTATGACCTCCCTAAAAGCATCCCACACAAAGCACTTCTGATCTATTATGAATGTGAAGCATCTGATAGGAAAGCCGCACTTCTCTCCAGTCTGCAATTTATAAAAGAACAATTTTCAAAAGTGTGTTTAGTGTCATTCTTTTAAAATCTGATTGAAGGTGACTGTTAAAGCAATTTAGAGATAGTGCAGGAAATTCAAGTTGAAGAAGAATTCTTTTACATATAAATTCTAAAGGAAGTCATATGTAAATGCCTCTCTTGTTTCAGTTTTGGCAAAGGTTAAATATTTTTATTGTTAGTGCTTGCTTGAAGTAATGCATAGCTTTAAATTCTAAGAATGAAATAAATAAAGCTTCTTGCTACATCTGACAAAAGCCACTTTTTGGGGGGAGGGAGAGTAACATAAATCATAAATCCCACCTCTAATCTCATCCTCTGCCTTCTGGAATATAAAAAGAAAAAAAAGGGCTAACCTGAACATAGTCAGTATGTTTATTAACCCAACTTCACACTCACTCATTGGGATTATTCTGTGCAATATGTTCTGACTGAGAAAAGTTACACTGCTTTTGCTGTCACTTGTATTTTATTTCTTTCCATAGAATAACATAAGAGATGATATTTCAATTTAGAAAGGTCTTAAATTCAAAGCTATTAGAGAATGTAATTCTCCACGTGTTATCTGCAAGTTCTCTAAAAATCATACTTTTTTTTTTGCTTAAAGTTACCATCTAAAATTTTATGAAAGTATTGAAACAAATATATAAAATTTAGTTATTTTTCTAACAGTTGGCATAATGACTATTTTACTAATGTTCTTTCTTTGAATGCCAAAACTCATGCTTACAGGATTCTGCTGAGAACTAACATAAAATAAATATTGCAACATTTTCTAAAGAGTTGACACATGGCAAATGTAAGATTACAACAATAATATTTTGGAAGCAAACAAAATTTTCTAGCAAGGTGTTGCTGCCATTACCAAACACTGGGCCTTGGCAGTTTGGAATTTTCAATAACTAGTATCAACCTGACAATTAAAATTGTTAGGTTGTGTCCAAGAGTATGTTTTCAAAACAGTGCACGACAGAGACAGAACTACAGGGCTCTCATTCTAACCAGGGGTGCTAACTGGGCAAATCACCTGCACTTTCATTCACTTTTACCCTGAAGTTGATGTGTTCTCATTCCCACCCTGCCTGGCAGAAAAAGAGTTCTTCACTATAATTCACTTAAGTGCCAAGAAAAATATGTATTCTTCTTTGACCTAATAAACAAGTTCTTTGGCACAAACATCACTACCACTTAGAATAAACATATTAAATACATTCTACAAATGGCTTCTGAAATCACAAACACCACATCTTCCCGACTTACCAGATAGTAACATATGTCCTTCAAAAACAGTGGCAGGTGGAATTCTAGGCTTACAATCTTTCACAGCTTTGGCAATTTCCCTGAGTTGAAAGAGAAAGCACTAGATTCATTAATTCAGAATAAAATAAATTTAATGAAACTAATTTGAAGCAATGAAATTAAGTCTCTTTAATGTAACTATGCATATAATTATAAACCTGCTTCCAAATGTGCAGCAAGAGTTATGCCTTTTAGTTTTCTCAGTAATGTAGAAAATTAATCTATAAACTTTAATTTTTATGTGCCTGCCCAGTCGGCTGTGCATTGGCTATGTCATTTCTGCTTTCAGGGGCATGAACCTGGAGCTACCTGATTGTTTGCACAAATGCAGACAGCAAACCTCCTCCCCTTCTCCGAATCCACAGATGTCCTTTACTCTATCAAAGCCACACACAGAACATGTCCTTGCTTCTTAATAGTTTAACAGAAAAAAAGCTTCAGCTTTGAGGAGGAGGGGCAGACAGGAGTAGAGGAGCTAGGGGCAGAGGGAATCAGGCCGTGCAGATCTGTTTTTACTGCAGCACACACATGCATGGAGTAAGGAGGGTGCAGAGCAGTAAAGCAACATGATTGCTCCCAGACATTTATTTTCGTCATTCACACTCTCCTCAACTTTATCAGCTTTAATGAATCATGTCTTTGATCAATCAGGAAAATCTGGGTACTCCACTAAATTTATCAGCACCAGGAAGAACTGCTCACTCTACTGCTTCCAAATCAGTAATGTGGATGTCCAAGGCAAAGCAGCAAATTTATATACAGATAGATATAAACATAGATACACATAAACACACAGAGAAATTTAAGACAACTCCTCTTTTTTTAAAGAGGAAATGACCTTAACAACCAAAAGAGGTAGTCTGTGATCCAAAGATAAGCTATATTCAACTACTGATAGCTTTCAGATATTATTTAAAAGATGTTTTAAAAAATTATGTTTATTAAGAGTCTATAGCCGGGCATGGTGGCGCATGCCTGTAGTCCCAGCTACTCGGGAGGCTGAGGCAGTAGGACTGCTTGAGCCCAGGAGTTTGAGGTTGCTGTGAGCTAGGCTGATGCCATGGCACTCACTCCAGCCTGGGCAACAAAGTGAGATTGTTTCAAAAAAAAAAAAAAAATTAAAAAAAAAAAAAAAAAGCCTATCACAGAAGTCACCAAAAGCAGTGAGCTATTAGGTCATTCCGCAGAGTGAACATATTATACGCATGAAAGCAGATGTGGAACAGTGAGATGACTGGCTCAAAATACACTCATCAGTCACTCTAGGGAAAAAACAAATACAACCATCCTAACTATATTCTGTTTCACTGAATTCCAGTCTTCCTGTAAGCCACGAAACTGTCAGGAATTAAGCATACATGGCCATGCTCTTGTTTCACTCCCTTCCTTCATACGCTCACTTGAAAACATGAATTAAGCAACAACTGTGTGCCAGGCAAGGTGAAGACACTTTCCTTGATCTCCAGATGCCTGTCGTCTTGCTGTGTTCCCCTTCCACCAGAAAACTGAATGGAAGAATGTATTTCCCCACGAGAAATACAAGTTGCCCCTCTTTGAGCATGCAAATATTATTCAGATATTTAAGAACAGAATATCAGGATATCTGGGATTTGCTTTTACCATATTGGGGGGGGGGAGTTAGGATAGATAAAATAAGAACTGCAAAACACTGAAAATTATGGCAACTATGTGTAACGCATATAGAGATTCATTTTATTATTTCTCTACCTTTACTTTTGGAATTTTTCATAATATAAGGCATTTAAGCTTTCTAGGGCTGCCATAACAAAGTACCACGGACTGGATGGCTAAAAAACAGAAATTTATTTTCCTATAATTTGGAGGCCAGACATCTGAGGTCCAGGAGTCAGCAGGGCTGGTTTCTTCTGAGGCCTCTTTCATGGGTCGTAGGTGGCTGTCTTCTCCCTGTCTCTACATGGTCTTCCCTCTCTGTGTGCATCTGTGTCCTCTTCTTACAAGGACACCAGTCATATTGGAATAGGGTCCACCGTATAACCTCATTTTAGTTTAATTATCTCTTTAAAGGTGCTATCTCTAAATACAGTCACATTCTGAGATACTAGGAGTTAAGACTTCAACACAGAAATTTGGGGAGGACACAATTCAGCCCATAACAAAAGGTAAAATATTAAGAGGTGACTATTACCTGATATGATCTGGTGTCGAACCACAGCATCCACCAACTATATTGACCAAGCCATCCATAGCAAAGTTCTGCATTTAGGAAAGGCCAAAGTTTCCATGAGTTCATCTGAATTCTAAATTCAACACCATCAATTAAGCATAAAAGCCATTTACATTTCCTGAATATCTAAGACTACACTAAAAAGAGAGCTAAACAAACTTAACTCCGGATATAAAGATGTCACATGCCCTAGATATAAGAACAAACACAGAGAACAGTTCAGATACTATGAATTCCTCTATACATTTAAAATGCAATAGGAAATTTATTTGCCTATCTAATATTAAACAATTTTTATCCATTATGCTGAGCTGAATAAATGTGAGATGGATAATACATTTTCAAATAACATTTAAAATGACTGGGAGGCCAAGGCAGGAGGATTGCTCGAGGTCAGGAGTTCGAGATCAGCCTGAGCAAGAGTGAAACCCCATCTCTAAGTAAAAATAGAAAGAAATTAGCTAGACAACTAAAAAATATATATAGAGAAAAAATTAGCCAGGCGTGGTGGCATGCATGCCTGTAGTCCCAGCTACTCGGGAGGCTGAGGCAGAAGGCTTGTTTAAGCCCAGGACTCTGAGGTTGCTGTGAGCTAGGCTGATGCCACGGCACTGTAGCCCAGGCAACAGAGTGAGACTCTGCCTCAAAAAAAAAAAAAAAAAAAAAAAAAAAGTGAGTATCAGCTTTTACATTTAAATTAATTTAAAATTTTCTAAACAAAAATTAAGCTCCTCTGTCACAATGGTCATGTTTCAAGTACTCCAGTTACAACATGTGGCAGTGGCTACATATAGGAGTTTAACCATAGGCTAGTAAGGGAAGGACACGGTAACTGAGAGACAAAGTCAAGTATCTAAGAAGTCAGAATATTGGAAAGATCCTCTACATAAGATATTGAAATCATAAGAAGTCAAAAACAGTTGAAAAGAGACTATCTGTGAGACAGGAGCTAACAATTTAAGGAATGGGGGGGGGGGGGGGAGGAAGGAGACCCAGGTGCCAGCAATTGAGTGCAATAAGGAGCAGTGGTGGCTAGTATGGTCTCATGACCTAGGATGAAAAGATGTCAGGTACACGGGAAAGCGGGAGAGTGACGGAAATGACAATGGTGGGCCAGACAGACACTCTCCACCCAGCAGTTTGAGGAATATATGGGGAAGAAGCCACCACTTGGGAGGGGTGCAGAGGAAGTCTCAGAGGTGAGCCAAGTCTCCATTAGTTTGAGGTAGACTCGATGGGAATTTTCCAGTAGCCACCAGTGCCGGCTGAGGATAAGGATCAGAGCTGGCCCTTCCCAGGTCTCTACCACCTTAATTCAGAACAACTAATCTTTTCTTTGTTACACAGACAATGGGATTTCTTTGGAGAAAAATTCTGTTTCTAAATATTTTAAATCTAAATTTCTATCTATCTCGTAAAAACCCAAGTGAAAGAGGATCCCTGACCTTCAGGTGTTTGGCCATCATAGAAGGCGTTTCATCATAGTCACCAAAGGTGTTAGGAAGACCTGAGAAAGGATATTTCAGCCATTATTGGAAAGTACCTTAACAAATATACATCATATTTTTGAAGGCTTTAGGTTAATATTAACAGTTATAAAATTTTATATTTACATTAAATGGTGATTACCTGCAAACATAAATAACAATACATAATATTAACATAGTAAGCACAGAAATACCACACTTAAAAAAGAATCACAGAGGAAATAAACTTAATTTTTTTTCCCATTTGAAGGAAAAGATGCACTGCTATGTCCTTACCAAATGGAAATTCTTAGTACCTAGCTGCTTGGGGATGGGGGGTGTAAGAAATACTACCTTTGAACTAAGCAATTAACATGCAGTCAAAAACAAACAAAAATCAACCAGTCTTCTTTCAAATACATTTTCCCAAGTAAGACTTTAGCCTGGCTGGGCCGATGGTAGTGGGTTATCAGAACTTACTAACATTAGGGTCACTAAAGTTGGTATTCAATCCCCCACTGCTAAATTTGACTGGCTTTAAAAAAAAAACAAAAAAAACAAAAAAAACAAAGAATTCAACAAGCCATGATTTTTAAAAACAATAAAAAAAAAAAAAAAGAAGACTTTAGACTCTATCCAGTTCCCTGTTTTATTTATTATCCCCTTCTAGTTACTTATTCCTGGTGGGAAATAAAAATTTATTGTGCATTAAAATGTATATATTTGGAGAAAGCAGGCTGGAAAATGATTTTAGCTAAGTAGCTAAGCAGTGCTCAAAAACATTCACAGGGAAATCTGGTTAACCCAAAACAAATTACCAATATTTAATTGGATGGTTTGAGAATTGTCCACAAATATCTTCAGAACATTTACATACCGTAAACTACAAGTCCTAGCTTTTAGAAAAGGAAAACGGTAACAATATATAAGATTCTTCTTTCACTCTTCTGCTACCAGAGTGGAACCAGAAAAGGACCCCCTCCCCTCTCCCTCGCACTCATCTCTCTGGCCACATCCATTCGGCAGGACTGTCACCAAAAGCAAGGCTCTAGTCCTTATATGACTAGGCTCATTCCTGCAAGTTATGTCCTATTCAAAGGCTTTATGCTAAACCAAACTATTCTTTCAGCTCTAAAAAGAAACACTGGTCTAAACTCAAATACTTCTCATTTGGAAAATTCCTTTTGAGTGCCAACTATATACCAATATCTGCAAAACAAATTCTTTTAATGAAGATCTGTTATCCCATCTACCCATATCTTGTGTATTTGTATCTCCCCATGTGTGATGCCCCTGAAACACACACCTGCATTGGGATAGCAGAGGACATAGGCTGTTGTACATTTTCCAATGGTTTCAATAAAGGGTCTCATTTCAGCTGCACCCAGAGCACAATTTAATCCAATGCTGGAAAAACACAGAGAAGATATTAGAAGTATCATCTCTCATTCAAAATATCTATGCATATAAAGTTATGATAAAGAGAAGAAAATATCTAAAGCCAAGTGGACATTTCCTAATTCAAAGCATCTTTCTTCAACTATAGTCAAAGCCATCTCACAGAGGTCTCCTGTAGCACTGAGTATTATTTTTGCCCATTTCCAACTTCATATAATCTTAGCTTAAGAACCCTGTCTATGGATGTCACTCCTTAAATAAGTTCACAGATTGGCTAGTGGTTTATTGTAGGATAGAAATGCCAGAAAACTAGCACTGCAAAAAAAGATCTGATCTGAGAGCAATACTTAAGGAACAGGAAAAGGAAAATCTTAGAAGTAGAAGGAACATGAAATGGCAGAAAGAAGCCACCCTGGAAGTCCAGAAGACCAGGACTTGGTTCCTACTCCGTAAGTAGAATCCCTGCTATAAGATAGGGCCCCTAAGGTCTTCCAGAATTTAGGAAACAACTATGAAACTATTGGACTGTATAATCGCTTATTTTACTTTTTTTTCTTTTACTATGATTCCTAAATGCAATCTAGTATCCTAGATTGGATCCTGGAATAGAAAAAGGACATTAATGGAAAACTGTTGAAATCTGAATAAAGTCTGGAGTTTAGTTAACACAGGTTGAGTGTTCCTAATCTGAAAACTCATCTGTTGAGTTCTCCTCATCTGTTGAATGAGGATAATAATACCCAATCAGTTCTCAGGGTTATGGTAAAGTTCAACCTAAATATGGTATATGAAAATGTTTTATAAACTATATGTTACTGAAAGCTCAGCCACTTGTCCATGAGGCCAAATCAGAAGAACAAGGACATGTGGTTGGGGGAAGAGGAAAGAGACATTTTATTATTTTGCCAGCAAAGGAGAAGCATAAAGACTCATGTTTGAAATGTCATCGTCCTAATAAGCAGAAACACAGAGCCTTTAAAGAATGGGCTCTCAGCTTCAGGCAATTACTGTTCAACTACAGTTGATGATTCTGATCGTCCCATCTCTGCTGAAGACAATCGTGTGACTTCCACCTAGGACCTCCCTTTACCAGGTCTGGGCTGGGCCATCTCCTTTAGCACAAATAACAAAAGACTGATCCTGCCCCTCCCAACCACTGGTTAGAGGCAGGGATGGAGGTTTTAGTTCTCAAAAAGGAGTGGAGGATGTTTTAAAGAGATGGAAAATATATTTGCTGTTTTTTTCAGGCCATTCCCTCTTGTTACATGTTCCTCACTCTCAATATTTCCCTTCCCTATCTATGGGGGGAGGGGGTGACTACTCTGTCACACTCCCACCTCAGCCTCTTAAGCAGCTGGACTACAGGTGTGCACCAACTGTGCCTGGATGCCATGATAATTGTAAAGATAAAAATATAAGCTTTAGAATTCCCACATTATTCCAAGCTAGTGTGTTTCTGGGTGCCCCATAAACAGGGAAGGTAATTGCCCTAAAAATGTAAGCGGCTGATAATAGCTTTCAAGCGTTACCCAGCCAAGCATAGTCTTAACTACAAGAAGGATACCCACAGACAAATAGGCAGCCATCTGGCTGACCCAGGAGGTGTGAGAGCTGCCCCAGGAGGTGTGAGAACTCTTCCCGTCCCTCAACTGACCCTTTTAGGCAGTGGTCTTCCGAATCCCTTAGGGAAAGGTCTGAAAGTACTTAAAGGAAGTGGTACAGTGGCAATATGTGGAAGCAGTCCCCTCCCAGGTCACAATCCGTGGCTATCAGACAAGATCCCCACAAAGGAAGGGAGTCAAGGAAAGACAGGTCACTCACCAGAGAGGGTCTGCATGGGACACGCTGACGACAAATGCCTCTCCTATCTGTCCCGAGAGAGTCCGCCCACTTTTATCAACAATTGTTCCTGAAATCTGAATTAATAAAGCAAATGAAGTCAACAACACAGACTTAAGAATATAACCACAAAAACAAAATAAAACAAACCAGCCAACTTTCTTTGTTCTTTCACGGGGAAGACAAGGGTGGAGCTCAAACTCCAAGGCAGCACCTTGGTGACGGTTGGAACAGACACGTGCCAAGCGACTGGCAGAGGAGGTGATAAGAAACAGGAAGGGGAAGTCACAGAGGCAAAAGCAGTGACCAAAACAGCTTTAGAGCTCACAGGTCAAGATCCATTAGGGGCGGCTTTCCCAGAGTTACCTCAGGTTATCCTGACTACCTGCTGGTAAACATCTGACTTAGCTAACACCCTGGTTTGGATTCTACTCTACTCTCACCAGGCAATCTTCAGGACTCTCACATAGGTCTGCCTGTTGGGTCAATAAATTGGCAGCCTGGTGTCTTCAGCGACAGCTACATGGCAGCCAGCAGGCAAGGGCATCCCTTCCTGGGCCCTAATAAGACTGATGGTCTTTAAACCTTTGGCTTCAGAGGACCAATACAGCTGGGCTTCTTTTGAACAGCCTGCCTTCTACCAGCCACTTCTCGATTCATGTTCCTGGCCTCTCCTGAGATAGGACAGTTACTGATCTAGAAGTGGTGGCAGGGAGGTGAACAGAAGAAGTTTAAGTAGGTGGTTTCTAAAAGATACCATCAGTAGATCTACTCTACAAGGAAAGAAAAAAAACATAATAAAAGAATTTATCATGCAAACATTTCAGAACTTACAAATACAGGCCGGGGAGCGTACTTTTCTTCAAAAAGTTTCTGGAGTGCAAACACGGCTGCCTGTCAGGGGAAAACAGGAAGATCTTTATTTCCAAAAGACTGTGTCTACGGTCAGTCTAACTGCCCGATCAGAATGCTCCCTTATTCAAGACCTCTTCAGATAAGATATACATAGAGCTCTCTGGGGAGAAGAAAACTGTCTTCCCTATAATGCACGGCCCCAGAAGCTCTTTCTCAAGTATGATACTATACATATTAAAATGAAACAAACTCTGACAAAGTTCACTTATAAACAAATATTTCCTCTGTGGAGGAGCTCTTCTTTCTTCCTTCCCTCTCTCAATAAAAATCAACAAATAAGTACATTATATTAGAAAGCTCCCGCCTTCCACATCTTTTCATATACACGGCAGGTAAATGAACCAACAGTGAGTTTAGGGAAGATTGTAAAAGTACAAATCCCATGTTACTCTGTGCTGCTCAATCCACGTTTTAAGTTCTAAGGACCAGATCTCTCTTTTTATCATTATGTTTTTTGATTCTAAGATGTGAATGTTTTCACAATTTTTTGAAATCAGAATGCAACCTGTAATTACTGTGTACCTTCTCTATGATGGTAGGGTTTTTTTAATGGAAAGTTATTAAGTCAAAAATATCAGAATTTCCTTTCTAGAACTAGACACATTCATCCTAAAAATCCTATGGAAAACAAACATCTAAGAATAGCCAGGAAAGTTCTGGAAAAAGGGGAGGGCGTATTGAAAAACAACTAGGCCTACTGGTTACTGAGACATATTCTAATGTTATAGTAAATAGTCAGTATCACATCAGCAGATAGATTACTAGAAGAGAATAGACCCAAATGCACTCTGGAATTTAGGATGGTAAGGGTGACATTCCACATCATCCCTGTCACTGGGAAATAATAGGATGTTTAATAGATGGTGTTAGAAAAACCAAATAACCTTAGAGGAAAAAAGTTAGATCTTTATTCTATTTCTCACTCTAAAAAAATTCCAGATGCATCATGAGGGAAAGCAGTTCCTGTATGTATTCAGAAGAATGTATGCTTCACATTCTAAAACTTAAAAACTCTAAATATATCCTTAATGGTTTATCCTATTGTTAGACCCTCCCCATTGCTAATCTAAACAATACTATGACTCTTTTCAAATGTATGTATGAATCTCATTTCAGATATATTCTTTATCTTGTTTGTTACTGTTCTTATTGTCAAAATGTATACCTGTATTGCTTTTAAATTATAATTTATTGGCTGGGCGTGGTGGCTCATGCCTGTAATTCTAGCACTCAGGGAGGCTGAGACAGGAGGATCACATGAGTTCAGGAGTTAGAGACCAGCCTGAGCAATAGTGAGACTCCATCTCTACTAAAAATAGATAAATAAGCCGGGCATCATGGCACGTGCCTGTAGTCCCAGCTACTCAGAAGGCTGAGGCAGGAGGATCGCTTGAGCCCAGGAGCTTGAGGTTGCAGTGAGCTGTGATGACAGCACTGCACTATTCTAACCTGGGCAACAGAGTGAGAGAGTCTGTCTCAAAAAAAAAAAAAAAAAAAAAAATACAATTTATTTACCAGAGATTCACAAAACAATTTCTAAAGAGATGTATAAAAGAGAACCCAATAAAAGTGATGTACTAAGTATGAAGTAGGGTAGTCATCTAGCTTTGGGCTGATAGTGGCTCCCTGTATGCGAGTATTTTAGCAAATGATAAAAAAGGTTCAAAATTTGGAATGTGTAGCCTTATATTCACAACAATTGAATAACTAAAGATTTGATAAAACTGTAAAGTACTAGTGGGAGAAGGACCTTTTTTTCCTCCTTATCTTGCACTGAGGAGTACCCCTGTAAGTACCCCCTCACCCCTAGTAAAACAGAATCTATAAATTCAACCATGCAAAATTAAAATTCTCCCATAAATATAGTCAAAAGTCAAACAACAAACTGGAAGGCAGTATTTGCTGCTCATTACTGACAAGGGCATGATTTCCTTAGTAAAAGACTCAATAAAAAAGACCAAAAATCAAGGGCACAGAGTGTAATAAAATCAGCACTACTGTACACTGCTTGCTGAGGGGTGTATAAATGAGAACAATCTCAAAGAAGGGTACTAAAGATAAAAATTAACAAATCACATACCCTTTGACTCTGCAATTTCACTTGTAGAAACGCATCCTACACGTACACTGTGCAAAGTCACATGTTTAAAGATATTTGCTTTCACCCATATACTTATCTACCTTTGTATATATGCAAGGAACACAAACACACACAAACATATATGCTCATATCTGTTTACAATCTGTCAGGACTCCCAAACTCACAGTAGTAGTTGTCTGTGGGAAAGGAGCTAGACATACCAAGGAACTAGGAGACGGAAAAATATTTACTTTTCATTCCATATATTTTGTTTGTTTTTGAGACAGCGTCTCATTCTATTCCCTGGGGTAGCTTGCAGTCATCATAGCTCACTGTAACTTCAAACCTGGGCTCAAGCAATCCTTCTGCCTCAGCCTCCTGAGTAAGCTGAGACTACAGGTGAGTGCCACCATGTCCAGATAATTTTTCTATTTTTTGTAGAGACAGGGTCTTGCTCTTGTTCAGGTTGGTCTCGAACTCTTGACCTCAAGTAATCCTCCTGCCTTGACCTTCCAAAGTGCTAGGAATATAAGCATGAGCCATAGCACCCAGCCAAAGTATCTTTTGAATTTAGAACCAAGAGCATGTATTTATTACCTACACATAAATGCACTTATGGTAGCTATATATGAAAATATTTATTTTTGTAATTAGAAAAATTGGTTTTTAAAAGCTAAAAGGATAGTGTTTTGAAGTTTTTCTTACTGTACTGGCCTGATAATATTCTAAACAAAATAGAGCAAATACAGGAAATTTATTTAACTTTGATAATGGTTACTAGTATTGTCTTACTATTAATACATGAGAGGATTCATCACAGCCCTCACCCCAGTGCTGTCCTTTTTTCTCCCTTAACTCACCTTGGCATTGGCAGTATCAAAAATCGTTTCAATCAGTAAGATATCAACCCCACCGTCCAGAAGTCCTTTGGCTTGCTCTTCATATGCTTCAACAAGTTCATCAAACGCTGCAAAAGATAAATCACACCCAGCACATCAGTTATCAATTTTATAGAATGGCCCCAGGGTATGCTGAGTGCAGGTCTTGAACCTGCGAACTAGTGGGGGTTTACAACGCACAGTTTAAAGAAAACACTGCCCTTTTGTAAGAAACAGTTGGCAGCAACAGAAGGTAGACAAGTAAACTGCACACGGTTGTTCCTAAACACTTGGCATTTAACCTCCCCAACTTCCCATGTATGAGCTGAAAGTGGGTGGGCAGGTGCATGAATTTCTTGAGCCATGTGCCTTACTTCAACATTAAAATTTTTTTTTAATTTACTTTTTTTTACTTTACTTTAAAATTCATTCCATAGATCACTTTAATCAACCAAATAAGAGATGAGTGTGAGAAACATGTCACACAGATTTGGACGTATCACAGGTTGAGTTGAAATCTCACTCTCTTTCTGCTAAAAGGCTATACAGGTCCATGGATTTTGTTCCTGCTCTTACACCAATTCTTTCAGAAAGAAAACCCATATGCTGGGCAATTTCAGTCTCAAACAAATGTGTTCAATCACTCCAAGGTAAAATTTTTGTTAGAAATGTCTTGAGTTCTTTATTTCCACCTGAGAGGTCATCCCTCCTCCTATTTTATCTCCCAACCATAAAAGAAAAAATGCTCAGCTATTCAGTAGAGATGCCTAACATGCCTAAACATTAGATTTAATGCCTAGACATTAAATTTATACTTGCTGTATAAATATACAGTAAGTCCTCACTTAACATCATCAACAGGTTCTCAGAAGCTGTGACTTCAAGGAGGTAACGTATAACAAAACCAGTATTTTTCCTCATTGTCATAATGAAACAGCAGTGAAGAAAACCATGTTATACAAGGTTGCTGGATGAGATTTTGCTTAAAGTTGCAGTTTCCAAGAACCTGCTGAGGATGTTAAACAAGGATTTGCTGTGCTTCACCTTATGCGGCCAGCACAAGAGCACGGAGAGGTTGGCTCCCCACCGCCATGTCCAGACCAGAGAGAGCGTCGGCCACACATAAGTCTGGTATGAGCAACTGCTGGTGACATGCAAAGTGCTATAACCAAGACCTACAAACTGTACTGGCCTGATCTTGTCACACAAAATCCATTACCAGACATGGTATCATTACTATTCAGCTGTGACATCTTAATTCTTTTTGTTTTTGTTATAGTCTTAATGCATACAAACTGACCTTGATTCCTGGACTTTTTTTTGGTCAACTCTTCATACAAGCCTGTCTATACACACTTGTTCATAATGCTAGTATGTTTAGATAGTTTGGATGCTTAGCAATAAATTAAATGGGGATATAGTGGGTTATTTTATAATAGACTAAGGCCTAGTATCCAAATTTGCTCAGCTTCTCAGTTTAAAGCTTTATTTCTATTATTTTATTTCCACAGTTGACACATAAGCACTAACACAACATCATATACATCTGAAAGCAAGTTCAAATAATAATAATAGCATCTCACTTTTTATTTAGATGTCTACTATACTCCAAGCACTGTTGTAAGCCCTTTAAGTGGATTAAGTCACAATAACTCTGAGGTAGACCATGTCATTGAGCCCATTTTACAGATTTACAGATTCCTGAAGCACAGATGTACTTGCCCAAGAACAATGATCATGTATGATAAATACTCACTGATGTTCCTGTAATCTGGTCTTTCCACAGATGGGGACACAGAGAGTGTCTTATTAGTTGGGCCCAGAGCTCCTGCCACAAACCTCTTAATTCCTTTGGGAAAAGAAAAACAAGTGTAAAATTTAAATGACTCAATCTTTTTGTTGTGAATCAACAGGCTGTAAGGTTTTTCCTAGAACACAGGTCTACAATCCTTTGTCCACAACTCTAAAATCCAAAAAGTTCTAAAAGCCCATTTTTTTTTCTTAATTTACCACAAAACTGACCTCTATTAAACAAGAGGCCATTTATAATCTTTATCCCATTTTAGTAAGATGATTAAGACTTTGCTAATATATATTTGATCATTGGGGTTGCCCCAGATCTCATTGAGGAAATTATGTCATATGGAAGATATACACAAATTATCGCTAAGCCAATTCAAAAAACTCTGAATTCTCACACATCTGACCTCAAAGCATTTCAGAAAGCAATCCTTTTCTAACATCATAACTATGTTTGGACAAATTATCTGCCCTCCTTTTTTTTTTTTTTTGAAACAGAGTCTCACTTGTTGCCCCGGATAGAGTGCCGTGGTATCAGCCTACCTCACAGCAACCTCAAACTCCTGGGCTCAAGCGATCCTCCTGCCTCAGCCTCCTGGGTAGCTGGGACTACAAACATGTGCCACCATGTCTGGATAATATTTTTTTTCCTTTCTATTTTTAGTTGTTCAGCTAATTTCTTTCTATTTTCAGTAGAGACAGGGTCCTGCTCTTGCTCAGGCTGGTCTCAAACTCCTAAATTCAAATAATGCGCCTGCCTCAGCCTCCCAGAGTGCTAGGATTACAGGCATGAGCCACCACGCCCTGCCTCTCCTTTTCTTAAGAAACCTCAAAGGTCCTAAACTTATCACAGGTTCTGCAAACTTGCCTCACGGTAGCATTCAACTTGAAATCCTCTCTAGCACCACATTGCAAGCCCTTCACTGGGGGAAATATCAAATCAGGATCAACAATTATAAAGTCTGAAGTTGAAGTATGAAGCACATTAAATCTTACTTGAATAACTCTTTAATAACCTTTCTTTTAGGCTGGAGTCTAGGTGTTTCTAAAATGGCCTGGGAAGTTTTGTTCATTTACATATAACAACAGAAGCCATGGGCATACAGCTCATTACCTGGGGCGATTTTAGCTACTCACTAATCTGGGCTATGCTTTATAATTTAACTGAAGACTAACAACTAGTTGATAATCCAGTTTGAACAGGTTTACAGGCCCAAATATTCTTTATCTTCCCCAAAGCTGAGCAGTAATGTGAGTATAAGAAAAATGTCCTTATCTCTCCTTGCTTTAGCTGGTTCAATAGCCTCTGACCTATGACTCTGGTGGGGAAACAGTCTATGCATTTCCATGGATTTACACATTATCCTGAGAAACAGAGTTCCTGTAAATTGCTCTGGTCTTCATTAGTATGCTGTGTGTAACTCCATAACAATTTTGTTTTACTCTTGGCAATAACTTCACATTTCCAAATCTTCAGGGGCTCCATGTATTTCTTCTATTCCTTTCCCTCCCACCAGCTGGTGCCCAAGTGTTCTGATGGCAGCCAGCCAGGAGGCTAGTTATTTCAGGAGTCACTTTTCAAGTTCCAGCAAGACTAAATCTAATGCCACACTCTTCTGTGAGCTACTCAGAGCCTTCAAGGACATCAGTAGTATAAAGGGGAAAATGTTCAAAAGATAGTCTTTCTACCTAGAGAAGCCAATCGGGGTGGGCTTTAAGAGGATGACATGAAATATCCTAATGATAGTCAAAATAATCAAAACAGATAGCTGTTACTTAATAACTTGATGACGTACTTCAAAAAGGAGAAAAATCATTTTAGCTCTCAATACCCAAGGAAGTCATGGGCCTAGCTACAAAGTCAGGCTGTAACCACCAGCAGGGTAAAACAGTAAACCCTGAGCCCAAGGCCCACAGCGATCGCATAGATTCAGAGAGATTGAATGCTCGATTATGAAACTGCAGAAAAGTAACCTACAAACATGTCAAACACAGTGTCTGCAGTGTTGCTCGTAAACCAAAAGTCACGCAAAGAAAAACTGCAATGAGGACAGCACAGTATAGCTGAGAACATCCAAGGAATCATGTGCACAAAAAAGGAAGAATGTCCTTACCTGTCTGGAGAGTTATCTCCTCGGCAGCTTTTCTGGCCACCCCTGCAGAGCACTTGTTCATCCGGTAGGCCTAATACATCAACCACAAATGTTAGCTTGTCCTTCGGTTCCTTCATACAGTAAGTAATGAATTCATAATCGTGCAATACCCAGTTTTATTCAGTAAGGAATTACAGAAAGAATTAATCTGAAGTCTGAGTTAAATCCTAGCCAAGAAGGCATATTTGCTCCAGCCTTGAAAGGGAATAGAGAAAGGCATGAATCCTTGGGAACTGCTGTTAGGGTCTCTCAAATCATGAGCTGACTGGTAAAAAGAGCAATCAATCTCTAGACATTTGATATGTCAGAGAATAAGCTGATGTAGTTAAATATTCTGAGAATTAATTTAAAAAAAATAGTAATAGAAAAAGCAAAGGGGCTGGTCGCGGTGGCTCACCCCTGTAATCCTAGCACTCTGGGAGGCCGAGGCAGGAGGATTGCTTGAGCACAGGAGTTCGAGACCAGCCTGAGCAAGAGCGAGACCCCCATCTCTACTATAAATAGAAAGAAATTAGCCAAACAACTAAAAATATAAAAAATTGGCCAGGCATGATAGCGCGTGCCTGTAGTCCCAGCTACTCGGGAGGCTGAGGCAGAAGGATCCCTTGAGCCCAAGAGTCTAAGGTTGCTGTGAGCTAGGCTGATGCCACGGCACTGTAGCCCAGGCAACAGAGTGAGACTCTGTCTCAAAAAAAGAGAAAAGCAAAGGCTTCAGAGGCAGGAGACTTGGATTCAAGGATAAGCTCTGTCACTGCCTGACCGGGAAATCCCATAGCAACTTTCCTAGGCCTTGACTTCCCTCCCTGTACAATCATTGGAATCAGTAGTTCCAAATTTTTTGTAGATTATTAACCTCTTGAGAATTTGATAAAGTACAATGAACTCTCTCACAAAAAAACAAAAAAGAATATACATGCACAGTGTTACCTATGGTATAAGGAGGTTCATGGCCAGATCTGGAGGTCTCAGACTTGAGATTGTCAAGATCCATCCCAATTCTGAGATCCCATGTGTCTTGGATCCTTACGTCCAGCAATTAAAAAACCAGAATATCCTAGAGATAGGGGTTGGCAAACCATGGCTTATAGGGTGAATCTAGTCCACCGCTTGTTTTTGTAAATAAAGTTTTATTGGAATATAGGAAGCCCATTTATTTACATATTGTCTGTGACTGGTTTTGCAGTACAATGACAGAACTGAGTAGTTCCAAGAGAATGTATGTGGCCAACAAAGCCTAAAATATTTACTATCTGGCCCTTTAGAAAAAATGTTTGCCAACTCCTGCTCTAAAATAATACAAAAGTAACTGGAACACTATTTCATTTTCCCTTGATAACCCAAATGGCACTAAATCTCACAATGCCCCAGTACCATGGGAAAAATCCATGTTGGAGCACTTGGGGCTACTTACGTGAAAACAGAAGCATGTGTCTGGAAATATCCCACACAGAAATGGAGACATCAGCATCTACCACGTATTTCCATCATTAACATTTTACAAAATGTAAATGTGGAAGTATCATGTTGATTAAAAGGAAACCAAATCAGCCACCAACACCTATTAGGATGGCTACCATCAAAAAATAGAAAACAAAAATTGTTGGCAAGGATGTGAAAATACTGAAACCCTTGTTCACCACTGGTGGGAATGTAAAATGGCACAGCCACTGTGAAGAACAATATGGCAGTTCCTCAAAAAATTAAAACACAGAATTACCGGACGAGCCAGCAATTCTACTTCTGCCTATATATACAAAAAATTGAATGCAGGGACTCAAAACACATATTTCACATACATGTTCATAGTAGCAATACTGTATATTCACAGCAGCAAAAAAGAAGAAGCAATCCAAATGTTTATCAACAGATAAACAATAAGCACAACGTGGTATATACATACAACGGAATATTATTCAACCTTAAAGGGAAGGAAATTCTGACACATACAGCATGGATTAATCTTGAGGGTATTAAGCTAAGTGAAATAAGCTAATCACAAAAAGCCAAATACCATATGATTCAACTTACATGCAGTACCTAGAATAGTCAAATTCATAGAGATAGAAAGTAGGATAGGCTGGCACAGTGGCTCACGCCTGTAATCTTAGCACTCTGGGAGGCCAAGGTGGAAGGATTGCTTGAGCTCAAAAGTTCAAGACCAGCCTGAGCAAGAGCGAGACCCCATCTCTACTAAAAATAGAAAAATTCGCCGGGCATCGTGACATGCACCTATAGTCCCAGCTACACAGGAGGGTGAGGAAAGAAGATCGCATGAGCCCAGGAGTTTGAGGTTGCAGCGAGCTATGATGATGCCACTGCACTCTACCAAGAGCAACAAAACAAGACTCTGTCTGAAAAAACAATAAAAGGGTAGAATAGAGTATGCCATGGGCTGTGGGGTGGGGAGGAATGGGGAGTTATTTTCTAATGGATACACAGTTTCAGTTTGGGAAGATAAAGAAGGTCTAGAGATGAATACTAATGATGGTAGCATAATACTGTGAAAGTACTTAATGCCACTAACCTGTACACTTAAAAATAGGTAAGATAGTAAATTTCATGTTATATGTATTTTACTACAATCTAAAAAGGAAAGAAAGCAAATCTGCCACCTGATACTTAAAAAGGCCTCACAATACTGTGAGCATACAGCCAATGATTGTGCCTTTATCAACAGCCACTGCATAATAAGTATCATTTCATTTGATTACTACTTGCCCATAAAACAAGCCAGTTGGAAAATGAACAGGCTGCTGTGTTCATAAGCAGAGGAGATTCAAGCCATTTTCCTGTCTCACCACAGCAGAAAACTAGTCACCAGCTTGACTTTGCAGGTTCTCAGGGCTTTCTCACTGGCAACTACCAATGCAGCAAATGCTCATGGAAAAATGGAATTCTTACCAAGTGTTCAAGGCCATAATCAGCTTGGGCAATACTGGTGCTGCTAAAAGTATTTGTCTCAATGATATCTGCCCCCGCCAGCAAGTATTCCTGCAACAAAAGATAATACCGTCAATTCTTATGAGTTTTAAAGTCCCTGTCCCCCAACAATAAGCATGTCCCTTCACCACCACCACACATCTTTTGATCACTTAATAAGACAAGGCACTAGAGTCCAGAGATGCAGAAAGGTGTAAGGATTTCACAGAAAAGTCACGTGGTATATATAAATAAATAACCACAGAAGTTGAATTCAGACTAATTAACATGCTGAAGTTCTATGAACTTGATCAAGTTCCTTAAACTCTCTTGAGTCTCAGTCTCCTCATTTGAAAATATTATAGCCCTACTTGACAGGGTGGCGATATGCTAATACAAGAAGCATATCAAATGTCTGGCACATCATGGGTACTAACAAACATTAGTTAAATAACTAATTACCTTCCTTTACCTTCTCCCTGCTTTAGCACAACCTGATCCCCACTGAGAATTGCACTGTCTCTGACATCTCAAATTCTGACCACAATTTTTTTCAGTTCACATCTGCCAGTCCCTCTGAACCAGATCTGCACCCTTACTGGAACCTCAAGCACTTAGATTCCCCACTGTTCTCCCCGTTTGAAACCCATCCTCCTGGCTTCACTCTTTAGACGCTATCTCAACCTCAATTTGACTAACACCCTGGAATCTCCTGACCACCTTGATTTTCCAATAGTGAGTAAACCCAATCCCTCCTAACATGATGGACAATGTTTGCAGAAGAACTGGGAAATAAAACCAAGATATACATATTTATAATAACAATAAGTCACAAACATCCTAAATATCCATCAATAGGGAAATAGCTAAATAACTATAATATATTCACTTTATTACATGCTATGTGACAGCTAAAAAAACATTCTGTACATCTGCATATACTGACATGGAAAGATCTTACAAGTACGGTTAAGCAGAAAAGTAAAATAGAATGATATGTAAAGCATGACACCATTAAATTTAAAACACAAACAGTACTGTGCGTTTTCCACATATATATACTCACCCACATATACACATATACTTATATATAAATGCATAACAAAATGATCTGGAAAGATACATACCAACTAACATCGGTGGTTATCTCTAGGGAAAAAATTACAATCTGGAATATGGTCAAATGGGAATTTACTCTTATCTATGAGGTTTGTTTTATGAGAACTAGTTTAAGTTTTTAAAAAATATTAATAGCAAGAAAAACTGAAAACAACCTTAATGCCTAAGAATAAGGGGATTAGTTAAGTAAATGATGATATATACATAGAATAGATTAGGAAGTTATTAAAACAATGTTTCAGAATATTTAATGCTCATGGTATATAAGTAAAAATGCAAATTATAAGACAGTAACAAGCAATATAATACCAATTAAATGTTTAAAAATCTAAGTATAATATGGAAGTAAAACTCAATAGAAATCAAGCACATGGGAGGGGTGAAAGGGGATGGGTAAATTCACAACTAACAGATACAATGCACATTATTTGGGGGATGGGCACACTTATAACTTTGACTCAAACTATATAAAAGCAATCTATGTAACCAAAATGTTTGTACTCCTGTAATATTCTGGGGAAAAAAGGGCCAGTCACAGTGGCTCACGCCTGTAATCTTAGCACTATGGGAGGCCGAGACAGGCAGATTGCTCAAGGTCAGGAGTTCGAGACCAGCCTGAGCAAGAGCAAGACCCCGTCTCTACTATAAATAGAAAGAAATTAGCCAAACAACTAAAAACAGAAAAAAACTAGCCAGGCATGGTGGTGTGTGCCTATAGTCCCAGCTACCCCAGAGGCTGACGCAGGAGGATTGCTTGAGCCCAAGAGTTTGAGGTTGCTGTGAGCTAGGCTAATGGCATGGCACTCTACCCCAGGAAACAGAGTGAGACTCTGTCTCATTAAAAAAAAAAAAAAAAAAAATTCTGGAAAATCTAAGTATATAAAATTAGACTAAAATATAAAGTAAAACACATAAATGGTAGTTATGTCTTGGAACTTTATACTGGGTGAGAGCCCACTTCCTGGTTCAAAGACAGCATCTTCTCACCTTGTCCTCACATGGCAGAGGTGGTGAATAGGCTTCCTTGAGCCTCTTTTACAAGGGCACCCAATACCATCACACTGGACATTAGGATTTAACATATGAATCTTGGGGTGGACACAAACATTTAGACCACAACAGTGCCCGTCTAGGAAGGGACATGAGAGCTTGCTTTCTCTCTCTGCACTCCACCATGTGAGGATACAACGAGAAGACAGCTGTCTGTGAACCAGGAAGTGGGCCCTCACCAGAAACAGGTATTGCTGGCACCTTGGTCATGGACTTCCAGATTCTAGAACTGTGAGAAATAAATGCGCACTTGTTTAAGCCACTCAGTCTATGGTAATTTATTATAGCAGCCTGAGCTAAGATACCACCTTTCACTATTTCTCCATCACGGCTAATGTAGTGACATAAATAAGATAGTGAATGTGAAAACCCTGATTTGTCCAGGATTTTAAGGTTGTTTTCACTGGAGTTTAAATGCCTCAAGGGCAAAAAAACCTACCTTCCTCATCTCCTTATCCTGAGTGCTCAACACAGTGCATGACTTCTATTTGGTGTCCAATACCTGCTTTCTGAATACCCGCCTCTTTCTTCTGTATTCTCCAGAGCACTTGGCATAGTAGTCTTCCCTCGGCATATGAAACAGCTTGCAGAATAACAGAATGCATATATATATATATATAGAGAGAGAGAGAGAGATAGAGAGAGAGAGAGAGAGAGAGAGAGAGAGAGAGAGAGAGAGAGAGAGAGAGAGAGAGAGAGAGAGAGAGAGGAACCTGGGAATACTTTACCTTATGGATTTGGTAAATGATATCGGGCTGAGTTATACTTAAAATGTCATTGTTGCCTTTCAGTGGCCTGGCATGATCTTTAAATTCTTGACCTTGGAAGTGTTCTTCACTTAGCTTGTGACGCTGGATCATGGTCCCCATCCCTCCATCTAGCACCATAATCCTCTTCCGCAGAATGGCTTCAATGTCATCCCGCAGGGTTTTCTTCAGACCTGCTTCAAAGAAAAAGTGAAAGTTTGACTTTAAAGAACGAAAGGTAAAGAAAGATGGGTCGGTGGGGACTTCAGAATAATTTATAATAAACCACAATAGGGAGTAAATGGAGTTCATAAAAGACACACTCAAAACTCTACAGCATTAGAAAAATGTGGTCCAAAAATGTTCTCATTAAATCATAACAATGTTTAATACAATAAAGGATTATACACGGCACGGAATTATTGGTGAAGCACCAAGCCAAAGTCAAAGTAGGCAGTAGCTATTCCTTTCTCAGAGATAAGGAAGACAGGCAGCAATGAGCTGGTGACCCAAGGTGAGGCCAAGCTGCTAAAGAGAGTCCTCAGGCGGGGCGCAGTGGCTCACGCCTGTAATCCTAGCATTCTGGGAGGCCGAGACAGGTGGATTGCTCGAGGTCAAGAGTTCGAAACCAGCCTGAGCAAGAACGAGACCCCGTCTTTACTATAAATAGAAAGAAATTAATTGGCCAACTAATATATATAGAAAAAATTAGCCGGGCATGGTGGCGCATGCCTGTAGTCCCAGCTACTCGGGAGGCTGAGGCAGAAGGATTGCTTGAGCCCAGGAGTTTGAGGTTGCTGTGAGCTAGGCTGACGCCATGGCACTCACTCTAGCTTGGGCAACAAAGCAAGACTCTGTCTCAATAAATAAATAAATAAAAATAAAGAGAGTCCTCAGAGCTCTCTTTCCTTTGTTAGTTCTGGGCAGATGCTCCCTTAATAGGGAGATTTAGCAGGGATAATTGAAAACCATCAGTAATACCAAACTGCCCTTTAAAATGTTAGTTTGGATCCTTCCTCCCACCTATTGCCAGCGCTAATAATAGCCTGCAGACAGTGTTTTACTCACCTCTGCTCCATGTATTAGATAATAACTGGCCAACACCCTCAAACTTCTCAACTCACCCCATGCTGCTGCACTTCTAATTCCTGGCCCTAAAAAGGACCCAATGCTTACTCCTTCCAATGCTACTTTCTGGCTTCTAAGAACTACTGGAAAGCCGCAAAACTGTGCTGATTGGAGTCACTAAAAATTCATAATGTTGAGTCTCCTCTTTGGTTCACCTTTTCTTGACTTCCCACAATACTTTGGATATCTGCTGTCCCAATCTCTGCTTTCTTTTAGCACCAAATCCCTTCCATCCTTCTCACTCTAAAAGTGATTTCACCCAGTCCTGTACAAAGAAGTCTTCTGCTGGAAGCTCCTCAAATTCACACCCTCGCCACCTCCAAAGCCTCCTGCAACTTAGCTCACTCTATCTCCCCTCTCTCTGCACCTAAGGAAGAACATGTGATCACCACAGCCACAACGCCTCCCTCTGCCCCTTCCTATCTCCAGCGGTTACACCGCCCCACACAACAACTCCTTTTCCTTGTTTGTTTGGGGAATTGTGTGTGTGTGTGTGTGTGTGTGTGTGTGTGTGTGTGTGTTTTATTCCCAGGTGTGGAATACCCACCGATTCCTCATCTTCCTGATCTAGCTTCCTCCTCCACCGCTGTCCTCAAATTGCTTTCTAAAGTCACCCAAGACCTTCTAATTATCAAAAAACACCTGGCCCCAATCTTAGACTGATTTTTTTTAATTTTTTTATAAAAATATTTTAATATGGAACGCTTCACGAATTTGCGTGTCATCCATTTGGCAGGATCCATGCTAATCTTCTGTTCCAATTTTGGTATATGTGCTGCTGAAGCAAGCACATAGACCCAGATTTCAAACTGTGCACCTGGTGTCGCCATCTGGAATACACATCTGTCTCTTAATCTAATGTTCAAAACCAAACTTGCTACATTCTGTCTCATGTCCCTATTTCCGTGAATGGCAACACCCTTCCCAAAAGCCTAACCTTAAAATCTCAGTATTATCTGACTCCTTATTCTTCTTGTTAACCAGCAACTACTCAGATCCTAAATTTTACAGATTTGGCCTCCAAAATGCCACTCACACGGATCCGACCTTCTACCCCTAGAGCCAACCCCTTTCTTCAAGCCCTCTCTACACTCGCTAGCCATCACAAATCTTTGAGCTTCAGTTTGCACCTATGGAAATGAGATCACAGAAATGGAGTTGCCTTGTAAACTATCAAGTGTCCCACAAAGGTAAGAAATCACCACTATACCTGGTCACCTGGGTCCCAACCAATCCTATGCACCACTATCAGATTAATCTTCCTATTATAGAACAATTTTAAACCACTTGCTTCCCCTGTTCAAACACCTTCAGCAGTTCCTTATGGCCTATCAGAATGAACACAAATTACTCCAAACAAACCAACAATGTCATCAATCCATCTTGTCAACATTCCTCCGTACTCAATGAGAGTGGAGCAAAGTTCAAGTGAAATAGGGCTGGTTCTAAGTTATTTGAGCTCCTTGGAGGAAAAGACTGTCTTTAGACCAACTCATCTTCATGCCTAGCAACACTGAGAACAGTACCTGGCACCTAAATGTTTAATAAATATTTCCTTAATTAAGATGACAAAAAATTGAGGGAAAACGAGGAGGAAGAGGCAAAGGTCATTTAAAACCCAAACCAGTAACGTAAGAATATTTGTATGCTGGCATTGGGTGCACACTAACAACCCTGCCTTGTCTTACTGTCCAGAGTCTCAGGTACACAAGATGAGAACAGGGGCGAGATGATGGCCAAAGAGCTATTAGCCTTCAGGAAGGCTAGTTTAGTAACCTGCAAGAGAAAATTTCAACAAGAAGTCTCTGGTTTCTTTCCCAAAGGGCAGTATGTTTCTCCTTCCCAAAGCTAGCTCACTGGCTAACCATGTTTATTGAATTTGCAGGTGAGAGAAAACCCTTTCTGATAAAGGAACAAAGTTGAGATCCAATGATCCAATCAGTAGCACTTCAAGTACCAAAGGAAATACAGAAAAGGGGTAGGGCTTGATGAGGCATGTATAATAGAAAGACAGAAGTCATCAGGCAGGGGGCCAGTCATTTCAAGCTATAGTTGACAAAGCAAATTCAGATGTGGTATTAATTTGGACTGCCCCCACCCTGATATGACTGTCCTATCAGCTACAAGCATTCAGAGTTTGATATGATTAAGCTAATGATGGTAGGGTAAGAAAAGCCAAGAAATCTGGGCTTTAGGTCCAGCTCCCCTAAGTAGCTATGGGATTTTAGACAAGACTCCCTGTTTCAACAAAATGGGGAAACATCACCCTGCCTTCATCATCAGAACTGTGACAATAAAATCATGTGTTTAAAAGCTGGGCCTTTCAAGTCACACAATCACAAAATGAGACGTACATACTCGATATACAGTAAACATCTGATAAATGTTAGCCCCTCCTATTATGTCATTATTATCACATAGCTAGGACTAAAACTCTAAAGATTGTGCTCTATATACTACAAAGTCCAGTGAGCTGTGAAAAAATATCACGGAAAGCCTAAAACTCTCGGTTGTTCATATTGGGGCAATAATGGCATATTTGCAGGTTTGGAAATGAACATCGATCTGGCAGAAACAAGACAATACTTAGAGAAAACAATTAAATGGAGGTAATTTAAAAGAGGAATGAGGAGAGGACTCAAAACTTCAACCTATATGCCCAATAGAATTCCTTTCTTAAAAGTCCAACCTGAAATGAGACCGTATGAGCTTAAGTGGGTGACTGAATCCTAAGACTAATGGGAGCCTTGCGGGGTGGGTGGGGTGGGGTATAACGTGTAAAATTTCATGTTCAAAAGGTATTCAAACTTTCTAGGGGAAAAAATGCAATCTTTTCCACAATGAAATATGTCCTTTGCGTCAGCAAAATGGTCAATCAATATCAAATTATTTTCATGTCTTTCTCCTTCTGTCTCCTCCACTGAGCAACTGCACACAGGTTTAGCAAATTTGACTACCGACAGCACCTGCACTCCTCCTCCCATTTGCATAAAAAGTCTTTGTACTTTCCATGGGGCCCCTACTTTTCAGGCCAGAAATACAAATTTTTGTTTCCAGTCTTTCAGATAGTTCACTATTTACCATAAAACAATCCAGCCCCGACACACGAAAATTCTGAGCTCTTGTTTGTTGAGTCACCACATAAGCAACAAATCAAAGTTTTTTTAAGACACTAAACGTTTTTTTTTTTTTAGAAACTTGACAAACTTATCCTACAATTTGTGAAAGGCTTATATGACTTCAACAGGGAAAGAGCATCTTATTTATTTATTTTTTATTAAATATTTCTTTTTTTTTTTTTTTTAGAGCTAGGGGAGTGGATTCAAGCTCTAAAAGCCTATATGACTTCAACTGGGGAGGAGCATCTTAAGACTCAAAAAGATTCTAGGCCGGGCGTGGTGGCTCACGCCTGTAATCCTAGCACTTGGGAGGCTGAGGTGGGAGGATTGCTCGAGGTCAGGAGTTCGAAACCAGCCTGAGCAAGAGCAAGATCCCGTCTCTACTATAAATAGAAAGAAATTAATTGGCCAACTAATATATATAGAAAAAAAAAAAAAAAAAAAAAAAAAAAGATTCTAATTTTTTTAAAAAAAAGATGAATTTGATTACATAAAAACTAAGGATTTCTGTTAAATTAAGATCGCTATAGGCAAAAATAATAGACGATGTATTGGGGAAAGAGTTTTCAGTGTCCAAAAGGGACTAACCCCTAGAATGTACAAGGGACTCCCACAAAACAATTAAGAAACCAAATAGAAAAATGAGCAAAAGATATAAATAATCAAGGCATAGGAAACTGAACAACCAGCAAGTACATGAAGAGATGCTCAAACTCATTAGCTATCAGAGAAATGTGAATTAAAATGAAATGTATCAATTTACACTCAATAGATGGGCAATAATTACGATATTGAATAATACCAAAGAAAGTCTGAACCCTCAAGTACGCTTGCTGGAATACAGACAGAAACAGCCATTCCGGAGAGCAGCCTAGACAGACTTAGTAAAAAAAAAAGAAAAAAATTCTTTAAGAGACAAGATTTCTTACTCTTGTTTAGTCTGGTCTTGAACTCCTTAGCTCAAGCGATCCTCCCGCCTTGGCCTGGAGTGCTAGGATTACAGGTGTGAGACTGCACCAGCCTTAGTAAAATTAAGTATGCAGAAAACCCAGCAAAAACTTCAGGGTATATTTCCAAAGGAAGTCTCACATAGGTCCACCAAGAACACATAAGAGGATGTTCACAAGAGTGGGCAGGTTGGAGGCCACCTTGGGAAATGGCTTAGTAAAATGTGGCTGATGCTCACTGTGGACTACACACTGATAACCAGATACACCACAGTGACATAGCTGGCTCTTAAGGACAGAATATTAAGTGAAAAAGTTAGAAATGGTTAACTACCAAGATACCATTTAAATAATTTATATTACTATTTATATTTATACTGTATAATATATTATTAAATTGATGATTTAATAAATTAAATTAATAAATTAATAAATTAAATAAATTAAAAATATGTACACAGACTATACAATGAAATGTACAAATATATGGATATACATGAAATAGGCTGTCTATGGAAACAAGAGAATTGTGAATGAAAAATACAGACAAAAGGGAATACATCACAAAACATATACAAGCAGGGATTGTATGGACTGAAAACAAAACACCTCTGCAACAGAGGGCCTTAAAAATCCACTGCTTCCACATTACCCACACGCTTATTTTTAAAGGGGATAATGTAAGATTTCTCATTTAGAGAAACTAAGATTTGCTGGTGTAAGTGTTCACTGTTCTTATCCTTCTGTATTCCCCAGCTTTTCCAGGAGGAGGTTACCTTTCCCTGGCTTCTAATTACCATCAGAACTTTCTGAAAAGAATAAGTCGCCTTAACAATTCTCCTTTCTCTTGGCTAAGTGGGCATCTACTAAAATTTTGCTCTTCCATGAAGAACAACAAAAAGTGCTGTATTATCTGTACTTAGTTCATTAGGTCTAGAACATTCTGTACACTTTATGACTGAATAGTCAGGTTCTAAATAGAGCAGATTCTAACATCTTTCATAGTAAATATAGGAATATATTGTTTTGCAGTTCCCCTATCTAACTGACTAGTAATAACAGTCTCAGAAATATTTTAACATATAACTGGAGTGCAGAGGAAAGGATCTCAAGGAATGTTCTTCACTCATGAGCCTAAGAGATCACACAGTATTTGCCCCAGTTTGAGTGGTCCCAGCCAATGTATTTTGGTTTTTATTGCCTTTAACATTTTATTTTCTAGCTAACAATATTTTGATTCACAGCAAGTATTCTAAAGAATAAACATACATGGGATTAACTGATTAAAGCATCAGTCAGATGCGAGGTGGGTAAGTCAAGTAGCACCTTTAAGAACTAGCCTAGGCTGGGCACTGTAGGGCACACCTGCAGTCCCAGATACCTGGGAGACTGAGGCTGGAGGATAGCTTGAGGCCAGGAGTTCATGGCCAGCCTGGACAACATAGCAAGACCCCATCACCCCTTCTCTTAAAAAACAAACAAAAATGGAACAAGCCTAAAAGAATGACAAGATGAAGGCAAAAGCCAATAAAGATATAAGTAATAAATTGCAGTGTCAAGAACACATCTCCTCTGAAGATAAAATGATCCCCCCCATAGGCCTGATTTACTTAGGACCCCCTTTTCCACAGTGCTAAATCGTTACACATACAGCAAGGAAAACACATTTTTATTTTCTATATTATAATCAAATGATCTCAATGCTTTCTCAGCAGTTTCCTTTCTTTATTAAAGATGATCTTACTCAAACAACCAGCTCCTAGAAAAAATTAAAAAAATAAAAAGATGATCTTACTACTGCTCTACAAGTCTCTTGCAAGATATTTCTCACTTTCATTTTTGGATCTCTAAATTCTAATCTGTACCAACTTGCTACACTTTGTAGGAATATCTTTGCTCGTGCATTATTCCATTTTTAAAATATATTATTTCTCCCTTTGATTTTAGTAAGCCTGAGAAGAATTAGGCTGATGTAATCCACTGTGTCATTTATTCATTTTCATTAATCACTCACCAATTGAGTTCCAGATAACATGCATAGTGCCAAACAAGGATGAAACCAAGAAACCTTTAGAAGCTATAGTTAAAATTTTCTCACAAGAGGTATTTGCCAGCTCACTAGCCTCCTTCCCCAGGGTGCACACCATGGTCTGAGGTCATGGGCATTTAACCTTAAGGCCCAGCCTTGAGATTTTGGAATTCTGAGTTCTCCATTAAAAAGCTTCATTAACACTGGACACCAGGCTGGGCGTGGTGGCTCACGCCTGTAATCCTAACGCTCTGGGAGACCAAGACAGGACTGCTTGAGTTCAGGAGTTCGAGACTAGCCTGAACAAGAGCGAGACCCCATTTCCACTAAAAATCAGAAAAATTAACCATGGTGGGGCATGGTGGCACATGTCTGTAGTCCCAGCTACTTGGGATGCTGAGGCAGGAGAATGGCTTGAGCCTAGGAGTTTGATATTGCAGTGAGCTATGATGATAGCTAATGACTGCACTCTACCCAGGGTGACAGAGTGAGACTGTATCAAAATTTAAAAAAAAAAAAAAAAAAAGGACTGAATACCAGTAAGTGCCTAAATTTTTAAAAACCTGACCCTAATCCTAACACAGGGGTTGCTCTCATCGAGAGAAACAGGAATACATCTGAGGTCTTTTCTAGGCCCAAGGACCTGGTTCAGAATTCCTTAAGGGGCCTTACTCTTGGTTAAACTTGACTTGGTGCTCAACTAGAGAAGATAGGCTTGGAGTGAGGAGACTGGGGTAGATCCAAACATTCACCAATTTTCCTTCCATTTTCTGCAAAAAGATCACTCACTATTCAAAATATTCTAAATCTTCAGAGGCACTTTGCTGCAATTCAGATGAAGGGGAAAATCACATTTCCTTTTGTAAATTAAACAAGAAAGGGAAGGCCAGAGATCTTGAGTAAAAAATCCAAATAACTATGATATTCCTACAAGAGTAAAAGTTCTTACTTTATAGGGAGTGATATGTTTCTCAGCTAGTCCCACTAGTTTCAAGAACAATTTGACCAGTCCTGTTCATCAGTACCCTAGGGGCACCAGTTAATCTCTGGTAAATTTCTTTCTGAATTATGGATTTAGTATTCCCCTTCCACCTGGAACTGAACATCCTCATTCTGTGATGCGACAGTTACTGTTCTGTTCTTATTACTAATTCTGTTTCCACATCTCCTACCTCACACATTTTTATGTGTGTATTTGTCCACAGATTATAATCGGGGATGACCTTAGAGACCCAGAGCTCATTACAAAGCTGAAATTATATTCAGCTCTTCTGAATGGCTAAACTAGATTTTTCTCATTGTTGATCCCAGGACTACCGATATCAGAATCACTTGAGATTACTACTCCCCATCTCAATTTACTGAGTATCTGGAGATGGGGCCTGCTTGATCTATTGTAACAGTTACTCTGTGCATACCGGAGCTTGCAGAAGCGTGCACAGAAGCAGAAAAGCTCAATGTGGTAGTTTAAAATAGTTATCTGGGTTTCCTTATCTGTTTCTCAGCGCTTGAACTTTCTTTGGCAGTAGGTGCTCACCAAATATTTACTAAATAAGAACGTCACCTCACACCATGCAAAACTTCTACATGCCCCTGCTGGCACAGGCTGCGTCCAACTGCAAAATTTAGTTACTTCGACGTTAGGAGCGTTTCGGGCGCACCTGGAGGGGCGCGCTTAGCGGGTTTTTGCTGGTTTGTCTGGGGGGGTAGGTAGAGGAAGAGGCAGAACGGAAGAAAACATGGCCCCAGGGCTCCGGGGTTAAGTTCAAACGGCGCCGCCCGCTCACGGGGGAAACCCCGCCGGGAGCCTCCCGCAGCTGGGGAGAATCGCCCAGGGGGTTAGGAAGCCTCAGCACGAGTCAGTAATCAAGCGACCGAACTACGCAGACCGGGCCGCAGCGTTACCGGGTTGCGACAGCTCTTTGAGCGCGGGTGACATGTTGCAGAGTCTCCTCCTCGCGAGGGGCGCGCGGCGGGGAACACGCGCTCGCCGCAGGTGACGGCCAAGAGCGGCAGCCAGCACCCCAGCAGTTCTGCCAAAGAAGGCCGGGCGGCCTTCTGACTCCTCCCGGAGGCCCGGGTCGCGGGGGCACACAGGGCCTGCGACGCCCAGGGAGTGGGCGCGGAGATGACAGACGCTTGGCGCGACAACTGCTCGAGCACGTGCTTTCTCCCGGCCAGTCCTCGGCGCCTGCCTAGCGGCCAGACACGCGCCACCAGAGGCGGAGTCGCGGGAGTGCGCGGGAGAGGACTCGAGGTAAGACCCGGAGAGGAGGACAACGCGGCATCCGCCTCCCAGCCCCGTAGAGGTCCGGGGCTGCTCAGAACGCTCTTACTTCAGCGCCCAGTCTGGCCCGGGCGAGGGAGTCCCGCCTCTTCCAGCCTCTGATTGGTCGGCAAGAGCTCCTCGCAGCTGTATTGGCTGTTGATCTCAACCAATCACCTCAGGTCTCGCCCCGCGGCTCTCTGGGAGACGTAGTCCAGGTTCCCCGGTGCTCGCGGAGGTTTTGCTCATCTCCGCGCCCAGGATCCGGGACTGCGTCCCCAGGGACACCTACGAGGTACAGCCGAGGCGCCGCGTTAGAGCTGGTGTCAACCAGCTGCACAGTGTCGGGTGCCCCAAACTTGGAGTCAGAAGACCAACCCTACTTCCGTTTTGCTATCGACTGGCACTGGGCCAGATACTTAACCGCTAAGTCTCCACATGCTGTAAACAAGAAATGATAGGGTGGTAGTAATTAACTATTTTATAGGGTTGTAGTAGGGATTAAGTGAGATCGCGTGAACTTTATGAAAACTCTGAAATACGTATATATGTGTTAACTGTCACTTATTGACAGTAAACATATTGAGCAGCTACCGTGTGCACAGTGGCTCCCGCCTGTGATCCCAGCACTCTGGGAGTCCGAGGCGGGGAGGATAGATTGAGGTCAGTTCTAGACCAGCCGGAGCAAGAGCAAAACTCTGTCTCTACTAAAAATAGAAAAAAGTAGCTGCTGGGTGTGATGGCCTGCGCCTGTAGCCCCAGCTACTCGGGAGGCTGAGGCAGGAGGATCACTTGAGCCCAGGAGTTTGAGGTTACCGTGAGCTAGGAGGACGCCACGACACTCTTGTCTGGGCAACAGAGCAAGACTCCTTCTAAAAAAAAAAGGAGCTGGGTCTTGAAAGTAGAGTGTGTGCTAGATAAGGCCATTCCAGTTAGGAGAAACTTGGGTATGGCACAGCACTTTAGAGAATTTGAAAATGAAGGACAGATCTGTAAGGCTGAGCATGGTAAATGGGGAAAAAAAAGGCAAACAAATCTAGAAAAATAAAATTGAGACCAAATTATAAAGTTTACTAAGATTTTTAAAAGGCACAAAATTGTATGCCATTCTCAGTTTATTGTATGTAATGTTACCTCAATTTCTAAAATCTAAAAAATTATAATATAAATATCATCTTTACCAAAGGTGATCATACTTGGAAGGGGGCTGAGGGCAGGAGCAGGTGAGAGAAGAATGAAACGAAGAAGGGAGAGAAGGATGAGATGGCCCTGAATAGATGAAGATTTTAAGATTGTGAGAGCTAGTTTTTAAATAATCACCTATCCCTGGTAAAGAGCACAGCTCTCCCCACCCACATAAGGTTTGCTGAAAAATCACTGACATGAGGCAGATTTATTAATTGGAGAAAAAGTTACAAATTTATTTTACGTGTATACACAGGAGCCTTCAGAATGAAAACTCATCTCCCCAGTGGGGTTAAGTGCCTTTCTGAAAAAGTGGGTTAAGGGAGGGAGAGAAAGAGGAATTCTGTTGAGGGGCAATAAAGGATTGCTAGGGAGGATGAATGGATGGGGAACAAAAATTAAGTGGTAAATTGTTCTCTTTGGAATTTGAATGAGTCAGAGAGACATTATCTTCTTAAGGTATTTATTCAGGTGTGGTTAATTCCTGGTCTTACAGAGAGGAGAAGAAAAGAACAGCTGTTCCCCTAGGTACATCTAAATCTTAGGCAGATACAGAAACCAACTTTTTGGGAGAGCCAATGATGGGAGGTGGTGAGGTCAGAGAGACCTTGAGGCTTCTTCAGTCAGTACAGCAAGTCAAAATGTCACATTTTGGGCTATTGATTTCTGAGCCCCAATACCCTCAAAAGTATGTTGATGCTTTCTTGAGAAAATGATTTTTCAGGCATGTAGTCATCTACTGTTCCCCTCCTCACATTCTCCTACCTGTAATTCCAGGAATTATATATCTGTCATTCTCTATTTTTAGCAAGTCATCAATATATACTTTCTGGCCCAGTGTGGTGTCCTGCAATCCTAGCACTTTAGGAGGCCAAGTCGGGATGATAGCTCGAGCCCAGGAATTTAAGATCAGCTTGAGCAACACAGCAAGACCTTGTCACTACAAAAAATAAAATTGTAGACCAGGGTTGGTAAGGGAAAATTAAAAAAAGAAGAAAAAGAAAAAAAAATTGATTTTAAATTTAATAAAATATTTTATTTTATATTTTTTAAAAATTAAATTAAATAACAAAATAAAATAAAATTAGCCAGGCATAATGGTATGTGCCTATAGTCCTAGCTACCCAGTAGGCTAAGGCAGGAAGATTGCTTGAGCCCAGGAATTTGAGGTTGCAGTGAGCTATGATGATGGCACTGCACTCCAGCTTGGGTGACAGAGCAAGACCCTGTCTCAAAAAAAAAAATACCCACAAGTTTACTTTTGAGGAATGAAAATAAATTCCTAACTCCCCTCACTCCCTGCCAACTGAACAGACCCCATCTTGGCCAAGGGACCCCTTAAAACTTGAGTTCCCAGCTATGAAGGGAAGGGAGGTCACACACACCTCATTATACCCTCTCCCTCATTAACTGCCATTAGGCTTTCTTCCCTAAAGGTTAAATAAAACTAGCCTTTGGAAAGACTTACTCCACCACTGATTCCAATCAATTGCCTAATGCTGCTCCTCCCTGTTGCAGTTTCTGCACAACAACTGACCAGCATTCTTTCCTGATAAGGGACCACCAGCCACAGAGTGGCTCTAACCAGACTAGGGAGTATGCACAGTAAGGGTGTTTTACCTTTTGGCATCAGAGGGCCAAAAACTCCACTCTCAGATCATGCTAAGGTTACCATTTTCTGTACATGCAACCTATGAAGGGTCATGAAGCTCAATTGTGCATATGTATATTTCTCCTTTCATAAATATCCATGACTCTTTCCATAGCTTGTTAAATATGTATATTCAGCCACCTTGCTTAGCATAAATTCCTGTTCCCTTCCTGGAATTATTTGCTCTGGTTGTTGCCCAAGGTGATTGCTTCTCAGCCTGCAAGATGGCCAGCCTGCAGGCTGCAACCCTTTATGAGAAATAAATCTCACCTTTCCAAATTTGTGAACCTCATCATTTCTTCAGTTGACATTTTCTTGTCTAAAACTGACCAAATCCTATATTTTCTTGAAGTCATAAAAATAAAAAGATTAAAGAAATACATAGTGCCCAAAGGGGCAGTGAATTTCTAGTACAAAAACTCACACAACTTAAAGAATAGTTCCATGGATACTATTATGGGCTGCATTGTGTCCCCCTCAAAGATTTGTTGAAGTTCTAACATGTAGTGCTTCAGAATGTGACCTTATTTGGAAATAGGGTTGTTGCTGATGTAATTAGTCTAGTTATGATGAATTCGTCATCCAACATGATTGATTCCTTATAACAACAGGAGAGAGACACACAAGGAGAAAACAACCATCTGCCCACAAAGACAGAGATTGAACAGATGCATCTAAAAGCCAAGGACATCAAAGGATTTCCAGCAAATACCAGAAGCTACATAGCAGAGAAAAAAAAATATTTATCTGTCTCTTCAAAACCCTGTTACCCTTTTTGAGAACTAAAACCTATATCCCTGCCTCAGGCCAGTGGTTGGGAGGGGCAGGGGAGTGTCCTTTGTTCTTTGTGCCACAGGTGATGGTTCAAGGGAATTGTCCAGGCAGAGGTCAGATCACTGTCTTAGCGGAAGATGGGGCAAATCCAGGCAGATTTCAAGAGATTCTTTTAGCCGAATATGAGATGAATCAGAACCTTTAAAATCTCTGTACTTGTGTTCAGAAGCAGGATGTTGGTACTTTGAGATGGGAGTCTGCTAGCCTCCTCATTTGCTAGCAAATTAATAAACTTCTCTTTCCTTCTCCTCAAACCACTTGTCCTCATTCATTTGATGTGGCCTCAGGGACAAGTGCTAGACTTTCAGTAACAGCTAGAAGAGTAAAGGAAGGATTCTAGAGTGTAGGTTTCAAAAGGAATACAACCCTGCCTATACCTTAATTTTGAAATTCTAGTTTCCAGAACTGTCATATAATGAATTTCTGGTTTTTTAAGTCTCCGAGTTTGGGGTACTTTGTAACAGCAACCCTAGGAAACTAATACAAATGCATCTGTAAACGAGGTGGGACTACCAAAGGTCTCTATTTCGGTAGACTGAGAACCTGCTATCTTATTTTGGTGATAGCCTGCCAGCCCACACTTGTCCCCCATCTTAAGCTCATCCAAGACAAACCCATTGTTTAGAGGTTAGGCTCAGTTACTGAAAGTTCAGTACTTGTCCCCAAGGCTGAATCAGTGAGAATGAAGAATGTAGACAAGTGGTTTGAGGAAAAGGAAAAAGTTGTTTATTAATTTTCCAGCCAATAAGGAGGGCAGTGGACTAGCATCTCAAAGACCACCATCCTGTCTTTATGCAGAAAAACAGGGCTTTTTGGGGGAGGTTTTTGGCAGTTGGTCTATATGACCACCAGTGTCACACGTCATGGCTTTGGGTTATTGTTTATAATTGGTGGTTTGGGTCAAACTTATCTTCTGTGACAGTGGGTCTTGTGACACTTGGACAATTCTGTTGAGCCATCTCCTGTGGCTTAAGATACTAGAAAATAAACAGCAAATAACATTTTTCTGCCCCTTTGATTACAGGCCTCAGGGAAGGAATACAGGTTTTAATTCCCAAAAAGCGTGGGGGTTTTAAAGAGACAACTCATAACACATTTCAATGCCCTTTTTCAGACCTTTATCTCTGTTACAGCTCAAAAAAAACCCTTGGTTATTCTGGGTTCATTTCCCTGTGGATTTTTCTTCTTCTTCCTTTTGTGTGTGTGTGTGAGTGAATAAGGAAGAGAAAGCAATTTTATTATGCCTAGGACCTGGGACTGTGTTAGAATGCAAAGCTCTAAAAAAGGTGACATCAAGCTGGGCGTGGTGGCTCATGCCTGTAATCCTAGCACTCAGGGAGGCTGAGGTGGGCGGATTGTTCGAGGTCAGGAGTTCAAAACCAGCCTGAGCCAGACCCGTCTCTGCTAAAAATAGAAAGAAATTAATTGACCAACTAAAAATATATATAGAAAAAGTTAGCCGGGCATGGTGGGGCATGGCTGTAGTCCCAGCTACTCGGGAGGCTGAGGCAGCAGGATCGCTTGAGCCCAGGAGTTTGAGGTTGCTGTGAGCTAGGCTGACACCACGGCACTCACTGTAGCCGGGGCAACAAAGCGAGACTCTCTCAAAAAATAAAAAAAAGGTGACATCAACAAACTCAGCACAGTTGCGTGCCCTGTCCAGATTCTGAGAAGTGTACAGCACGGGAATGTGGCAAGGGTGAAGACCTGGAAGTTGAGAAGAGATGACTCCCTCCAACAATCCGCCCTCTGGCTCGTGCTTCTCAGTCACTCGCCCGACCCTGGGCAAGAGGAAGTCGTTGTCATCCTCGTCTCCAGCACTGAACATTGCGTAGGCTTTCACCGAATGCAGGGAGGAAGCCGAATGTTCCCAGGGCTCCGGGTGCTGTCAGCGCTGATGTCGTAAAATGCCGTGACAGCGTGCTGCTTGCCGGCACAGCGAACTCTCGCACGGTTGCTCTACAGAAAAGTAGTCTAGGCTCTGGATTTGTCTTCATAGGTAGAAGCACTGATTAATGATCTTTAATATCTAGCTCTTCCTGCACACCATTAGTAAATTGACACTCCAGCTTTACACCTTGTTTGGTTATGTGTGTCAAAGCCATTAGGTGCCTCTTTGTGTCCTGAGAATATAAGCTCCAGGTCAGATCTGGAAGAAGCTACTCCTGAGGTCTGCCAGGTTTCCCCAGAATAACCCTGAGTTAGTCACAAAGGTAAGCTTCGCCTCCTTTCCTCAAATCCTTTCATCATCTCAAGATTCAGACCCACCTCTAGAATCACATAGGTCAACAACCATTATGATTACCCACATGGATTTACTAACAAAGTTGAATTTTGAGTCTGTGAAATATGGCCCCAGCACCAAGTAAAAGGTAGTATTGTGGAGGGAGGGAAGATTCCCCTTCCAGAAGTTTCACTGAAAGATCAACTCACAGTCAGCAGATGAATAAGAGAGATTACAAGTTTATTTACTGTGCATCATGGGGAGAATCACAGAGTGATTACCCAATATCCCAATGGGGTCTAGAAGTTTACCCTCATTTTAGAGGGGAGGAAAGATGAGGGATATAGGTAATTCTGGTCAGTGGTGATAAGTGGTTTCTAAGGAGGATAAATAGATACTTGGGAGAATGAATGGATGGGGAAACAAATTGACTGGTAAATGAGTGTCTTTGGAAATTAAATTAACCTGAAAGACAGGTATTATTTTTAAATTGGGTTGGGCCAGGTCTGGTAGCATTCTTGATCTTCGTTCCTCCAGTATATAGAGATAACTGGGAGGAGAAGAAAAGACAATTGTTCTTGATGGATCCTTCTAGTTTTTATGAAGATAGAGGGAAGGGCCCTTCCAACACCTTTGATCTCTAAGGGCATTTAATTCAAGATACTCTCTTTACTAAGTAGTCATAGTTTGTGGTGAAATTACCTGAGCTCCTTCAGTAGTAAAAAATAATGTAATCTAATTATAAACAATAGCATTGGAGAGGCCTCATGCTCTTTTTCTTCCTGTGCTGAGGTAGAGAATTGCCATCTCTTTCTGTAAGACTGGACACCTGAGGGTTTAGGTGGACTCAGTTTGTGCCGCCTGTTCCAGGGACTCCAAAAACATTCGTAATTATCAAAAGACAGTTCATCTTTTACCCAGCTAATTATGCCAGCACCTGAATGTAGACATGACTGAAATGAAATGCTAAAATGGATTTTACCTAATTATATAATTATACTGTCAGTTGAGCTCCTAAACTCTTCTGTACAATCTCTTATT
Organism: Microcebus murinus; assembly: GCF_040939455.1. Classification (NCBI taxonomy): domain Eukaryota; kingdom Metazoa; phylum Chordata; class Mammalia; order Primates; family Cheirogaleidae; genus Microcebus; species Microcebus murinus. The sequence continues at coordinate 44,922,591 of NC_134122.1, read as the reverse complement.
TAATCTTCACCCTGTAACATAGAGTTCATATATTTGCCCCTATTTTAAAGGAGCAGAAATTGAAAGAAGTTAGGCTAAAAGAAGTTAGCAAGAAGAAAGCCCCAAGGGCTCTTACAGCCAGAGAGCTGTGGAGTGGGAATTCTGGCAGCCTTAAGCCAGCACCCAATGCTGTAAATTAGGGGTTGAATAAGCAAAAATGTATTTCCAAATAGTAACAAATACTGAAAGCATCAGTATTCAAAAAACAAAGGTGGGGGGACATTTGTAGATATAACTGCAAGACTTTTTAAAGAAATCTTTTTAGAAAATCTATAATAAGTAAGGTGTGAGTGGTTTTGCTTTCTTTTTGTTTGAGTTTGGTCTTGTGGAATTTTTTTTTTTTTGGCTTTTGTTTTTTTTGGTTTGGTTTTATCTAAGAGTGCAGTCGAATATTTTTGTTTAATAGACAAGAATATGGCATGTAGCTTAAGATGGTGAACTAAGTGCTAAACTTGATAGCTGCTAATATATCTTACTTTTTAAGATGAGCTGTAGAAGATAACAGTGATCTGACAAATTTTTAAAAGCCTTATCTTTGAATCCTGGAAATTTATATAATAAGCATTGAGGGAAATCAGAAATACTTTTTAAATTGAAGAGAATTAGTTGAGAGTAAATTTGTTAGGGTGGAAAGTCTAGTAGGTGCTTACAGCTCAGGTGGAGAAAGATTTCTCACCCAGAGATTAGGATACATAAAAGTAAAAAAGTTTATTTATCCTTTTTTAAAATTTAATTTACTTTTTTATCTTTGTTATTGTTTATCTTTTTATTATTTTTTATTTCACTGGCAGATGCATATTTTATATTTTTAGAGGAGGGGGGAAGGGGAAAAGAGAGCAAGGAGATGGCATTGCATCCCAAAGAAAGAGAAGGGAGGTGCCAGCTCAGAGGCCAAGTGGCTTGCTGATTTTATAGGGACAAAGAGAGAAAAAAATAGTGATTGTTGTCAGTTGAAACAGAAGTGGCTGTGGAGTAATTAGCAGGCAGCTTCCAGATGTCAGAAGTCAAGTTGTCTGTCTTTCTTGCTTTTTCTCTGCTCCTGGAGACTTGGTTATCTCTGAAATGAAATCAGACTTACTGCAGGGGATGTGATTTTGCCCCTGAGATGTGGTTTTGGGCGGGAAACTAAGGCCTGGAGTTTGCCCCCTACTGTCTGTCCTTCCTAGAGTCTCTTAGAAACACCTAGAGGCTATAAAACAAATTCTAAAAGCAGTTTATGGTGAATATAAAGAGAAAGATTTACATTTCCTTTCTGTCTTTCAGCTCTTTTCTGAAGTTGTGAAAACGGAACCCCGCAGGGTGCCCGCCAGCTAGGGAGAGCAAGATCTCAGGATTGACATTGCTAGGAAATTGAAGGATTAGATGTTTTCCTGTTATTTCAGCGAGGCCGCCCCTTTCAAAATTCTTTCCTGGTAACTACAAAAATGATTGGTTAATGTTCAATGCTTAAAATGTTTGTTAATCTGATCTAAGTTAATGTTTTGCTTTTGTTTATCTTTAAAAGGCCAATTTTAAAAATAGAGGTGATTTAAAAGAATGAAGTGAACTTGCTAGTATTGTTTTCTGGTCCTGTCTGGAATGTAAGGTCCAATTAAGATAAATGAAACTTAGAATATCTATTGTATTTGGGACATAATTCAAAGTCATTAAAAGAAAAATGTTCTCAGTATACCGGGGTTAGATAGACAGCAAGGGATTCCAGGTCCTTCGGGAAGAAAATGGGTGTTGTTGCGTTGGTGCAATCGCCCTATCTGGGAAGAAGGACAAGGGTGGGTCCCAGGCCCCCATCTTAGTCCTGCCCCACTCTAATCCTGCCCTGAGCTACTACCATACCTGAGGGAGAAGGGAATACGCTACAGATCACTTCACACACCAGCTGCAAAAGAATGCAGAGGACCCTCTAGCCCATAGGTACCATAGAGTCCGAAAAAAAAAAAAACAAAAACGACCCAGAACCGCATGCGCAGTAAGACTCAGGTTATGCAACTCCTAACTGTCCAATCAAAGTGGTTCCCCGATGACATCTGAACCACCACGGGAAGGAGGTCCCTATCCAGACACCAGAAAACAAGACCCAGGGACCCAGGCCATAATGAAGTTCTCTTTTTTTCCCTGCTGCGGCAAAGGTCCAGCAGTCATCTGTGGCATATGTATCATGCTTTATAAACCTGTGTCTTGCTCTATAATCCTCTCTTGCTCCCCCTCAATAAACTTCATCCCTTGCCTGTCTTACTTTGGTGCATCTAGTAGTTCTTTAGCTATGAGCACACTAAGAACCGACATTCCAGACTAAAACCTGACAGTAATACCACTCACTGAAAATGTTGCCCGCTTAAAGTTCCAGTGGTTCATGAATTCAGATGACATTTGTTTAAATATAAGGATGCAGCAACATTTTATAAACTCATATTATACTGTAAATTTAGACCAGTGAATCTGAGTAACAATTGAAATTATAAGCAATTTAAGGACAGGGCTCTTTCATCAGCTAATAATGTACAAAATTCTTTCTTGGTCTATATTGCAGGCTCTTTGGGGGGAAATGAGTAAATAAATGAGTAAAACAGAGCAGATCATAATAAAGGGAATAGGCCAGGCATGGTGGTTTATGCCTTTAATCCCAGCACTTTGAAGGCCAAAGCAGGAGGGTTGCTTGATGCCCAGAGTTCAAGACCAACCTGGGCAAAGGCAAGATCTCGTCTCTACAAAAAAAAATTTTGTTTTAATTAGCCAGGTGTGATGGCATGTGCCTGTAGTCCCAGCTACTCAGGAGGCTGAAGCAGGAGGATCCTTGAGCCCAGGAGTTTGAGGTTGCAGTGAGCTAGATGATACCACTGCACTCTAGCCCAGGCAACAGACTCTTGTCTCTAAATAAATAGATGTGGATAGATAGATAGATAATGGGTAGGGAAAAAGGAAGAAATTAATTGAAAATAAGAAGAACGGAGAAGCATTCATGGAAGGATATAGGCTTGAATTATAATATACAAAAATGTGAAGAAAGGAAAAAGGCATTCCTTGGTTGCAAGTAATTTTTTGAAGAAGAACACGTGCATAATAGACATTCTGAGTTCTGCCATGTATAAAATGTCTTTTTACTGCTCAGATACATGAACAACTAGCTGGCTGCCTATGAAATTCATGAATCACAACCATTACCCCTCAAAGCTGATTGCTGTGTTGTGATCACAACTTGTGCCCCTCAAAGCTTTTTCAAAAACAGATTTATTGAGATAAAATTTACATATCATACAATTTATCCATTTAAAAGTGTGCAGTGCTTTGGATTTTGTTATATTACATTATTTTTTAATTTTCTTAAAATATATGTAAAATTTGCCTTTTAACTACTTTTTTGTTTGTATTTTTTTAGAGGCAGGGTCTCACTATGTTGCCCAGGCTGGACTCAAACTCCTGGGTTTAAGCGATCTTCCTGCCTCAGCCTCTGGGTAGCTGGGATAACTGTTTTTAAGTGTACAATTCAGTGGCATTAATTATATTCATTATGTTGTACAATGATCGCCATGTATTTCCAAAACTTTTTTACCACCCTAAACAAAAACTCTGTAAGAATTAAACAATAACTCCTCATTCCCTCCTCTCCCCAGCCCCTGGTAATCTCTATTCTACTTTCTGTCTCTATTAATTTGCCTATTCTAGGTACCTCACATAAGTGAAATCATACAATATTTGTCCTTTTGTGTCGAGCTTTTATCACTTAGCATAGCACAATGTTTTTAATGCTCATCCATGTTGTAGTATATGTCAGAATTTCATTTCTTTTTATATTTTCCATTGTTAGTATATATTACAAGTTTGCTTATCCACTCATTTTGTTATGGACACTTGGGTTGTTTCCACCTTTTGCCTATCATGAAAAAAAGCTGCAATAAACATTGGCATACAAATATCTGAGTCCCTGCTTTCAGTTTCTTAGGGTATATACCTAGAAGTTAGAATAGCTGGATCCTATGGTAATTCTATGAATAGCTCTTTGAGAAACTGCCAAACTGTTTTCCATAGTGCCTGCACCACTTGCATTTTTACCAGTTATGTATGAAGGTTCCAATTTCTCCACATCCTCAATATTGACACTCGTTATTTTCCACTGTATTGATAAATAGCCATCCAAATGGGTATGAAGTGGTATTTCATTGTGGTTTTGATTTACACTAAAGATTAGTGATATTAAGCATCTTTTCATGTGCTTATTGTCCATTTGGAATACTTTCTTTGGAGAAATGTTTTCAAATCCTTTGTTCATTTTTGAATTGCCATTTTTTTGTGTGTGTTGTTGTGTTGTAGGAGTTATTTATATGTTCTGTATATTAATCCCTTATCTGATATGTGATTTGTGAATATTTTCTCCCATTCTGTAGATTGTCTCTTTACTCTTAATAGTGCTATTTGATGCATAAAAGTTTTTAATTTTGATGAAATCCAATTTATCTATCCCTTCATTGCCTGTGCTTTTGGTGGTGTAGCCAAGAAATCATTGCTAAATTTAATGTCATGATTCTTCCCTATGTTTTCTTCTAAGAATTTTACAGTTTTAGCTCTTTGGTTTAGGTCTTTGATCTACTTTTTAGTTAATTTTTTAGTTAGTTTTTGTCTATGGTTTGAGGTAAAGGTCTAAATTCATTTGTTTGCAGGTGGATACCCAGCTTTTCCAGAACAATTTTTTGAAAAAACTATCTTTTCCCCATTGGAAGGTCTTGGCACCTTTATCAAAAATCAATTGGCCATGTATGTGAGGGTTTATTCCTGGATTCTCTATGCTATCCCATGTGTTTATGTGTCTGTCCTTATGCCAGTACCACTGTTTTGATTACTGTAGTCATGATGTGTAAGCCATTTAATATGCTGCTGAAATCAGCTTGCTGGCATTCTGTTGAGTATTTTTGTTTCTATATTCCTAAGGATATTTATTGGTCTCTAGTTTTCTTTTAGTGTCTTTGTCTGATTTTGGTACCAGAGTAATGCTGGCCTTCTAAAATGAATTAGGAAGTAAGTATTCCCTCCTCTTCAATATTTTGGGGAAGTTTGAAAAAATTAGCATTAATTCTCTTTTAAATGTTTGGTAGAATTCTTTGTGGCTTAAAAAATATAGAGGTTGGTTTCTCTTTCCACATGGCAGTCTTGGGGTGGCCCACTGGGACCAATCTGCCTCTTGTGGTCACACAGGAACCCAGTTTTCTTTTCTTTTTTCTTTTTTTTTTTTTCTTGCTGAACTAAAACAAACAATGGAACCCAGTTTCTTTTCAGCTGTATCTGTGCCACCCCCTCAGACTTACTAACCACTAATTAAACCTGCTGTTGTTTCCGTAGAGACTCCTTGTTTAATCTAATATTATATAATCAGGAAGGGTTGGGGGTCAGCACCCCTAGTCCCCATGCTGTTCAGGAGTCAACTGTATTTTGGAAGTCTGGATCTAGTAGAATACATGCAGCGCCCAGGAGAGAGTTTGGTGAAAACACTGGTAAATTTCAGTCAATTTTAGCTTTCTGAAAATTGTCACTACCATCTCCTGTCCCTCACGCCTATGACAGGCACCTGTGGGGAAGGCAGCCAGCATTCTTGGTGTGGCAGTAAAAAAAGTTGTTAATTTCAATACACCTTTGCCAATACTTTTTTAAAAAATAAAATAGTTCTATATTATCATGTGCTTTAATTATATTTTCACCAAAACAGTGGAGTTACAGATTTAGATAACTGGAAAAAATGGAAAACATCCCCCATGCAGCCTAATTACCAGTCTGTCTAAACAATTAGCTAAATTAGCCTTACTTTCTGCCATTAAAAAAAAAAAAATCTAACTTCATTTTACAATTAAAATATGCTGCTAGCACATTGTGAATAGTAGTATAAAAACCACTGAGAAATAAATAATGCAACAAATCTTGTAAAAGCAGTTAAGATTAAAATGATGGTGTGCTAATACGATTAAAATTTTCATTATGTAAATTTTTCTTATTTATGCAATAAAATACACGTAGCCACAATTTTAAGTTATTCATGAAGCAACGATGCTAAAAAGAATGGTGTTCCTGGCCGGGCGAGGTGGCTCACACCTGTAATCCTAGCACTCTGGGAGGCCCAAGGCGGGTGGATCGCTCAAGGTCAGGAGTTCGAAACCAGCCTGAGCGAGACCCCGTCTCTACTAAAAATAGAAAGAAACTAATCGAGCAACTAAAAATATATATACAAAAAATTAGCTGGGCATGGTGGCGCATGCCTGTAGTCCCAGCTACTCGGGAGGCTGAGGCAGAAGGATTGCTTGAGCCCAGGAGTTTGAGGTTGCTGTGAGCTAGGCTGATGCCACAGCACTCACTCTAGCCTGAGCAACAAAGTGAGACTCTGTCTCAAAAAAAAAAAAAAGAATGGTGTTCTTTTGGTAAATGTGTACATATGTGTACTGAATGCTGGTGTTCAGTAATAATTAAATAAAAATGATGTATAAAATTCAGAAATAATTCCATTAGTTTTATTGGACATACTGATAAAACTTTTCCCGATGTATTTAATGAAAAGGTATGGACTGCTAAAAGTTAATTGGTTTGGTATGTAGCAAAAATTTTATTTTTCAGCTAATATGAAATAGAAGATACTATTTTGAAAAATGAAATACATTCAAGATTGTAACCGGAACATTTTACATGCTTTGATATTTTACATGCTTTGATAAGTATAGTTTTTTAAAATCTTCTCATTTAAGACATACCAAATCTAAAATAAATCATGTAAAAAATTACTGCAAGTTTTATCTAGCAAAACTTGAAAACTGTGGTTGTCTCAGAAAGCCTTCCAGTGACTGGCCTGTGCTGTCTGGTTGTCCAGTGGTCATTTTCTAATCAGCTACTGACACATCCTGAGGAATATTCTTGAGAGTAGCTGAAAAGAATTGCTTATGTTAAATACATGAAAAAAAAATCCCAATAAGGGCCAACATCTCCCATTCCTAATGCTACAATTTATCCTTAGCACAACATTAAGACCAAAAAACATGGGAAGTTTTGGGGTGGGAGTATGGTGCCTTGATTAAGCACCCCAATAAGGAATTCCCCAAGATATTTCAATTATCCCTTTGTGTGGAGCCCTGGAGGTTTTTACACTCCTGGTCAATGCACCTTAGTAAGATTTAGATGGGTGAGAGTGCACTCTCACCCTGCCTTGGCCTCCCAGAGTGCTAGGATTACAGGCGTGAGCCACCATGCCCGGCCTACTTATTGTTTTTCTATAATTGCTTTTTCCTTTCTGTTTTCCATTACGTCTCACCTGTTTCTCTGTCCCTAACAGCACTCCTTTACATCAACATGTTGATTCTTTGCTTATCTAACAAGTCACAGAGCAGGGAGCAGAGTTGAGGCCATTAAGGATTGTGTTTTGATTATCTAGCACAACGGTTCTCAGATGACAACAGACTAATCTGGGAAGACTAATACAGATGACTGGGTCCTCCTACCCCCCTCCCATTCTCACTGAATTGGTCTGGGGTGGGGGGTCAGGCATCACTAACTTTAACAAATAACTTGGTGAATCTAACCTGCACCTGGAGTTGAGACGCAAGAGCAGAAGAACCAGGTTAGAGGGAGGAAGTGTTCCAGGCAATGCTACATTTGAGAGATCCTTAGGATTTCAGGGCAGCATGAAGGCTTTGAACACTCAGAAAGGGGCCTGGAGTAGAACACATGCAAGGGATGGGGAAGGGAAGGTGCTGAAACTGTATTTAATCTACTTATGATAAGGGCTGCCCTTCTTGGTTTTGCCATTCGTCTCCTACCTAATTTCAGAAATATACAATTCAATGCTGACCATATCATTTCATTGTTCATACTCAGTATGCATGGGGTTCCCCCCCCCTTTTTTTCCTGAGTATTTTCAGAGCAAATCTTTCTCCTTCTCTGGTAGCTTATCTTGTAAAGACCTATGGTTATTGGCTTTCTGTGTATCTACCACTATGGTTTCCTGGAAGTTCCAAGCACAAGGATTTGTGGGTGCGGCTTGGTGCATTCCCAAGCACTTCCTCTGTTTTATCAACAAGGAAGTCCCCACAGCTGTGGTGGTAACTTCCAACAGACCTAAAGGCCCTGGGGAATCCATGGCTAGAGATTCTCACTGATAAATGACCACCACTCCCAGCTCCCACCTTAAGAATCTGAGTTATTCATTAATGAATCTAAAAAGGAAAAAAAAAAACAATAACCCGTTGTCTCCTTCTCTCCTGATTCCATATGAAATATCAACATGCCTCAGACAGAACAGTATAATAATTGTGCAGCTCAAGGACACAATGGGAACACTTAGTGCTGCTTGTCAAATAATCCAGGGAAACTGTGGGTGAATCTTTGTCATCTGATAACAACCAGAAACTTCTTAAAATGCAAGTTTCTGACTTTGTATCATTAAGAGCTCTGGTTCATGAACAGAGATGAATCAGGAATACAGCAGAAAAGAATACCAAGCCAATGTTCCAATCTAAAACTCAGCTATGTCAAACATTTCAAAATTACCAACCAGATGGTTCAAGAGTTTGCCTGGCCACTCATATTGCCCAACTATTAACCTTTCTATCAAGGGCTTCTCTAATTGCTTTAGACTTTTTGATTACTGATGACCTTCCCTTTATCTCTAATCCAGAGGTTATTAAAATCCCCGCAGAGTTTTTAAAAAATACAGATGTTCAGGTCTTGACCTTCACAACTTGAAGTCTAAGATTAGGGCCCGGTATTCATACATTTTAAAAAACATCTACTGGGGATTCTGAAGTGATCTCCTGGTTAAAAATTCCTTCATAGTCCATTGATCGCTCACTTCTAAGTGGTTCAACCTCAATTCCCCATCCTAAATTCACTCTATTACTGAACAAGCTAGTTCTAAGTCTTTAAGGAAGGCAAATACTAACCGAAACGAATGTTTTCAATTATGATGGAAACTTTTAAGTGAGGAAATTTATTTGTGATTAACCAAAGCAGCTGGTTATTCTTCGAAATAATAAAAACAGGGATTCTTTTTTCTTTTACAAATTAAGTTTAATTGATCATTCAGCTTCAGAAATAAAAATAACTCCTAAAATGAGAATATAAATATGTTTGTTTTTAAGAGTTTATTTCCTTTCTTCATTTATTAGCAGATAGTACTGATCCATTCTCTTGCTGAATGTTGTAAAAAAAAAAAAAATGAAAAAATTTAGATAGATGAGTTAACCATACCCACCCTAAAACACCACAAATCCCCTGGTATCCTCAAAGGAAGAACAACTTCCTGGCTTTCCCTTAGTGTTTATGGCTGGAATATAGCACCTGCTTGAAAATAGAATAAAGAGTCAGAGATCATCTAAACACCACCCCAAAAGTGTTTGGCATTAAGCTCAAGGATTCAAATATTTCAGGAATCTGGAAACTACCAGCTACTTAATAATGGAGCAAATTAGGTGAAATTTATAGAAGTTGAAGGTTCTAAATCAGTCGGTGTAGGAAAAGTATCAAGCTACCAGACAGTTACGAATGGAAATACCACATTTCCAGCTCTTGGTAGAAATCTATAAAAACCTGAGGCTACAGACTGTAGGTAACAGGCACATCACTGCTTCTCTAGGAATACTGTAATTGCTGTTTGCAACTATTCCTGTTTGTTTATAAGCCATTTCCTGATCATGAAGGACTCAGATATAAAAAGAATTCCTGCTTTGTTCTCTACAAGCTCTCAACAAGATGGAAAAACGGAGGGGGGAGTTATATATAGTACATGGCAGCACAAGAAAAAAATGAATGAACACTCAGCAGATCTAGGCGTGGTAACAGGAGTACACGTAGCGTCCTGTCACGGAGCAGGGCTCGGACACAGAGCTTGACTCGGGACTTGTCAGGATACACTCTCCAATCCCAGGGGTGAACACGCACTGGACACTAGCTAAAATATCTACTAATTTCTACTACACAGAAGATAATATGAAGGTTCTGCAGTGAAAGAACTTACCTCCGCTGTTGTTGAGGATTAGTCCTTTCCTATTAACTCTGGCTTCTCCTTAACAGGTCATAAAACCAAAGGCATACAGAAGTCCTGCCTGGAGAGCTAGACGGATACTGGTTTCTGACTTGTCTCTAGTTATGAACGACTACTATAGAAACCTGTTTATTTAAAAACAGAGCCCTTATATGTGGCCAGTCATCTCTTGAGAACCTGTACTAACAAGCTTTAAATAAAAAAGCATGAGAACCTGGAATTAATAAATAATCCTAAAAAAACTCATTTTATGTAGTGACTCCATCTTTCTCTTTGGCAATTGAACTCACTTCCATGTGTCCTCAGGTCCCTACTCTGGAGGATAATTAAGGCATCAAAATCACTAATTGGACTATCAAGTCCTAAATAAAGAAGAGGTGACTATAAACTCTATTTTAAAAATTGTAAGTACTAAAGATCTTTTGGGTAGTCTGTTTGTAATCCCTGGCAGTTCCATCTCACAATATTAAATTCAACTGAAGATATGATAGTACTACTTAAGTTGAGCTAATCTTTGGAAAAGCAAGAAAATAAAACACTAGAATCCCAAGTACATTCCCCTAGTCTCCTAGGGATAATCACCTAAGCATAACAGAGCTGAAAATAATTTTTTTTTTAAATATCAAACTTTTTTTTTTTTTTTTACACCAATTTGTGGATTTTTTTTGCCTGGTCTTGTCTCTTAGGTATTTTGGATTTTCACATTTCTTTCACTTTCCTTCTGTCCCTAGATTTTCCTAATTTTACACTACTCACTACTCAAGTAATTTGCTTTGTTTAATCAAAGAAACAAACCAACCTAGTATTTCATTACATTTAGCTAAAAATTCAGAAATAAACCTATTTAGGAAGCATACTTTGTCACATACTATAGGAACTTCATTTCAGCTGTGTTACACTGCTAGCAGTTATTGAGCTACAAAATTCCTTTTTTTCCCCCTCTCTAACTTAATAAAGCTTGTCAAAGTTTCCAGGAAACAAACTGTGACTTGAGCTTTTATTGCGTTCTGATGGCATCAATGATTACAGAACCTCGGCATCACAGATCGCTCTCCCCATAGAGCGCAGAAGAGAATGCGGTGTAATCCAGGGCGCCAGGCACGCTGCCCGGGCCTGTGTAGGTGGGCATCCTCTTGATGCAGTACTGGGCCTGGTCCGGAGGCAGCTCCCGACGCAGCTCCTCTGCCAGGATATATGGCTGGAAAAAAGACATGTGTTTGCAAAGTCAGTTGCAGAAAACACCAGAACATAAACAGGTTTTTTTGTTTCCGTTTTTTTTTTTTTTTTTTTGAGACAGAGTCTTGCTCTGTCGCCCAGGCTAGAGTGCTGTGGCATCAGCCTAGCTCACGGCAACCTCAAACTCCTGGGCTCAAGTGATCCTCCTGCCTCAGCCTCCTGAGCAGCTGGGACTATAGACATGTACCACCTTGCCCAGCTAATTTTTTCTATTTTTAGTAGAGATGGGTCTTGCTCTGGCTCAAGCTGGTCTCAAACTCCTGGGCTCAGGTGATCTTTCTACCTCAGCCTCCTAGAGTGGTAGGATTACAGGTGTGAGCCACCGCACCCAGCCTATAAACAGTTTAATACTTGCACATTTCTTGCATTTGTTTAATGTTAAAAAAGGAGTAAAGGTTAGGGAGTCTATTGGGTATAGTACCAGATGACCAACCAAGAGTTTTACTTATAGAATCATATCTACAAAGTGACCTGGGTCAGCAGGAAATGTGATGTGCTTCATAAAGGCAAATGGAGCATTGTCATCAATATTTCTCAAACTGAGCCATAGTACAAGGATAAATATGACCTGAATTGTATACCAGAAAAGCAAAGGGATACTTGGTTTATATCATACACTGATCAAAACACATAGGGATTTTTTTTTTTCTTTTTGAGACAGAGTCTTGCTGTGTCCCTGGGCTAGAGTGCAATGGTATCATCATAACTCACTACAACCTCCAACTCCTGGGCTCAAGTGATCTTCCTGCCTCAGCCTCCCAAGTAGCTGGGACTATAGGTGCACACCTCGATGCCAGGCTAATTTTTCTACTTTTAGTAGAGACAGGGTCTCATGCTTCTCAGTCTGGTCTCAAACACCTGACCTCAAATTCCTCCTGCCTTGGCCTCCCGGAGTGCTAAGATTAAAGGCGTGAGCCACCACACCCGGCCCCACATAGGAATAGTTAACATAATTGTCATATTTGTTAAAAAACAAAAATGTGTGTACTGTGTGTATGTAGGAAATGGAGTCATTTTCTTACCCAATTTATTAAAAAATTAGAAATATGTTGCCACTGGAGAAAATCTCTCTCTAAAACAAAACTGACATTTAACAATGGAGCTTTCTAAAAAATGTTCAGTGGGAAATAGGACAATTCTGGTGACACGGACTAGCTGATAAGAGTCAAAATAAGTAAATTACAAATATTACATTGTAATTTATAGTAGAAGTATTTTGGTGTGGTGAAATGAGCCATGGTTTATTACCGCCTAAGTCAGCTGCACTCTGCCCCCTCCAGACCCATGATAAATGACACATTTGAAAATAAATGTATTATTTTTAAGATAGTTGGTCTTGTCTGATTTTTTTAAGGTTATAAACATGGCTTTTCTGATGTATTTTGGCATCCTAACTTCCTTGGGATAATGTTCTTTATCTCTTAGCCAGAACACAGGGTAAAATAATCCTATCCCAGACTGTATTTATACATACTGAGGTGTTTTTATTGTTGGGAGGGGGTGAAATTTAAAAATTCTGAACTTGCAATTAAACTCCTACTTAATTTCTAGGCTACATGAAATGAAAGCTTGCCATTTTTTAAATACTGTAATGGCTATATTTAACTTTGCTTCAGAAGCTGGGCACAGTCAGGGTCTTTAATCCTTAGGAGAAGGTTCCCAGTTCCATAGTATCTGAATTGCATGGTTTATTCCGAGTCACTGCTACCAACCCAGAATGTGAAATGGGATTGAAAACATACACTACTGTCCCTTCTATAAAAACTCGGTATGATGTGAGTGAGGCCCAGGCACAAATGCCAGCAATGGGATGCTGTGTGTTCTCTGTTCTCGTCATCGTTATGTCTCTGTGCTGCTTTCCAAATAAATTCAGTGCTGACATTGTACAAAAGGCACCAGTATAAAAATGGTTTTAATGGACAACACTGCTGCTTTTTGTTGTTCGAATGGTGTGGTGGACCACGGTAAAGCAGAAGAGAATCTGTCCACGCAGACCTTATCAGAAGCCAGGATTCGGAAGGAGGCGATGACCTGCTCCGCGGTGTCAGTGTCGCCGGTCTCTCTAGTCATGAAGTCAATGAAGGACTGGAAGGTGACCGTGCCTTGTCCATTGGGATCAACCAGGGTCATAATACGGGCAAATTCGGCTTCACCCTGAGGCGAGGTGGAAAAGACCATGTGCTTACACAGTCCACAGCTCTCGACAGTGCCATTCCCATTCTTTCCCTACTCACATGCAAAGTCCTCCATGTTTGAAAACTGAAGCACAACCTGCCGTTCCCTTCGGCCTTTGGAAGAGATTCCCCTCATGGGTTTATTGCCACCAAACAATTTTAAAAGCTGCTGTAGCATCAAGCCACAGGCCCCTGAATGTCAGAATTCTGCCCTCTCTTGACCCCTGGTGGCCTTCATGGAGGACATCACATACCATCATTATGGAAGAGTAGGTCAAAGCCAGAGGGGGGGCCCTTTTCTCAGATTATAACTGAGAAAAGCGATATCCATAAATAGAAGGCAGTTTAGGCTCTCATGACTTTATTTGAAAGTTCTGAAGGAAATCAAAGCAGGTCATGTTCGAAATACACATTAATAAGTCACAGAGAAGTGTGGGACCATGGGGAAACGTAAGTTGTTCTTAGCTGATTTATTACTAAACATTTTTTATCTTTTAAAATATCAGAGGAAAAAAGCACTTTAAAAATCATCAAGATACTAAAAGCCACTGAAGTGAACCCTTTAAGTGGGTGACCTGTAGTGTGTGAATTATATCTCAATAAAGCTGTTTAAAAAATCATCAAGATAGCCTATATTCTCATTTCCTTTACTAGAAAAAAATCTGACCAATTACTAAATAAAAATATATATTCTGGCTCTGTGAAATTGTTTTTATATAAATAATGGTCAGACCTTCAAAAAATATTATCCTATATAATGAAAACAAACCAATCCCAAACTTTACTTTGAGCTAATCATTTCCTGTCATATAAATCCAAGCTCAAAAAAAAAAAAATCAAATCTTACTAAAATATCAAACTTCTGTCTTACCAAATCATAGCCCATGGAGATCAGGCAGGCTCTGAAATCCTCATGATCCATCAGCCCATTCTTCCTCTGTTGACAAATGCAAAGAACAGGGAAGGTGAGAGAGAGGCAAGATGGGCTCTGTTTGACCAACTGCAGGAAAATCTGGTGAGAGAGGGGCACTCTGAGCTCTGCCAAGGTCGTACAGGAAAAATGAAGCCAACACAAGGACGTCACAAAATAGTTCCTTAGAAAGGGAAAAGAGGCCAGGCTTGGTGACTCACACCTGTAATCCTAGCACTTCAGGAGGCCAAGGTGGGAGGATGGCTTGAGCCCAGGAGTTTGAGGTTGTAGTGAGCTATGATGATACCACTGAACTTTAGCCCAGATGACAGAACAAGACTCTGTCTCAGAGAAAAAAAAAAAAAAAAAAAAAAAGAAGGAAAAAAAAGAGAAAGGGTAAAAAACAGACAAAAATAAAAATGACACATTCCACAAAGCAGCAAAAGGAACTAGCTGGGAGCTCGCTACTGCCACCTACTGATGACAGAACATACCGTAACAGAGATGATGAAGCTCTCCCTGGCCCTGGGAAGTCATCTTTGTAAAATTCCCCCAGAGATAAATGTGTTTTTACAGTTCAAACAAAGGGAAAGCAACGATTCTCAGTATGTTTAAAGCAGTACTTAATTTTTTTTTAATTAAAAAAATTTTTTTAGAAACAGGATCTTGCTCTGTCACCTAGGCTGGAGTGCAGTGGTGCAATCATAGCTCACTGCAGGCTTGAACTCTTGAGCTCAAGAGATCCTTCTGCCTCAGCCTCTTGAGTAGCTAAGACTACAGACACACACCCTAACACCCAGCTAATTTTTTTTCAAAGTTAAAGATTTCTTTATTAATAAATTCTTCTTCCCCTCCAAACGTTTTCCCCTAAATAAATATCTCTTCCCCTCTTTGGGGTTTGGGGGTATGTATGTTAGGGCCAGTCCTCCTAGAGAGCCAGCCCCCTAGTGTTAAGAACAGTCCATAACCCTCCAGGCTGAGAACCCCATGGTGGAATTTCAGTACATCTGAAATTCTGAGTGGGGACTAGCATTGTGTCTGCCCATCAAGTCAGCCTGGCCTCCCAGGCCATCAGGGAAGGGGAACGCACCCTTTCTTGTGCAAATGCTGCAGCCTTAGTCTGTGTCACTAGCTAATTTCTTTTTGTAGGGACTGGGTCTCCCTATGTTGCCCAGGCTGGTCTTGAACTCCTGGCCTCAAGCGATTCTCCTGCTTTGGCCTCCCAGAGTGCTGGAGTTACAGGCGTGAGCCACCATGCCAGGCCAGTATTTAACTTTTTATGTCTTTACTATTAAAATTATCACCATTTTGTTGGTGCATTTCCTCAAAACATATCAGGAACCAGTTTTGTTAATTAAAACAGAAAACTGAGATTTACGTGTCGAAAGAGTAGGTTAAATTATCATCAGGTGCTTTACCTAACAGCTACTTAGGTATACATCAGAGGTTAAAGTACATCAGAGGTTTGTCTTTCAGTCTTTGGAAAATGACCTAAATCCAACAACCACATTTTGTTGAGGAAACACTTTCACTTACAACGAAGCAAGCTTTGAGAGCGACTACAAATGCATTCTCACTTAGGATCTGCATGAGACGTCACACAGACCTAGACCTGGGTCCCCTGGAACAGCATCAGAGCTTAGGATACTTCATTGCGGTGGCTATTTTCCTTTGCCATCAATCATCTTGTTTCCCTGTAAACTTGTTGGGGCACTGAGACTTAAAAGGAAAGCATGTGGATTATTTTGGACACCCTGTCCGATGTGCCCACTACCGCCCTTCAGACAAGCAGAGAGCGGTACCCTGTCGAAGTGGTTGAAGGAGGCTCTGAACTCGTTCATCTGCTCCTGGGTGATGCCCTTCGCATCCCTCATCAGGATCTGGGTCTCCACCTCGTTGATCGTCCTGGCGATGGTCGTCAGCAGCAGTTCCCACCCGACGCGAATGTGCTGCCAAGGGCAAAGGGGAGGGTCAGCTCTAGCTTTCTCCGGCATGTCGGCTTTGCCTCTTCACGTTCATAACAGGAGAGTCAACTCAAAGGGCCTACTATAAATAGGGTTTGTGACAAATTGCCCTACGTTTAAAAAAAAAATTCAACTTTGTCATTTTTTTGCAGGATTCTGCACTGGGAAGTACTCAGAAGGGAGACAAGGATTCTAATAGAGACAACTGGCACTTTGTAGTTTAAATATACTATGTCTATAGTCTTACTTGTCACTAAAAGTATTTTTCCATTTACCAAGTAGCAAGTGTGGCCCTGGTTATAACTGCGGGCACCCAGAGGGATCAATTTGGTAGATTGATTGCATTTCTACCAAACTGGTAGATTGTTGCATTTCTACCAAACTGGTAGAAATGCAACAGTCCAGTTTCAGGTACTCTCTCTGAAGAAGCGTAATGAATTCGCATTGGTGGTGATAATAATTACCATGTCATCGCTGCTACCACTGACAACTATCATACAGAGCTCAATAGAGGTCGCAAAGCTTTTCCACACACAGTGACTGGGAAGCCCCAAAGATCCCTAACTTTCACATTTGTAGGACTTAACAGGAACAGAGAGAGACAAGTGGGTGAAGAGAACACCCTGAGGAGGCGGCATGGTCACAATGGGATAAAACAAAAGCGACACAGGCCAGTCTGGCTGCCGTACCTCCATGGTGTAATTCGTGTGCTTGTTGTCGAAGACGAGGGCCTCCTGGATGAGCTGGTGGTCTCCCTCCAGCTTGTCGATGTTGTTCTTGTAGTTGATGATGTTGTGCTCGTACTGCTTCAGCTGGTTCATCTGGTCTTCCAGGGCTCCTGTGATCTGGATGGAGCTCCGGGCAATCTCCTGATGGGTGGGTGAGAGAAACAGAATGAGGGGCCTCGGCGGGAGGCGTCAGTCCTGACTCCGCTTCAAATGCTCGGCCACCGCCGGCATCAGGCCGAGGCCAAGGTCCCGTGGCTCCCTTTTCTCAGATGAAGTGGGACACAGGTAGGATCACAGGACAAAGCAAGGTCTAGTTCTAGCCTGTCTAGTGACTGGGAACAAAGCTAACCAAGACCCAAAACAGAAAAGCAAGAGGGGTGGGAAGTGAGTCCTTTCAGCCTTCTGGATGTCCGTGGGAAACCCCCTCGGGCAGGGCTGCGCTGTTCTGGGGGAGGCCGGTGGTGGGCTGCGTGGCCGGAGCTGCCACACAGAGTGAAGACCACCGGGGGTCCTCCATCAGAAGAATTTCTTTTATTTGTAGATGTTCTCCCCCTTCAGATAAAAGTTAGTATTTTATCACCAAAAGGGAGGTGGGGTGAGAAGTAAGTAGGCCAAAAAAATGCTTCCTGGCTGTCCTTGGTCATCAAATGTACCCAGACATCAGTGCTAACTGAAGACCACTTTCGCTTAAAAGTTATGCAAATGCAAAGTACTTGTGGGTCTTCACACATCCTTCTCCTCAGGGATGGATGGTTTAAATTTAGGTCCTGCAGAGGCCAAGAGCCGAGAACTTGAACATTTTCGCCCCCTGGCGTCCCTCCCTGCACTCTATACTGTGCCTGGGTGCACACCCACAGCAGCCCAAGGGCTGAAAAGATAAAGCCACAAGTGACAAGTAACGGCATGGTGCTCTCAGATGACTGAGTTGGGGTGGCCAGAAACTGCAGTGTAAAAGGTGTCACTGCCGCATCAGCGAAGGGACTTGTGGCGGGGCTGGCAAGGCCAGCTCTTGGAAGGGCGCTGACCTACCTCCATCTTGTTCTGGATCCACGGCCCGATGGCATTGGCCTGTGCCGCAAACTGGCGCCTCAGACGCTCGTTAGCGTGCTGGCGAGCCAGCTCCTCCTGCAGGGACTGATCGCGGATGGGCACCAGCTGCTTCACCTGTCAGGGCCCAAGGACAACAGGGATCAGAGGCCAGCTTTGGTCACACAAGAATGACCACAGGATGCGGTAACAGTCCAAGGAGCAGGGGTGGGAGTGGAGAGGGTGAGGAGGAAGGGAGAGGGGAGGGGAGAAGGTGGGTGGTGAAAAGAAGGGGAACAGGAGTCCCTGCTTAAGGGACTAGATAGCTCAATCTGGCTGTTTTTTTTTTTTTTTAAGAGGCAAGGTTGGTTTCATTCTGTTGCCCAGGTTGGCATCACCCTGGCTCACTGCAGCCTTGAATTTCTGGGCTCAAGCGATCCTCCTGCCTCAGCCTCCTGAGCAGCCAGGACTACAGGCACAGGCCACCATGCCTGGCTATCAATCTAGCTTTGACTGCCACCTAGTGCCACTGAGTGCCTACTGAAAGACCAGAAGAGTAGAAGGGTATTTAGGAACCTGCACCAGGGACAGTAACCAGTCAGTCCTCTAGCCACGGGCTCTTGGCTTTGTAGCACCAACACACTGTGGGTGCTGGGTGCAGAATGCAGAGGATTTGTGAACTTGGATGAGGGGAACACCGACATCTTTATTTTCACCATCTCTACTGAAAGTTACCATTTCCTTTTGATTATGAATGTGGGCAGCCAATCTGCAGCAGTATTTAGCAGTCCCTGTAACTCTATCACAGCAGAAATCACAGACACTCTGTGTAACATTACAGTTATCACCTGACTCTTGCATACTCAGCGCTACCACAAAATTACTAGACTTGCTGTCAGGTCTTGGTTTGAGATGTGTTAACAATGAACCACGTCCATTACTATATCCCAACTTCTAAAAATTTTTAATAATTGCATTTTAATATAATTTGTTTCCTTTGTATTCTTAAATATTTTTATGAGTTTACAAATATCATGATCAGAAGAGACTCAAAGGCTTCCCCAGACTGCCCAAGGGGTTCATGACACATAAAAGTAAAGAACCTGCTCTCCATTCCTTTTGTGAATTACAGTGCCACGCCTCACCTCTCTTTGAAGTGACAAGAAAAAGAAAAGCTATTTCAAAAATCCTTTTTTGGTATCATCTGCAAAACTGTGGCTAAAGGCATTATTCTAGTGTCCCTTTTACAAAAATCTATTTGCTTTATAACTTACTAATGGGAGAAAGGTTTGTTATCACGTCAAGAAATGATGTATTTCCATTTTTATTTTTTCCAAGAAAACTGATTAGCTCAGCATGTTTCTTTCCTTTCTGACACTGGCTGTCAGGAAGACCAGAGGTAATTTGAAGTTCAGGTGCACTAACTAATTACTGTCTCTCAGATAAATGTTCCCTTTTTTCCCCTACCTATTTTTCTTTTTTGCACTGTTTATAACTAACTTGTTTCATGTGTGTTTTATAGTAAGTCACTTCAATTCCGCATGGTGGACTTATTCCTCAAAGACTGTGTATTAGCATACTGAGATGACTAATTGTGCTATAATTTCAACCATGAAGAGAAATTTCTCTTAAGGATGAGACAAAAGGACTCAAATGACCCCATTTTGACTATAATTAAATTTGTGGACAGTTTCCCAGAATTTAAAAGGCAGCAAGTTAGTAGGAATACTTCTCATTCCCCAGATGTAGTTTTCTAAGCAATTTTTCTGCATTTAAAATTCATATACATTTGGGACATGTCTATCTCATATTCTAAAAATTCTTTAAAAGTAGTACTATAGGTAAGCTGATAGCACCAAATTTCCAGCTGGGGTTTTAAAAATAATTTCCCTTATGGTATTAGTATCATAATTTGTACTGATTTTGTCAACATTTGTACGATTTTTCTTTAAGAAAAATAATCTCTACTTTCTTTCCCCACAAACTGCAGAAGCTGTTGAATGGCTCTTAAGAGTTTAACACATTTCATCTGTGAAATCCGGTAGGAAGGAAAATCCAGATCACAATGCAAACTCAGGCCATCACCCTAAGTGCCCAGGGTGTTAACCTCTTCCCTTGACCTCCGCTTCAAGAATGCCCTCAGATGCACACCTTGTCCCACTTGGTCCGGATCTCATCCATGGTGACAGTGCTGTACGGGTTGCTCGAGCTGATTCTGATGTTGTAGCTCTGAATCACCTTCTCCACCTCGTTCTGGATGGCCAGGATAGACTGCCGCTCCCCGTCCGCCTCGGGCAATGTGGCCTTGAACTGCTCGTGGGCCGTGATCAAACTCTACACCAAAGACACAAGTGGGGAAAATCCGATCTGACTTGGGTTTTCATTTCACAGACTTCAATGTTCCCTTCTGCACACAGAAGGAATATCCTGCCTTCTAATTGCAGGAATCTTGGAGGGAACCAAATTCTAGATGTTTTAGAAAAACTCTTTGGTGCACAAAAGTCAAGTTCCTTGAAGATGGAAAAAAGATAACATGACTATTTATTTCATTGATGGCTATTCCAGAGTCTTCCATAAATAATTTTTTTTAAATCATGTTTTCTTTCATTATTTCTGATCCCCAGCTATTGTTTAGGCCTTACTTTCTGCTAATGAATAGAACCTAGCTGCGCTTTCTAATGGCCAGTGTTATTTCCATAGTCCTACAAAAAGCACCTAATATTTGCTGCCTTTATACTTAAAGACAACCAGAAAGAACATTTCCTACTCCTCAACAGAAAAGGTCACAGAAACCAACTCTTTCCCACTTATCAAACCTATTTTTTGACCCTAACGTATAAGACAGCCACTCTGTAAGTCCAGCTGTCCCCCTGCCTCATTGACCACCTATGAGTGTGAAGCTCCTTGTTCTCTTTGCTGTTCTCACTGTTCTATTTAGTTGTTCCAACAGATCAGTCGCCAACAGACCTTTCAAGAATTTGTTTCCTTGCAAACAGTGTGATCTCCAAAGCACATTTAGAGGCCTCACTTATTCCAAAAATAAATGATTTTGGGCTATTAGCTTGTGCTTAACTGCCATCAAAGCTTCTTCCAGAAGACAACTTCGATGTTCATGGAAGTAATTTCTTTCCCCTGAACCCTTCTAGACTGCTTCCTGGCAGGGAGGCATGGATTAAAATCCCAACCTTTAGATTCTTTTTGATGATGTATCTATTTTATAGAAAAAAGAATTTTCTCTTTTTATTCTATTATACATCAAACTTACTGTAAGTGTCTCTAAATAAACTGGGTTCCAACTGTCTGAGAGTAACTTTCCTCCCTAATATCGCCACTTAGAAGATAGATAGATAGAGGCCAGGCGTGGTGGCTCACGCCTGTAATCCTAGCACTTTGGGAGCCCGAGGCGGGCTGATTGATCAAGGTCAGGAGTTTGAAACCAGCCTGAGCGAGACCCCATCTCTACCAAATATAGAAATAAATTAATTGACCAACTAAAAATATATATACAAAAAAATTAGCCGGGCATGCCTGTAGTCCCAGCTACTCGGGAGGCTGAGGCAGTAGGATCGCTGAGCCCCGGAGATTGAGGTTGCTGTGAGCCAGGCTGACGGCACGGCACTCACTCTAGCCTGGGCAACAAAGTGAGACTCTGTCTCAAAAAAAAAAAAAAAAAAAAAAAAAAAAAAAAAAAGTAGATAGATTCATTCATTCATTCATTCATTCGGACAGAGTCTCACTATGTTGCCCCAGCTAGAGTGCTGTGGCATCAGCCTAGCTCACAGCAACATCATACTCCTGGGCTCAGGTGATACTCCTGCCTCAGCCTCCCGAGTAGCTGGGACTACATGCATGCACCATCATGCTCGGCTAATTTTTTCTATATATTTTTAGTTATCCAATTGATTTCTTTCTATTTTTAGTAGAGACCAGGTCTCGCTCTTGCTCAGGCTGGTTTTGAACTCCTGACCTTGAGCAATCCTCCCGCCTCAGCCTCCCAGAGAGCTAGGATTACAGGCGTGAGCCACCACGCCTGGCCACTTAGAAGTCTTGATTAAAACTTTGAAGTTTCAGAAGAAATTATAAGCAGAACATTTTGGATTGGTGGCAGGCAGAAGGTAGGTGCTGATTTGTGATTTCTTATGTTTTATGATCTGGCAAAACTCTGTAGCTCTAAATAAACAGTATTATGTGCACATTTGCAAAGTAGTTAACTCGGCAGCCAATACTCTGATAACTTTCCATGAATAACTCCAAGAGCATGTATGTCTATTTTGCTCAATAATCTAGCATTCTTTGTTAAAGAACAGACCCTTTTAGATATATTCACCATTATTTGATTGATGTTCACCTGTTTGCAACAAAGAGTGGTAAACTTTTTTTTTTTTGAGACAGAGTCTCCCTTTGTTGTCTGGACTAGAGTGAGTACGGTGGCATCAGCCTAGCTCACTGCAACCTCAAACTCCTGGGCTCAAGCAATCCTGCATCGGCCTCCTGAGTAGCTGGGACTACAGGCATGCACCACCATGCCCGGCTAATTTTTTGTTTCTATTATTAGTTGCCCAGCTAATTTTTTCTATGTTTTGTAGAGATGGGATCTCACTTTTGCTCAGGCTGGTTTTGAACTCCTGACCTCAAGTGATCCTCCTGCCTTGGCCTCTCAGAGTGCTAGGATTACAGGTGTAAGCCACGGTGCCCAGCCAAGAGTGGTAAATGTTTTTAAGCTTGGGTACAAAGGGTAATTTGGGCTTTCTAGCCACATGTTTCTTAGTTTAAAAAAACAAAACAAAACCAAATAACAGAACTCTAGGTTTAAATGATAACTCATTTCTAATGCATAAGTGTTAGAATTAGGGTTCAATTACCTGGATCTCCTCAATGCTATGGACAATAAACATGTCTTGCAGATCCTCCATGGCACCCTCCATCCAATTGTTGAAAGGAGCTGCTCTCTTGGCAAACTCCAGGTGAAGCTGATCGATGGTTTCTAGCAATTTCTCAGTTCTCTGAAGATTATTTAAATGGAAGCAAGCATTAGCATAGGCCAATAAAAAAATTCACTTAAAATGTAAGTATGTATTCCACACCAATAAACTTTTATCTGACACTTTATTAATCACATTAGCATGTGTCTCCCAAGATTTTCCTACACTCAAATGGTTAGGCTGAGCCCTGTAGGTCTCTGCAGTGCTTTCTGAATTAAAGAAGGATTTAATAACAGCCAGAGTAGGTTTGTTTTTAAAGTACCTAAAGCACTTCACTACATGCTACTTTTCTGAAAGCTGAGAACCCACATGTGGCACGTGGTAACTTGCTTTCAGCTACAGCACACCTTTGTAAGTTAGAAGACCCAACACTCTAACCATGCCAGATGACAGAAAATTCAGGGCATCTTCCACATGGGGTAGTCAACAGTGTGCCTTTCCCAAAGTCACCTACCTAAGTGAAGACAGAAAGAACTACAGTTTAATGTTCTCAAATCCTCATTCAGGATTTAGCACAGAGACCGTCTCTTGCCTTTCTGGCCACATGAAAGCACAAGGCTTCAGGCAACAGAGAATGAACCTGTGCTTATTTCCTATGGCAGAGACAGTGAAGAGCAGACAGGGAAAGCCTTCCCCATCTGTGAGTCTGCCATGAATAGATTCATCTTTCTCTCCTGTTCTAAAATGTTTTATACTCTTTCTGTTACATGCCTGTCCTTCCTCCCTCTCAATATTTCCTTCTATAGGCAGATATGTAATAGCCATTTGGCATTTGGGAAGCCTGATATCACATATTTTAAAAGTTTCATCAGAGTCAGGGTGGAAAGACTCAGGAAACTGGCAAATCACTTCTTTCCTTCACACTGTAGTCTTCCTTAGATGGAAATGATTAGGTATAGTTAAACACCAGCTACTTGCTGCCATTTATCAAGTCTTATGCTTAGATAAGGTTAGCTCATCCCAATTCTGTTCCATATCAACTTTTCCTCATTTTAACATTTGTTGTCATGTTTCCTTTGGCACCTCTCAGGTTAGGTTCTTCCTGATTTCCTGACTCCATCACAGCTCAGTTTACTCACACAGTAGGACTTTTGGAAATTCCCTGTAAGTACTGCTTGATACAAAGTGGGTTTATACCTTAATCTCACACCCCTGGATTTTTTAAAATTCAAAAGTATATTTCACTGCTATATGGATAAACTGTAGCACAAAGCTACCAACCTTCCATTTCCCTCTCCTGCATTTCATAGTTTCTTTTTTTTTTTTCTGCCCAATATCATCTGTAGGAATCATATTTTCTAAAGAGGTTCTTTTCACTAGACAATCTGTTTAACAGCACAGAAAAATAGAAAACTAACACCAGAGACTTAATTAAAGGTTTCATGTCAACAGGTGGCTTCAAGACTTCACCTCTAGGGCTTCTCTCCTCTTCTGAGTAAGCGTTCCCAATCTGTCCCACTGGTCACAGATTTTCTGGCACCGATCATTGACATTCACAGCGTCATGATAGTCCAGTTCACTATTAAAAGTGAAAATAAAGAAAGATTAACTTTTCCAGATGATATGAGGGAAAATGAACATGGGCTCAAAAGAAACAGAAAAGTTAAAAAAAAAAAAAAAAAAAAAAAAAGCCAGGCACAGTGGCTCACGCCTGTAATCCTAGCCCTTTGGGAGGCTGAGGTGGGAGGACTGCTTGAGGCCAGGAGTTTAAGATCAGCTTGAGCAAGAGTGAGACCCCATTTCTATGAAAAATAGAAAAATTAGACAGGTGTGGTGGCATGTGACTGTAGTCCCAGCAACTCGGGAGGCTGAGGCAGGAGGATTGCTTGAGCCCAGCAGTTTGAGGTTGCAGTGAGCTACGAGGACACCACTGCACTCTAGCCTGGGTGACAGAGCAAGACCCTTTTATTTAAAAAAAAAAAAAGAAAATATATATATATATAACTGACAGAGAATTGAGAATTGGCAGGGTATCTCAGGGTTTTGTTAATTACTATTGCAAACACCCTCTTCTCAGATAAATTAACAAGAGGAATTCATAAAACTCTGGCTGGCCAACAGATTTCTAAATGGAGAGAATCACTTTCTTCTTAATGCCTCAAGCTAACTTTTTCTCCCTTCGATTTCTTGGAAAGGCCCCCAGAGAGCATTATTTTTAAGTGGCAATGTACCGGTAAGTGAAGCCAACTATCTGACCTGAAGGACAGTCCTGCGCCAGGCTGTAGCCACAGTGACTGGAAAGTTGAAATGAGTCAAGGGGGAGGGAAAGTGTCAGATTGCAGCAGGCTGTGTCCTCAGCTCCTCTCTGAGGGCACGCAGCCTCACACTGGGCGGAGCATCAGCTGCAGAGGGCAGCTGTGACTTTATCTAGCACGCAGGGACTTCTGCAATGGGGCAGAACAGAGAGCCCTTCCACATAGGGGCAGAGAGGTTCTGACTTGTCTCACGCCACTAATGAGACAAGCAAGAACTAAATGATTTCTTGCTAAATATTTCTTTTTCCTCATCAGCTCTGTCTAGGGATCCTACCTGGGACCTTTGTGAGATGAAGTCATTTGAACTTACCATTAAAGAATATTCTTGCTTAGAAGGTTAACCTAGTATCTCCAGGGATAAAAAGTTAGAATCCTGTATGAAACTATATCACCCTTTGGTTAAGACGGAAAGCGAGATCATGGAGGTTTGAAAACATCTTCAGGAGACTTCTTCAACAAGAGTCCAGGATGAGACAGCTTTCAGAAAGTCCCCTCCTCCCCTACAAAAGCCATTTCTTTGAGGCTTAGTTTTGTTTACTTCTTTTTTCAACCTTAAATTAAGGCAGTGGTTGTTCATTGCTTGGGTTTTTTCCCCCCCTTGAATAATATTAACTCGTGCTTATTGAATTTTACTGCTTCTGTTACAAATGGTTGTTATCTGAGTGTTCTTCCAGTGGATAAGAAGCTCTCTGTCACCTCATTAAAGGTCATCCGGTTCTCAAGAGCAAGCAGCAGTTTTCTACATACAAACACTCTTCACTAGACTAAGGCCAACAAGATTCTTGTGCTTATTTGGTATGACCAAAAATAATAATAAAAGTCCAACCAAAACACACCAGCAGTTTTCACAGCTCTGAATACAAAACCAAAAGCCTATGCCTCATCAAAATGCAAATATTAAAGGGAAGAAAGACTTCTCCAAAAGCAAAAACCTAGGAATCCTTCTACTGCTCCATAAGGGAGACACCAGCGCTCACGCCCCAAGATTACTGGAAGTGTGTAACTTTTCTCTCTTCCCTCTCATTGAGAAGCAATGGTGCTACACGTATCTGCTTTCAAGGAGTGAGCGTTTGTGTAACTGTGCCTATTTTTATGCACTTTGAGAACTGCATAAAAAGTTTAATTTATTATTTGAGGACAGGTAAAAAAGGAAAAGGGTGTTAATAGCAGTAAGATGAGCATAGACTTAAATTCTAGATGTGGTTCATCTCTCTCTCTCTCTTTTTTTTTTTTTTTTTTTTTGAGACAGAGTCTCACTCTGTTGCCCGGGCTAGAGGGCCATGGCATCAGCCTAGCTCACAGCAACTTCAAACTCTTGGGCTCAAGCGATCTTATTGCCTCAGCCTCCCGAGTAGCTGGGACTACAGCCATGCGCCACCATGACTGGCTATTATATATATATATTTAGTTATCCAGATAATTTCTTTCTATTTTTAGTAGAGATGGCGTCTCACTCTTGCTCAGGCTGGTCTCGAACTTTTGAGCTCAAATGATCCTCCCGCCTCGGCCTCCCAGAGTGCTAGGATTACAGGCGCGAGCCACCACTCCCGGCCTCTGGTTCATCTTTTGACTGTGTGAAGAAATAGGGCACTGGGGATAGCAAGAATAATACTACTAACAATAATATACAATTATTACTTAAATTTTATGGGCAATACTGAAAACCATTCCAAATTACTCACGGGAGCTATTATAGAGCACTAAGTAGCTTGAGTTTCTTTTCATCCACTTATTTTATTTGTAACTTAATGAGTGATAAAAAAAAAAAAAACACCATTCAAGAAGTATGAGGAGTAAGACCACAGAAAGACCATGAATATAGTGCACAAATTGGATATGAAGACCACAAAGAATTAAGAGTTTATAGGGACAAGACTGAAACATAGGATGCTCTTAAATAGGCCCATCTATTAACGAAGGGGTTTAATCTAGTCAAAAGTGAGGAACATGGGAGATTTAAAATTAATATATTGAAATAATTTTTATTTAATTTTTAAAGTTACCATTATGTGACAGGCTCTAAAAATTCTGCAGATGTATCAGTGATTATAATTGGGGGGGATGGAAAGGAGTAGGGCATAAAAGTTTGTATTTATCAAAAGGGAAAAAAAGCCTTTAAAAAGCTCAGAAACGCTGTGTGGAGGCCCCTCTCCCTGCAGGCGGCCACATTCCCCAGCTCGCGGGGCACAGAGCAGGGACCAAGACCGTCCACTCAGTGCTCCACCCCGCCTGGCTTCCATCAGCACCCTGCTAATTCTTCCCATAAAACAAAAAGCATGAAAATGAAACAGCGCTAATTAAATGATAAAGAAAGGCAGGGCCCTAGCATCCCAAGGAAAAGGTGAGCTGGCGACCTCTGTGTTGTGCTGGTTTCCCGACAGGCTTCAGGTTCCGCCTTCTGCACCTGGGCTGGGCCAGGCCCCTGGTAGCTTTCTGGGCCCCAGCGGTCCGAAGCAGAGCTGCCTACCTGGGGTTAAGGTGCTGCTGGACAGAAGGGCACAGGGACAATACCACAACCAAAAGCCAAAGCCAAAGTCTGTTTATGTATTTAAAAAAAACAAGAACCCCATGGCAGCGTGCTCCAGTTTGGTTCTCTGGGCATGTGGCACAGGGCGCCACAGCCTCCCTCGCCCCTCTCCGTGGGGCCCTCGGAGCCCCCAGGGAGCACCCGCGTGCCGCACGTACTTGAGCTCCTGCGCGATGGCGGCGATCTGCTCCACGCGGTCCTGGTGCGCCGCCAGGTCGCTCTCGAACGCCTCGTGCTTGCGCAGCAGCGCCCGCAGCTCGGTCAGCGACGCCGACTCGTAGTCCTTCTGCAGCAGGATCTGCTCCTTGCCTGCAAAGGTGCGGCGAGCACGCGTGAGCACGCTGACCACACGGCGGAGGCTTCGCGCCAGCCACGTTCCCTGGGACCACCGAGATGCCAAAGAACCAGGGGGAGGCGGCCAAGAGCGCAGGACGGAAGGTGCAGGGAGGGTTTCATGGAATTCAGGGCGCTACTGTCTCATGATGCCCCGGCCCTCTGTTCTGAAAACTCCTGTCTGCAAGTAAAAGCAGGGCTGGGGGAGAGCTGAGGGCATTCAAAAAGACAAGTCTGTATTCTTCATCGTTCTAAATAACAAGCATCTGATTCTCCAGGGTGATGCTCAGTTAAGTTAGTAATTATTCGTTCCCACGAGCTACAGGGGATGCTCAGATAAAACACCTGTGCTCTATTTGCCTACCCACGGGTTCCACCCTGCCCCAATTCTTTTAAAAAAAAAACTGTTTTTTGTGTGGTTAAATGTAACCTGTATTTTGTTTTTCCTAATAATAAATATTAGATATTTTCCTCTCTGAACCTCCTTTTATCTCTCCTTAACTACTGCTTAAATCTAGCAACTGCTGTGGTTTTAACTGGATCTGCATTTATTCCCTAGCTAAAGACCATTAGGAATTTAATTCTAGGCCCAGCAAGGTGGCTCATGCCTGTAATCCTAGCACTCTGGGAGGCTGAAGATCACTTGAGGTCAGGAGTTTGAGATCAGCCTGAGCAGGAGTGAGACCCCATCTCTACTAAAAAAAAATACAGAAAAATTAGCTGGGTATGGTGACGCAAGCCCCATTTACTCAAGAGGATGAGGCAGAAGGATCGCTTAAGCCCATGAGTTCAAGGTTGCAGTGAGCTATGATCGCGCCACTGCACTCTACCCAGTGTGACAGAGGGAGACCCTGTCTCAAAAAAAAAAAAAAAAAAAGAGGCCGGGTGCAGTGGCTCACACCTGTAATCCTAGCACTCTGGGAGGCCGAGGTGGGCGGACTGCTCAAGGTCAGGAGTTCGAAACCAGCCTGAGCAAGAGCGAGACCCCGTCTCTACTATAAAGAGAAATAAATTAATTGGCCAACTAATATATAGAGAAAAAATTAGCTGGGCATGGTGGCACATGCCCTCAGCTACTCGGGAGGCTGAGGCAGGAGGATCGCTTGAGTCTAGGAGATTGAGGTTGCTGTGAGCTAGGCTGACGCCACGACACTCACTCTAGCCTAGGCAACAGAGTGAGACTCTGTCTCAAAAAAAAAAAAAAAAAAAAAAAAGAAAGAAAGAAATTTAATTCTGTAAAGTTGGAAATGGAAAGCAAATGTTCATACATTTAATGATAGCAATGTAACACTTACTGTGTGCCAGATACTACTTTAAAGGCCTCATAAATATGAATTAACACACTGACTGCCACGCTAGGAAAAAAATTTTTTTCCTTGGGGCCACAGAGTTTTATTATGAAAATAGAATAAAAACTTTGAAAACAAAATGATTCTTTCTGATTTAATGAAAATTTTGTTATTTTTTATTGTTTTCTGTGTGAGTTATATGCAACTTGAAAAATAGTTCAAGTGGCTCCCAAGATAAAGAGATGTGTGAGTTACATATGCTTCACAAGGCCCTGGGCTCAAAACTGGTGTGAGTTAAATACAACTCACATGGCAGTTAATGTGTTAAACATTCATAAAAACCTTATGAGTGAGGTATTAGTGTTATTGCCATTTTGAAGAGGAAGAAACTGCAGCACTGACAGGTTAAGACCTCGTCCTAGGCACACAGCTACTAAGTGCCAGACCTGGGACCCCAACCCACCTGGCTCCAGTACCCACACCTATACCTACCTGTCTATGCAATATCAAAAATCAAGCAATAAAAAAGCAAAGGGGAACCAAAAAATAAGGGGAAACCTCCCCAACCTCCCTCAAAACAGATTATTATATGAT
This sequence comes from Microcebus murinus, assembly GCF_040939455.1. NCBI lineage: Eukaryota > Metazoa > Chordata > Mammalia > Primates > Cheirogaleidae > Microcebus > Microcebus murinus. The sequence continues at coordinate 44,892,531 of NC_134122.1, read as the reverse complement.
GGGGTGAATATTTTATTCTTCTACCTCAGCAAGAAGGACTATTTAGTCCAGTAGACAGCCCTTCCCCCTAAAAAAAGACCATCTTACCATGGCTATGGAAACAAGTATGTGTAAGGCCCAAAAGGATGTGAGTGAAATAAAGAAGTTAGATAATTAGATTACAGAAAATGATACTTTGCGTTCTTTCTTTCCATTCAGATTTCCATTCAGATTTTCCCTTTTTTTTTTTGAGACAGAGTTTTACTCTGTCATCCTAAGTAGAGTGCAGTGGCATAATCACAGCTCACTGCAACCTCAAACTCTTGAGCTCAAGCAATCCTCCTGCCTCAGCCTCCCAGAGTGCTAAGATTACAGGTGTGGGCCACCACACCGGGCCCCACTTAGATTTTCTAAGTAGGATGTTACTTTATGGCATTTAATAGGAATTCTTCTAGCAGAAGCTAGTGGCTGGGCCAGGCTGTCTGACCCACAGTTAGGGAATAAACAGATACTTGTGGAATCAAACAAAAAAGGACAGAAGAAGAACAAGCATTAAGTACGTGCGTGACGAACACATTTTGGGTGCCATTTTGTGAAGAAATAAATGATCTGCTTGATTAGAAAATAAATGTCCGTGCTTACCTCTTGAAGAAATTTAGCACTGAAAAAAGAGCAGAGGAAGGTGAAGACACGTCCACGGTGTCACAGACATTAGGGACAGAGTTAGTACCGACGCATCGTGGCTCTATGCACAGCTCAACTCTGGTTTTTCAAAAACCTAATCTGAGTCCCGTCTACTTACCGTAAGCCCAGGTCTCGTGCGTGGAGGCTTTCTGCCTAAACTTCTCAGCAAGGTGCTCCAAGCGCTCCAGTCTCCGGATCTCATTGAGTAACCATTCCTCGTAACCCTTCTCCGCCTGCTCCAGCCTCTGCCAGGCACCAGCAATGTCCTGGGGTGGTTCAAGGACAAGTGAAGGCACATTCGTCACACTCTGGCTTCTTGGGCTTCTTCTATAAATCCCTCTGCTATGGGATCGATGGTGTTTTTGCTTTTGTTTTCTTTTCCTTGCCACCCCCCCCACCCCCCCCCCCCACCCCGCAAATAACCATTTAACCACTCAACAATTTGGGCTCCACAAATGTCTTAATTATCACCGGAAGCTTTTAAAACCAATATCGTTGTTATCATCAGCAAACCTGACACTTCTCCAGATGTGGACAAAGAGGGTTCACATTTTCTGGCTTTATGAAGGTAAAAGCCTCAAAGTGACTCAATTCAAAACAGCTCTTATTCAGCGACTGACTGGGATGAGTCAGCCAGGCAGCCTCCAGTAACTACCTGCTGGGCATCTGCAGCCACCAGGCCCTAGTGAGAAGCCTTTTAAGAGTAAGCAACACCTAGAAAGTTCCCTGCCTGACCCGGCTTTCATGATTGTCGAGGGAGAGACAGACAATAAATAAGCAATTAAGCAAGTTCATTTTGGAAAGTGATAAACGCTGTGAAAGAAAAACAAAACAGGCTCAAGGGATACCAAGAGCCCCGAGGCGGTGGTCCCTTTCGGCAGGTTACCTAAGAGAAGACCCCTCTCCGAGGAGGTGGCATTTGAGCTGAGACCTCCACGACAGGAAGATCCAGTTAGGAGAAGAACTGGGGAGCCAGCGCTCCTGGGTGAGGGAACCAGCTCAAAGACCCGAGGAAGCGATGCCCCAGGCGTGTGAGAAGGAGGACACAGGTGTGGCCGTGGCCAGTGTGGCAGTGGCCAGCATGGCAGTGGCACGGCGAGCTGGGGCCCAGCAGCAAGAGTGTGATCAGCAAGGGAGGAGGGCAAGGCAGTGTCAGATCATGTAGGACCTTACAGGCCAGGGTACCGAACCTCGATCTTACTCCAAAGACTTTGAGAAGTCACTGAAGGGCTTTGTGAAGAAAGGAAACAAAATCTGATTCGTATTTCTGAAAGACGACAGAGGCTGCTGTGTGGGGGATGAATTTTAGAAGACAAAAGAAAGAGGAGAGCCAGTGGAGGGCGCAAGGAGAGAGAACGGTGGCTCTGCACAGGCCGAGGGCAGTGGAGGCAGAGAGGGGTGTTATGGGTATTTATTTAAGATCTTCTGGAGGAGGAGCCAATGGGACGGGCTGAAGAACTGGACATAAGAAAGCGACAGAAAGGGAAGAATTGAGGATGAAACCTGGGCTTGGGGCTTTGGCAACTTAGAGTGGTGGTCCCCAACCTTTTTGGTACCAGGGACCAGTTTCATAGAAGACGATTTTTCTACAAATGAGGGGGGTGGAGCTCAGGCAGTGACGTGAGCAATGGACCTGCCAAGCCTTGCTGGCTCCTGCTGAGCAGTTCCCCCTCATTCCTGAGTGTCATGGAAGACAACATTTCCAAGGATTGGGGGAGGGGGTGGCAGAGCCCTGTGGCCCAGGGGTTGGGGACCAAGACTCAGACTTACTAGGATAGGGGGAACTGTGGGAAGATTCTTTTGGATACGTTAGGCTTGAAATGCTCTTTAGGCATCTGAGCAGGTATGAGAGTCTGGACCGTGGGGAGATGTCGAAGCTAGAGATGGAAGATTTGAGAGGCATCAACATTTAGGTGGTAATTAAAGCTGGGCTGGGATGAGATCACATGGAGGGTGTAAAGATAGGGAAGAGGGCCCAGCACCAAGACTGGGGGGAGTGGTCCAACATCTAAAGATGGGGAGAGAAGGCAAGGCCTTAAGCAGAGATGGAGAAGGCCTAACTGGTAAGGAAGGAAGAAAACAGGAGGCCCAAGCAAGAGGCGTTTCAAGAAGGAGGCAACAGGCAACTGGTCAAAGCTCCTGAGAACATAAAAGTAAACATGATGATTAAATTGCCAACACAGATGCCATCAACTGTGCCAAGAACAGCATGGATGGGAGTGGGGACAGGAGCCAGGTCACTGCAGGTTGAAGGGTAAAAGAATTAAGTGAGCCGTGAGGAAGTGGGACCTGCTACCACCAAGAACTCTTTCAAGATGTTTTGCTGTAAAAGGAGGCTGAGAAACAGGACAGTAGCTATGAAGAGATGGAGTCATAGGTCTCCACTTTTGTTTGCCAATGAGAATGATTCAGTAGAGAAGAAAGAGATAACACAAAGGAGAGGGAGATAAATGTAGGATTCAGACCCTGTGAAGGTGAACTGGGCAGGGAAGAGAGGGTACGTGATCTTGACGTTGACGGATCTGGTGGGGGAAGATGAGGCAAGGTGAAGGCAGGGGGAGAAGAAGAGGAGGCAACTCACCAAGCGTTTGCTAAAGGCCTGCTCTTTACGAGGCATCGTACACCAATGGTGACAGAGTCGAGGACTGCATGGTAGGCAGGAGAAAAGTATCGAGAATGAAGTAGTGATAGGGAAAGAGTTATACTCGCACAACTGAAAAGATTCAAGATGCCAATGCCTCCTTCTGGCCCAGATCAAGAGCCTTTAGGAAAAAAAGAGGCTTCCCCAGGGCTTGGCTCTCTCCACTCACCGAGACCATCTTGCCCTCTGAGGGCATGAAGGCGGGCCGGTTGCTGATCCGCAGCTTGGTCTGCAGCGTGTTGAAGTTGATCTCTAGCTGGCACTTCTCCTGCACCTTGGGGGGCTTGTGCTTCCGGCGGTAATCCCGGAAGTCCTCCAGCTTCTTCTGCATGGCTTGCATGGTCTTCTCAGGAGTCCGGTTCTCAAGCCAGGGGATCGTGCGGCGGATCCATTCCAAAAGCTGCTCCCAAAACACAAAGATACTGCTGAAGACACTAGCGAACTGTTCCCAGTTAAAAAACACAGTCATCTGATAATTTGGAACGGATTAACCAAATGTTCCTAAAATTACTCAAATGTGGTCACAATACCCCTGGACTTGAAGGAGGGGAAAGGCACCTATGTGCACGATGGCAGGAATGAAATTTTCAGTGTCCACCCATGCTGCCAGTGATCATCCCAAAGGTACCATACACAGGTCAAAAACTTAAGGTCAGCACATAAAATCGTTTTTTACAAAAATGTGACATTTACAAGAAACTCAGGGACCAGACATTAGCAGACAAATGCTGGATGGAGCTTTCAAATTAAAAAAAACCAAAAAACCAAAAATCCTGACATGGTGGAAATGTACTATAATAAATTTAGCAATGTGGGTTTAACTTACAATGCATTTTTTAAAAAAATAAGATTAAATCTAATGAATTTATTTACTGTACAAATGTATTGTAAGCCTGGGACTGACTCAATACCAAAGTATATTTTAACATATAGCTTTAAAGTAAATCTGCATGATATAAGAGAAAATGTTAGTGAATTCTTAAGGACAAAATATGCACCTCTTCTCTTGAATTCCTACCAAAGTCTTAGAAATGGCCTACTGAAAAGGTCATCATTTACACTTATGCCTACTGAACACTTGGAAAATGATAGCAGATTAGAGTAAAAAATAGCTAAAATGGTGATATATCTATAGTCTAAGGGTTGTAGGAGGATAAATGAAGGACCAAGTAAGAAAAGCAAGACTGGAATTACTGAGGATCATTGTCCTTCAGTCCTGGTCATTTTAAACCGTGAGGTTTATAATGCTATCAAACTGAATTTTTCTTTTCTCTTTTTTAGAGATGGGGTCTTTGTTACCCAGGCTGGACTGCAGTGACATCATCATAGGTCACTGCAGCCGCAAACTCCTGGGCTCAGGGGATCTTTCTGCCTCAGCCTCCCAAGTAGCTGGCACTACAGGTGTGCACTATCATGCTTGGCTAATTTAAAAAAATTTTTTGTAGGGATGGGGTTTTGCTGTGTTACCTAGGCTGGTCTTGAACTCCTGACCTCAAGTAATGCTCCATCCCTGGCGTCCCAAAGTGCTGAGATTACAGGTATGAGCCACCTCACCTGGACCCAAATTGAATTTTTCCATAGCAGCAGTATGAAAATATAAACTCAGTATCATTAGATTGCATTAATATATAAACCACTACTTGGGCAGATTTAGTCCAAGTGTCCTAATGTTTTTCCCAGTATGGACCAAATATCAGCTAAATTAAAAGTCAGAGCAAAAATTATTTGGCCTTGATATATGTCACTGTGCTTGGGTCCAATCTGGAGAGGATGTGGCCATGGACCTCACTCAGCTCAACATTGTTTTTCCTCCTTGTATCGAGGCAGTGAGGAGATGCTTAGCTACTATTTATAAGAACGAAAAAAGAAAAAACATGGGAAGTGCTGTTCTAACCAAGAATCTGGCTGAAGAGCTGTGGAAAGGCACCACAGAAACTCGCGCTCAAATATCCTGGGAAGGCAGAGGGCTTTATCTTCCCCAGATTTCCCTCTAGATATTTATAAAGACACACAAGGCTGAGCCACCTCCTCACAACAGGCTGGCCAAGCTGCTCTGACACTTCATCACTGTGTGCGGCAAGGCTGCTGAATATGGACCGTACCCTATGTGATGTTAGTGGCCAATGAAGCAGGGAAAATAAACCAAGTAATGCAATGTTGTCTAGGGGTGTCCAAAACTGGTGGGGGCAGAGCTGGGCACGAAATCACATTCTGCTATCTTCAAACATGCAGACCACCTCTCTGCTTTGGGATCATTGGGAAGGCCATCGGGATTACATTTGTGCCAGGAGTTAGTTATGTTGCTATAAGATGAACGACCTAGGAGATCAATTATATTTTCCTTCTTTCAGCCTGAGATGAAAAATGCAAAGAAAAAAAAAAAAAAAAAAAAAACACGGACAATCCGTTTTCACCCCCTGGGTGAGTGTGGATGGAGCTGTGGTCACCAGTTTCCTTTACCTCACTTGCTAGCCTCTCATATTCTTCCATCAGCCTCTCATTCTCTTGATTCACAGCAAGAACCTTACATATCCTGTTAGCTGCTGTCTCGGCCTGTAAAACACAATAGGTAAACAAGACAGCTCTGTCGCGGGGGAGGCAGACACAGAACTGGACAAGGCAGGGGACGGGAGGTGACAAGGGAGATGGCGTGCTGTAAATGGCGCGGAGTCTAGGTTAGGGCGGGAGAAGACCGAGGGCATGGCTTTTGAATACTATGAATTATTTCACACCTTTTTTTTTTTTTTTACAGTTTTCACACAGACTTACACGGCGGGCTGATTATACTGTAGGGAATAACGGGGAGATACCATTAGTCTGAAACACAAGCTTTGTAAAACATCGAGCAAGTTAGTAACAGAAACATATACGTCAAGGAAACCAAGGTCTCGGGTCTCTGAACATCCACCTGAACTCTCCTCTGATCTCATGACAGTGGGCTAGGAAACTCCCTAAGTAACACTTGCCTTTGGAAATCTAAGCAAAAACAACTGAGCCTTATATATATGTGTGTGTATCACTGCACTTAAATTCAATGAAGCCCTTATCTCCTGACATGAATACACAGAACTTTCTAGATGGATCTTTCCCAGAGCTGAGTTTGTTTTAACCTACATGAGAAGTCACCGAGGCAATAAATTATTTTCTATTGTCATTTGTGCAGGGGAACCTGGGCCAGCAGCAGTAAACTGCTTTGAATCATGATCATTTGATGGAACAAGAACAGAAACTTGCCTGTCTAGGCTTCCAGACTGTTCCAGACTCACTCTAAAGCCCTAATTGGCCTCAACAGGCCACTATTTCCTAGTGATGATCTTTAAAGCAATCACAGAAATCATACCTACTCTGCCCAACCCAGTCCACCAAGATTCTCTAAGTACGAAAAGGGGCAAGACGCAGAACCTGGCAGGTGTGTGGAGAGGTGAGGGACATTCTCTCACACTGTCCTTCATGCTGTTCATCTTGAGGAATGTAAATTTTTTTTGAGGTTCTAGCACTGTTATCCCTTTCACTATTTCCCTGAAAATAAGATTCGTCTTGAAATACGTTAGAACAAGTCACTGAATAGTGATGGCAGTTCCTACGTGGGGAAGAATGAGTGGGGGGTCGGCATCAGAAAGGCAGTCACTTCTCCTTGTCAAATTTCCCCTTTTCTGCTCAATGTGCAAGGCTCAATTTTCATGACATTTGTTTTGTCTCGCTTCTAAAGCACAAGTTTTTTTCCGCAATTTACTAATGAAATAAAGGAAATATCTTAAAAAATACATAAAAACATGTTAGGAACTGTCTAAAGTTAAAGCTGTTAAAAAACAACAGTATTCACCAGTTTAGAACTTGGCACATTACGTTATTGTAAAACACGTAGAAAGATTCCAAGGAAAGATGTGAAGCGCACAGACGCACACCCAGCTACACAACACGCACACGCAACTAAAACCGACGCAGAAGAGCGACACGACAGCCTGCACGGACAAGCGTTGAGTACCTGCTCCGCGCCCGCAAAGGCGTGGTAGAAGCAAGAGACGTACGTCATGATGGCTCTTTCATCGGGTTTGGGGGTGTTCACAATGTCTGAAGGGGGAGAAAATAACACAGGACACAGACACACACAGACGAAGAGGAGGACCAGGGGGAACAAAGGAAAGAACAAATTGGTTTACACCGACCAATTCTCTGTGTGTTGCACTGGCCCATGATGCTGAACCTCAGGGAGACCGTTGAGTATTGATATGATTTGTGAACGGAATGGTTTGAACCAGCACGTTTCCTTAATGACCAAACTGAGGGTTTGTTTTCTCCCCAGATGCTTGATGGGTTTTTAAAAGTACATTCAACTCGTTCATGTGGGAACCCGTCAGCTGCAGGCCAGAGCTTGTAACCTTTTCCGTGTGATTCTCGTCCTTTGACTGTGCCAGGGTGTCTGGTGCTCTTGCTCTCAGGAGTGCTCAATGTCACCTTGGAAGGTGGCGGGAATGCTAGCAGGGGGGTACTGTGCTATCTGTCTCCATCCCCACCCTCATCGCTGTTGGGGACGTCTGCTCTATAACCTGCCCTGGCTTGTGTGCGGATGGAATTCACTGGAGAGGGTACGTTTTTAACACCTTCTACACATACTTACCACAATGCTTGCTTACAGAAATCACCCAGAGTGACAAAACATATAGAGAGAAGGGTACACATGGCTTGTGCTTAATGATGACTCTTGCTACTCTTTGTCCTAATTGCTGAAATACTCAACAGGAAGAAAGAAAACAGAACCACGTGAACCTACATCTTTTCTCTTCCTCCACCTTGGCAACACTATTTTTTTTTTTTTTTTTGTAAATTGCTTTTTAACTTTGTTCATAAACTCGGTCGGTCATGACAGAATGAAGTTAAAACTGTCTCTTGTAATTCCTCATGGGGAAACCTAGTCAATGGGTTTGCAGAGACTACTAACAGAAAGGATGTGGGGTTGTGTATCTCTATGGAACCTTCTGGAAAACAAACATGAACAGCATGCCACTGCATGAACAGAAAGTAAGTTTCAAAAAAAAAAAAACTAGACTAAAAAAGACAAACGACTGCTTCCTCAGACCAGATGGGTCTCCTTCCTCTGCAGGGAGGAGGAAAAAAAAGAGGAAAACAATTGGGAAAAAAAATTAAGACACAGAAGGTGAAGGGCGAGCGGTGACTCATGTTGTACTTCCTCACCTTCTGTGCACCAGCAAAAGCATGATAGTAACAGGAGACATAAGTCATTAGGACTCTTTCATCGGGTCTGGCAGTGTATACTAAATCTGTGTGGAGAAAAGAAGGTTAACTGCTTGACGTTCTAACACCAGCAAGCTTCTGCTAAGTACTTCCTCAGAGAAGTTAGTGTCATGAATCTCCCCCCTCACCCCGGCATGGTCATGTTGTTAAAATCTTGGCTTAAATCAAAGAAGTCACACCTGCAAGGTCATTACTGTCTGTACCCTCTTGAGAACTGCCAAAGGAAATAAATGAACTGCATGGCTGGGCCAGAAGTGCCCTGAACTGCAAGGAAGGTCCATCCATGGTCAGAATCGGGCCTCCTCAGAACTCGACACGACAGTGCTCAACGGCACATCCGGGGACTTTCTGTCACTACACACAAGCAGGGCCCAGGGGTCAACGAGATCCCTTTGCAAGTCCACCCGGAACACGGGGGCCCACAGACCTAACCCCAGCACTCACTTCAAAAATGGTTTGCGGAGGGAAATAGGGAAACGATTTTCATAACCTGTTAAAAGCATCACAGATAGTTAAGTTGAGAAAGAGTTTCACCAGTTTTTACCACAAGTGACAATTCATGGGTGAGGGGCCAATCAGTCACTTGAAAACCCCCACTTAAGGTTCACAGACCAACACAAATGGCAGAAAGTGAGGTCCACGGCGCAGGGCAGGAGGCAAGGACTCCCTGAGAGGCACCAATGATCTGAGGAGAGGAGACCTGGACCTGACGCTCCAATAAAAGAGCAGCAGAGACAAGCAAATGTTAATACAGTGCCGTGGCGATGGTTAAGCCCCAACGTAGGCAGCAAACGTGCAAGAGGGAACACGCAGGGCAGATCTGTTGGGTAGTTGCACTGCAGCGCGCTCCGTACCCAAGGCAGCCAAGCTCAGACTCCACAAAGGTAATGATACGGTGTGTGAGCGATCTTCTGAGCCATTAAAAGAGACAGATGAAGAAAAGTAATAAAACGCTCGGATGAAGAAATGAACACGGTGCTAATGCATCCATTTGCCGGGAAGGATAAACAGAACCGGCACACACCCAGACCAGGCTGCAGAGACTAAGGAAAAACCAAAGAACTGAAAAGAACATTAGCAGTGCCAGAGTGATGCTGACGGTGACCCTGACACCTTCAGATATAAGACATTAGGGAGGCATTAACAAACCAGAAGATAAATTTACTAAATGTTGCCTATTTTCTCCTCTCTATTGTATCCTGGCTATTAATGTGAGAAAACTCTGCGTAGTTATTTATTGCATGGAAAGGTCAAAGGAGAGACCACATGAATATTACAAAGGACAGATGGACAGAGAAAAAAAGGAAATTTTCTATAATCCCATTTCTGTTTTGTTGACTTTCTCTTTCTAAAGAGTTTTTGAGAAACCGTAAGTCGAATTCTGAATAATGTATTCAAGTTTTAACACCCAACAATACAGATGCTTGATAAAACAGTTAAATTAGTTAAGTGTGCAAAATTATTAATAGAATCCTAATTGAAAGATCTTGCATCTCCCAAGAAGATATGTTTAAGTCCTAACCTCTGGTACCTGTGAAGGTGACCTTATCTGGAAGTAAGGTCTTTGCAAACATAATCAAGTTAAGACGAGGTCATGCTGGCATAGGAAGGGCCCTTGATCAAGGGGCCTGGTATCCTTATAAGAAGAGAAGATATGTGGAGACAGACATAGAGGGAAAAAGGCCCTGTGAAGACGGAGGCAGAGAATGGACTGATGCTGCCAAAAGCCAAAGAATGCCTGGTGCTTCTAGAAGCAGAGAGAGGTGAGGAACGATCCTCCCCTAGAGGTTTAGAGCCCTTGCCAACTCCTTGACTTCAGACTTAAAGTCTTGAACAGGGAGAGAATAAATTTGTGTAGTTTTAAGCCTCTCAGTTTGTGGTAATTTAAGACAGCAGCCTTACTTAATACAATCACCAAAAACAAGGACAAATGGAAGAGTGACTGCTGACTATACTCAAGTCTTTTACTTTTCCCCAACAATGCTAATTAGTGAAAGCAATGGATCATTAGGGAATAATAATATTAACAACAAAGTGATATATGAATGTAAGTTCCTTGAGGGCAGGGTATATACAACTCATACATCTCATTATCTCCTGCAGCAGAGGGTCTTGTTCATAGGAAGTGCTCAGTCGCTATCTGTTGAGTGATAAATGAACCGTGAATAATGTAAGGAATGAATGGTATCCACATATATCTGTGCTTTAAGTGTTGTACTGTAGGTACAGTTCACATGAATTCACCACATAAAAAGGGCATAGAAGGTATTTGAAACTAATCCCCAGGATGAGTGATGGTAAAGTAAAAAATATACAGAAGTTCTTTTAGAGCTAACTAAATTTAATTTACACTAATTAAAACAAATGTAAAAGTCTGGATGGTACATTGATGGCTGAATGCCCCATATTCTATATTTCAATTCTATAAGTTCTACCTGGAAGAAAGGATTTTTTTCCCCTTTAAGTATGTCACAAAGGGATTTATTTGCTAAACTTGTCTCTGTATGGTGAAGAAAAATACATTATGTTGTTGAAACAAACACAGGAAATTTCTTTCTTGAAAATTACAAACCAAAGCATTCTGTTTATTAGCAAAAGCTGAACTTTTTACCAAATGCTTTCACTATATAAGCTTGGTTTTGGACAAGACTTAAAAAAAAATTTTTTTTAACAAACTATACACGAAACTCCTTTCTACTACTCCTGTGGCCAGTGAGGGAAACTTGTTAGGAATTTTACGTTCTTCAGTTGTAACTTAGCTATAAAGTTTTATGAGGTCCCTGTGCATGCATAGCTATAATATTTGTAGTCTATTGATGTTGGGCAGACACAACTTTTATCTCACCTTCAGCATCCAACATTTTAGGAATATCCAGGTGCTTCTCTGCGATTTCCATGGCCAGGTTAATATTTCCTATGGGGTCATCCTGTATGAAAACCAACACAACCAGTTTTTTAAAATATATTTTGAAACAGGATTTGTGAATAATGTTTTTTATACACCTCACTTTGGGCAGGATGCCTTCCCACCCACACACGGCCATAACAATGTAAGTAACACTCCTTATCTTTTCCCAAGCACTTCAAACGTTTAGAGAAACGCCGAAAATCACAGAAGCCACACAATCCATGCACACTCCAATGTACAAAATGTGAGCAAAAGGTTTAAGAGAATAAATGCACTGACAAGAAAGAACACCCTGAATGTATCAGAGCTCATTTTCAAATCTATAAATTACAAAATCTAAATCATTCTAGGGGATGGATATGCTGGAAGCTCTGCCTTGGGTGGGTGAAAGGCAATATATATATATAACCTAAACATTTGTACCCCCGTAATATGCTGAAATTAAATACATAAATAAATTGTTCTAAAAAAATTGGTGAAACACACATCTTCCAGATTTGGAAGGTGATCCTGGAGAATGTTTACTCCAACACCTTGGTTTTAAATATACGACAGGTGAGGGATAAAGAGATGAAAGAAAAGTGCTGCTAGGCGAGACTTTTAGCCGACTACAGAGTATTATAAGATGGCTACAAAGGGCAAAAACCATGTCTCCCTGATGTTAAAGCAAGGAGAAATTACAAAAAGTAAAAGCATGAAATTTTTGTTCTTAAGATTATATTTATCTTCCACTGTGAAGCCGGTTAAATATACATAACAAAATAAACTTAAGCTGAGGTGTCAAACTAAAATACTAAAAACAAAGAAGACTTAACATTTTTTGTTTTGATCTATTAGAGAAACAAACTATTATGAATTTGAAATGAGACTGGGTGTAAGACAGAAAAATCAAAATGAAAAGTAGTGTTAGTCCAAAGATGACTTCAATGAATTTTAACAGCAAAGCCATTTCAACATTCTAGAAACCACAACACTTTGCACCAGGCACAATCTTTTTTATATGGTGAAACATTTGAAAAGTGCAGGCTTCAAACACATTCACAGTGCTCATGAAGAAACCAAAGTCAGCTTTCTGGCATCGCAGAGCATACGATGATTTCAGGAAAAAAATTTTTTTAACTAAATGTTGTTTTAACAATGCATACCACCATTTGATTGAAAGTAGTTGTACCGTTAAGTGAATCTTACCTGCATATTTTATGCAAATATTTATAAAGCCAAATAGCTGAGTAAAAGTTTCTTTTTTTTCAAAAAACACAGGAGAGAGAATTTCAGCATTAAAATCACACAGCAATGACTCTGAGAGTTTGTGAAAGCTATAGCATTTAGTCTGAAACTTAGAGACAAATGTGACAATTAAGTATTTGCTAGCTCAGCTATTGCCCATGTAACCTTGGGTGGATTACTAACTTCCCACTTTCGTCATCTGCAAAACAGATATAGTATTATAGAAGAACCTACTTTATAGTGTTACTTTGCATTGTGAAGATTGAATGAATATGTGTATATGTGATTTTATATATTAGCATATACATATATGCTTGTGTGTATATACACATGCATGTTTATTTATAACAGTGCCTGATCTGGCATTATGTAAATATTAGTTGCTATCATATTATTATTGTTTTTCCACCCATCTTAGATGGCCAATTACTACAGGTCAATTGAACTTTTGCAGTAAAAACTGATTATGATAAACTGCTCATGACTCTTGGTCTCCAGTATAATTCTCTCATTTTGCAAATGAGATAAAGATTAATCGGAGGCAGGGTGCGGTGGCTCACGCCTGTAATCCTAGCACTCTGGGAGGCCAAGGCAGGAGGATTACTCGAGGTCAGGAGTTTGAAACCAGCCTGAGCAAGAGTGAGACCCCATCTCTACTATAAATAGAAATAAATTAATTGGCCAACTAATATATATAGAAAAATTAGCTGGGCATGGTGGTGCATGCCTGTAGTCCCAGCTACTCGGGAGGCTGAGGCAGCAGGATTGCTTGAGCCCAGGAGTTTGAGGTTGCTGTGAGCTAGGCTGTCGCCATGGCACTCACTCTAGCCTGGGCAACAAAGTGAGACTCTGTCTCAAAAAAAAAAAAAATAATTGGAAAAAATGTATACTGTCCATATGTTTGAAACATTTCAAAGTAACTCAGGGGATAAGAAAATATATGCATTGAAAAAGTGAGAGAAAGCTCCGTTTCTTAGGCAAACTTACAGTGTCATTTTTTTTTTTTTTTTTTTTTTGAGACAGAGTCTAACTCTTACCCAGGCTAGAGTGCCATGGTGTCAGCGTAGCTCATAGCAACCTCAAACTCCTGGGCTCAAGCAATTCTACTGCCTCAGCCTCCCAAGTAGCTGGGTCTACAGGCATGTGCCACCACGCCCAGCTAATTTTTTTCTATTTTTAGTTGTTTGGCTAATTTCTTTCTATGTATAGTAGAGATGGGGTCTCGCTCTTGCTCAGGCTGGTCTCGAACTCCTGAGCTCAAGCAATCCTCGTGCCTCAGCCTCCCAGAAGGCTAGGATTACAGGCGTGAGCCACCACACCCAGCCAAGTCATTTTTTTTTAAGGATGGGGTCTTGCTATATCACCCAGGCTGGTCTCAAACTCCTGGGCTCAAGCAATCCTTCTGCCTCAGCCTCCTGACTAGCTGGGATTATAGGAATGTGCCACCATGCCCATTTTAGCAATGTAGTCTTAATCTTTAAGAAACAAGTAAATTTTTCATGTGCTACCTTGTAGTCCATGGAGACAGGCTGGGTTGGGAGGGTGGACAAGTGATAACTAACAAGGTGGCAGAAACTAGGATACTCTTCTTATAACCATCCACGCCACACAGGTGAGGGCAGCATGCAGCAGGGCCAGATTCCATGCCAAACACAGCAACACCACGTGAACGTCAAGCTAAGCACACCAGCACCCAGAGGAAATGTGCAGTGACCACTGCTGTGGGAATATGTAGCAGCAGCGGGCCCCACTCTCAGCTCTTAAATCGTCACGTGTCATTATTTCTAAGGCAGCACAGAACACCCACCACAAGGTTCAGAATCCATCACAGATTACATTTTTAAACTACTTTTAAAGAAAGAATTTGAATACTAATCTGAGACTTAAGCACACTAAAACTTCTGCTTAAAGAAGAATTAAAGTTTTCTACATTGAATTTTCAGGGGGCGGGGGGGGGGGGAGGGAGCAAAACCAAAAACACCAAATCCAAAACAAAACAAAAAGCCAAACCTAATAACTTCTTTTCTAAGGCTGAGACTAATATCTTGGATCAATAGTGAGATAGTTATGAAGTACCCCTTGTATGAGAAACAAGTTAATCAATTCTGAGTAAATATGTACGTAACTAAATCCTCCTCCAGAAAAGATAAAAGGAACTAAAAAAGGCTTGGAGTGTTTGAACCTTTCTTCTCCCCAAAAATATAGGCTTCACTCTTCATATTTACAATGCAGGAATGTAAAATCTCTAAGAAACACATAGAAAGCCTTTGTAGTAAACCAAGCCAAATCAACAAATATATCTTTATATGGGCAAAAAGGGATGTTTTAGCTTTGGGTCCTGTCCTCCCTAGTTATAAAACCTAAGTGTGTTTCTGGCTTCCCTTCATCTTTCCATCATGGGCAAGGGTAGCTGGGAGAACGTGCTTTTTCCCGGTGGCCGTTTCTGCAGGCGGCCTCGGGGTTGTGCTAGTCCAGTGCTGATGTGCTCATTCTCAGGACGACATGCTGAGGCACACGGGTGGGGACACTGCATGCCGGGCCACCCAGAATGACCTTGTTAAGCTTTGAGTAGTCAATGAGGTCGGGCCGGTGTCTGTGGATGAGGGCACAGAGTCCAAGGCCATCTTTCCAGCTTCACAGCCGTTGAGAAGAACAGGAACACATGTTAGTGGAGAGAAAGCAACAGCCAGGTTCCACACTTGGACAGACTCTGGCCTTCCTTCCATCTGACCTAATGCACGGCGGCCCCTTGCACCTTCCTCCTCACCCAACCCAATGGCCTGGTGGCCCCGTGCACGCCCTTCTTCTTCTCGGGGTCAGCTGCAGAAGTCCACCCCCTCACTCCTGTGCTTTCCACTTCCAGTGGCAGGCTCAGCCTCGCTGGGGACCTGCTCTGTTTCTGGACCCCCTCTGGTCTGTGCTGGCACAGATGGGGACAGGAGGGGAGGTGCTGTCCCTGCTGTGCCAGTCCCAGGTTTCCTCCTCTCTCCGCCAACTCTCTGTTCTGCCCCTTACTGCCACCCACCCCAGGTCTGCACAATAAACATACACAAGGACATCTACCCTGACAATGTCCAGGACACACTTCCTCCAAGAGGTCTTAGGATATTTCAAAAGCCACCATTAGCTCCCAGGTACTCTTCTTTCTTTCTCCATAAGGTTCTTTACTGTTATTTTATTTTAAAGGCAAAGGTGTGTAGGTGAGGGAGGACATACCACTAGCAGGGAGGATACTGGTTTCTAGTCTGCTTCCCCACTGACGCCAGCACTAACTGCTCCTTGGATAGTGCCAGGCTCGGAGCCTGCCAGTGACAGCAGGCTCAGTGACAGCAGGCAATGGAGTTCTGTGCCTCAAAAGGTCAGGGGCAGGAGGAGACCCTTGTGGCAGTGTCATCACTACACTGTTGAAGTGGTTGGGTCAATCTGGGGCCAAAGACGAAAAGCAGGACGGTGAGTGGAAGCCAATCTGGTACTCTGACCTTGACACTGGCAGGAAGTCCCAGCCCTTGCTGGCTCCTCTCATCTGCCAAAGAGCATGTTGTAGGGACAGGGAAGGCTCCTTTCTGCCCTCTGTACTCGCAAGGCCTGGCTCGGTGCCTGACACGCAGTAGACATCCTAACAATACTGTCTAACTAGAAGACCCTCCCCAGTTTTTCACTGTGGCTCATCCTTATACTTCCTTCCTCTCCTTATTCATGGCCAGTGGTGGGCCCATTCACAGCCATGGGTAACCCACCACCCAAAAGGTGAAAATATAACCAACTTGTCTTGTACACATAAAAATGACAAAAAAAACCTGCATGAGAAAGAAGACTGAAGAAAGTGACCAAATCATGCTTTCACATAACATCTGGATTTCATTCATCCCATTTCCTAGAATTTTTCAAACATAATTTTCCTACTTTGCTTGAATTTCAGCAGAGCAGAGGTGCCGGACAAGGGATGTTTCCATCTGCTGCAGGGCAGAGGGATCAGGAGTAGCTCGTGCGTGGACTCCGCAGACTCTGCTAGGGTCTCCCCATCTCTGAGAGGCAACAGCCCTTCCTGTCGCCTTCTTGCAACACCAGGGGAGGGCCAAAGTGAGGGGTAGTCTCACGACCCCAAATTCGGAAGGACCATTCTGGCACTGCATACCATTCACTTACAAATACAGGGCTGTTTTATCAGCATCCTGAACCTTAACGCAATGCTTTCCTGTGGGAATGCTTTTTCCAAACATCGAGAATTCCATAGCCTTAGTTTTCCTCCATACATAAATCGCCTCTCAGACAGGAGAGGAAACAGCAGTGCGAATAAACACTGTCCTCCCTGCCACCCACGGATTCCAGTGCGGATATAAGGACCTCAGGGGCCCCAGGCGCTTACCTCGTGTGGAAGTTCTGAATGTTCACATTTCTATAAGGAGCGGTTTTCCTCTGACACCAAAGCAGCAGACCTTCCTTGGCAGATGTTTCTGTAATGACAGCCAAGAAAAAGTGTCCACAGGGAAATACACACTGGCTTAGTTCACTCAACTCCTAGCTGCTTTTGAAACTGACTTCCCAGGGGGGCTGGATCATCAAATGCATCATCTCTTCTCACCACCTCCGCAAGCATATGGGAGCTGGAACCCTGATCCAGTGACTAACTTCTGATGACACTTACGGGGCTTCAAAAGCACAACTCAGGAGGCACCGTAAGTTCCAACATAAAAAAAAAAAAAATACTAAAATCAGACTTCGGGGTAATTTACTCTTTTTTTTAGTAAAAGTGATTTTTTAAAATGTGGGGTACCCTACTGTGTGAGGTGACATTGGGGACATCTATTATTCTGGACCAGAGACTTTGTGTCCAATTTGGAGGCTGGTAGGGTGTTTCAGACCTCTCCCTGCCTACAGATTCATTGCATCCTTAAAATACTAGTAAAGTATGATACTAGGCACAATCTCTGAATAAAGCCTATCTGATAGGACAATCTGATCCTTTGTATTAGCTTAATGTTTACTGTATACAATGCTGAAATATGTAAACATGAAGAAATGAAAACAGTATATAGGGTAACTCACACCAAAAAAATGTGAGTAGTTGATGACAACTATCCCGTCATTCACCTTGCTTATAATTCATACTCTTAGGTAAATGGAATTCACAGAGGCTACTACATTTCAAATATATTTCCTTTCCCAGTGATTTTATAGTATTTAAAGGGTTTTGGCTGGGTGATGTGGCTCACGCCTGTAATCCTAGCACGCTTGGAGGCCGAGGCATAAGGATTGCTTGATATCAGGAGTTCAAGAACAGCCTAAGCAAAAGTGAGAATCCATCTCTACTAAAAATAGGAAAATTTAGCTAGGCATGGTGGTGTGCGCCTGCAGTCCCAGCTATTTCAGAGGCTGGGGCAGGAGTATGGCTTGAGCCTGAGTTCGAGGTTGCAGTGAGGTGTGATAATACCACTGTACTCTATCCCTGTCTCAAAAAAAATTTTTTTTTATTGGTAAATTTCAAGTTTGGCCACTTGAGTTCTGACCAAGTTAAATAAAACCACCACCACCTGTGGTGGCCACAAAAATGTGCTGCTCAGACTTCCTGCGGCTGCTGCTGGGAGCACAGGGCAGGCAGCTGATGTGCCAACTGCAGCCTTCTGAATGCATGCACCCCTGCATTCCCATGGAGACCACACTTCTCCAGGGCTGCCCCAGCCCAAGACTGGGGTGGGGTGCAGAGCTGGGCCACGCCTGCCTGACATGGGACTCCTATCAGAACAGCTGAGACTTAAGGATTCCCCACTGGCCTGGCTGAACCAACCTCAGAACTGCACTGCACCCGAGACCCTTCTTCCCCCCTCAAGACTCCTCCCTTCCCTTTCTCAGCCCTGGTGT
Organism: Microcebus murinus; assembly: GCF_040939455.1. NCBI lineage: Eukaryota > Metazoa > Chordata > Mammalia > Primates > Cheirogaleidae > Microcebus > Microcebus murinus. Next base: position 44,873,980 of record NC_134122.1, on the reverse strand, counting down.
CAGCCAGGTGCTGTGGCCTGGACTCCTCAGACATCTCTTGCCTCCTTCCTGCCCCTTTGTCCTACACAGGCACTCCCCCCAAGAAATTTCCTGCACTTCTGTTATGAACTGAATGTTTACGTCTCTCCCCTTCCCCACAACGTTCGTATGTTGAATCCCTAAACCCTAATGTGTTAGTATTTGGAGATGGGGCCTTTGGGAGGTAATTAGGGTTAGATGAGGTCATGAGGGTGAGGCTCTCATGATGGGATTAGTGCCCTTATAAGGAGAGACACCAGAGGGCTTGCCCACTCCCATGCTCTCCCCGACCCCCAGCCCCTACTATGTGATGCCAAGCAGAAAGGCAGCTATCTACAAGGCTGGAAGGGGCCCTCACCAGAACCAGACCATGCTGGTTCCCTGATCTTGGATTTCTAGCCTCTAAAACTATGAGAAAATAAATGTCTGTTGTTTAAGCCACCTAGGCTATGATTTTTTTTTTTCCGGAGGCTGAACTTCTAATACATCTTGGTACTGCTTCTTTGAGGACTCAAACTTACATGTATCCAAACAGCTCCTCAAAGCCACTTACATAACCTAGGATTCTATTCATACTTGAATATTAACAATTTAGAAAGCCCCTATAAGCATGTGGATGCTAACTATGGGCCCTGGCCTTCCATCTTAGGAAGAGCTTAAAGTTGATTTTTTCAAATCAAAATAAGTATTTTCTAATTTCTAATTATGTATCTAATCTGTCAACAGACTGTCTTTCACTCATAATCCATATGAAACATACACACCCCAAAGTTTCATGTACTATAAGAATAACTTTAATGACTCCTATTCATGTCTCTTATCTAGAAAATTCTAATTAAGGAAAAAAACTGAAATTTCTAAGACTTTATTAAAATATTAATTGGCACAGATGCTGAAATACGAAACTCCTTATCCAGCTATTGTGCTATACACATAACTGCCTGTCCATTGTAATTAATAAGAACAAAAACATCGGGAGGAAATTATAGACTGTATTTGATAAAGTTTAAATGAATCCTGCCAGGTGAGAAGAGTAAATAGAGGTATAGTAGAGACCTACAAAATCCTAAACTGCTGCTGAAGTTGAGATTTACAAGTCATTGAGTTTCGCCTAATTTCTGTCTGGATATGTGAGAACACGAGGGTCATGAATGTCAAACAAGATTTTCTCCTTATTTATCTGGCTACTCCAATCAAAGGTGGCCTACCTCTCCCCAACTGCCAAGGCCATTTTTAGGCTTTCAACTAAAGCTTAACAAGCCCATGCCAATGACGTGCATGACTGGAATACACTACCCCCGACAGGTGCAGGGGGAACCCGAAACATGGCCATTTGGCCCAAACAGGTCCATACCCAAAACCCTGATGATAGGTGTAAAAGGCATGTGTCATTTTCATTCCATCATGAAAAACAATATGATGCCCCCAGAAGGCCCCATCTACTTACACCTGGACTGTCTTCAACAACAGATATATTAATCTCTCATTTTTTTTCTTGGAAGAGGCCCATTATTTTGTGAAGGAAACAGGCTCCTCCAAGAATTTGGTTTTAAACAATGTCTTTTTCTACATAAAGTATATATCATTAAAACAAATAAAGATGATTTTTCTGGAGCCTTACAGAAATCAAGTAAGGTTACTATAAAATTACTCCATAAAACTAAAACAAATAAAAATATAAGTTAGCAAACTAACATTACCTACTGTGTGGGACACTGAAGAATGTTGGCTTGCAGAGAGTTAGGTACATTGCTAATGAAATTACCACTTTTTTTTGAGACAGAGTCTTGCTCTGTTGCCTAGGCTTGAGTGCCTAGCTAACAGCAACCTCAAACCCGTGGGCTCAAGCAATCCTCCGGCCTCAGCCTTCTGAGTAGCTGGGACTACAGGCAAGCATCACCATTCCCAGCTCAATTTTTCTATTTTTAGTTGTCCAGCTAATTTCTATTTTTAGTAGAAATGGGGTCTTGCTCTAGCTCAGGCTGGTCTCAAACTCCTGACCTCAAGTGATCCTCGCACCTTGGCCTCCCAGAGTGTTAGGATTACAGGCATGAACCACCATGTCCAGCCAGAAATTACTTTTTAATGTTTACTTTCTTAATCTTCTGAGGAACAGATTAACATATCCCCTTATTGTGACATTTTACAAAATACTGTGATTTGACTATCTTATACTAGGCCTGTTAATAATTTGGGAGAAACTCTAATGGATAATACATTCATAGTTATACTTGAAATAGAATTAAGTTTTAAATTCATATTATCACTAATTTAAAATTTGTAACCAATCATAAAAAACCTGAGGTCAAGTTCACCTCTGTAATATTCGTAGAAAAAGGATTTGTCAGTCCAGCTAAATGTAACAATGTGAACAAGATTTTTTAAAATAGTATTTGTTCTTTAAATTGAATTTGACTGTTTAAATATTTAAGTTTAGACATATATAAAAACAAAATTATTACAAATTACTATTTTTTAATAAAGCAGGAACTTTTAGGAAGCATCTTATTCTTTTCAATAGCATAAAGGAACATACTTTAATATAACTACGTTGTGCAAAAGCTCTCAAATTCAGACTATTTATTAATTCAAACTGTCATTCTTGAGCCTGAATTATTGAGGTTTTAATGTCATCATATCTTTTAGTTTGATTTTCAGATGACATTAATGAGTCTTCGGTGCTAGAATAATCTAAGTGAATTAGAAGCTCCTTAAGGGCAAGTCCCGCAGGCTTCAATTCATGTCACCTGGCATAGCAGAGTAGGCAAAGTTTCTTGCTTGATGAATAACTAAAATCACTTAAAAAGATCAGAGTCAGAGGGTACTCTGGCCTGGGCAGAATTATAAATGATAGCCCTACCCATCACCATTGGGGTGCCTGGTTACCTGTTAGGTTACAAAGGAGAGGCCAACTAGTTGGACAATTCACACTGCCTTAAACCTATTCTGCAGTTAAACATTTTGTGATCTGAAGGCTAAATAGGCAAAGTTCTAATTTTAAGAATGTCAATTTGACACTTTTCAACAGTGCTGAATTTATCAAAATATTTGGGAGTGCAGTGGGCGTGAAAGACTAAAGATTTTTATCTTCAGTGGCAGTGCCAAGGATTAAGATTCTATTACAATGATGAAACAGTTGTTAGGCTGAGAGACACAGTGGCAATTGAGATTTTGTGAAGAAAAGAAGAAGAAGAACAAGAACAAGAAGAAGAAAGAAGAAGAAAAGAAGAAAAAGGAAGGGAGGGAGGTAAATAAATTAATTTGTGTTGTAACAGATTATTTTTTTGTACCTGGAGGAAAAAAAAAATGTTTCAGTTGTGAGCATAAAGAACTCTGCATAGCTGTGAATTTACTAGTATAACAAGCAATCCAGAAGCTCAACAAATGCTCATTTTAAAAAGTGACTTCTATTCTGAATATGTGCTCATCTTTTCCAAAATGATTCCACCCCCATGAATGAAACAGTGTTGCCAGGGTCTTTTCCTGCACGAATATAAAATTGATCAAAACCCAACTTACAGGCCTTTCATTCAATCGTGTTAAGTGTTCAACTTGATAATATCATATTCAAATTTTAATTTACAAGTTCAATTTTCAAATCATACAATTAGACTTCTAACCATATCTTTTACCTTCAACTGAAATATCCTGAATAGCAAAGCGAAGGATGATGGTCCAGATCATACCCAGGGTCATTTTCACATTGCCATCGACAATTTCTGTAGGTTAAGAAAACAACAAATCAATGTAAAGGTAAAATAATCAGCATGTAACTTTTTCCTCAATGTATAAATTTTGACTTCAGAGCTATTGGGAAATATACATATGGAAAGACTAGTTTATGTTTTTATAAGCATCACAGTGTGTCTGGTTATAAATATGGTATTCATAACCAAATGTCTTCAGTTTAAAATGAATTCTGAGTTAATAATAAGCACAAATCTTGCATATGTATTATCACTGAGAACCACCCAGGAGTTTCCAAAGTTTTAAGACTATATGAGATAAGGTTTTTTTTTTTTTTTTTTTTTTTAATGAGCTAAGGTTTTAAATAATCAAATAAAGAGAACACAGTCTCATCTTTATCCTGATCCTTCTTACAGCACTCCCCAGCTGGCAGGTAGCAGGACTCAGCATAATGAGATGCAGGTAGTTTCAGCTCCTACACACCTCACCAGATTCCCAAATTTGCCACAGAGAACAAAGAAGCCACTACCTTCCTATTAATTAGTTCTTATTAAGAGTCACTGGCATGTATAAGTTCTTTCTCCTTCCTCTAATTGGTCTGAAGAAGACAGTGTTATATGAGAATCTATTCATTTCAAATAACCTCTAGAGCTTGGTCTCCCACTCACGGTACCATTTGTTCTCATTTCCGCCCACGCAGCACCTAGCAGAGAGCCAGACACAAGGCGGGCATGGTAAAAGGTGGAAGGGAAGCAGGAAGGGGAGAACTCAAGTAACAGGCTGCACCTCTGCTGTGAGGTCAGAGTGGCAGACAGGGTTACCCCATCACACCTCTTACCTTCCGCCCCGATGGACACCAGTTTCACCCCTTTGCTGGCTATGTAATCCAAAGCTTTGTTGACATTAGCAATTTTATGGAACCGCATTTTTCCTCGGTCAGGTTTGGGCAGCCTTTCCCCTGATGGGTGAAAAGAGAATAGTGCAATCATAGAGAGAGTGACCCCTTGATGAGGAATCGAGATGCGAAAGTTCAGAGTCCATGTTTTCCTTACATGGAAATGGTTATGTCACTGTTTCTAACGTGTGCCTGGTTTCCCTAAATCACAGTAAAGGGGGAACACTAACCTAAAGAAACCTCGCAGGATCAAATGGATCATCAGGCAACCATACTATTAAGGCCATATGCTTTTCAGATCTGCAGGGAGAGTCCAGTTTGGCCCACAACCCAACTTACACATGAGTAAACAGAGAAGCTGGTTAATGTCCCTGAAGCATTCGGAGTTGCTGGCTAGCTATTGGAGGAAATCAGGATGCCTAGTTCAAACCCCAGGGGTGGCTTCCAGGGCTTGTCTTTGACATCTGATTATGAAGATATATGCATCATGGGCAGTTCTCCCCTCACCCCTGCCAGTCACACTCCTGCAAAGCTGATCCATTCTCTGGTCCAAAGTCTAAATCAGCCAACTGAAATTCAGGGCAAATTATAACCTCACTGGGATTTTTTTTTTTTTTTTTTTTTTTGAGACAGAGTCTCACTTTGTTGCCCAGGCTAGGATGAGTGCCCTGGCATCAGCCTAGCTCACAGCAACCTCAATCTCCTAGGCTCAAGTGATCCTCCTGCCTCAGCCTCTCAAGTAGCTGGGACTACAGGCATGCGCCACCATGCCCAGCTAATTTTTTGTATATATATTTTTAGTTGGTCAATTAGTTTCTTTCGATTTTTTAAGTAGAGATGGGGTCTCGCTCAGGCTGGTTTCAAACTCCTGACCTCGAGCAATCTACCCGCCTCGGCCTCCCAGAGTGCTAGGATTACAGGTGTGAGCCACCACGCCCAGCCCCTCACTGGGATTTTAATTTGTATGTTCAGAGTTAATGCCAGCATTCTGGAACACACACTAATGGGACCAGGAGTAGAGAGGGCAGCATGGTGGGCAGTCAAGTAAATGTCATTTTTTTCTTCTCTTATTTTGTTTTGAGGTAGGTGGTATAAACATTATTTTAATAAGTCAATTTTAAACAGAATTCACTCCTTCTTTAGAACAGAAAAATAACTCCAGGCAGATTGCTCTCTGGAAAGGTTTTCTTTGCCAATAATACCATGTTCTCGCCTAGCCAAGTTCAAAGGGAACTTCTGATGCAGTCATCTTCAAACAGATGCTTACCTACTGATTATACATAAAAATACAGGACTGGGGTATATTAATACCGACCTGAGATGACTTCCAAAAGCAGCATGAGTTTAAGGCCATTCCTGAAGTCTTCCTCGATGTTCTCAATCTGGGTGCCAGCTTTCCTTAGGTGGGAATTACACCAGGCAGTGAAGGTCTGCAATGAAAACCAAATACCACTTAGCACAGGCCCATTAGTGGTCAGGCCCCCTCTGCACGGACAACACTCAACACCTTACACATTGGAGGAGTCTATGGGGCTGAGGCTTCTTGGGTCTTCTAGAGAATGCAGAATTTGATAGAAAGGGGAATTGGTAACCCAAAGACAATAATTTTGTAAAATTTCCTCTTTTGAGACAAAAACTCATTTATTTGATATTCCAACCTGAAGAATTTTTGCCTTCAGTTTTAAAAGGTACCATGTTTATACCCAGGCCGTCACCTTCTGAAAACCTCTTACTTTGTAGAAAAGATAGACTGGATTAGGATGTGCTTATTCCCTTCCTACAACGAAAATATGCTTGTTTGCAGAATGGATGAATAAATAATGTTTAGAGAATGTTCAAAATGTCTTACTGTAGAGCAAAGGATGGGAGATATTATGTAGCAGAAAGGAGGAGAGAGGAGGGACCCATAACCATTAATTATCTACAACTACTTGATATTGGATGAACAATAGTTTTAAGCTAGCAACTAAATCAATTAAACAAATTTGCAGTGTAGTCAATTATTTAAAAAATAGTAACAATTACAATAACCTCCCACTAGCATATTCCAGGTCCTGGACTGGATCCTGGATTTTAAAGATGACTAGATACAGCCCTGCCCTGAAAGGGCTCACAGTTCAGTCATGTTAACAAATTACTAGGACAATCTTCAGCAGAAAATGGACCATATATTAAGTGGCATCCACACTCATTCTGTTTATTTTTCAAGCTTCTTTTAACTCGGCTTCCACTTGTGTGCTATTTCCTGCCAAAACCAGATTAGAAATCCTTCTGGCAGCTGTTGGCTAAGAATGCAAACTGTCCCCTCCTCTTACAACAGCTGCTGGGCTCAGAACAAAGTGCCTGGTACGTCAAACTGGGGGGTAGGGGACAGGCAAGGAGGGTTTGTGTTCGAGATGAGAGAAAAATCAACCTACCAAGAGTGGGCTGCTTTCAAGTAAGACCACAAAAAGACAAAGTGGCCATAAAAATGATTTTCCTGAGGAAGAAAGACGATTTTCAAATCTAATAGTCCCTCATTTCAAGAAATATGTGAATGGCATTAAATTCAAGAACAAAAAGAAAATGTAGGCATTTTCTTGGATTTATAGCAATAAATTTTATCCAGAGAGCCTAAACTATAATAATAATAATTATTTCTTCTAAAACAAATCTAAATCTTTAGTTAGGTCTAAACAGAAGAGATATACTTTAGATCTATGTGCTCAATGTGGTAGGCCCTAGCCATAGAGGCTTTTTTTTTTTTTTTTTTTTTTTTTTTTTTGAGACAGAGTCTCACTTTGTTGTCCAGGCTAGAGTGAGTGCCGTGGCGTTAGCCTGGCTCACAGCAACCTCAATCTCCGGGGCTCAGCGATCCTACTGCCTCAGCCTCCCGAGTAGCTGGGACTACAGGCATGCGCCACCATGCCCGGCTAATTTTTTGTATATATATTTTTAGTTGGTCAATTAATTTATTTCTATTTTTGGTAGAGACGGGGTCTCGCTCAGGCTGGTTTTGAACTCCTGACCTTGAGCAATCCGCCCGCCTCGGCCTCCCAAAGTGCTAGGATTACAGGCGTGAGCCACCACGCCCGGCCCATAGAGGCTTTTTAAACTTAAAATGAAATTAAATTAAAAATTTAGCTCCTCAGTTGTACAAGTCATTTTTCAAGTGTTCAAAAGCCACATGTGGTTAGCGACTACTGTACTGGATGGTGCAGATTTACAACATTCCCATGATAACAGACAGTTCTGTTGGATAGCACTACTCTAGATAATTGGGTTTTTTGTTTTGTTTTTGGAGACAGAGTCTCCCTCTGTCACCCAGCCTAGAGTGTAACAGTGTCATCATAGCTCACTGCAACCTCAAATTCCTAGGCTCAAGTGATCCTCCTGCCTCAGCCTCCCGAGTAGCTGGGACTACAGGCACAAGCCACTATGCCCAGCTGATTTTTCTATTTTTAGTAGAGACGGAGGTCTCGCTCTTGCTTAGGCTGGTCTCAAACTCCTGGCCTCAAGCAATCCTCCTCGGTTTCATCTCAGCCTCCCAGAGTGCTAGGATTGCAGGCATGAACCACTGCACCCAGACACTTTTGTTTTTTAAAGGTTAAGATTATTGTAATAATACATTATATATATATATATATATATATATATATATATTTTGAGACAGAGTCTCGCTTTGTTGCCCAGGCTAGAGTGAGTGCCGTGGCATCAGCCTAGCTCACAGCGACCTCAAACTCCTGGGCTCAAGCAATCCTGATGCCTCAGCCTCCCGAGTAGCTGAGACTACAGGCATGCGCCACCATGCCCAGCTTATTTTTTCTCTATATATTAGTTGGCCAATTAATTTCTTTCTCTTTATAGTAGAGACGGGGTCTCGCTCTTGCTCAGGCTGGTTTCAAACTCCTGACCTTGAGCAATCCGTCTTCCTCGGCCTCCCAGAATGCTAGGATTACAGGTGTGAGCCACCACGCCTGGCCATAATAATACATTATTTATATATTTAAATGTTAACTCTGTGTGTTTACTTTTTGAATGGGTAACAGATTTCCTTGGTTCCAAATTCAAGTGGTACAAAGGATATAAAGGAAAAAGCTTTCCTCTCACCCTTGTTCCCTAGCAACCCAGTGCCATGTTCCACAGGGAACAAAGATATCAGTCTCTTGTGTATCTCTTCAGTGATATCTATGCATACCTAAAACTTGCAGACATATATATCTTTTTTAACACAAATCATATTATACACATTGTTCTTCACCTTGTTTTTTTTTTTACCCACTTAAAAGATATAACCTAGAGGTCATTCCATATCAGTACAGATCATTCCTTTTTATGGCTGCATAGTATTCCACTGTATTGTATACACCATACTTTATGTAACTAGCTCCCTATGGATGAACATTTAGGTTGTTTCCAGATAATTAATTTCTTACAGTAAAAAATATCCCAGGCCCCATCTTCAGCAGGTAAAACTACTTTAAAGGATTTTTTTTAACTGACAGTATTGAGACTAATCATATACCTGATCTTTTGGGAAAGGCACAAGAGAATAGCAGGTTGTGATTTTTTTTAAAAAAGTAATTGACAAAGAGAAAATATAATAATATAAATATTTATAAGGTATTTTTTTATTTAAGTTCTACTTAAAAATGAGCAAATATTGCTGGTGCAAGTCACCATATCTTATTATAGCATTATTTAAGTTTCTTCATAATAAAAGTATCAGAAGCACTTTTGGATATAACCCCAAAAGCTGCTCATGAAATCAATGTAAGCTTCCTGTCCCCCACTGTGGAATACTGTGAAAGTCTGTTTGATACTACATTTTTATAGGTATACATACAATGAAGGTAATTTACCATAGGTAATTATTTAGTTGTGCAAATTCAGAGAAGGAAATTAATCTAAAAGGTCAATTTACTTAGTTGAGTTAAGCCTAATGAAGTTTTCCTGTCTTTAATGAGTACTGCTAAAAGCCAACAAAGGTGGTAACTAACCAACTTAAATGTGGAAAAAAGCCTCCAACTGTTCTGTGCTAATAGCTTGCAAAGAGGCCAGTGCACTCTGAAAACGAGTTTTAAGCTTCATTAGAATGTTAAATTTTTATTCTATTTCCTGTGTTAATTACCACGGCCTAGGGAGACTATTCCTACACATTTCCCATCACCTCTGTTTCTGTGAAAAGCCTGTTGTTAATCATGCAAGAGATAAAAACAACAGCAACAACAAAACCCCACACATGTGACCTGAAGACATCTTTGTGAACTTTCTTGCTATCTGAATTGTAATGTGCATCTAAAAGATCCATGAAAACTAAACCTTGAAGAAGCAAATGAGAAGGTAGGTCCACATGATTCTGGAGGCAGGCTCCTTGGTTCAAACCAGATTACCAAGCCAGAAGCCTTTTCTTAAGGGAAATGCTCTTCTATTGAACCAGACACAGACCATTGAGGAAAGAGGCCAGCGTCTCCCCAACCCATAGCTCAACCAGACGTCGCACACATGAGATCCCCATACCTCCTCTTTTGCTTCCAACTCAAACCCTTCCTCTTCCTCTCTCCTAGAAAAAAGCTTATTCTCCGTTCCTCTGCACCTACCCATAAATACAAATGCTTTTAGCATCTTGAAAATGGGCACATCAAAAAGTTTCAGAGCCATACAAAGAGGACCAAGATGGAAAACTACAAAACCATCTATCCCCAGGAAAGAAAGACAGATGTTTCTAGTCTTTATCAACTGCCAAAGAAGTTAATACAATGCTAAGGGAAACAGTGTTCAAGTCAGAGAGAGAAAAGGTGGAAATGCAGTAGAAGACATTATCACGACATCTATGCATGTATGTATGTATATGTATATGTATGTGTGTGTGTGTGTATGTGTGTTTATGTATGCTTTCACGCAATAAGACTGAAGGATACTTGAAACTATCAGCTGTCCCTGCCTTTGTTATATTCCTGAACATGAGAGGCTCAGAAAATGTTCCTCAACCTCAAAACATGGTGGTTGAGAAAAATATCAGTTGAAAGAATTTCCCAGGAAATTCTTGCTGTTTACAAGAATTGTTAACCCCATTCGGTGGTGGGAGTCTTTTGTGAAGGACTTACTAGCAAAGTCCCTACCTAGTCCATGGGAACTGTAAAACTATTGCCTTTCTCAGTGAAATTATATAACAGGACAATCAGCACAATGTGTTTAACAGCAAAAAAGTACTTATGTCCTTACTGAATTGTTGAGATAAGCTTGTGATATTCAACTGCTATGCTTCTGTGTTTAGTTTAAGTTAATTAAGCCCATAGGCATATCAACCTACATTGTTGACTATTCCATAGGTTGAAGGTAGAAAAGGGTTTTTATTCAAAATGGGCTAAATCTGTTATATTTATATTGTTCCTCTTTGACCACACATGTGCACAATTCTACCTGGAAAAGATTATTATTTGGGTACACAGATGAGGGACCAAAAAAAAAAAAATCAATCATTCATCTGCCATGGTTTTCTGAATATGAGTCCATTTCATCTTCCAGTTAATTATTACTTCTTTTAGCAATAAGGCTCTGAGCTTGGGCTGGCTCCTGTAAGACTTGAATCTTTACCATTCCATTTTCTCCAAACAAACGTTTTGGCAATACATTTATAAAATTTCTTTATACTTTTTTAACCAGCTTTTTTCCCCTTTAATAATAATTACATAAAATACTAATTTTAGATCACATTTCCTGAAATGGAAACAAATCACAGACATGAGACTTTTTGAATGAAATGCATGGGGGTCTAATGAAGGCTGGGATATTCAGGCAGAGATACAGCATGAAGCTCTGGGAGAGGCAGGCCTGAAAAACTTTTAGCTTTAAACCTACCAATTATAAGACAGCATTGTCTGTTAGGTCAAAAAAAGGTCTAGGGCACTGTCAAAGTGTTCTATGATGTTGAGGTTGCATATCATTTACTACTTTCCTCAGGGTGCCGAGACATGAAGAGGGCCACTCTGCCCTGACAGTGCTCGTGGTCTGCATCCCGTGGGGTGGGACAACCGAGCCCCAGCCCCAGCAGCCCCCAGAGGGCACAGGGAGGACAGGAGGAGCTAGTCCAGCCAGCGGTCCTGGCTCAGAACTTGAATTCTATTTCTGACTCTGACACCATGCAATTATTTGTCCTTCATGTCCTGATGCTTTCCCAGCTATAAAGAAGGAGCAGTCACTGTCATGATCAGCTGTATGAAATCGTTCAAAAGGTTATCGAGGGGAGAAGAAATTCAAAAGCAGGATGGCCAACGCTACCTGTGCCAGGATGGTGCTAACACCCTCTCACGTAAATCCACTGAAAACCACAACTCTATTAAGCTGCTTTTCTAAAAATGCTCCATTTATTTTTCTATTTACAACAATCACTTTAATAGCATCTTTTTTTCCACGTCACAAATTCCCAATTTGCCAAGATTACTTCTAATTGGTTTCCTGGTTCTTTTCAAATACTGGAAAAGCGAGGGGGCTCTAGAAAGCTGCACAATGTTTTTTAAATCTCTGGTTAAAGTAGCAGAGGAAGGTCAGAGCTGTTTCTCTGAAGTAAATGCGATTTCAGTGTTAGCGTTAAGAAAGGAGATTCCACCCTCATAGAGAGTAGGGGCCCAACCCTCTGAGGGGATAGAAATTCCTGCAATCAGTATGGCTGGCAAAGGACTCCAAAGCTTCTCAAACCGCCCCCCCAACCAAAAAAGCCCTAAAGGTACACACATCTCAAGAGGAACCCCAGGGGTGATCCTAGAAAATGCTGTAATGGTTGGGCTTGGTGGCTCATACCTGTAATCCTAGCACTCTGGGAGGCCGAGGCGGATCACTCAAGGTCAGGAGTTTGAGACCAGCCTCAGCAAAAGCGAGACCCCATCTCTACTAAAAATAGAAACAAATTAGCTGGACAACTAAAAATATATAGAAAAAATTAGCCGGGCATGGTGGCGCATGCCTGTAGTCCCAGCTACTCAAGAGGCTGAGGCAGGAGGATTGCTTGAGCCCAGGAGTTTGAGGTTGCTGTGAGCTAGGCTGATGCCACAGCACTCTAGCCCGGGCAACAGAGTGAGACTCTCTCTCAAAAAAAAAAAAAAGAAAGAAAGAAAATGCTGTTAACAACCCAACCAAGGGGTGACTCCAGAATCACATCTGAAAACAGCAGTGTGACCTTGAACTTAAATATTCAGACACTCAACCACCTTGAAAAACATGTAGAAAGTGTTGGCATCTACATTAACATCAAGGAAGTTCTCTGGACCCAGAAACTACTCACAGTGGTGACTAAGTGTTCAGCATAATGAAGACTGAATAACCATCTGACTTTGAAAAAATTCCGAACCTTCAAGGCTGCCAGGTGCCCAGATACACCTTTCAACTATTCACATGAAATTTTTAGATTTAATGAAAGTGAGGACCAGGTAAATGAAAAAGTGTTAATTCTGAAGACCTTGCATGTGCTACAATCAATTACCGGGATGGCCATTTGGGGCCCTAATGTTCTTGTGACTTACATAACCAGGCATCTAACTACACAGTGGGCAGCCCTTTTATTCTCTGCCCACAAATCTCTGCTTAGTCTCAAGATCCTGTTAGATAACATGGTATGTGATAGCTCAGTTTAGTTATCACAGAAAAACAAGCAGCCCTTAAATCCAAAGCCTGGCTTTATGACCAGTGTCTGGTGTGGGCAAGTCACTCATCTCTCTGTGGCTTGTTCCTTCCTCCAAAGAATGCAATATTAATCTAATTCTACTAGTTTGCTGTGAAGTGTGATGGATTATAAGAGACTGGAAAATATTTTGCAAATATAAATGCCATAGAAACACAAAGGAACAGCAATCAGTGATAGCAATTCAAAGAAACTTGAGGTGCTGTGGGGTTTAAACTGAAAGAGAATTTAGTCATTCCGGAATCTTGCTCAGGTAGGGCAAGATTGCTTAGAAAAACAAAGACAGCCTAGAGTCACGATTTAAGCCTACTTGAGCATAGGAGATATTCCGCCTCCCATAACTAAGGATAAACACGCTGTTGCTTAGCACAATTCATACAATGTTATTGCACAGATAGAAAGGGGATGCAAGAAGGTCTGTGATCTAGGAATCCAGAACGCTGCCAAGTCTTCATCTTTTCCAGATTTGTCACAAGCATTCACATTGCTGTTCAGAGAACAAAGAGCGTCGTTAGCATATCTTAATATCCTTTTAGTAGATGTTCAGAACATCAGTTTTTGCTGATGAGGGGCAAAAAGTATTTTGCCCATGCAATTTTTTTTTAAAAACTTATTACTAAGGGATAATTAAAATAATGGGAAATATTCGAATCAGGACTTGGTTCATAGTACACCAGGTTCAAAGAGTCTTAAAATTAACTCTTATAAAATGGCAGATCCCATTGTATCCCACTGCAAAAGGAAGACTCACAACTGGTTTCCCAGGCTTTTATGTGTCTGTACGCATACATATTATCAATCAAAAACCCAAAAATGAACTTGGTAGCCTCTAATCCTGATTTATTCACCTTTGCCATCACCCAGAGAAGCCAGCACCCAGCAAGTGCTCCTGCATTCACACACACAGAGCTAGTACCTACTCAAATTTTCAATACTTCCAAGCTTAAACTGTGATGATCTGTCATAAATAAATTAAACCTCAACAGTACCAAAATGCTGCTTTTAACTTCAGTTCTACAGATACTTGATAAAGACAAATGTAATTACCCAAAGACCCAATTAAGGGGGAAAAAAGAGAAGTAGTCTTTTTGTCCATTGACTCACCCCAACAAACTCTGGCTGCAAGCAGGATTCAGAATGTCTTTCTACCCAATGCCTTAGTATAACTACCAGTCTCAGGCCTACAAATAAGTCAAGAGTATTCCTAAATACTGTCACCACCACTACCTGAACATTCTAAGAAATTATGGTCAAAGTAACAGAGAAGTGGGGAGCTTTGTTTCGTGTTCTGGACGGTGCTTGGAACACAGTGACAATCAATAATTTTTGTTGAATAAGATCTTATTTTTCGGGCTGTCTGGGACAGATCAAAAAGGAGAACAATCAGATTTTTTTTTCTTCTAATTTTATCAAGGCTCTCAACAAGTTGTAAACCAGATATTTTTAATAGAAAAAATTTTTTAAAAATTGAGAAGCTAAAATTGTGTACCTATTCAAGTTCCAGGCTTTTAAAAATTATTATTATCATGTCAAACTTAACTACAAAACCTCTAAATGTTAAGAAAAACTCTGTAATCTTGCCAAAAAAAAAGAGAGAGAGAGAAAGAGAGAGAGAGAGAGAGAAAGAAATACCTTGCAAAAACAACAGGCAACCTCACAGCTGAGGGTATCTAAAAATAGAATCAGGCTAATGGATGACACTTTAAGTGGGTAGGTTAAAGATGGTTCTCCCAGCACTTGAAAAGATAGTCTTATCCAGGTCTGGTTTTAATCAGAAATTCTGAACCGTGAATTTCAGGCTTCAACAGCCAGGCAGAGACTGACTTCCATTTATTCCATGAGCTGTTCAGAATACAGAGAGAAAGGTGATAAGCTCTGAGGCCATGTAATGGGGAAAAAATGCTTTTCAGGGTTTTCAACAAAGCCAAACCTAGCCCCAACTAACTTCAGTTTGAGGAATAACAACGTCCTTTATATGTGGAATCTCTCCTGTAACTTCCAGAAAGAATGGAAGATATGGAATTTGGAAAGAGGAAACAGCTAATAAGGCTACTTGTTATAGGGAAAAATCTGTGCTCCAAGGGAAAACCTGTTCATTGTCTATAAGCAGCACTTCTAGGCTCTTCTACAATTCTGTATGTCATAGACAACGATAGCAATGCAAAGTAATTCTGTCTACAGACATGAAAATGAATTCTGTCCAGTACAGGGACAACCCACATCTTTATAGAAAAAAGTCTGCCTTCATTTGAGCATTCTTTTCATTATTCCTGATCTATAAATGTATCTATTCTTCAGATGCTCTTCTGGAATTGGTTATAAAGCCTCACCAGTTAATGAGTTAAATCACATCTTTAACACATATTCATCTTTATATTTGTATGGCAGTCATGATTTTACATTTGAGAATTTTAACACTTAGTTTGAGTTTTTCTTCTAAAAAGAGGTCAACATTCCAATATGCCAAAATATTCACTATTCTGATCTAAATGTTATTGATTTCTGTGATATTATGATATACACATTGGTTTTTGTCCATGGTTCCTGGCTCGTCACTCCCATAGCCCTTGTCACAGTCTTTTGTTGTAACGCTGGGGTGCTTCAGGCCTCAGAAGCAGACATCAGAAAACAGGTTCTCTCTGACCTTCTCCTGCCCTCCTTTCATCTGCTCCTTTTTCTCCCCAGATAGGACTCTAATTTTGCCCCTGCCCTTCTGCCTCGGAGCTGGCCATCAAGAAAAGACATTCTCTGACCTTCTGTGTCTGACTGTATGTCCTAAGACCCCGATTTCAGAAGAGGGCCTGCCCCATAACCTGGAGGAAAGAACGGTACACAGAGGCCAAGAAGAATCTGGATGGACAGGCCTTGCTGGGTTTCCCAACTCAGCCTGTCAGTATTAGCTCATGCCCTTTTTGTCCAGTTACATTTCCACATGGTTGTCTATGCTCCAATCATATCTATTCAATGAAATCTCCATAAAAGGCCCAAGAGGATGGAGTACAGAGAGCTTCCGGGAGAGCTGACCACGGGGAGGTTTCTGAAGGGTGGTATTCCTGGCGTGGGCATGGAAGCTCCGCGCCCTTTCCCCCACACCTCACCCTATATATCTCTTCATCTGTAAACCAGTAAACACAAGTAAGTGTTTCCCTGAGTTCTGTGAGCTACTCTAGCAAATTAACTGAACCAAAAGAGGGGGTTGTGGAAACCATAATTTGAAGCTGGTCAGTGAGAAGTTGCGGAGGACCAGACTTGCAACAGGTTGTCTGAAGGATGGTTAGTCTTATGGGACTGAGCCCCCAACCTATAAGGATCTGACAGCGTCAACTGAAATTGGAGGACATCCCAGTGTGGAACTGATTACTGTGGAACTGACTGCTTGCTTGGTCACAGAGGTCTTCTGTGTTGATTGTTGTGGTGTGAGAGAGGAGGAAAAAGTTTTCAGTTTTTTCCACAATTCTGCTGATGATAAATAGTAATTAATACACAGCAATGATGCATAGAACTAACTGAAGTCCATCATATGCTGATCCTATGTTATAGTATGCTTCCTTTGTCCCGTGAAACTAACAACTGTCTTAAGGCTTACCACATTCCTTTTTTATGTCAAATTCTCCATTTAAACCCCAATACATGTCCTTATGTTCCCTCTTAGACTGATCACCATAAATAATACTGGATTTGCGTTGAATTATTTAGCATTTTTCTCTGTCTCATAAAAGAGCTTACATTTATCAAGAAGCTAAAGTATTTCCATCTGTTAATTTCCTCCCTGCTGAAAAAAATTTCCTACAAACATTTTATTACCACTTACAGGAGTCCTTATTACTCATTCTCCTAAGGCTTATTTTTCCACGGCAACTACTTATCTTCACCTCTCTATAATCCGCAAGGTGGAGTTAAGCAACATAGCAAGGACATCATGCATTTCTGAGCTGTGGATTCCTGATGCTAGCCAAGCTAGCTCTATTTTAATTCCAAGGGTTGTTTTAAAATTCTTGAAACAAGATTTTACTTATTTAGAAAAGGATACAGCATTCTCTCTTCTGAAAAAGGGTTATTAACAAATGATCTCAAGGAAATCCCCCATGTTAGCCGTTAAATTCAAAAGAGTTAAGACTAGAACTATGAAGATTCTTTTCAAACTATTTTAGGGCTGGAAGCATATGTTAAGCTAACCAAATCAAATATCTTTGGAATCAATGTCTAAGTCATTTTTACTCTAAAAGGTTAAAAAAAAAAAATAAAGTAAAAGGTAGTAAGCGGAAAGAAAGACAGCAAAGCTATTGGTGCCTGGTCATCTGAGCGTAAAGATTTTCTGAGCCAGGATCCTGACTTAGCTACTAGCTGGATGTTCTGTGGGGTCACACCTGCCTCCCCCACACTGGCACAAACTACGTGGAGAATTCCTTGGAGGACTTTCTGGTAAGCAACCATATTAAGCCTTACATATGATTGATCCTGAGCTATGCTTCCCAAAATAACTTGTTCCCTTGGAGCCTGGGTAATTATGTGCAAGACGTGGCTCTGTGACAGGGCATACCCAACTGTTGCTCCGTTTTAGGCAAGAGCAGCATTTATTGTACTTTCCTCATTCTCTTCTTGAGGATGAATTCAAGCTCAAAGAAAAGCACACTGATGTTTCCCCCCTCAGCCCATCCAGCAACTGGGGAAGCAGCTTGTACTACGCAGACAGCAAAATAAATATTCTTTAATTTAAGTTCACCATACTGCTACTATTTTCGGGGACCCAAATAAATGGCTGCCTACACACAGGGATGAAAGCATTCATTTAGAATGAAACAGCTCTCTGTAATACACCACATTCTCTGCATCGGTGTCCCGGACCAGAGCACAGTTCTAAGTAAGGAACAGCCCACAGTCAGGTACATCTATAGCTTTCCCCTACATACGGGGGAAACTCTGGTTAACATATGGAAGAAAGGCAGGGAGCCTGGGCATTTCCAAAGTTCCTGCCAACTCCACACCGGTGGGAACCAGAATGGGATTTCCTCCATCAAGAGTTCCTGACTCAAAAGTTTTCATGAAAATAAATAATAAAGCCTTTGCATCCTTGGCCATTTCAGACGATTAAATATACTGGTATGAAATACATAAATATATGCTTCTAGACTATAGCATAAAGCCATCTACAAGGTACCTGGAAGAATGTGAATACTTGTTTTCTCTGGGTTATGACTTTTTAAAATGTCTTCCCTATATAGTCTATGATGAACATGTATTTCTTATGCAATCATTTAAAAATATATCTAGAAAAAGTAATTTGGGAAAGTATTTACAATTTGTTAGTATAGATTCATAAACTATTTTCTTTGCCCTTCCCTGGTTGTCTGTAATTACGCTAGGTAGCTTTAACTTCATTAATCCTCCATATTTCTAACTGGGAGAGAAAATTACTTAAATTGGATATATTTTGGATATGAATTGGATATATAATCCAGCAACCTTAGATTTCTGAAGTTAATTGCTTAATGAAGTGCTACTTCAAGATTTGTTAAAGTTTTGCATTAAAATCCCTGTTTTGACATCACATTTTAAAATCCTAATGGCAAAGGTATGCCCTGTCCAAGTCCTAGGACTGCAGAATAAAATCCTTTGGAGTCCTTAATATCTAGTTACCCAGATACCAGTACCAGTTACAGCAATAGAACCCACTGTCACATACCAGGTATTTCTAACACCTTTTTTCCTGCTTTCCTACCAAGTCCTTAAAGGACTCTAATGGTGACAGCCCCACCTGTGTCTCATTATAGAAATAAGGGAAAATGTTATATTAAACATGACTTTATCACACAATAAATATATCTGCATTTCACTCCCAGATTTTCAGGTGCCTGATCACAGAAATAAATTCTTATAATTTTGAGAAAAGACAAACTATCAGAAGAACAAATCCAGACACCTGACTTTGGTAACTGGTTGAGATAATTAAATAATGTTAACTCTTGGTTTTTCAGATGTGCAAAATAAGTGTCATTAACACCTAGTCCATACTAATACCAAATTGTCTGAAGTATAAGTATATACAATATTTATAAAACTATATACATAGCTTATAAAATACCAAAAGTATAACAGTGACGCACATTTATTTCAGAGGGCAACCTGGCTCCTAAGAGGCCTCCACTGGCACCAGTGATCCCATATCCCTCCAGTCACTGGGCTTACTCCCACAGCTGTCTGCAAAGTTTGGTCTTCTAGAAGATTCATGAACTAGATGATTCAGAATTACTAGACTCTTGGTATATAACATTTATGAAAGTATTAGAAATCTCACTTCACCAATATTTGCCTTTTTAAAGTTCAGAAACAGGCCAGCAATTTGAAAAAAGGCATCACGACCCTATGTATAAATTACTTGGGTGCCAACGTCATTCTAACCTTTCCATGAGGTTGTCTTGCGTATCTCCTCAGAACAGGGTGACCACAGTTTGTAGTCTAAACTGGGCCACTTCTGGGAGTCAAAGTAGGTGCTATTGATAATTCCTCTGGGACAAAACAGCAATGAACTGTGATCATCCCAGGCAAACCTGAATGTAGGGTCACCCTACCTCTGAAATCATTCCAACCTCCTTTGCCATTTCATTTGATAGAATTCCTGAGATATGAAGTGACTTGCCCAAGGTCATGGGGCTATTGTGCTGCTCCTCCCACTATCTCTCATCTTTTAGGGTTAAAATCAATATTGTAAAGAAGGAGGTGGCCCAGAACTGCCATATGCAGGCAGCACCCTCCCGTGCCAACACTCTTCTGGGGCTACCCTGGAAACTCCTATGTCTAGGAGGGTGACGGCCTGCTCTGTGCCTAAATAAAATCCCCGGAAGCAGTCTTGGCAAGACAGCCCCTAAAAATAACCTTTCCTGAAGAACCCTTTCAATGTCTGTTCTGCTCCTTCCTCTGGCTGTACTCTGGGGGTGGTGGAGGAAATAAAGATGCAGAAGTATCAAATTCAGCATCCTCAGACAGTGTTCCTACCTCCCGACTCAAACTCAAGCTCACCACTCAGAGCAATGGTCAGAGAAGTGCAGACAGGACTAGCTCAACGAACTGAAAGAGGGTTGGTTTATAGGCTCAGTTTGCAGGACAGAGATGCGCCTCATATTTGACATACATCCCACAGTACCGACTTTACACATGGGCACACACTGTGGTTAACCACAGGTATTTGCAGGATATTAAAAGCCTCACCATCCTCTTCTCCTATTGAGTCTGAAATTCACCAGAATTAGACAAAAGGGTTATTGTCTCAGAGAAGTCACCTTTAAAATATGGGTGATCCATGGAAAGGCATGTCTCAGGAATCTTTAGTTTTTAGCAATAGGCAATTATGATGTTAAGGGCATGAGAAATCATTAAGAGAATTTGTAGTCTGGGGGGCATTGGGAGAAATCATTATCTTACAAGTGGAGCAGGCAGCAGGCCTCAGGGCCTGGGGGTGGAGGGGATCAGGAAGTGTGGGGCTTTAGGGAGGAGAAAGGATTCCCCCCAAACAGGGGAAAGCAACAAGTCAGTACTCATAGGCCTACTTTGCAATTGTGCTTTCCCCCAGTTTCCTATCATAATAAAGCACCTGTTAACCATTAAAACTTTTCCTTTTAGAAGTTGACATCCCCTATTCATGAAATGTGGCTCTTCCATGGTCAGTTAGGTTCTGAGAAACTCATTATATTATCTCTGCTTTTATATATGTTTGAAATTTCCCATAATAAGAAGTTAAATTTTTAAAAAGCAGGATTTTTAAAAATGTAAAATGAGTTCTGCCATTTCAAAATGAGTTAGGCCCAATCCCTATGGAGCTCTGACCTTAGAGCATGTTCCTATAGACAAAGACACAGCCCCGGTAGGAGGATAACTCTAATCTACACTCTTGCCTCTGAAAGTCTCATTTTCTAGTTCCAAAAGCGTGTTGACTCAGATGCTCAGGCATCCTGAACTCTGGCTTCTTTTGGAACCGAGTCAGACATACCGGCATTAATTCCAAAGATGTGCCCTTCGTGGCATGTCCTCTAAAACTCCGAGAGGCTTACTTGGCTTTTCCTGTGGTCTCTTTCTTACTGCTTTGGCATTTCTGTTGACAAAGCAACTGCTAGGGCTTGACTTGAGAAAACCTTTGATGACAGTATGTACCACAAGATACCATTCAGTTTTCTCATTCTCATCAGATGTATCAGTTTAGAAACTAAAAATTCACAGACACACACACATCCTTCCCACAAAGGCAGGGGGTTTCTGTTAAGTGAACAATTAGGAATGCTGAATCCTCGCTTCTGATCTAAGTAAGCTGTTGGTCACTGATCCGAGCAGAAAGCAACAAAAACAGAAAAAGTTTAGTAGTTAGAAACATGCCCTTAGAGTTAAGCAGCCCAGATCTGAATTCCAACTCTACTATTTACAGACCAAAAATATGTAATAAAATAATTAGCAACTCCATATTTTATAAAATTTCTTAATTGTGAGATAGAACCATGTCTTCATAAGCTAGATAAAATTCTGTGTACATTCTTCCAGCTACCACTTTCCCATCTTCCACCACTGTTGCACAAGTTACTCAACTTCCCTAGTTAAAAAACGAAGATAATAACATTCATCTTTCAAGATGGTTGTGAAGATGAAATAAAATAATACATAAGGTTAAAAAGTGCATGGAAATTCTCAATAATAGCAGCTTCTCTGCATTATACAGTGAATAGTTTGGGATGCTAGAAATAATATACCAAAATATCCCTTTTTTTAATTCACTGGCAAAAATCCATACATTAAAATACCACTTTTACTGCCTGATTGGAATTTTTTTTTTTGGTTTTGATGTTATGTTAAAAAAAAGTAAAACATGCTTCTGCTCTAAAACCTAACACAAAAAGCCAAAGTATGCCATAAAATATTCAGCCACCTCATATTTCATAAAATAACAATAACAGAATAGAAATATTATAGTCTATAAAATGTAAAACTCGTAGTTTGCATTTTTCTAACTAACATCCCTCTCCCTACATCCTAGCCCAACCTGATCCTCACTTAAGGCTCCTGCCTCTCCTCAAAAATGTGTATGTTTCAAAACAGAAAATTATTCTTCTCTATAAGTAATCTCTAGGCTGGTTACAATTCTGCACATGTCTTTTACCATTTTGTGACTGCTATTCCCCAATACCCCAAAATATCTATAATATTTTTCAAAAACCTTGAAACAAAACACCTAAATGAGGACAATAATTCATTTCATTTCCTTAATTTTATAAATGATAAGGTAGAAAAAGAAAAATCTATCTTGGAGTTAAATTCTACATTTGGTATGTTATGATGAAACAAACTGTATTTTTTTTTTTTAGGAATCCTCACAAATTTTCAATAAAGTCTTCCTTAATAAGGCCTATCACTGACCATTACAAGTGCAGAAGGATTTCTTACCACAGACTTGAGCACACCACCATAAATGACTTTTCACAGTTTTTCGCTTCCTTTGAAAATAAATATAACTCATCTCATGAGCTAAAAGATATTCCATTCAACAGTGCCAAAGCCCTGGGATTTCTGTTCTAGCAACTAAACCAGCTCAAAATGCCAGATTCAGGCTGACTGGCAAAGTTCCAACAGAGTACCAAGGTAAGACTTCTCCAGAAAGAAAAATCAAAGGCAACTTGACAGTTCAAGTGGTTCCAAGTTGTCTAATACATGCACATCTTCATCCAGAAAAGCAAGGCTTCCATGTTCAGCTAACGTCACCACTTCCCCTAGGAGTCCTCTATTCTTAGCTCACTTTAGTGCCTTCTGGGTTGTTCCTTTTCCACTTTACTCATCTAGAGTTTCAAACATTGCCTGCCTGTATGCAGATAACTTTTACAACTGAATCTCTAGCCTGGACCTTTTTCCTTTATATTTCCATTGGGTATCAAGTGCTCAATCCAAATCCCACATTTAACTTCTACAAAACCCAAGAGCCCCCTTACTTTTTCAGACAAATACCAAAGACATTAGAGATAAGGCTAGAAATGATTAAAAGTCAACTTTACAGTCTAGCTATTTTGTAGTATTGGTCAAAGGCCTCAAATACAGTGGGACAATAGTGGTAAAGTGGCTTTATTGAGTTGAAACATAAGAAATTGCAATTTTGGGAGGTCAAAATGGTCAGCACCAAGAATTTCACATGGTTTTTACCTTATATACAAAATATCTCAAGATTTTCATAATGGGCAATGAGATAACCTACCTTCTAAAAATAATTAGTTATCTTTACATCTTGTCTGACTAAACAAACTAACGATGATTCCATATGACTTTAGAAGATTTGATTGCCTTTGCAATTTCAATTATAACTACCTATGCAAAACTCAATCATAGCTTCATATTAAATACAGCTCACATTACTCCAAAATAATCTCATATTCACCTATTTATCCATTTGGGTCTCATGATCACTCAAAGAATGAGTCTTTTCTAAGACAGCATGCGTTTTATGAAAAGGTAGTAATGGGTACTAATAAGAATCTACTTGCAATGTGTAGTAATTTCTAAAGACTATGACTAACACATTCACCCCCTTGCAAAAACATGACAAATCCAAGTTATGCTTATTGGTCTAGGACTTGGCAGGTATTGAGACTGTGTACGCTGCTTCTTCCCCGATCACACTCACTCTTTACAATCACTTGCATCTATTCTCCATTTTCCAATTCTACTACTGGATGTTGTAGCTTCGAAAAAAATTTTTCCCCATGTTTTATACACAAAACCATAAATTTAAATTTATATTTATCTGAATCATAAATGAATTTGGGATTTATTAAGTGGGTGAAGGTTCTCAATCTGGAAAAAACAGTCATTTCAAATCACATTTAGTTTACTAGACATTTTTTTCATAAATATGGGGACACATTTTATTATAATAAATCTGTATATATGGGTTTTTTTTAATTCCGCAAGCTCTAAATTCCAAAGTATTATTATTTTTTTAATGAGAAGCTTATCTTTAAAAGCTCAGTCTTAAAACAAGAAGCAAGTCAGAGAACTATCATTTTGGAGACTTGAGAAAATACTCTGAGAAAACATTTTTTTTAAAGCCTTAAACGAGTATGAGTTGGCGTTAACACATTTAGCTCAAGGCATTATAAAGCTGGTCACAAAGTTTTTACTTGTTAAAATGAAATTTTTTAAATTAAAAAATTAAACTAAATTTTTTTAGGAATATGATTCATAATTTTTTCATTCAACAAAAGTCAGCGTGGACTCTGTGCAGACCCAGTGGGGCCACAGGGAACTACAGAGAAGAGCTCGTGTCATGCTCACAGCACCTGTAGGGGAGACAAGAACATGGTGACCCATGTTCTGGAAGGCAGGCCTCTCAGACTAGGAGCTGCACAGGGAAGAACTTCTAAGACGGGAGGAGGAGGTAGGGTCTGTATATGAAGCAAAAGCAGCAAGTCAGACACTGTGAGGGACCACCAACAGGTTCAGATCTTAGGGAACCTGCAGGGGGTGGGGGATGGAAGAGATGACAGGGCTAGCTCAGGCCTGGCCTCACAAACCACTGTAAGACATTTTAACTCAAAATGACCACATTTGGCCAAGCGAGGTGGCTCACGCCTGTAATCCCAGCATTCTGAGAGGCCGAGGCGGGCGGATAGCTCAAGGTCTGGAGTTGGAAACCAGCCTGAGCAAGAGCGAGACACCGTCTCTACTAAAAATAGAAAGAAATTAATTGGCCAACTAAAAACATATAGAAAAAATTAGCCAGGCATGATGGTGCATGCCTGTAGTCCCAGCTACTTGGGAAGCTGAGGCAGAAGGATCTCCTGAGCCCAGGAGTTTAAGGTTGCTGTGAGCTAGGCTGACACCACAGCACTCTAGCCTGGGCAACAAAGTGAGACTCTGTCTCAAAAAAAAAAAAAAAAAAAACCAACATGACCACATTTAATTTAATTATCATCATTATTAACACTGAAAAAAATATGGTGGCTCCTAAAAAAGGCAGGTTAGCAACTGGTACAATTGTAAGAGAAAAAGAAGGAAGTTTTTGTAAATTTTTTTTATTTAATCCAAATGATTTTCAAGTTTCTACAAATAGGGTAAATGTAAATATAAAGCATTAAACCCTTATTGGTGAATAATGTATGTATTCCCATTCTAAGAACTATAATAAATGAGTGAAGTTGAAATAAAGTCATTAAAGTTTATTATATAGTCAGTGGTTTCATAACAGCTTTCTTGTATTTATCAATTAAATCAAATAAAAATGATTAAGAATGTGTTTTCAGTTAAAAAAAAAAAAAGGTTTAAATTCTCTCCTGAAGACAACAAAGAACCACAGAGACAGTTTAGGCAGGAAAATATCACGACCAGACTTGTGTCTTACAAAGATCCTTGCCAGCTTCACAGAGAAAAGCCTGAAGACAAGTATGGTCTGTGGAAGGTGACAAAACAGGAGGCGGCCACCCTCTTCTACACAGGGAGTGCAAAATGCCTGAAGGCACAGGAGGAGGAGGAGGAAGGGGCAGGGGCCCATCGGACCCCATGGGAGCCGGTGACCGACTGGCCTGGTGTGGAGAGAGGGTAACTCCCAGGTTTCTGGCTTGGGCGCCTGGGAGCAAGTTGTCTCCCTTCACCATGACAAGGAGCCACGGCGGGTGGGGGAGGCGCCTGGTAGATACTCTCTACTTCTTTCTGCCAGCCTGGTTGAATTGGGTGCCTCTCCTCTGTGCTTCTCACGGACCTTTTCTGTCTCTTGAAGTGCTGTAAGCTCCTTAAGGGCCAGGGTGGTGTCAACTCAACTGGCCCCCAACCCCTCCCCTAGAAGGGCTATAATAAATGTTTGCCAAATGAATGAAAGAATGAACCATCATGCTTGTGCTCCATTTATATTTTGCTCCTCAATGGGGCTTCAGGTAAGAACACCTTCTAGTTTCTCATCTAGAAAACTGTGGAGAGGGAGTGTGCGTGTGTATGCGCGTGTACGCGTGCGTGCTTGTGTTCAGACGTGTCTATACAAAAAATTCTCCTCAGACTTCTTTAGAAAGACCAAATTCTTGCACTTAAGATTTTCCTCCCTTTGAAATTTGTCTCGCATAGTAGTTAGCAAGCTTTCCTCCCCATCTTTGCTTTCCGTGCTCTCAGGAAGAATTAGTCCCGTTCCCAGGGAAACGGTGGTAGAATTCTGACTGTCCTCCAACGTATTCCGTGTGAACTCCTCTGCTCGTCATGGGAGCGCCCCCGCCCACTCCAGAGCTGCGCCTTTTCTGTAGGTGTCTCCCAGCTGCAGCAACCGACTGCAGTGCTTTCTGACAGTTTTCTGAGGCTTTGCGTTAATTAAGTTTCCCAGCTAAGAGTTATATTCCTTCTCCCACGCTCATGGAAAATCTTATTTGGGGCTCAAGTTTTTTACTTGGTGAATCTGGCTGAAGGCATAGGGCGACCCCAGTACATATCACAGTGCCCCGGACAGCAGGCAAAGACAAAGAGTGATTTTGCTGCCTTGTAACTCCTGCACCTGGGAGTCCCCACAGCAAACCACGTGCATATTTATAACTGTCCCTCTGGGTGTGGAGGCTTCTTAGGGCTCACACAAGATTCTGCCTCTCCCTCTTCCTTTACACTCCTGCCCATCAAGAACTTTCTCTGGCCACCTAAGGTTATCTGAAACTCCAGCCCCCCACTATGCAATGGCACCTTCGCCACCAGACTCATCACCTCAGCAGGGTGGCTCCTTTCCCTGCACTGAATAATGACACATCCTGTAAATATTTAGCTTCCCATCTAGAAACAATCTCCCAGCAGATAAACAGACTGTCCTCATTAGTTTGTTTGTTACTCGTCAATATCACTTGTCTTGAATTTGAAGTCCAGGAGCTCTAATGGGGAGAATGGTATCTACTTAATTGGATTTATACAACAGCCTACCGTGGAACAACATGTGGTTATTTAATACTTTTTATAATCCCTCCTGATCACTCTCAAATTGATGCCTTCCTCGCCCTTGTTCTAATCCTCACCACTTTATCTGTATAGTTCCATAATGGGCTTCTGCCTGAGTCCCTCAGCCTCAGGCCCCCGCCTACTCGGATTTATCCTGAAAACAATACTAGTACGTTAAGCATGGCTTTTCCTAGCTCAGAAAACCTCAGAAGCTCTGTGCACTTTGGAGAACAGAGTCCACTCTTACCCTGGTATCCCAGACCCTGTTATAACCTGGCCCTGTTTTATCAATCCCACTTTGCCTATAATTTGAATAGGTATCTTTGGCTTCTGTTAAACCTATCTCCTCTTTACCCATCCTCGAGCTACTGACACATCCAAGAATACAGAGCTAGGCTTCGGGAGACCTGAATCCAGGTCTGGCTACTTTGATTACTTTCTCTTTCTATACTTTCCTCTGAACTTGTTCCCCCACCTTTGGATCAGAGGGTGAGTGACGGTTCCTGTGAAATACTGGATGTAAGGATGCTTCCACGGCGCCAAAAGGGTAGGTAAACACTTACTGTATTACACCTACCACTCCTTCCTCCCTCCCCCGCAAAAACCACGCACAACGGGTTTTCACACTATTTCTCTAGCCAGTAATGTTCTGCTTCCCTCTTCTCTCCATTCAGCCCATATTCAGTTATTACTCAAATTAAGTCTCAAGTTCTACTCCCTTATAAGCACTTTCCTCATTATTTTTCACCCACAATGATTTTCCTTATTTGGCCTTCTACAATTTTTATTCTTTTTTTTTTTTTTTTTTTTTTTGAGACAGGGTCTCACTCTGTCACCCAGACTATAGTGCAGTGATGTCATCGCAGCTCACTGCAACCTCCAACTCCTAGGCTCAAGCAATATTCCTGTCTCAGCCTCCAGAGGAGCTGGGACTATAGGCACATGCCACTACACCTGCTAATTTCTTAATTTTTTATAGATGATTTTCGCTATGTTATAGAGATGTATTTTTGCTATGTTACTCAGGCTGGTCTTAAACTCCTAGCCTCAAGTGATCCTCGTGCCTCGGCCTCCCAAAGTGCTAGGATTACAGGCATGAGCCACCGCGCACAGCCCAAATTTTACTCTTTATATAAGCATCTGGCACTTATTATTCAACAATTTCTTAAGTTCTAAATGTTCTAGGGTGTAAATCCTGTCTTTAAAATTACACTAGGGAAGGGGGAATGGGAAGCTAGTGTTTAATGGGTAGAGAGTTTCAGTGAGGGATGATGGAAAAGTTCTGGAGATGAATAGTGGTGATGGTTGTGTAATAATATGAAAATAAGTAATACCACTGAATTGTACCCTTAAAATGGTTAAAATGATAAATTTTATGTTATTGTGTATTTTATTGCAATGAAAAAAGGTACATCAAAGTCACTAAGGACCAAATCTCATGCTTCATCAACCCTCACAAGTCCAGCATAGTGCTGATTACTATTAGACCACCCAATAAAATCATCAAATACTTGCTATACACAGATAATAATAACATCTGAACATTTACAGATCATTTTACACTGTATAAAGCCTCTTCACCATAAATCAGCTTAACCATTTGATCCAAACAAAAACTTATGAGATAAGGAAGACGGCCATTAATCTCCATTTTCTAGAAGAAGAAATTGAGACTTGAAAGGTCTAGTGAGTCCACCGCAATCAAACAGAGAATACCAGGCAGAGCTGAGATTCACCTGGGTCTCATGAACCTGAGAAATCTCATGAGCTTATTCTTAACTGTTCATCTTAATGGAACAAATAATTAGTGCTTTTGCTCTCTGGAAATATTCACTCAAGAGTATGCTTCGTTGGGCAGGAAAAGCCTTCACCTGTGTCCTTAATCAGCAGCTGTTCCCCACAGAACACCAGCAGGACAACTCGAAGGCTCCCAGGCTCTCTCCTGAACCCAGACCCCTGTGGGCAGCTGCCCCACACACACGTACCCCTCCATGCTGGCTGCCCTGACGTGGCCACCCAGCAGCCTAAATGTCAGATGGAAAGGAGGTGCTCCAAGGTGAACCAGGCCATCTAAGCTATGAAGCGTGCAGGAGAATTTGGATTTCTTTAGGGACTATTAAAACCAATCGGAACTCTCAGAAGAGTTTATCAGTCATCTAGCCATATACAGATTATGGATGTAAGGACCCTTTAGGTATTGAACGGTGTATTTCACTTCCTTAAAAAGGCCTGTTCTAGCCTCCCGGCATGGTTGAGGACAGCACCCTGGGCTTGTGGAGATAGCACACATTTTCAGCATTGCTGTTCTGACAAGTCACCTCCCAATTAGGCTTCCGTTGAGGTAAAGGCTCAGTGTGTTCCTTGGTTCCAGGAGAAACCTGCTTCTAGCACCGATGCTCTGGAAGTTTCAACAGTCCGCTGAAGCAAACCCAAGTTACTTGGAAATTGATATCCCTAAACTGTGTCCTATAAGGTAAAACAGTCTGTAGCTCCAGAGTGAGCCTCATTATTTCAGCCTTTTAAAATACAGTATCTGTAACACTGCAGGAGTTTTTCTTCAACCCATGGGCTGTATGAAGTAAAACACAATCTTCTTTATAGAAAATTGAAGTACTTCTAGCACTTTGAAATGCCTATTTATACTCAGGCTAAATCGACTACCTTCTGGATCACCTCCTCTTAGAGAAAGCACTACACTTTTACAAAGTCCTTCTGCAGCATGGCCATGCCACACCAGAGAGCAAGGATTACCATAGTCCATGAGACTCTCTGAACCGTAGATATAATTAGGCACCCCATCCATTATAACGCTACAGACGTCATCATGTGCTACCAGCATCTGTTGACAGATCTCATACCCGGCATATCACTGAAATGGCAAGTGTGGAGAAGGTAGCCCACAATAGAAACAATGGCATTTTATCCTTGTCCTGGTCCAACAGTTTGTCTCATAGGACATAAATAGAGGCCACTGCTCCGGCTGCCCTGAGCTCACAGTTCAATATTATTTTACTGACTTGAGCAGGTTCTATACCAAAAGTAGAAATAGAGAATCTTCCAGATCTTTTCAGGTCTGTGTCCTAATGTACTTTTGGGCTTTGTTCCCTTTGCATTGACAACATTCAAACTATCTTAAGGGAAAAAAATCCCCAATTCTCACTTTAAACTTGTTAGCATTATTTTGAACTAGGATCAAGAAATATGCCTTTTTAAAATAATATACTTTACTTCAAGTGCTATACAATTATAATAATGTAGTCAGCACAGGAATCCCAAACCTAAAATTACAATGTCATTTATCCAAAAATATTGCAAATACATTAAAAGATTAAATATGGCAGAAGACATGTCAATGTGGCCTCTGGAAATTGAATTAGTTCCATCCTGCTATTGTACTGTACTTTTTAAAAATTAACAGAAACCAGGTCGGGCGCAGTGGCTCACGCCTGTAATCCTAGCACTCTGGGAGGCCGAGGTGGGCGGATTGCTCAAGGTCAGGAGTTCGAAACCAGCCTGAGCAAGAGCGAGACCCCGTCTCTACTATAAATACAAAGAAATTAATTGGCCAACTAATATATATACAAAAAAATTAGCCGGGCATGGTGGCGCATGCCTGTAGTCCCAGCTACTCGGGAGGCTGAGGCAGGAGGATTGCTTGAGCCCAGGAGTTTGAGGTTGCTGTGAGCTAGGCTGACACCACAGCACTCACTCTAGCCTGGGCAACAGAGTGAGACTCTGTCTCAAAAAAAAAAAAATTAACAGAAACCACTGTGATTAGACTATTACTCTCAAAAATGATGGGCAGACTACCTGTCCAACTCCTTAGCTATTTTACTATTCCTCATAAGAAAAAAAAAAAGCAATCTTTAAACAAATACCTGGGAGTTTTTTGGTTTTTGTTTTTTTTTAATCCATAAAAAATGTAGTAATCAAAATTTGGGGAAATTTTTTTTTAAAAATCTGTCACTGCTAAAAATTAAAGTCACTTTTTAACTTCTTGCTGAATGATGATGCATCAACTAAAACCTGGTCCAGATGATACATTAGTAATCCTCAAGCCATGTGCTTCCTTTGCAGTAAGTCCTTTCAGACACTGCAGAAGGTTTGAAATTGTGTTTTCCTTTATAGATTCAACTTCTATTTATCGCCTCCATTCTCTTGTTTCCAAGAAAGGTAGGTATGGTAGAAGCCTCAGGAAACTAACGCGGAGATTGAAATGTAGCTAAATTAGAGCTTTAAAATAATAATAGTAAATGGTACTTTAAGAATGAGCGTAGACAAGAGACATCCTGATATAAAAATAGTGCTTGGTTATTTGATAATTATCCAACCATGAGACCTCTCTTTCCAGCTAACATTTTGTTGGGAGAGAAGTATGGGATAGGTGTCTTCCACCAGCATACCCTTATTCACCATATTCTAGCATACAGTCACCTGCAGTGGCAACTACCCCACAGTTCTCATGCACACTTATGGCCAAAACGGGTTATCCACTTAAAACCAGGCCCTTAGAAGGGAAATCCACCTTGTCCCACACCCATAAAAATAAAGGATAAAAAAAGCACAGAGTGCTTGGCTTTTGCTATGACCCTGTTATCATAAGGTTGGGTTAGCAGGTCTCTGTTGTCAAGCCTGGCCCAACCAGGCTCTGTGCCCAGTCAAACAAGAGGAGAGATCTGGCTTCGGGGTGAGCATCCCCTGTTTATTCTAGCCAAGAGGATCAAGAAGAAACCTTGAAATAGTGGAATGTTCCATTGGGCCCCCAGAGAGTGCCAACCAAAACGGGGAGGGAGCTTTTAGAAACTGGCTGACTCTTCCGTCCCTGTCCCGTGTGCTTACCTCAATGAACTATAAATAGAACGTGAAAGAATTATTACTTTATCAGTAAATGTCTAGTGTTCGTTCATACGACATCCCTCTCTAAGGGACCCAAAACATTCAATAAATGACTTTCGGGGACTCCAGGAGGCAGCCCTGTGAAAACTGGAAGGAAGCTGGTGCTCATCAGACCTGTTTCGTTTGGGAAGAGAGAGGCGAGGGGAAAGTGGACACAACGGGGCGGGAAGGTAGACCTCTGCGGCCAAGGTCACAGGCTCAAGGGGTCAGGAGCAGACCGGAGGCTCTTTCAGATTCTGGCCTCCCGAAGGACGGTAAGAGAAACAAAAACCCACTTACACGGTACTGCTCTCCCCTGAACATTTTTCGGTGTGTAACTCTCACGCTACCAACACACACGCGCGCGCACGCACACGACGCCCGGAGTCCTGCCCGTCCCCGGACGTGCTCCTCCTAAGGGGGCCCGGGGTCGCCGGCTCGCGGGACCGCACACCACCTCCACCGAGTCACACGCGCGCGGGCCGGCCCGCGACGGCGGCACGGGCCCCGGCTGACCTTCCTCTGCTGCTTCTCCCAGGCCGGGTCCAGGAGCAGGTCGCGGTCCCACTCCTCCTCCTGGATCATGTACTCATCCTCGTCGTACACGTAGTTGTACTGCACGCCGGGCTCGATCTGGTTCATGGCGCTCGCTGGCGGGGCTGCGGCGGGGCGCGCGGGCTCGGGCGACGGGCGGACTGGCGGGCAGGCCGACGGAGGCGCGGGGCTGGCGGCGGGCGGGCGGGCGCGGGAGGCCTTCGCGCGGCTGCTCTCGGGGCGGCACGCCTGGGCGCTGGGTCCGGGGCGAAGCACCAGCTCGGGCTGCGAGCGGCTGCCGCGCGCCGCTTAATAGCCGCGCCGCGCGTCACGTGGCCGCCGGGCCGCGCCCCCGCCCGCCGGGCCCCGCCCGCGCCGCCCGAGCGCTCGCGGGCCGCCTGGGGCTCCGCCGGCTGCCGGCCGCCCTGGCCCGACACCGAGACCGCCGGGGCGCGCGTGCGGAGGCCTCAGGGAACGTGCGGAGGGCGGCCAGCCGCGCCGGCCCACGCCGCCGCCCACCCGCGGCTCCCTCCGCCTCGCGGCCGCGGTGACCTGCGGGCGCCCCCGTCGGTGCCCCGAGTGGTGGGTGAACGCGGGCCGGGGGAGGGACACCTACGGGAGGGGTCCCGACCACCCCCGACACAGCCAAGTTGTCCAAATATCCTTTGCATAGTCACGTTTCCCACATATTTCCACATATTCTAGTCACTGAATGGAGATCTCTCTCTCTCTCTCTCTCTCTCTCTCTCTCTCTCTCTCACACACACACACACACACACACACACACACACACACACACACACGTAAAGTTTAAAACCTACAGAATCCCCTCTTTTCTTTCTCTCCTCTCTGCTCTCACCTGGGGAAATCAAGGGAAGGGACTTGGGTCAATCATGTTAAAATGTCAGGAACCAAACCAACGTTACGAAGTGTCCGCTGTCACCGCCAGTAGTAAATCTGAGAGGACGACGGACGATGGAGGACTAGACGCCAGCTGTGTGTTAACATCTCCATCTTTAGGGACCGCATGTTGCACTTACTCTTTTCAGCCAGGTTATGCTGGGTAGCTGTTCCGTTATGCCCTGAAGGAAGCAAACCGAGGACCCCTGGGATGAGGAGGCTGAAAATTTTAATGCAAATATGTACTAAGCATTTATTGTAAATCAGACACTGCGTTAGGCGGTCAGATGTGAGCTGGTGGTCAGGGGTGCCTGCTTCCAGTTCAATTTATATCTGAATTGAATGAAAGTTACCCACAGATGCTACAGCATTGTGACTCAGGACTACTAACTTATTGACATGTTTCAAGCTGAAAGTATGTCTTAATTTATTTTTGTTCTTTAGAATTTTTTATACCACTTACTTTTCTTTATTTCTATCTTTTCTTTTCTTTTCTTTCTTTCTTTCTTTTCTTTTCTTTTTCCTTTTGTTTTGTTTTAGAGATGGGGTCTGGCTTTGTCACCTAGGCTGGAGTGCATTGCTGTCTGCAGCCTAGAGCTCCTGGGCTCCAGTCATCCTCCCACCTCAGCCTCCAAGTCCCTGGGATTACAGGCAGGTGAGCCACTGTGCTGGGCTTTTTAAAACATTGTCACTAGGATGTAAACTCCACCAGGGCAGGGGTTTTGTCTCTCCTACATTGTAATCCTTGGCAACTAGAAGTGTGTCCACTGCATAGTAGGCACTCAAATATTTGTTGAAGGAAGAAGTATCCCTGGAAACAGTGAATGAGTTAATTTGCTTATATTTAAATTTTAAATTTAAAGTTTGTATTTTGGATTAAAAGCATACTCTCT
Organism: Microcebus murinus; assembly: GCF_040939455.1. Classification (NCBI taxonomy): domain Eukaryota; kingdom Metazoa; phylum Chordata; class Mammalia; order Primates; family Cheirogaleidae; genus Microcebus; species Microcebus murinus. Next base: position 44,839,602 of record NC_134122.1, on the reverse strand, counting down.
GAACACATTTATCAATACACTTTAACTGTTAGAAACTGGATCAACAATTACAAAAAGTACTACAGTGTTAGTCTTCAGAAATTAACTGTGAGGACTTCAGTTTCCAAAGAAGGAATAAACAGCACCAGATTTATCATCCTGCCTGAAACAACTAAAATCTGGGGAAAACATATATAAAACAAAGGCTTTTAAGTTATTAGTCATCAGGCAAGGAGGGACAATGAGCCCTGAGTGGCAGGAAATATTAATAAATGACCTAAGTACAATTGCCCCAGCTTACTGCCTAGAGAAAATTTTCAGGGTGCAATGCTATAAAGGGGAACCCAGGTACAGCTTAGTCATCTCTCTAAAGTGGGAGCTCAGAGAGACCAAAGTGTTAGAGTTTGCAAGGCCAATTGCAGGAGAGGATGGAACTGCAAAGCAAGAGAATCCTAGAGATTTGCCGAGTCCCCCGGCATCTGATGAGTGAATGCATGGGGAAAAACTACCTGAAGCCAAGGAAAGACACTCCAAAAGGAACAGAAGGAATGATTCTTGGAACTCATAGAGGATCAAGAAAAGTTCCTTTTTGCATCAGCCAGAGTGCAAAACCTTATGATTCACAAAGCATCACACAGAGTACTCAGAACTGGGGGCAATATTAGCTCTTAATTAAATGTTGTACTAGTCCTGCCTGACAAACCTCAAAACCAAGATCTGAAAGAATCAGACTGTTTCTGAATAACTTAATCATGTCCAAGAAAAAAGCTCAAATATATCTATAGGAATATGAAAACATTCAATACCAAATAAGGTAAAATTTGCAATTTGTGCCACCTATCAAATAATACCAGGTGTGCAAAAAAGCAAGAAACTGTGAATCATACGTAATGAAAAGAACAATCAGTCAAAACTGATCCACAATTGGCACATATGATAGAATTAGTAGAAAAGAACATTAAAAGAATAATTATTACTGTATTCCATATACTTAAGAAGCTAGAGGAGAGACATGGAAGATATATAAAAAAAAGACCCAAATTTAATATCTAGAGATGAAAACCACAATGTCTGAGATCAAAAATATACACTGAATGTGTTTACAGAGTATACATTGCATAAGAAAAGACTTATGTACTGTTTTTGAACTTGAAGGCATAGCAATAGAAAAAAATCTAATGTGAAACATAGAGGGGGGAAAAGACTTTACAGAATGAGCAGAGGATCTGTGAGCTGTGAGAAACCTTCAAGCAGCCAAGTTGATTGGAGTCCCTCAAGTGGGAGAACAGAAAAAAAAAAAAAAAACTTGAAGAAGTAATGGCCAAAGTCTAGAAATTAGTAAGGGAACTGTCACTTCAAGATGGAATAATGAGAACTAGAATCATCCTTCCTCCTGAAACAAGCCAAAAAAAAAAAAAAAAACCCCAAAAAGAAAAAATATATGAAACAACATGTTTTCAAGACACTGGGCATCAGGCATAAAGAAGAGTAATCCTAATGATGGGAAACAGATGAGATGAGCACTATGGTTTCCTCTGCTTACAGCCTTGAGAGGGCTTCCAGATCACAGCATTGAGGCAGAGAAGACTCCCTGAGTTGAGGAGGTGAAGCTGAGAATCTGGGAGAACAAGGCAGATAGTATTCCTAGAGTGACAGAGAGCAGGAGAACCATACAGAGAGAGAAATAACTCCGGATATGTTCAGCAACGCATCTCAGTATTCAGCAGAGTACTGGTCAGAGTGTGCTTGTGAAAGAACCATCAGAAAGGATTAGAGGAAGCAGTGCACAGCATTCACGCAGAACCAGGTGGGCGGCTGCTCCCACCAGCAGGACTGGAACAACTCATAATTTACAGAGCTTGGGGTCGAATGCTTAGGAAGGTCTTGCCTTAGTAGCACAGAATTATTAGTGCTAGACTGAGCACTGCTCTAAATTGGCTCAACAAATCATGAAAGCAAGACCCAAAAGGATAAAACTGTTTCCAAATAACTACATCACAAAACAAAGCTTAAGAATATTTATAAGAACAAAAAAATATCCAACACTCGACCAGGTAAAAAGAAATCACAATATCTGGCATCCAGTCAAAGATTATCAGGCATACAAAGAGACAGGAAAACACAACTCATAATAATGAGAATATTAATCAAGTGAAACTGACCTAGGTCTGACACAGATGTTAGAGTTAGCAGACAAGGATATTTAAAGTTACCACAATTGTATTTCCTATGTTCAAAAACTAAAATACAAACATGAAAGATTTTTTTTTTTATAAAAGACTCAAAATTTCCAAAGATGAAAACTAAAATGTCTGAGATGAAGAATATGCTCAGTGGCATTAAGGGAAGATTAGACACTGCAGAAGAAAAGATTAGTGAAGTTGAAAGCCTACCAGTAGGCTGGGTGACGTGGCTCACACCTTTAATCCTAGCACTTTGGGAGGCCAAGGCAGGAGAATTGCTTGAAGCCAGGAGTTTGAGACCAGCCTAAGCAAGAGCAAGACCCTGTCTTTACAAAAAATAGAAAAATTAGCCAGGCATGGGGGCATGTACCTATAGTCCCAGCTACTCAGGAGGCTAAGGCAAGAAGATTGCTTGAGACCAGGAGTTTGAGGTTGCAGTGAGCTATGATGACACTCTAGCCTCAGGTGACAGAGCAAGACCCTGTTTCAAAAAAGAAAAGAAAAGAAAAAAAATGCATAGCAATAGAGACTATCTAAAATGAGACAGAACTAAAAAATAATCCAAAAGAATAAAAAGAATTTCAGTGAGTTTGTTGAAGTCCTGTATATTCCTGTACATTCTTGCTGGTGTGCCAAAAATGCTAGGACCAGGCCATTTCTTAGGGTTGTATTTGCAATGTGCAACCTTGACAGAGGAGGTGATATCTACTCCCAAACAAAGAAAAGTCTTGCTTTTGCTTACTATAAAAAGTCATGAAGCCCAAGTTCATTGTTCCTCTTCTGTAGTAAGACCCACTGTGCGTGCAGCCTCCCATTATAGGCTCTTTGTATCACCCCAGTGGGCCTTGAGGGTTATTGTGAAGTAGCACAAGCATAAAATACATCATATTTGGGGCAGTAAAACAATAATAAATTTAAAAGGATTCAGTCATACAAAGAGTCCTCTCAGATCACAATAGGGTTAAATTAGAAGTCAGTAACCGAAAGTTCTCTGGAAAATTGTCAGATATTTGGAAATTCAATAACATATTTCTAGGTAACCCATGGATCAAAGAAAAAATTAAAAGGAATATTAGAAAGTACTTTTTACCTGAATGAAAATTGAAACACAATATATCAGAATTTGTGGGATACCATTAAATCAGTACTTAAGGGGAAATTTATAGCACTAAATCCCTGTATAAGGATCTTATATCAATGACATCAACTTCTACCTTAAGAAACTAGGAAAAAAGGGCAAAGTAAACCCAAAGCAAGCATAAGAAAAGAAATAATAAGGAGTAAAGTAGAAATCAATGGAATTTAAAAAAACAGAAACCCAGGAGAGAAAAATCAATAATCCCAAAACTGGTTCTTTGAGGAAATCAATAAAAGGAATGTGCCTCAAGCCACACTGAAAAAAGAGAAAAGGCACAAATTATATATATCAGGAATGAAGTAGGCACATTACTGCAGATTCTATAAATATTAAAACAATAATATGTGAATATTATGAATAGCTGCATAACAATAAATTCAACAAATTAGATGGTGAAATGGACAGTTTCCTTTAACAGCATAAACTACCAAAACTTCTGTTAGAAGAAATGAAAAATCTAAATAGCCTCATATCTATTAGAGAAATTCAATTTGAAATTTAAAACTCTCCCAAAAAGCAAAACCAAAAAAACCTCAAGGCCAGGATGCCTTCAGTGGTAAATTCTACCACACATTTAAGAAAGAAATAATACCAATTATACACAATCAGAAAGTTGAAAAGGAGAGAATACTTCCCAACTTGTTTAGAAGACTAGTATTAGTCTGTACCAAAGGCAAAGACAGCACAAGGAGAGAAAACTGCAAATTAATATCCTTCATGAAAATAGTTGCAAAGATTCTTAACAAAATTTTAGCAAATTGGTCCCATGATGACCAAATGGGTTTATTCTAGACATGCAGGATTTAAAAATCAATCAATCTAATTCACCTTATTAGCAGACTAAAAAAGAAAACCATATGATCATCTCAATAGATGCAAAAAGCATCTATTGAGTATTTGACAAAATTCAACATCCATTACAGACAAAACACTCAGCAAACTTAAATAGGAGGAAATTTCCTGAACCTGATAAAGGGTATCTATGAAAAACCTTAAACCAACATCATACTTCATATTGAAAAACTAAATGCTTTCCCCCTACAATCAGGAACAAAACAGTTAGTTTACTCTCACAACTTCTGTTCAACATTGTACAGGCATTGAAAAAGAAATAGAAATTAAAAGGCAAGACAAAGAAAAGCTAGATTGGAAAGGGAGAAATAAAACTGTGTTTATTGACAGACATTATGTTGGACATCTGATAGAATCTTCAATAAAAACTACTGGAACTAATAAGCTAGTTTTTCAAAGTTGTAGGATACAAGATTAATATACAAAAATCAATTGTATTAGAAATCTCCAGGCTCAGATGGCTTCACTGCAAAGTCTACCAAAAATTTAAAGCTACATAATATCTTCCAGAAAATAGAAGAGGAAACACTTTATAACTCATGAGGTCACTATTACCTTGGCACCTGAACCAGATAAAGACATTTAAAAAAAAAAAAGGAAGAAAAAACTACAGACCAGTTTCCCTCATTAACACAGATGATGCAAAAATCCACAGCAAAATATTAGCAAATTGAACCCAATAATGTGTAAAAAGAATAAATATTTGCAGTCACATATCCAACAATAAACATATCCAAAATATATTTAAAAACTCTAAATGCAACAGTAAGAAAACAATCCAATAAAATGGTGGGCAAAAGACTTGAACAGATAGTTCAGAGGGTATACTAATGGCAAATACGCATAAGAAAAGATGTTCAACATCATTAGTCGTTAGAAAAATGCAAATTAAAATCACAATGAGATACAACTTTTACCTGTAAAAATATCTAAAAATCTGAAAGTCTAAACATATCAAGTGTTGGCAAAGATATGGAGAAACTGGAATTCTCATACACTGTTGGTGGTAATATAAAATATTACAACCAATTAGGAAAACAGTTTGACAGTTGCTTTAAAAGTTAGACATATACCTACATATGATTTAGCCATTCCACTCAACGTGTTTATCCAAGAGAAAAGAAAGTGTTTGCCCACATCAAAATTTGTACATCAATGTTCATAGCAGTTTTACTTGCAATAACCAAAAACTGGAAACAGCCCAAATGTCCATGAATGGGGGAATGGATGAACAACTATAAATTTGTGGATAGTATATTATTTGGTAATGAAAAGGAATGAATTATCTCAAAATCATTATGCTGAATGTAGTAAGAGAGACATAACACATCCATACCTTATCATTACGTGTATATAAAATTCTAGAAAATGCAAGCAAATATACACTGACAGAACACAGATTGGTGGTTGCCTGGAAATTGGGAGGGTCTGGGTGTGGGTGGGAAGGATTTCAAAGTGGCATGAGAAAACTTTTGGGGGATAGATCTGTTCATTATCTTGATTGCAGTGGTGCTTTCAAGCATATACTTTTATCAAATTGTGTATTTTAAATATGTGCACTTCATTTTATGCCAATTATATCTCAACAAAGCTATTTAAAAATTAACTGTTGGCCAGGCGCGGTGGCTTACGCCTGTAATCCTAGCACTCTGGGAGGGCGAGGAGGGCTCGATTGCTCGAACTCAGGAGTTTGAAACCAGCCTGAGCAAGAGCGAGACCCCTTCTCTACTATAAATAGAAAGAAATTAATTGGCCAACTAATACATATAGAAAAAATTAGCTGGGCATGGTGGCACATGCCTGTAGTCCCAGCTACTTGGGAGGCTGAGGCAGCAGGATTGCTTGAGCCTAGGAGTTTGAGGTTGCTGTGAGCTAGGCTGATGCCATGGCACTCACTCTAGCCTGGGCAACAAAGTGAGACTGTCTCAAAAAAAAAAAAAAAAAAATTAACTGTGTATTTCTCTGTTGCCCTAACAATTTGCACTGGCTCAGCACCTACAGATGGTGCATCTTTCAGGATATTTCACAAATTTCAATTTTTAAAATTATGCCCATCTTTGGAGTCTCGTCTAAAATGCCTTCTCCTCTAAAACATCTCCTGATAATTTCAGCCAGAAGTGACTCACCTCTGTATTACAAACACCTTTTGTGTACTGATTATATGTAACTAAAAAATACTGCCTTGAATTGTAAATAATTGTGTATCATTTCCTTTAATAGATTATACACTCCTAGAAGGCCAGGACCTTATCTTGTACAGTTTGAAATCTCCATTATAAACCAGTGCCTAATAGATGTCCCTAATTTAAAAAACAAACAAACTCATAAATATAGCTAACATTTATTGAACGCTTACTTTGTGCCAGGCGTTATGGGGAATGCTTTGAGTGCTAGCAAATGTAATTTCACAGAAACCTTATGTCTGAAGTAAGTATAATCATTCCCATTTACCTTTGAGAAAACTGTGGCTTCTTCTATTTTCTGGAAGAGATTAAGTAACTTGCCCAAGATCATGCAAATAACAGTTAGCAACACCCAGAACTTGACCCCAGGGCTGCTGTTAACCACTGCTAAGGGATTAGGGGTCCCAGACCAGATCAGCTACATAGTGACAGAGCCCCAGATAGAAGTCATGACTCTATTTCCACAGACTTCTCCTTTGGGCCTTTTTTTTTGGGGGGGGGAGGGTCAACTGGCCAAACTCTCACCCAGACATGTTCTCCTCTCAAGGTAATGAAAAATTCCATGACTCAAGCTTCAGAATCTCTTTCCACGTCTCCAAAATGTCCTTAACAGGCATAAGAATCCTAATCCCTGCCTGGGATATTCAAATCGTGCCTGTTTGCTTCCCTGCTCCCTTCCCTCTTCCATCATATTCATCTTCACGTCCTCCTCTCATCTTTGCTGAGGCCCTCTCAGTTTTCTTTCCATTCAGTTCTTGTTCCTAAAAGAAACTCTAATTTTAGGAACTATTGATTATTTAAGGAAAAATAACTCATGTTGTAATTATTTTGTTCTTTCTTCTCCTTTAAGACACACATGTAGGACATTTTGATGTATATTAACTTTCAGATTTAGGAAAACTGAGGCATTTAAGAGCTTTTAAATATTATCTAGTCCCAACTCCTACCCAAAATAGGAGCCAACTGAAGAACATTATTTTAAAAAAAGAAATGAAACAAAACTTGTGTACTCACATTATTTCTAGCCCTCTGGTATGGCTGCCATGACCCTGAATATATATAATTTTTCAGTCCCAGGCAGCCTACAAGGTGACTCATCTGAAGGTGGATTTACTGAAGCTCAAGTTTCAGAGACCTCCATTTGCATGGCTCTTTCCAAGACTCAGTGTCAAACTTAGAATTCATAATTGTGTATTCTTTGTTCTTAAATAAAACCCACCAAATTGAATAATCTACCATCCTCTTAATTCATCCTAGTTTTAGAAAAAAATGATGTAACTTCTACTTAGTAGTAGCTCCATCTGTCTTCTAGAGCTCTATAGCAGATGTCTAATCTGATTCAAACATTTTAAGACAATCAGCAGTCCACAAAAGTTCTTTACTATTATCTCATGACACTTGTTCTCCAGATAATAGCATCTAGTAAGAACTCTTTATGTGGTAAACATTGTGGTAATCATGAATTATTTAATTAATCTGCACAGCTGCCTACGAGGGAAGAGCTAGGATTCCCACTTTACAAATGAGGAAACTGTCAGTGGAAGAGGTTATAGAACATGTCCAAGGTCATACAGCTCAAATATTACATGGATTATTACAAAACTCACACATTCAGCAGCTCTGTCATCTTAATTTTTTTTTCTGGACACACTCCTCCATGTATATGTACTGTTTCAGAAATGTGATTTCCATGTAAACTTTTTGAAAGGATGTGTTATTACCCATCAGAAATTATAATTGTACCTTCGACCCAGAAATTCTGCTTTTTGAATCTACCCTACAAATGTCCATGTGTAAGGGACTGATTAAGGAAGTTATGGAACATCTCTAAATTTTAATGTCCGAGACTTAGAAATGAAAAGCAAGTTGCAAAAGTAATTTCTTTTATGTAAGAAAATTATATGTCTATGAAATATTTGTATTTGGAAGAAAACATTTCAAACCGCTCATATCAGTGAACCATGGGGAATTGGTAGAGGGTGGAAAGATGGAGGAAGTTCTACTATTTATTTCATACAATTTTTGTACTATTTGTTTTTTTACAGCAAGTACATGTTGCATTTGTAATAAATGGTAGCCTTTATTCCTGGCTGTGTTCTCACCAGCTCAGAGAACAATACATTATCAACAACTAAACATCACATCTATTAATGCAGTTTAAGTTTTGCATTTGATTTTTTTGTCCGCCTACAGTCGCTTCTACTGAGTTTGCCATCAGTAAGACATCTAGGTCTTTTTCACAGAACCAAAAAGTAGTGTGGGTAAAATAACAAAAGATAAAATTCAATCCAATTATTGTTACTTATTGTTTAGAATGAACTTAAAACAGGAAGAAATCCTTGGCATTTTCAACACTCATTCCTGCACCAACCCACATTCTCTTTCTTATTGATGATGTTTACAGTTTTCTTGAGTTGCCACAAGGTGCCCAGGCCCTTAAAAAAAGTGAAAAAGTACAGGTGGGTGGTTTGCAGATGCAGCTAATCAACAATTCTTGGGGGTATTTCATTTGTCTTTTATAAATGTACATTTATTAATGTAATACTTTTCCCTAACTCTACAATCAGTGTGAACAGATTCTTGTGATTCCTTTCAGAATTTTCCTATGCATATTCATAAATAAGTATTCTTTAAAAAAAACTTAAATAGGATTAAACTATATGAACTATCATGCAACTTCTTTTTTATTTTATTTTTTTTAGAGACAGGGTCTTGCTCTTTTGCCCAGGTTGGAGTATAGTGCAGAGATTATAGCTCACTGCAACCTCAAACTGCTGGGCTCAGGCGAACCTCCCAGCTTAGCCTCCTGAGTAGCTAGGACTACACCCCCAGCTAATTTTTAAATATTTTTTGTAGAGATGGGGTCTTGCTATGTTACCCAAGCTGGTCTCAAACTCCTGAGCTCAAGTGATCCTTCTGCCTTGGCCTCTCAAAGTGCTGGGATTACAGGAGTGAGCCGCTGTGCCTAACCCAACTTCCTTTTTTAATGTAACACTGTAACTTGGATATGTTTATATCACTGCATGCAGATCATTTTTCCTAAAGACAGCATTGTCTCCACAATGTTGACTGAACTTCTTGACCATTGACCTTTTTGTGCATGTGGGAGGGGTAGGAAAGAAAGGGGAAGAATGTGGATCCTCTTGAAAAAATTACAGCAAGCAAGGAATATGTGCTCAAAAATTATGTTCCAAGGACTCCACCAACTGGAGAGCCATTTAGATTAAGAAGACTCTTCATTTAGGGTGTAGGTGTTCTTTCTGCAGGCTGCTTTTGCATCTGGTGGTGGCAGCCCTGTCCCAGGTGTTCCAGACGGTCTCCTCTCATTTGCTCAGTGCACCCAGGTTCTAGTCCCATGTCCCTGGTTCCTCCATTCCTTGGTTTTTCACTCCATCTCTGAATATCTATGTCAATCTTTCCCTTGTTTTCCTGCAGTACCTTTCGACTGCCTCCCTCCCACCTGACTCTACATTCCTTATTGTCCATTTTGGCAAACTAGAATCTCCAGAGAAGCCCCCCTCACCCTGCCAGACATGCCCTTCAGGACCCGCTCAAGCAGGTGAGCCCCAGAAGAGCACCCTCACACTCCTGTGGGGATTGGGAGGTTGGACGAAGTGCAGGGTTGAATTTACGCCACAGTCATCAACATGCATTCGTGCCAGCTGTGTTAGTCAGGCGACGTCTGGGATAAACTTGGTAGATTTGAGCTTGGGTTCTGGGAAGGGAGATTTAATTTGGACTTTTGGAAAATGGAAAGGCTCGTGTGGGTGGGATGTAGGATGTTAGGAGATAACGAACAAAACACAGTGCTAGAAGAGAAGGGGGAAGTGAGAGAGGCAGGCAAAGACTTTTTCATACTTGGTAACTGTGACTGGAACTCCTGTGGTGGCTGGAGTAGTTCCTTAAGGACATCTTTGATGCCACTGGTATATGTATGATTTATTGGAGTACCAATGTCTACATGTTGGATGTAAGGACTAGTATGGGATTGCTAATAATGATATCTCCCACATGTTGAGGGCATGATATTTGCCTAGCATGTGGTAAGTGCTGCACTAACATGAGATCTCATTATCCCCAGAATTTAGAACAGTGCCTGGAACCCAGTTGTCCATTAAAAAAATCATTGTGAAATCAGAAATAAGTTAGCCCACTAGTAGATGTTACAGTTAGGATTCAAACAGATCTGATTTCAAACTTTTTAGCCAGGGTGTTATACAGCGTCTCTCAAAGGCAGTAATCTCAGTCTATCTCATTTTAGCTGGTTGATTCTGAGCCAAGCTTGTCAAATGTCCTGTGATGCAACTCTTGTATTTATTCTAATGATTCTTCCCAAGAGACCATAAGGAAACCCAAGGCAAAAGAATTTGCCAAACACGAGCTTGGGGGAAATTAGTTTCAACTCTTGTGTTTGAATGATCCAACTTTCTAGGCCACTCCAATTTAGGAATATTCCTATATAAAAAGGGGGTAATTTCTAGAATTTTCTCATAATCAGTTCTGGTTCACCCAAGCAACCTAGACAGGGTAGGTCAAAAAGTGGTGATAAAGTGATATATATCGATATCATTTATTCACTTCTTTATTCATGAAATACTTTTTGAACATATTCTAAGAACCATGCTGGGTGCTGGTGATACCAAAAAGAGAGCACATTGTTCTCACCTTCAGTGAGCTCACAGGCTAATGAGGAAAGAATCACACAAATAAAGAGCTCCAGTACAATAATTTAATAGCTGTATTACAAGTACAAGCTAATGCAAGGTTGAACAAGAAGATAGGACCCAGGTCTAACTAGATGAGACAAGGTTTACAGAGGAGGTGGGGTTTGAGCCGAAATATGAAAGATGAGCAGGTGAGTAAGCTGGGGTCCGTAATTAGGAAGAAGGAACAACACGTGCAAAAGCATGGAGCCCTGTTAGAGCCCTGAGCCTGGAAGTTGAATGTGAGGGGCACATTGGGGCATGGCAGGAAATAGGACTGGACACATGGGCTGGTGCAAACCGCACTGGACAGTGAAAATTTGTCCTGTAGGTCAGGAGGAGCTACTGAAGAATTTACTCAGGTACACGTCATTGGATTATCATGTGAGAAAGATCATTCCAGCAGCAAAGGGTAAGGAAGGAGCCAGGACAGTGACAAGTGGGATGGAGCAAAGGAAATGGTTACAAGAGACATTAGGAAGATGGAAGAAGAGGATATTTTAATTGATTAGATACAGGCATAGGAAGGTGGAGAAAGGAGTCTAGGCTTCCTCCTAGGTTCCTGACTGGGCCAGTGGGTGGACGTCCCATTCCTTGAGATGACAGAGGAAAAGGAACAGTCATGGGGTATGCAGAGGGGGTGGGGAAGATGGTGGATTTAGTTTGGGGACATGCTTAATAGTTAGACCCAACTTGTAGATCTGGGACAAGGAGCATGTTCTGGTTGGAGGGGAGACTTGGGGAGCATCAGCCCTGGCATAGGTGAGATTGCTCATTGAGAATGTGCTACTCAGATGTGTTTATATAGATGAGGCTCTAGGCTCAGGACAAAGCATATTGTAGAACACCCTTTCATTAGTGGAGATGAAAAATAGTTATTATTTGTTCAAATTGTAATCAGGATATATGGATCCACTGCATATACCAAAAGGCTAGTGGTTTTTCTTTGGCAGAAAGCTGGAAATTTTATTATGATTCTATTTTAATCTTCTTTGTCTTTATTTTGCATGTGGTATTGAGTAATATGCGTTCATTACCCTTATTGTCTGAATGTTCATAGAAATACACTTGCTTGCTGGAAAATTGTAAAAACTGTTAGAAATTTTTATTTCATTTATCCAAGAGAAATCTTCAAACACATCTTTCAAAGATTGATTACACTATGTGTCTCTTTCCCAATCCCTCATAATAGACTCTGAGAATCTAAACAGAAAAAAGCCAGGCGGTGGAGGAAGTGTAGGAAGATCGCCACTGAAGGACTGTTAAAGTTCTCTTCTGCAAGACTTGGCAATGATAAAAGGATACAATGATGAGTTTTGTTGCTGTCTCTTAATCACAGAAAGCAAGCCAAGTTCCAAATCCCTGCCCCTCACTGCTGTAATTTAGTCCTTAAGGCAACTTGGCTGAAAATAAGACAAGTGCTATGAGACAGAAGGCAAAGACAATACAATTTTCTCACTTAATAGAGTTCAAGAACCAGAGGATTCTCTTCCAAGTAGGGACAGGGTACATTTGCACCTGAAATTTTATCTTAAACACCAGTTTAAGCTTGTGTCAATTGCCTTCAGTCTAAAGTTCCATAGCAGCAGAGGGACCCATTTTGTCTCCTTCTACTCTTCCCCAACATAAGAAATAAAGAAGATATGACTATTAGAGAGTATTAGAGATATAGGAATCTTAGTGATCATGCCCAGCCCTTTCATTTTAAAGATAAGGCTACTGAAGTTAAGAGACTAAGGGATCCGCCCCAGTAATAATCATCACTACTCTCTGGAAGGCAGAGTGCTTGGTAGGAAAGAACTGGCATTAGAGCCAGGTTGACCCAGGTTCTTGTCCTGCTAGTTATAAGACCTCAGGCAGATTTCCTTAACTCTCCGAGCTTGATTTCCATACATGTAGAAAATGAAAAATCTGGGTTAGAAAATCTCTAATGTCACTCCAAGTTCTAGCATCTGCAAGTGTCTTTTTATCTGTTTTGTTTTGTTTTAAGAACAGGGCCAGTGTTACCCGATCTGTAGCCCAGGACATTTTTAACCACACTTTACTCCCCCTCACACAAGTCCTTGTTTGTTTGGCTGAACCCGTGCTACTTCAGAGGCTGCTGTCTGCAGACCTGCATCCTCACCTGGGAGCTATTACACAACAGAGCCTTAACAAGACGACCACTGCCTTGTGTGCACGTTAAAGTTTGGGTAGCACTGTGTTTAAACCATCTATGCTATAGTTTTGTTTTTTTTTTTTTGAGACAGAGTCTTGCTTTGTTGCCCAGGCTAGAGTGAGTGCCGTGGCATCAGCCTAGCTCACAACAACCTCAAACTCCTAGGCTCAAGCAATCCTACTGCCTCAGCCTCCCAAGTAGCTGGGACTACAGGCATGTGCCACCATGCCTGGCTAATTTTTTCTATATGTATTAGTTGGCCAATTAATTTCTTTATATTTATAGTAGAGATGGGGTCTCACTCTTGCTAAGGCTGGTTTCAAACTCCTGACCTTGAGCAATTCGCCCGCCTCGGCCTCCCAGAGCGCTAGGATTACAGGCATGAGCCACCTCGCCCGGCCTATGCTATAGTATTGATCATAAAATCACTAATTAGATTAACAAGTTATATATGTTTAAACTTTAAAAAGTAAAAATTGGAGGCATATATAAACAAACTACTTACTGGAAACATCAAATTCACATCTCACATCAACAGGCTTGAGAATTTGGATTCAAGGCCGAGTATCATCATTTACTACCTATGTGATGCCAGACAAATTATTCTCCAAGTTTCAGCTGTCCCACCTGTCCAATGTGAATAATTCTTGCCTTGCATACGTTACCATGGGTATTATGAAGACCAAATGAAATAACATATGCAAAATAGCTTTGTAAATGTTTAATATCATACAGAAGCAACTTTAAGAAAGGGAATAGTCCTGACTTTACTGATAATAGAACAGAGTACCTTTGAGAAGTTGATGGGATGGATTTTGCTTAGAGAGAGAGGTCATTGCCGACATAGTGAGGTTCAGGAGATAATGGGAAGTCCTCTTCCATTCTCCTCCGTTCATTTGCTCATCTGAGCAATGTCAAACTTTTCTAATGAGACCCTGGGATTGAAAAAAGTTCAATAAAAACAAGTTAAAAGACTGGCTATTGCCATATATTAGTTTCAGAGAAAAAAAAAACTGGATGAAATATTTGAAAACATCTTCATAAATGCGTTGAAGAGATGACAATAAAGTAAGAAACACCCAGAAGCCAAAAACTAAGTGAAAGTAGAAGCTATGAGAAATAATACAAACATCTAAAGCCAAATTTCAACTTTAGGACATTTGCTTTAAAAAAGAAAAATAAAAGGATAAATGTGGGATTTAATGGGAATTCAGAGTGTAAAGCACAGAAGATGAAAGCTAGGGCATACTTAATAGGGAAATTATAGTATAAGACTCTTTCTCTAAAAGCTAAAACCTCAAAGAACTATACAATCAGTGACTGGTGAATGATAATGACTGGTTGAAGATTAAGAAAAATGCACTGTCTTAAATCTTGGTGCTAAATGAAAGGGAAAAAATTCTTCCCCAAGAATGACTAAATATAAACTGGCCCTTATATTTATTTGTACTTGCAGTCAAAAATCACACTTCCAAAAGTCTCAAGCCAAGTGTTTAGTTTAAAATGGTCATCAGAAATATTAGTGAACTCAAGTTCACTTAGCAAGAAAAAATTATTAAAAATTAAAAAGAGAGAGAGAAAGAGAACCATAAAAATAAAAACAAAACATCAGTGAGTGGTGGGACATCAAATAGCCTAACATACAAGTAACTGGAATCTCTGGAGAAGAGATAGGGGAGAGCACAGAAAAAAACATTTGAAGACATAATGGCTGAAATTTCCCCAAATTTAATGAAAATCCATATAGTTAATACACTATGTGAACCCGCAGCACAAGAAACATAAAGAAAATTACACAAAACTGTTCTACATCAGTGACAAAGAGAAAATCTTAAAAGTAGTCAGGGAGGCTGGGTGCAGTGGCTCACGCCTGTAATCCTAGCACTTTGGGAAGTGCACCTAGATTTTGTCCTAAGTTATCTTCTAGGAGTTTCACAGTTTTGTGTTTTACATTTAGGTCTATGATACATTCCATTTTTTTTTTTTTTGGCTAATACTCTGCATAATTCCCCAATTTAATTACTGCAGTTGTGATACTTTCCATTTTGTACTATAAGTTGCACTCTGAAAATTAGGTTATCCTCTTATTTTCTATCCCATTATGTTTTCCTGCTTCTTTTCCATAGGCATTTCTTCTATAACAATCTGTTTATAACATTTGTATTACTTGGGCACATATAGTAACTTCTTTAATCATGAGCACATTATGCAAGTAGTTAAGTTACCAAAGATTCCTTATTTACAAATGGCCCTAAAAGAAACTCACAGTATATGTCTAACCCATTGTGTCTTACTCAACTCAACTGAAACCACACAGCTGAAAAGCTGTGAAGACTCCTCAAGGGTCCCTAAAATGGAACATTCGAAGAAAGCATGGTGTTCTAAATGAGCTTGAGCTAGTATTATGCTATTAATGAAGTGGCACTCGGCCTTTGCAGCCTAACACATATGGTGACAGGTGGAGAAACTACAAATAGCCTTGGACTAAGAATGGAAAAAATGATAAGCCAGGGCCAAGGCTTTCAAAGTGACTTAATGACAGGAATGCAAGGGGCAGACCTGAGGATACAGAATAGTGGATTACAGGCCTCCCAAAGAACCTGAGAGTGCAGAGGGCTTGGGCTGCATGCCACACTCATGCTGGCTCCACTTAGACTTAGACTTAGACTCCAAGATGTCAATTTGTAGGGGTGCTGAGATCCACAACCTGTCCATACAGTGTGTCTCATGAATACCAACTTCCTGAAAGCAACAAAACAACTCCCTAAGTCCTTGTCATCATACAAAACTGAGCCACTTTGAATTGCACGTTTCCTGGGAAGATCAGGTTGTGCTGGTTCATGTTGGTTTTTGATACTATTGGGGAGTGGAAAGCAGCTTAGCCCACCTGTTGGCTGTATCGTATTACCTGAAGACTTGGCTAGAGGGCCACAGATAGGGGATTTAGGAGCTCTGGGTTTTAATCCCAGCTCCACTTGTCGACTCATTGAATACTTACGGCATTTTGATTTCCTCATCTTTAAAATTGGGATATGACCTGGCTTTGCTGGTAAGGTGACTATGAGTAATTAATTAATGAAATAGACCGTTTGGTGCCATGTATTCAGTGGAGGAGTAGAGAGCTAAACGTGAATTGTAGACCTCACTCTGCCTCACCCTGCCCTGATTTCCTCATAAGAAGGAAATCATCACGTGGTCAGGACATATGATCCCTAAGATTGTTTCTATTCCAAAATCCATAATTTTAGTCATTGCCTATGAGAATGGCTCTCAAATTTGAACATGAGACAGAATCACCTGGAGGGCTTGTTAAAACACAGATTGGGGCTCAAATTGGGTATTTCCAACAAGTTCTCTAATGTTGTCGATGGTGCTCTCCAGCAGACCACACCCTGGGAACCCTGAGCTTGTGGCAGGGGAGAAAATTCTAGCCAAAGGGGAGAGAGCGAACAAAGCGAATTCATTGTCCAGGCTGTTTCATGGGTGTGCAACCCGTGCAGTCCCACAGCTCCCTCCCTACAACGCCCGGCAAGAGTCCTGTGCTTGGTTTCATACTCTGCTGTCACCGACAACTTGAAATTCTTAATTTTTGAACAAGATGCCCTGCATTTTCATGTATACTGGGCCCTAAAAAAGTATGTAGCTGGTCCTATTCATAGTTTTGGTTTTCCAAATAAACTTTGGGTGCATGAACAAATGTCATTTTTAAAAGGCACCTGAAAAACTACTCAGAACCCTTAAGCTACTCCTATACCTGAAGAAACAGGCTTATGTAGCAATCGTTCTTTTGGTCACCAGCATCTTGCCAGTCTGCTAATCCATCCAGCTGAGGCTGCTGTGCGCATGCGGCCAAGCCCTCGTAGGCCAAAATAGGGCGGAGTGAGGTCCAGTCTCATCCGTCCACTCCGAATGGGCCAGGCCTTCCTCACTGCTCCACGAGACTCCAGCTCCACAGCCAAGCAGGCTGTGAGCAGAGGGAAGGCTAGGGATTCTCACCAACAAAAT
This sequence comes from Microcebus murinus, assembly GCF_040939455.1. NCBI lineage: Eukaryota > Metazoa > Chordata > Mammalia > Primates > Cheirogaleidae > Microcebus > Microcebus murinus. Next base: position 44,822,401 of record NC_134122.1, on the reverse strand, counting down.
GAAGATATTCACATCTTTTTTTAGGATGGGAATTCCTACCCAGGCACACCTCTTGGACTTGTTTTCCTCTCAGTCAGAGCTGATAACAGCACTTGGGTTTTATATAGATCTGTAGTTGTAAGTGTCAACAGCATGGGGAAGTATGAAGCCAAAAATCCATTTATTTTGATTCCCTGGGGTAGACGAGTTTTGCCAAGAGGACATAGGAACAGGAACGGCAACAAGAGCCGTTGCCTACATTAAGGTTTTATCAGACTGACTGAGAAACGACATGCTCACGAAGGATGGTGTGAGTCCACTACTGTTTGGGATGCCAATTTTAGTAAAGATTCACTGGAATGATGAGATTTTGGCACACTGGAGGTGAAGGGTACTAGTTAGCTTTCATCTAACATGGACATGTTAGGTAAAACCACACTGGGCTGGGTGCAGTGGCTCATACCTGTAATTCTAGCACTTTGGGAGGCCGAGGCAGGAGGATCACTTGAGGCCAGGAGTTCAGAACCAGCCTAAGCAAGAGCAAGACCCCATCTCTACAAAAAATAGAAAAATTAGCCAGGAATGGTGGTGCATGCCTGTAGTCCAAGCCCAGGAGTTCGAGGCTGCAGTGAGCTATGATGACACCACTGCACTCTAGCCCAGGGCAACAGAGCTAGACCCTGTCTTTAAAAAACAAAACAAAACAACAACAAAACACTCTGAAAACACCAAGAATTTAACCTTCTTTCCTGACAAGTATCGTGTCCACTGTTTGCATACAGGGAGAACGTATGCAAATTAGAAAGGGAATTCCCTTCCTCAGGACATTCTGAAGGCGTAAGGCAGAAAATTGTCATCACCTCCATATAAATTTGTGATTTCCCTGATGTGAATGGTGTTCCTTGGAGTATTGTAGGCACAACTTGCCCCACCTTTAAACGGAGGCTATCTCTAAGGATCCAAGGTCAGAGGGATTCTAGGTAGATCTGTCTTTTTTTTTTTTTTTTTTTTTTTGAGGGAGAGTCTCACTCTGTTGCCTGGGCTAGAGTGCTGTGGCATCAGCCTAACTCACAGCAACCTTAGAGTCCTGGGCTCAAGCAATCCTTCTGCCCCAGCCTCTGAAGTAGCTGGGACTACAGTCATGCACCACCATGCCTGGCTAATTTTTTCTATGTATTTTTAGTTGTCCAGCTAATTTCTCTTTATTTTCAGTAGATATGGGGTCTCACTCTTGCTCAGGCTGGTCTCGAACTCCTGACCTTGAGTGATCCTCCCACCTCCCAGAGTGCTAGGATTATAGGCATGAGCCACCATGCTCAGCCAGATCTGTCTTAGTTACTAACTCCATGGGGGTAGCAGCTACCAGTTATTGTTGAGAATTAATACTTATTGTATGTTCACCTTGGCATGGCTGTGGCATAAGGACTAAAAAAAAAAAAAATTGCTACCAATAACTACTTCTCTGGACAATCGATCCTAGGATCCTACCTGTTTCCTGCGGGATCCAATCCATCCCATACAGACTGACCTTCCCAGAAAGCAGCTCCAATCATATCACTTCCATTCAGCCCCCTCATCAAAACCAAGAAAATCTGAAAAAAAGGATAACTCTATTTAATAGATGTAATATAAAATCATGACTATAAATATAAACATAGAAAAAGCACACAGAAACCTAACGAAGCATGAGTTTTTTGTTTTTATTTATTTGCTAGACTTTTACTTATTTTGTCCTTTGGCCAACTCAAGTTCTTAAACCAAAAGTTTAAATACAATTATGGGAAAAAATGATTAAAAGTTGAGAAAAATCTCATGCATTAAATTACCATTTTCTGAACATTAGGAAACCATCACTATTCTTTGAATTCACCAGCAGAACACCTAAGTTCACCCTGTGGAGCAAGAGAATTTATGCAGGAGCATAGATTGAGAACCACTTCAGAAGGTGGATTCTGCATGATATTCGTGGAGAATGTAAGACATTTTCCTGGTAAAAGTAACCAAAAATAGAAACAAAGATCAAAATTCAGTCAAACCAAATCATAAGAAGATTAAAACATGTATCTGTATGCCTGCACTTGGGTAAAATTTATCCTCCAAACCCACAAGATATTACTTAGGTTCCACCAAAGTGTTGATATTTACCTTACAGCACTGGAGTAATTGAACACACCATCATCTCTGAAACCTTTTGCTTTCCAAAGCGTGTCTAAGCATACTGAACACTAACACAGCATCGCTTTTACCAAAGTTGTACATACTCCAGGAGGGACGATCCAGCCATAAGCATTTATTCTGAACACTCCTGTCCTATAACTTTTATCTCTCCAAGTCAGAATCTACTCCATTTTCCACATCAAGGGTGCTGTGATATTGGGATTTATAATAAGAAATAGATAGATAGATAGATAGATAGATAGATAGATAGATCGATCGATCTTTATTCCTGGTTCCTGTAACAGAGCTGCTCAAACCCTTGTAATTTCCTGAGTTTATAGGGGTGCTAGGAGAATCTTTTTCTCTACTATTTGGTATTTGACTCTGATTCATGATGGAGAGCTCCCAGTTTTTTGGAATTTCCTAGGTGATAGGAGCATCTTTTGTTTTAATTAAGTGGGTTTGTGGATGGGAGCTGGTCACCAGAAAGACCAAGTCATGATTAGAAGCTTGAAACTCTCAGTCCAGATCACACCAATGTGATGAAGCCACCATAAAAATCCCTGAAGTATGGGGCTTGGAGAGCTTCCTGGTTGAACACATGGTGGCACACCTGGCGAGGTCATGGAAGCTCTGCCTCCCTTCCCCCATACCTTACCCTGTGCATCTTTTCCACCTGACTGTTTCTGACCTGTATCCTTTATAGTAAACTGGTGACCTGGTAAATAAACTGTTTTCCTGAGTTCCGTGAACCACTCTAGCAGACAGTCAAAACCCAAGAGGGGGTTGTTGGAACCCTTGTTTATAACCAGTTGGACAGAAATACAGGTCACAACTTGAGACTTGTGGGTGGCATCTGAAGTGGAGGGGGGAGGGCGGTTTTGTGGAACTGAGCCCTTAACCTGTGGGCCCTGTGCTAACTCTGGTTAGTGTCAGGACAGAATTAAATTGTAGGACGTGCAGGTGGTGTCCGCAGAGAATTGGAGTTGCTGGATATGGGGGGAAGCCTCACACGTTTGATCACAGAAGTGTTCTATGTGAGAAAGTAGAGAAACACTGTTTTCCCCACAGATGCTCGTGCTGAAACAGGTGCCAAACTCGAAGTCGAGCCTCTGTACTCAGAGAATGAGATGTCCTACGTCGCTGCCAAAGGGAGAATTCTCACAAACCGTACCTGTGGCCAAAACGTCTATGCTAAATTCAGAATAAGGCAATAGTTGCTATTGAGACAAGAATCTAAGTCCTAAAATCACATTGCTTTGGTGTGTCACATCTTAATTGGCTGCTTAGGGATTAAATAAAAATTTACTTTTTATTCTCTTAGACCCCAGTGGAAAATCGAGATCTGAAAACATGTCTTTCTTCCTTATATAACATATTATAATGGTGGTTTAAAATATCAGGGGACCAAATTGCTATCGTATTGTGTCACCTGCCGATTTTATACTGCTCTTACATTCCGACCCAAAGGGTTAGTTCAGGCTACTTGGAGAATGTCAAGTCCATTCCGCAGTGTCATCTCTGTGCCAACCAGAGTCTGCCCTTGTCTCCATTAGCTAAGCCCAAAACAGAAGAGCAATATTTTGCACACAGCCTTTCAGAAGATGATTATCTCATCCTAATATGCTGCTGCACTTGAAATGAAAATTACAATTCTTTATTTCCATGTGAAAGAGCTGCTAATAAATGGTTTTGTTTTGTTTTCAGACACAAACATCAAACATCTGGTGTAACACTGAGAAAGGAAGGAAGAGTGAAAAAAAGAAGAGAAAATGTAGCATGAAGGATGCTTCTTCACCATTACCATGATCCACAGTCATTTGCTAATAAGGTAACCAGATAACATGTTGTCCAAACCAGAATCTGTCACCTGAAAGTAAAAGGTGAGGCTGTTAATAGTGATATTGGGGACAACTGCCCCACTGATCGGCTGTGTGACAGTTGGGGAATACCAAGAGGCCAAAATGTCATTTCTTCTAGATGATGCTAAAAGTGTCATATAGCTGGGAAGAAAATACATTTAGAAAAAAGAAACATACAATGAGGCAGCTAAATGAGGAACATTAGCAATAACAAGGGGATTATTGAAGGCTGAGAAAGGTCGAGTTGAAGAGCTCTAAGTTGGTCTGCATTTTTATTAGTCATTAAACCTTACAGTGGTGTTGGTATTTACACTTCTCTAAACACCTTCTGACATAGCTCATTTGCTCCTTATAGCAACCTGTAGAAATTGTCAAGGTGGCCACTACTATGTCTACCTCACAGGTGACGCAGCAGAGTCCAAGGAGATGGATCCACCAGCCAACGTCACTGCTAGTGAGCAATAGAGAACAGAAGCCAGGTGATCCAGTTCCAGGTCTAGTGCCTTCCACTGTGGTACTCCACATGGAAGAAGGCAAGGTGAGTCCCAGAATTCCAGGAGCAAGACTGGATCAATGCAAACAAAACCTACTAGTTTGGCTAGAAAACAAATCAAGTAGATAATGGAAGACAATATTGAAACCTCAGTTTAGGTAAAGGTGAATTTATGAAAACTCTTGATTGCTAGGCTTAAGTGATTGAATGCATGCTCCTGAAAAATGTGAGCCAAAGGCATAATGTGTACAAAGTCACATCTTGGGAAGACTTAACGTGGAGCAATAGAGCCAGAAGAAACCAGAAACAGACAAGACTATAGAACTTCAACATGTAGTGCTGTAGGTTGGAATTAAGTTATTAAGATGGCAGATCTTGAAGAGGAAAGGACTTCGTGACTTATTTATGTGAAAAGAGATGAGTGATGAGCCTGTGTTAGCGGAAGATTGTAATTCTACTAAAAATAGGGAAGGTTAGAAGGGGAGCTGCTTAACAGCATATGTTAGAGGTCTTTCTATCTGAGAACATACAGATAGACTGCGTTCTTTTGCATTGCTGCATAGTATTCTATTAATATATTATAACTGTACTAAAGCTTATTTAACTTAATTCAGTCTTAGTCTCATTATTCTATTTTTTTTTTTTTTTTTTTTTTTGAGACAGAGTCTCTCTCTGTTGCCCGGGCTAGAGTGCCGTGGTGTCAGCTAGCTCACAGCAACCTCAAACTCCTGGGCTCAAGTGATCCTTCTGCTTCAGCCTCCCTAGTAGTTGGGACTACAGCCATCAGCCACCATGCCTGGCTAATTTTTTCTATATATTTTTAGTTGTCCAGCTAATTCCTTTCTATTTTTAGTAGAGATGGGGTCTTGCTCTTGCTCAGGCTGGTCTTGAACTCCTGAGCTCAACCAATCTTCCAGCCTCAGCCTCCCAGAGTGTTAGGATTAAGGGCGTGAGCCACCGCACCCAGCCTCATTTATCTTTTTGTCAACCTTTATACTTTCTTCCTTTTTCTTTTTTTAGCAAAATTATTTCCCTTTATTCTGTGGATCTTCACTAAAGTGAATAGAAATGCGCATGATTTATGTTAATTTATACATGATGATGAGAATTAAGGCTTCTGGAGAAACTCCCACTATATATTTCAGAAGATCTTCAGGGAAGGGGCTGACTTGTCTTGACTAACTCCCAGTGGACCTGAAGAGATACTGGCCAGACTTTCAAAGTAGCTGTATACTTTCAACTATAAATGAAAGTCTTATACTTGTGCATCTTTGTCTTATAAATAAATATCATAAGAAAAAATTTAATCTGATAAATATATTCTTCTAGGATTCTGTACATTTTGTGTGAAAATAGCATATCAAAAGGCATTGACAAAGGTTGCCTCAGTAAATCAAAATGTTCCATTCAAAGAACATTTACTGAGTAATTTCTATGTGCAAATGGCAGGTAATGGTGCTGTATCCCAGATCTAAAGGAATTTAGAGTCAAGAGGAGGAGATACACATGCAACCAAATAGAATACAAAAAGGATGAAAAGCTGCATTAGTAGTATAAGTAAAATGCTAGGAGAACACTGAAGGTAGAGGGACCAATTCTATTTTTTTAATGAATTAAAAAGTTTATTAGCCATAGAAAAAACCTGATTGCTCTAAATCAATTCTTGTTAAGTCCCCTGTAAAACGGTAAGAAAATTTCTTTCTCATGAACAGAAAATCACCATACTTTTGGTCCAAGATATGTTGGGTTTTTTCTTCCTTCTTTAAATGACAGATGGATGTAACTGAATCTATGAATGAATGTACTTGTCCCAAATGTGCAACATCAATACAGAAGTGATGAACAGCAGAACCATAACAATACTGAAACAGGGCCAACTCTCAGCCCAGGTGAATCTTTCATGTAGAATCACCACATGCATAGAGCAATCTCTAAGCATAATTAAGAAAAAATGCACAATAAAACATTTTTCTCAAGGCAACCCAATCCTGCAGCACCGCACTGCACTGGCCACATAGACAGTTCTTCACTGTGCTACACAGAGCAAGTTCGCATCGTGGCTTTGGAACTTCTTAGATAACTGCATTCATTAACCATGTTTTGGGATGCTTAGAACAGGAAAGTTGAGATAACAGTAGCTTAAACAAATAGGATTGGGCTGCACAAATAGGGTTAGGCTGCGCAATGGTGCTGTCTAAGCCAGTTTTCCCACTCCACCATCCCAAAGGCCATATGCTTGGCCTCTCACAGTTGCCATCCAGCTGCCTCGGCTCCAGGCATTCAGGGCAAGAGGGAGGGGAAGGGCTGATGCCTCCATATTCTTTTCTCCCACATGCAGCTTTTGTAAGGAAGCGATAGCTTTCTTAGAAACAATCCCCATCCACTTCTTTTTATGTCTTCTTGCTGGGGACTGAGATGTGTGGCCACTGCCGGTTGTAAAGTAGCCCAGGAAAGCAAGTATCTGTTTTATGATAGGAGGCAGGCAAGTGAGAAAGGGATTGGGAATGGCTGTCAGGGTCTATGGCTTCCCTCCAGGGGTGCCAAGGCACAGGTAATTATGCAGAAACGGTGACCCCTCCAGGCTGCCAAGCGGGATCTCAAGCCTACCCTCTGTCTACTTCAATCTGCCTCCAGCATTCACTGTCATAGCTGTTCTCAGCATTTTCTTCCCAGGACCCCCCCTTTATACTGTTAAAAATTGAGGATCCATAAAGAGCTTCTATTTACATGAGTTATAGCTATCAATATTTACCATATTAGAAATTAGAACTGAAAAGTTGAAAAAATATTATATTAATTCATTTTAAAATAACAACAAACCCATTACATGTGAACCCTAAATTTAACATAAAGAATGTATTTTTATAAAACATAACTCTATTTACATTTCTGCTCATCTCTTTATTATCTGTGTTCGTGGAAGACGGCTGGGCTCCCCTGTCTGCGCCAGCCATCTGTTTTATTATCACGTATCAGGTAGCGTCAGGAAAATTTGACTGCACACTCATGAGGGGAGGAGAGTGGCAAAGGCAAATCATGTCTTAGTATTATTATAAAAATAGTTCTGACCTCATAGGCCACCTGAAAGGGCTCAGGACCACCTGGAGAAACACTGCAGTACGGCCATGGCCACTTGTTGGGGAGCCATCCAGGAATGTCTGCCATCTTGGTCTCCACTTCCCATTTGGAGCTCTGTCTTTTACTTGCATAACTAAATAGCCAATTCAAGAGCTAGTCACAGAATTAAGAAACTGTCTTCCCCATAGTTATGTGCAATTCTTCATGGCCTACCAAACAGAAAACTACCAGTGATTTTTTTTTTTTAAATATAGGCTTGTTTTGGTTTTCTTATACACATTTTGATTTCAAAGGTCAAAGGTGGTTTTTAGTCATGGCTCAAACAAATGATGTCTGTGCGTTCCCTCTTTTTCTTTTTTTTTTGAGACAGAGTCTCATTTTGTTGCCCAGGCTAGAGTGCTATGGTGTGGTGTCAGCCTAGCTCACAGCAACCTCACACTCCTGGGCTCAAGCGATCCTGCTGCCTCAGCCTCCGAAGTAGCTGGGACTACAGGCATGCGCCACCATGCCCAGCTCCTTTTTTCTATATATATTAGTTGGCCAATTAATTTCTTTCTATTTATAGTAGAGACGGGGTCTCGCTCTTGCTCAGGCTGGTTTCGAACTCCTGACCTCGAGCAATCCGCCCACCTCGGCCTCCCAGAGTGCTAGGCTTACAGGCGTGAGCCACCGCGCCCGGCCTGAGAAGGAAGCCTCCCTCCCAAATTCATGGTGTTTAAGAGTAGGGTATTGAGTGGAAGGGTGTGTCTGAGGCATGGGCGCGTTCAGGCTTCACTGACAGGCTTCACTGCCATTCCTCTGGGCAGCCATCCCCTGTTCCACAGGGATTATGGGAGACGTGGCTGATGACATCCAAATTCACACTCTAAATCTTCAGCAGCTCCAAGGATCAAACCTAAGACTCTCCATCAACTGTTGTCAACATTTAATTATACCCACCTCATTCTCATTAGACTCTTCAGTCTCTCTGGCTACTCCCTTATAACCGTGAGAAAGTTCACAGGGCTACACCAGGGACGGTGGCCAAGGACTTCATGACATCTCCCTGTGTGATCTTCCCTGAGAGCTTCATAGGTTCCTTTTGGAAAGGTCAGGAACATTGTGGGCAAACTGCAGAAAAAGGTAGGGGGGTCTAAGTCAGCTCTGTGCCAGCGATTCTCCGGTGAGATGTTGGGATTTGGAGGTGGGATACAGAATGACTGGGGGGTCTTTTTCGAACTCCACATGCTACTTCTTTCCCCCTGGAGATGGATCTCTCTTCACCCCCACCCTGGTCGAAAACCACTGATCTCAGTGGTTAGGAAACAGCTTTATTAAATTTAAATTTAGCATGTGAGGTTGTGGATAACCCTATCTCTGTTTCTGAGAAACAACTGTTTACTATTCTAACACTCCAGAAACCTGGCAACCGACTGGCAAACGTAAGCTCACAAATTCCTAGGCAGCTGCTCTGGAAGGGACCCTTACCCTAAGCGCTCCGACCCATCGGAGGGGTTAGGGGGGGTACAAGACCTAGAGCTTTCCAGGACCAAAAAAAGGCAGCCAGGGCCTATTTTTGATGATTCCGAGTATTTAGAAAGGAAATTCCATAAAGACCATGTAGCTCTTAAAAAGTATTTTGTTCCACTGCTTTCTGTGCTTGTCCCTGTGATTCTATTTCTGTACTTCTCTCTTTACATGTATGGGTCTGGAACCGAATAGCAATAAAATGAAAAGGATTGTCCTAAAGCACTGTTCCTCAGTAGAAAAATAGGTTACTAAAAAATCTCTGCCTCCACTGCTTGGATGGCAACCTGGATGAAATCGCAGGAGGATTTGCAGGATAATTGAAGCTCTTGATATTCAGAGGGGGGATTTTTATTCTATTATCACGTACTCTAGGGAAAATGTGATGTGGGTTATAGCTACATGGATATTATAGCCACACTTGTCGCTGAACACAGAGAAAGTGCCTTGCTCACAGTTTCTATTGGAAACGTGTGCTGCAGGCATAGCCCTCTGCTTAGCTCCTCTTATCCTCAATCACACGCACGGCATGTGATACTTGGTGTTGGAGTGGGGTCGCCGGACAGTAGAGGCAAACCAGTAACGGTATCTCTACGAGCGACGTTATAGACATGCCATGCCACATGATTCCCACGGCTAAAATGGGACTCCAGACGCTGGAGGGAATGGAAAGTGATGATGTGAGACGCCGGGATGACACTGTAACCTCGGATGATGCTCGCAGCCAGCACTATATAAGCTGGAGGGACTGGGGCTAAGAGGTTATGACGACATCGTGGGCGGAGAATGATATGAAGTCGTATGTCATTCCCTGCCCGAAGTGTCTCATTTCACAGACTCCTTGTCACAGAGAAAATAAAATAGAGCTTGTAGGCTTCAGCAGTATTTGATGTCAGAAATGTGCTCTGGAAGAGAACAGGGTTTATGCATTTAAAGAATGATACGTTTTAGCAAAACTTGTCCAACCCCATTGCCTCTGTGCTCATCTTGAATATTTATGGCCAGCAGACCAGACGCCAGCCAACAAATGTCCATTTGGTGCTCACTACGATAAAGGCTCTGGGCTAAAAACCAGACAGAGACACAAAAATAAAACAGACATTTGAACCTTCCCTAAAGAGGATTATAAGCTGGTGGCGAGAACATATATGTAAAGAGTCATTCTACGTGTTCACATATAAATATATATTTATACGCCTGAATGTCTCAGAGTGGTGGCCATAGTACTGTCCATTAAGTAGGTGATATACAGACAAACGAACCATATACCTGTGAGCAGGACTATTTTAATGGAGGATGCACAGAAATACCCTTCTAGAACTTTTCTTTTTCCCAGAATTCTGGAAGTCAGGGCAGGATTCCAGACCCTTCTTTTTAATAGGCATTAATTGCTAGTATAACAAAACTAACAGTAATATAATGCTCACAAATTTAATAAACTCCATAAGCTTATTTATAGCTCCTTGTGTAATTGAACTAATGACATTCTTATAAGACACTTTTTAAAGCTCGGCACACAATTCTGTCTTATAGTGGTGAGAGAGGAGGAAGCTACAGCTTACTCTTTAGCCACCTATGACTGTCTATAGTATTTCCCCCATCTGGTCCTGTGTCTGGGGAAGGAGGATAAATGCAAAACACATTGAGTCAAGGAGACAGTGAAGGTATCCTTGACTTTGCTGCTGACTCTGACAATCAAGGGACAATAAGACAAGTGGATTATAATGAGAACATGATCAAGGACAAGGTTTCTCCAAGGCAGTACTTTAATATTCCAATTCTATGAAAAAATGTTGATGTTGTATAGCCAAATAGATTTTATATTTCAAAGCTTTTAAAAAATATGCAAGTGCTATTTTGATTTAAATGCTATTCATTTATAAGGTTTTAATAATTAAACCGACTTCATTAAAAATTAAATTTAAACAGTTGCTTGTAACAATGACGGAATGGGGTTTTGGTGGAGAAGGTAAGTGTGCCATCCAATATCTTTTTAGTTTGTGTTGCTTTGGAAAAACAGTGCATAGAAGTGGAACTTTTCTAGAAGTTTGGCACAACGTTTAAAAGCAAATTTGAAATATGTCATCTAAGCTTCTTGATGAAAAAAAATTTTTTTTAAAGGCAAGCTTTCCAGCAAATGACTAGCACGCTTTTTTCTCACTGACACTCTCTTGTCCTGCCCTGTGGTAGCTATTCTTTCCACGAAAGGCAATATACCACTCCTATGGGGTCCTTCAGCATTTGGCACCAAGCCCAGGAGGTCACCTAGGCAGAGCACCATCACCCACCTGTCCTGCTGTCTGATGGGCCTCTGTGGGTGAGGAGGCTGCTGCCATGTACTGACTACAGGATGTTTGCCCGTGCTGTGTACTTTTACCTGTTGTGGTGCATTTACCTCCAGCCACTGACCCCTGTCCCCACCTGAGTGATTCCAAGGATTCCCTCTCCACAACACTGGAGTGTACACACAGGTACACGCATGCACACACACATGTGCACACATCCCTCCTCGTCCTTGGCCGTCACAGAACAATCGCTGCATAATACCGAGTTGAGCCAGTGGCAACTACCACATACCCACCCCTGCTGCCCCACCCAGTCCCAGTATCAGTGTCTGTTGGACATAGGACCTTCAGAGGAGGAAGGGAAGAGAGATAGAGAGAGACCTTCCCTCTCTTCCTCTTCACCCCATCCCCTCTGCTCCCTTGCCCCAACACTAGTCCATAGCATTGAGCATGGAGAGGAGAGAATGGGAAGACCCTCACCTTGTCGCATAGGTCTCTGCCACTGCGCCACCCAAGGGGTGCCCACCCTCTCTACCCTGCCCTGTCAGCTCCCATTGCCTCTCCACTCCAACATCGCCTCTCAGAGTCCTTTCCTCTTTTATATTCCCCATCCCTGTTTCCTCCCTCTTCCCAGCCTCCAAGGCTCAATAACCTCTTCCCCCAGCCATGGGACCCTTACTGGTGGTATAGACCTGGGAAGTTGGAAATCCTGGTTCTAGGTCGGTAGCAACGCACACGTGAGTCCTTGACATCCAGAGTTAGGACTCTGTCAAAGTGGGTTTTGCTCTCATTTCCACAATGCCTGCAGGGTAAAGTCCAGATTTCATTATGACACTCTGTTCTTCCCTCTAACAGCTGTACCTGCTGTGCTGCCTCCTTCCTGGGCACTACCTGCATTCAAAGCCACCACACCATTTATGTTTTTGTTCATGCTAGTTCTGTTATTTTTCAAATTTCAAAATTCTTTATTGTAGTAAAATACACATAAAATTTACTATCTTATAACCATTTTCAAGTACACAGTTCAAAGTTATTCAATACATTCATAATATTGTGCGACCATCCATCACCATAACTCTTTTTGTCTTGTAAAAACAAAACTCTGAACCTATTAAACACTAACTCCTCATTCCCCCTCCCTCCTGACCATGGCAACTACCATTCTACTTTCTGTCCTTATGAATTTGACTCCACTAGGTACCTCAGATAAATGGAATCATTTGTCCTTTTGTGAGTGGCTTATTTAACTTAGCATAATGTCCTCAAGACTCATCCATGCTGAAGCATGTGTCAGAATTTCCTTCCTTTTTGGGAATGAATAATATTCTATTGCATGTTTATATGATCCATCTTTTGTATCCATGGGTTCCATATCCTTGGATTCAACCCACTGCAGATCAAAAATATTAAAGAAGAAACCAAAAAAGAACAATACAACAATAAAAATAATACAAATTTTAAAAATACAGTATGATAACTATTTCCATCATATTAGGTATTCTAAGTAATCTAGAGGATGTGCATAGGTTATATGCAAATACTACACCATTTTTATAAGGGGCTTGAGCATCCATGGATTTGGTATCCATGGGGGTCCTGGACCCAATCCCCTGTGGATACCAAGGGTCGATTGTGCCATATTTTGCTCATCCAGTCATCTGTCAATGGACACTTGGTTGCTCCCATCATGCTATTTCTTTTGTGTGCAATGCTTGCCTTTCACCTTTTTACCAATTTTTTGAGGAGTAACTAAAATGTCCTGTGTCTTTCTATGACCTGCTTCTCCCTCTCACTCCAGGTAGAATTCACTGCTCCCTAACCTGAGTTTCTATACTTCTATTCATGCACACTTCTATTAGTGCATTTATCATAATGCATGAACATTTTGGTTTATGTTCTGTCCTCTTCTTATGCACAATATACATCCAAGGGGAGTTTTTGGAAGGTCAAAGGTCGTGTCTGACCCATCTTTAATTCTCAATGAACTAGTGTTTTGTAAAACAAGTATTTGATGAACAGAGTCAAATATATGATATATCATTTATTAGTTCTACCATGTAGATGTGTCGTAGATTATTCATTAAATAAAATAAATTTGCACCTACCATGTGCTGGGAACTCTTCTAGACACCAGAGACATGGCTGTAAGGTATGGCAGTACCGGAGATGCCACTCTTATGGACATTACATGGTGGGAGATGGGCAAACAAGCAAATGAATGAGTAAGATCATTTCCAAGAGTCTCAAATTCTGTGACGTATGACAGGGTGCTGTGATAGAGTGTCTAGGTGGCGCACTTCACATTGAGTGGTGACAGAAGGCCATTCTGAGAAAGTATAGTAGCATCTGCTCTGAGACTAGATGATTGGAAGGAGCTGGTGAAGATTTGGGAACACAGCAGTCTAGACAGGAAACAGCGATTGCATAGCACGTGGGATGAATGAGCTTGTCATGTCTGAGAAACAGAAGAGTCAATGTTGCTGGACAAAAGTCAGAGAGAGAATGCTATGGGGGGAATTGTATCTACCCCAAAATCCGTATGTTGAAGGCCTAAGCCCCAGTGTAACGGTAGAGGAGGGACCTTTGGGAGGTAATTAGGCTTAGATGAGGTCATGAGGGTGGGGCTCTCAAGATGAGATCAGTGCCCTTATAACAAGAGACATCAGGGAGTTGCAAGCACATCAGAGAGCCCTTACCAGAAGCCGAACGTTGCTGGAAACTTGATCTTGGACTTTCCAGCCTCCAGAACTGTGAAAAACTAAATTCGTGTTGTTTAAGCCACTCAGTCTATGGTATTTTGTTATGTCAGCTGAGCTAATACAGGAAATAATACCACATAAGGTTAAAATAGCAGGCTTGTGGATTGCTTTTAGGGCCTGTGGATTGTGGTAAGGAATATGAAAACTTCATCACCTTCTGTGTGCTGGCTACTGTCAGTTATCTCTTGCTGCATAAAAACCACCCCAAAAATTAGTGGCTCGAAACAACTGCTACCATTTATTTACTGACAATTTTGCAAGTTGGGCAAGCAAGGCTTGGTGGGGACAACTTGACTCTGCTCCTCCTGGTGTCAGCTGAGGTCACACTTGCAGCTGCATCCAGGCAGGAGCTCCGCTGGGGCTGCAACAAAAAGACAGCTTCCCTAACTCACCTGCCGTCTTGGCGGAGGCAGCCGAGATGGCTGGAGGCTGGCTGGGCCTTTGCTCTCCATGTGGTTTTCATGATTTTAGTAGTCTATTCCGAACTCCTTTTCATGGCAACTGCATCCCAAAAAGAAGAAACCAGAAACTATGATGGCTGGGAACAAACATCCCAGAATGTCACTTCTGCTACATCTGTTAGTCACTGTTAGTCACAATTTACTTCCCTCCCAATACTCCTCCGAGATGCATCCAGTTCTGGCACATTCCAGCTTCCAATGCACTCAATTTATTGCTCTTCCAGCCCCCACTACGGTCGTCTCACCGCTCCTCTCATGCACACTTCAATTAGTGCATTTATCACATCGTATGAACATTTTGGTTTATGTTCTGTCCTCTAAACACAATATACATCCAAGGGGAGTTTTTCAAAGGTCAAGGGTCATGGCTGATCCGTCTTTAATCTCAACAAACTTCTCTTAAAATTAAACACACATTCTATCCACCTCCCTGCTCCCATGGCTTATGGCATTCTTACTAAGTTTTCGTTACACCAGCACCCAAATTTGAGATATCATTTATCTATCTGATATCATACGGTGTCGGTTATCTGTTGATGTGACATGAACCAACCCCAAACCTAAAACAGCAATCGCTTTTTCTTTCTCACAATTCTGTGGGTTGAGCGGGCAGTTCTTCCTCTCACGAGTTGGCCCAGGCTCACTCTTGGGGCCAAATTCCGCTGGTGGCTTTCCTGGAAGGAAGGCCTCTGGGGCCTTGGTGCTGGCCTTCAGCTGGAGTGCCTTGGTTCTCTGCCACATGGCCGGGCTCTCTATGTAGTACCTGATGCTCCATGGCCTCTCTGTGTGGCGTCTCTTTCCAGAAGAATTGCCTGGACTTCCTCACAGTATGGCCACTAGCTTCCAAGAAAGCAAGGTGAAAACTGCCAGGGACAGCACCATTGCTATTTTGACTCTATCAGTCAGAGCAAGTCCCAAGGCCAGCACCGATTCAAGGAGAGGGGAAACAGACTGTCTTCTGATGGGAGGAGTGTGCACAGATGGAAGAAATTGTTAGCAGTTGTCTTTATAGGACAAACTACCTACAGGTCCAGCTCACATTCTGCACCCCTGATGCCTTGCAGATTCAGCCTGTGGAACGTTGAGCATCTCTAGCCCAGGACTAAGAACTCACTTGAGTACCTTTCAGTGTGTGTTCAGCTTTGACTTCGACCCCTGGTTTGCATTAGTGGGTTTCTGCTCGGTGCCTAAGATCCAAAGCTTGGCCTCCATACTGCAGGTGTGCTAACTAAATCTCTCTCTTGCTCCTGCTGAAGTGAAATGACTACTATTATTAACAGCTACTATTTATTAAACTCATTCTACATACCAAGCAAACCTTGAGAGTTTGGTATTATCTCTGTTTTGCCAATAAGGAAACTAAGATCCAGAAAGGTTAGATAAGTGGCCCAAAATAGTAAATGGCAACCTGGAGTTCTGTTAAATGCTAAGATGCTCCTTACTGGTGGCCCTGTGCTTTCTTTCCTTTTTCATTTTTTTAAATTAAACACATATTCTATTGAAGTATACCCTACATACAGAAAAGTAAAATGTATAGTTTGATGATTTTTCACAAAATGAACACACCTGTATACTTACCACCCTAATCAATAAATGGAACATTCCTATGACCCCAGAAAGCCTCATGCCCCCTCCCAGTAACTGCTTATCCTTGCGCCACAAATTCCTTCATTATAGATTTTTTTCTGTTTTTGAACTTTACCTAGATAGAATCATGTTACATGTATACTTTTGTACCTGGTATCTACTGTCTAACATTATGCTTGTAAGATTCAGTCATATTGCTAAATAAAAGGTTTGTTTATTCTCATTGCTGAATAGCTTTCTGGTGCATGACTATCCTACAATGTATGTATCCATTCTTCTGTTGATAAGCATCTGGATTGGAGCCAGGGTAAGCTATTACAGATAATGCTGTTGTGAATATTTTGGGGCAGGTCCTTTTGGGTACATGTGCACACATTTCTGTTGAATTTAGTATACCTGGGAGTTTTAGTAATTATGAAACAATAGTTTTACAAAGTTTTTGTACCAATTTGCACTTCCACCAGCAGTATAGGAGAATTTCAATTGCTTTAAATCTTTACCAACATTTGGTAGTGCCAGTATTTTTATTACTAGCCATCTGGTGGATATGTAGTAAAATCTCTTGTGGCTTTAATTTGACTAGTTACAAATGATGGGGAGAACATCCTCATATGTTTATTAGACACTCAGATATTGTCTTTTTAAAAGTAACTGTTCAAGTCTTCTGCCCCTTTTTCTGTTGGGTTGTCTATCTTCTCTTTTTTATTTGAAGCAGTTCCTTAAATATTCCGGATTTGAGTCATTTGTCATATATACAGATTGCAAATATTTTCTCTGTTTTGTGGCTTACCTTTGCACTATCTTAACGGTGTTTTTGGTGAGCTTATCTCCTACGTATCACTACTACTAGATTGCCAGTTGCTAAACTCTTCTTCCCAATAGGGTCACCCTATTTCCTCTGGGCCCTCTCTAATGCTAATGCTGCCTGTAATCTTGCCTTCAGGACAATGTCCTCTGTTGGCTACACTGAACAACCTCAGAGTTCAGTCAGTGCACCTGTTCCTGTCCTTCCAGAACCAGCCCAGTCCCAGTGGACAGATCTGGTTCCAGGTTCTGGCACCTTCCAATCGTCTCAGGCTTCCCTGCAGTTAACTAGCTGTGCCCAGTCGTGTTCTGAAAATAAGTTCAGGATGTCCAAACAATTGACTTATAAATGAACTTTTGGAACCCATGACTTTGTACATCAGGGGGAGTCCTAGATGTTCTATTTCTTCCTGTCTTAGTCACCTAGGATCAAGTACCTCTTCTAGCCAAAGGGAACTGGAACGTTAAAACCATGATTGTGAATCACCATCACACCTCTGCAATTTGGTCCGGCTCACCAATCCATGGAAGAAATTATACTGTGGGAAAATGGAACCCTTATGCCAAATTGAGAAATTGGGAGATTCAACAAATAATTATCAAGTGCCTGATATGTGTCAGTCACTATTCCAAACACTGAAAGGGTAATTTAAAAAAAAACAGACACCAACCTATGCACACATGGCACTTATATTTTAGATGGAGAGACACATAACAAACAGGGTAAAAAAAATAAGACATTTAGCATGTTGGGTGATGAGTGCTGTGGGGAGGGAGGCAGGAGCGTCAGGATGGGGGTAGTGGGTTGTTAGCAGTTTTAGAGGGATTTCCAGGTAACAGTTCACCAAAAAGGTGATATTTGAGCAAAGACCTTAAAAAAGGAAATAGCTGTGATGATAGCATCTAAGGCAGTGGGAACTAAGTTCAAAGGCCCTGCAGTGAAAGTGTGTCTAGCGTGTTACAAAAACACTGAGAAGTCAGGAGGCAAGTGTGGCTGGACTTGAGGGATTAAAGCTGAGAGAAATAGAAGAAGAGGTCAAATAGATATAGAAGAGGTAGAGCCTTATAGTCATTGACCTTCAATATGATGTATACTAATTTGGGACAATGGTGTTCAAAGGCTTCAATATCAAAACATCAAGTTGCGCACCTTAAATATATATAATTTACTTTTTTTCTTTTTTTAAAGACAGAGTCTTGCTCTGTTGCCCAGGCTGGAATGCAATGGCACGATCACAGCTCACTGTAACCTCAAAATCCTAGGTTCAAGTGGTCTTCCTGCTTCGGCCTCCTGAGTAGCTGGGGCTACAGGTGCATGCCACCATGGCTGGCTAATTTTTAAAAATTTTTTTTGTAGAGACAGGGTTTTGCTATGCTGCCTAGGCAGGTCTGGAACCTCTGGCCTCAAGGGGATCCTCCCACCTTGGCCTTCCAAAGTGCTGGGATTACAGGTGTGAGCCACTCCGTATGACCAAATATATATAATTTTTATATGTGAATGATATCTCCATAAAGCTGTTAGAAAAATAAAATTACCATTAAAAAAAAAAAGAACAGAAAAAACAACTATGGGGAGGACAGGGCTAGAGGCCACACCACTATTTGACAGATAAGACAGTAGCATGGAGATTTTGGGTCCATAGAGAAAAGAAGATTTGGGGAAAGGCCAGGATGTGGGAGGGAATTAACAAGCTCCAGACCAGAGGTTCTGCAGAGGCCAGCTGGCTTCCTGCAGAGAATTCTTAAATGAGAAAAAGGGCTGAGATCACATTAAGATATCTTACTGGTAAAAAAAAAAAAAAAAAAAAAAGAGATCTTACTGGTGCAAAGCTCATTAATCAGAGGTCAACTTCTCTCCAATGTCTGCTGCTTTGAGTCATTCTCTAGTACCTTATTTTTTTTTTTTTTTTACTATTTTGTGAAGATTTTATAATTTTTGCCTGCCCAACCAAGACAATAAGCCCAACCAAGCTACTTAGCCATTATTAAAAGCAATAATTGTTTTACTATTTTTAAAAATTCAGATGTTGCCCGTCTTCTTCAGCAACTCTATCCTGCTAGATGTATGTTCCGTTAGTTAGAACATACATCTAGTATGTTACATGCATCTAGTTATATTCTTCTTTTTGGCTAGTAGTTCTCCTTAAATAAGATGCATTTTTCTTTGTTGGCTCAGTGGGGTTCTGGTCTGACACTGGATTACCCAGGTTGATGGTACCTTTCATGTAATATATCTAGTCCCGTGGGTTGGCAATGCAGAAGCAAGCAGGTTAACAGTTTCAGTGAGGATCTTGGACAAAGTCTTTCCATTCTGTTTCTTCTTACTTTCCTTGCCACAGGATCAGGAAAGACTTGAGGCATTGTTGAGCTTTATATTAGTTCTCCTTTGCTATGTAACAATATTATCACAAACTTAGTGGCTTAAAACGACACAAATTTATTATTGTATTTCACATTTTCTGAGGTCCAGGAGCCCAGACACAGCTAGATAGGGGTCCTCTGTTTTAATGTCTCACAAAACTGCAATCCAGGTATTACCTGGGCTATGGACTCATCTGGGGCTCGACTGGGGAAGGATCTGCTTCCAAGCTCATGTGGTTGTCGGCAGCATTCACCTCTTTGTGTACCTTTGGACTAAGGGTCTCAGTCTCTTGGTGGCTGTTAGCTGGAGGCTTCTTTTAGTTCCTTGCCATAGGGGTCTTCCTCAAGTCAGCAAGGGAGAGTCTCCTAGAAAGACCGATGTTACAAATTTATATGATGTAATCACACATATCCCGTCACCGTGGCTGTGTTCTGTGGATTAAAATCAAGTCACAGTTCCCACCCACACTCAAGGGAGGGGATTACACAAAGACATCAATACCAGGAGGCAGGGATTATGGGGTCATTTTTAGAGTCAGTCTGCCACAGTTGGCCCTCTGGCTCCCGGTCATTCATAGCTCTCCCACATGAAAATACATTGACCCCTCCCAAGGTTCCTAAGAGTCTCATCCCATTGCAGCATGTGCTGAAATTCAGAATTTTATCCGAATGAGATCCAGGTATGGATGAAGCTCTTTGGGTGTAGTTCCTCTCTGTCAGTCTGTAAAACTAAAGAGGCTTGGCGGGTGGGGGGGGGCAAGAAATTTGAGATCCAAAAAGTCATACCAGTTCATAAACGCAGAATTAGCTAACTTCGTTATCAAGCAAAAAACAAACAAAAAAAGCCTATCCATAATGTGTGCATGCAGATAGCCTACTAGTGGCTCCAAGTCTATAGTGAATTTTCAGCTCTACCTATCTAGAATTAAAGCTACAGTTCCTATACCTCATCCTGCTTTCGTGAGTAGTCATCTGTCATTCAGCATGCATCAGTAGTTGTGCTAAGCTTACTCGGCATATTATAATGGTTATAAACATTCTTTCATAAAAAAAAAAATAGGGGAGCTAGAAGATATAAAGGAGTCATTTGTCCATAGAAATTCTGAAATCCAGTTAGGCAGATATTGGCAGTTCCTTGATTAGGTTTCAAGGCCTGAAAATAGTTCTTTGTAGCTCTTGGCTCTGCCCTTTGGATTCTTGGTTCTGCCTTCTGAGTCATCCCTTTTTCATAAAAGGTAGCATGTGTTTGCTTCTGAATGGTTTTATTGGTCTGCTTCCTGCCAGTAGAATCTGGGGGGGTCTGGCGTCCTCCTTTCATCTTGTATCTTTGCCCCTTTCTGTTGAAGCTGGCAGTGTTTTGCTGAAATACTTTTCTCAAATATTTTGTGGCTTTCCTGTGAATTTTCCTGGGTTCCACTCTGTCAGACAAAAGCCACGTAAGAGACCTTGTTGAGATCTCTACCTTGGGCCCCTGCTGAAAAGGCTAAAGGACAGCACTCTTAAGCTTCCTAGAGACTCTGTTTTGGTTGAGAAATCTGTGGGCCACTTAATCTCTTAAAAGCCATTTGTGTGACTCAATGCTACTCTGACCCTTTGATCTTTCTGAGGTTTTAACAAAAGACTGTACAGTAATACCCTCAGCTTTTCTTAGGACCTGACATTCTTGACAGTGCTCAGAAGCCATTTCTTTAACATCTTTGCCATCTGGAAAGGCTGAGAATTTCCAAAGTCATAAAGTTGTGGCTCCATTTTGTTTAATCATTCTTCCCTTGGTTTGTCTTTCTCCTCTCACTTTTGCTATAAGCAGCAAGAAGAAGCCATGCAGCACCTTCAATACTTCACTTGGAAATCTCCTTGCTAAATAACCAAGTTCATCACTTGCATGCTCTGCTTTCCATGTAACTCCTGGCAACAATTTTCTGCCACTTTCTAACAAGGACTCCCCCAACCCCACGTCCTCCAGTTTCCAGTCACTTCCTTTTGAGCCCTCTCCTGCAGCATCCTCTAAGTTGGGATTTCTACATGCCCTGTGGGTTTTCCCTAGCATTTCCCTCAAAATACCTCCAGCCCCCTCCCACTGTCTGTTTGCAAAGCCACCACCTCCTCATTTTTAGATGTTATAGAAACATTCCACTTGGGGTACTGAAATCTGTTATAGTTATCTATTACTGTGTAACAATATTACCACAAGCTTTTTGACTTAAAACAACACATACTTATTATCTCAGAATTTCTGTGGATCAGGAGTCTAGGTACAGCTTAGTTGGGTGCTCTGCTTCAGGGTCTTATAAAGCTGCAATCAATATGTCAGCTGGAGCTGCAGGTTCATCTGAAGCTTGAGTGGGGAGGGATCTGCTTCCCAGCTCATGTGGTTGTTGACAGCATTCAGTCCTTTGTGGGCTGTTGGACTGAGTGAGGGTCACAGTGTCTTGCTAGTTGGAGGCTAAAGGCTGTGGAGGCTGGCCTCATTTCTTTGCCCTGGGGATCTTCCCAACAGTAGCTTGTTTCCTCAAAGGCAGCAAGGGAGAAAGACTCTTTGCAAGATGGACGTTATGTGCTTGTGTAACATAATCATATACACATAATCCCATACATCTTGTCACCTTTGCCATATTCTATTGGTTAGAGGCAAGTCACAGGTCCCAAATACACTCAAGAGGAAGGGATCAGATAAATGCATGAAAATCAGCACAGAGGTTAGAGTAGATCTCTCACAGTTTCTTCTTAGCATCTTTGGGCCAAGAAGACTAGACACTCTCATGCATTCAAAGTCAACTTACTGGAGGAGGGTGTGGTTCTACCCAGGATCCTCTGCTGTATGGTCCTCAAGCAAGAGTTCCCTGATGTTATTGACTTTCATGCTCTTTCTTCCCTGGCAGACAGAGACCACTAACACTCACACAGAGCAAAGGCTCTACTTCTACCTAGCTGCAGCTGGCTGGTTCAGGTAAAGCATAGACAGTGAAGTTAGCAATTAGTCTCACTTGGATGCCACATTTCCAGAATCCCCATGTGTGTGTGTGTGTGTGTGTGTGTTTGACTGTTTTCCATAGCCTAAATGTTTGGAACGTATTTTAATAAATCGCCATACCTGTAAATGATCATATCAATTTTGTAGATATTCACAGAGATTTTTAGCATGGAAAAATGTCCATGGAGGAAACAAGCAGTCTACAGAACAGTAGATATTTTAAATATGATTCCTTTCAAATATATGCATGCATATGTCTATAAAAATGTGGTTATCTCTAGGTAGTAAAGATAATGGATGATTTTACATTTATTTCTTTAACTTAGCCTTATCAAAACATATAACAAAATGTACCACTTTTGTATTAAAGGAATAATCTTTAGAAGCTTTTCTCATTTTTATTTTAGAGTGTGAACTATGTAAGGTTGGGGACTGTGTTATTTATCTCTGTGCTTCTAGCCCCTAAGCATAACTCCCTTTGACATATTAAGTCCTTAATAAATGTTTTGAACAAACACATAACTTTCAGAAGGTTTTAAACTGATATCAAGATATTCTGTGGGAATATGCAAACAGTACTATTTTATGTGCATTATTATAAACCAAACAAAAACAAAATCCCCCAAACCTGGACTCTACTTCTAAGGAACCAGATCTACCCCCAACCCACTCAATGCCATCAACTATTGCACCACAAGAGTCCGGAGGTAAGGGTGGCCATGGCATGGTTGTTGGTTAAGGATGGTTTAGACAAGTGAAATTCGCAGGTAATTTAATATTTCTTGTTTTTATCTATAGTTCAACTGCCTTTCCCAATATGACTTTCGAAATGGCTGCCAGTATGTATAAAAACTGATGGAGTTACCACTACATTCCTATTTTGTTCCACCACTGTAGGACTTGGCCATGAGCATTTAACTCATTTTGTAGAATGAAGGAGGAAGAAAAGTAAGAGGCCAGATAAGTGACCTTGTAATATCAGGAATTTTTGATAAATAAATCCTTGCTATTTTTTTTTTTTTTTACTTTAGGTAGAATAAACTTTTAATCACCAGGGGTGAGTGGCTAAGAGATTTTTTTCTCCCCAAGAATATTAAGAAGTAACATGTGATATGGGTATAAGTTTTTATTTCAGCATTGCACTTCAATGCTCACAGTATTATTTTTAAGGATAATGTGGCAAGTATAATTTGAATTCTATTTTACAGAGGAGAATATTAAAGCACAGAAATTGGCTAAAGAAATTTTACAAGATGATTTGGACAGTCAGCAGCCCATCAAATAATAGATATTAACATTTCTCTGTAACAGTTTAGCCAAGACCCCTCCTTCTACCTCCTACTCACCAGTTTCCTGATCCCTAAGAAAATAAAATAATAAATAACTGATTAGAGAATTGGTCTTTTCTTTTTCCTTCTATGATTCTAATATTTTATGATGATTAGTTCAGTTTCCCCTGTTTTATTCTACTCTTTGCCCCCAAAATGTGTCAGGGACCCAAGAAAGTGCTTTTCTTCTGGTGTCAGCTGAGTAACAAAGCTCTCCACCAAGACATTGATACCAGCAAGACTTCACTGGTGTATTTCAGCTCGTCCAGTTTCTCCCATAACTGTGGCTTCAGTCTCAATCTCTTCCAGGTTCGGACACCTGCCGCACCTGCCTGCATTTACCATCCTAAAAAAATGGAGAGGCTGCCACATGCTGGAAACTGTGCCATGTCCTCGCCAAGGGTTAGGGGTCAGGAGAGACAGTCCAGTTATGTTGTTGCT
Organism: Microcebus murinus; assembly: GCF_040939455.1. NCBI lineage: Eukaryota > Metazoa > Chordata > Mammalia > Primates > Cheirogaleidae > Microcebus > Microcebus murinus. The sequence continues at coordinate 44,798,329 of NC_134122.1, read as the reverse complement.
TTCCTGTGCCCAGGGAAATGTTTTCATTTCCCTTTCATCCTATTAACACCTGTCCCTTTCTCCACCTTCTATCAAGTCCCTGCTTGGAAGTCACCCTGGATCTGTACATTCTATATCTGAAATCTGAGCTGTACCTTGGCAAATCAATAGTCAGTCTACACACCTCCTTTTTCTTTCTGTTTGCTTTTGGTCTCCTTCATTTCTCTCTTTATTACTAAACTCAGATTTTTCTTTTATGAGGTCAACCTTCAGTGCCCTTCTCCACTGCAAATGGAGACACAAATTAATATGTGATTATGTCATTCTCTTCTAGGAATGCCTAAAATTGACTATCATTCCAAGAAAAAGATGTTCTAGAAGTATTGTTTTAGATTATATTGGCTTCTATACCTTCTTTTTTAAGTCTTTTGTTTTTTCTGATGTCAGAAGTAAACATTCTTTCAACAACATTTAAGAAAACACAGGAAGTAGAGAGGAGAAAATAGAATTCAGAGTCCTGTCATCCTGAGTTCCTGTTATTATTCACATCCATTTATTTCAAGACCTTATCCTATTCATATATGGTTGTATACAAAATACATATGTTTACTGAAGAGAATTAGTTTGGGATACACATTTTTCATATCTCTTTTTATTAAGCATGGTATTGTGATATATTCCCACATAATTATTCTTTTAAACACATTATTTAAAGTCTGCCTTTGAATTGCTTTCAGATGTTTCACCTCATTTATTAATTAGGGGAAAAAATCAACCCCATAATTGTGGCCATTGCTAAAGTGTGAAAATTATAGTTCTACACTTTGAATTTTTGGATCACAGAAATTAAACTTGAAAAATAAATTTGTGGGGAAAGGTAATACTGTTATAGATTTTAAGGTAAACCAAAAATTTATATGTTTAATTTAATTTAATGGAGAGCAGTGGTGCTACCCATCACAGATTCCAAAATGCAGCTAAAAATAACAACTATAGTTGAGTAAGACTGCAGGAGATATTCTAAGAGCAGACGAGGAAACATGATAGCAAATTCCTCTGTAGTTTGCAAATAGACTTGTGTGCTCTGTTGGAAAAGTCTTGGTCTTCTGTCCAGCTAAGGAATAATATTCAAGGTTTAATTTCAATCTGGACTTTGTGGATTACTGATTAGGAAAATGGTCAGAATTGGTCATATAAATATAGTAACCATAAATGAATATTTCTTCCATGATTATATGTTATATAGAGAAAAAAATCTTGAGAATTGATGAAGATTTGATCAATACTTTGATCAAGAGGCTTAGAAATTTACTGTTGATCAAGAGGCTTAGAAATTTATTTGCTCTGGTAAAAGCATCCATTTATTTATTGAGAAATACAAAATCTGACTAGATCTGCAGGAAGCCAGAGGTTCAGGTAAAGATATCTCAAGACCTTGGTTTAGCAGAAAAAGCACCAGACTGAAATTAGAAGACCTGAGGGTTAATCCTATCTTTGTCACTAACCATCATCCTACTGATTTGAGCAAGTTATTCCACTTATCTGCAGCTCAGATTTTTCTTCCTGAAAAAAAATCAAAAACCAAAAACAAAACAAATGTAATAGATATTATAAAAATGTTAAGCAGTATTTAAGTATATAAAGTAAAATGTACTTTGCTTTACTCTGAGTCTACCTCATGATGTATCCTCTGTTAAAAATTTGTTAGAAATCACTCTATACATTTCTCTAGAAGCATTTCAATATTTTTGTTAAAATGGGATCAAACTCTATATATTGTCCTGCAACTTGCTTTTTCCACCCATTAATAGTCTTTCCTATTGCAGTCTTTATTTCATGGCATGAGATACTTTATTTAACAATTCCCGTTACTAATGGACGTTTAGATTGACCCTGAATCTTCACCATCTAAAAATCCTGCAATAGGCACATCTGTACATATAACCTCATGCATATGTATTAGGATACTTTAGGATAGCTTTCTAAAAATGGAATTGCTAAGTCAAAGGCTACATGTATCTTAAATTTTTTAGGTAGTGTCAAACTGCCCTCCAAAAATGTACAGCTTGATGTTTTCCCCAATGGAATATGAAAATCTTCCCTTTTTACACCGTCACCAACATTGACTATCATAAATCTTTTTTATACTCAGCCAATTTGATTGGCAAAAATGGAATCATATTGAAACCTGTAAAATGAAGAGTTGGATTGCGTGATCTCTAAGGACATTTTGAGTTCTGAAATGCTACAACTCTGCAGAGCTGTGAAAAACATAATTGCTTCACCTAAAAACATAAATGTCTGGCATCCTAAGGGACTTTTCTGGGCCCTTCTTTACCCACTTGCAAAGCTATTATACAATACGCACTGAGAGTTTCCACTGAGAGTTCCAGAGAAGGTGGGGCATCCAGGTAGAAGATCTGTAGAGAATGGAACCTATCAATCTCATCTGAAGGGAAAGCAGAAAAATGTTGCTATTCCCAGCAATTTCAACTAAAAGAGAAAACATAATACCAAAAACAAAAATCAGAAGTCTAAAAATATTTAATTCTTCAACACTGCATATTATAAAGTGAGGACAAAGCTTCATATTTTGTACAAAAAGATAGGGCTTTGCAAGATCTAACATTTGGCAGGGACTCAATAACTAATTATAATAATTGTACTGATAAAGCCATCTCAACTAATGTCTTCTTTCTGGCTAAATTTTGGAGATGTAGATATTATGCTAATGTTAATCAAACTTTCAGTTAGGCCAAAGAGGAAAAAAAAGATTATGACAGAGCAATGGAAAATCTTCCAGGGGAAGTTTAGCTTGATTGATGTGCCCTTCTGGCTGGAGCACTCAGTTCTTCCATTTAGAGTTAAAGTGTCTTTTGAGTGGCAGTTTGGAAGCCTTCGCCTAGATTTAAGGCACTAGCAAGCTGCCCCTAAAAGCTCTATAAAGGCTAACCTCATAGTTACCATTAGTTTTTATGTAATGCCTTCCTTTCTGGTTGTTCGTTTTATTTCTTAAAATCCTTGTGCAGTTTAGAAACAGTTAAAGATTTTAATTTATTTAATTTATAAGAATGGAGGAAATCATTTTTAAATGCCATCTGTAGGGAAATTTATTAAAATGTTTAACATAACCCCAGGACTAAACTATTACAGTCACCACCTTACTGGTGTCTCTGTCACCAGCCTTCACCCCTTTGGTTTGACTGCCACTCCTCAGCCAAAGTCAACCACCTACAACTGAGAACATCTTCCATAGCTGACCTCCATCTCCTGCTCCAACCACTTCCTCGATTTTTCCTTCTAGCACACCCCGGCTAGTCTCTAATCAGACTGGCAGTTCCTCAAATGCTCTGCTTCGTATCTCTGTGGCTTTTGCACGCCGATCCACTACCTGGAATGATTTGTCCCCCAGCATATCATCATCTCCCTGCTTGTTTCTAGTCAACCTTTCAAGGTGAAGTTCAAATGTTACCTTTTCTGGGAAGACGAACTCCCCAGGGAAGGTTGGCCCCTCTGTGACTTCAATCTCTCTTATCCTGAGGGTTGAACAGATTGGTGTGGGTTGTTTTACGTGGCTGCTTTCTGTCCCAGACTCTGCTAAGGCTGACCACAGGCCCTGTGTTTTGGTAATCTTTCCATCATTTATCAAAGTGCCACGCATGTTAGACATGTAGCTAATGTTAATTGAATTGACTTCAACTGAATGACATAGTGATAAATCTGAAATTTACTCAAAGACTCATTTCAGGGGTGATCTTGGCATACATTTCTACAAAGTATTGCTTTGTCAAATAAGCTACACTTACAAATTATGCAAACTACTAACAAATTATGTCTCTGGGAAAATGTCAATGGACACAGTGATCCCAAACTCCTTATTAATGGAAGAATGAGGTATGAGAAAGATTTCATTGTTAATTTTATAGTCTTCCTTGCTATGCATCTTGCACAATAGCCATGGTTCCCTAAAGACTCTAAGACCTTTTGAAACATCTAAAAGCACATTCAGTGAAAACACAAAGCTAATGACATGTGTAAAGTATAATAGGACTCGCTTTGCTAGTACTCACCCAACATTCAAAATGTTCAAATAGTTTTGACCTGTCCAATTTTGGAGTTGTTTTTTTGTGGTTTTTTTTTTTTTTTTTTTTTTTTTTGAGACAGTCTTGCTCTATTGCCCAGGCTAGAGTGAGTGCTGTGGCATCAGCCTAGCTCACAGCAACCTCAAACTCCTGGGCTCAAGCAAACTGCTGCTTTAGCCTCCCGAGTAGCTCAGACTACAAGCATGCGCCACCATGCCTGGCTAATTTTTTCTATATGTATTAGTTGGCCAATTAATTTCTTTCTATTTATAGTAGAGACGGGTTCTCGCTCTTGCTCAGGCTGGTTTCGAACTCCTGACCTTGAGCAATCCACCCGCCTCGGCCTCCCAGAGTGCCAATTTTGGAGTTTTTAATGGGATGGATTACCCTTTACCCTTCTGACATTGCAAAATAATAACTGCCTTATATATTATATATTATCCTTATATACTTTACCCTTTCATTTAAAGCCTTAAATTCTTTAATGTCTGCAATTTCACTTGTAGCTTAAAATTTTTACATGCACAATGACTTTTACAGAAAGATCCTCTAAGATGCATAATGAAAACTTTCCCAATGTCTTTATAAGTATATTTAAAGGAGTAAATTCATTCCATTACTCCTTCTGGTCTTCTGTTTATAAACCTGACTCCCAGAACTGAATGTCTTCTTCAAAGTATGCTCTTTCTTCCCATTTTCTCAAGAAAAGTCTTTAAACTAGCATAACCCAACATGTGCATTGGTATTCATGTAGTTGTTAATATATTGTCTCTAATAAGTTATTTATATGGAGTCACTTATGGGAAAAATATTAACTATATTATTAAAGTTTAAATATTAGAGACTGATTTAAAATGGAAAATGACATCCTGTAAAAGTTGTTGGTATGAATAGATAAATTAGAAAAAGGTCTTTGATTATTTTTGTTGAAAACTATCAAATCATAGTTTTTAAAAGTTTGTATTTAAATATATACTTGTATTAACATTTTTACACTTAGCTATATATAACTATATTTTTCAAAATCCACCATCCCACACAATAAAAGTGGTAACAGTCTGTTTATGGCTGTGGAATGTTGGATGGTTAAAAGACTTCCAGAAATGGAATTAGTGAGTTAATGGCTATGAACATATTTTGAGTTCCTGATACATGTTTCCCAGTTGTTTCTGAAAGCATGACACTGGTTTATAATATCATTGGTAATGCATGGAAATATGAATTAAAATATGCCTTTGCCAGGAACAAATATTACTTTAAGTAATACTACTATATATTAAATTATTATTAAATAATAAACAACATGACTTTATAAAACTTTATTACATACAGTCCCCAGGTTATGGACAAGATATGTTCCTGAGAACATCTTTAGGTTGGATTTGTATGTAACTCGGGTTCCTGATGAACAGTGCTTATATGGTAATAATAATAATAATATAGTGCTCATATGTGATAATAATAGTAATACAGTGTAATACTGTAATAATAATAATACTCCTGTACTGTAATAATAAGTTACAGAAACTATTGTTCTCTTTTAATTCAAATAAAAAAGTTTATATAAAAAGTTTAGAAAGGAGTTAGGAGAAATTTCAAAGAATCTTAAAGGTTAACCCTTATCTAACGTTGCATCACTGTCTTGCTTACTGGAAGGGGCACTTTTGAGGCAAGAAAGTAGCTGACATTAGTTGGAAGATGATGATGGAGATGGTGTTGGAGGGGATGGGGTAGGTGCTGGAGAATCAGGGTTTGATTCTATTGTGGGAGGAGGGGAACTCACCACAGAGGTCAGATTCTAGAAACAGGTACCTAGGGTTGTTTGCACAGCCTTTTTTTTTCCTTCATAAATGACCTGTAGCAGATGTTCTCACTGCACAGTAAACCTTTATAAACCACTCCATGTGAGGATCTTGCTCCTCAAGCTTAGCAAATCTTGCCTCAATGAAATGAAAGGCTTCAGCTAATTTTTTATAAAAAAATAAGAAATGCTTCACAGATTTGTGTGTTATCCTTGTGCTGTGGCCATGCTAATCTTCTCCGTATTGTTTCAATTTTAGTGTATGTGCTGCTGAAGCAAGCACCAGCTAATTCTTTTGTCTTTAACTTTTCTTAGCTCTGAATCTTCTGATTCTTCTTGTTCTTGTGTTTCTGTCAGCTGCTTCTCTGTCTATGAGACCAGCCATGAGTGGAAAGATGCCGCACCCAAGAACCACTTATGCCATGCGAAGTTCTTTACATGCGCAGGAGAAACTAGTTATCGAATTATGAATTTAATTACTTAATTATAAACTATCCTCACAGGGAGCCTTGGGAGCCCGTTTGTAAGTACAGAATGCCATACATCAGGTCATCTGTAACCTAGGCACTGCCTGTATTTAAAAAAAACATTTGCTAATTTAGTAGATATAAAGTGTATTATTCTAATCTACAGATTATTTTTGACATTATTCTTTCTAACAGAGTTGAACATTTTCCCATAAATTTAATAATTGGATTTGTTGTGTGTGAATCATTTAGTTATGGTGTTTGGCTGTTTATTGATTGAAATCTTAAGTGTTTTTCTAATTATTATTATGGGATATGTATTATATACATATATAATGCCATCTTTTTATCTTCTATATTGGTTGTTTTTTATTCTGTTGGTTGTCTTTGAAATTTATTTAATCGGTTTATGCATTATTTTATTTTATTTTATTTTATTTTATTTTATTTTATTTTATTTTATTTTAGACAGAGTCTCACTTTGTTGCCCAGGCTAGAGTGAGTGTGGTGGCGTCAGCCTAGCTCATAGCAACCTCAATCCCCTGGGCTCAAGCAATCCTCCTGCCTCAGCCTCCCCAGTAGCTGGGACTACAGGCATGCACCACCATGCCTGGCTAATTTTATATATATATTTTTTTAGTTGGTCGATTAATTTCTATTTTTGGTAGAGATAGGGTCTCACTCAGGCTGGTTTCGAACTCCTGACCTTGATCGATCCGCCCGCCTCAGCCTCCCAGAGTGCTAGGATTACAGGCGTGAGCCACCATGCTGGCCAGTTTATGCATTATTTTATATTTTTTCTTTTTTTTTAGATTTTCATTCTTTCTTTTTTTTTATGAACCAATGAAGCTGTATATGCATTATTTTAAAAAGCAGAATATCTTGAATCTGTAGTTTATATGTAGTAATATCTGCTGATATTTTCCTCGATAATTTTTTTCTGAAACTTCTAGGAAATCTTCTTTCATATCACCCCCAAAATTGATAAACATGCAATTCCATTATCTTATTTGTTGTTTAAGTTTTTATATTAATATAACTTCTTTAGCATTTTGATTAGGGAGCTCTGCTGTCATTTTCTTCCTGTTTCTTATATGGGTGTTTATTGAGCTTCTTGGATCTATGGATTCATTATCTTTAATAATATTTGAAAAATGGCCAACTATTATATCTTTAAATATTTTTTATCACCCCCCTCCTTTGGGGATTCCAGTTACACACATATTAGTCCATTTGACGTTATCCTGTAGTTTATTGATTCTTTGTTCATTTTTAAAATTTCTCTTTTCTCTGTATGTTTCATTTTGGATAGTTTCTACTGCTATGCTTTCAAATTCACTAATCTTTTCTTCTGTGATATCTACTTTGCCATTAGTCCCATCCATTGTATTTTTCATCTCATACGTTATAGATTTCTTCCTAGTAGTTAAATGTAGGTCTTTAAAAAAAAAATCTTCCATGTCTCTATTTTAACTTTCTAAATATAGGGAATACAATTATAATTGTTTATTGTCTTTGCTAATTCTAACATCTATGTCAATTCTGGGTTAGTTTCAATTGATATTTCTCCTCATTGTGTATTATATTTTCTTACTTTTTTTGTGTGCTTTGTAATTTTTTATTGGATGCCAGATATTGTGAAATTTACCTTGTTGAGTATTGGATATTTTTATATATCCTATAGATATTCTTGGGCTTTGTTTGGGAATGTGGTTAGGTAACTTGGAAACAGTTTTATCTTTCAGGTCTTGCTTTTCAGATATGTTAGGTGGGACCAGAGCAGTGCTCAGTGGAGGGCCAATTGTTCCTCACTTCTGAGGCAAAACCTCTGTGTACTCTGCCCCACCCTGTCAGTCGTGAGATTTTCAATCTCACTGTAGGAACAGGCTCTATTCCCAGCCCTGTGTGAATTCAAGTATTGTTTCTTCTAATCCTGTCAGATGGTCCTTTCCTCAGCTTTAGGTAGTTTCCTCATAAGGAAGCCCTGAGCAGTACTCTGCTGACCACTCAAGAGGGACCCTCTGCAGTCTCCAGAACTCTCCTTCTCTTTGAGATGCTGTCCTCTTCAATGTTCTGCAAACTCTAGCCATCTTGTTTTCCCTGTACCCTGAGCTCCATTTCTTCAACTCAGAGAGTCCAGGGTTCTCTGCCTGAGCTCTCCCAACATGGGCTGTGGCCTGTAAACTCTCCCAAGGCAGTAAACTGTAACACTCATAGGGCTCACCTCATTTAATTCATGTCTCTTTGAAATCACCAGTAACTTCGTTGCCAGATGTATAGTGTCTTAAAACTGTTCTCTTTCATACATTTTCTCCATTTTTTGGTTGTTTCCAGTGGGAGCATAAATATAGTCCCTCTTACCTCTATCTTGTTCAAAACTATAATTTCTTTAGGTACTCTGGAATCTCTTCTTGTACACAGATTGAGATGAATATCTATTTTTATTTTTTATTCCAGCAAAATTACTTAGCTCAGCATTTAATTAGTGAATATTTTCTTCCATGAATATTTTTTGTATTCCCCTTGTACTATATTAAATACTTAAATATATTGGAGTCTATTTCTGGATTAGCTGTTTGGTACTGGGGATCTATTTGTCTGTTTTTGCCCCAGAGCTATACTTTTACCTGTAGCTGCTTTGCCATATATTTTTAATATCTGATACTAATCTACCCTATTATATTTTTTCATTAAATATCCCTCTGAGAATTTAAAAAATATGTTCTAGTATATCTATTCTTTCATAGGTATACTATGCTTTGGCAACATTTTGTCAAGTTAAAAAAATCATTCTGGGATTTTTCTAAAGACTGAATTACATATCTAAATTAACTTGGGGATAGCAAATAGACATTTGATGTAATATGTGTTCTCTTATACAGAAGCATAATATAACTATCCATCTTCTTTAGTCATTCAAATCTTTTGTCTTAATTTTCCATACGGTTTTATAGTTTTATTCACAAAGATCTTTAAAAGAGTAAGTAAGTAAATAAGTTTTATCTTTCAAGTACTTTGTGTGTGTGTGTGTGTGTGTGCATGTTTTGCTATTGGGAATTGGCTCTTTTTTGTCAGTTTATTCTCTTACAGTTATAAATATGTTTGTCATTAACACCACATGTATATCTGGTGTGTGTGTGTTTGTGTACTTGCACCTGCCTAGTTTCCTATGTTCCAAACCATGTCCAGATATTTTTAGAACGGAATCCTTGGCTTTTCTAAGTATATAATCATGTCACTAGGAAATAATGATATTTTTGTCTCTCTCTTTATAATACTTAAATAACCCACATACAACTAGACTGGCTTACTGGGTCTTGAAATCAGCCATGGCATAGAGTTTCATTGTAAGAAATAGGGCTCTGACTCTCAAATAGAACTAAAAATAAATTGAAATATTTAGAGAAGTCTTTTAAGAATACCTAAGGAAGAATCCAAATGTAGCACAAAGCAAAATTTCTTATTTTTTTCTATCTACTTCCTCTCAATCTAACATCTAGTATTACCTCACACAGGGAGCTGCCCTTCTCTCCAACTTCCTCCCCAAATCCCTCTTTCTACCCCAGATTTCCCTTTGAATTCACCTCACATAGAGCCAAATCCTCCTGGCTCTCCCCCAGACTTTCCTAGCTAATTCTTTGCCATTTTGTTTATAACAGTCTCACCTGCTGGCTTTCCCCTCCTCCACTTCCCCATCCCCGGTGGCAAATATTCAATAGAAATCAACTTGGAATGAGGAATGGCTGGGAGAAGAAAGGGATTCAGGCTATTCACACCTACAATTTAATGTATTTAATAAATACATTATTAATATTATTATAACTATTATATAAATATATAAATAATATATAAATATTATTAACATTAATAATATTTATTAATAAATAAATGATGTATTTAATAAAACAATGATTTGAATGATTATCATTAGACAAGAATATTTAAACATGTTTAAGCCCTGTAGTTCTCTAAATGATGTTTGAAAGCATTATTTTCATTTCATTTTACAACATGTGCAAGCTTTAACGAACCAATTTTTAGGTAATTGTATATAATTTTCAAATTGAAAAAATTTGAAAACTTACGCTTCCGTAAGGCCACTGGGGATATCACCTAATGCCCTCTGGGGTCAGGAAAATGCTTTGGTGCCACCTGCTGGTTTCTAAAGATGTTCCAGGCACTTGTTCTTGTTCATTTCCAAATCATTTTTTTTTTTCAATTCCCAGCTCCCCACCAGAGCGTTTCAAAATAACCAGAAAAATAATTGCAATTTTTGGTAACAAGACCACAAGTGTTCAAATTCATAACAATTCAAATAACTTTTTTGAGACACAATATAAAGAAACGTACTTCTCAATCATCTAACTGGCCATATACTTGTTAGCACTTGGCCAATATGTAGATTTCATATGTTGAATTTACCTTGCTAATTACATACATCCTATTCATTTTCTCATCAATAGATATATTTTCAAGTCGATGGAATCCCATCAGTTGTGATATATGATGCAAATAATCTACCAATAATAAAGTTCTGAAGTTTCTGAAAAATTTATTATAGTTAGAATAATTCTAAACTATTCCTATAATAATGCTATTCTCATTTACTTGCATTCTGCCACACATTTCCTGAATAGACAGGAGATACAGATCCATCTTGTGTACATTTAAAATCATTCATTCATTTGTGTAATCAATACATGCATATTGTTAATTGCATCCCAGATACTTAATTGGTAGTGAGGATTTAGTGGTAAACATGAGAAAGCCCTTTTCTTCAACATTGTCCTTGGGCCATGGCAAGACTATGATCTCTGCATATCACAAATACATAAAAACAAATTTGTTTTAGCTTCATAGATCCCTTGCCCCATGTCCTCAAAATAAAAGACAACCTTGTCTGAACACTCTGAAACTTTGTGAATCATACTGTTTCTGGACACTGCTTAAGACTGCAGGGAGAATTTGAATAAGAAGTGCTTAGGTAAAAGAAAAGACAAATTCATTTGTTGGCACCCTTCCTTTCAAACTATATGAACATAACAGATTTTTCCAAAATATAAGTATTATATCTAAGTAGTTCCAAAAATGTAATTTTTTATTTCCTTTTGTTTTCCAATTTATAGTTCTGAATATACTCAGGAACTAGTAAGGAATACATCAACAATTAGATATAACAGTTGAGGAACATTTAACAATATTAAATAATTCATGTGATTCTTAAATTTATAAATGGGTAGATACAAATGTAATATGAATGAAGGATGATACCAATTCCTTACACTGGAAACTAGATGAATGATAAACTTGTCAGCAATTTACTTTTATGAAAAATGTCATAAGGTAATATTTACCAAAAAAATCAATAAAACTTTTAGATTTATTTAAATAATTTTACTTAAAATTTTGCTACTATTCATAATCTATACTTGGCTTCTTAGAAGATAGCTCAAAAGAAGAGTGAAAAATAAACTTAAGGTATTGATTTTCATTTAATTTATATTTTTATGCAAACATTCAAATTTTGTAAATTTTGAATATAATTAAAGTTTAATTTTTAATCTTTTTGATCATTATTGTCGATAGAACACAATTACATGAAAATCTGGATTAGACAGCATACTTGGTGATTTTGCTGAAATGAAGGCAAAATTTTATGGGCTAAATATACAGGAAATGTATTAACTATAGATGTCTTTATTACTCATCCAAAATCATCAGCCAATCAATAGGACACCCAGACAATAATAATTAAATGCAGTCATCATCTTTTAGATTTTGCTTATTTTCAGCCATATGAAAACATTTTTATTTTGTCATTATAAATGTTTACTTGTCAATGTTAGAGGTTATAGCATATCCTAGTTAACAGTATGTTAAGTTGATTAATAACTTTAATATTGAGACCTAAAGTGGTGATTCCATTTGTACTCTTGCTCAGGCTCCACAAACGTTAGGGATGGGCTTAAGTCCAACCTGCTGAAGCCAGTATTTTAGTGAGGGGATACAAGAAATAAACAGGTAAACAAACAGACAAATCAGATTATTTTAGGCAGTGATAATGGCTATGAAGAAAATACCAGTTTGATATATTTGATGGGCAGAAAGGATCCTTATTGTGATTGGAGTGGAGTAAATGCCAAGATCAATCCTATCTGGGATGATCTCCATTTTTCAAGACTTATTCAGGTCTCAGCTTAAACATCCCCTCCTGAGAGAGTCTTCTCCAACAACTCAAACTATGGACACCCTTGAATCACCCCATCATATGACTTTGTATCACTGTCATCAGAGCACTTATCACCTGATTGTTTTCTGGCTTATCTATTTGCCTGTTAGTTATCTCCTCCTGCTGGAATGCAAGTTCCAGAGGAGCAAAGACCTCCGTCTTGTTCACCACCCTATCTCCAGCCTGGCATAAAGTACACTTGGAATGCATCAAAGTATCTGACTTCTGGATTAAAAGGGCTGGGGTAGGAGAGGAAGAAGAGGCTTTAAAAATAAGTCATTTGTTCAAATGACTCTTAAAAATTTGTTTTTTTAAAAGTAGAGTCCTTGCTACGAACAGCGATGAAATGAGGAGTAGAATTCATCACTCTATCATACGAACTCCCCCCAATCATTTTGAAAGAATGTAGGGTTAAAATGCCATCTCTGAAAACAATGCTTTTCCTTGCATCAAGAAATATGCATTAATTATAGCTAAAATTATGGATTTAAGGAATGTAAAATAGCAAAAGTCATGAAAAGGATTATTGGATAGGAGAATTGCAGAGCTACATATGATCTATAGCTGGCATTTCATTTTTTTTTCCTTCTTTTTTTTTTTATTTCGGCATATTATGGGGGTACAGATTTTAAGGTTTCAATAAATGCCCATTTCCCCCCCTCCCCCCAAAAGTCTGAGTCTCCATCATGACCATCCCCCAGATGGTGCACATCTCACTCATTATGTATGTATATACCGGCCCCCCTCCCCTCCCCCCCTGCCCAATACCCTATTACTGTAGTACCTATGTGTCCACTTAGGTGCTACTCAGTTAATACCAGTTTGCTGGAGAATATATCTGGTGCTTGTTTTTCCATTCTTGGGATACTTCACTTAGTAGTATGGGTTCCAGCTCTAACCAGGAAAATATAAGATGTGCTATATCACCATTGTTTCTTAGAGCTGAATAGTACTCCATGGTATACATATACCACATTTTATTAATCCATTCTTGGATTGATGGGCACTTGGGCTGTTTCCACAGCCTTGCAATTATGAATTGTTATAGTTGGCATTTTAAATTCAAAAACAACTGAGAAAGTAACTTTTGCTCTGGTCCTCAATGAAATAATCTGTAAGACAGGCATATAATCACAAAGAGGTGATAATCAGAAAACATTCAAGAACAAATCCAAAGAATTATTTTAAAATGGAGAAAAATATATATAATTCAAGATCACTATATATTTTTTCAAACCAAAGCTTTTTAGGTATATGTGTGTGTGTGTTTATTTATTTATGAACCTCTGACTTGTTTTCCTTTTTACTTTCCTAGCCTACTTTCAAAGTAAAATTCGGCATGGCATTATATGCCATTGGAGCTGATGTAGAAAGGATTGAACCAAATTTCTGTAGCACTTTTTTTAGTTTCATTTTGATAAAGTTTTTGAAAATATATAGAGGATTTTTTAAACATAAAAGTAAATATACTTTTGGTATATTTGATAGAAAGGATCCATCAAATTTTTGTCTTGTGGATAAAATAGGCCTGTTTTTCATTTCTTAGTAAATATCAAAAGCTGATTGCTTTTGTAAAGGTAAAGTTCCTGTGACACCTTAAAAAGAAAAAAGAAAATCCTTTGAGAGATCTGTTCCTAAGGATGAAATAGGTTACCACCAGAATTTTCATGTTGTTCTCTGCAAGACAATCAATACCACATGAAAAAGATTAACTATCTGTAGAAACAACTAAAGACATTTTTTGGTTGTTTTAAATGGTGTCAAAGCAAACCAATAGCAAAAGATTCTGTTCATAAAAGGGAGAGAATCTGCATACAGTATAGAAAACAAGAGCCTTCAAATTTGTAGCTGAGTTTCCCACATTCTCCAGGGAAGAGGGTTAGGGAAACAACCCTACACTCATTGAGAGAAATGAATGTATCCGGAAAACAGAGGGCATCCGACCTCACTCCTGCATCCCGTGCAGATTCTGAGAGGTCAGTTCACCCTATTTCTAGCACAAGCCAGACTGCTTTGGAAACAGATTTGGTGTATCCACACATAGGACACTCCAGCCACACTAATCTATGGTGATGCCAAGACCAATGGTTGCTAGGGGCCAGCACTAGGGGTGGGAATCTTCGCAAAGAGACAAGAGGGAACTTTTAGGGGGCGATGGAAACTTTCCGCGATTTTGACTGGGAGATAGCTATACCTATATATGCATTTAACTAAAACTCAACGAACTGTTCCACTGAAGTGGGTGCATTTATCGTTTGTAAATTATAACTCAACAAGGTTCGTTTTTTTTTTTTTGAGACAGAGTCTCACTTTGTTGCCCAGGCTAGAGTGAGTGCCGTGGCGTCAGCCTAGCTCACAGCAACCTCAAACTCCTGGGCTCAAGCAATCCTCCTGCCTCAGCCTCCCGAGTAGCTGGGACTACAGGCATGCGCCACCATGCCCGGCTAATTTTTTATATATATATCAGTTGGCCAATTAATTTCTTTCTATTTATAGTAGAGACGGGGTCTCGCTCTTGCTCAGGCTGGTTTTGAACTCCTGACCTTGAGCAATCCGCCCGCCTCGGCCTCCCAAGAGCTAGGATTACAGGCGTGAGCCACAGCGCCCGGCCTAACAAGGTTCGTTTTAAAAGAAAAAAAAAATATAATAACTACGTGCCTTCCAGGAATGCAAACAAAAAGGAATGACAAGATCGCCTCCAAGCTCCGGGGCAGTGATGTCCAGCATTTATAGATCGGTTCGCACTAGGATTAATTCCCATTCTCGTTAAATTCTCGTCCTGTTCCCACTTAGTAGCGGAAGGAACAAACTCAGCGAGGGATGAAGTAATTCCGCGGAGCTCACCCAGCCGACAGGCGCTCGCGCCGGGATTTGAACCTACGCTGCGTGATTTAGGAGCTAAACTTTTAACCACTACGCGATGCTGGTGGTACACAGAAAAGGCTGCATAAGTATATATCGGATGAATGATTCTGGTTACAGACCCTTAAGGCTCACAAAAGGCCCACCCAGAGACCTAAACCTTCAGACACCAGCCGAAGCGCAGAGGGCTAGACCGGAGATAGCGAGAAGAAACCAGCGCTTGAGCCGGCGCCCGGAGGGCGGGGGGCGGAGCTAGCGCATCGCGTTGCCCTCAAGATTGTACCTCTTCCCTTGCCGTAGCGCCTAAAGCCGGAAGTTCCTCTGAGGCAGGCTTTAGATTTCCGGGCGAGAACTGGGCTCCTTGGTACCATGTGGGAGCTGCTGTGAAGGCTTGTTGGCTTCGAAGTGACTGCAGGTGAGGAGGAAAACTGAGCCGCTCGGTGTGGCTGCGGATCGGGGCTGTATATCGAAGGGTGGCTAAGGCGTCCGCAGGTTTTCTCGTATATCTTCGGAGTTGGGCTTGAAGAAAGCCTCGGTGCGGCCCCCGGCACTGTAATTAGTTGTTCACGCTGTTGAAGTTGTGTTTGCATCTCGGGGTCCGCGAGTCCCGGGACAGCCACGTTGTGTGTCCGCGACGGCGCTGAGTGCAAAGGAAGATGGATTGTGAGGCATTTGCTGCTTGCAGTTAAGCCACCTGTGGTTTCGTACGGACTTGTCACAGTGCTTGTGTTTCTTGGCCTGTGTTGTTAGAACTACGCCGGTGTGAAAGATGACGTCCCTAGCCCAGCAGCTCCAACGACTCGCCCTCCCTCAAACCGATCCCAGTCTCTTATCTAGAGATGCAGTTGCCTCTTTGTTGTTTGACCCCAAGGAAGCGGCCACCATCGACAGGGACACCGCCTTTGCCATTGGTGAGCCACCCCTTAACTTTGAAAAGCTCTTTGAAGCGTTTGTTTTCTAGGTGTTGCTGTGATTCTTGTTTTCTCTTATGTCTCGTCCTCTTCCGTAGCAGTCTCTAACGTGGTGATCTATGTTATTAAGGGAATGAGAATATAACAACCTTGTGCTTGGTGTTTGAAATGTATATGGTTAGTGGTAGCTGCAATGTACAGACAAAGAAACAAGATTAGAGAGGTCAACTGATGTGTAAAAAGAAAACAGCTAAAAAGGGAATAGAGGCAGTGGGAGGAGGAGTGTTCTCAGAGGACTGGCCTAGTTAACGTAGGGGGATATCAAAAAAAGAAAAGGAAATGGAACCTGCCATGAAGTACTGTTCTTCTAGTAGATGAGATAGGATTTATCATATATGTTGAAAACTAGAACTCTGTGTTTGGGACTTCATTATACATTATACGTGCTAAAAGATTTCAGAGACTTTTAGGGGTAAGTAAAACTGTAAATGAGGGATAGGATGAGTTTGCTTACAAAGAATTGTTAAGTGAACTGGGTTTTCTTTTAGGATGCACTGGCCTGGAAGAGCTGCTTGGAATTGATCCTTCCTTTGAGCAGTTTGAAGCACCGTTGTTCAGCCAGCTAGCAAAAACCTTGGAGCGCAGCGTTCAGTCCAAAGAAGTGAACAAACAGTTGGATGAAAACATTTCATTATTCCTTATTCATTTGTCCCCTTACTTCCTGCTGAAGCCAGCACAGAAGTGTCTGGAATGGTTGATTCGCAGGTAGCTAATGGAGTTACACACAAATTAAATAGTTGAGAACACTTAGAAATTTAAAGTTGAAAAATTAGATATATTAAGAGATTAATACAATGTGTATTGTGTGAGATAGTCATGCTCTTCTATTTTAAAACTCATTTTTGTGGATATTGAAAAATAGAACTAGTGATGATTTTGTATAAATAGTCTAACCTTATTGGTTCTGAGGAGCTCTTGTCACTTTTGCTACATAGATAGCTTCTGCACACTTGGGTTAAACGGTATTAAACTTTTTTCCCAGAATAACAAAATGGTTTGTGAAAAGGGTAACAATATCCTCTAACATACCATTACTTAAGAATAACAGTAATAGCTAATGTGTTTTGAGCATTTACACACCAGGCCCTATGGTAAACACTTCGCCTGTATTATCTCACTTAATCTTCTAGCCTTCCTAGGGGGAGATACTTTATTATCCCCATTTTACAGTTGAGAAAACTGAGGCTTAGAGGGGTTAAGTTGCCTGAGTCATACACTAGTAAGTGACAGAGCTGCAGTACAACTGAAATTTGTTTCCAAGGTCTGATCTTTTATCTGCTTTGGGAATCATTTCAGTAAATTTATTCAGTTTATCACTTTTTGATACCTTGTCACGGCTTAACACATTTTTGTTTATTCTCTCATTATATGTGCTTTAAAAGTAGATTTCAGTTTCATTAACTAGTGATATGGGATGATGTGAGTCAGGAAACAAGTGAGTCATGAGAATATAATTTAAACTTGGTTCTTCTGATTATCAGAACATTAGATTCATCAGACAAGAAAGGATGCTCAGAAGTCTGTAAAATTTCCCTCTGTTTTCTAGCATTTAATTTTCCCCAAATAGATCATTAGCGTAAAGAGGGCTTTTGCAGTTAATTTTTCATTTGTTTCTTCAGGTAACTTACTTATTTATCCAGCAAACCATTAAGTTCAATACATGGCTAAGTAGGTTGTGCTTGGTTACTGTTTTGAAATAAATGACATAATAAAGAATTAGGCAAAGTTTGGGCATGTAGGTCTGCCTGGAGTAGTTGTGGAAGCTTCATGGAAAAAGGAACATCTTGGCTAGTATTAAAGCCATATGTAAAACTAATAAAAGGCAGGGTGGTATGGTACTATAAGAAAAGTACATGTAAAAGGATAAGAGAATTTAGACAGATATAGAGGAATCTCTTGGCTTGAAGAATCAGAAAAACTTCTTGAAGGAGGAGGTATTTGAGCTAGGTCTTGAAGACTGGGAAGGATTTTATGTATCTGACAGAATTAATAAATCTATATTACTATTAGGATAGAGGGACTGATAGAAAATTTTGTGGTGTTCATGGACTTTACATATATGTGAAGATTGTCATTTGATAATTTTTAATGTTTTTTAAGTAGTTTTTATATATGGTGTTCATTTGATAATTTTTTTCATCCAAAGAAATTAATGCAATTTTCTTTTTAATTAGTCTTTTGGTTTTAGAAGTGTGATAGTTAGGAAAGCTGTGGAAGGTGACTTTGGAGCATGAAGAGAAGCTGAGCTGTGCTGTCTAGTTGACCAGTTGGTTTAAAAAATTGAGGAATAGGGTGTAAATTTTGATTTGAATGTTCAAATATGTAAGAATTGGCAGGACCATGTTGAGGCATACTTGAATGCAAAATAGTTTAAGTGCTTTGTATCATCTTGTTTATAATTATGTGGTTGCTTTTACTGATACTCATTCTAGGTAGTTTTAGCTCACTGATATACAATTTGGACATGTAAGGAAATAGGTTCTTACTAAGTTTTGTGTCAATTTGAATTGTTTGCTTTTTTCCCCCAGGTTCCATATCCATCTTTATAACCAAGATAGCCTTATTGCTTGTGTTCTGCCATACCACGAGACAAGAATATTTGTGCGGGTTATACAGCTTCTAAAAATTAATAATTCAAAGCACAAATGGTTCTGGTTGTTGCCAGTTAAGGTATGGTTGCTAAATGACACATATCTATCTTTTGGTTAAGGGACATAATTTGGAAAAAACAAAGTCAGTGCTCCTGGGGATAGTCCAGATATTACCTCTAACTTCCAGTTAAACAATAATTAATAATATTTAGCTGTTATTTAGTACCTGACAGCAGACTAGGCAATTTACGTATTAAGTTGGATTCTCACAAAACCCCATTTTTGTAGATGAGGACAGGCTCAGAAAATTAAGTTACTTGCCAAAGTTCTTGTAAGTGGCAGAGTTGTGATTTGAATCCTCATCTGATTCCAAAGCCTGTGTCTACTATACCAGGCTCTTTGGCATTTTAAATTTTGGAACTGAAGAGCTTAAAAAAAGTTGGAGATGAAGAAAGGCAGAAAATACTTACAAAATTAAAAGGATATTGATACATTGAAAGGCTTCAGGAAATTAGTAAAGTTGTGAAGAAGATGCTAGGAATTAATTTCCAAATGAATAAAAGGATGCTTGCCTCACACGAAAGGTCTAGGTAAGATCAGATGGCATGCTATTGTAGTAAAACCAACTGACTTACTGTTAGCACCTTGTTTGCCATATAGGAAAGTAGATGTGTGTTGTTAGCTGGAACTTACTGCATGTTGAACAATGTGGTCCAGGTTGGGAGGGGTACAGATGGAGATGAAAGTAGTCTAACAGACTATGGGGCTGTGCAAACTTGGTGGGTGATGATAGTGAGGTCAGTGGACAGAATTAGTAAGAGGGGAGGAATAGGGACTTTTTAATTAGGAGGATTTAAGAATCTGGATGTAAAGCACTAGAACTAAAGAATGTACAAGGAGGCCAGCCTATGATAATGCTTATCAAACCACTCTTCCCAGCATTCACTCTGCTCATAGAACCAAAATCATTTTTCCCTTGATTTATCCCCAGAAGCTGTTGCTTCCTAGGCACTCTTAATTCTTGGTATCTAAGCCCTATGCACCTACAAAAGTTCACTTAATTCTCCGTTTGTTGATTTAGTCAGTATTGAGCACCTAATACATTTCATGTACAGTGCTCGGTGATAGGAATAGTTGTGTAAGTTGGCTGGGTTTCTGGTCTGGTTCTGTTATTGGTGTTAATTGTAAAGCAGTGACAAAACCATATCACATTGACTCAAAAAACCAAATCTAAGCCGGGCGTGGCGGCTCACGCCTGTAATCCTAGCACTCTGGGAGGCTGAGGCGGGCGGATTGCTCCAGGTCAGGAGTTCGAAACCAGCCTGAGCAAGAGCAAGACCCCGTCTCTACTATAAATAGAAAGAAATTAATTGGCCAACTAATGTATATATATATAAAATTAGCCAGGCATGGTGGCGCATGCCTGTAGTCCCAGCTACTCGGGAGGCTGAGGCAGAAGGATTGCTTGAGCCCAGGAGTTTGAGGTTGCTGTGAGCTAGGCTGACACCATGGCACTCACTCTAGCCTGGGCAACAAGCGAGACTCTGTCTCAAAAAAAAAAACAAAACAAATCTAATCAGGAGAATTACTAAGAATGTAGAGAATCCAGATTTAGATAAATATGTATCAAAATGCAACACATGAAAGCATTTTTCACTTGAGTACCTCCACCCTTATTGCTGCCATTCTGTTTTGAATTTCTAAAGTTTGCACAATTATGTTAATCTCATTACCACCACTAGTTATAAGGAGAGCTTATATTTTGTACTTATGAGCTATAGCAGTGTAAAGACTTTGCTAGGGTAGGTACTTTAATGATTGGTTGATAAATAACCTTAATAGTTGGTTCTTTCTGTCAATAACAGCAATCTGGAGTGCCCTTAGCTAAAGGAACTTTGATTACCCACTGCTACAAAGATCTTGGATTTATGGATTTCATTTGTAATCTGGTGACAAAATCTGTGAAGGTGAGTAGTATATTGTTTCATGATGTATAATTCCATGAAAAGACTGCTTACTCTCAATGAAGAAAATGTACCAAAGTCTTCCCTAAAAAAATAGTGCTTTGAAGAAATTCCTTTTGTTAAATGATCTGGTGTTTCGAAGCATGAGCAGTTTGAGAATCAGTCTTTTTTTTTTTTTTTTGAGAATGTCTTTTATCCCCAAAGGTAGAATAGTTTTTCTACAAAAATAGTTGATTCTTAGCCAAATTCTGGTTGCAGTGACTATTCAAACAGAGACATCTAACGATGTCAGGAATATTAGGCAGTTCACTCTCATCATGTTGTATATTTCTTCTATGTTGTGTATGGTAAGAATTAAAATGTCAAAGCCTGAAGTAGTTCGGGGGAGCTGTAAATATTTTGTAGTTTTATCTTATTGGCCTCTGCCTCTTAAATGTGTTTTGTTTATGTTCCTTGTGCCAGGTGTTTGCTGAGTACCCAAGCAGCTCAGCTAAGTTGAGAGTGCTATTGGCCTTTTATGCTTCTACCATTGTGTCTGCACTGGTGACTGCTGAGGACGTATCAGACAATATCGTCGCCAAACTATTTCCATATATCCAAAAGGTTGGCCCTGCTGATGTGTAAAGTAGATTATTTTGTACTTACAAGAATTTTCTTGCTTTTGAAAATTTCATTTAGACATGTTTTCAGATGGACAGTTTATTTCAGATGGTTGATGAGATTTAATCTTTAGATAAAAAATATGACTTTTTTTGTCTTTAAAACTCCCCAAAGTGGAGCCTTAATTAGGATTTTTAAGAATGAATATTGGCTATCTAGCCCTGCCACTACCTCCCAGATCTATTTTCTTAGCAGTCATTTTACTTTCCTGGAAAGAAAATGGAGTAGGCAATCTCTTCAAGGTATGGGTAGTCTTTTGCCATTCTTTTTGCATTGGCTTCTGCTTCTCAATATTTCTCCTTCCCAAGTGCCTTGTTGCCTGATGCCTTTCCAGATGCCCCATGGAGGTACTGCTTTTTGCTTCCTACCAGTATCCCAGCTTATTATCTTTAATCAGTTACTTTTTTCTTCTTCTGTTAGTGATATGATTGAAGTCTCCCTTCCACAGGAAGGTGTTTGCACATAAAAGAAGAGCTTGCTGGCTCCTGTTAGGATGTGTGGTGGATGTCTGAGTTGGGAGACTTTCTGAGATACCTTCTCTCATCCAACAGACTTGTATCATCTCTGTGTCCACTTGGGAAGGGGTCAAGACCTTGATTGTTCACTTCTGAAGAGTGATTGACTCTCTGTGCATTAGGTTGTATTAACTTCTAACTTAAGACATTTCTAATTTGTCAGAGTAAAGTAGCATTTTAAGTAGAAGAAAATAATGTTTATCATTTTTTCTTATATTTAAAAAAATATTTAGGGGTTGAAATCATCTTTACCAGATTATAGAGCTGCAACATACATGATAATATGTCAGATTTCTGTGAAAGTGACAATGGAAGATACCTTTGTGAATTCATTGGCATCACAGATCATCAAAACATTGACCAAGATTCCCACTTCGATCAAAGATGGATTAGGTTGCTTGATAGTGCTCCTGCAGAGACAGAAGCCAGAGAGCCTTGGAAAAAAGTATGTACAATTGAATTGAGAATTGATGCTAGTCAGAAGTGAATGAAATGATTGTGAATAATTTTTTGTAAGATAAGTAATATATATATATATTTTTATATTGTCATTCATTGTCTAGCTTGTAAAGTCAACATCATATATGTACTTGCTTCCTCCAAGGCCATTCCCTCACTTGTGTAATGTTCCGGACCTTATTACAATCCTTCATGGGATTTCTGAAACTTACGATGTCAGTCCTCTTCTGCGTTATATGCTTCCTCATCTGGTTGTCTCTGTCATTCGTCATGTTACTGGTACGTGGTTTTATATTTTGTGTCTAGAAACTTACTTTCTATGATTTAATCCTCATAAAATAGGAACCATATCTTAGTTAATAACTTTTTTTTTTTTTTTTTTTTGAGACAGAGTCTCGCTTTGTTGCCCAGGCTAGAGTGAGTGCCGTGGCAGTTAATAACTTTTGAAACACTTAAAATTTCTCCCATCCAATTGTTTTTGTGTAACTTGTCTATTTTTCTTAAGCAAGAGGCATTTAGGGTAGGGAGTGGGTTGGTTAAAGAGAGATCCTTGTTGATTGAATGATTTCTCAGAATTCTATTTCTTTTTTGATCTGTATTCTTAAGTAGTCTCTACATGGAAAAAAAACTGGAATTATTTTAAAATGCATTACTGAGTAAACCATTGCCTTCTAACTTAATGAACTTTAGTGATTGATTTATAACAAATATCTCATTCATTTGCCAAAAAACAGTTTTTCTCCCTAGAGTCATTGAAAATATAAGACCAAGAAAATTTCACACATAAAAATCCTAATTACAAAAACAAGGCCAAAAAATGAGTTAGAAAGTTATTATTTGTATTATTTGTTTTTACCTTTCAATAAATACATAAAGACAAGGAAGAAACACTTGGTCTTATTGCTACTTGGAGAATACTAAGAAAGACATACCTAAAATTATGTTAGTTGATCAGAAAATAAGGTTATCATAACCAAATCTTGGTTTAAAAATGCATTTCAGAAACTAGCATAAATGAAAGTGTATTCTTCCTATTTTGGTGCTGATGAGTAATGTGGTCCCAGTCTTTGAAGGCAGAGGCTAAAATCAGCTTTGCGTATTTATAGTAAATCTGGAATGGAGATGACAGTTCTTGGTTCAGTTAGGAGATATGTATTGAAACGAAAGCCTGTTTTTAGAGGCAGATTTTTGAGATCTACCCAACTTCACCACTAACTATAATAAATCTGGAATGGAGATGACTATGTGATTAAAGACTGTAATTTTTGGACTTTGCTGTTGTTGTTATAGGTATGATAATACTTGTTAAAAATATAAAAGTTCAGGTGAAGAACAAATGAGGATAATGTATACAAAAATGCTTTGGAAAATGTAAATGCCTGAACAGGTGGAATATGCTTTTGAAAATAGGTGAAAAGCTGGATATCAGTATATATGTTCTAAAATTATTCTTAGATTTTCTGTTCTAAGTAGACTTAATAGTGTTACATGCAAAAATAGTTTCCCCAACTGAGTTTTAATTTGTTACATATTAAGGAGAAGAAACTGAAGGGATGGATGGTCAAATCTACAAGAGACATTTAGAAGCCATACTTTCAAAAATATCACTGAAGAACAACTTAGACCATTTGTTGGCTAGGTAAGCTGTTATTTTTGACATGCTTTTGATTTACATTTTTGTGGCTCAGTATACTTTTCAGGGCTGGTTAGAAGTTTTCCAGTATTCTTTTTTAATGTACATCTTTCTTTGTCTATATCATTTTATTAACTGTAAGTACTTAATTTCATAACTGGCAGCATAAAAAGCAAAAAAGTAGGCCAGGCGCAGTGGTTCACGCCTGTAATCCTAGCACTATGGGAGGCCGAGGTGGGAGGATTGTTTGAGGTCAGGTGTTCCAGACCTGAGCTAGGGCAAGACCCCGTTTCTACTAATAGTAGAAAGAAATTAGCTGGACAACTACAAATATATAGAAAAAATTAACCGGGCATGATGGTGCATGCCTGTAGTCCCAGCTACTTGGGAGGTTGAGGCAGAAGGTTTGCTTAAGACCAGGAGTTTGAGGTTGCTGTGAGCGAGGCTAATGCCACCGCACTCTAGCCTGGGCAACAGAGTGAGACTCTGTCTCCAAAAATTAAAAATAAAAAGCAAAAGTAGTTTTTCTTGATTGTCTTTCATGTTTATAGATTAAAATAGAAAGTTAATGGTTAAGCTAAATTTGGGTTATAACTAAATACAATTTGTGGCTGTTTGAAGTTTTCTATTAATAAATGGATCATTATGCCTGCAATAATACATTACAGTTGATATTAAGTATCAATTAGAAACTTAATACTGAGATTAGTAGTAAAGATTATTTCTTCCTTAAAGATAATTCGGTCTTCCTTTTTTTTTAATTGAAGAGCAACTTGATAACTGAAAAGGCTATAGGCATTGCAGTCAGATGTGGGTTTGAATCCTGCTTATGCCAGTTTCAGTAGAGTGGTGGTTATGGAGGTCACATTGGATCTGGTTTGCCTTTGTGTAACATCAGGCTTATACCTGTCTGCTGGTGGGCATCATTCGTGCCCCTTGCTCAGAGGGTTGGTTAACGAATTAAAGGAGAACATATCGGTGAAGTAGCATTGAGTGAGAGCTGAGGCCCTGGAATCAGACTGAGCTTTTTTTTTTTTTTTGAAACAGGGTCTCACCCATTGCCAGGGCTAGAGAGCAGTGGCATCGTCATAGCTAATAACTACAACCTTAAACTCCTGGGCTCAAGCGATCCTCCTGCCTCAGCCTCCTGAATAGCTGGGCCTACAGGTGCATGCCACCA
Organism: Microcebus murinus; assembly: GCF_040939455.1. Taxonomy (NCBI): domain Eukaryota; kingdom Metazoa; phylum Chordata; class Mammalia; order Primates; family Cheirogaleidae; genus Microcebus; species Microcebus murinus. The sequence continues at coordinate 44,772,936 of NC_134122.1, read as the reverse complement.
CACCTGCCTAATTTGTCTGGTTTTTTGTAGAGACGGAGTTTCACTGTGTTGTTCAAGCTGGTCTTGAACTCCTGGCCTCAAGCAATCCTCCCGCCTTGGCTTATCAAAGTACTGGTATTACCAGACTAGGCTTTAAAATGTAAAAACCCACTCTAGTTTTTATGGCACAGAAGGGCTTACTAAATGTTGTCTTTTGTTGCTGTTCTTGTTTAACCTCAGGTAAATTGGAAGACTTCTTACCCTAGTTTCTTTATCTGTAAAATAAATACTATAATTTCTACTTTGCAGAGGTATGACAGCTAGAAATAATATTTTTAAAGCACCTAGAACATAGTAGATACTCAATAAATAATATTTCATGTGTGCTGATATTTCTGTTTTCTTTCACAGCCTTCTTTTTGAAGAGTATATCTCATATAGTTCACAGGAAGAAATCGATTCTAATAAAGTAACTTTACTTAATGAACAATTTCTTCCACTCATCAGACTTTTAGAAAGCAAGTAAGTTGTGCGTATGTTTGTGCTTTTCTTTAATGTGTACCTCCTGCTTTATATGTAAAAAGTCACATCTTATAGTAAATTCTAATGAAACTATCCTTTTCTTATTTTTTCCTGTTAGAAAGGAACACATAGGAATTAAAAATATTTGAAATATAAGAGGAAATAAGGGTTTTGTTGGGAGTGTGGAGAGTAGAATTTTTTAATACAGAGATTGATTTCATTATTGGAGTAGTCATAGTAACAAACTTGACCAATGTCACTTTGTTTTATGTATACCATGTATTAGAATTTAAGTGTTAATCTCAGGAATTTTAAAACATTTTATGTCTTTCCTTTATACATGAATGATATATACAGTTAATACCTTTATTAAGAATAATGAATTAAGTCTTTAATTTCTTCCCAGATACCCCAGAACATTAGATGTTGTATTAGAGGAACACCTAAAGGAAATTACAGATCTAAAAAAACAGGAGCATTTTCACCGATTTATTTCTCTTTCTACAAGTGGAGGAAAATATCAGGTATGTTGCTCTTCTCCAGAGGAATTGTGACAATTAGGGATATATTTCTGGTTATTTGAAGAGTTTCAAAAGGAAATTTGCTACTTTATGCCTCTCTGTGGAAAATTTCCTGGAGAAATGAGACTTTGTATCATTTGCCTAGTTATCTGAAGTAAGGCTCTGAGGTAGGAATTGGATAATTGGAGAAAGGCATAATAATTTTTAAATAACTGTAAATGTGATACTTTAGGAAAAATATTATGCGGGAATTTTATATATAATAGTCCTTAACAATTATCAAAGGGTGGTCTCACATAGGTTTCTAGTGTTCCTTATTTTTCTCCTAGGTCTGTGTTTTCCAGTGTACTAGCCACATATTGCTATTTGGATTATTGATTAGAAAAGGGGAGGTGGGCTCTATTTCATGATCATGTTAAAACTTCAGGAATATTCTGGTGGTTCAGAAATTGTTATATTAGAAGTTAGACATGTAAGCTGAAGTTTTTATAATTAGCCTTGAAAACAGAAGGGAAATATGAAGGGAAATATAATTGTTTTAGTTTTGCTCTTCCATAATTAGACATTCATTTTTATAGTGTTGGAGTTCCAAATCTTAGATTGATAGATAGACTTCCTTTTTAGTCTAATTACATAAGTGAACTAAGTTGTCACTTATTTGAGCATCACTACTTGTTATATCATTTAGATGAGTTGCATTCTTTCTTCAGTGAGGTGCTAATATAGTGATTTATTTTAGATCTTTTTACTTTGGAATCAGATATGTAAAGAATACAGATTTACTTCATAGAATTACTTCACTAAATTAAACCTACACATAGACACACAGGTATACACAAAATCAGACCATTAACAATATGAACTTTTTCACCTGCTGTAACTCATACCATGTTCTAGAGGCAAGGATTTTGCTTCACTTTTTGGTTTCTGTAGTTAGTTGTTACCGAATACATTGGGCAGTTTGGGGTGGTTTTTTCTGGTTTTTATTCTTGATCACATGCCACTTTTTATTAAGTGAAATCATTTGATAATTATGTCAAACCCTATAGTTTTTAGCAGATTCTGATACCTCTCTGATGCTCAGCCTGAATCATCCACTTGCTCCTGTAAGAATTTTGGCCATTAATCATCTGAAAAACATCATAAAAACATCAAAGGTTTGTGTCAAACAGCTGTTTGTGATTTTCTTTTTTCCTTGTGATGAACAGTGTAATTCTAGAATAAGAAATTGAAGTTACCATCTAAAGTTGATATTGTTTAATTTTAGAGATAAGTTGAATAAAGCTGATAAGAGTACTTTGGACAAAGATTTAGCATTATATATACCAGTAGTCCCCATTTTAACAACAACCTAAGAATAACTGCTTTCATATGTTTCCACATTGCAAATTACTAGTTTAGCTTTAGTTTAATGTTTTTCAAGCTGGAATTTATAGACCGATTCAAAGAGGTTCATAAATTGTCTGAAAGTTTTTTAGTTTTGAAATTTCATTTTGATAGTCTTAAATTAATAGTAAGGCATATTTTGGGGCATCTGAATGATAACTTTTGAACACTATTCTATGATTTCAGTGCCAGCAGTGGCATTTGTATTTAAAATTTTGGTGGCTCCATATAATAGGTGTAGAGGCTGACTTAATTTGTAAATAACTTATTATAATTTGTGTTTATACCCAGAGGCACTGGTGTGAAGATTCTGCAGTGCTTCCAATAGAAGAGTATTTTCTAAACTTCAGTCATTCAAGCAGTATTTGCATAATTTTTGCTAAATCAGCTTACCACTGATAATTATTTTCTTAAAATTTGTCTTTTAACTTAGTTCAAATGGACTCATTATTTTTTTTTTTTTTTTTTTATTTTTTTTTTTTTTTTGAGACAGAGTCTCACTTGTTGCCCAGGCTAGAGTGAGTGCCGTGGCGTCAGCCTAGCTCACAGCAACCTCAAACTCCTGGGCTCAAGCAATCCTTCTGCCTCAGCCTCCGGAGTAGCTGGGACTACAGGCATGCGCCACCATGCCCGGCTAATTTTACATATATATATTAGTTGGCCAATTAATTTCTTTCTATTTATAGTAGAGACGGGGTCTTGCTCTTGCTCAGGCTGGTTTCGAACTCCTGACCTGGAGCAATCCGCCCGCCTCGGCCTCCCAGAGTGCTAGGATTACAGGCTTGAGCCACCTCGCCCGGCCTTCATTATTTTTTTTATTCAGCCTTCAAATCGTGGATGTGAAGTATATAAACATTTTACTGTAATTACTATAAAAATAATAATGTTCCATCTTGTAATGTCTAAAATTATATACCATGATTTGAAAAATTCCTGGAATAGAGAAAAGTGGTACAAGTACAATTCAACTTCACCTAATTGTAATTGTCACATTAAATTCATTTTAATTTGCATTTTATTGTCTTTATTTAGTGTTTTATATTTGCCCTGTAGATTTTTTAAAATATTTTTTATTTGTTATATCTTCTATATTTTAATCTTAAAATTTTTAATCTTAAAATTTTAATCTTAAAATCTTACCTAATCTTAAAATTGATATATAAGCAATAAGCAATTTAAAGCAACATTCAGATCTGTGAGAGTGTTTCTTTAAAAGTGATTGATATAATATTTAGGTTTGAGAAATGTTGGTTTATTTGATTCATTTCTGATCTGGCATAAATTACGCTTTCACAAACTGCTAATAGGTTTATCTTACTGAATTGAATACTGGTCTTTGTTATGATAGGAAGATTTTGGTGTCTAGAATAAAAAGCATTTTTGAAATCTTGTGTTTCTGGAACTGTTCTAATCTATTATTCATTAACTCTTAATTCCTTAATCCTCTGTTCTCTGGGTTTAGTTAGTTTTTCAATGAAGGACACTATATACATTCAATTTATAGGCTTAAATATTGTGATTAATGTCTTTGCATGTCAGATTTCATTTTCCCTTCTCTATTGATAGTAGGACATAGGTGCTATTCTGAATCCAGGTTGAGATATGTGGCTACTTATTAGTCTTGAGGAAATTTTGGTGGCATTTCATACTCAAAACTTTGACTTAATTTTAAGATTAATTAGTGGGTTTTTTTTCCTGCCATGTATAGGTAGGGATATATTCAGGTTGATTGGCAGTCTTATTTTTCTATTACTGTGAATGAGAATATACTTAGGTTTTTTTTTTGTTTCATTTACTGAAATATTTATTTTTAAAAATAGGATTTCTCTTTTTGGCAGACTGGCTTTGCAGTATATATCCTTAACCTTGTGAAAATCTAAGTAACAACAGTTGCTAACTTTTAACAGTGCTTATTATCTATAAAACACTCTTCTACAGACTGACATATGTTTTTTTAATCCTCTAACAACCCTTTGAGTTACATAGTATTATTATTATCAGACCTATTTTACTAATGAGAAGAGTAAGACCCAGAAACATTAAGTAACTTTAGCCTAAAGTCACACAGCTAGTAGATGGTAGGGCTAGGATTTAAACCTAGACATTTCTTGGTTCTTTAGTCTATGCCCTGTCAATATCTAGGTTCTCATTTTAACAAGTTAAACTTTTTAATTACAAAAATTATATTTGGATTATACATGTTTTATTATACTTCCAGAAACTAGAAAAAGTTTATACCAAACAATTATTAATCTCAGAAGGCCTTTTAAAGATTATCTAGTTCTAGAATGTTCAAGTTCTCATCCAGAGCAGAACCTGTGTTTTTTGACTGGTATTCAGGAGTACTTTTCACAAAACCATGCTTCCTTTCTAGCATAAAGTCTTATGAGGTTTCTAGCAACAACTAAATTATTTTTTTTCTGTTGCTCAGGAGGGTATTGATGAGTCTTTCATAAAAGAAGCTGTTTTAACCCGATTAGGTGATGATAACATAGATGTTGTTTTGTCGACTGTAAGTGCTTTTGAGGTGAGTGAATTTGTTGTTCGTTGAGATGTACAATTATGTTTGTAAATCTTTTTTTGCTCTTCACGTGATTCTCTGCTCGAGGCTAGAATATATTTGGAAATTATTTTTCCATTGGAAATTTGTTCTCTTAAGAGCACAGATTTAAGTCTGGTTAGGAGAAGCTTATAGGAGTAATTAGACTGTGCAATTTGGTATATGTGGAAGTTCTTCAGAAAGGGAAAGTACATTGTGAATTTTTCTATTGTTTGTAATATATTTTTATCAATACCATATACCTTGGGACCATGGAAAATGTCTCATGAATGCCACTTTTGAGAAATTGATCTCATAAAACTTAATTACCCTAGGCTACTTGGGAAAAATTTCTTATAATTCATTATTTTTTAAATTTATAAAAAAAGCACCATACATATTTGAAGCAAATAAAAATTTACTCATGGATATTTATATTTTTTTCTCTCTAGATTTTCAAACAAAATTTTAGTTCAGAAGAGACTGTTTCAAATCTTCTGAATCTCTTTCGAAGAGCAGAACTTTCAAAGAATAGAGAGTGGTATGTATTCATTTCTCTTCGTACTGTTTTTGAATTAATGAAGTTCACTTTTTAATTTTTTTTAACATTTTTTGCATAATTTGGTTACGTGACCCTTTGGTCGTGGTAGTAGAGCAGGTATAAATGTAATACTTTCTTGCTTTATAAAAGTAATAATTTGGGTTTGTGTATGTTCATTATACTGTTCTCTATGTTTGAAATTTTAATAAAATGCAAAGGGAAATATATAATGTATTAAATTCTGGGAAATAGATTGGAAAGGATTTTTGAATTTTCCACTCTATATAATTGTACATAATTTTTACTTTATAATTAAAGATAAATACAAATATGTTAAATAAATTGAAAAATAAGTTCAGAGGCACACAGTACCTTCTATATAAGTATTTAATGACTTAAGGTTGGTTCACTTGGGGCACCAAAAATTTTTACAAGAAAAAGTAACTGAGCTCCTTAGAGGATAAGAGCATATCTTATGTATTTTCATGTCTAACATATGGGTAGATAACTATCACATAGGATGTGCTCAGTTAATTTTTTTTGAATGCCGGAAGTGAATATCTGATTTCCAGTGGAGTTGAGACATCTAGTGTATGTTTTATGTTATAGTTAACCTCTAGGGATTTCTCCTCCCCGAGGTCCCTCAAAAAACTTGACAGGGTGAGCAGTTTAAAATTACTGTCACAGATAACTCCTTCATTGGCATGGATTTGAAGTGATGTCTTGGTTTCTCTGAATATTACTTTTAGTCAGGAGACCAGGATATTGTCATTTGAGCTGAAGCAAAGTAATGATGGATTTTTTGCTAAATTGCAGCCTCTAATGCGTCTCTCAACCAAATATGCTTGCATATCTTTTAGGTACGAGGTACTTGAAATAGCAGCAGACATATTAATTAAAGAAGAGGCACTAAAGGAAAATGATCAGTTGTCAAATCAGGTGGTTGTACATTTGCTGCCATTTATGGTCATCACTAATGATGATATGGAATCTGCTGAGATGAAAATTGCTATATATTTATCAAAGTCAGGAATTTGCTCTTTGCACCCACTATTAAGAGGCTGGAAAGAAGGTAAGAAATTCAGTTGTTTTTTTGAAAAGGTGAACACATTACACTTTAAAAAGAAGATAAGTACAATTAAAAAGTGGCTATATTTGTTACTTGAAATTGTTTATTATGTCATATGCCAGCAGGAAAATTTTTGCTAAGATAAAAACCATATAATGAATAGGAAGCTGACGCAGACTTACATTCAGAATTGAATAAAAAGAAAAATAAAAAGCAAACCTTTGTAGAGAAGTAATAAAATGTTTGCCTAAATTCCTTACTATACCTGACTCTTTACGTGAGCGTTGGTGGCATAAAGGCTCTCTCTGTATTTCAATTTTCTTACAGCTCTTGAAACTATAATTAAAAGCACGAAGTCAGGAAAACTAATTGGTATGGCAAATCAGAAGATGATTCAGTTGTTGGTTGACAATATAAATTCGGGAGATCCTTCTTCAATGTTACAGATGGTATGTATGCTCTCAGAGTACACTTTAAAACACGTAATACCTAGATAGGCCTGAGATAGAAAAAATTGTTTTATGACAATCAAGAGCAACTAGTAATGGAGTATGTTTCTTTTTTAAGGTGGAGGATTTAATAAGCATTGGTGAAAAGGAGTCCTATAACTTGAAGCAGAAAGTGACATTTCATGTGGTCATGTCTGTGCTCGTCTCTTGCTGTTCATCTTTAAAAGGAACTCATTTTCCATTTGCAATAAGAGTCTTCAGTTTATTACAGAAAAAAATAAAGAAGCTGGAAAGTGTCATTAATGCAGTGGTAAGGAGTACAAAATCTCTAGAAAGTTGGATGTTGAGTAAAGTGACAAACTGACCTATTAGCCACAGCAAAACTGAAAATTAGAAGTGGAGATGTTGAGTTTGTGGATACTAGCTGGATAAAATGTGAAGCAGCGTTGCATAGCAGTAGGGTAGCGAATTAGGTGCTCTCTTCCTTTGCAGAAAATTTCATTGAATTATAAAATTTTAACATTGCAGTGTTTTGTATCTGATGGCTGACTCTCCCCTTTACTATCTTTTATTGGGTAATTACCCAAACTACACTTAACTACCTCTAGTGATGAAGAATTCACTTGGTATATTAGTGCTTGAACAAAGTACTATTTCATTCTGTTCCTTTATGAAAATGGATCTTTTATTTTTTAAATTTTAATATTACATTAGATTTCGATCTCTCCAGCCTATTACTGTCTTTGACAGTGTTACTAAGGGACATATTTGAGTTATTTATATTTTTACCTACCTAGTACCACATCTTGAGATAACAAGATTATTTCTTTTAGTACCTGCCATATATAATAGTATTTTGTTTTTATTTGTCCTCTCAGCTTCAGATGGCTCCTCATTATAGGATTTGCTAAATGAATTAAATCTTTTTAACATTTACATATACCCTCAGGATTGTTATAAGTTCTGATCATAGCCAGTGTTAGCTAAAATTTATAAACTTTAAAAGAGTGAATCTTCACATTTTAAAAAATAGCCCATATGAGCCCTTAACTTCTAACTTCTTTGTGTCTTTTGTGAAGTACAGTTATGTGAACTATATTGGTTCTCAGTGTTAAAAGTATGGACAAATTGAGTGTTTCGTATCTAAGTAGAAATAGGTTGTTTTATATTGCTTTCTTTTAATGCCTTTTCTGAGAGTCATGAGTGTGTTTTCAGTTGTAGCAGTACATTGAGGTGATCAAATTCCTCACTGAAGATATCATTTTATAAGTCTGGCTTTGAATTGTTTTCCTTCCAAGTTAACTCTGTATTGGCAGTATGAAGCATCATTTGTCATTTTCCTACCCTTGTTCTTTTTTTTTTTTTGCATTAGCAGTATAAATTCTAAACACCTTAACATTTTGCTACTTGTTTAAAATTCACCTGCAAGTTTGAAGATTTTACCACCTCCCTTCTAATCTGAAGGGACTGAAATAAAACTGAAACGAGAGAAGTCCCTTTGAAGATCTCTCAGAAATCCAACTCCTTATCTTTCTGTTTTGAAACATGAGAAATCCAACTCCTGATCTTTCTGTTTCGAAACATGCCCATTTATTCCTACCCTTATTTTATAAACAGTTTATATCAGTAAAGTTTATTTTTGGAGATAGTGTTTTAAGGTAAAATGTTTATAAAACAAAATCATATTTAACTTATCTGTATTTTTTCTTGTGAATAGTAATAGTTACCCCTCTTTGAAAATCTGATGAAAGCTATTAATCTTTTCCCCACCAAAATGAACATATAGAAAAATTTTTCATAGTACCCAAAAGAACTTGTATATCCATTCCAGCTCACCCATGTAACTCATGATCAGAACCCCTTTAAGTTTGTACTAGTTTTTATTTGCTTTAATATTTCAGGAAATCCCCCCAGAATGGCACTTGGAACTGATGGTAGACAGAGGGATACCGATGGAGCTGTGGGCACATTACATAGAACAGCTCAACAGTGCCCAGAGGCTTGCTGTGGAAGACTCAGTTTTACTTGTATTTTCCCTGAAAATTTTCATTTATGCACTAAAGGCTCCTAAATCTTTTCCTAAAGGTAAGACATAAGTTGTGAATCTTTTAAATGTGATACTCTACAAAACTGAATTATCGATTCCATGATTCTTTGTGTTGAATGCAAAGCTCCCAGCATGTTCACATAGGTTGTGCATCGTTTCTCTTTCCATGTCCATGTAGATGATATATGGTGGAATCCTGAGCAACTGGAAGAAGATAGCAGAGAGTATCTGTGCTTGCTCATTGGGCTCTTTGAGATGATACTCAGTGGTGCCGATGCCGTTCATTTCAGGGTTCTGATGAAACTTTTCATAAAGGTACTAGGCCCATCCTTTCCAGGCCTCTTTCTTGTAAGAAGACATTGTGGGCTGGGCTCAGTGGCTCAGGCCTATAATCCTAGCACTCTGGGAGGCTGAGGCAGAAGGATTACTTGAGCTCAGGAGTGCAAGACCAGCCTGAGCAAGAGTGAGACCCCATGTCTACTATTAATAAAAATAGAAAAATTAGCCAGGCATTGTGGTATACACCCATAACCCCAGCTACTCGGGAGGCTGAGGCAAGAGGATCACTTGAACCCAGGAGTTGGAGGTTGCAGTGAGCTATGATGGATGACACCACTGTACTCTCCCCAGGGTGACAGAGCAAGACTCTGTCTCAACAACACACACACAAAAAGAAGATGATGATGATGACATTCTAGGTTATTTTATTAATAATTATGACTGTTTACAATGAAAATAAAAGTAGACTTTTAAACAGTGAAGAGTATGTGATAGTAAACACGGTCTGTAAACCAGTACTATAATCAGACACCAATCAGTAGGTTGAACAGACTATCATTGTTGCACCCCTGCTAATTATTATTTATATGTAAGAATCACAATAGCCCAGCCTTTGGCTGGTTAATGGTATTTACAAGTGAGAAAACTGCTGTTCAGAGAGGTTATTTAGTACATGCAAAGTCACTCAGTTGGGAAATTTCATCCCAGTGACCTCCATGTTGCTAGGCCTAGTAGTCGGTTCTTATTCTTGTCTGACTTGCTGTCTCCACAGCATTTGACACAGTTGGCATTACTCACATCATCTCTGAGGTCCTTTCTTAATCACTTCCCATATACTACTTGTGTAGGTTTTCTACTTAGTGTCCTCTTTTTTGGTAAGTGTTTTCAAGTGCAGAGTTATAGTGAGGCTTCTGAAATATCACTCTTCATTGACATCCTTCCCAGTTGGTTTAAAATATGAAGTATGAAATAATTTTAAGTGATTAGATAAAGTAAAACATTGCATTAAATTATTCATTGTGTATAATTGTATACTAATGAAAAGAGGATTAGAAACCCACTTATTTGAGTAAGAATTAAACTTTACTGTCTTTTTCTTTAATTAGGTACATCTAGAAGATGTTTTTCAGTTATTCAAGTTCTTTTCTGTTTTATGGACCTGTGGTTCTAGCCTTTCAAATCCACTTAACTGCAGTGTGAAAACAGCACTGCAGACTCAAGCTCTCTATGTAGGCTGTGCAATGCTATCTTCTCAGAAGACACAATGTAAACACCAACTGGCATCCATATCTTCTCCAGGTATTGAAAGTAGCATTGTTATGCTCTGTTATCACCAGCTGTTCATGCTTTTCCACTAGTATTGCTGCTAGACAGGCTCCTGCCTACTCCTGAAGTACTTTTGCATTAATGGTGGTAGACCTGTCATAGTACTCCTGAACACAGGAAAAATGCACCTTGTTATACTTGGAAGCCCAAAGATAGCACACTAGAGTCACAGAGGGCATCACGTAGAAGGCCACTTAGTCATTGACTCTGTCCTCAGGGCTCTCCACTTTGGGTTCACAGTGAGCTTGTAGCCGTACCTTGTTTTTGAGGAGTCTAGACGTGTGGCTGGTATCTGTTTTAATATATTTATAAAAATGTTACAAAGTTCAAAAGTAAAAGGTAATGTGATTATAATGTAATATAATATTAATTATATATAAATATATGTTATAATTATTAATACATTCATTAAAAGGTTATGTTCAAAGGTAACAGCTACTGATACTATAATGTAATATACAGTGTTACAACTATAATATTAATATATTCATTAAATGTTCAAAAGTAAAAGGTATAGCAATATAGTGTTTACTAAAATAGATAATATTATAATTATATAATACATACAACATTATGATAATGTAATACGCGATATATGAATTAAATTTTTGTTGGCTTGGGAATCTAAACACCAGTTATTACCTGCTACGCAGGTACATACTCTAATTCAGAGTCTTGCATATAGCAAGTCTTTGCTGAATGAATAAATAAAATTTGTTCTATCATTTGTAAGATGGGGCTGCCTTTTATTTGTTTGTTATGCCTAATCTCAGTATGGTAATTTAGTTGCATGATTTAAAGCAAACTTCAAATATTTTTCCAATTTTTATGTAAAATATGCTATTTTAAATCTAAATAAAATTAGTTGGGAAAATGAAATTACATAGATTTTAAATGGAAGAACATTCCTAAAAGCCTATTGCTTAAATAATATAGTTTTGATTTATGTTGGGTTTTAGTACCTTACTTGAACATGATAACCTTAGTAGTTAGTGCTTTGAATTTGGATTTTTTTTTTTTTTTTGAAGCTCAGCTCTACCATATAGGGAATGGTAACAAATAGATGTTTTGGCCTGAAACTGTCTCTTGTGTGAATTCAGTTTTCTGGCTATTCATTTCTAATTTTATTTCATAAATTAACTTTATATGGGAACTAGAAAGAATTTCCAACTTTCAGAGGGTGATACAGGTTGATTATCCCTTATCCGAAATGCTTGGGACTAGAATTGTTAGTTTTTTTCAGATTTTGGAATATTTATCAGATATAATATAATGAGATATCTTGGAGATGGGACCAAGGTCTAAATACAGAATTCATTTATGTTTCATGTACACCTTTAAAACATAGACTAAAGGTTATTTTAGACAATATTTTTAATAATTTTGTGCACGAAGCAAAGTTTGTATACATTGAATCATTTTATTACCCTTTGTGGGTATGCTTGCATATAAGGATGTGGGTGTGCACAGAAAAGATGCATGTCAGCTTAAGGGGTCTGGGAGGATCTTTTTTCCCTTGGGATTGCTGAATAAACTGTATTATGTGCCTGCATTTTTACTGCAACTCATCACATAAGGTCAGGCGTGGAATTTTCCATTTGTGGTGTCATGTTGGCACTCAAAAAGTTTCAGATTTTGGAGCATTGGGATTTGGGGTTTTTGGATCAGGGATGCTCAACCCATATGAACTTTTCAGGTCTGAAAGCTTGTCACATTCTTTTTTAGTATTTCAGAGATGAATAGATCATTCCTAGCAAAATGTAAATCACTAAAATTTGTATCAGTAGAAATAAAGCCTAAATAACCAATTACGTTGAAAGGAATTTAGATGTCTCTTTGTCCCAGAGACATCTTTTTAAATACCCTAGTGCAGTTGGTCTCACAGACACATTCTTACTACATCTTCAAAGCAGGTTTTTTCTATGTTGTTGAACGGGTGGGGCATAGAAAGAAAGAGAAGGGAAGTTTCCAGATTCCAGTCTAAATCAAGCATGACATTGAAAATTGACAAAGCTAGCAGACAAAAACAAAACTATAGACCATGTGACCTGTATTCTAAATAAAATATTTTGAAATAAGATCTAACAGCATAGTTATAAAAATAATCATTTACCCAGATAGAGTTCATGCTAAGAATATAAATTGGTTCAGAATAAGGAATTGTGTTAATATAATTGACCGTATTAGTGTTAAAGGAGAAAACCCATATAATCATATCCAAAGATCAGAAAAGACATTAGCTAAAAATCAATAATTATTCCTAATTGACAGCAAAATAGGAGTAACATGATAAAAATATCCTCAAATCAAAAGCTTGCATTTTCACTTCATAATTGGGGGAAAAAAGCATTCCTGTTAAATTCATCACCTATCATTGAACATAGTCCTAGAAGTACTAGCTGGCAGAAATAGACAAGTTTCAAATGCTTATAGAATATATGAATATAATGAAGCTGAAAGCCAAGATCTATGGGACACTTATGTGGATTGTTAAATGGGACATTTGGCTAACCATTTGGAAACATTTGAAAGTTTGACTTTACCCTCATTTCTTACACAAAAATTTCGTGTGCACTAAATATTTAACAAAAAAACCTTAGCTCTATTGTTAGAAGAAAATATGGAGTACATATGATCTTTCTCTCTAAATAGAGAGTTTCTAAATTCACTTAAGAGTGGGGAGGGCCTTCGTCAGCAACAGAAAAAACTAGAAGAAAAACTGGACTAAAATTTATCCATCAAAAAGTAAAGTCAGAACACATCAAGCTGGGGCAAAATATTTGCAAAGCATGATGTGCAAATGGATCATTTCCTGTACATACTTCTGTAAGGATGTATGTATATTGGGGTGTTGGTTGCAGCATTGCTGTGATGCCAAAAGACTAGGAACAACCCTAACTTTACCAGTAAGGTACTGGTTTAAAAAAAATACGGAAAATACAGTGGAGTACTTTATAATAAAACAGAATGATTTAATTTAGATATGTATGCACTTATGGAAAATACTTCTAAACACATTGAGATGTGATAGCAGTTGGTGCAGAACAGCGTATATAATATGCTCTAATTTGGATATTTTCAAAAGAATACACAAGATAACATATGCCTGATATTTTTTTGTAGTAGTAAACAAACAGTGAATGGTCTTCAGAGGAGAAGTTTAAGTTGAGAAGGAAACTTTTTATCTTATACCTTTGGTAATATGTAAATTTTGTACTGTTTTAGTTTTAAAAGTTGCTACTTAATTTTTTTTCCCTTTGGTTTTAGTGGTGATATCTCTACTCATTAATCTGGGAAGCCCCATAAAAGAAGTCCGAAGGGCTGCCATTCAGTGTCTTCAGACCCTCAGCAAAGTAGGGTCCCCATTTCATTTGATAATAGATCATTTGGTTCCCAAAGCAGAGGAGATCACCTCAGATGCCACCTATGTTGTTCAGGTAAACTCATTAGCAAAGAAGATAGAGTGTGTACATACCTGTGTGTACACATGAGCAGTTTTCTCCATTTTTGACATTTTACTTTGTTGAGATTTCAGTAGACTAAGTAATTGAATTTAGAAACTGATAAGTCAATATCAGTCCATCTTTTCCCCCCTTATTTTTAAAAAATAGCAATATCATATTTCAATCCTATATCTTTTCATTGGATAAAAGACCAATGTTTGGCTTTTGATAATAAGCTAACTATAAGGGGAAATGGAAAATTATGAGCCATGTCACATCATTTGGGTAGATTCTTCCATAATTAGTACATTAGCCCAGGAGTTTGAGGTTGCTGTGAGCTAGGCTGACGTCACCGCACTCATTCTAGCCTGGGCAACAAAGTGAGACTCTGTCTCAAAAAAAACACAAAAAAACAAACAAACATAATTAGTACATTGAGCCTTTATAGTTACCTGTTTTTTATCTAATTTTCTTTTTTGTATCCTAGGATCTGGCTACTTTATTTGAGGACCTGCAGGGAGAAAAGAAACTAAAATCTTATCAGAAGTTGTCTGAAACTTTAAAAAACCTACTTAATTGTGTATATAGTTGCCCATCTTATATTGCAAAAGATTTGATGAAAGTACTTACGGAAGTCAATGGTGAGGTATGTGTAATTTAAGTGGGTTGTACATTTTATATGATGTTACTGAAGAATTTTTGTAACTGTTCATGTATAAGGAAGACATTTCCAAGAGTTAAATGTGTGTACTCAGCAGTGTTAGTTGTCATAAAATTTGGAGGGGGGAGAGTTGAGATAGAAAAAGATACAGGATATAAAAGCAAATATTGGTGAGTTTCTTTTCATTTTAAAATTAGTTTTGTTGTCTCTGTCTAATCATTAATTAACTTGGCCTTATGGGGCTACACTGCTGAAGAACTATTGGTTTGTGTCTATTCTTCAAGTGAAAATTCTCCACAAGGGAATATATTTGGTCATAAAAGTCTGTGAGATTCCAAAATCATTTGCTCATTCATTAAATTTATGTTTTTGTACATTTTTCTGGGGAGGAACTTCATAGCTTATGTTCTCAAGGAAGCTTGTGATACCAAAGAAAGTGGTTGTGAAGCACTTGTTGATGTGATGATATGTGCTGATCAGCAGAGAAAAGGCTCTTTCATCCTCATGTTCCAAAAATGCCTGTGTGCTTCATCAGTCTTGCACTGACTGGAGACTTAAAAAAACTAAAATGAGTAAAATGGAATGAAGACCATTTGATTATATTTTTTCCCTAGAAGCAAACAGATTACATTTATCAGGTCTAAGTCATTCTTGGTATAAAGTAGGTGTTGACAAACTTCTTGTGTAAAGGACCAAGATAGTAAATATTTTAGGCTCTGTGGGTCGTACAGTCTCTGTTGAAACTGCTGGTCTTTGCTGTTGTATCAGGAAAGCGGCCGCAGACAGTGTGTAAACAAACGAGCGTGGCTGTGTTTCAGTAAAATTTACAGAAACAGGCAGTCCAGTGAGTTTGGCCCACAAGCCATAATTTGCTGGCCGCTGCTTTAGTTATTAAAGACTTTACATACTTAATTTGAATTAATTATGCCTAGTTGGAAACATTGAGGGAAGTGCACAGTGTTTTAGGAAATGTTCAAATTTGTTTTTATACTCTAAAATTTTAGTTTGTCTAGTGCAGCCTCTGTGGAAAGTAACATGGAGATACCTCAAAGAGCTACAAGTAGAACAACTACCTTTGATCCAGCAGTCCCATTACTGGGCATCTACCCAAAGGAACAAAAGACATTGTATAAAAAAGACATCTACACTAGAATGTTTATAGCAACACAATTCACAATTGCAAAGATGTGGAAACAACCCAAGTGCCCATCAATATATGAGTAGATTAATAAAATGTGGTGTATGGGCTGGTCCAAAGGTGGTGAGTTATCTCACTTGATTGTTCACAGTCAGTTACAGATTGAACTCCTTGTTCTACTACCTTCCCCTCTCCTCACTACTGCACTTGACTAGTCTTAAAAAAATATATAGTATATGTATGCCACAGAATTCTATTCAGCCACAAAAAACAATGGTGATCTAGCACCTCTTGCATTATCCTGGATAGTGCTGGAGCCCGTTCTACTGAGTGAAGTAGCACAAGAATGGAAAAACAAGCAGCACATGTACTCACCATCAAATTGGTTTTAACTGATCAACACTTAAGTGCAAATATAGTAATAGTCATCGGGTGTCAGGCAGGTGGGAGGGGATGGGGAGGATGGGTACACACCTAATGGGTACACTGCACACCGTCTGGGGAATGGACACACTTAAAGCTCTGACTCAGGTGGAGCAAAGGCAATATATGTAACCTAAACATTTGTATCTCCATAATATGCTGAAATTAAAAATATATTAAAAAATAAATAAAATAAAATTTTAGTTTGTATTTTCTGTTCTCAAAAAGTTGTGAGGGATGGTCACAGATTATCTTTGCTCATTTTTGAAGGGTTTAGTGCTTTTGAGCATTACAGATGAACTATCAGAGAGAACCTGAGTGCCTGAGTATGGATTAATAGCTGCCTCCATGTCTAAGAGGTTGTCATTGTTGGGTTTTTTTTTTTTTCCTGGCTAAACTCCCAGTCTTCCAACAGGATATCTTTGGATGTCTTTGTAGAGTGATCAAAAATACCAGTGTAGGTAACTATTCACTAACAAGTTTTCCAATCTTTAGATGGTGCTTTCTCAGCTGTTGCCTCTGATTGAACAACTGCTAGAAAAGATTGAGAAGAAGACCACTGCTGTCCTGAAAGATGAGGCCATTGTTCTGCATCACACTCTGGGAAAATATAATGAATATTCAGCTTTCCTTTTACATAAGGACCCAAAGAGTCTAGACATATTTATAAAAGCTGTGCACACAACAAAGGAACTTTATGCAGGAATGCCAGCCATTCAGATCACAGCCCTCGAAAAGGTCAGTGACTTCTTTCAGAAACTAAAGCATAGTCAAGCATTTAAAAATCTGTAGAGTTTTATTTGGAGAAGACAGTTATTCGTGGACTGGGCATGTTTTAAAAGAATGTGATGTATTTGACCCTTTTTTGTAAAACTGAATGTTGTACATGGATCATTGAAGAGAATTACATTTTAACTGACAAAATAGGAAACAATTTTATATTGTGAGAGACTGGTGTAAAACCATTTTGGGGCCAGGCGCAGTGACTCACGCCTATAATCCTAGCACTCTGGGAGGATCGCTCAAGGTCAGGAGTTCGAAACCAGCCTGAGCAAGAGCGAGACCCCATCTCTATTAAAAATAGAAAGAAATTAATTGGCCAACTAACAATATATAGAAAAGTTTAGCCAGGCATTGTGGCACATGACTGTAGTCCCAGCTACTCAGGAGGCTGAGGCAGGAGGATCACTTGAGCCCAGGAGTTTTAGGTTGCTGTGAGCTAGGCTGATGCCACAGCACTCTAGCCAGGACAACAGAGTGAGACTCTGTCTCAAAAAAAAAAAAAAAACATATCCTTAATGATAGCATTTAAATAAAAAAAAAAAACAAAAAAAAAAAACATTTTGGAGCTCAGAGTACTTGTTCATTAAACTTAATTGCCTTTTTTCTACTTCCTCTAGATTACAAAACCATTTTTTGCAGCTATATCAGATGAAAAAGTTCAGCAGAAGGTTTTGCAAATGTTGTTTGATTTATTGGTGAACTGTAAAAACTCACATTGTGCTCAGACTATTAGCAGTGTTTTTAAAGGGGTAAGTTGTAAACTTCCTATAATTTGTTTTATTAATGTTTAGTCTCTTTCAAGGGACACTATGTTTAAGTGTTTTGCACTTCACAGTGCTTCTAAGAGGTCTTATGTTACCAATAATAAGAATCATAAAAAAGTAGGTCGTAGAGAGGCACAAAATCAAAATTATAAGTCTTTACTATTATTTTTCTTATATGAAGTATTAATAGTTTTAACCAGGTAGGGTATGCATGTGTGTATGTGTGTTAGTTTGAATCTTGCTCACATTAGGTGGACCTATGTAAGGAATAAGTGAGTGGCTTGTTAAACTGGGTAATAGATTATTCTACTTAAAAAGTGGTTTAATGACATATACTATGGAATTGAGAATCTGCTTATTGGTTTTATATGCATATTTAAACCTAGCTATACCTCAGAGTAACCACCTGGTTATTCTGTTTTTTGTTTTGTTTTGTGTTCTAGGAAAACACATTTACAAATACATAGAAGTGAAGTCCCAGTAGCCAGACTCAGCAGTTCTTAGAATTTTAACATACTTAATTAATTTTTTTTCTTTCTTTTTCTTTGCTGAAGTATTTTAAAATAAATTGCAAAACATGCACTTTTTAATCCCTGTATACTTCAGTAAGCATCTTTTAAAAGGTGGACATATTGTTATATGACTACAATGTCATTATCACACCTGAAAAAAATGGTAATTCCTTGGTATTATCTAATTACCCATTCCATAATCATATATCCATGGTTTTCTCAAAAGTATTTTTTATAGTTATTTTTCAGTCAGAATCCAAACGTTTAGTTTGGACCTTTAAAAAAGATTTGTGGATCCCACTCCATATCTATAGAATCTCTGGGGTTGTTTTATTCCTTACCAGTTAATTAGGATATACATACCTGGTTTAGCATGTGGAGCCAATTAGTGTGGATGATTCTTTATCTAGTTACTAGCTTTCCACTGTGAGGGGTGAACATGAAATTGAGTGACTCTGGGCTAGAGAAATGATGCCATGTTATAATCAGGGCAAGCACCAGGCTGTAACTGGAGAGCCAGGACAAAGCACATAGAAAAGCAAGTGCGTGGTAGTAGGAGAGCTCAGTTAAAATGAAAATCTGAAGTTGAATTTATGTTGGTTTAGATTGGTTTTGGCTTACACCCTCCTCCCTGCTTTCCTTGCTTCTCATTCTGATTTTTAAAGAGGTCTGTAACAAGGTAGTACCATCAAATGGTGGGGGGAAGCAGGCGCTTTTCCAAAAAGTCATTCTTCCCTGTTAGTTGAGTAAACCCTTCTTAGGGGATAGTGTCTAATTCTAGTCTTAATATTTTTAAAGAAATGTGGGGAAAATTAGAATCACAAAGGTAATACATGTTTAACAAGCTTTGACTGTAATGCTTAGTTAAGTTCTGGTTGAATTGAGCTAAGATTTAGTCTGAAGAGGAGCATCTTAAAGCATTTAAAGGATTATTAAAAGGAAAGTGTTAACCGAAATTCCTCTATCTCAGTGGATAGCCGACTAGAGGGCACATAAGATATTTGCTAGACACACCGTATCAGCCAAAGATAAGATTGACCTTAAATGTAAAGCAGCTGTACTTTTCACTATTAAAATTATTTTGAGGCCGAGCGCAGGTGGCTCACGCCTGTACTCCTAGCACTCTGGGAGGCCGAGGTGGGCAGATTGCTCGAGGTCAGGAGTTCAAAACCAGCCTGAACAAAAGCGAGACCCCGTCGCTTCTATAAATAGAAAGAAATTAATCGGCCAACTAATATATATAGAAAAATTACCCAGGCATGGTAGTGCATGCCTGTAGTCCCAGGTACTTGGGAGGCTGAGGCAGCAGGATTGCTTGAGCCCAGGAATTTGAGGTTGCTGTGAGCTAGGCTGACACCACGCGGCACTCACTCTAGCTTGGGCAACAAAGCGCAACTCTGTCTCAAAAAAAAAGAAAGAAATAAAATTATTTTGATTACCAAAATGCACTCTATTATATGAAACACTTTCTTGTACTTTGTGACAATAAATATGTATATATCATATGATGAAATAACTATGTGGTGATATGAGTAGATTTCTAAGATACAAGTGAAATAAATCAAGAAACAAAGCAGGCCGGGCGCTGTGGCTCACGCCTGTAATCCTAGCTCTTGGGAGGCCGAGGCGGGCGGATTGCTCAAGGTCAGGAGTTCAAAACCAGCCTGAGCAAGAGCGAGACCCCGTCTCTACTATAAATAGAAACAAATTAATTGGCCAACTGATATATATATAAAAAATTAGCCGGGCATGGTGGCGCATGCCTGTAGTCCCAGCTACCCGGGAGGCTGAGGCAGAAGGATCACTCGAGCCCAGGAGTTTGAGGTTGCTGTGAGCTAGGTTGACGCCATGGCACTCACTCTAGCCTGGGCAACAAAGTGAGACTCTGTCTCAAAAAAAAAAAAAAAAAAAAAAAAAGAAACAAAGCAATGTGTATATGTGCTGTTTATGTTGTTGTTGTTGTTTTTTAATCTTTATATAGCTGTTGGTATATGGACACATTTCCCAAGGGGTGCATAAAAAATTGTCAGTGATGTTTGCCTTTAGGGGTTTGGCTGGGCTATTGACTGGTATGGAGACATAAAAGTGGACATAAACACTTTTGTCATTTGTCTTTTAGTCAGTGTTTATTGCTCTAATTTTATCCCAATGAATTATATTACCAACCTTTCTTCCTTCAACATTTCAGATTTCTGTTAACGCGGAACAAATCAGAATAGAACTGGAGCCACCAGATAAAACTAAATCCTTGGGCACAATTCAGCAAACAAGAAGGCAAAAAATGCAGCAGAAGTAAGAGCTATGAATGCATTGAGAACATGTTGTTGTTCCTCAGACTCTGAATGTTATGAAACCATTGAGATTTTTTTGACACCCATCAGTTTGGCATAAACAGGCACAGTAGTTTTTACTTAGCAACGATAGTGTTTAGTTTTCTAACTTTTTGTTTTCTCTGTTTCCCAGAAAATCACAAGATCTAGAATCTGTTCAAGAAGTTGGAGGTTCCTACTGGCAAAGAGTAACCCTCATCCTGGAATTACTGCAGCACAAAAAGAAACTCAAAAGTCCTCAGATATTGATGCCAACCCTTTTTAACTTGCTATCAAGGTAATGACACTTGGTTTTGATCTGTGATTCTTACTCATTTTATTTCACATTCTCTTTTCAACATACTATCTTCTTATTTAGATAGTCTGTAACATAAAGCAAGTACTGTAGTTAAAAGATTAAAAGAATGGTTTGAGGTACACATTACCAGTACCCCAACTGACCTTCATCCTGTATTGTGTAGTAAATGACTACTAACTTTATAGCCCACTTTCCTTCTGAACTTTCACTCTTATGCCCAGGACATTGTTTCTTATATTTAAAAATATAATGTGGTACTTGCTATATTTTTTAGGTATACATTATTAAATAGATAGCTATAGAGTATGTCACTGAATTGTAGAGTATGCTTTCATTTGAAAAGCAAAATAATTCTCAAGATTGTCCTCTAAGATTTCAAATAGGCCAATGGAAAGTATAATAGAGAGGAAAGGTAATGTAAGCACTTGTGTGAGAAAAAATTAAGAGTTAGAAATCTTATATCTTATTTATGGACTCTATTTGCTGATAGTATTTTAGTTAGTCCTTATTTAATATAAGTTCTGGACAATAGTCATTAATGTCATTAATGCAACAATGAATTGTCCAACTTTTATATCTCCCGTGATTTCTCTTCTTGGCATCTTGAAGGTGTTTAGAACCTTTGCCACCAGAGCAGGGAAATATGGAATACACCAAACAATTAATTCTTGGTTGTCTACTCAACATCTGCCAAAAACTCTCTCCAGATGGTGGCAAAATACCCAAAGGTATGTACTTGTTGAAAGAGTAGAGAAATTATCTACTTTGCGTGTGAGTGAAGGCCTTCCTCTTAGATCTCTTTTCTTTCTTACTGCTTTAGATGTTGTAGATGAGGAGAAGTTCAATGTGGAGTTGATAGTTCAGTGCATCCGCCTTTCAGAGATGCCTCAAACCCATCACCATGCCCTTTTACTTTTGGGCACTGTTGCTGGAATATATCCGGTAAGTGTTACTGATTTAAGATTGTAGCAGATGTTTCAGATATATTTCTTTCATGGAAATACTGATTTGCATTCATTTAGGCTTTGGGATCTTCTAGCACTGGTGGGACCCTTAGCCCTGCCTGTTAGTAGCTGGGACATTGTGGGCAGGTTGATCTTACTCAGCTTCACTTACCCTTTTTATAAAGTGGAAATGAATAATAGTAACCTTATTCATAGGACTGTTGTGAGAATTTAATTGGATAATTTATGGTTAGCATTTAGTACCGTACTTGGCACACTGTCACTATCCAATAAGACGGTGAGTGTTAGTGTTATTTGGAAAATATTAGTATCCCACTAATCCTCAAATAATACTATAAACAGCTTTCAACCAGTGATTTATAATTTGATTATAAACCACTTCATGTAAAGAAATCATGTCTCTTATATAAAATATGTTGTTTAAGAATTTTTGAAGAGATTGTAACTAATTTCACATTGGGGATTTAGGTTAGAGGTTCTTAACATGGAGTTCTCCATGAGCTTTAGGGGATCATAATCTACTGAAATCATGTGCAATATTTTATGTGTATGAGACTTTTTTTTTTCCTGAGAGTCTATAGCTCTCAAAGGTATTGATAATCCAGAAACAATTAAGAATCATTGATATTTTTCCTTTGTTTTTATTGAAATGTAGTTCATGTGCCATAAAATGCACCCATTAAAAATGTATAATTAAGTGGTTTTAGTATATTCACAGATACGTAATCATCACCACAATCTAATTTCAAAACACTTTTACCCCAAATAGAAACCCAATACCCACTAGCAGTCACTCTTTCTCCCCCAACCCCTCAAACCCTCCTACTCCCTCACCACCACTTCCTGGCCCCTGGCAACCACTAATCTACTTTTTGTCTCTAATTTGCCTATTCTGGACATTCATATACAGGGAGTCATACAATATGTGGCTTTCTGTGTCTGGCTTCTTTCACTTAGCATAATGCTTTTGAGGTTCATCCATGTTGAAGCTTCAGTCAGCATTCCTTTTTATGGCTGAATAATATACCACATTTTGTTTATGTGTTCATCAGGTGATGGACTTTTGGGGGAGTTGTTTCTTCTTTTGGGCTATTATTATGTTGCTAAGACCATTTATATATAAGGTTTTGTGTTGGACATGTTTTCATTTCTCTTGGGTATATACACCTAGAAGTAAAATTGCTAGGTCATAGAGTAACTCTATGTTTAACTTTTTGAGTAACTTGTCAGACTATTTTCCAATGTGGCTGCACCTTTTGCCCCCACCAGCAGTCTATGAGGGTTCTAATATATTCATATCCTTGCCAATACTAGTTATTGTCTGTCTTTTTATTATAGTCATCTTAGTGGGTATGAAAGTATTATCTTGTTATTTTATTTTGTAATTCCATAATTATGATATTGAGTATTTTTTCATATGCTTATATGCTTTCACCATTTGTGGATTCCTTTTTATTTTTAGAGATAGGGTCTTGCTTTATTGCTCAGGTGCTGGAGTGCAAGTGATCATAGCTTGCTACAGCCTCAAACTCCTGGGTTCAAGCAATCTTCCTGCCTTAGCCTCCTAAGTAGTTGGGACTACAGGCTAGAGCTACCATGCTTGGTGGCTAATTTTTAAATTATTTGTAGAAATGGGGTCTTGTCATGTTGTCCAGGTTAGATTCAAACTCCTGACCTTGAGCGATTCCCCCTCCTTGGCCTCCCAAAGTACTGGTGTTTCAGATGTGAACCACCACAGCCTGACCTGCTATTTGCATATTTTCTTTGAAGAAATGTCTTTTCAAATTCTTTGCCCATTTTTATTTATTTATTTATTTTTTTTTTTGCGACAGAGTCTCACTTTGTTGCCCAAGCTAGAGTGAGTGCCGTGGCTTCAGCCTAGCTCACAGCAACCTCAAATTCCTGGGTTCAAGCAATCCTGCTGCCTCAGCCTCCCAAATAGCTGTGACTATAGGCATGCGCCACCATGCCCAGCTAATTTTTTCTATATATATTAGTTGGCCAATTAATTTATTTCTGTTTATAGTAGAGATGAAGTCTTACTCTTGCTCAGGCTGGTTTTGAACTCCTGACCTGGAGCAATCCGCCCACCTCAGCCTCCCAGAGTGCTAGGATTACAGGCGTGAGCCACCGTGCCCTGCCTCTTTGCCCATTTTTAAATCAGGTTGTTTCTCTTTTTATTGGTGAGGCGTGAGCCACCGTGCCCGGCCAGTCTCTTTGCCCATTTTTAAATCAGGTTGTTTCTCTTTTTATTGGTGAGTTGTAGTGAATCATTGGTACTTGATGTGTTTGAAATAGAAAATATTGACAGTTGTATTTTCTTTCAGGATAAAGTTTTACACAATATCATGTCTATTTTTACATTTATGGGAGCCAATGTCATGCGCCTTGATGATGCTTATAGTTTTCAAGTTATTAACAAGACAGTGAAAATGGTTATTCCGGCACTTATTCAGGTAAGCTGTCATCATTAGTATTTTTTTTTTTTATTTTGCACATAAATGACATTAAAAGCCTTTCTGAAATGCTCCAGTACTTGTGCCTCTTAAATTTTAGGATGGTGAAGCTAAGAAGCAGTGTTGGAAATAATGTCTTTCTCAAGCATATGAACCAGCATAGCTGGTTCTGCTGTGCTGTGAGGGTGTATCTATAAAAGTGTCTTAACATTCTGATAGGATGAATTTACATCTACTGCTTATTTCAGGACCTCACTTCAGTTTGATAAGACCCTTTTGTAGGTTTATGAGGGCAGGAACTTTTAGAGCTACAATGGCAAATTTATTTTTTGCAGTTCAACAAACGTTTACCAAGCATTCTGTAAGAGCCAAGTACTCAGAAGTGAAATGTTGTCTCTGCCAGTAACGAATGAACAATTTGAAAGTAAAAAGTCTCAAAGATGGAAGGAGCTTAGTTGTCTACCTGAGTCTTCTGTTTATGCCCTATACTTGTTAACTAATGTCTTTTCTCATGCTGCTGACCATTCTAGAGATCATGGTATTCAGCGCCCTTTTCTTTCAGTCTTGGTGTCAGATTGGTGTTCTCAGTGTCCAAGAAGTTGGCAAATTACAGGACATATGCACAAAAAGAATAATAACTATATGTGTTACTATGATACATGCCAACGGAATAAAGAAATGCTAAAGACTTTAGAATAGGGAAAAGTCCATGCGGGCTGGGATGATCAGAAAATGTCATAAGAGGGCGACTTCTGCCCCCCCCCCACCCCGCTCTTGGGGCCCCAGAACCTCGTCCACGAGTGTATAATAAAGCCACGTGGTTTGGCCCCCCCCCACAAAAAAAAAAAAAAAGAAAATGTCATAAGAAATAGAATTTAAGCTGGTGTGAAAGAAGGAAAGGATTTCTCAGTGAAATGGCAGAGCCAATTGTCGCGCCCGCCTCTCCAGCAAGGAAGACGCGGCAACAGGAGTTCTTTTGACTGTGCTTTAATGGGGTTCCCTTTAGACTTACATGATGCGGAAGACCCAGCCCGGCAGCGCGCAGGCCACTATATACCCCAGAAGTACAACCCCTAAGCTGCGATAGGCCGCTCAACTGTTGAGCCCCCAAAGCATTAGCCCATATCAGGACCCTTTGTTTGCATTCTCGCGCCACAGGGCAACCGACAATTATGCCTGCGCTGAACTTGTTAGCTGCTCTAGGCAAAGCCGGAAACAGGCGCCAACTTGTAAATGGCGTTGACACCGCGCCCCACAGCCAATAGTATGAGAAAAGGCATGGTCTAGGAGTGTGCAGTGTGTTTGAAGAATGTAATGGAGGTTGATTTCATGGAGAACAGAGGGTTGGGACAGGTAGGCATTGGTTCATTCAAGTGTTTGTTTATTCTGTCATTCATTCAAGGATGTTTTGATCACCAGTGCCAGAGCAAAATGGTTGGAACTTGATTCTGAGAGCAGCAGGGAGTTAGTGTTCTTTTCTGTGCTCTGCTTCTCTAGATTATACCTAGTCTCCTCAAGGCACAACCCAAATCCTGTGTGATTGGTGTCTGAGCAGACTTGCCATCCGTGCTGCATCTTTGGCATCTGCTCTTTACTGCTTCCTGTTATCTTTTCACACGTGTGTCTTGTTTCATGCAGATTATAAATATCCTTAGGGGCAGGACTCACATCTTACACTTTGTATTTCCCTCAGGGCTAAATAGTGCCTGGGACTTGATGGATACTCATTGAATATTTGTTGTTAGGTCTTTGAATATGAAAATTCTTTTGATAACTTTTGGGGGAACATTTGAAAGCCTTATCTTATCCACTTAAAGCTCATTTTGTGGAGGGTTATTTGCACCTACTCATTGTCCCTGCTTGCTATTCTGCAGTCTGATAGCGGAGACTCCAGAGAAGTCACAAGAAACATTGAAGAAATCGTGGTGAAAATCATTAATGTGTTTGTGGATGCACTGCCCCATGTTCCAGAGCACAGGCGCCTGCCCATCCTTGTTCAGCTCATTGATACACTAGGTGCAGAAAAATTCCTCTGGTTTCTCCTCGTCTTGCTCTTTGAACAGTATGTCACAAAAACAGTGCTGGTGGCTGCCTATGGAGAAAAGGTCAGAACATAGGATGGGGGTGATGAGGATAGTGGTTATGTTTCAGATTTTGTAATATTGTCCAGTTTAAACTTGGGGCTCGTGATGCTTAATGTGTTTTATTTAACAGTGCTTGCTGAGAACGTTTTTCAAAAATGATTTTGGCATTTTAAAAATTTGTTCTCAGAGCCTGCAGCACTCTGAATATCCTCAGTGGCAGCAGAACATCTTCTGAGGGCAATTTGTCTTCTCTAAGAAACAGATGGTGCCATGCTGGTGGGTCTGTTTTAAGGCCAGTGGAGTATGGCTGTAAAGTAATGAAACAGTGTCTTTTGAAAGTGGTTTTAAAGGCATTTTGTGGGGAAATGGAGGAACATCCATGTACCTGAAATTAGTAAGATGCAGACAAAGGCAATTGTCTGGAAAAGCACAATTTTGGATAGACGAGGGTAGAATTTATGAGGGCTGCTACTCCTACAATAGTAGTAGTAGTAAAGTAGTATTTTCAGTTCTTCTAGAAACTGTAATGCAAATTAGCCTGGAATTATGCCTTCACAATTCGCATAAGTGGGCTTTTTTATAGAAGCAACTCAACTAACTTATTCATCTGGTGTTGACCATAAGGAACTTTATATAATGAATTTGCATGCTAAGGAATATTTCTTAAACATGCTCTCCTGTATTTATTAATTAAAATATGATAGGTATGTCATATTTTAGGTAAAGATTGTTACCTTTTTTCTTTCTTTTTATACAGGATGCTATTTTAGAGGCAGACACTGAATTTTGGATTTCAGTCTGTTGTGAATTTAGTGTCCAGCACCAGATACAAAGCTTAATGAGTATCCTTCAGTACTTAATAAAGCTGCCAGAGGAAAAAGAAGGTAAGCATAAATCAGGTGTTATTTATTATTTAATCTGAAAACTCAAGAGGAGCAGAAAAGAATCCAGATTACCCTTAGTACATCTTTATTATTTTTTCCCCCATTTCTTTATTAGGAAGAGAAACTTAGTACATCTTTAGAAGGATATTTTTTAAGTAAATTAATAATTATTGAGTATATGATTGTGTTCTTTCTTGAATCCTTATGGAAAGTAGTCAGTAGGATTTCTACTTGCCATTTTACACACATAGTACCTCTGTGCCTTGCATTGTTGTCTTAGCTATGGAATGTTACCAGTATTCAAGATAAATTATGTTCAAATGACAGTAAGTTAGCAGGGGGTTATTAGCTATCTCTTAGCTTCCCATTAAAATATCTGAAAAGAGGTAAAAGAAAAGAAAAAAATAGATACCACATCAGTGATAACTAAATATTAAAATTGTACTATATAACAGAGTCTTGAAGAAAGTTCCATTAATTGGAGCAGCAGGAGGCTGGTTTAAGAAAGGGTAGATGTGTTGAAAGTTCTTAGTTTTCTACTCTTCGAAGCAGAACAGGTGCATTAGAGGATACTAAGGACTCCACAGTGACTATTTTCTGTGTGACCAGCTGTCTGTTGGCCCTGTCACCCCTGTTTGGCCAGGCAGTAACTTGTCTCATCCTGCAGTTGCCTCAGGTTTGGTAGGGACAGACCAGGGAGGTGCCTAGAGAGCTGTATGTGGTGACATGGTTAAGGAAGAGTCTTCACATTGAGTCCTTCTCTAGGGCAGTGGTTTCTAAGTGGTTCACCATGGACCTCTGACCACTGCAACCTCAACTCCGTTCATATTACATACCTTTGATAAGGAAATCTACATTTGAAATTTTAAGTTCAAAGATTCCTTCTGTAATATCCTTTTCTTCCATTTGATTATCTCAGTTGCTCTGTTTTGTTTTGTTTTTTGTCTTAACACATCCTCTTAGGGCTGTTGGGTACTTTCTTGATAAATACACTCACATTTTTTTGCTAAATTGGAAGAGGAAAAACCCATGGTCATATCCCATTAACATGCTATACTTTAAAGCTCATTATATCTATATCTATACAAAGGATTCAGGTTGAAAATGTTTTGTTGCTATGTTTCAGAAACCATTCCCAAAGCAGTATCTAATAAGAGTGAATCACAAGAAGAAATGCTACAGATTTTTAATGTAGACACTCACACTAGCAAGCAACTGCGGCATTTTAAATTTTTGTCAGTATCCTTTATGTCTCAGCTCCTGGCTTCTAACAGTTTTCTCAAAAAGGTAATGTATTCTTTAAATGTGTTTATGATAAAATGATTTTGCTTTTTCTAAAGGAACTGTGTTTTAAACTAGTATAACAAAAATAGCTTGGTAAATGTGTCATTAAAATAGGCGCAGCATGCTTTTAAAGAATATAGAAAAAAATAGTACACTTCATGAAAAACTGTTTGGCATGATCTATTAAGGTTGAACATAATAGAAACCCTATGACTCAGTAATTTCATTCTTAAGTGGTATATACCCAACCAAAGTATATGAACATGTACACCAAAAAACATCTTACATGAGTGTTTATAATAGCGTTATGCATGGTAGCTGCAACTTGGAACAACTCAAGTGCGTCTCAGCAGAGTAGACAAATTGTCTGTGGTCATAAATGAACATGGGTGGCCCTTGGTCCCCAGTGTGACACAGCCATCTGATGAACAAACAGTATTGAAAGAAAGAAGCCAGACACCAAAGAATACATACTATGGCTCCAGTTATGTAATGTTTAAAAATTAAAAACAGGCAAAACAAATCTATGGTTTTATAAGTTGGGACAGTGCTTATCTTTGGGGAGGAAGGAAAGGGCCGTAAGGGGCGGCAAGGATAGGAGGCTTCTGGGGTACTGTTCATGTCATGTGCTCTTTCTTTGCCTAGAGACAGTGAGCTTTGCCTGTGTGATTTGTGTATTAAACTTCAATTTAAACAATGAGAGGGAAAGAAAGGAATATCAAGATAGGAATACAAAAATGGTTTAACATTAGAACATTTTTAAAGTATAATACTATAAAGTATTAACAGATCAACAGGAGAGAACCATAAGATCACTGTGAATTTTACAGAGAAATAATTCAGTAGATTCAATTCTCATTTCTGATATAAGAAAAAAAGGTCTCTTAGCAATGCAGAGTAGATTGGAATTACTTTGTCCTGATAAGCCTGTGGTTTATTTTATTTCATACCTAATAATGAAACATTAATAGTATGCCAGCTAAAGTCAGGAACGCCCTCCATCATTTCTGTTCAGGAAAAGAAATGAAATGTGAGAATCAGGAAAAAAGAGAATCAACAAACAATTAATAGAGATCAATGTAGAAAGTGATCCACATCTGGGAAGCTGGCTGAGCTAATAGTCTTACACACCACTGTACTTTTAATCTAATAGAAAATAGAATAGAAAAAATGATTTCATGTACAATAAAAACATAAACTTAAAAGGTACTAAGAATAAGCCTAATGAAAACATGTGCAGGAAGATTATGGAGGAATGTCCAAGATACTAAAGGACGTAAGACTTGAAGGAATGGAAAGAGATACTGTGTTCGTGCACAGGAAGACTCACTATTTAAAGATATCAGCTCTCCCCAGATTAGTCTATAAATTCAGTGTGCTGCTTCAATTACATCATTTTTTAAAATGATACTGACAAGTTGATGCCAAAATGCAAGGGCCCAGGATAGTGGTGGTGCAAGAATAATCAGATGGATTGATGTGACTGAACAGTAAGCTCAGAAACACACCTACGGGTTGGTAAGAAGTGTGGCAGGTGACTTTACAAAGCAGTGGGGAAAGAGAACTGTCTAAGGACTAGCCCTGGCATGATTTGTTTTCCATTTGGTGAAGAGTCTGATCTCACATCATACACAAAAGACAATTTTAGGTAAAGTAAAAACTTCAATGTGAAAAGCAACACTTAGAGCTTTTAGAAAAAAATCAAGGAGAACATTGTTGTGACCAGAGAATAGAGAAAAATTTCTTTAAAATTTTTATTCAACAAAAAGCTACATAAACAAAGTGAAAAGAAAGCCACAGACTAAGAGAAGGTTATCGCTCTGCATAAATCAGTAAGCGTCAGTTTCCATTAAAACACTGGCAAAGGATATGAATTCACTAAAGAGAAATCACAAATGGCCACTTAATA
This sequence comes from Microcebus murinus, assembly GCF_040939455.1. Classification (NCBI taxonomy): domain Eukaryota; kingdom Metazoa; phylum Chordata; class Mammalia; order Primates; family Cheirogaleidae; genus Microcebus; species Microcebus murinus. The sequence goes on along the minus strand of NC_134122.1, from coordinate 44,742,344 downwards.
TGTGATGAAATTTAGCCTTCCTAGTAAGCAGGGACTACAAGATTAAATGAGATATCTCTGTGATGTTCATCAAATTGGCAAAAATATCAAAGTTAATAGCAAGGAGTGGCAAGGATGTAGGGAACATAGTGGCAGGCAATGTGCTACTTTTGAAAGCACTTGGCGGGATCCCAAGAGGTTTAAGATGCTAGTAATTCTTGTTACTTAGTAATTCCCTTTAGGTGTATACTATAAAAATGTTCTTCGTTGGCATTATTAGTAAAAGAAAAAAGTGGAAATAAACTAAATGTCTAGCAACAGAGGCAAATGGATAACTAAGTTGTGGTCTCTATTGAGGAATATTATGTGCAGTTAAAATGAATGAACTAGAACAACATGAGTTGCCATGCATAGATCTCACTAATCTAATGCTACTAAAAAAAAAACATGTTGTCCAATGATGTGTACTGTTTGAAAACATCAGGATGGTGCTTGTTTCTGTGGGACAGTGGGAAAATGGGAAGAGGGAGCTGAACGTGGGGGCTACAGCTGTATCCGTCATGTTTAACTTCTTAACGAATGATATATGAGCTCCCAAGAGCAGCATTTTGTAGAATTGTTAGTTGATTGCAATATTTTTCTGAGTCTTGGTAGTTCTTTACAGATACTACAAATACAATATAATTAGAATAAATTAAGAGAAATAGAGTTACTATAGTATAATGAGGATGATCTGAACCTGATTAAATTGTAATGTCAGAAAACAGTTACTGGCTGGGCGAGGTGGCTCATACCTGTAATCCTAGCACTTTGGGAGGCTGAAGCTGGAGATTCGATTGCTTGAGGCCAGGAGTTCAAAACTAGCCCAAGCAAGGTAGTGAAACCCCATCTCTACAAAAAAAGAAAGAAAAAAAGAAATATTAGCTGAGCATGATAGTGTGTGCTTGTAGTCCCAGCTACTTGGGAAGCTGAAGCAGGAGGATCTCTTGAGCCCAGGAGTTTGAGGTTGCAGTGAGCTATGATCACACCACAGCACTCTGGACTGAGTGACAGAGCAGGATCCTGTCTCAAAAAAAAAAAAAGAAAGAAAGAAAAGAAAGTTGCTATGGGAGGTTCGAGGGTTCGAGTGAATAGTCTAAGTTTTATTGAACCAACTTCTGATGACTTTTTATTATCTGCTTTCATGCTATTCTAATGATGTCTTCTTTAAAAATTAGGTACTTGAAAGTGGTGGTCCTCAGATTTTACAGGGCCTTGAAGAGAGGTATGTTTACTTTTGTGTTTTTTTTTTACTTTTTGTTTGGAAATGATTTCACACTTAGAGAAAAATCAGAATAGTACCCCAAACTCTCATATACTCTTTACAGCCAGGCTCACCAATTGCTAATAGTTTTTGCCACATTTGCTTTCTCATTCTCTCCACGTATATGTTTTTTTCCTGTGAGCCACTTGAAAGTAAGTCGTGTGCGTTATGCCTCTAAGAATAAGAGATATTCGTATAAAACCACAGTACATTTATCAAACTCAGAAAATGTAACATTGATACAATACTGTGATCTAATCTAAAGTTCTTATTCCAGCCCCCTTCATTATCCCAACAATCTCCTTTATACCACATTTTTTTCTGGGTCACAGTCCATTCCAGGATTGTATCATGTATTTAATTGTCATATCTGTTTAGTGTCTTTTAATCTGGCCCAGTTCTGTATGGGCTTGTGGAATTCTTGCTTTATTCAGTGAACTATAATCCGTATGCTGCTGTTATGTATCTAGATACAGAAATTCTTTCCCTTCACTACCACATCCTTACAGGTAGTGTAATAGTGCACAATGCATATATGACTTAGACTTTCAAATGGCTCAGAGGAAAAAAATATGTATGTAGAGAGAATGATAAAGCAAATGTGGCCAGAAACTCCTGTCCTTGCTCTGTACCTCCTTCCCGGAAGCATGGCCTTCCTGGGGCTACAGTCCTGCCCTGCATCCAATATTGTGAGCTGCCAAGTGCCAGTCCTGCCCAGGCTTTTAGCACTGTGTGTAGGACTTTCCATTTCAGGAGTGGTTTTGTCTGTGTCCTCTACTCCCCTCCTCTGTTGTGCAGTGTCACGTTCTCTCTCTCCTTTCCCCTCCACCTCCCTACCTTCAGTATGGCAGTGGTGGGGAGCTCCAGTGGTAGTTGTGTTGGAATTTGGTGTGTACTTTTCTAATTACAGGTAATTTGAAGTTTGTAGTCTTTTTCTCTCTCCTAGAAATGTTGGAGACATGGGTTCTGTCTAGTTGTATTCCTCTTTGGTCTGAATGTGTGTGGAGGTGTGGCCAGCTGCTATTAACCAAGGGCTGTAACTCCCTGAACACCCCACTCGGACAGCACAGTCAGACTCATTATTGCTGATTTGGCACCTCACAGAGCCTAAGTGAGGAAAGTCCTTCTGGAGAGAGGCACCTGTTTACTTCTTGGTGATGTTTCTCTGTGGTGATAATCCTTTTTCCACATACTTTTTGAAATAATGTTGTACTATTTAATTGATCTTTCTACATGAAACATTCAGCATAAGATAGACATGAATGAGTTCTTTAAATGCTTTCAGCTCCTGTTTGCTGACCGAGTCTCCTGTGTTTCAGGTTGCTAGAAACCGTTCTTGGATATATTAACACTGTAGCACAGTCCGTGGAAAAAAATGCAGACAAACTAACTGTGAAGTTTTGGCGAGCACTCCTTAGTAAAGCTTACGACATGTTAGATAAGGTAGGTTTTCATTTTTCCCCATAATTATTGTGTTTTTGTGTGTTTTTTATGTTATTGTGAAATTGTTTAAAGTTTTACTTTAAGAAGAAATTTAGCAATACCTTTTCTGAATATAGTGAAGCCCCAGTTTTCTTAGAAAAGGAACTTGTACCTTAAAATATTTTAAATAATCAGACGTATACTGTATAATGTCCTACTTTAAGTGGAATAAAATAAAAGTATTTTTAAGTATATTAGGTAGTTACATATCACTGGCCTTGAAATTAAGAATACTATTCAAATCCAGCTAAATTATTCAGCTCCATGGCCTTGACACTCTTCACATCAAGTTTTTGTTTTGTTTAATAATGTGGTTCATCATAATGCCTACCTGAAAGATTATTGTAAGACTTAAATAAGAAAATGTGTATGAAAATGCCTGATACCCAGAGGTGTGCAGTGTTTTGAAGTCTGTCTTAATCAGAGTTGATTCTTTCTTCTTTTCTTTTAATGTTAAATGTAAAACTTCTTACAGGTCAATGCCTTGCTGCCCACAGAAACATTCATTCCTGTGATTAGAGGACTGGTGGGCAATCCCCTACCATCCGTTCGCCGGAAAGCACTGGATCTTTTGAATAACAAGCTACAGCAGAACATATCCTGGAAGAAGAAAATAGTGAGTGAAGAACATAGAGCAGAGCCATTTACTATCCTTTGCTTTGTCAGAGAGCTGCATTGAACTCCCTTAAGTTTCTGTAGTGGAGCAATTTAAAATTGAAGTATATCATTATTATCTGAGTATAATACCATGATACATGTGTGTTTAAAAATGTGATATTAATTCCAATGAGAGTATGTATGTGTTGGAAGAGCTCCTAGACTAGAATCTCAGCCAAATGGAATTCTTACTGATACAGACCATATCTTGCCTTAGCTTTAGCATAATTCTGATTCCCTTTTGCTCTAGACCAGTAGGCTGCTTCGTATAAATCAGAAATGGGTCAGCAAGCGCTTGCGTTCACTTAGTGGTAAATAAAGCAGATGGAAAAACAACTGCTGTGCATAACTGTGTGGCTTAGGACCCTTCATTCTGATTTTCATTTAGACAGTCTCAGGCCATGACAATGGGAAAATAGACCAGCAGTTTTTGCAGCTTTCATTATTTGGGGGTTTGGCTCTCCTCTTCAGATTCACCGTTTCCTGAAACTAGTTCCAGACCTCTTGGCCATTGTGCAGTTTAAGAAAAAGGAGGGGGAAGAGGAACAAGCGATCAACAGACAGACAGCTTTATATACTCTCAAGCTTTTATGTAAGAATTTCGGTGCAGAAAATCCAGAGCCTTTTGTCCCAGTGTTGGACACTGCAGTGAAACTGATCTCTCCAGAACGGAAGGAAGAGAAGAATGTCTTGGGAAGCGCCCTGCTCTGCATAGCGGAGGTGGCCTCCACCCTGGAAGCCCTGGCCATCCCCCAGCTCCCCAGGTATGCTGCTCGGCACTTGCGATAGGAGCTGTTACAGTCGGCATAGATTGAAAAATACTACCTCGTGACTTTTTTTTTTCTCCTCTTACGTAAAATTGAATTTTATTAAAAAATTGATCTTCTCTTCAAACTGAAAAACACATTACCATTTTCTGGCAGATGTACTCTTTGTGGTGTTAATTGTTCCCCAGTTCTTCCTTCCTTTGCCTTGTAATTAGAAAGCAGTGGGTAAAGCTCCTTGGTGGAGGATCCCATCCTAGTTGGGCAAAACTAGAGCTGCCTCGTGCTGCCACATTAGGAAGCTGGACACACCTGGCCGCATCTGTGCTCCGACGGTGACTGGCCATGTGGTCATCAGTACCTGCCACGTGGGATTCCTATAGGGCAGCGTGTACAAGGCTTTTTGCACAGTGCCAGACACATAGCAAGTGTTAAGTAATTCAAACACATTGTTACTTTTTAAAATTACTGTTGGGTCAGTACTTTGGGCACTGGGAAATTTCTTGCACTTGGTCACATAAAATGTGTAGATGACATTTTTTAGGCTACGAGATATACCATGATGTAACAGGCACAATTCATTTAGAGTTTTTTCCTGATGACCTCTACTCCATTCTCCAGTCTTTATTTCTTAAAGTTCCTGTAAAACTCTTGCTCTTTATTTTTAGCCTGATGCCTTCGTTGCTGACAACGATGAGGAACACCAGCGACCTGGTCTCTAGCGAGGTCTACCTGCTCAGTGCCTTGGCCGCCCTGCAAAAGGTCGTCGAGACTCTGCCGCACTTTATCAGCCCCTACCTGGAAGGTGTTCTGTCCCAGGTGAGCCATGACAATCACAGCATGCTACATGGGTGACAGGGGGAAGTGAAAGTTAACATATTCAATGATTTTATTTTTTCTGTGTTAGTTTTCATTTGACAGAAAGGATTCTTATTTCTGAAAAGATGTACTTGTTTTTATAAAGTGTGTACTTTTTCTCTTCCATCATCCCTTCTGCTTAATCATGAAATTGACATGGGGTCACTTTTTAGTGAGGCTCTTCTTTCTCTCTTTTTTAACTGTCCAGAATGTATTTTATTGCTTTGTTTGCCTCTCCAACTCCAAGCTCTTTGGAGTTGGGCTGGTAGAGCTGTCTTTTAATACTTCTTGTGGAAACTGGTGTGCCCTGTGTGTTTCTAATGTGGAAGCTTTCTTACTCCTAAAGCATCTTGCAGAATCCCTATGTTGCAGGTCAGTGGTTACCTGTCTGATACACGAGGGCAAGTGGCATTGCTAATTGAAAATGCTCAAGGATGTTGAGCTCTTGTTCCCCTGGTTATCCCTGTTCTATTGTGTTGATCATTTGCCATTTAGGAGCCTAAACTGCCACAGGGCAAATGATTTAACCAATTCCCATATTCTACAGCCAGGGCTTCACAGTAGCCTTCTCACAGAAAGAGGCCTGTGCTCTGAGGAGCTTTCTAGATTTTTTATCAAGGAAGAACTTGACTCTTGTGGTCCCTGGACTCCTGTCCTCTAAGAACATCATCAATCTGGGTGCTCTGTGTGCTTCTGCATCACTTACCTTTACCCCTCTCAGTTGGGAAAGAGGCATTTGCCTGGTTTTATTTATAAATGTTTAGAGTTAGCTTTATAAGGAATTTTGTGTAGCTAGCTAAAATATGCTAATTGTTTCCCAAACAGTAGCTTTTAATTGACTTCCTGTCATCACTAAGTTCATATTAACCTTGATCACTGTTTTTTATATTCCAATAGGTGATTCATTTGGAGAAAATTACTAGTGAGATGGGTCCCGCCTCACAGGCTAATATTCGTCTCACATCTCTTAAAAAGACATTGGCTACCACACTCGCACCCCGAGTCTTACTACCGGCCATCAACAGAACTTACAAGCAGATTAAGAAGAACTGGAAGGTTAGATCATATTGGGTATTAGATTTTGGAGGAGGGTGAGGTGGTACTAAGATTTTTGAATTTTCACTGAACGAAGAATATGATTATTTAATTCCTTTGCAAATGCATTACTGAACTCTAGGAATAATTTTAAAAATAGCATTTCTCTTTACTGTGTTGTTGGTAGAATCACATGGGTCCCTTTATGAGCATCTTGCAAGAGCATATCGGGGTGATGAAGAAGGAAGAGCTCACCTCCCACCAGTCTCAGCTAACCACATTTTTCTTAGAGGCCCTGGACTTCCGAGCACAGCACTCCGAGGTAAGCTTATTTTCACTCTCCCTAATTCTAAAGTTGTTAACTGCCTATTTAAAAGCCAGAGAAAAATCTAGCTGTGTAACAGTTATGCTTGCCAAAATAATTTAGAGAAGATATCAGTACTTTGGCTGAGAATAAATCATCTCTTCTATTTTCAGAATGATCTGGAGGAAATTGGAAAAACAGAAAGTTGTATCATTGACTGTCTAGTAGCCATGGTTGTAAAGCTTTCTGAGGTCACATTCAGACCCCTGTTCTTCAAGGTGAGGCTTTCTTCCTTCACTTCTCCTTGTGCTCAGATGTCAGTGACAGGATGTGTAGAAGAAACTAATATTATGTTACCTTTCAGCTGTTTGATTGGGCTAAAACAGAAGATGCCCCAAAAGACAGACTGTTGACATTCTACAACTTGGCAGATTGTATTGCTGAAAAACTGAAAGGGCTTTTTACTCTGTTTGCTGGCCACTTGGTGAAGCCTTTTGCTGACACCTTGAATCAACTGAACATCTCCAAAACAGGTTGGTTGGTAACTCTCTTCAGTTCAGTTGACACCCTTGCTCTGTGTGCCTTACACAAGGTACAATAAGGTTGTAAGATACAACCTAGTGCTCGCAGACAAAATTTTGAAGGTTCTTGAGTCTTAGGTTAAGAAGGGTGAATATTTACGTTATTGTTGTCAGACATTGAAATTTAGCATGATGAAAAAGTGTTAAATAAGTTGACTTGCTTGGGAGAAGGAATAAAGTAACTACTGTCAATTATTAGAAGTGACTTTAAGACATAAAAATTAAGATTGGTTTATTGTCCAGTGCTAATAAGTGGTCCAGGTGACAGTTGAGGGTAACATAACTTGACAAACGAGCACAACTCAAAAACAAGGCATCACTTTTTCAAGAGACAATCCATTTTATTTGTTCTACCTTCATCCTGATTATGATTTCTGGATTTTAGAAATACTATTCTAATTATAGTAATTTTAACAGTGATTTGAACTTAAATATTGGAGATTAAATTGTGACTTTTTTCCTTTTTACTCTTCCCCATCTACAGATGAAGCATTTTTTGACTCTGAAAACGACCCTGAAAAGTGCTGCTTGCTGTTGCAGTTTATTTTGAACTGTTTATATAAAATCTTCCTTTTTGATACCCAGCATTTTATAAGTAAGGAGAGAGCAGAAGCCTTGATGATGCCTCTGGTGGATCAGGTAACCACATAGTCAGCTTCTGCTGTCGGGGGAGCTGTCGCTGTTCAGTCTTTGCAGATTTTATGTCTGACTGCTTGCTAGGCTTTTTTTAAGGGTTTTTGTGTGTGTGTGTGTCTTTCTAATGAAATTTTTATTTGAAAATTGATTTTTCATGGGTATAACATCTACATCGTGGAGTTTGAGTTTTTTTGAGTCTCTCAAAAGAAAGGCATGGTACAAGGTTTCATGGTGAATTTATTAATGTCTTTTTAACTGGGCTTTGTTGAGAATGTTTGTGAGGTGGCTGTCCTCTGGAGGAAAGAACTCCAGGGTGTTCTGCAGGAGAGAACAGGATGATGCCAAGGGGTCTGAGATTCCATTTGCGTCCAGAAGGCAATACGTTTGCTCTAGAGAGAGTATTAGAATAGTACTTAGTTTTTGAGCCTGCTAATGTCATGAGGATAGTAAAATATTATTTATACATTTAGTGTTTTTTAAAACAAGAAAAATGAGACCTGTTGCTCAAAGTCCTTGTCTTACTCTTCATAGCTAGAAAACAGGCTTGGAGGAGAAGAGAAGTTCCAGGAACGGGTGACGAAACACCTGATCCCATGCATCGCACAGTTTTCAGTGGCCATGGCGGATGACTCTCTCTGGAAACCACTCAACTACCAGATTCTGCTTAAGATGAGGGACTCCTCGCCTAAGGTTAGGAACCTGGGTGATAAGCACTGAAACTGTGTTTTTGCCCCATAGTCTCCACAGCCTGTAAGTGGTCCTGGGTGTAGATCCTGGTAAACTGGCCGGGAGGACACTGCTACTTCTCAGTCAGTACTGCAGGTCTGGTCTTCTGTGTCAGGTGGAAATTTGAGCCCAAGAAAATTTGGGGTTGTACTTACAGGCTATTTATAAATAATAGCAATTCCTTTCTCCCCCTACCCCAGTGGTCTGTTGAATACAGGTCCTAAAATACTTTCTAAATAGTTTCAAATCTTAAATAGCAAAGACTTGAGGTAATTCATTGTGTTTTTTAAGTGCCATTGAAATGTCATTGTGCTCCAGAGGTGCTTTCAGTTTGTCCATAGAACAGTCTTTTGAGTTGGATCAATATATTATCTCCTTTTTATATACTAGGCTTATTAACTTGTTTTATAAGTGGTGGCAACAGAAGTACAACATCATGGGTAGGTTGACTGGAAGTTAAAATTCCATACCTGAGTGTCAAAATTTCAAACTGTTTCAGCAGTGAATCACCATTTCTCAAACTAATTATTGTATTAGAACTTCACTGAATATATAATAGACCAAAGCAGAATTTTATTAATAGGATTTATTAATTCACATTACTTATTAGAATATGAGTACAATGAGGCTATTATGATGACCCCCATATTTTAAACTGTAGGTTCTTTCAGAAGTTGCAGCATCAAATTTATTTTAATATTTTATTTTGGTTGGACAATATCAAGGAAATCTTGATTAAATATAAGTATTTATGAATGGATTTTTTTTAATAACTCATTTTGCAGTATCCAAATATTATTCAATTAAAATATCCAAAACTAGAGAGAGGACTAGTAGGGCTTTTGTTTCAAAGTGAATTAATAACGATGTCTAACAATTGCTTGCACTCCTTGTCATAGACAAGCCGTATGAGAAACACCCATTTATTTTGTTGTTTAAAGTTCCATAACTAAGACATCATGACACAGAGTGTGTTTTTTACTCAGTGCTGAGATGAGAACACGACCCTCTCGGCTGCGCTGGCGCCTCTTACAGTGGTGACCGCTGTCAGGTGGTGGGGAGTCCTGCCAGAGATGGCCGGAGATGCTTATTGCCAGTTTGGCACCACCTCGGGCAGCCTGGAGAACTGGTGAGCACCAGTGCAGTTAAATTTGGTGACATGCTTGAGTTTGCATGTGATATTTTTATTTTATTGGGTTTTTTTTAAGGAAAATAAAAGACATTCACATTAAAGATCTGCACTGCCAGCACACAGTTTGGAAAACACAGATTTATAAGGCTGCCGATATAAACAGATCCCAAATGGTTAGATAAACTGGTATTCTAAGATGAAAATTGGACATGACAAAGCAAAACAAACACATATGAAATAACATTAAGTTTTAAAAGTAGAACTTATGTCAACTCAGTACAGATCTTATGATAATAAATACAGCAAAACTACTTTTTTTATTCTTGATTCTTTTTTTTTTTTTTTTTTTTTTTTTTTGAGACAGAGTCTCGCTTTGTTGCCCAGGCTAGAGTGAGTGCCGTGGCGTCCTAGCTCACAGCAACCTCAAACTCCTGTGCTCGAGTGATCCTTCTGCCTCAGCCTCCCGGGTAGCTGGGACTACAGGCACGCGCCACCATGCCCGGCTAATTTTATATATATATATCAGTTGGCCAATTAATTTCTTTCTATTTATAGTAGAGACGGGGTCTCGCTCTTGCTCAGGCTGGTTTTGAACTCCTGACCTTGAGCAATCCGCCCGCCTCGGCCTCCCAAGAGCTAGGATTACAGGCGTGAGCCACAGCGCCCGGCCTATTCTTGATTCTTTTATCCCTTTCAGGTTCGATTTGCTGCTTTGATTACCATATTAGCGCTGGCTGAAAAACTAAAGGAGAATTATATCGTCTTGCTACCAGAGTCTATTCCTTTCTTAGCAGAATTGATGGAAGGTAATTCCTAAACTATTAAACTATTAAGAAATAATAACAGTAAAATTCTGTGAAAATGTGCCCAATGATAATGCATATTTGGACACAAGGGGATTAGCAGTTGATCCAGTCTTATGCCCTGCTGCTCCCAGTCTCAAATGCAGGCAGGCTCAAGTCCCTGTTCTGAGTAGGGTGAGGGAGTGGTGAGTTAGGAAGTGATCATCTTTTGATCATTTGAGACTCTGTTTACAGTGTAATCTTCACTGTCTTTACTTTTGTGCTTTTTCTCCTTGTAATCATACAGATTACAATAATGTTTTAAATTAACCTCATACATTTATATGATTGAATATTTTGGTCCTCAGATGTGGGGCTATTGTACAGAAGTGTCTAGTGCTATTAAGGATGTAGTAGGATGTCCACTTTGAATAATGACTATTTACTTGGTACTTGATGTTAGGTGATGTACATGGATTATCTCATTTAATCCTCACAATAGGGTATATGCCATTATCCCTGTTTTACAAAGGAAGAAACTAGAGGCCTAAAAGGTTTCAATTACTTGATAAAGGTGACAGAACTAGTAAGCGTAACAGAGGGAGTGGTAGTCTAGACAGCAAGGTTTGTACAGTTTAGAACATACACTTTTAAACATCATACCACCAGATGTCCCAAGAAATAACTGTAAATGTAATATAGGCAGGGATGGTGGAGCAAGTGGACCAGCACTTTTATACTAATGATTCATTGCTTATGTAAACCTAAGAAGCACATTCTCCTTTGTTTCTCACCTCCTGGAGAAGGGCTGTGTAAGCTACCAAAGGAGTGGCATCCCTAAGGATTTTGAGTTGTGACCACTGTTTGGGGGGGATTTTATCTCATTCTGCTTCTAAGTTTCAGCCTGTAAGGAGGGAGTGAAGGTGGAAGGAGGACCGCAGAGGAGAGTATTCCATGGTGCTCGACCTCATTTCACTCTTTTGATTGAATGACTGCCACAGAGTGCAAGGCATTAAAAATTAGGCTAATGATAACTGGGGCAGGAAGATTGACTCAGATTTTAATTTTGATTTTTTTTTTTTTTTTTAGATGAATGTGAAGAAGTAGAACATCAATGCCAAAAGACGATTCAGCAACTGGAAGCTATACTGGGGGAGCCACTCCAGAGCTACTTCTAAAACTTTTTGATCTGTCATACTCTGCTCAGAGTTCAGATTTATTTTTCATATTTTTACTTTTGGGTGTTGGGTGCCATGTTACTTTTGGTGCCTTAACACTTACTCGGACTACTTATACATATTTTGTCACTTCTTTACAAAATTCCCACCTGGTTTGTGCTACCACATAAGCCTCTCCTGCCAGTTGTATAGTTGCAGAAACAGTAAATGATACATGGTATTTTTATACAGACTACTGTGTTTGCCTAAACATTTGTGATAGTGTTTCTGATTGATATTAATAATAGACATGTTTAATTTTAGCACCTAAAGCTGATACCTCATTTGGACTATAAAGGCTTAACTCTTACATGTAGCAATGTCTTATGTACATGGTATCCATGTTGGAGATTTCACTCAGAATAACACTCTACTTCAAGTACATGTTATTTAGCATTCAACAGGAATACTTTTGACTGCAAAGCCATTTGGGATTTTTACTTTTCATTTTAAGTAGAAGACACTTTAGCTTTGATTTCATTGTGCATGCCCGTGACAGGAAGCAGTTCTGGAATGCATTTTTTAGTTGAAACTATGATTGTCTCCTTTATTCTTGAATCTTTGGGGGGGGATCAGGGCTGAGTATGCTGCTTATAAAACTACCCACACTGGCCTATCACACAACAGGGCCCAGAAACGCTAGGTGGCATGAGGGAGCCCCTCCAGGATCACAAGCGATCATAATTTCACTGGTAGTTACCAAAGAATTACTTGTTTAAGAAAGTAAGTATCAGATTTTTTTCCAGTACTTTGAAGTGCTCTAATCTCTAGTGCTATGTCATGGTGAAGCTGGCGAGGCCTCAAATTAAAAAAAAAAAAAAAATCTGCCTTTATCTTTAAAGGCATCTAAGAATTGTCCTATAGAATGTTCACATTGAGTTTCAAAGCCTTTGATCTAATGTAATATAGAAATTTGGTATGGGATTGTGACAAATAAAAAGCCAGCTTGCAATGTAGAAATGTACCTTGTTAGAAATGATTATTTCTCTTTAAGAAATATCTCAACAAAAATCGTAAGATTTTTGCATTTATTCTGTCAAAGAATCAGTCTTAATATTTTGTTTCCATGTGAAATGAAAATGAACTTTTTAAGATTTAGAGAAACAATGTTGGTGGGCTTTTTTTTCCCTAAATGCCTTACAGTCTCCAAGATCTCAGCCATGCATGCACTCTGATGTTCTTTCTGAAGAAAAAATAACTGGGGGTGATTCAAGAGCCTTCTTGCCTCTATAACTGACCCTGCCTTCCTGGCCCCCAGTGTTTTTTGGAGTTGGCGAGACTGCATGATAAATTAACATGAAAAGCTGGAAAAGAATTAAGGGCTAACAGTTTCTACACTGAGAACTTTTTTAAAAATAAGATTATTAATAGCATTCTTTTCAATGTGTGGACAGAAATAATATCTAACCAAAATCGGTTATGGAAATATTCCTAATCCTGACAATTCTGCCTAGCAGTTTAATGTGATAATGATCTAACTGATTTAGCTTTTTTTTTTTTTTTTGGAGACAGAGTCTCACTCCTGGGCTAGAGTGCATGGCATCAACCTAGCTCACAGCAACCTCAAACTCCTGGGCTCAAGCAATCCTACTGCCTTAGCCTCCCGAATAGCTGGGCCACTCCTGGCTAATTTTTTCTATTTTTAGTTGCCCAGCTAATTTTTCTATTTTTTTAGTAGAGGGGGGTGTCTCAAACTCCTGACCTCAAGCTATCATCCTGCCTCAGCCTCTCAGAGGAATACGATTATAGGCGTGAGCCACTACCCGGGGCCTGATTTAGCTTTTTTTTTCCCTCCCCACTCCCAGACCTTTGAAATTTCCTGTTACAAGATGTGATTTATAGATTCTACATAGAACTTCTGCTAACTCCCTTCAAATAATAGAAAAATTACAATAATGCAACGATTTAACTTGCTGATACAGGTTTGATTTTAATTGCTTAAAAGATAACAATGTTTGATCTCAGTTGCTAATGATGACGGACTAGTCTTTAGAGGAGCAGCGACAAGTGGTGGTTTACACTTCAACAACAGAATAGGTTACCTCCCTACCTACTTCGTGGGTCTCTCAGTGATATATGTTACTTTCTGATAGTGCCTATTTTATGAATTCCTTAATTCTAATCTTGACATTACTGTTACCCACAAATGTCTTACAAATTAAGTGCATCTTCCCTCTACCTTAAACTTCTGTAGGAGTCTCTATAGACCTCTGACTCACCCTCTGTTACCCTATGTTCAAATATGCAGAAATCAGCTGCCTTGAGCTTGACATCAAGTTAATTTCAACACCATTTGTTTTTTGTTTGGTTTTGGTTTTTTGCCTTCATTTCTGTGCTCTGTTCAGATGTCATGTTAATTATTTGTTGTTGTTGTTGTTTTGTTGTTGAGACAGGCTCGCTTTCCAGGCTAGAGTGAGTGCCTTGGCGTCAGCCTAGCTCACAGCAACCTCAAACTCCTGGGCTCAAGCAATCCTCCTCCCTCAGCCTCCCGAGTAGCTGGGACTACAGGCATGCGCCACCATGCCCATCTAATTTTTTCTATATATATCAGTTGGCTAATTAATTTCTTTCTATTTATAGTAGAGACAGGGTCTCGCTCTTGCTCAGGTTGGTTTTGAACTCCTGACCTGGAGCAATCCGCCCGCCTGGGCCTCCCAGAGTGCTAGGATTACAGGCGTGAGCCACCGCGCCCGGCCATATTAATTATTTGTTAGAGCTTACAGCTGGTAGAGCTAGATCTATCATGCTAAAGAAAATTAATTGCCAGGTGTAAATCAACATCAGTCCGCTCAAATTATAGGACCCGACAGAGCACTGGTTATGAAAGCAGTCAGTGGGGAAGGAGTAGTGTCTTGTACAGATTAGTGTCTAGGTGGTTTAACGGCTACATAACTGTTTAATCCCAAAGAACGCCTAACGAGTTAGTACAAGGCCTGTAGAAAAATGGTGCACAGTGGTAGGGCTCGGAGAGTCTCCGCTCAAGAGAATACAGAACAGACTGGCTTTTGGCACCAGGATGCGTGTATCCCAGCTCCTAGCACAGTGCCAACAAAAAATACGTGCTCAGTCCATGTTAGCTACTGTATGATAGCAGGTACTTCATAAATACTTGTTGAATATGATTTTTAAAAGAAGAGGCAAAATCAGGTGAAAGCAGAGTGACCTCAAATTTCCTCATTCAGTGCCAGACGTAGCCACACCGCATGGCAAGGACCGAGAACACCCAGTAGGACTTGCTGTTTTGCAAGCTCATTTTAACAATATAGAGACAGTGAGATGCATTTGGACAAGGCCAGTACCACAGAAGCCATTTTGTATTTCAGGTTTTGCAGCAGTCAGGTCAGCTACCAGCTCCTCACTTCCAGTAAGTGGATGTCCCCATTAATTTCCAGCGTGTCAATGCTGCTGAGCTCTTTAAACCTGTGCTTGTATTCCAGGCTGTGTACACCATTTATTGCAACTTTGAATTCTCTAACATCACAATAAATTATCATCTGAAAGGAAAGGAAACATACCATTAGTGGTTCCCCTTAGTTTAGAATTTTTTTTAGTTTTTAAAAAATTAGTTGCACACTAACAGAGTGTCAGAGTAAACCATTTGGTTTGCTTTATACACAGAGAAGCTCCCTTGGCTTGCTGCTGTTGACTTCCTTCTGTAATTTCTAATACCCTAGTGGCACCTTCTGCCTTGTCTCAGGGAAGTTACTCTGACATGTGCTTGAAGCCTCTCACCTTCCTTTCCTCAGGACACTCCCCTCCCTCAGCCCCATCCTGTAAGGCAGAAAACTGCTGCTATCTTGACCTGCATTCACTGAGATTCTGATTCCAATGAGCAGATTGGGAACCAAAGGACTTTTCTGCTTCAGACTTGAGGGTCTTGGGTAAATCAGACAACTAATATGAAATTTCAGAAGCTTTAAGGCACTTGCTAGGGATTGCATGGCTGCTTGCTGGTCCTGATTCCATCCAGCTCAACACGTCTTGGCCTCAGTCTGTTTCTCTAAAACTCTTCGAAGCTAGGCATCTTACGAGTAAGGATTGTAAGGAATTTAGGAAGGAAATTACTAAGGAGTAATTTCTTAGCATTCTGGCAGATCCAGGTCAGGTTCATCACTAGTGTTAGCCCTTCAGAGCTGCCTTTGCTCAAAACTCAAGACAAAAACCTGTTACCCTTTCTCATCACCTTTACAACTACACTCCACCCTGGTGATACCAAGCTCCCAGTGCCAGGCTGGATTCCACCCATCCTGAGAGGGCCAGTCTGGTGGCCCTGCGCTGTGCCCTGCCTGCCCCTTGCCCTTGTGAATGCTTCAGAAGAAAGCGGAGACAGGCAGCACAAAGCAGAGAAGATTAGCAGCTTTGCTAACCGGCCCCATCCCCAGAGGCCAGACTGAGGCATGAAATCTTAATCCGCAAAGAAGCAAACTGAGGGTCCTTATTCTTTTGATAGGAGCTGTGGAAATTGCTGCCAAGGAAAATCAGGAAGAAGGGGACATTCTGTGGATCATACAAAATGAAGGCTCTGGGTCTGCAGAGAGAATTTGGGAAATATCCATAACCTGACATTATATCCCCAGGAGAGAATGGTGGAAATCCCAGTTTCAACAAGGTGAAAGGAACCTTGTGTAATGTACATTTAGCAAAATCCCGAGAAAACACAGCCCCATGCAATAGCTCAGAAGGAAAAACAAGTCGGCACCAGAGGGAGTCAGTTAGTTACCTATATCGAATCAGGGCAAGCACAGAGCCAGCGAATTACAAGTGGGAAAGACATGACACACACCCAGGTGAGCACACTACCGCAACACAAGAAGGTGTATCACATATAAAAACCCCTGGAAGAAAACATGGAACAACAGAATCCCTCACAACCATCTGATGTTATACCGTGTTTCCCCGAAAATAAGACCTACCCATAAAATAAGCCCTAGCAGGATTTCTAAGCGTTTGCGCAGTATAAGCCCTACCCCCAAAATAAGACCTAGTGATGGCTGTGGCTACGCAGTGTATCTGCACAACCCATGCATTTCGTGGCAGAGCGGTAAAGAAGACGAGCAGCCCTTCTCATCTGCCCCATGAGAGCGCTATTGCTCGACATAAGAGATTGGGGCTAATGGTTCTAAAGGAAATAGAGTCACAAGAAATTCAGGATGGAATTCAGGGTTTGGAGAGTCATGATGATGTTCCAGAAGACGACTTAACTATATTTGAATAAATGTAGATTGTTGTACCGTACTTAAAAAAAAAAAAAAAAACCACATTCCCTGAAAATAAGCCGTAGGGTGTCTTCTTGAGGAAAAATAAATATAAAACCCCGTCTTATTTTCAGGGAAACATGGTAGAACAGCTGGTAAGAAAATAAATTTCACTAAAAAGAAGAACTCGCAGAACACAGCTGGTAAGAAAATAAATTTCACGAAAAAGAACTCCCAGATGAAATGACAATACTGAATGAGATTTTTTTAAAAGACTGTAGTATGTATCATTAATAAGTAAATCTGAAACAGCAAGAAGATAACATTTAAAATGAAAACAGTGGCATAATGGAAATATCTGAGATAATCTCAATGAAGGCATATTAAAAAGGTAAGAGTTAGAAGCAATTAGAAAGCATCTATCAGTATGGAAAATTGACAACAATGATCAACGTGAGGATGATTACTGAAGTCGAAAACTAACAAACAGAAAAGATGGTTGTTAAAAAGATACAAGATACATCTATTCATCCCTTCAGCCAGCCATCCTGTTCACTCTATATGTACAGAAAAATGTCTACAATGTGGTTCACCTAATCCTAATGATATTGTTTGAATTAAGAAGTTTGGGATATTTTAATTTTCATCTTAATTATTTTTCAGTATTATTTGAATTTATTATTATTTTCCTTTTTACTTTTAATAGATCCAAGCTTAGGGCCCAAATAGGTCAAAACCAAGTTACATCACTGGCTTCCTGTCACCAGCCACAGGGATCAGCTTCCTTCTAGAATGCTCACCTCTTTTTCCCTCCAGTGGGCCCAAGACACCCTTTATCCCCTGACTCCTGCCAAGCCAACAACCCTGTGCTGCCCTTCCCACTGCGGTGACTTGTTCAAATCATACCCTAAATCTGGAGAACCAACCTTCATCCTTCTACAGCCTTCCCAGCATTCTGAATTCCAAACCAGTATCCACAGCTTCCAAGGAACTTCTGTGATTACCCCACATCTGTCTAAACTCCACATACCAGGGCACTGCACTAGACTGGAACTAAACAATAAATATTAATGTCAAATCGCCATCTTCTATTCAGCTTTGATGTTTATGCTTTGAACAAATAGCATGATAAGTCCTTGTGAACTCAAATGGTCCAGAGGATGTGGCAGTTTAAAACATTATAGAAGTATGACCTAAATCAATGGCCCTAAGTGACCAGGGAGGCAGAGTCACTTAAGCTAGTGAGTAAGCCTAGCCAATCACCCAGCATCCAGATCTCAAGGTATTCAGCTCTGCTCAGCATCACAGACACATATTTCGGGAAAGGTCTGTGTTATCATAATATTCACATATTAGGGGACTCAGGACTACATGCCTTTTAGTTCCAAGGGACTAATGGATTTTTCCTTGAATACATGCAAACAGGAAGAAAGGACTGTCACCTGAAACTGTCTAGCAAGAGTAGGGATGATGGGCCATGCAAACAAGCAGTTTTAGGGTTCCTATGTCCTCAAGTCCATTTAGGGTTAAACATGTGACTCCAGTCCTGAGACAGGTTTCTGTTAAAATTCCTAATTACTAAAATTACTAATCTTACCAAGCAATGGGCTTGCACAAAAAAAAAGTTCCTATTCATCAATGACAAATGTCAAATAATCCCAATGCAAATGATACAGTATACTGGCTCTTCCATTTATAACGATGGCCTACGTTATGAAAGGGGGCGTTGAAATTACAATCTCCAGGTAAACAAACAAAAAAACCCACACACAATGTCCACATGTTAAGTGAGGCCTGGATTTAAATGTACCACATATCCTGCCCCAGGGTTCTTTCTCCTGTCCCATTTTCAAAAACTGTAATCTCACCTCAAAGTACATCCCAGGACTAAATGGGAAACAGGTAATATTTCTCTCTTCTTCTCCCCAGGACTCCTGAAGAAAAGAATTTCTTACAAATGCTTTGGCATTCAGGCGTGGGTTCAAGTGTAGAGCAATATCCTTTGATTTTCCTGCTAGTAGATCAACATTAAAGCTTTGAGAGAAAACAGAAAACACTTTAACCAAGTAGGAGAGATAAGTAGTAGTTTCTGCAATTTTAATAACCAGACTTGAACTATGAGTATAACTACATGAAACATACACATGGACATGGGAATGCAGATAAGGTGAAATTTTAAACTGAGTCAGCATTCCACTAATATTTGCACAATAAAAATACAAAAAGACTTTAAAATCAAAGTTGAGGTTGGGATCTGGTTGAGCAGAAATTGAAGGCTTAGCAAAAATAAACCGAATACAGCTGGCTAGGCGTGGTGGCTCTTGCCTGTAATCCTAGCACTCTGGGAGGCTGAGGCAGGAGGATTGCTCAAGGACGGGAGTTCAAAACTAGCCTGAGCAAGAGTGAGACCCCGTCTCTACTAAAAATAGAAATTAATTGGCCAACTAAAAATATAAAGAAAAATTAGCCGGGCATGGTGGTGCATGCCTGTAGTCCCAGCTACTTGGGAGGCTGAGGCAACAGGATTGCTTGAGCCCAAGAGTTTGAGGTTGCTGTGAGCTAGGCTGACGCCACAGTACTCTCGCCCGGGCGACAGAGCAAGACTCTGTCTAAAAAAATAAATAAATAAAAATAAACCGAATAATTATTTCAGGCTACAGGAATCTGGGATCCTTTCAAGCAGGTATAGTCTCTAAATCATGTGTTCTTTCCTTCTTGAAAGTATGCTACTTTCTAGGAAAAAGCTCTAACTTCAAGCTGTCAGAAGTCTGGACATTTCTGGAAAACGTTCTTAATGCAGAAATTTTCCAAGTCATGACAGAAAGGGCCCTAAAAATTGATCTAAGGGACTACCCTGGGGTTCTACAAGGCAAGGGCGGGCCTTGTGGACAAAAATGCTGCTCTATTGCCTGGCCAGAAAAAGCTGAGGTCAAAACACTGGACTTTAGCCTTGGCTCTGCCACCAACTAGTTGTCAGCAGTGTAACCTCATGCTTTAATATTTTCACCTTGCAAATGAGGATTATGACACTAGCCCTACTTTTAGCTCATGAGATGGTTACAGGTGTAAGGCCATAACAGGCCTACGTGGCAAGTATTCACACTGTTTCTGGCAACTTAAGGTTACTGACCCTTTGGCAGTTGTATTCACTTCTGCTTTGATGACGACAGTTCGTCCAGGGCCCATGGGGGAGTTCAACCTTGCGATGAATGGCAGGGTCTGAAAAGAAGCCAGAGTCAGGACTTGGAGGCCTGTAGAAAGGGAACTTATGGGAAAACTCGTGTCCAAAGAACATAGGGCATGTTTAAGAGTAATGGCCCTGTAAACCCCATTGAAGGGACAGATTAAGTCTGCCCTGGTCCCACCGGGGTCCCCTGCAGCAGCATGGTGCCTGGCTCATGTCAAACACTCAATGACTGTGTGTTAGATGACAAAATGCGTGGACGTGGGGTAGGACCTGATACCCTCTATGTGAGTGAACTCACTCTAGGAAAGCCACCTGTCCTGGGGGCTGGTGCAGGGCTGTGTCCTGCTTCAAGGGGAAGCAGCCACGCGGGGGAGTTGAGGAAATGCACATGACCGGCTCACAGACACATGCCTGGTGCACTCCCACGTCTGTCCAGGAACAGTGCACAAACGCAGAGTGACAGTGGCAGCTCTGGGCTCAAAGGGGTCCGAGATTACACAACAGCTAACAATAACTTAACTTTTATACAGAGTTAAGAAAATTTGGGGCTCTTCAAACCTTTAACAAAGAGTTGGCAGGTAGTATTTTGGTGCAAGTCAAAGTGTGACTGACAGTCGAATCTTTGCTCTTGGTGCAGACAGCTCTGGGTACGATTTTAGAAAAGTCTCCTCTAATACTAGGCTGTAGGGGAAACAGTTCTACAGTAAGGTAGGGAAGGAGTGAAGCTGCCTGCCAATGTCTAAACTGTTCATTTTCTAGGCAGTTTTATAAAATGTTCCACATGTAATAACTCAGACAAAAATACTCCAAAACTGTGGCATAACAGACTTTTATACCCATTGGAATAGAAAGAAAGTATGAGAATGTTCAGAAGGGAAGAATTACATTTTATAATAGGAGCAATTTGACTCTGTGGCTTTAATGATCTGAGCCCGGCCAGAGCGTGGAATTTAGCGCCTGCCCTGCGCTGGGTGTGACGCACAGGCAGCCAGTGCTTTAAGACAGGGCTGTGTGGGCTTGTAAAGGGCTATTCAGGTTGAGAATAGAGTCTGACTGTCCTGTTCATTTAAATCCTCCACCATAAACAAATGATTTTTCATAGGATGACATGTGAACTCAAACACATCTTACTTGTCCTTTCCAGGGTAGCCCCAGAGTGCTGAGATTATATTCTACCTGTGAATATAAACGTGCTGAGATCAGTAAGTCTTCACTTTCTCCATTAGTAATAGCAAAGATGCAATTTGTAAACTGCACTTCTTCCCACAGGGGGAGAAGATACACGTGGAAGCTCATGGCCAATGCACTGACTGATGTTCTATATTTATAAATACTTCCTGACAGTGCTAGTCACCAGTTCAGAGTGAGGCAGCTCATTTACACAAGAATGGTGAGTAGTGGTGACAGAAACTGACAGGTTAAGCAGCAGCAAAAACTTATCAAGTGCCAGGCACCTTAAGAAGTATATGCCTCAATTTTCAAACGATTACTTCCATCCTAGCCTCATAGTAAAACATAATTTTTTTACAAAGTAGCCTTCCTGCCACCTGACTTGCATGACAACCAAGAAAACATTTGAAAACTGGTGGTTTATTAAAAGATTGAATATTTACATTTTCTTTACTTATCTCTGTCAGTTCCACGGTAAATGGTTGGGTACTTTGTAAATCCTGAAGAAAAGATAATAAAAATTAATTTTGAACATCCATCAGAATATCTTTTCTAAATCTAACCTACTTGACATATCAAAAAATTATTAATGGTACTAAACATGAAAATATGCTTGAAAATTAGGATCCAAAAATGCACTACACACTGGGTCCTTTGCCCCCTACCTAATGGGCAAATATTAAAGAGAATAAGCTCTAATGGCAACAAGAAAGTGAGCGAACAGACTCAGCTGCTGAGACTGCAAACTGTTTTCATCTTTTTGGAGGGCAAGTTGGCAGTATCTGTTAAAACTTAAAATGCAAAACAGTCTCGCATCGCTTCACAAAGGGACACACTCTGAGAAATGCAGCGTCGGGCGATTTCATTGCTGGACACACATCATAGAGTTGCTTGCACAAACCGACACAGCATAGCCTATTGCTGCAAACCTATACAGCAGGTTTTAGTACTTAATACTATGGGCAATCGTAACACAATGGTCAGGATTTGTGCATCTAAACATAGAAAAGGTACAGTAAAAATACGGTATTACAATCTCAGGGAACCACTGTCGTGTAGGACTAGAAACGTCGTCATGCGGCACATGACTGCACTCTGACTCAGACATTCCACATCTAGGAAACTATCTCACAGAAACACTCCACTGTGCGTAGGGAGTGGGAATACCCACTACCTAGCTAATAATTGTGTTTGTTTGTTAGTACCATACTAGATTTGAGATCCTATAGCTAGTAAATCCCTGGTTGATAAATAACATCCTACTAGTCTAAAAAATTCACTTCCAAGAAATTAATAGTCTATTGAGGGAGATATTTACATTAATTTTATCTCAAAATTAGTGTTAATTAAAGATGTTTTCTACCAATTCATGAGAAAACATCATCAAAAAGACCCCAAAGTGTGGATGGACACTCACCGAGCTGAAGCTAAAACCAACTGAGTGAATATTAACTTTGCCATAAATGCCCAGAGTGTCTACTTTCTCCAGGCTGATCCTGTGGGCATAGAGTAGAGTGTGTTTTCCATTTACAGCCACCTACATGGACACAGAAAACAGCCACCCCAAAAAAAACAGTTAATAAATGAACTTATCCAAATGGAAATGTTTCCTTGGGTTTAATTTTATACCTTATCCCACAGGTCTCCACACATCTGACCACACTGTGACTAAGAACACCGCAACACTAGCAGTGTTTCTTAACTTCTTTTGAATTCCTGATCTGATTAAGCACCATGGACTGTTTCCTTCTAGACAAACATATGCATTCATAATTATATGTATGCATGCATGTGTGCACTGTGCATACATGCGAGACACCCAGGTTCAAAGCCCTCCACCCCACCCATCAAAGCCCCTGCAAGGTGCCCTGGAGGCCTGTGAAGCCAGGTTAGAGGTCTGCCCTACAGAATCTCCACCACATTGTCCTTGGGGACCAAACGCTAAGAGAGACCACGTAAGTAGCAGATGCTCAGTAAATATTTGTTGAATTTGCTAAATGAATAAACATGGGCAAGTTCTCAAACTTATCTGAGATTCCGTTTTCTTATTTGTAAGTAAGTGCAATCTCTACCTCAATGGGCTACAGTGATGAGATGACAATAAAGTAGCTTCTGCAAATCCTCAGCACAGTGCCTGACACACGGGAGCTCAGTATACGTGACTCCTTTTCCCTGCCTCCCGAATGCTGGGCACCGTGTTAGGTTATAACGCAAGCAGCAAACAATATGGTCTGTGACTCAAGGAACTTAAAGTCCCATTGGGGAGCAAAATAAACAAATGATAAAGCTAAAGCACAACAGTAGAGGGACAACTGTTAAAAAGAAAGATATAGACACAGAGATATAGACACTCACCTTATATTTCCTAAATTCAAGAAATAATTTGGCAAATAGATATAGATAATATCTTTGTCTAAAGGCTCAGAAGACCAGAGAAGGGAAAGCTGAATGGAAAACATTCCTTGAAGCCAGTGATAGAATTTACTGCACAAAGGATTTCCAAGATCCCCTCTGGTTCTAAAATCTCATGATCCTTCAGAGCTGCCTTGTGGCAAGACTTAAATTCACAAAATTCTTCTGATTTCTACACTAGGATTCCCCACCTGTCTGTTAGTTCCAGATTTCCCCACTCTTCGGGTGGCGATGGTTATAATTTACTCTCCATAATTAACGTAATACTGTGTCAGTTCAGAACTCAGTCCTGCTAGGAGAAATATGATCTAATAAAAAGATCTGGTCGCACTAGACCTGTATTTCTGCATGGCAACAGTTGGCTGGAGAGAGTAGCTGTGACCCCACCCCCCTCACATTTAGGTACTTGCCTGCTCCTATTTTAGAGGAAAAAAATTACAAAGCCAAACTATTTCTTGAATTTAGGAAATATAAAGTGAGTTCAAAAATGTGAAAAGTTCCCTGTGCACGCTCATTCTCACTAATGAGGCGTCAACTTGTCATTCTCCAAAACCTACCTGGAATTTGTCCTTCAGGACCATAATCACGATTTCAAAAGATTTTTCCTTTTGGAAAGGCGTGTCATAGGTGATCTCTTCCCATCCCCATTTTTCATTTTTCAGAGTGTTGCAAACAATGCAGTTGGACCTTTTGAAACGAGGATTGAAATGAAAGGCCACGTCGGCTCGAGGTTTCACGCTGCTGCCACACTGTAAGTCCACCTGGAATCTGTGTGTGGGAAGAAACGGGGGCCCCATGAGCACTCAGGAAGGAAGGACGCAAGGGAGGATGCAGCAAGCACTACACAACAGGAAGAGTGACACATGACTGATAATCCCTTCTTGTTCATTCACCCATGTGGCCTAAAAGAGCTAGTTGCCTAATCTTCCTTTCCTTCTTCCATAGTAACAGAGCCCCTGAGTGTGAGCTGGGTCCAAATCTGCCCAGAATGAGAACCTATCTTTCCCAGCCTCCCTTGCAGCTAGGCCTGCTCATGTGGTTAAAGTGCTGCCAATGAAATGGAAGTGAAGTGCTCAGGAAAACCACCGGAAACTGCCTTAAAAGTTAGCAGGCACCTGCCTTTCGTCCACCCCCAAACACCACATGTACCCATTCAGCCACCCAAAGCACAGATGTGAGGGCTGGAGATCTAGCTCTCAAGGATCATGACAAAGAAGACCTTAGCTCACCCTAGGGTTAGCAAAGTGCTAAGCTGGAAAAAAGCCTACTTCTCTAATGACTTGACAAAGTTGACTGCAAAGCTCTGGGCTGTCCCCTAGAGACTTAATTTTCGTATCTTATTTAAAATGCTATTGTTAGGCCTGGCGCAGTGGCTCACGCCTGTAATCCTAACTCTCTGGGAGGCCGAGGCGGACAGATTGCTCAAGGTCAGGAGTTCGAAACCAGCCTAAGCAAGAGTGAGACCCCGTCTCTACTATAAATAGAAAGAAATTAATTGGCCAACTAATACATATAGAAAAAATTAGCCGGGCGTGGTGGCGCATGCCTGTAGTCCCAGCTACTCGGGAGGCTGAGGCAGCAGGATAGCTTGAACCCAGGAGTTTGGGGTTGCTGTGAGCTAGGCTGACGCCATGGCACTCGCTCTAGCCTGGGCGACAAAGTGAGACTATGTCTCAAAAAAATAAATAAATAAATATAAATAAATAAATAAAATGCTATTGTTTGGGTGTTAGCTGCATGGAGCTGAGCCCATTGCTAACTGATATACCTCAGTCCAGAGTTTGAAGCCAAAGCAATCCCTCAGTAAAACAATCTGAAATAGATTTTAAGAGATGTGAGAATGTTAGACTATAACTGGGCTATCCCTGTCATCTGACCACTATTCCCTTCTTTAATGACATATCTAACTCATTATATTGAAATCAGACATATAGCAAGAAATAAAAATGTCCAATCACTTTTGTTCAGTCATTCATTCTAATATCCTGAACACCTTGGCCAGGGCTGCTGATGAAAGCAAATCAGACCTCAAAATATCAAAATGGTCTCTCCCACATTGTTTGTTTGTTTGTTTGTTTGTTGAGACAGAGTCTCACTCTCTTACCTGGGCTAGAGGACTGTGGCGTCAGCCTAGCTCACAGCAACCTCAAACTCCTGGGCTCAAGCGATCCTCCTGCCTCAGCCTCCTGGGTAGCTGGGACTACAGGCATGCACCACCATGCCCGGCTAATTTTTTCTCTCTCTTTTTTTTTAGTTTGGCTAATTTCTATTTATGGTAGAGACGGGGTCTCGTTTTTGCTCAAGGTGGTCTTGAACTCCTGAGCTCAAGCAATCCTCCGCCTGGGCCTCCCATCTCACATTGTTTTTTGTTGTTCCACAATCATGGCAAGATAGCTCGCTCATGTCCTTTCCCCTAGCACAATGACTGTACCTGTCCGAGTCGCTAGGAACATGCCCGCGTATTACAATCAAAGTTCCAGGCTCCAGCTGCTCAGGAATGGTGCCAACATAGGGGATTGCCTGAGAGAACAATGTTAACAAATGTACATTTACACAAATGAAAGTATTTGCTAAGCAATTATAACCCAAACTCATTATTGATAGGGAAAGACTACATGTTTAAAGGCTGCACATAAATCTGCTCAGAAACTAGCATTTTCCAAGTCATCTTCACTATTCAAACAGCTACAAGTGAACAACATGGCTAGGATATTTGTAATGCCTGCAAACTACTCTGAGTTCTTTGGAAGTAGTCACAAGATAAATACTACTCACAATATTTTTTATTTGGCTGAGGATTTTGTAAAATAACATTTCTACTTCCACTCAATATGATAATTTGGATAATAGAAAAAGAACGTCACGCAGCTGTTCAGATAACTGAGGAAGTTCTAAATAAACTAACATCTCCAAAATGTGGGGGAAAGCAGAGTTCTAGAAAATAGTTTATATAGCATGATATATGCATGTAAAAAAACAGATATATAAAGGTAATACATACACAGTATACATTTTCACAATATACCTCAGGCAGGAAATACGAAAAGCTGGTAAGAGAGCTGAGTACCAGGATAGAAGGAAAATTTATGTTTCACTAAAACCCTCAAATACTGCTTGAATTTTTAAAAAATGATTTGCACATGTTATCTTTAAATGCTCAAAATAAGAGTTAAAAAAAGGACAAGCCACTGGTTTTACCATAAACATAGTTTTAAACTTTGAAGACAGATTATCTTCAAACTGCTGCGTGCTAGGTAACATGGGAGGAGGCAGAAGTTGAGCATCAGAAGGACACTGACAGAAACGGAAAACTGCAAAAGGGGAGCTGGTTCGGGAAGGAAGAGGCAAGTTTAGGTTTGAACTCCTGGTCTTGCACCTATGAGATTCACACTAGGTGGAAGGCCGGAGCTGTCTGTGCACATATTCAACAGATCTACAGGTGATTGGTAAAGGCATGAAAGAAAGAGAGAAGTTAAACACAAGATTTTACGAGTAAAGACAACCAAGAAATGAG
The DNA here is from genome assembly GCF_040939455.1 of Microcebus murinus. NCBI lineage: Eukaryota > Metazoa > Chordata > Mammalia > Primates > Cheirogaleidae > Microcebus > Microcebus murinus. The sequence continues at coordinate 44,715,410 of NC_134122.1, read as the reverse complement.
CAAAAAATGAGAGGGCAGAGCCTTGATGTGGAAATCCAGGCAGCACAAACCAACTCTCACTCAGGCAGGCAGACAACAAAGGGAGAAAAATGGCCCAAAGGCTGGAAGGGACCTTACAGGTTACGAGAGAATGATTTTATTGTTTTATGTTGTAAGATGGAAAGGGAAGGTAGAAAGGGAGGTACTTAAAATACTATGGAGAGAAGAATAAAGTGGAAGCAAGGTTCCTAAGCAAATTAAAAATGACCAGCTTTTTAGCAGCAGGTAAGATTAATGTTGACAAATGGTTTATAAACTTGGGGTAACAACCAGTTCTGTTCAATTTCTGAATCACTTCCTAGCCAGCCTGCATTAATCACATCTTAGGAACTATAAACAACAACAGTAAATAAAACACATAGTAATGAAAAACAAAATTCACTGACAGCATTTCTGGTATAAAGTGAAGATACTGTCTTCCAAATTATTCACTCAGTTTGAATGGAAAGAAAAGTGAGCCTGACTTTTACAAATCTTAGAATTCTATCAGCTGAACTAGGCAATGAAATATACTAAATAAAAAAAAATAGACAAGTTATAATATTTATCTTTTCCAAGAAGTGTTAATGTGGATAGAGTCTACTACCAATGTGGACCAACTTTTAGAAACATTAAAGAAATAAAAATTAAAACGTGGTAGTTCTGTGTCTTTATATGCCTAATAAAGAATATAATAGACACTCAATAAACACTTATTGTTTGAACTGATCACTAACAGAATAAAATAACCATGATGTAAGAAAATCATTTCTCTAAGCCTAGATTAGATATCTTTATTGATTAACTTAAAATAGCTAAGTTATTTTTGTCTGTTGAACACTGGAATGGCAACTAACAAGCTACAAACGGGAGAAGAACGTCAGTGAAATATGGGCCCCTAACACTATGAATATTTAACTGCAGTGAAATTTAAAGATGGGGAAAAATGTTGTTTTGCCACTCAATTCGGTCTTTCTACCTCTATCTAACCTTTTCTACACTTTCGTGAGAACTGATCATAAAACAAAGAAATTAAAAACAAACAAAAAAGCTATTTGCCAAAAAGAATATTTCCCTTGGAAACATTTTATTGTGAACTATCTCAGACCAGCAACCAGGCCATTCCAGAGGCCTGAAAGCACTTCCTGATTTCAAGCAGAACTACTTCTCTGGACCCGCTTCCTCAAGAAATGAAGTCTAATTTTTGTTCCAACTTTACAGTTGAGGGTGCATATGCCAGAAATTACAGGAGTCATTATATAGTATGCTAGTGTAACTGAAGAACCAGCCTAATCTGGTTCAACTTTGTGTAATAAAAGGCTAAGTTGTTGTTCAGTTGCCACGGACCCCCAGATTGCAAGTTATATAACCTGAATATGCCCAGATGAACCAAGCATGCAACCACAGGGAGAACCTAAGTGCTCGGACCAAGGAGTAGGACCGAATTAAGAAGAGGACACCACATGGAATGATCCATGATCCAATCAGACCGAGCTCTTGGCATCACCCCATGGCAGGAACCAGTCTGATCATGCCTCTTGGCATCACCTCTTTGCAAAATCCAATCAGATCACACCTCATTACCCTCTGCCTATAAAACCTGCTCCAGGCCCCACTCTAGGAGACAGATTTGAACCTGACTCCTATCCCCTTGCTTAACAGCCTTGCAACAAACTTTTCTCCACAAAGGAACCAGCGCTTTGGTGTTTAGTTTTCCATTGTGCAGGGGCAAACGGATCCAGTAAAATTCGGTAACACTAGAATCAAGATACACAAGGATTTTAATCTATAAAGTTATTTTCTAAATAACATTTAAATAAGGCATGCTTGTGTGTGAAGGGCAAAATGGTGTAACCTGACCATCTGTTCCATCCTCCTGGCTTGAGCCAAGATGACATCAGTCACCATTAGCAGGCAGCCTGTTTGGTTTTTTTAAATTTTTACAGAAAGTCAGTCCACAACCTTGAGATGTTTTTAACTCTAACATGCACAAAATCATTTTAACTGTCTCACTCACTTCAAATTCAGTAAGTTTTCCTTTTTAAACCTACTATGGCTGAAAGGCTATTTCTTCTAAAACTGAGTTTGCTTAATATTGTGGTTGTGCATCATTCTTGAGTAATGACATTAAAACTTAGGCAAAAAAGAATTACAGCTACAAAGTAAACAAGAAAAACTTGAATCCACACACACTAATAAGACTGGTTTAGGGCCTTACTTCAAAGACCCTCACAATCCTTGTTGCCCCAAATTTGGGGTTTGTCAAAAAAAAAAAAAGCAGCTGTCCTATCTCAGACCTAAGTTCAGGGTTCAGCTTCAGATAAGTGGAAATCAGACATTCCTGAAGATTCTCACCACTACATAAAACTAAAGTAAGTTCTTTACTGCTCAGGACATACATAGCAATTTCCAGCAGCTACAGTCATTCAGGGGTTCTTGGACCTGCCTGGACCCGGGATCCTCACTTCTTCCCATTCACCAACTCGCCACTGGCTTTTGATATTTTCCCTGCTCAAGTACCAAGCACTGTTTGAAAAACTGAGACATTAACTTCTCGTGAACAGTTCTAATTTAAAAAGAAAATGAAAAACTTATAGAGTAAGAAATCCAGTTTCCCTTAAAAATGTTTTATGATTATCTGAGCCTCCTTTCCCCCTACCACCAAAGTTGGCATTCCCTTCACTGTACTCCCAAGTTCTCTGTTTGTAACATTGTTCTCATCACCTTGTATTATCACTGTGACCTCTTCCTCCACAAGACAAGAGCCATATTGTCAACACAGTAGGTGCCTTATATATGTTTACTGGATATTATTCCTGCCGCATCTCCCAGTGGATAATTACTATTCAATTGGATTTGCTCTCAATCCTGCCATAGGTAAAAAGTGATTTCACAAAAATCAGTTACCGGGTTATGGACGATGGTGCGTAGATTATTTAAGGACAACATCATTCTTTTCCACCTGATTGTTGATTTTATTGACTGGTGTCTCTCTTCTGTGTATGATTTAAGATTTTTCAGCAAGTTTCATTTAAAGGTTACCTAGATTGAAACTGAGGAATTCGCCCTGTGTAAAGTCAAAATAGAGAGAAAGTAAAGTAAGCATGCATCATTTTCCCTCATATTGCAACTATTTTTAAGTTTAAATTATACATTATTTTATTGATATTTACCAAATAACAGGATGTTATTACAATCAAAGATCTAACTCCCATTCTTACTAGTGTACCTATGTTACCAAAAGCTCAGCCACTTGTCCTCAAGGCTGCATCAGAAGAACAAGAACAAATGTTTTGGGAAGAAGAAAAGAGAAATTTTATTTGCCAGAAAAGGAGGAGGATGAAGACTCTTGTCCTAATAAGCAGAAACACAGAGCTTTTAAAGGCTGGGTTCTCAGCTTCAGGCAATTACTGTTCAGCTAAAGTTGGTGATTCTGATCCTCCCATCTCCACTTAAGACAATCCCCTGACTGGGCTTAAGACCTCCCTTTACCAGGTCTGGGCTGGGCCATCTCCTTTAGCACAAATAACAAAAGACTGATCCTGCCTCCCCAAACCTCTGGCCTGAGACAGGGATGCAAGTTTTAGTTCTCAAAAAGGAGTGGAGGATGTTTTAAAGAGACAAGCCATTCCCTTCGTTACATTTACACACTCAATAATTTTGGATTATGAGTGCAGGAAATACTGAAAATAGAAAATAAATCAGTACAAAATTTCTAACATGTAATTTATTATTACAAATACTAAAATAAAATAATGGCAGATACTAATTGAACAGTCCTATACAATTATCAGAGGTATTCACTTAACTTTTCTTGTCTGTAAAATGAGAATAATAGAATTCTCAACATAGGTTTGTTCTAAGGATTAAATTAGTTAAAACATTGGAACAGTTCAGTGCTACGCATTAGCTATCATTATTATTATTACTGTTAACAGAAGAGATTGCTCTTCCTCCCCCAAATTCAGTCAAAAGGGAAAAAAGTCCAATCCTTTTAATACTAATAGTTTTCCGTTGTTTAAAAAAAAAAAAGCACAGAGTGGGACAGCTGGAAAGCATCAGCCACATTTTTAAAGATAAATGTACCCATCCACACTACATTTAATAGCTCCAGGGAAAATTGATGACTAATCGGAACTAAAAGAGAATCGAAACTTAGAGCTTCCTACATTTTACTTCTAGCAATTCTGTACAGCAATACCCACTGGCGAAATCTATTATTTTTTACTTATTGAAGGGGAAAAAACCTGCATTTCTCTTGATTTACCAACTAAATATACCCCCCCGTTTGTGTCATTAACTCACACATGTTAGTCAAAACCTCAAAACTCTTTGTTCGGCTCCGTGAAATTCAGGAAGCACTAACAAGAGCAAAACGAATGGATACAGAGTTGCAATCGCCACATTCATAATTTACACCAAGACCAGAAAGTGACCCAATTAAGTCAGAGGTTTCATTAAACCAATCAGTCCTTGAGGTATCCATAGGGACAGGTCCTGCCGTCAGGAATATTTCCTATACTTCTCAGGAAGCCAGCACTTGTGTTTTACTGACGACCAAAGGAAGGCGGATGACTTGAGTTTTCTAATGTTCAATACTGCAGTCAAATGACTTGGCATTTTATTTACAGTGCGTATCTAGAGTCAGGGAGGGCAATGGAGGTCTGCGGCTAAACTGTCATTAAAAATTCTGGAAAGGAGACTTCCCCAGGTTCCCCCGCTAGGAGGTGGCACTCGGCCTTGGGCGGGGAGGGAGCAGGTGAGAGCAGCCCAGGTGATGTGGTTTTGCAGCGAGGGGACACCCTAGTGCCAACAGCCTGACCCCAGCCAGGGATGTCCGAGAAAGGCCACGACCCCCAACAATCCCTCATTCCGCGGAGCCAGCAGAGGCAGCTCCCTCACGACTCAGCCCCGGCTCTGCCGCGGTGGGGACCTGCGGGACGGGATGGACTGGACAGTGTCCTACCCAACTGTGATTCAGGGACAGCGACGTCTGAATCCCCTGCTCGGCTGGCAAGACCATCAGAGCAGCCACGCCACTGGCGAGGCCGGTGGGTCGCCACACTTACCCAGACACCAGTGTTGCGGGAGCTCCGCGCAGGAGGGTGTTTGTCCTCCGCGAAGCGCCGTCCGGGTTCCCAGCCCAGGCGTCCGCGGGCGGCTACGGGAAGTGACAGGAGTCAATTCTCGTCCATTTCCCGGTTCGCGCTCCCTGGCGCCGCCGTGGGCGCTGCTTCTGTGTCCCAGGGACCCTCGCGGCTCTGCTGGGGCTTCAGGCAGGGCCCTGCCGCTGATCGCTGCCCAGCTCGGCCTCCTGCACCGTCTCCGGGAACTTGGACCGCGACCGCCTTGCTGCGGGACGAGCAGAGAGTGTGGAGGACAGAGCGTGTCCAGGGCGGATGTGGCCGCCTTTCCCCGACGGCGGGGGCGGGGCCGGGGAGGAAATGGGAAGGAGAGGAGCAGAAAGAAGCTTTTTCCTCGGCCGCAAGTGCGCTTCCGCCCAGCCCACAGTTCCGCAGTCCCCCGAGCCCGGGTCTCGGAGGGCGGGCGCTGAGGGCTGGACCCCTCGGGACCGTCGTCCACACCGCGCAGGCCCCGCCTGGACCCAGTGGCGGCCAGAGGCACCTTAGCCGGCCTGCCAGGGGCGCCCGGGGTAGGGGTCAGCGCCAGGTTATTCCGCTATGTTTGCCTCCTCGTCTGCCTCGGGTCAGAGTCCAGACGGCCAGGAGAGATAACCCGGCATGGCTTGGAGGCGCTCCTTTTGCCAGTGTACACTTTGGACGTGTGTAGGTGTGTAGGAAATAGTGACTATAAATATTTCAAAATATTTTGCTAAGAAGAGGAACAGAAGGCCGGGCGCTGTGGCTCACGCCTGTAATCCTAGCTCTTGGGAGGCCGAGGCGGGCGGATTGCTCAAGGTCAGGAGTTCAAAACCAGCCTGAGCAAGAGCGAGACCCCGTCTCTACTATAAATAGAAAGAGATTAATTGGCCAACTGATATATATATAAAAAATTAGCTGGGCATGGTGGCGCATGCCTGTAGTCCCAGCTACTCGGGAGGCTGAGGCAGAAGGATCACTCAAGCCCAGGAGTTTGAGGTTGCTGTGAGCTAGGCTGACTCCACGGCACTCACTCTAGCCTGGACAACAAAGTGAGACTCTGTCTCAAAAAAAAAAAAAAAAAAAAAAAGAAGAGGAACAGAGAAACAGCGTGTGGTTGAGGAAGCAGTGGAGTAAAGGGAAGATTTTGGTTTGGTTTTGTTTCTAAAAAGAAAAGAAAACTATAGCGGTGACTTTTAGTTTTTTGTTTGTTTGTTTTTTAGCTCGCTCTGTTGCCCAGGCTAGAGTGCAGTGGCATCATCGCAGCTCACTGCAACTCAAACTCTGGGGCTCAAGCCATCCTCCTACCTGGGCCTTAGACATTTTTCCAGTGACCGGAAATAAGAACTACATTTAAGAATAGTCTTGTTAGGTGTGACGCAATCTACCTTTTCATTAAGAAAAAAAAAAAAATACTGCTTATAACCCACTAAAATTTTTTGCAAGACCCCCTAATGAATTGGGACATGAAGTTTGAAAAACTCTCAGTAGTGTGTTGGTGTTGGTTAGCTCATACTGTGAGAGCCAATTTCACACATCTCTTCCACGTTGACACCTTGAAATTGTCCAGGATGTATTGAAATTAGGCAACTGCTACAACTTAAGACCTTTTTTCCTCACAGAGAGCCAGATGTTAGACATTTACCAACACACTACTGACTATACTCATGTGAATGACCCAGTGGAGAGGAGAGAGAGTTAGAGGAGCAATTCTTAAAATGGTTTTGCCCAAAAAACACAAGAATAAAAGTTTTGAATATCAATTCAAAACAATAGCATAGATGTTACAAATTATTTGCCACAATTGCCTTAGAATTACAAAGATAAAAGGATCACTTCTGGTAGAAAGAAATTACTCAAAGAATTCGTTTATGTAGTATATTGTGGCCATAAATTTAGAAATGGTATGATATAAAAATATTAAGTTTTATAAGAAAAATGTTAAATAATATATGTTGCCCCAGATTTTTTAAAACTTGCAAACAATCACGATTTAAGACTTTTGAATTGTACACTGTATATACTCTTGCCACTTGGCAGGGTGAACTGATTAAACAGAAATACCTGCCATGTTCTGACAATGATGTGAACTATATTGTTTCAAGCTAAGAAACACTCTGGCAGTGATTTTGCTTATTAGTGTGTTGCTGTGTTATTTTTGTTGTTAATATAATTTTAAAACTTTTTGACACCCTCCTCAACCATCCATTAAATAGTGATGTCAGTGCTGGGAAAATATTCCCAAATGAATAATTTTGGAACACAGGTTAGTTATGATAAAACAGTATGAAGAACTTTCAACAACTGCCTTGATATGCCATGAATTTAGAAGCCACAACTCTAGAATCTATGACAATAATAATACATAAAAAACAAAAATAATATTAAAACAAAAATTTGCCATTAATGGTTATAGACCTATGAGCCCTGAGAATTCATATCCTGTTTTCCATTTATTCCCATGAGAAAATTAGTCAAAATAGGTAGATTTTCAATTATGCAGACTCAGGAATGTGTTCTTTACACAACTACAACACTCATGTTCCTTATGCCTATGTGTACCTCCCAGGGAAATTTCATGGTCAGTGTCAGCTACCTCTCTGATTCTCTTCTTCAATCTAAATGGACTCATTTCCTCTTTGAATCCTCTTGCCTTGGCCTAATCTGTACCACACCCCGATCCTAGACCCATCCATGAGCACTTCAGCCTCTTTTTTCCATCCCCCAGACCACCTGTGTTGAGATTCACCAGGCTTACCTCTTATGTTCTTCAGGATCGTGTGCCAAATCTAGTCTTTTCAGGTGTGAGAATCAGGCTTCTAGAACTATGATTTTGTCATAAAATAGAACCTTAGTAATGGGAGAGATCTTAAGAGGAGTGTAAATTAAATCAATATATCTCAATGGCTCAAAGAATGAGATGTCCAATTTTTTAAATGCTTTTTTTGAATGGCTTACAGACTATGTATGGTATGTTAATACTAGAGAATGCTGAATTATGATTTGACATAAGAAAAATTCATCTGACATGTAAAATTTAAAGGCAAAACAAAATACTAAAAATGCATAAATAGTACATATATATGTGTGTGTGTGTGTATATATATACACACACACACACTATATAAAATAGTATATCCCAGAAATAATTTTGGGATACTTCTAGTATACTAGGCAACATGTTAGGCACTAGAGATCAGTGGTAAAAAATATAGCTCTCCTGGAACTTAAAATCTAGTCAAGGAGTCAGACATTAAGTAATTATTAAATACATATATGTATTTAGTATAGTGCTAAAAAATGATATTAGTTAACTGCTAATGCTCATGTGATCTTTGTTCCTGCAAAGTTATGAGATTCATTAAGAGGCTTCCCTCAGCAAGGCAATCTCAATGTTTAACCAACCCTTCTTGCACATAGCTAGTCAGTCTTCCAGCTTATGTTTACACACCTCATTATAACATAAAGTGGCAAGTGAAAACCCAAGGAAGAATTTGTATGACAGGTTAAAGCAAGCAAGAAATTGGGGTGGTTCTTTAAATAGAAAAATGCTATTGAGTCCAAGTAATTTTTTAAAAAACACTTTGGTATTTAAAAACATACACAAAAGAGAGATGGTGTGATGAAGGCCCCTGCTCTCATCGTCCAGCTCCAGCCACTTCCTCCCACCACTGGCTCATTTCAAAGCAAATCTCTGACTTCATTTAATCTGTAAAAGCTGCAAAACTGGTTGTTAGACTTAAAAGTTTGATCCACCCTGGTTTATTTCTTGGCCAAAAGACTTTGTAGGTGATATGTACTTCCAATTGTAACTCATCAGGAAGCACAAAATGTCTGGTTGTTTTTCTTTCTTTTTTTTTTTTTTGACGTCAAAACTGGTCAGTGGTGTCAGGTGTTGTTAGCCTAATCTATTACAAAGTTCCCATCGGTTTTTAATCAGATGACTTTAGCATCTAGTTATTGATGGCCATTGCCTAGATCCATTATTTCATCAGGAGTTGAAAAATGGTGACATTTCAATTCTATTCTTCCTCCTGCATTTGTTAGTAGGAATTCTTCTGTTAGGAAATACTGTTGTTTTCACCTGCTATTTAGTGACTGCAAGGTGAAATTTTTACCAGAAAGGCAAGGTAAGAGCTTGATTCCTTCCCTTTGCTTACGGGTTTTCAGAATAACAAGCTAGTTTTTCCCAGCCTCTGTCAAAGGTAACCAGGGAGTCATTAGACAATTTTGTCATTATGCGAACATGATAGAGTATACTTTCACAAACCTAGATGGTATAGCCTACCACACACCTAGGCTATGTGGTATAATCTTTTGCTCCTAGGCTACAAACCTGTACAGACATTAATTACTTTATTGAACACTGTAGACAATTATAACACAATGGTAAATATTTATGTATCTAAACATAGAAAGGTATAATAAAAATATAGTATTATAATCTTATGAGATCACTGTTGTATATATGGTCCATCATTGATCGAAATGTTATGGGGCACATAACTGTATATTCATGTTCCTGCCTTTGGTAAAAGATAGCATACTACACATAGGTTTGCACTTTACTCTTTTTACTTAACATGTAAACTGAAGATCACTCCATAGTAGTATTCAGAAATACTCCTCACTTCCTTTTACAGCTGCATGTTACTCCATTGTATGGAGATACTCTGGTTTATTCGATCTTGAGACTGCCAAAACACAAAATTCCAACAAATTTAGTGTACAGCTCTAATTGGCCTTTATTTGCAATTCTAGAATCAGGCAACGCTTCATTGTATAAAACAAAATGAGTGTTCCGATGAGCCAAGCAGAGGAGCTTGGCTTTATAGGCAGAAAAGGGCTGAAGAAAGAGAAAACACAAAGTAGATCGGTCATTTCAGAGTTTACTTTGCTAATGGAGCTAAATAGACTTCTTTATTACACAGACTCAGGTTGAGTGGAAACTCCTGGTTTCTTCAAAACCGGCCCATTTCAAAGTTCAGTTTGATTACATGGCACTTGGTGTAGGCAGCTCCCTCCTGGGTTGGCCTGTTCCACTGGGGCCTGGGCCTCGTGCAGGAGGCTAGTCTAAAACAATGTCCTCCCATAAACTTTGTTAGATAGGACATTTGGATGGTGTCTCATCTTTTGCTATAATAAATAATGCTTCAGTGAATAGCTTTGTGCAGATATCTTTTTGTATGTTTCCCATGGTGTATCTCTGGATAAAGTCTTAGAAGTGGCATTTTTATGTCAAATGTTAAATGCCATGTAATTTTGCTAGCTATGAATCCAAGCACTTTTTGAGAATTCATTTAAATCCTATCTGCGCTCTACCTTAGGGGCATGTCCAGGCTCCTCTGGTGGGAAAAGGGCATTGTGGGTGAGGCCCAGGAGACTGCAATGGGAAACCTCTCACCTGAGACAACAGGAGAACCAAAACCAAAGGAGTAGCAGGATCAGGTTAACACCAAAGTTAACTAGCCAGGAAGGAAATCTAGGGAATTTCAAATAGAGGCCAGGAGGAGATAAAGAAGCTTCCATCCAGGATCAGAAATGTGGGAATAATAAATACAACAAATAGGCTAAGAACAAACTGGGAAAAGTGCAAGGTAATTACTCTGAACAGCTGCTACTCTTTTACATTTTTTTCTTGGCTTGCTAGAACATAATGTAAAGGCACAGGGTTGTTGCTTACGTTTAAATAGTGCCCAAGGACAACTAGCTGGACTTGGTATCTGAAACTCAGTCTGCACGCAAGCCGAACTGGCCTGGTGCTTGCTGTACACACTCACAAAGGGATGGGGGTAGGGTGAGGACCAGCTTTTTCTAATTCGCACAAACGTGTATTTGACCTAACCATGGCTGCACAGAAGGAGCATGAATCATCCAAAATCTCCTTCCATTTTTGCAGTTATATCCATATTTTTCTCTATAATTTAGCTATAATATTGCACTTTTCAACTCTGTCTTTAATAGGAAGGTGAGGCTAAATTTTATAGTCCTTTGCATATGAGCTGTAAGTAAAGAGTTGTTTATTTTAGAAAAATGGTTTCTGGGTCAAAACGTAACTGCTGAAACCTTAAGGTTGTGTGAGGTGAGGCATGTTGATATTTTAGTTTATTTGCAGATGGGAGAGGCAAGAAAAGCTGCAAACTGTGCAATAACTGGAAATGATATGGATCTTTGCATTTAAGATCTCAAGCTTTGACATGAAGAGAGGCAGGGAATAGAATCTTGGCTCTACTATATGCTAGCACAGGTAAGAGATCTTTAAATATTTGTGATTACATACCTCTAATAGAATTTTTTTTAATTATGTAATCTTTCACACTTTTTACATGGATGTCTCCTATTCGTGTCCATTTGATAGTAAAACTAGAAACAGAAGTCATCTAAAAGACGTAGAAAGCATTAGTCTAAATCTGTCCCTCCAGAAAAGTAGCCCCCTTTTGATCTGGTCCTTTTCAGAAATAGATACTAAGAGAAGGAAGAAGTTCCCGCCACTTATTTCTCTTTGTCAAAGGAAAATTGGCCTAATAGTTGTTTTTATTTGCACTGTTGCCAACGTGGCCCATTCCACAGCTCAGATTGAGAGTTTACCTCGACCTAAGGTATACTTGAGCCTTGGGAGTCCAATAGAGACATGTTGTTGTCCTGAAAAAAAGGAAGACAGAGAAAATTAGTGAGCGAAGGAAGACTTCTTTTTAAAAAAAAATGTTTTAAGAGTTAAAACTCTGATGTGTAACTATGCTTATGTTAAATTTAGAGCGTATTTTATTGAATTGAAACTGAAGCTCTCCTAAGTTTCTGCGTCTGTGAATTCTGACTCCTGATGAACTCCAGAGTCCCTTCTAGTTCTAAAATCACGTCCTGCACACCACATGTATGCCATAGTGGCCAGCTTCTAGGAGATTGCCAGAGTTTCGCCAGCTCTTTCTTTATTCAAACATTGTTTTTGCAATGATGTAACTAATGGCAGTGCATGAAAATGCAGAAAAGTATTTTCAGTTGGTTGAAACATTTACTTCATTCCAAGTGTGTTTCTCTTATGTTCAGCCAAATTTCTTTTAAGTCTTTTTTTTCTGTGGATGTCTAATTTTTTCCTAGCCATAAATACAAAATCTATGCAAGAGAAGTTCCCCATTAGCCTCCATTTCACTGGAACTTTAACTAATTTGACATAGGAGTGATAGCAAAGGGCTGAAAAGACATTGTCTTCCGAGTTAGGTGAGTGCTTCCAGTAGCAGAAATGAACTTTTAAATCTACATGAATGAACAAGAAATCATCTTGGTTTGACAGCCAACACTCAGTAACTCTCTGACCCATATGCGATCTCCATATCATCACCCTTTTAATCTATAGAACAAATTAAATTTATCAAACACTATTAATATACATGGTAAGATATTGGTGGCCCAGGTCAGACTGTGATTTGCCTGTTGGGAAAATTGTTGTCAGACCCTTGAGGGCAGAGCTTTTAGTAAAATGAATTGTGAAAAAATCACCTAGGTTAACTCGGATGTGGAATTTGAGACCACCAACTCTTCCTCACTTGCAATTCTTCCTTACATGTCATTGACTATCCAGCTACCATTTACTAGCACACTCATTTTGGAGGTGCTGGGGACAGAGGTGTGCTAAGAAATATAATCACCACTCAGAGCCATTCAGTGAGTAAATGTTGCCAAAACATTAGTCCTGAGAGCTCCCCTTCTTGGTAAAGATTCGGTGATTCATCCCGGCCATAGGTGAGCAGGGAGCCTGGCTGTTTCTGGGAACAAAGCCACTTGCTTGCGTAGGATCTGGAGTAAGGTTTTAAGTCCAATTTGACCTTCAGCACTTCAGATGGTTAATATGTTAGTGGTTACTCTTAATGGTCAGACAATTCAAGATTATGTGTGTGTGTGTGTGTGTGTGTGTGTACACATATATATTAGTTAGCCAACACACTCGTATATATATGAAAGAACAATTATTCAGTGAGCCAGCCCAGTTCTCCGAGGATGAACCCCAAAGATTTGGAAAATGGAATTGTGCACGGCTACTAGTTCAGACATTTAAAGCTGAATTCATTTAGAAACTATTTTGAAAGATGTGAAGGCAATGAACTGTGAAATCTAATATAATCCAAATGCCCAGATACCTTCCTGTTCCTGTCCATTTCTGCCATCCCTCAGTGACAAACTCTAGGAGAAAGGGGCATAAGGGGTGGTTTTATCATACAACCCAGGAGAGTGGGGCAGACTGCCTGGCAGGGCTGGCTCCTGCCAGCAGGATGAAGGGTCGAGCTGAAGTTCAGAGACAGAGACGAAGAGGACATTCATCCCCGTTCTCTGGGCCTGGGGCGAGCAGCAGGGGCCTCCTGTGTGTTGTTAGTGCAGTGAGCACTGGATTTAACTGTTTGGACATTTCCCTGGGTTACCTGTCTGAGTACCGCAGAGAAAAGAACTAGGGCTCCCCCAGCCACCCCCCCAGGTCCCACCCGGTAAACTCACACTCCTCTTCTTTCTAGCCTACCCCTGCCACCCTGTGGTGGAGTAACATGTTGCTTTGAAAGAAGCTGAAACTCAGCTAATGCTTCAAATCTGTGTGTCATCCCAACTGCATTTGGGAATGCAGAGCTTTAAAGTTAAGACACATGTGTTCGAGATCGTAGCCCTTTGGAGATGTTTAGGTAAAAATTATAATTTTGGATTCATTTTTAAGATACCTAATGTCCATGTCTGCTAGAATGACAAAGCTGCATGCATGGCTCATGAAATCAGTCAAGGAATTCATCCTCTGCAGGTAAACTAGTTGTCCCAAGCTAGTCTAGTGTGTCTAATATCTACACATCACTTCTTTTTGGTCTATCTAGACATGTTGGCACGATTATATGATACATGTGTATGCATAGTAAAATCATCACCCAGTCCTAAAAGAGGGTACTATGGTAAGTAGGCTTAACAACTGAGGAGCTATTCATTTAATTCTATGTCACAGCGGACCCATACTCTAGCCAATCTGAGAGAGAGGATATCATGTCCAAATATTTAAGATCATTTCTGGCTGTTTGTTTTCGTTTAGAATTCTTGGCTTTGCCAGCTGAGCACTCTGCCAAGAAATACAGCAAGCCTAGCAAAATGACTGGCTCCACCCCACACACTCGTGTGGGCAGAAAGCTCCATGGCTTCCCTAAAAGGCCCTCGAAGCCTCCTCCATTCTTAGTCGTCTCTGCCAGCCTTGAAGTGTCATGTTTTATTTCATCAAAGGAAAAGTCAGCACCTGGCCTGAGGCTCTGTCCAATTTATGTCTTGGTTTTTGTCTGGCTCATGCCTCCTCCTCCTCCCTTTAATTGGGCAACCCGAGCCTGTGGCCTCTCTGTCATTAATGTGCTGCTTGCTTATGGAATTTGGCCGGGTGCCACGGATGCAAAGACATTTAATTGCGATTGTACATTTAATTGGATGTACACTTCTTGTTCTGCCTTCAAGGCGTGAACGAGTCTTTAGACATTTCTAATCTGGGATAAGCTGCTTGTTTCATTCAAGTAGGAAATCAGTGGCTGCTTTCTATTGAAATGTAGTTTCTGTAGTTTGTAGTTACTGCCTTGTTTTTTTTTTTTTGTTTTTGTTTTTTTGGTTTTTTTTGAGACAGAGTCTCGCTTTGTTGCACAGGCTAGAGTGAGTGCCGTGGCGTCAGCCTAGCTCACAGCAACTTCAAACTCCTGGGCTTAAGCAATCCTCCTGCCTCAGCCTCCCGAGTAGCTGGGACTACAGGCATGCGCCGCCATGCCCGGCTAATTTTTTTCTATATATATTAGTTGGCCAATTAATTTCTTTCTATTTATAGTAGAGACGGCGTCTCACTCTTGCTCAGGCTGGTTTTGAACTCCTGACCTGGAGCAATCCGCCCACCTCGGCCTCCCAGAGTGCTAGGATTACAGGCGTGAGCCACCGCGCCCGGCCCTGCCTTGTTTTTAATGAAATCATTTTTCATGCTCATTTTTGATGCAAAGTCAATGCATATGTTCATTATAGAAACAATATGTAAGCCGGGCACGGTGGCTCACGCCTGTAATCCTAGCACTATGGGAGGCCGAGGCGGGCGGATTGCTCGAGGTCAGGAGTTCGAAACCAGCCTGAGCAAGAGCGAGACCCCGTCTCTACTATAAATAGAAAGAAATTAATTGGCCAACTAATATATATATAAAATTAGCCGGGCATGGTGGCGCATGCCTGTAGTCCCAGCTACTCGGGAGGCTGAGGCAGCAGGATTACTTGAGCCCAGGAGTTTGAGGTTGCTGTGAGCTAGGCTGACGCCACAGCACTCACTCTAGCCTGGGCAACAAGCGAGACTCTGTCTCAAAAAAAAAAAAGAAAGAAAGAAAAAAAGAAACAATATGTAAACAGAAGAAACACTAAAGGGTATCAATAGTCCCCCTTATCCAGGGCAACTACAAAGAATGAACATCTTTATATGTCAATAAAAATACTGTACTCTTTCTGTGATGTCATTTCTAATGTGTAGAATTCTATGAATGAATCCAATTTGGGCACAGTTTTTAGAAAATCATCATCTTTTCTAATAATCTAGGTCCTGTCAATATTTCATTTGAACTTTTTTGATATGGGTAACATAGGACTAATCTGGTTTAAGAAAAATCATGTAACCGTGGGAGTATTTCAGGGTCCCTAAAAGCATCCCCAGATAGCCTCCGCAAAGATACTGCACCCCCAGTTGGTGAAGGTGTGCGTGTAAGATATGTGATTGTTCTTTAAAATTTGTTTTGACTGGTAATTTGTAACTGCATTTGTAAGAACCAA
This sequence comes from Microcebus murinus, assembly GCF_040939455.1. Lineage (NCBI taxonomy): Eukaryota > Metazoa > Chordata > Mammalia > Primates > Cheirogaleidae > Microcebus > Microcebus murinus. The sequence continues at coordinate 44,699,499 of NC_134122.1, read as the reverse complement.
CTCCTTTCTTCAGAACAACTGTATTAAATCAAGTAGCCATTTAAGAACTTTTAATATTTCAGACAGTGGAACAAACATTTCAGACCACGTCCACGGGCAATTCTAGCTTCTGAAGGTCCCTGTTATTTCAAATGTCTTCTTCCCTCTGTGACTATCGTGTTGGCACTTTGCTGTTCCTGCTCTGGGTTTTTGCTGTGTTCTGGGAGTGCAGGGGCCTGGGTCAGGGGCTGGCCCTGAGGAGCTGGTCCTGGGCCCCCAGTCCAAACAAACCATCCCTTTGACCTGAAGTTTACGCCATAAAGCACCTGGCTAAAGCGACCTCAGGAAACAGGGATTAAAGTGCTCCAGTGTGCATCTGGGCAGTCAGCGTGTCGCCTTTGTGGGGAGCCAGGGTGCACTGGTCACCTCTTTCTTCTTCCTCAAAGCCCCAAAGGCTGAACCCACTTGCTTTGCTTTCCTAAATCTGCCATCTACGTTACCACCCACAGTCCTCAGTAGAATGCACCCCCAGGGCTCCCTCCGGCTGTCCCCGCTCACCCCACGCTCCCACCCACCGCAGGGACAAACACAGGGGTTCTTGTGTCTTTGTTTCCTCCCTCCTTCCCTCTCTCCCTCCTTTCTTCTTTCTCTCTCTTTTCCCTCCCTCTGTCTCTCCTTCTGATTCTACTGAATTCACTCTATGGAAACAGACAGGGCTTTTAAAAATAACAAGCAGAGGTGAAATTAGATAGACATTCCTGAAATCTTATAACATCCTCATGGCCATCATTTTGTGATGTGTGTTCTTCGTAAGCATTCACCAGACTTCTGGGTTGCAATCCTGGTTCTACTAGTAGTTCCTGGTTCCTACTAGTAATCCTGGTTCACCTACTAGTAGCATCCTCTTAGGCAAGCAACTTAACCTTTCTGTGCCTCAGTCTTCCCACCTATAAAGTGGGGATAAGAAGAGTACTTAGCTCACAGGTCAATGAGGTCTAAATGAATTAATGTATGGAACATATGTAAATGTGCAGTGAAAGAGAGAGCGAGCATTGATATTTCATAAAGTATTCTGGGTTCAAACAGGTTGACATGCATTTTTGAGCAGGCTCTTTGTTGACTGTGAAGAGGAAAACCTGGCCAGGTAGGCCAGAAGCTACTTGATACGGTGGTTAGGGGAAGACACGAGCTGGGGAGGGCGTGCAGTGCTGGCGTGGGCTGCCCAGGACGGAAGGCCATGCTGTTCTCCCAAGCGGACGCTGGGCACGCCGGGCAGAGGACAGGCCATGTCGGACTAGTTCCTCAGGGCCTTGCACGGTGCTCACCCTCCACCATCATTTGTTGAATGAATGAAGCTTTGGGAAACTTCCCAGTGAATCTGCCCCACTCTGCCATCTGAAATCTTTCTAATTAAATATGGAAGTGTTAACTTGAAGCACAACATGATCTCCATAGTTACCCTGCTTGTTAAAGCTAAGTTGTCTTTGCCAAGAACAGGTAAAACAATGTCCATTATGTATTCTCCGGTTGAGTGGCATGTCAAAGAACTTTTTGTTTTCATGAATGGGAGTCAAAATAGATTCATCAGGGACCTGAACAGAATTTTGCTTCTAGCTACTGAGACAGTGTGTTTGACTTGGACTGGATTTTTGAATTGTTTTTGAATTGAATTTTAAATTGAGTTTAAAAAATTGCAATTAGGCTACAGTGATAATGAGGCTTCATCACTGTGACTTGAGTAAACCCATGATATATGTTTTCAGAACAAACACGTCATATGGCTGGAAAGAGTTAAAAAAAAAAAAGTGTCCTTCACGTATAAGGACAGTTTTTTATTCAGCTGGGTGGGCAAGGTGGGGAAGACAGGAGGTGAGTTGCTGCTCCGACCGCTTTGGCCTCTTCTGTGTTTTGTCCTGTCCCGGGAGAGGAAGGGGCCAACGCAGCAGGGGGAGGGGGGCTGGATGGAGGGTGGGATTTGCAGCCAGGCCCCAGCCCTCTATGAGGAGCAGGATCTCCAGCCCTGAGTCAAGCCAAGACGAGAGCAGAGGAGAGCAGGGCTGCAGAGGGCTTTGGTCACACTAGCTGTCATTAAGGCAGCGGGATTATCAGTTCCCACTGCCTCGTGGCTGGGCCCATGAGCGCACAGTCCCCACTGCTCCGACACCTGCTTCTTCCTCGCCTTCCCCTTCCCTCCTCCTCCCGGACCCCTCTAGCCAGAATATCGTCTCCAAGCTCAGAGCAGCTGTTTCTACCTCCCTGTCCCTTGTTGGGGAAGCTTTGACTTTTTTTAAAACCTTTTATTTTTTATCAACTGGGATATAATTCACATAACACGCAATTCACCATTTTAACGATTTAAAGTCGTATAAAAGTCGTATTTAAGTAACATAAAAGTCGTGGCTTTTAGTTCATTCACAGTGTTGTGCAACCATCACCACTACCTAATTCCAGAACATCTTTTGCTTTTTGTTGTTGTTATTTTTTATCTATTTTATTTATTTATTTTAATTCTCTGCTGGTCTCCTAGCTCTGTGTGTGGTTTCACATCTTCCTCCCGCCCCGCTTGGTTCAGAAGCTCTGCTTAAGCATGTCTCCTTGACACAGTTTTATGTATCAAGTCACACATTCTTCCCCACAGCTGGAACAATCTTCCCTTTCTACTAGAGAGCAACCTCACCTCACTCCCCAGTGTTACTTCTTTTAAATAATGTGCCTTCTTCCCAGCAGCTTGAATGTAGCACAAGGGGGCAAAAAAACATTAAACTCCCCTTCAATGTAACAAGCCTCCTCCTCTTAGCTACTGAATCCTCCACATTGGTCTCTCAGAAAGAAAACTTCAAAGATAGGGACAACAGCAAACCCTATAGCGGTGGAAACTGACAAAGTACATATTTTTAAATCTCAGTTCTTCCATTGACTTCTCATATTAGGCTTGAGTAATGAGTCTTCACATGGGGAAGTCTTCGCATGGGGAATGGGGGTCCCTGAGCCCCCAGAGAAGGAAGAAGGGGGTCACCGGTGAGGGGCAGGAGTCCTGCTTGGGGGTGGATGGGTGTGACTAAAGAGTGGGAGCAGCTCTAAAAGTTTCCTGGAGAAATATAAGGGTTGTGGCATTCAAATAGTTTTGAGTATTGCTGGACAAGGAAGACGGGAAGATTGAAGGGAGAAAAAAAGGTGAAGGGGAAGCGAAAGGGAGACAAACGACTTGATGCTAATACCTGGCACTGGGCTATGGCCTCACACCTTACGGTGAGCCTCCACCTTCCCTTGAGAGCAGGCTGCTCTGCCCCTTACTAAACCACGCGGCTGCGGGGCATTCCAGGAACACCAAAATGGATCCGTGGGGGACATCAAGATAGACAGGAGCCAGGCACAGGAGCACATGCCTGTAGTCCCAGCTGCTTGGGAGGCTGAGGCAGGAGGATCACGGGAACCCAGGCTTCGAGGCCAGCCTAGGCAACATAACAAGACCCATTCTCTAAAGAAAAAAAAAAAAAAAAAAAAGTCTAGTAGACTCCGAATCCCTGCGGGCCAGCTGCCTGGGGTGGTGCGCACTGCTGGGCCCAGGCCTCGCCTGTTGATCCCTGCTGACCCGCATGGCACTTGTCCACCTGTTCCCATCCTCCGGTTGAGCTGGCTGCATGATCTTGATTGGATACTTTTTGAATCCCACTGTTGCTGATTGGATGTTAAAGCTTGTTGCTGATTGGATGTTAAAGCTTGTTGCTGATTGGATGTTAAAGCTTGTTGCTGATTGGATGCTTTTTGAGTCCTACCAAGGGTATAAAAACAGGAGGAGACCAGGGAAGAGGGGTCAGAAGTAAAGACTGTTCTCCCAGTCTCTTGTCCGTGTGTGCGCTCCGTCCTTTTCCTGGTCAAGCGCTGTAAGGCTAGCTATAACACTTTCGGCAACAGAATCAGGCTTTGCAGGGCATATTGCCTCTGTTGCGCCTACCATCTCTGCTGGTTAGACGTTAGAAGGAAAGTAGCCACCGACAATATGTGAAGGAGTATGAGTATGTTCCAGTAAAACTTTATTTACAGACAGACTGCTGGTTGCAGGGTGGTTTTTCAGAACATCTTTGGCTTTGATCTCTGAAGCCCAGGAAATGAATGGAAGGGGGTGGACCTCATCAAAACAGAGGCACCCCCCGTTTGCTAAGCAGATCCCCTCATTTCGTAGTTTCTATTTATAACATGTTTGCCTCCTCAAGGACCACAACATGGAAAAGAGGTTTTGCTTTGTTGAGAGTCTTTCACTTACGTATTCATTAATTCCATTTCATTCATTCCGGAGCCTCAGCCTCTCTCCCAGGCCAGGCACTGGCTGGTGCTGGCTCCGCGGAGGTGAATGAGCACCCGAGGCCCCTACCCTCCGGGATTCGCAGCCTAGCAGGGGCGACAACTAGTAATTAGGCAATTGCTATCGTGGCAAGCGCTGTGGGGGTGAGTCGCTGGGAGACAAGGAGGTCTGGGGTCAGGCGCAGTGTCTCTGAGGAAGTGGCACTGAGGGTGGGAGGGTTAGCTAGCGGACAACGGTGTCCACCTGTGAGTGTGGCTGGGGCGGGAGAGGGACAGAGGGAGAAGGGGCAGCACATGGTGACGCCTTGTGCAGGAAAGGAATGGACGACGGTGGGAACCCACAAGTCCAGGGTGTGGGAGAGTGGAGCAAGATGACACCAGTTGCAGGGGCAGAAGGCAAGTCACGCAGGGCCCTGGAGGCCATGCTGATGACTTGGGGCTTTATCTTCCAGACGGGAATGCATTGCAGGCGCTAATGCTGGAGATGGAAAGATCCTCCGACTACACGGAGACCAGCGGGGAGGCTGTTATGGGATGAGCAAGGGCGGTGGGCTGGGACGGTGGCCGTGAGGCTGGATAAGGGGGAAGGGACTTATGAGACATCTGGGAGGTGAAATAGACCGGGAAGGAGAGGGCGATCTTATGGACGACTTGAATAACTAGGCGGCTGGTGAAATGGGGAACTCTGGTGAGAAAAAAGTTTGGAAGGAAAGATCACGGGTTCCGCAGGCGGACTTTGGGGTACCTGTGTGCCTGTGGGGATGCCAAGTCCATGGTTACACAGGGATGTCTGGCAGCTCAGAGGCAAGCGTGGGCCGAGGATACGAGGCCAGAGGACACAGATCCGACAGCGCCTGAGACCCTCCATCAGATTGTTAATTACCTGCCCTTCCCCCGGCTCAGGGATTCTCAATTTCGTTCTGCCCATTCCTGGCCCACGTGTGCGTCACTCTCTTTAGTGACTTCTCTCATTGTCCCCCACGGACCTCCCTGGGCTGTCGGCTCCTTGAGGGGAGGGATGTGCTGCTCATCTTCACATCCCAGAGCCAGGACACGTGCTAGAAACCCACTAAGTACGCAAACGGTGATGACCAGCCGACAGGACACCTGAGTCGATTATGTTGGGATCTACAGACAAGCAACGATTAGAGAGAATGATTGACATGATCTTTAATTTTGTAGCACCCATCATTAGAGTTAAAAATAATCTTTACTTATTTACAAGAAAAGCAAAAAATCACAAAGGCAATTGAGACGAGGGCAGCTTAAAAAGTACAGCACAGGGATATACGGAGCACCACAAAGATCCGGTATTCGCCGTCTTCATCAGCTGAAGAAATGTCCTCCACGAAGCTTCACGCCACAGAAAACACGGTCACTGGGCTGTCACGTGAAGCAGAAGAGCATGGCCCAGCTCAGAAAGCCGTGAGAAGCTATCCACAAGCACATTGCATTTCCACAAGCGTTGATAAACTGTCATTTCATTTCAAGTGGCACCAACTCTTTGATCTTTTCAGTTCACCTGTGGAGTTGATGTCTAGGATCCCCGGCTGAACAGGCCACCAGACCCATGGCCTCTGCAGCCACAGGAAGAAAGAAACAGGTCCTTCCAGTCTAGGTGGTGAGCACCCCCAGGCAAGGCCCCCACGGCCCCAGGACACCCATAGGCCCAGCACGGTAGCCTACCCTCTCCGCTGCAACCTGCTCTGAACACAGAAAAAGCAAGACCCCCCTCATCCAGTCACAGGGGCAGAAGGTGCAGTTTGAACCCCAAGTAGGACATCGAGAACAATGGGGAGAGCGTTGTCCAGTCACCACTTTGGGTGCGTGTAGATATGTGTGTTTTGTTAGAAGGGTAGGAAAGCAGTTTTATTTTAATATGAGGCCCAAAGTGTCATTAAAGGTGAAAGACAATCCACCACGAACAGTAAGGGGAAAAGGGAACCGAGGTTAGCCTGTGGCTTGGAGGGCGAGGCCACAGGCATGGAGGAAATCTGATTCGAGAAAGGAATGAATGGCTTTAAAACAACACACAGAGCAACAAGCGTGGGCCCAAGGGAGAGGCAAATTACAAAACGAGGGTAGAAGTGGAAAAAAAAGCGTTATAAGAAGGACAATCTTTGCTCTAAATGAATCATTCATCTAAAAAGCAAAGGAAGCTGGGAGAAAGTTTGCTAGACTTTACTTTTAATATTGTACTTAAAAGAACATTAGTTTTGGGCTGGGCGAGGTGGCTCACACCTGTAACCCCAGCACTTTGGGAGGCCGAGGTGGGAGAATCACTTGAGGTCAGGAGTTCGAGACCAGCTTGAGCAAGAGCAAGACCCCGTCTCTAGGACAATAGAAAAATTAGCTGGAGTGGTGGCACATGCCTGTAGTGCTGAGGCAGGAGGATCGCTTGAGCCCAGGAGTTTGAGACTGCAGTAAGCTATGATTGTGCTAGTGCACTCCAGCCTGGGTGACAGAAGGAGACCCTGTCTCTACAAAAAAAAAAAAAAAAAAAAAACCCCAACAACATATTTTTGTATTATTGTGTATTACAGAGGAAGGGCAGGGATAGCGCTCTAGGTCAACGTTTGCTATAACTAAGGGAGATCAATCCCTCTGCCGCTTAACTTTGCAGCCACTGTTGGCCAGCACCGCCTCCTCCGTTGTTAAATTGAAGGGGAAAGAGACCAAAAACCCACAAATGGCTAGTTCAGCCTAAATCTACATGGAGGAAAAGGGAAAAGTCCTACTGAGTGTTTAAAAATAATTCCTATTCAATGCTGTGTGTGGAAACAAAATTAAAATTCCCACAGTCTGGAACTGCTATTGGAGCTGGCGGGTCACACGTTGGATCTGAATGACGGGGTGACGAATGACGGGGTGACGAATGACAGGGCACATGGACGATGCTGGCCTCATTCTGCTTGTAGTTGCCAATCTGTAAAACAACCGCACTCTATCTTTTGGCAGGGCCACTAGAAAGGATTCTAACGTTCAACCAAGAATGAATAAAGGCCGGGCGCGGTGGCTCACGCCTGTAATCCTAGCACTCTGGGAGGCCGAGGCGGGCGGATTGCTCGAGGTCAGGAGTTTGAAACCAGCCTGAGCAAGAGCGAGACCCCGTCTCTACTACAAATAGAAAGGAATTAATTGGCCAACTAATATATATATAGAAAAAATTAGCCGGGCATGGTGGCGAATGCCTGTAGCCCCAGCTACTCGGGAGGCTGAGGCAGGAGGATTGCTTGAGCCCAGGAGTTTGAGGTTGCTGTGAGCTAGGCTGCCCCCACGGCACTCACTCTAGCCTGGGCAACAAAGTGAGACTCTGTCTCAAAAAAAAAAAAAAGAATGAATAAAAGGGACAGCGGCCCAGCCCGAGGGGCTGTGTGCACAGACCGTGGGCTCCAGCAGGGGGCGGTGCCACACAAGAATTACTATTAAGGAAAAACCAGGGCGCAGCCTCCTTTTCTAGTACCGCAAATCTTCTGTGTTGTTGAATAATAATCATTTAGTGCCACAAAAATAGGTGACTTGAGTTCAGCTTCTGCGTATTGGTGGGACATCCTAGAGTGATTTAAGCACTAACAATTTCAAACCTTACAAGTTTAAATCCCACGTGCCTCGTTGGAGACCCTTCCTCCAGTCCCCCGAATGTCTGCGTGGGTGCCAGTGGTTTCTAGTGCTGCTTTGCTAACAGCAAATGAACCTCATTATAAGCAGTTTAGTCTGCAGTGTGGCCAACTTCACGTGGATCTCTACAGACAGAACTATGAGCCAAGCTCTTAAGTATTAATGAACTTTAAATTTTAACAATTATTTGATCGATTAGTCATAAAGTAACTGTCTTCCTTTCCACTCTCACCTTTGTAAAATATCAGCATGTTTATGCTATTGTAGTCCTTATTTGCTGTAAATCAACTTTATTTATTTATTTAATTTTATTTTGGGGACAGAGTCTCGAGTCTGTTGCCCGGGCTAGAGTACTATGGCATCAACCTAGCTCACGGCAACCTCAAACTCCTGGGCTCAAGCGATCCTCCTGCCTCAGCCTCCTGAGTAGCTGGGATTATAGGTGCGTGCCACCACACCCAGCTAATTTTTCTATTTTTAGTAGAGACAGGGTCTTCCTGTTGCTGAGGCTGGTGGTCTTGAACTCCTGACCTCCCGCCTCAGACTCCCAGAGTGCTAGGATTATAGGCATGAGCCACCGCCCCCGCCCGGCAGCCTTGGCTTTGAGGAGAGCAGGGCTTCGGCTGAGCTGAAGACTTGTGTGAAGATGAGGAAAGATTAGAGGAGGGCAGGGTGGTGGGGGGAGTGCTGTTTCAGTCCCCTCCGCCCCCAGGGTGCCCTTTCTTCCTGCTGGGCCTCTGCCCTTGGTCAGTCTGAGGTAGAGGAGTCTCTGGAAATAAGGAAAACCTTCCCCTCTTCCCTAAATGGCAAGCGGATGGCTGGAGGTGGGGTGGAGGTCCCACCTGCTCTTCCCTATTTTCTGTCTCAGTTTGGGGGAGGTGGAGGCCCAGAGGTGAGAGGAGGAAAGGGGACATTAAGGGGTGTTCCCTGCCACTCTCTTGCCCTTTTCCCCCTCCTGCTGCTCTGATGGTGGTCACAGGTGGTGCTGGCTGGTGCTGGGCTAAGGTGACATGTTGGCCTGGGTGGAGACAGTAGGAGGAAGGGTCTTTCTGGAGGCACCAGGGCAGGCAGTTGTGCACAGGACATTTGTCAGCCTGGGATCCAGTGACATTCCCCAGGGCTGGCAGGACAGAAGGAGGGATGCCTGTCACACTGCTGAAGGTCTGGTACAGCACAATGCTAAATAATCCCAACTGTGTTAGTGCCATTTCCCTAAAATGTCAAAAATGAATGCCAAAGTCCAGGTGCAATGGTTCGTGCCTGTAATCCTAGCATTTTGGGAAGCCAAGGTGGGAGGATCGCTTGAGGCCAGGAGTTCAAGACCAGCCTGAGCAAGAGAGACACCCTGTCTTTACAAAAAATTAAAAAATTAGCCAGGCATGGTGGTGCATGCCTGTAGTCCCAGCTACTGGGGAGGCTGAGGCAGGAGGATCGTTTGAGGCTGCAGTGAGCTATGATGACCACTGCATACAGAGCAAGGCCTCATCTTAAAAGAAAAACAAAGCCATCATGTCAAAATCCCTTTTCCATTTTCCCATGGTAAATTCCAGATTAATAAGTGACATATGTGTGTCATATGTAGCTTAATGACAATGCGATATAACAAACCAAGTTCGTAGAAGACTAGAACTCTCCCTAACAAGCCCTGCACAGGGCCTGCAAACTGGCTGACAGTAAGTATTTAACAATGGCCTCGTTGAACACCCATCTGCCAAAGAATCTGTTTTTCCAAATCTCTACATTTTGTTACTGGCTATTACTTTCCATATAGCTGGTGAGAAATCTGACAAGGCAAGATGAGCTAGGTAAGATGAGCACTTACTCAGAAGTGATGAGTAAGTCCTACAGTCGATTTTGCTAGAGTAGAGTTTACATCTGCTAAGGAAGTTGACTTCATGTATCAGCAACCTACTGAAAACCACCATAATTGTCAGTGGGAAAAAATGATAGTTTAGAAAGTAGCTTTGAGTTCACCCCAATCCTTCTGTTGTACTTAATCAGTGTTATTCATCATTTTTGCTTATTTTAATCAGGGACTTATACAGAATCCCCCCAAATTGAACAAGTGCCTTAATTTTCTAAGCCCATAGTCAAACTCAAACAGAACTTTGATAGAGATTGTCAACTAAACCAAGGCTTTGCCTTTTATCTCTTTTTTCCCCCAAAAGACCTTTCTAATAACAAACCCTCCGGTCTCCCATATTTTCCCTTCCCCCACAGCATCAAATAGGAACATTAGATATTCTCTGAAACAAATTTTTCATTTGGTTTAAAATCCTTTAGACCGGGCGTGGTGGCTCATGCCTGTAATCCTAGCATTCTTGGAGGCCAAGGCGGGAGGGAGGATCACTCAAGCTCAGGAGTTCGAAAACAGCCTCAGCAAGAGTGAGACCCTGTCTCTACTAAAAACAGAAAAGAAATTAATTTCCAACTAAAAATATATAGAAAAAAAAATTAGCTGGGCATGGTGGCGCATTCCTGTAGTCCCAGCTACTTGGGAGGCTGAGGCAGGAGGATCGCTTGAGCCCAGGAGTTTGAGGTTGCTGTGAACTAGGCTGACGCCACGGCACTCTAGCCCAGGCAACAGAGTGAGACTCTGTCTCAAAAAATAAAATAAAATAAAATCTTTAAAATTTGGATTTGACCCGCCCAGCAACAACATAAAGATTCCTCCTTCTTGGCTAAACTGCTTCGTAATGTCACAAGGTTCTGTTGGAAGCTGACAGTGGGTGCCAGAGGTGGTACATTTCACCAATGGTCCATGGGATTTTATTTCTTTCTTAACCGAGTTTCATCTCAGGGGTGGAGCACTCAGCACTAAACGGATTTTTTAAAAGAGTCCTGGGTAACAAAAGGGCGTTTTGAGTGTTCTCTTTGTCAGACACCAATCCCAAGGCCATGTCACCCCACTAGTTCCCGACTCTGTCCTTCTAATAACCATCCATTTTTATATTTCTTTTAAAAATACTCGAGCAAATGACATTGTTGGTAGTCCACAGATTGTAACAAGTATTTGAATAAAAAAAAGCAGCGCATATGCATGTGTTCTGAAGGATATTGCCACATAACACCAGCAGCTTGTTAATTAACCAAAGCACTTTATACCAAAAAGAGTAAACAAACCAACAAAACAGGGTAATTTCTCCTTGTTGTTTCCTTCTAAGTCATGGGAATGCCATGGATCACGAAGGCTCTTACATAGGATGATGCACGTATGTCCGGGGCCATGAACAGGCCCAGGTCCTACTGACATCTTCAGCAGTATTTAAAGGAGAGCATAATTTTATTTTGATCATGGCATGAATCCATTCTGATTGTATGCTTCGGCCCCTTTATGAGCCCACAAAATATTTTTTTTTCCAAATTGCAGATTCAAAGATTAAATTAAAACAGATGTGCAAAAATAAACAAATATCCACCACCAAAACAAACCCTACCCTTCCACAAAACCACCAGGTTTGGGGAAAACCAATGTCCACCGTTCCATGTCCTTATCCTAAACTCTTAGAACAGATCCACGTTCTTCCTTGACCTGTGGTTGTCTCAATGTCCCAAGAGGCTACAAGAAGGAAGAAGAGGAGCTCTAGAAGTGCCTGGGGTGGTCTCCACGCCCCCTCTTGGGCCACTCCTCATCCACCCACCTGCGCAGAACCTTCTCCACGTCCGCCCTGTGGTAGAGCCTGCAGAGCTCCATCAGCTGGCCCACCGTCCTCTGGCTGTTCCGCAGCAAGAACTCCAAGGTGGGGCTCTGCGGCCGCTGCTCCAGGAAGCACAGCTCATCGTAGGGCATGCCCCACTTGCTTGCGAAATTCCTCCAGTTCTTTACCGTGGGGTGACACGGATCCAGCTTTATCCTGATCACATCTAGCAAGTCCTGATCGTTGAGCAAGTCACTTATGGTGGGAGCCCGGAGCGAGCAGGAGGAACAAGTGCAGTTTTCTTTGCAGGACTCGTCCTTGCTGATGTCTACAGGGAGAAACAACACGGTGCACACGTCAGCAAGAAGAGGCTTAACATACACGTTCATTTCTCACATCCTTTATTTTCCTGCTGAATTGTCAATAGCATTCAGTCTGAGTATAACATAGCCCATCTTATAGAGGTCTATTTCGGAATACTCATTTCTAATACTGTGTTATTCTTTACAGCCAAGGACGGGTTGCTTTGCTAGAAGCAGTAGTGAGATTTTATAAAGCCAGTTTCCCTTTCTCTCCGAGATGCTCTGTGTCTTACAGTGTGCATTTGTGACACTGCTGGCCAGAATAAGGGACAGAGCTCTGGCTGTGAGCAGATTGCCAGTCCAGTAGGGGTCAGAGTTCACTGTGCCCGGGAGTAACCAGCCTACACTTGCGGGACGCACCTCAACCCTGCAAGTTACCCGCCAGCCCTGACAGCTTCTTAACGCCAAACATAGCAAGCATGTCAGGGTGTAAAGGATTGCACAATGCTTTAAAAGGTCTTTTTAAAAGATACACACACGCGAAAATGAAAACTGGAATATCCACTCCATATACATATTTGAAAAGGAGTGATAATTGATAGTGCCAGAAAACCTACTTTTTAAAATTTATTGCCACCTTATCATTCCTGTGTGCCTTTATCTGAGCTTTCTTCACCCTTGGGGCTCCCTTTGAAGTGGAGCCAGCACCCTGGGGTGTGTGCGGTGAGAGAGACCGAGGCAGGGAACGAAAGGCAGCGGCACGCTCCCACCCCAGGCATCCCTCTTGCTGAGTCTTAAAGATTCAGTTGTCTTAAGCCTCATTTTCTTACGAGGACGCTTGTTAGCAGGAGGATGAAGTCAGTAGGGAAGAGGTGTTGGCAAGTCACTTAAAGTATTAAGTGGTGTCTACACAACACGGCAAATTAAATGGCTTAAATTCTGCAACAACACTGAGTCTCATGAGTCCTCTGAATTTGGATTTTAACAGCCAAAGGCTACTTTAGAGATCACCGGCTTGGAAACTTCTGGGGGAAGTTACGATGACTTTTACTACATGTGATATTACATTGAGTTGTGGGCTTCTCAATTTAGGAAAGGATTTGGACAGAGGGAGTCCCTTTGGTGCTCACAAAGTTGAGAACCAGCAAGTTCAAATTAAAAGGTCACAAAACAAGAGCCACGAAAATTATGCGCCTACTCTTTTGCCGACTAATGTGACTTCTGGGAATCCGCCTAAGCAGATAATCTAAAATATGTCTATACATTTTTATTACAGTGTTTATTTACATTATCAGTTTTTTTAGAGATGGGGTCTTGCTATATTGCCCAGGCTGGTCTCAAATTCCAATCCTCAAGCAATCCTCCCGTCTTAGCCTCCCAAGGAGCTGGAAGTTCAGGCATGAGCCAACATGCTGGGTTTAACAACTTAAATGTCTACAGTTAGGGGGACTAGTGAAATAAATTATTGTACTACTTGATGAAATATTATTTAAGTAATTATGAAGACTACATAGCAAGCTAGAAAATGTGATGTTAAGTGAAAAATGCAAGATACAAAGAATGTATTCTATGATTAGAACCATGTGAAAATGTAAGTTAGTGTTACTATGCGGGAAATAGACAAATAATAATAGCTACTGTGTTAATATGGTAGGATTATGTTTCTATTTTCCAAACTTTCTCTAGTGGTGTTATATTTCTACGATAATTAAAACAATGTATTACATTGAACGTCTAGCTTAGCATAGAGAAGATTTATCAGTGGAGCATCCTTCCTCTTTTCCAAGTTGTGATTATACTTCTGAGTCTACCCTTCCTATCTTCTCCATGATGTGTTTCATCAAATGGCTCCTTTCTTTTCTCTCACCTTCAGCCTCCCATCTGTACTGATTCTCTCTCTATCTAAAAATAGATATATGTATCCTTTAACCTGAAAAATGAGAACCTCAAACTACCTTCTTCTGGCTTTATAACTAACTTGCTGAAGCCACTTTCTCTTTCTGCTCTTTAATTCACCATTAGAAGGAGAATTCAAAACCTGCTGCCTCCTTGCCTCACCATGTTCTTAATCTTCATCTTTGGCTTCCTGCAGCATCTGACCCAGCCCAGTTCCCACCCAGCCTTGTGGAGACTGGACCCGATTCTCTGTACCCCAACTGCTGGCTGGAGGCCAGTTCTGATTGGGCAGAAAAAGTCCCTCTCCCCGGAGGGAAGTCCCCTCTCAGATCGCCACATGGCTGGCTTCTTTGCATTGTTCAGGTCTCAGTGCCCCTCTTAGCTAAGGCAGCCCCTGCCCCTGCCAGGCCCAATCCCATCCCCCTCGCTTGCTATCCTCAAGGTACCCAACTTGTTTTGTGTTTATTATCTGTCTCTCCCAACTGGAATATAAGCTCCAAGAGGAAAATGACCTTCATGTTTCATGTCACCGCTGTATGCTGGTACTCAAGAAATATTTGTTGAATAAATCAAATGAAGGAAGAGTGTGATATAAAGAAATAGTCAAATTAGAAACCTCTGGGCAGCCCATGAAAAGCTATCTAGAAATTTTCAAACCAACTGACACACTTTTTTTTTAAAAAAAGATAGGCTCTCACTCTGTTGCCCGGGCTGGAGTGCAGTGGCATCATCTTAACTCACTGCAGCCTTGAACTGCTGGGTACAAGCAATTCTCCCATCTCAGCCTCTCGAGTAGCTGGGACTACAGGCATGCGTCACCAAGCTGGGCTAAATTTTTAAATTTTTTTAAGAGACGAGGTCTCATACCCCTGGCCTCAAGAGATCCTCCCGCCTCGGTCTCCCAAAGCGCTGGGATTACAGCAGGAGCCCCCGCACCTGGCCCCGACGGACACTTTTTTTGTTCAGTGCTAACTGAGCATGTCCACACACAGGGCTGACGAAAGCTGGCTGGTTGCTATGGAGAAGGCGTGCGCTGTGTACCGTGGAGACTAAGAGCGTGAGCTTCGGAGGCGGCTAACCCCTGGCAGATGTGCGACTTGGCCAGGTTGCTGAGCTTGCTAAGCCCACGTCTCACTCTCTGAACAGGGATAATGACACCTCCCTCACAGAGTGGTTGTGAGGATTAAATGAGATAATCCATCAGAGCTCCCTGCTAGCACACGGTAAGCAGGCAACCACGAACAGAACAGCCGTGGGTGAGTGTTAATAACCAACAGTCTTTTGAAAAGCAGTGGTTCTCAACCTGGGCAGCAGGATGGAAGCCCAGCCCCACCTGGGGGGAAATGTCTGGTCCCACCCTCGGAGATCCTTATTTAATTAGTCTGGGGTGCAGGCAGGACGTGGGGATTTTTAAAAGCTCCCTCCAGGGACTTCTAATGCGCAGACAGGATTGAAAATCACTGCCTGCCTTAAAGACAGAATAAGTACTAAGTACTTAGGCAGGAGGGCCTGCCAAAGTTAGATTTTGGAATTACATCCACTTCTCTTTGGGAGATATTGTGTCTGCTGGGTGATTAAGAATTCTAGGAGACAGCACGTTTCCCCACACTCACAAGTAGATGAGTGGGTTTTCCTACAGGGCATTTTCTCTCCTTCTTTCCTTCCTCTTCATCCTTTCTCACAAATACACTTTAGGGAGTGGGGTAGAGACAGGATCTAGGCAACATAGGATCTCTCTATGTTACCCCGATGGTCTCGAACTCCTGGCCTCAAGAGATCCTCTAGCCTTGGTTTCCCAAAGTGCTGAGATTACAGGCATGCGCCACAGTGCCTGGCCAACACCATACATTATGCTTTAAAGAAGAGTCCAGGAATCAAGCATGTTCATTGATGTCATTTAAAACAATTGCAGGCCAGGTGTGGTGGCTCACGCCTGTAATCCTAGCACTTTGGGAGGCTGAGGTGGGATGATTGCTTGTGGCTAGGAGTTCGAGACCAGCCTGAGCAACATAGCGAGACCCCCATCTCTACAAAAAATAAAAAAAATTAGCTGGGCGTGGTGGTACGTGACTATAGTCCCAGCTACTCAAAAGGGTGAGGCAGGAGGATCATTGGCCCCAAGTGTTTGAGGTTGCAGTGAGCTATGATGATGCCACTGCACTCTACCCCAGGCAATAGAGCAAGACCCTGTTTCAAGAAAAAAAAAAAAAAAAAAGTAAGAGAAGTTTAATGTCCAGTGGTACCATGTCTAACTCTTAAGTATGGGGCTGGCAGGTTATAAAATGCCAGTCAATTAACAGTTAATTGTGAACTGGAACAAGATTCAGAATTCACAAAGGTCATGATTAGTTGAGCCTAGAAATGGCTCCCGCCAGGATGTTGGCAGTGGATCACAGATTGACTTAATGTGTCTCCCTGCAGGGGAGGTGCCCTTTCATCTTGCACACTCTGGCTTTCGGAGAGCTATTACCACGGGAGTGATCCCCCGCAATGTGTTCTAGGACCACAGTGAGCTCCCAAATCATTTACAAGTGTTCCCCGGGATAACCAGGTCTTGAGTTAATTCAAAACCATTAAGGAGTAAACATTTTATATTGGCATCTTTAGAGACAGCAAAGTATTGTGGTTCTGAAATAAAATAACGTTATCCCAGGTGTCTACACATTATTAGATCTGAAACCTGCAAAATACCAACAAGTGTCAAAGTAGAGTCCCATAATAAGTTGTGCTTATTGTGGGGATAAATTCATGCTTTTCTTTTTTCTGTGTGTGGTTTCCAATGTGGTTGGGAAAAAAACATTTACAATGTCAGTTGCTGGCTTTGATAAACCATTGCATTGGGATGCACGCATGCTACATTATTCATCAGAGGTAAGTTATATGCTAGGAGCTGGAAAGGGATGAAGAATTATTTTTATCTACTAAGAAATGGACCCAAGGGCTTTTGGTGGGCGTTTGATCTCTCTACCAAAGGGAAAAAACAACACAATTTCATTTTCTGTCTCCGAAACACCCTTTCAAGGAGACACCAAGTTGGCAGCGGCACTGGGGAATCTAACTGACAAACTGGGTGGGGCCAGGCAAGGAAATCACACTGGGCCTTGATGTTGTCATCTCACAAAATTGCAGTCTAGGAGACACATAAAAAAAGAAGCAAACTCTCCCATATGAAAGGACCCAGCTCAAAATTCAGCAAAGAATTTTATGTGAAGTTGAATCATGCAGTTCTGAAACGATGTAACCCAAACATATTAACCAAGTGTCACTTTATGGACCTAATTTGAAAAAAGAGAAAATCCTGTTTCACATGCATGTCTATGGGAAAGTCAGATTATTAGGCAAGTGCTGAGTTATGCAATGTCACCAGAAAATCATCCTAGAAACACCTGCAACAGGTGTGACAGTGTCAGGGCACATGTCATAACACTGCCACCAGAAAGGCGTAGCGGAAGCATGGTTTTTCTTCAATTCCTTCTTCAGTTTTTAAATCTAAGAGTTCAGTTTAAATCTAAGGCGTGGTGGCTTCAATTTATTGGGCACAGTGGGGAAATAAAAATCTTCCAATTTGGGGAATCTTTAAAATATATATGTATATTACTGAGTCTTATGCCTTTAGTGCCCAAATGTTTTCATTTTGAAAATTGATATAAAAACATCATCAAACTTTAATGTCTCCTTTAACAGGGTAAACTGGACAAAATTTGTTCTTGTTGTTTTAACCCAGGGCACCAGCAGAAAAGTCTGCTACTTTCTTGTTCTCTGCCTGGGCGCTGTCTGCATCTGTATTCTGTATTCAGTGGCTCCCAGTGGGAATTGTGTTCTCTTTCCTTGGTTACAAACTGTCAGCTGTCATTCCTCACTCCTGTCCAGTGTCCCTTCTCTGTCCCTTCTCGGTAGCGCCCTCCAGCTTCCCCATGTGGCTTATCTTAACCAGCTGTAGACTGGATCCCAGATAGCGAAGGTTTCCGAAAGATAAGAATTAACTGAAAGCTAGGCTCTGAGTCAAGGCTCTGAGTGAAGACTTTCCAGGGAAAGTCGCAAGCTTTTGCAAAAGGCATTTCGGCAGCCCAGAGATGGGACTTTCAGGAGAGTGGGGGTGGACTTTAGCTCTGTCTAAATTTCACCCTCCTGCGAGACACTCAGCCTCCCAGCTCCGTATAGGGAGCTGGCTTGGGGCCAGGCCCGGGCCTCGAATCCCACTCTCTCCCGTGTGACCGAGTCCTGCCTCTGTCGCCACATCTCTATGGTGAAGAGATAACGGGGCCATCCCGAGCTTTACATTTTGTCTTGTGTTCAGAGGGTGCCTGGTACCCGGCCTGTGCCAAATTAGTGTTTGTAAAGAAAGCAGAATTAAAACTGAAGTTGCTACCTCATCCAAAGACGAAATGTATGAATCTGCTTTTGCCTGTCGTTCACTCAAGAGCAAAGCCATTAGCAAAGTCAGTATCTCTCATCTATTTATTTATGGAACACAGAACAAGACACCTGGATGCTCCTTCGTGCCAGGCACCAGGCGAGGTGCTAGAGATGTGGACGAGAACAGCATGATTTCTGCTCGGGGCTGGGCCACGACATGCTACCACACTGCCTGCCGTTGCTGTGAAAAGTCCCTGGGCGGTCTTTGCATCTGTATATGGAGACATCTCTCCACCGTGGGGGCTTTTCATTTTCACACAGGTAAAAATTTTTGGAGACAACTAGAAACTTGATTAAAGTTAATCTATTAATTAATAATGACCCTAGGCCAGGCATGGTGGCTCATGCCTGTAATCATAGCACTCTGGGAGGCCAAGGCAAGAGCATCGCTTGAGGTCAGGAGTTCCAGACCAGCCTGAGCAACAGCGAGACCCCGTCTCTACTAAAAATAGGAAAATTAGCTGGGCGTGGTGGCGCATGCCTGTAGTCCCAGCTACTCAGGAGGCTGAGGCAGGAGGATCGCTTGAGCCCAGGAGTTCGAGACCATCCTGAGGCAAGAGTGAGACCCTGTCTCTACAAAAAATAGAAAAATGAGCTGGCCATGGTGGCACATGCCTATAGTCCCAGCTACTCAGGAGGCTGAGGCAGGAGGATCGCTTGAGCCCAGGAGTTTGAGGTTGCTGTGAGCTAGGATTCCAGCCTGAGCAACACAGCAAGACCCTGTCTCAAAAAAAAGAAAGAAGGAAGGAAGGAAGGAAGGAAGGAAGGAAGGAAGGAAGGAAGGAAGGAAGGAAGGAAGGAAGGAAGGAAGGAAGGAAGGAAGGAAGGAAAGAAAAGAAATTTGTGCTTGTCATAAAAAATCTGAAAATTCAAATGAGTATATGGAGAAAAAAATTCATGCTCCCACTACCCAGACCCATCACAATGAAGCTTTCAGAGATTTCCTTGGTTATTTCACCGTGTGCTGTGTGTGTCTGCCTACATCTGATCATTTGTTATATATACATTTGTATACACAGATTAAATGGAGGAGGGGTTCTCATGCCAGCTCATGTTAGAAAATTTAGAAATATAGGATAGTGGAAAGAAAATTAAAATTGCCACTGTTTGTATGCAAACACACGTTCTGCTTTCCCATGTTATCCAACCAGGGGCTTCGAATTTGAGCCTGTGTCCGCTGCAGCATGTGTAGAAGAGGGAGTCCTATCAGCTAGGGCCAGCACTCTGGTAGGGGCAGGGTTTGGTCTAAAGAAGTCAAGTCCCAACGGGGTGTCCAGATGGGACCCTGGACATTGGGCCTGTCCTATGAAACCCAGCGGTAAGGTTCTACCTGAAGCTCACCTGGCCCAATGTCTCCCTTGACTTCTCATATCTCAGCCATGTGGTGGCCAACCTGGAACCAGAACCCCAACTTCTGTCCCCCCAGAGCTATCCTTTTGCCACAGGGCCTTCTCAGAAAGCCTAGCCCACAGTGGGCCTTAATAAATAAAAATCTGTTGAACTGAAAAAATATCACTTAGAATCCCACCCTCAGAAATAACTGCTGTTAACATGTTGGTATATTTTCTAATATCATGTTTCTAAAGACAAAAAAAAAAAAAAGCTAAGCACATACTGCATGTTCTGATTTTCCCGACTGATTGATTACCCGGGCTGATTATAGCTGCCCCAGAGGGTTTCATGGGTCCCTCAGGCCTCTTAAAAAAGACAGAAACAAACAAAACTCTGATGACTCAGGGCATTCAATTTGTGTTTTAAACGATGTGGAAAATGTAGGTGGGGTTTTGGAGTTTTAAAAAATTATTATTTTGCTAACTTGTTTTAATGCTCACTCTGTATATTCCCTCTGATTAATTAATAAGAAATCTAAACACCATTAAAGTTTCTGTTTTATAATAAAAAAAAAATGGGAAGTGGATGGGCACAGTGGCTCATGCTTATAATCTTAGGACTCTGGGAGGCCCAGGCAGGAGGACTGCCTGAGTTCAGGAGTTCGAGACCAGCCTGAGCAAAAGCGAGACCCCATCTCTACTAAAAATAAAAAAAAAATAGCTGGGCATGGTTGCGTGTGTCTGTAGTCCCAGCTACCTCGGAGGCTGAGCTCAAGGATCGCTTGAGCCCAGGAGTCTGAGGTTGCTGTGAGCTATGCTGATGCCATGGCAACTCTAGCCTGGGCAACAGAGTGAGACTGTCTCAAAATAATAATAATAAAAAAAAATGGGGAGGGAGGAGAAATAAACTTGAGTGTTTCCAAAGGAGTGGAGAGTAACACATGACCTAACGTCGGGCAGGTCCCTTTGGCTATGCAAGTGCCAGAGAGAGATGGCCCAGCTGATCTTGGCCTGCCTGAACTCCCAGGGTGGCCACTCTCTTCCACCAGACGACAATCGGCAATGACAAACTCACCAGGAGAGGAAGGGGCTGCTCAGTCCTGACTGTGGCTCTGGCCTAAACCTGCCCAATTCGGAACCTTTCTGTGCCCCTCACAAGCAAAGGAGGGCGAGCTCAGAGAAGATACTAAGTATTCTTTGAAGGCTTTTGTGAACTTTTGTAAGATACAACTTCCCTTGCGGTTTGCCCTGGCGCGAAGTGTGGACAGTTGCTCTCATCTGCAATACAGATTTTAAAAGTTAACGCTAAACACGGTCTCGAATACTATCTTTTAATGCAGCCACACGATTTACCACTGCAGCCCAGGTATCTTCAAAGTCAATCATTTACCTGAAAGGGGATCTCCAGTACTGTCTGGAAAGCCATTTTCTTCTCCCTAAAAACCAAAAAGCAACCTTCATTAAAATTATACCCGAAAATGAATGGAGATAATGATCAACATTCCAGCCTAGTTAAATTTCCACCAAAGCCTGGGCGGAGGGTGGAGCATAAGAATCAGATTGTAATGGGCGGCGACAGGTGGCTCCCTCCCTAATACAAGCTGCCCGAGGGCAGGGGCTTTTGTTTACCTGCTCCCTGTGCTGTGTCCCAGTGCCCAGAGCTGTGCCTGCTACACAGCACACACTCAAGAAATATTTGCTAAATGCACTGGGGTTGCCATTTTAAACAATGGATCAATGCACGCAACGATGCACTAACATTTTATTTTTATGTTACATCATAAATTATTTTCCTTATTTTATTTCTTATCTGCCTTTTTGTTGGGCTTGTTGTTTGTTAGTCTAAGTTACAATTCTTTCCCTTATCTATTATACTTATTCATTTAAGTATATATTGCAAAGCAGCTGAAACTGAAAAAGTGGTGTCCAAATCTCTGGTGAGGGAAATAACCCTGTTTCTGCCCCTCTGGCTGGAGTTCTGTTTTTACAACCAAGGCCATGCTGTGGCCTATGGTGAGAGGGATTCACTCCGATCTTCTTGGAGGGGTGTGTGTGTGTGTGTGTGTGTGTGTGTGTGTGAGAGTGTGTGTTTTCCATGAAGTCAGCAGGGGAGAGCAGTCCCGATACACCTTTGTTTATGTTAACCCTATTGTTTATGCAACTAAAATCTCCCTCATCAGCTAATGTCACCCCTTCCATCCATGATATTGCAGAAGACACAGAAGAGTTGAGTCAAGAGCTCCGGGTTTCATACCCTCAGGCCCTCCCCGTCCCAGTGCTGGCCTGGGATCCCTCATTTGTGTACCCAGAGGGCTGCTGGATTAGCGTGGCTCAGAGCCCCTGCACTCTCAGGTCTCTGAGCGCTTCACCCCTAAAGACTGGCTAACTCCACAGTCTTAAGTGCTTTAAGCATTTTAAACAGTCTTCCTCTCTTAATCTTCTGAGAAGCCTTTCTCCTCACCCCAACCTCACCGATCCTGGTCTCGGCAGCTATGTTTGCCTAATCTCAAGTCTAATTTTTTTTCCCCCCCACACAGGAGCATTCCAATGTTTTACCACCTAGATTTCCCCCCCTAAGTAATATTATTATTATTATTATTATTTTTTTCTTTTCTTTTAGTACTACGTATCAGTGTATATTATTATTTTTTAAACAGAGTCTCACTCTGTTGCCCGGGCTAAAGTGCCATGGTGTCAGCCTAGCTCACTGCAGCCTCAAACTCCTGGCCTCAAGCGATCCTCCTGCCTCAGCCTCCCAGGTAGCAGGACTACAGGCCTGCGCCACCACGCCCGGCTAATTTTTTCTATTTTTGGTAGAGAAGGGGATCTCGCTCTTGCTCAGGCTGGTCTCAAACTCCTGAGCTCCAACAATCTGCCCGCCTGGGCCTCCCAGAGTGCTAGGATTACAGGCGAGAGCCACCACACCCGGCCTGCCACTAAGTGATCCTAAATACACCTTACTTCTGGTCAGGTCACCTTCCCCACCACTGTCTTTACTGCAACAGAAATGCAAACCGCTTACCATAATTTATATGATTTTTTTTCAGGTAGTTGAAGTTGTACTTTCTTCTCACATTTCCCTAATTCAGTGAGGAGTGTGTATGTACGTGTGTGCGTCAGACACACACACACAGAGAGAGAAAGTGTGTATAAGAGTTATAGGAAGTCTCCGAAGGCACAGAAATCTCTCTCTAGGCAAACTCGTACAAGGCTACACCCAGAAGCCCACGGCTCGGGGGCCACCGCACACGCCTGCACGGGTCCTGTGGAGACCTGCCCTTCCACACCTGCACACTCCCGCAGGACCGGGCAGGTGTGTGCGCCCTTTTATCAACACAGTCACGCTTCTGCTCACCGAATTGGAAACTCGGGCTGAGGAAGCAGAAACAGGAACTTCCAGTAGTGTCAAGATACCCAGATGTTAGAACTTGACAGATTTCTGTGGTATTTGAGGTCCCTGCTGAAACACAAACCTTTCTGTAAGTAGAAACTCTCTCTCTCTCATGGCGTATCTGACTTGATTTCTCATCATCTGGAGAAAATCGTACCACGGTACAAGGTCTGGCCAAAATCACCCCCGTGCCGCAGACAGGGAGCGTGACTCAGAATCACCTCTAGAGGCTGATACAGACAGGAGTTGGAGCCATACCCACCATCTGTGTTCTTGGCTCTGATTGGTGGGTTGTGCTACTTTGGACGTTAGTTTTCTAAGAGTGAAATCAGAAAAGACTTATTTTTGTATGTTTTATGGTCTTACTGAAACCACACTCATGCCTCTACTCAACTCCTATTTATTGAGCAGTTACTATGGACCAGCCCCCTTACTGGAGCCTGCGTACAAAGACAAAAGGACCTGAGCCCTTGACCTCAAGACGCTGTGCTGGGGAAAGGGGGAGCACTCGGATAAGCCAAACGTGTGAGGCAGAAGAGGGTGAGGTCCCACAGGCAGGTTCAGGGGAGGTCAGAGAGGAGAGGTTTCTTTCGACAAAAAAAGTGAGAGGTGGTTTCTTGGAGACAAAGGTGTTTGAGATGGGCCCTGCTGAGCAGCTGGGGAGTGGGGGATTGGAGGAAAGAGGCATTTGGTGGTAAGCAAAGGCAACGAGAGGGACAAGAGGGGATGGGAAGGGAAACAGACTGAGGCTTGTCCCAGGAGCCGGACGTCATTGCACAGACAATGGGGCGTCGCCGAGGGCTCTCATCAGAAGCAGGGCGTCCTCAGAGGTGTGTAGCTAGGACCAGGCTGCAGGGTGTGGGACAGACACATAGGGATAAGGGACGGTGTGGGGGCCAGGTGACAGGGACAGGGGAGGCAAGGGTTAATGAGACAGACCCCCACACCACTCTGGGAGACGGGGGGATGAAGCAAGAGCCATGCAGAGGTGCAGTCACTAAGGGATGAGCGAAAGGAGGTGAAGTACAGAGCACGTTTTGAAGAGGCGATGCCAGGCTCAGTCTCGGCGACCTTGAGTTGAAAACATGGTCCTGGGTCCCTGGGAGAGACCAGGGCAGGAGACGGAAACATGGATGTGAAAGTGATTCTGGAAGGAATGACCGGCAGCGGAGGCCAAGCTGCGAGGTCACAGCCAGAGCCCGAACGCCTACATTTCGGTGGCAGAGGATGGACGTCGGAGACGGGGGAGAGAAGAGCAGGAGGCGACAGGGTCAGAAGGTGCAGAAACGTCACGGGCTCTGAGGGCCGAGGGCAGACAAGATTTGCAAGGAGGAGACAGCAGCTCTAGTGGAGCTGGGAGGAGATACCAGCTGATGCCAGGTGGGCCACGAGACCCTGGAAATGGCCGGAAACCCTACGTGGGGTGCATCGGCCCGCAAGGCCACCCTCCTCGCCCTTTCCTCGGCTTTGTGTCCCTTATCTGCAAGGCCTCAGCCCAGACCTTGCCTCTTCTGGGCTGCTCTCTCCAAAGCCCAGAATGGGTTCCGTGCCCTGGCTGCTCCCCCAGCGCCCCGACCGCGCCAGCACGGGGGGCTTGCCCCACAGGCCTGCAGTCTCTCTCTGCTGTCTAGACTACAGACCAGAGGCCAAGGACCTGGTCTGCGGGCACCCTGGGGACTGGCACGTACGAGACAGCTAACGGCCCATATCTGCGGGAGGGAGGAAGGAAAGAGTACTCAAATCCAACCAGGGCATGGGCTACCGTTCTTCATGATGTTCTCCCTTGCTCACCCCCCAAAACCCCCTTCTGGTCTCACCCATATTCCTGCCTGCTTAGCCTCTGCCAAGCACCTGGGTGTTCAATTCCTCCACCAGCTAAAGCCCACGCCCACCCTCAGTTCTGCATGGACTCCACTCCACGGGGAGTTCCTGGGCCTCGAACCATACACAAGTCCCCCCCTATTCTAAGCCAACCTTCGAGATGAACCCCCCCATGCTGCCCCCCCCAATTCCCTCCAGGCATCTCAGTGACTGACAGCTGCGGCACACACGCCGCGTGCCGGGCACGTGACCCCTGACTGGGTTAGGACTACCAGGGCACCAGTGACGACACGCTGCAGAGTTCTGTTCAGACACCTTGTTTTCATTCGGGGTGAAGTTCCAGTATGAAGTGCTGGTTCCGTAGGAGAGAACAGTTTCTGAGCGAGGTTGGCTGTGTGTGCCGAAGACAAAGGTGCAAAGGAAATCGGTTTATAAAAACTGTGGATGCCAAGTGAGTAAAGGAATTAAAAATTCAATTTATACAAAATCTTGCAAAAGGCCAGGCTCGGTGGCTCACGTCTGTAATCCTAGCACCCTGGGAGGCCGAGGTGGGAGGATCGTTTGAGCTCAGGACTTCGAGACCAGCCTGAGCAAGAGCAAGACTCCCGTCTCTACTAACAAAATTGAAAGAAGTTAACTGGACGACTAAAATTACATAGGAAAAATTAGCCAGGCATGGTGGTGCATGCCTGTAGTCCCAGCTACTCGGGAGGCTGAGGCAGGAGGATCTCTTGGGCCCAGGAGTTTGAGGTTGCTGTGAGCTAGGCTGACAGCACGGCATTCTAGCCCAGGCAACAGAGTAAGACTCTGTCTCAAAAAGAAAAAAAAAATCCTGCAAAACAAAAGGGTAGTAAACTTGGAGCAACATTTTTTTTCTTAGAGACGGGGTCTTGGTATGTTGCTGAGGCTGGTCTCAAACTTCTAGCCTCATGTGATCCTCCCGCTTCAGCCTCCCAAAGTGCTGGGATTACAGGTGTGACCCACCATGCCCGGACCCACGGAGCAACTTCTAAAGTGGCTTAAAATCCTTCAGTTTAAGAGAGGAAAGGAACCATGACATTTTAGGCAAATCAGCACTATCAAGCTGCTATTTTACTATCCTTTCTTTCCTTTTTAAACTTCTACTCCAATTACCATATTTGCCTGAATATAAGTCAGGAAATTTAAAAACTTATCCCTGAGGAAAGAGGCAATTTCCTTTAAAATCCAAGTTCTTTTCAATTGTCTCCCTTCATGGGGCAAACTTTGTCCTATCGTTACTTTGAACAGCAAAGTTGCTGTTTGTGGAAAACACACATATGACATTTACTAAATTGGGGGAGAAAAGGAGGCAAAACGATTTAACACAGACTTAGCAATTTTTCCTGGGGTTGTGACTTCAAAATAGCAATACAATAAGGTGGTTACACTGTGGAAATTACAAATACACTCCCATGGGATAAGTTTTTAAAACAAAAACAAAGCATAATGCTCCATAAATGGCTTGAGACAGAATTTCTGGAGACAGCACCGCCTGCTGGTTCCAAAGTGCTCTTCTCTCTAGCTCACGTGCACACCACAATGCCTATCAAAAATCAAACCCAAAAAGCAAACAGAACCCCAGCAAATAACAAGTGTTGGGGAGGACGTGAAGGAATTGGAAGCTGTTGATGGGAATGTCAAATGGTACAGCGACCAGCACCAGATGGTTTTTCCTCAAAATACTAAAAATGGGATTGCCCTATCATGCAACAATTCCACTTCTGAGTATATACCCAAAAGAATTCAAAGCAGGGCCTCGAAAAGATACTTGCATACCCGTGTTTGTGGCCGCATTATTCACAGAAACTAAAAGGAGGAAACAAGCCAAAGTGTCCCTGAATGGATGAAGGGATTAAAAAATGTGATATGTACATAACATGGAATATTATTCAGCCTTAAAAAGAACGAAATTCTGACACACGCTACAGCATGAAAGAGTCTAGAGGACATTATGCTAAGTGAAATAAGGTAGTCACAGGACACATATTGTATGACTCCACTCATATGCGGTGCTTAGAGGAGTGAGATTCATACAAACCTAAAGTAGGATGGTGGCTGCCGGGGGCAGGGGGAGGGGGAATGGGGAGTTATGGATTGCTCAATGGATACAGAATTTCAGTTAGGGAAGATGAAAAAGTTCTGAAGCTGTACGGCGGTGACAGTTGTACAATACCAATGAACCGTATAATTAAAAATTGTTAAAATGGTAATTTTTATGTTATGTGTATTTTACCACCATAAAATTTTTTTTAAAAAAGTACTCTCTCTCAAACAACGTGGGCCGTAGGGAAGAGCCCTGCAGAGCTGTGTGCCTGGGCAAAATGGTGCCAACAGTATGCCAAGGATGTCAGGGAATGACACCTATGAAAGGGGAGAGGAGGAAAATTCAGCACCTCTGAATGAGACTCATCTGTGATTTTAAATATGAATAAATTAATTTAATAAGTTAAATCATACAGGTATGCATTTGGATAATTTATCTACCTCCCTAAAACCTGATGTTAATTTTTCTCAACCCTGGCTGAGAAAGAGATTCTCATTTAATTGGTATGGTGTGGTGTTTAGACAGGGTTGTTTTTGAATATCTCCTTAGGGAATGTTAAGGTCCTGTGGGGTTGAATACTAATATAAAATTCAAGTAAGCTAAATAAAAAACAAAAAAAAACCCCTCATTTTGTAAAATCTTCTCATTGTGAATACAAAGGAATTACCTTAATACTGGGGGGAAATGTGTTAGCTGCTGCCAAGAATTCTTAGAGCAGAGAGAAAGTTGGGTAACTTAGATGAGTTTTTGCACTTCGGTTAGTTTATCACTGATAGCTCCCATTTCTGCTCAGGGAGCTGCAAGCTCTGGGTACTAAGGAACAGTCTCCTCTAAAGACCTACACCTGGGACTTCACGCCAGGCTCAAGCAGGAGAAACCCCAGGGCCCAGAGCACACCCTGGGGAAAGCTCTCGACTCAGGAGCTGAGTGTGTCATCCACGTGTAGCTGGGCTGATGTGGCCAGGGACATTGACAGATTGATGGGGAAGTCCTGTCAAATAAACGTTATGGGTGGCCATCGGTTTGGACTAAGCTCCTGCACTGGGCGCCCAACAGACCAAACCAACATGGAATCACTCGTGCTAAAGTTCCACTTCACCAACTTGAAACCTAAGCTGTTCACTACACATTTGAGGTACCAGTTGCTAAGAATTCCCAAGACGGATTCAGTATCTGTGTATCTCTTCTGAATACATTTATCAATGATGCACATCTAAACATTAGCACTAGACCATGAACCTCCTGTTGGGTTTTCCTAAAAAGCCAATCTTAGGCCAGGCATGGTGGCTCGCACCTGTGATCCCAGTGCTTTGGGAGGCCGGGGAGGGAGGATCGCTTGAGGCCAGGAGTTGGAGAACAGCCTGGGCAACATAGCAAGACCCCATCTCTGCAAAAAATAAAAAGTTAGCTGAGTGTGGTGGTGCACGCCTGTAGTCCTAGCTACTCAGGAGACTGAAGAAAGAGGATCGCTTGAGCCCAGGAATTTGAGGTTACAGTGAGTTATTATTGTGCCTCTGTACTCTTCCCAGCCTGGGTGACAGAGAGAGACCATGTTTCAAAGAAAAACGAACCTATTTTCTGCATAATTACTATTATTATAGTAATGATGTGCACTTATTTTTACTTTTTATTTGAGTATAATAGTCATATAGAAAACTGGACATATATCTATTTATTTGAAAGTATACTCTACCAATTGGCTTTTAGAAATGTGTTTAATTCAGGATACATTTATTGACTACCTTACCTAGTTGGCATAAGAGTCCATTCCAGGCCCTAGAATACAGGGACATAAGCCTGTATATATAAACCTCAAGATTATAATCCAGTAACGGAACAAAGACCTGTGTACAAATATTGAAATCGCAAGGAGCTGCGTGTTAAAAAGGCACAGACAGAATGCCAAGGAGGCACAAAGTTGGGCAAGAATTCAAGTGAGACCTCAGGGGACAGGGAACGTTTCATTGAGGATGAAAGAACTAAATAAGGAAGAGTGAAAACTTGAAATAAACGCTACGGTGCTTTGCTAGGATGAGAGCAAACCTGCTGCTTTGTGTACATTTTAGGTCTTTCTTCTCTTCAATGACTTTTCTATCCAATTACAAGGAAGACCTGCTACTTCTGGGGTTGAAGCGGGGGTCAAAGACGGTAGTAACTGCTCTGTGACTTTGAGGCAGGGCACGCTCAGGTGTAATTTCATACCTGCGCTATGGTTTGGAAGATGAAAGGAAAGGGGTTTTCCCTTTGTGTATGAAGTATGGTGGATTATTGTTCAGAAATATCACAGAGCGTTTCACAGGAGATTATGGTTTGTGCATGCAAACACAGGCAGACCGAGGCGATATGGATATTAAGGAGAGGCAGGGAGTTTTCGCTTCTGTCAATGCCATTCACAAATCCCAGGCTGCCCGACACAAGGGACGCTAAAGCACAGAGTACTCGAAGCTGCGTGATGAGCAACTGCATTCACGAGTGTCCCAGTTCAGCCTAGGACGTTCCTGTCGTGCGCAACTAAACACTAGCTGCAGAGAGACCGTTTGGTTGCAAGTGTTAGTCTATGAAAAGCTTCCCACACCTAAATAATGCCTACATTGTTGGATTATTTATTCTAGTAATTCTCTCTTTCATTTGAAAGAATACCAAAAACATACAAGAAGTAAAAATTACCCAAAATCATGCTTTCAAAAAAATAAAAAGGCAAAAAGAGATGTGAAACCCATTTTCTCTCAATCCATCATCCCATTTCTCAATCTTGGTTACCGGTTATGATCTGGGCACAACCTTCCTGATTTCTTGGTCATGGCCATACTCACAACCTACATACAGTTTTTTAGCCCCAAGTTGGTCTACAACTTGCTTTATCCGATCATGGACATTTGTAAAGGGTAGTGGTCTCTCTTCTTTTTAATAGTTTAGTAATATTACACAGTGTCACTGGACCATAATGTATTTAACCAGTTCCTACGAAAGGGCACGGGCGCTACCTGCAACACCTCTCCCATTTCAAATGCCACCTCGAGTGTCTCGCACTCTGTCAGGATTTCTGAAGGATCTAGTCCTTACAGCAAGATCGCCAGATCGATGAGTCGTTGATGCCCCCACATAATTTTCCATAAAGTTGTAGCCACTTACGCTCTCAGCTGTGGGTGAGGACGGCTGCAGCCTGACATCCACACCCGCCAAAAGTGAAATTCTAACCCCCTTGTGAAATTACAGTCAGCCGAGCACAGAATGGTAATGAGAAGAGAAGCCATTAAGTCACATAATTAGGGCTGATGACATAACTGTCCAGTTGAATTATTAATAAGCAAACTTCTCTTACAGTGAGACTGCCAGATCCATGAGTCATTCATGCCACCAAATAATTTTCCATAAAGTTGTATCAACTGTGCGTGAGGATGGCTGCACCCTGACAGCCACACCTGCCAAAAGTGAAATTCTAACCCGCTTGTGAAATTACAGTGCTAGAAAGTGCTAGAAAGCAGGCGTTTTTGCCCTTCAGCTTGGATGTGTCTTACCACGAGTATTTTATTCTGACCTGGTCCCAAAGCAGAAATAAGTCAAAGCCACGGTTTTTTCTTTCAAAATTTCATCTCTGGGACACTTCATTATACAAAAAAAGTACTCGAGGCCCTGAAATGATGACTGAGGTTGGGCAGCATGAATCTGTAGTGGGAACAACAGGAACAACACTTTACATGCCAGGATTTTCTCTGGCAATCAAAAACAGAGAATGCACAGCTAGGTGCGGTGCTCACGCCTGTAATCCCAGCACTTTGGGAGGCTGAGGTGGGAAGGTCACTTGAGGCTAGGAGTTCAAGATCAGCCTGGGCAACAGAGTCTCAACCCAGTCTCTAAAAAAAAAAAAAAAATAGAAAACTTAGCCAGGTGTAGTGGCGGCGCGTGTCTGTAGTCCCAGCTACTCGGGAGGCTGAGGCAGGAGGATCGCTTGAGCCCAGGAGTTTGAGGTTGCTGTGAGCTATGATGACGCCACTGCACTCTAGCCTGGACGACAGAGTGAGACCCTGTCTCTAAAAAAAAAAAAAGAAAGAAAGAAAGAAAAATTCCTTCTTCCTTCTCTAACTGCCTGGCCAGCTGTGTGTCAAGAATGCTTTTGTGGCCCATTTCCCGAGGGTGCCACCTGTTTGGACTGGTAGACGGTAGCTGGAAGCCGAATCCATCTCCTCAGAGTTAAAAAACACCAAGTATGTGCTCTAGGGAAAGTTTTACGTCTTACCCAGTAGCACTGGTTCCTACCAAGGACGGAATAAGGAATTACTAAGCAAACCAGAACTATCTGATTTTCCCTTAGAGAAAAAACTAAAGGACTCACGGATCTGTTACAAGATCTTGTTGGAGCTCGAAAGCATTGCTGCATATCAAGCGGCGCAGGCCGGGGCCTGCCGGGCTGACTCAGTCAGATACCATCTCAGCAAGCGCTGGTCGGTCCGTCCCCTGTTATTATAGTGCATGTAATTACTCCGGGTTTGCAGATAGTCCGGAGGGCCGGTTGCTCTGCCAAGGGGATGCGGCTGTTGGATGAGATTTTGCCCACAGCCTCTCAATCCAATTTAAAGAAAGGAGCACCCCCTTCACCTGCCAGTTTTGTTCCAGTAGCTTTTCCCTGTGCTAGTCTGCCAGACCAATATCATTTAGAACCGTGGGGTGGGAGGGAGAAAGTAAAATCTCCCTAGACTTAGGCAAGGCAAGAGGCCTTGCAGCAAGTGGTAACAGCAGCTACCAACCCAGAAATGCTGGGCATCTGGGCAGTGGGGTGGGGTTGGCAGCAGACCAGGGTCCCTCTTCTGTAAAGCAAAGGGGCTGTGAACAACGTGACTGCTAAGGTTTCCTTCGGCTTTAAGACTCGAAATTGCCAAACCGGACATCTGAGGCCCCAGGCTCACTTTTTAAATTGTTAAGATTAGCACCACTGAGTCAACCCTCTGCTTTAGGACTGGGTGGCACCAAGCTTAGAAGATAAGGCACAGTAGATGGGGCTCTGGCCTCGGAGTGGCGGGGCATGCGTGCTAGGAGCTGGGAGGAAGGCGGGAATCTGGCCATCCCAAAGGAAGGTACGCATGGTACTCAAGGGGTCAAAGCCACGGGGGAGAGTCCCGCTTAAGACACAAACTCTAAGTCCTTGATATATGACTTGTGTTTCTTGGCTGAATAACCAAGACTCAAAATTAGTTACAATTTCTTGGGTGGTTACTTTAGCATCAATCATTAACTAAGATAGTTCTCTGGCTTATAAGGGACTGAAAACTTCAGTCTTAGCCACCATATTGTGCTAACAGACCAGCATGCTTGGGGTTCCCTGGCTTAAAAACTACGTGTGGGCCGGCCACAGTGGCTCACAGATGTAATCCCAGCACTTTGGGAGGCCGAAGTGGGAGGACTGCTTGAGGCCAGGAGTTTGAGACCAGCCTGGGCAACATCATAAGACCTCATCTCTCTAAAAAATGTTAAAAGTAAGAGAATCATGTGGAAGGGAAAACCCTTCAGAAGTACTGCTTTAAGGTATCTCCATATTGCTTTCCACAGAGGTTGAACTAGTTTGCAGTCCCACCAGCATCTACCATTTGATCCAGCAATCCCATTGCTGGGCATCTACCCAAAAGATCCAATGACACTCTACAAAAAAGACACCTGCACTTGAATGTTTATAGCAGCACAATTCATAATTGCAAAGCTGTGGAAACAGCCCAAATGCCCATCAATCCAAGAATGGATTAATAAAATGTGGTATATGTATACCATGGAGTACTATTCAGCTCTAAGAAACAATGGTGATATAGCACATCTTATATTTTCCTGGTTAGAGCTGGAACCCATACTACTAAGTGAAGTATCCCAAGAATGGAAAAACAAGCACCAGATATACTCACCAGCAAACTGGTATTAACTGAGCAGCACCTAAGTGGACACATAGGTACTACAGTAATAGGGTATTGGGGAGGGGGGAGGGGGGCGGGTATATACATACATAACGAGTGAGATGTGCACCATCTGGGGGATGGTCATGCTGGAGACTCAGACTTCTAGGGGGAGGGGGAGAAAGGGCATTTATTGAAACCTTAAAATCTGTACCCCCATAATATGCCGAAATAAAATATAAATAGAAAGAAAGAAAGAAAGAAAGAGAGAGAGAAAGAGAGAGAGAGAGAGAGAAAAAGAAAGAAAGAAAGAAAGAAAGAAAGAAAGAAAGAAAGAAAGAGAGAGAAAGAGAGAGAGAGAGAAAAAGAAAGAAAGAAAGAAAGAAAGAAAGAAAGAAAGAAAGAAAGAAAGAAAGAAAGAAAGAGAGAGAGAGAAAGAGAGAGAGAGAGAGAAAAAGAAAGAAAGAAAGAAAGAAAGAAAGAAAGAAAGAAAGAAAGAAAGAGAGAGAGAGAAAGAGAGAGAGAGAGAGAAAAAGAAAGAAAGAAAGAAAGAAAGAAAGAAAGAAAGAAAGAAAGAAAGAGAGAGAGAGAAAGAGAGAGAGAGAGAGAGAAAAAGAAAGAAAGAAAGAAAGAAAGAAAGAAAGAGAGAGAAAGAGAGAGAGAGAGAGAAAAAGAAAGAAAGAAAGAAAGAAAGAAAGAAAGAAAGAAAGAAAGAAAGAAAGAAAGAAAGAAAGAAAGAAAGAAAGAAAGAAAGAAAGAAAGAAAGAAAACCCTTCAGAGCACCAGTCTTCAGGCGCATGCACCTGGGCAGGCCCCTGCCGTCAGTGCCTTGAGCAACGTCTGTTCCCGGGCATGTGTCCTGCCAGCTCAGCTCCACTGTGGGCTTCTACAGGGAGGAACTTGGCCTTGTGCATCCTCTGCAAACCAGCACTCACACCACTGCCCGCGTAGCGGAAGAGGCAGGGCTGCTTGAACTTGAGCTAGCACAAGCCTCTGGATTTCTGGGGACTGTCCACATCTACTGCTTTTACTGTCTTCTTGAACACCCTCCAAAACACATCGTGTGCTCTGGCACCTTCAACACAGCACAGTTTGTTTCCTATTCCCTATTCAAAATGGCACTCCCTAGACTCCTCCCCGGCTTTATTTCTTTCTGCAACACCTGCTGCCGGTAGAAATGCTCTATACCGTGCAAATATGATCATCGCTAGTCCTACTTTTTTCTCTTTCCCTAAGGAAGGAAGAGACTAGTCTTATTTATTCATTACACACCCATAAGACATTTATGATGTGCTCCATAATATTTCAAGAGCTTAAAAATATATTAACATGCTTCATCATCACAACAACCCTAGGAGGTAGGTACTACTGCTATGTCCTGTCTTTACTACCCCCTGTGTTATTTTACATATAGGGAAATGGAGGCACTAAGAGATTTGAGTATCCCACCCTGGGTCACAGAGGTTCCCCCATAGGTGCTCTGGTGCCAGTGCTGGTGACGCCCCGTCCCACTATGCCCCCTCCTCGCCCACTGGAATGTCAGCTCCTGACGGCAGGGATCCTGTCTTTTGTTCGCCACCATGTCCCCAGCTCTTTCAGCATTACCTGGGACAACCCGACCCACTGTCTGAACAAATAATCATCCACACACTCGACAGTGAGTGACGCCCCAAACAGGACACTGGGGAGCAAAGGCGAACAGGGCAGCCTCTCTGCCCTTCAAGAGCCCATAGTCTAGTGCAGGCCTTTTCCAATTTTTTGGACCACAACCTACAGAAAAGAAAGATGTCACGCTATTTTCCATAAATGAATGTGCTTTCAAAAACTGTACAATGGAAACCAAAAATTTACATAAATAATTCTATTGCCTGCACAGCATTTTGACACGTTTTCTATTTTATTCTGTGGTATTCTACTCCTTTCATTGGTGGAAATGCTGGTCGAGACCTAAGACATTTTTATGACTTTCTAACCCATGTCATAATCTGAAGTTTGGAAAATACTGACCTGTAGGCAGACTGCGAGTAAGACAGGTCTGTGTAAAAGAAGGGAACAGAGGAAGACACTTGGAGGACCGGAGACCTCTGGGCCTTGGTTTAAATAACGGCAGCAGGAAGATGGCCCATTCTTCTATTAGGGTAAAAACGAACTTTCATTCTTCATATGAAGCATTTCTATTTATAATATCTCAAAATATAAGTGTAGGCCAGGTACAGTGGCTCACCCTTGTAATCCCAGTGCTTTGGGAGGCCAAGCTGGGAGGATCACTCGAGCCCAGGAGTTCGAGGTTCTGGAGAGCTATGTATGATCATACCATTGCACTCCAGCCTGGGTGACAGAGTAAGACCCCTGTCTCAAAATAAATAAATAAATACAGAATGGAAAAGGATATTCCATCAAAATAATATGCAAAAGAGAGCTAAGGTGGATATCTTATGTTACACAAAATAAACTTTTTTTTTAAAAAAAGTAAGTGCTATACCCTGCAAATAATGAACCATGATTTCTCACTCTCTGACAGTTTATACTTGGGTAGTTGGACTTGCCAAACTTGCAAGCACTCTGAGCACTGGAGCTCTCAACCATCCATCCCAACAGGGGTGGGACTGCTGAGGGAAGGGAAAGGCACGAGGTGGCTGAGCAGCAAGCCTGGAGACAGGGACCTGGGGTCCCATCTTGGCTCTCCTGGAACATGCCCAGATAGCTTAACTCTTCTGCGTTTCTGCATCTACGAAGTAGAGGTAATACTTTACCTCCCAAGATTGTTGGAGGCATCAAAAATGAGCACATTTATGTGACTTATAAATATATAAAAAGCTTATTCATCACCAGTTGACCTTTTTGCTCTTCCATCTCCACCTCCCCATGACCTTTTACCAATACCAAAGATCACTGCAATAGTCTGCTCCTCCTTGCTGCCTTCCTCATCCTCAGAGGTAGAAGACAGTCAGTAAAGAATTGATTATGGATCAACTAATGCAATAACACAAGAAAAAGAATTAAAAGATATACTGAAGAAAGAAATAAAACTGTCTTTGCTCACCGATGACATGATTGTCTATACAGAAAATCTGAATGATCCGACAAAAAACTCTTGGAACTAATAAGTGATTATGGCAGGGCTGCAGGATACAAGATTAATACAAAAAATTCAATTGCTTTCCTACAGATCAGCAACAGACAAGTATAATTTGAAATTTAAAACATAATGCCACTTATATTAACTCCTCCCAAAATGAAATACTTAGGTTTAAATCTAAGAAAATATGTACATAATCTATATGAGAAAAACTATAAAACTCTGATGAAAGAAATCAAAGAACTAAATACAAGCATATCTCAGAAATGTTGCCAGTTTGGTTCCAAATCACTGCAATAGAGCGAATATCACAATAAAGTGTGTCACATCAATGTTTTGGTTTCCCAGTGCACATGAAAGTTATGTTTACACTATGCTATAGTCTACTAAGTGCGCAATAGCACTATCTCTAAAAAAAAGGCATATACGTTAATTAAAAAATACTTTATTGCTGAAAAACACTAACAATCATCTTAGCCTTCAGTGAGTTGTAATCTCTTTGCTATGGAAGGCTCTTTTCTTGATGTTGACGGCTGCTGACTGAGCAGGGTGGTGGTTGCTGAAGGCTAGGGTGGTTGTAGAAATTTCTTAAGATAACAGTGAAGTTTGCTGCATTGATTGACTCTGTCTTTCATAAAAGATTTCTCTGTAGAATACGATGCTGTTTGATAGCATTTGACCCACAGTAGAACTTCTTTCAAAACCAGAGTCACTCCTCCCAAATCCTTCCACTGCTTTATTGACTAAGTTTATGTAATATTCTAAATCCTTTGCTGTCATTTCAACAATGTTCACAGCATCTTCACCCAAGAGTAGATTCCACTTTCTTTGCTCATCCATAATGATGAGCACCTCCTCATCTGCTCTAGCTTCATCATGAGATTACAGCAATAGAGTCCCATCTTCAGCCTCCACTTCTCATTCTGGTTCTCTTGCTGTTTTCAGCACATCCATCTGCAGCTACTTCCTCCAGTGAAGTCTTGGATTCCTTAAGGTCATCTAGGAGGGTTGGAATCTACTTCTTCCAAACTCCTGTTAATGGTGACATTTTGACCTTCCATGAATCATGAATGCTCTTAATGGCATCCAGAATGGTGAATTCTTTCCAGGTTTTCAATTCACTTTGCCCAGATCCATCAGAGGAATCACTACCTATGGCAGCTACAGACTTATGAAATGTAGCTCTTAAACAGTTAAGACTTGAAAGTCAAAATTAGTCCTTGGGCCATGGGCTGCTGTATTAGTCTGTGTTCTGTTCCTTGTAACACAATACCTGAAACTGGGTAATTTATAGAGAAAAAGAATTTATTTCTTACAATTCTGGAGGCAAAGATGTCCAAGGTCAAGGGTTGCATCTGGTGAGAGCCTTCTTGCTAGTGGGGACTCCACAGAGTCCTAAGGTGGCACAGGGGGCCGAGCATATTAACATGCTAGCTCAGGTCTCTCTTCTCTTCTTTTTTATTTTTAAATTTTATTTTATTTTTTATTCTTTTCTTCTTGGTATTCACTGGTTATAGCAACTTCCTCTTCTTATAAAGCCACCAGTTCCCATTCCATGCTAACCCATTAATACATGCATCCATTTAAGAGACAGGGAGGGTCTCACTCTGTCAAATAGGCTGGACTACAGTGGCATGATCACAGATCACTAAAACCTTGAACTCCTGGGCTCATGTAATTCTCCTGCCTCAGCCTCCCAAGTAGCTAGGACTATAGGCATGTGCCACTATGCCAGGCTAAGTTTTTTAAATTTTTTGTACAGATGAGGTCTTGTTATGGTACCTGGGATAGTCTCAAATTCCTGACCCCAAGTGGTCCTCCTGCCTCAGCCTTCCAAAGTGCTAGAATTACAGGCATCAACCACTATCCCTGGCCCCCGATCACCTCGTAAAGTCTCCACCTCTCAATTCTGCCCTATTAGGGATTAAATTTCAACATGAGTTTTGGAGGGGAACAATATTCAAACCATAGCATCTGCAGAATGGATGTCGTGTTAGCAGGCATGAAAACAACATTAATCGCCTTGTACTTCTCCATCAGGGCTCTTAGGTGACCAGGTGCATTGTCAATGAGCAGTAAATATTTTGAAAAATATTGGAAGTTTAAAATATTCATTAAACCATGCTCTAAACAGAGATGCTGTCATCCAGGCTTTGTTGTTCCATTTACAGAGCACAGGTAGATGTAGCATAATTCTTTTTTTTTTTTTTTTTTGAGACAGAGTCTCACTCTGTTGCCTGGGATACAGTGCTGTAGCGTCAGCCTAGCTCACAGCAACCTCAAACTCCGGGGCTCAAATCCTTCTGCCTCAGCCTCCCGAGTAGCTGGGACTACAGGCATGCGCCACAATGATCAGCTAATTTTTTCTGTTTTTAGTAGAGACGGGATCTCGCTCTTGCTCAGGCTGGTCTTGAACTCCTGAACTTAAACGATCCTCCCACCTCAGCCTCCCAGAGTGTTAGGATTACAGGAGTGAGCCACCGCACCCAGCCATAGCATAATTCTTAAGAGCCCTACGATTTTCAGAATGGTGAATGAACACTGGCTTCACCTTAAAGTCGCCAGCTACATTGGCCCCTAACACGAGAGTCTGTTCTTTGAAGCTAGGCATTGACTTCTCCTCTCCAGCTAGGAAAGTGCTAGATGGCACCTTCTTCCCATAGAAGGATGTTTCATCTGCATTAAAAATCTGTTGTTTAGTGTAGCCACCTTCATCAATGATTTTAGCTAGACCTGGATAACTTGCTGTAGCTTCTATATCAGCACTTTGTGCTTCCCTCACACTTTATGTTATGAAGATGGCTTCTTTCCTTAAACCTCATGAACCAACCTCTGCTAGCTTCAAACTTTTCTTCTGCAGCTTCCTCACCTCTCTCCGCCTCCATAAAATTAAGGAGGGTTAGGGCCTTGCTCTGGATTAGTCTTTGGCTTAAGGGAATGTTGTGGCTGGTTTGATCTTTTATCCAGACCAATAAAACTTTCACCAAGTCAGCAATAAGATATGATAAGAATCAGATAAGAATAATTGCTTTCTTATCATCCACGTGTTCCCTGGAATAGTACTTTTAATTTCCTTCAAGAACTTTTCCTTTGCATTCACAACTTGGTTAGCTGGTGCAAGAGACCTCGCTTTCAGCCTGTCTTGGCTTTGAACATACCTTCCTCATTAAGCTTAATTATTTTTAGCTTTTGATTTAAAGTGAGAAATGTGCAACTCTTCCTTTTACTTGAACATTTAGAGGCCATTGTAGGGTTTTAATGGCCTAATTTCAATATTGTTGCATTTCAGGGCTAGGGAGGCCTGAGGACAGGGAGAGAAGGGAGGCGGGCACTGCCTGTTGGTGGTGCAGTCAGAGCACAAACAACATTTATCAAGTTCCCATCTTATGTGGGTGCGGTTCGTGGCGCCTCAAAACAATTACGATACTAACATCAAAGATCACTGATCGCAGATCGCCATAGCAGATATAATAATAATGGGAGAAGTTTGAAATATTGGGAAAATTACCAAAATGTGACACAGAGACAAAGTAAGCACATACTGTTGGAGAGACGGCACCAACAGACTTGCTGGATACAAGATTGCCCAAACCTTCAATTTGTAAAAAAAAAAAAAAAAAAAGCTACCTGCAGAGCACAATAAAGTGACACACAGTAAAATAAGGTATAGCCTGTACATGGACAGACATTCCTTGGTCATGGGTAGGAAGGCTCAATGTTGCCAAGATGTCAGTTTTCCCCCATTGATCTATAGATTTAATGCAATCTCAATCAAAATCCCAGTGAGTTATTTTGTGGATACCAACAAACTGATTCTAAAGTTTGTATGGAGAGGCAAAAGGCCCAGGATGGCAAAAGACACAGGGTTGAAGGAAAAGAACAAAGTCGGAGGACTGACACCACCTGACCTCAAGGCTTACTATAAAGCCACAGTAATCAAAACAGTGTGGTGTTGGCAAGGAACAAACAGATGAATGAAACAGAGGAGAGAACCCAGAAATAGAACCACATGAATGTGGTCAACTGATTTTTGACAAAGGAGCAAAGGCAATGCAATGGAGAAAAGATAGGTTTTTCTCAACAAATGGTGCTGGTATAATACCACAAAATGAGTCTAGACACACCTCTTATACACTTCACAAAAATTAACTCAACATGGATCACAGACCTAAATGTAAACTGCAAAACTATAAAATCCCTAGACAATAACAAAGGAGAAAATCTAGATGAATTTGGGTTTGGTGATGACTTTTTTGGTACAACCCTAAAGTAACCATTCATGAAGGAAAGAATTGATACCTACCATCAATAGAGAAGGGAAAATGAAATCTGACATGCAAAGACATTAATCACAATTACAATATTTAAGCCTGTAAGTTGAATGTATATAGTGTCCTTCATTGAAAAACTAACCAAATCCAGAGAAGAGAGGATTAAGGGATTAAGAGTAAACGAATAGGCCGGGTGGTGGCTCACGCCTGTAATCCTAGCACTCTGGGAGGTTGAGGCGGGAGGATCGTTTGAGCTCAGGAGTTCGAGACCAGCCTGAGCAAGAGCAAAAACCCGTCTCTACTAAAAATAGAAACAAATTAATTGGCCAACTAAAAACATGTAGAAAAATTAGCTGGGCATGGTGGCACATGCCTGTAGTTCCAGCTACTCGGGAGGCTGAGGCAGGAGGATCGCCTGAGCCCAGGAGTTTGAGGTTGCTGTGAGCTAGGCAGACGCCACGGCACTCTAGCCGGGGTGACAGAGTGAGACTCTGTCTCAAAAAAAAAAAAAAGAGCACAAACAACTTGATTAAAAAATGGGCCAAAGATCTTAAGAAACAACTCACCGGAGATGATATACATACGGCAAATAAGCTATGAAAAGATGGTCCACATCATACATCATCAGGGAAATGCAAATTGAAACAACAGCCAGATACCACTCCCTATCGACTTGCGTGGCTAAAACCCAGAACACTGACACCACCCGATGCTGGTGAGGATGCAGAGCAGCAGGAAATCGCGTTCATTGCCCACGGGAATGTAAAATGATACAGCCACTTTGCAAGAGAGTTTGACAGTTTCTTAGAAACCTAAACATCCTCTTACCATACAATCC
Organism: Microcebus murinus; assembly: GCF_040939455.1. NCBI lineage: Eukaryota > Metazoa > Chordata > Mammalia > Primates > Cheirogaleidae > Microcebus > Microcebus murinus. Next base: position 44,658,676 of record NC_134122.1, on the reverse strand, counting down.
AGCAATTGTGCTCTTTGGGATTTATCCAAAGGAGCTGAAAACTTACAGCCAAACAAAAACCTGCACACGGATGTATACAGCAGCTTTGTTCATAATTGCCAATGCTTGAAAGCAACTGAGATGTCTTTCAGTAGGTGAATGGATAAATAAGCTATGGTATATCCAGACAATGGAATATTATTTTTTTACATTTTCATAAAATAATACTTCCTTTAATCATATGAAATGGACTCAATTTTTTTATTCTATTTTTTCCTATTTGATTTTTTTTCTCCAGCTTTTTTAGCCAGAAGGATATGATAGACAAAAATTGCATATATTCATATATTTAGGGTATACAACATGATGTTTGGGTATATGTATACATTGTGAAAACGATTACCACAATCAAGCTAATTAACTCATCCCACCACTTACATAAGTTACCATTTTTTTGGTGGTAAAAAACTTTCGAGATCTATTCACTTAGCAAATTTCAAGTATGCAATACATTTTTTTAAAAAATGATTATGGGTATATAATTGTATATATTTATAGGGTACATGTGATATTTTGATACAGATATATAATGTATATTAATCAAAGCAGGGTAATTGAGGTATCCATCACTTCAGGTGTTTAGCATTTCTTTGTCTTAGGAACATTCCAATTCCACTCTTTCAGTTATTTTAAAGTATACCCTAACTTATTATTGATTATAGTCACTTTCTTGTGCCATCAAATAGTGTTCATTCTATCTCACTATATTTTTGTGCCCATTAACCATCCACATTTTATCCCCCCAACCCCACCACCCTTCCCAGTCTCTAGTAACCATCATTCTAATCTCTGTCTCCATGAGATCAACTGTTCTTAATATTTAGCTCCCACATAAAAATGGGAACAAGTGAGATTTGTCTTTCTGTGCTTAGCTTATTTCAGTGAACATAATGTTCTCCAGTTCCATCCATGTTGTTGCAAATGGCAGGATTTCATTCTTTTTTATGGCTATATGATATTCTGACAATGGCCTATTATAAAGCACTAAAAAGAAGTTGGTTATTAACCCTTTGCACTCGCTTGCTTTTTTCTCGATTCCTTTATTCTACTCGGGATTTAATTTTTTAAATACCCCAGATTTTACAAAGTGCGGCAGTAGAATAAAAAACTGGAGTTTCTTTTCATACAAACTTATTTATTTGGATTTTTTTTTATATTTCAAATTATCGATACATACAAAGAGTAATTTTAATCTCTATAATTTTTGCTAACCGTGTCGAGTCACACTCGACATCCGAGTGCAAAAGGTTAAACCACGAAAAGGCATGCAGAAAACTTAAATGTGTATCACTAACTGAAAGAAGCCAATATGAAATGCTTATGTATGTATTATATAACGTATGATTGCATCTCTATGACATTCTGGAAAAGGCAAATCTATGAGGAGAGTAAAAGGACCAGTGGTTGCCTGGGGTTGGGGGAGGGAGAGATGAGTACACGGAGCGTGGAGAATCTGTAGGGCTGTGAAACTAGTCTGTAAGACATGGTAACAATGGATACAGTGTCATTATATGGTGTCATTATACCTTTGTCCAAACCTATAGAACGTATGATACCAAGAGTGAACCCTGACGTGAACTGTGGACTCTGGGTGACAGTGACGAGTCAGTGTAGGTTCATCGGGTACAACAAACACGCCACTCTGGGGGAGGGGACGTTGATAATGGGGAGGTTGTGCCTGTGTAGGGGCAGGGGGTAAAAGGGAAGTCTGCGTACCTTGCACTCAGTTTTGCTATGAACCTAAAACTTCTCTAAAAAACAAAGTGTGTTCATAATAAACAATAAAAGATTCGACTATGGATTATTTGCAGGGAGTGGAAAAAGGATGGCATTAGACAATCCACCAATTAGGTGATCAGTCCTCAGAGTTCAGGAGGACATGGAGTCTTGAGTTCTGTTAATTAGACTGTGCACTCACTTTCCTCACTGCCCAGACAAGGTATTTCCTGTTTTGGGCAGTGACCCCACCATGGACCTGGTCACCGGTTGGGATTCTCTGAAGCGGACCTCAGACCTTCCCTCCCCTTCCATCCCATGGCCTGTCAGACAGCAAATCCTCTTGGTCTCCCCTTCCAAATGCGTTGCTGTTACTGTTTGGTTCTTGTTTTGTTTTCAAACATTGCTATGGATTGAATTGTACCTCAGAAGTGACTGTCTTTGAAACTAGGGTCCTTATAGAGGTAATCAAGTTAAAATGAGGTCAGTAGGGTGGGACCTAATCCAACAGGACCAGTTTGCTTATGAAAAGGGGGACTTGGACACAGAGACACGCACACAGAAGGAAGACTCTGTGAAGACCTGAGGGAGAAGATGGCCGCCTGTCAGCCAAGGAGAGAGGCCGGGAACAGATCCTCCCCTCACGGCCCTCAGAAGGAACCTACCCGGCCCCACCTTGATCGAGGGAGAGGACTGCTGAGACACTGTTGGACCTGTCCAATCACATGTTACTGGGGCCCTTCAGGAAGGGAATCAGTCGTGTGGACAAAAATCCACTTGCGAGAGTTACGGCGTATGAGAAAGTTTAAGCTGTTATTTGAGGGTGTTGAAAAGTATAGAAAAAGCTTCCTTTTTTTTTTTTTTTTTTTTTTTTTAGGACGGGAAACATAAGGAATTTATTAATACAAAGATAAGGAATCTACAGGAGTGGATAGATTAATAGAAGAGGGATAATTAATGTGATTTGCTTTCTTTATAGAAGGCAGAGGAGGTTAATTTTCTCAGCAAATATTTCTTAATAACATATTTAGGAATTCTGTGGAGAACGCACAGCACATGGATTTCCCTCAAGGAATTTGACACCTGGATGTGTCGTGGCACCCACAGTCCACTTGGGCAGAGGGGGCAAGCGGTAATGTCGTATAGCGTGCCTTGTGTTGTTTCTGTTATGTTTCTTGTGACACTTACGGTTACCTTATCTTGTTACTGTTACAGTATGTTTGTTACTCAGCACTGTTCACGCTGCCCCGTTGAGTCCTTCCTCTGCTCACCTTTTACTTTCCTACCTATGCTAACAGAATCTGTTTCTGTGTCAGAGATGCTCGTATCACGCTGCCCTTGACCATGACAGCAGGGTGACCATGGAGCAGACTGTGGAAAATGTTTCTGAGAAACCAAATAACAAAAGCGGGATATAAAATAATATATAAAATTATTTGCAGTTTTTACAATTATGAGTATGAAGACGTATAAAAGAATTCGTCAAAGTGACAAAACCAGTTGTATTAGGGTGGTGGAATTGTGGATGAGTTTTTTTTCACTGATCTAGAATCAAAATTTTATTTAGTGTGCTTTTCCAAGCAAACTTTTTGTTTTAGAATAGTTTTAGATGTATAGAAAATTAGAGAAGATAGCATACAGAATTCCTACACACCATACACCCAGTTTCTCTTATTATTAACATACTACATTAGTATGATACTTGTGTCACAACTAAATGAGTCAATAACTTAATATAGTTTCTAAAACTTAAAAAAAAAACCTTGTTTTGTAAAACCAAATAAACAACAATAGAGAAAAAATGTCATTCTTGCCATAACCTCTAACTCTAACTTAGCACCCTAATATTTATTATTTTCCTTATTTTTATTTTATGACTTCAGACTCCTTTTGGAATGGGTCCTTGGCTACAAACTGGAACACATTTTTGCTTTACCATCATTTGCCATATGCTTACACATACAGTTAAAGTGGTTAAAACTCCATTGATTGAGAAAGGTCCCAGGAAATGTTTACGATTTAAATATCTGAGCTTTACTCACATTCTAAGATCTGTGTGTGCACTGCCTCTCCAAAAAGCCTGTATTTTATCTCTCTCCTCCTCCTCCTGTCTTTTTATAATGTCCATGAATTCCCAGTCCAGATCTGTTCTCAGAATATATGCTCAATAAATACCAGTTGTAATTCATTGTGGGAGTAGAATAGTTCTAGTTGATGGAGTATGGATTTTAAATGACTAGAAGTAAAGGATTCTTTATGAAATTCTGTCTGAGCCAGGAGCAGTGGCATACACCTGTGGTCCCAGCTACTCTGGAGGCTGAAGCGGGAGGATCGCTTGAGCCCAGGAGTTCAAGCCTGCAGTGAGCTACGATTGCACCTCAGCATTCCAGCCTGGGCAACAAAGTGAGACCTTGTCTCTAAGAAGAATTAAAAAGAAATTCTGTCTGAGATGTCAGACTTTAATTCTTGACACTAGGATACTACAGTGTTTTTCCTCTGCATCAATCAAAGAAAGGAAGCTGAAATTAAGCCTTAGTAGAAGTGGATTTTAGTTCTTAAAGTATAAAAATCACTGCAAGGGCAGTTAATAAATATTCTAAAGACCCTATTTCCAGCTTGCTCTTAATGTTTGAACTACAGAAAATGGAGTGTGGGGTTTTTTTTCTTCTAAACAATTCTTCCCTAGTGAGTTTTCTTTGTTCTAACTGCCAAGTTGGTTTCAAAGAATCTTTCTGAGTATTAGCAGTTAAAGCAAATCCTATAGATTATACAAAGAAAAAACCAACTGAAGTAGCTATAGTCTTACTTTTTATAGGAATAGAAGACACTCTGTTTTAAAATAGAACTTAAAAAATCTTAACTAGATCTGTCCCACCCTTTTTTAGTTGATAAATATATTTTCATCTTTTAGGTTAGCGTTTAATTAATATGCCAGAATTATAACACCAAAATTAGGAAAAATGCCGAACAGTGTGCTAATGTGTATTTTGTGCCTAATCTTAAGTGGTTTTGGAAAATCCCTAAGAGTCAACTAAATGAACAGTGTAGCATTCTTTTATCTTCAAGAGAGTCTACACGTTGCAAACACTGTGAGGAGCAAAATTTTGTTAAAGAAATTAGAATTACAAGAAAGGAAAAATGTATACTTTCAGTTTATTAAAACAGTTTAAATGCAGTCAGTGCAGAAGCCAATCATTAGATTATAATTCCAAGGAAAAAGAGTAAGAGTTAGATACTCACAGTCCATTATTGGAGATTCCCCAAAATAAATTTAAAAATAGTACCACTGACAGTTTTCAAGAGTTGTGTGTCATAATTAAAATTGGTTATTTTATCAACTATTGTGTAGCTTTGCTTTGTTACAGAGGTGATTTGAAAACCCAGAGATACAACTATTAAAGTTTTATTACAGATTGATGTTTTTAAAGCAAGATTAAACAAAACTTTGTTTAAAATTAACTTGGTGTTATAGAAAGAGGAGAACCGAACCAGTCTATTTTGAGGCAAGACATGGTTTTTGAGACATTTAACATGTTAAATAGAGCTTAGCACATGTGAGGTATTGTGCAATTTTGCTAATGAGCTTTGAGTAAGTGAACAGAGGTGGACTTGTCAGTACAAGAATGAACTGAAACACATGGTGACCCAGGGAAGCCTCTGGAAGGATGTCCATCAAAAGGTGAACAGTGGAATGACAGGCAATTCTCTCTCTCTCTCTCTCTCTCTATATATATATATATATATATACACATATATATATATTGTATAATCTTAACTTTAAAATAATAAACATTCTTTTATAACTATAACACAATAAACACATCTGCTTTTTAAAAAAAGACAATAGAAATAATATGTCAAAGTTCGATATGTGCTATCCAAAGTAAATAAAGATTTCATAAACCATTACAAAAATGTTATTAGAGTATCTAGTTTTATTGTGTCTTAAAAAAATATTTTAAGCATCCACAGCATACCAACTGCAAGAGAAAGAAAGCAACCCTCCTTTCTAACTCACTAGCATTGGCCTTCTGTTCTTAACCGTAGGTAAGTATTTCTTTCAAAGAATAGACTAAAGCTATCACTTTAGTGACAGCTAAAGAATAGACTAAAGCTATCTAAAGTTATTAGAAGTAACAAAAGTTCTATAGATATGCTACCTTACTGTGATGCTTAGAGATCATTTTCAAACTTATTATCTGGAAATCGTGTTCTTCATTCTTTATTTTTAAACCTCTATAAGATACTCCCTCCAAACTTCCAGGTGGATTATCACGTGTCTAAGGGTAAAAATATAGTTGAAATTATTCTTACCTGATGTTGCATATCAGAATTTGGTGGGCAGGTCAAGGTAACTGTATCACACTCCTCAGCTGGGGGGGGGGGAGAAACAAAATTTGATGAAGAAAGCACACCCCTTGCGGTGTTAAGACCTAAAATTAAGGTGACATATCAGGTGCTGCCTTGATATCTAGTAAAATCAGGAGGGCCCAACTGCAAATTTCCCCACCACCTCTGCTCCCAAGGATAAAAATCCCTTGCTAAACAATGCTCCTTGTCAGGGATTAGGCACAAGTCCTGCTTATCTTGGAGAAGCAGGTTTCAGTTTCCTGCCAGCTGTGGAATTATTCAAACAGGCCAATCATGTCCTCCAGTGGGAACCAGGGGGCAACCCACACTTTTGATACTACAATGCTTGTCTCACCTGGCCCGTGGCTGTTCCCTCCGTTCCCGTGTGGCCTTGTGTGGCATGCAGTGTCCTCCTCCCCCGAGCTTGAGTATATATATGTGACTCCGAAGCTGCTGTTGATCCCATCTACCTGGTGTCAGTGTGTGTGTTTGGCTATCTCCATAATCCAAGCACAGGATTCTTCCCTTACCAATGGGGTGAGGGGGAGGTGATCAAAACTGGCATCTAGGCTGGGCGAGGTGGCTCACACCTGTAATCCTAGCACTCTGGGAGGCTGAGGCGGGAGGACTGCTTGAGCTCAGGAGCTGGAGACCAGCCTGAGCAAGACCGAGACCCCGTCTCTACTAAATAGAAAGAAATTAGCCAAACAACTAAAGATAGAAAAAATTAGGCGGGCATGGTGGTGTGCACCTGTAGTCCCAGCTACCCGGGAGGCTGAGGCAAGAGGATCTCTTGAGCCTAGGAGTTGGAGGTTGCTGTGAGCTAGGCTGATGCACGGCACTCTAGCTTGGGCAACAGAGTGAGACTCTGTGTCAAAAAAAAACAAAAAAACTGGCATCATGAACTGAGTGACCCAACCACGATAGGGGACATTTGGCACATTTACTTAACTGCTCCTGGCTAACTTCACTGATGACGGTATAGGCTGCCTGGGATGGAGCTGCCAACTGCCGGTAGACTTGCACTTTGGCCTGTACACTGCTGTGTTGTCTTTGTTGGGCGTTTGCTATCTCTTCCCACCTCCCAGCCCAAGATGAAAACTGTTGTGACTTACAACCATGACTCAAGCATTAGAAAAGTGATCCATGTAACCAAAAATATTTGTGCCCCTGTAATACTTTGAAATTAAAAAAAAAAAAGAAAACAAAACAAAAGTGTTGTGGGCCGGGCGCGGTGGCTCATGCCTGTAATCCTAGCACTCTGGGAGGCCGAGGCGGGTAGAATGCTCAAGGTCAGGAGTTCAAAACCAGCCTGAGCAAGAGCGAGACCCCGTCTCTACTATAAATAGAAAGAAATTAATTGGCCAACTAAACATATATATATATGTGTGTATATATATATGTATGTGTGTGTATATATATATATATATATACACATATATTTCAAAAAAATTAGCCGGGCATGGTGGCACATGCCTGTAGTCCCAGCTACTCGGGAGGCTGAGGCAGGAGGATCACTGGAGCCCAGGAGTTTGAGGTTGCTGTGAGCTAGGCTGATGCCACGGCACTGTAGCCTGGGCAACGGAGTGAGACTCAGTCTCAAAAAAAAAAAAAAAAGAAAGAAAGAAAGAAAAGTGTTGTGAACCACCGAGACTCTGGCGAGGCGTGCTGTCGGGTTGGGCTGGGGACGCCCACCTGGGAGGGCGGTGGCAGCGCAGCACCCACCAGCTGCTGCCTGAGTCCTACGTATCCAGGCTCAAGCGAGAGCACCCTGAGCACTGCATCTAGCCTGGTGACACCACTGGCCACATGGGGCAGACACACAGACATTTTTGGTGAGTGTGCACCACAGGGACAGGCGTGGGGACAGCCCTCTGTGAAATGCGCAGAAAGGAAGGAAACCACCACCCCAGGGGGGAATTCCACCCTGGCTGCCAGTGCTCAGGCAAGAGCAGTGACCTGCCTGTCCCCTACACCGCTGCTTCCCCTTCTGCGGCCCTGACTTCCCAGGGCAGGAGGTGCACAGCCGTGGCAGGTGGTGGCCCAGGCTCTGACGAAGAAAGAAAACGGGAAGAGGCGTTTCGGTGCACCCGGCTTTGCTTAGTGCTGCTGCTCTCGGCAGGGCAGAGGGCAGATCTCATCACTGTGGGGCTCAGTGCCTCCTCACCCCCGGGCCTCAGACAAAACCACCTGACTGGACGTGGTGAACCCTGACCCCAGGGAGGCTGACCAACACTCCCTGGAGGAAGAGGCGCTGCCTATGAGGTGAGTCACCGGCTCCCTAAGCCTTTCCCCATTAACCACTCAGAAGGTCCCCGTCATGGATGATCAGATGGAGACCTTTATGTGGCTAAAAAGCCAAAAGATCTGGAGAGACTTTGTACGGGAATGGGAAAAAAATCCATAAAATAATTATTCATTCTTAAAAATCCCATGTGGCAGAAGAGACAGGGCCATAGTGGAGCTTGGTTTCAGCCCATCAGCCTCTGGGGCGTGGGCCCAGCACTCTGCTGCTCATGCCCCGGCTGCAACCAAGACGCCGTCCTCGGAGTTATAGGGAAAGCCCCAGAGCCCGTGGGGCACGGTTAAGGGCTTGATGCAAAGGTGATGTAAGCCCCTGTCCTTAAACCACACGGGTGCATGTGAGCTACCACAGGGAAGGACCTCAACCCTGACCATCCCGGCCTAAGGCTCTCTGGAGGAGGAAGTGTGCAAACATGAGCACGGCAGAGAAGACTGCCTCCCCCTTCCCAAATATATTCAGGGACAAAAAAAAAAATAGGGAATAACAAAAAGATAGAAAGAAACCTGGATATAGGAGAGGAGATAAAAGAAATAAAGAAAAAAACTGAAACAGAGCTCCACACTTTGACCCACTTGGAAATCCAAAATTCACTAAAATAACTTAAATAGCAAAAAGACACAAGAGTGCAGATTGGCTTTGTGTCCTACAACATAGGTTTTGAATTAATTTTAACAACTGCTAAAATGTACTAATTGGCAAATCTTCGTGGACTTAATCAGCACTGTGGCTCGAATTACAATTATATCTGGAAGTGCCACTAAATGTAAACATGGTACCCCCTATAATCTTAGGGAAGGTATTGAATATAAAATAAAGGACAAATAAACACACCTCACCCTAATCATCAGAACTATTGTTTTTCCTATATTTCCCATGGTCATGGCACCCACTGTCCTAAAATATCTTACTGTGGGCCTGGGTGCTCACTAAATTATTAAGTTTTGGCAATTACAAGTTGGCTTAACTAAATGAGACCCTATGGATCCCCAAGTTAAAATAATTAATATGCATGGCCTAATGTAAATTGAAACAAAGCCTTCAAAGATCAAAAGGTATTGTGTAAGACCTAATTAGTAGGGTGGGAGCGATGGTTCACGCCTGTAATCGTGGCACTTTGGGAGGCCGAGGCAGGAGGATTATTGAGGCCAAGAGTTTGAAACCAGCCCAAGCAAGGGTGAGACCCCATCTCTACAAAATATAAAAAAATTAGTCTGGTGTGATGGCATGCACCTGTAGTCCCAGCTACTCGGGAGGCTGAGGCATGACGATCACTTGAGCCCAGGAGTTTGAGGTTGCTGTGAGCCAGATGATGCTACTGCACTCTGACCTGGGCAACAGAGTCAGACCCTGTCTCAAAAACACAATGACTTAATGAGCGAAAGAGTGGTTATCTCAGCTGCTTCTCCATTTAGCAGCCTAATTGGGCCGATTCTTAAACTTGGAAAAAAATGAATGGTGCTTCATGGTAGATTAAGCTGCAACCGTACTGCTGTGGTCCCATCCCTGAAGGCTCCCATACTCAAGGCCCGATATGACTGAAATTATGGACTCCGTCCAATCAGCAACCACTAAATATTTTGCTACGACAGATTTGGTTAATATGTTCTGTTGGGTGCCTATTTCAGCAGCCTCTCAGTAGAAGTCTGCCTTCACCTCCAAAGGGACACTCCAACAGCCTCGCCACCACACACGAGCTCTGCAGGCAAGATCTAACTGCATCCGACCTCCTCAGGATCCTGGGATAACACCACATGGGTGACTTCCCCCTCTGAAGACATGCATTCAACACACTCATCCAGGCCCTGCAAATACAGTCATCACAAAACGCTCACGAGAGCCTCGCTACTGCAAACGCTCTTGCTCCTACAACGCCTCCCCGGCACGGTCCCTGGTTGTGTGCTCTGTTCCCCGTGCGAGCCCACGTGGCCCTGCGTGGTATGCGGTACCCTCCTCCTCTGGGCTATGGATACAGGTGACTCATAAACTGCCTCCCTCTCGTCTACCCTGTGTCGGGTGTCATGTGTCATCCCCATGACCCTAAGATGGGATCCCCTTCTTACCAATGGAGCAAAGAGAACGCAGTCAAAACACATTCTCCCGCGATTAACAGTACATCAAATTCCACCACGTTCATTCACTGGTCTGTCATCGTACTAAGCCTTCCAGACAGCAGAGCGGGATTCTGCTTGTCCTGATAGCTCACCTCCCTAAAGGTCAAACCCAAACCATCCCCGTTCTATTGTTACAGTTCAAGTTTAACAAGGTTTAAACTGATGGCAGTGAAAGGCAAAGGAACTTGCAATGCATGTTAAAAGTTGAGCATCTTTCAAAATGAACAGTCTGGAAAGGATTTCACTCGTGGGTTGTTTTACACATGTGTTAACTTCACAGTTTCCCTACTTGTGGTACAGATTGTACAAAATGTGTTAAAAACTCATTTTGTTCCATCAGATTCTAATCGTTAGTCACAGAATTCAAGGCTACTCTGGAAACTTGAAAGTTGACAGACATACAGTATGTTTTAAAGGAAATTTTTAGCATCATGAGTTAGCATTTTAGAGTTATAAAGCTTTAAATATAGAACCGTTTAATTCGGGGTTCAAAAGCCAGGGTGAAGCGAGGGATTGAATGATTCACCTATTTATTTTTTACATCCATGAACATTCATTTGTCTATTAATGAGCTGGGCTACTAGATTTGTTCAAATAAGGGACTATGTATATTCATTATCTCACACAATTCTGGAGTAAATAACTTTTTTTCTTAATAATATTATCTAAGAAATTTAAACTAAAAGCAACCTCAGTCTTTTACTGAGGTTCTGTATGGTATCTTTTTAAAGCTAGAGTGGTGGTCACCTGGCCTAAGCTTGTTTCTCCCAATCGAGCCCCGGCTCTTCTGCACCTACGTTACCTGAGCTGCTGGTCAACAATGCAGATCGCTGGACCCCACCCCAGACCCCCTAGACTGGAATTTCAGGGAGGTTGAGGCAATCCTCCTGCCTCAGCCTCCCGAGTAGCTGGGACTAGGGGGTCTGGGACCCCACCCCAGACCCCCTAGACTGGAATCTCGGGAGGCTGAGGCAATCCTCCTGCCTCAGCCTCCTGAGTAGCTGGGACTACAGGCATGCGCCACCATGCCCAGCTAATTTTTTCTATATATATTAGTTGGCCAATTAATTTCTTTCTATTTATAGTAGAGATGGGGTCTCGCTCTTGTTCAGGCTAGTTTTGAACTCCTGACCTTGAGCAATCCACCCACCTCAGCCTCCCAGAGAGCTAGGATTACAGGCGTGAGCCACCGCGCCCCGCTAACCCAGTTTCTTTTAAGTGTTTTTTTTTTTTTTTTTTTTTTTTTACCTCCAATACAAGAACTTGAATTAAATAGCCATTTTTCTTATATGGTACTCCGAATGCTGCTGTGGTCCTATCCCTCTCTCTCCCCACCGCACTCCTTTACACAAAAGGAAAAAAAAATTTGGAGTATGGTCACCTTTACATTCTTGTCATAATTGGGGGGAGGGGTGGTGATTTTTTGGTTCATTGTAACAGAAGATTCCCAAGAGGGTCTCTGTCAAGAGGTTGGAAGTGTATTTATGGAACAAACGGGATGAGGACATGTGGCGAATAATACAGGTGGGAGGGATGGTTAGTTTCCTGTTAGAACAGGGACACTTTTTAATAAGACATCACTGGCAATCTGCAAGGTGGGAAATCACATAAAATACAATGTATTGGCTTGCTACAGGGGAGACATTTTTACTTTTGAATTATTTAGTCATTTCCTTAGTATTTGCTTATTTTCCCTTCACATGTTCAAACTGAACTACTACTTTTAATATTTAATTAACAGATTGTTCTAAAAGGCCCCCCAAATAGTATCTATGCTTAAGTTCAAATTCCTCAGGATTCTTAACAGTAGAATCAGTTTACTTTATTTCTCTTTAACTTTTAAATTGACTACACCATTTTTTGAACAATAATAGAAAAGAGCAGGAACGCTAGAGAAAATGAAGATGCTAAAATCTTGATGGATCGGTGTGAGTACCTATCTATGTGCAATTTTCTCCCACTATGAACCAAAATCAAAATTCAAAAATCAAAAATTCTTTTTCCGGGCCCAGATCGGTGGCTCACGCCTGTAATCCTAGCACTCTGGGAGGCCAAGGCAGGCGGATTGCTCAAGGTCAGGAGTTCGAAACCAGCCTGAGCAAGAGCAAGACCCCGTCTCTACTATAAATAGAAACAAATTAATTGGCCAACTAATATATATAGAAAAAATTAGCCGGGCATGGTGGCGCGTGCCTGTAGTCCCAGCTACTCGGGAGGCTGAGGCAGGAGGATTGCTTGAGCCCAGGAGTCTGAGGTTGCTGTGAGCTAGGCTGACGCCACGGCACTCACTCTAGCCTGGGCAACAACGTGAGACTCTGTCTCAAAAAAAAAAAAAAAAAAAAAAAAAAAAAAAATTCTTTTTCCAAACACATTTTTCTCTTTAAACGTAAAGAGTTCACATTCTCTTAAGAATACTCAAGCAAGCAGCTTCTATGAGATATCAGGAATTATGTGACATAAAACACACCATAATCTCATGTTAGTCCTGACTTTAGTATCTTCAGACTCAGAGCAGCTATCAGCAAAAAGGCCCCACTAATGAACCCTCTGAACTCTCTGAACTCAGGGGGTGGCTGACTCAGGGGGAAGCTATGCATTTGTCCTTGATGAGAAAATAGGGACAACATTAACACATGTCACCTCAAAAACAGATGCCTATCGCTGAAAATGACACTACGTTTCCTCAGTTGATTATTAAAACCACATTATTCAAAACCACTCAAGTTTGGCCCATGTTAAAGTATAGGTTTAATTATGCTCCATGAATAAAGTAGGAATATAATGGCAGCATAAAAAAGATTTTGTGAAATATACTTAATCTGCTTAAGAAAATAGATTTTGAGGACTTTTTAACCATATAGAAATTAACATTAATTACAAATGATTCCTCTATTAAGTAAAGTTGACCCCACTAAAACTCACTTAAATGTTGGGGTCCTAGTTTGTACTTAGTCTCTTCACAAATTTATGTGGATTTTCTTTCCCCAAAAAAACAACTTTAATGAGAAAATTACCATAAATTGCTAATGATGGGACTGGCCCTATTAGTGATGTTAAAGAAAAATGCTAGTAGACATTAAATTGTTATATTATTAAATTCAAATATTGGAGTAAGTTTTTAAACTTCTAGCCATGGTTCATTTACATATAAAATATATTTATTCAGAGATAGGAAATTATGTGCTTAATAATACTGTTTAGTCTAGTATGTCCCTTGATCTAAGAAAAAAAATACTGTTCACCATGACTAAGGACAAAGGAATAGTCTAGGGTACGGTTTTCATAGTCATGTGACTTGCAAACTCATAACAGTGTTAATTAAGGTTTTGTAGAACTCAAATTCTAGGGGAAACCTGAATTGTAAGTTACTGTACTATCAGTTTGCTAAGCAACAATCTTTTTTGTTCAAAACAGGAAACCACATTCAGGGGTGATTTAAAAAAGAAAATTTTGAGCTAGACTGCACCATGATTTTTCACAATTCTTTGGCCAGATTTCCCTCCACCCCTGTCTGGGGCTCATGTGTGCCAGGCACCATTCTAGACTCATTTCTTTGAAGTCTCACGAGCACCCTGGGAGGTAGATGTTAACATGTCCTTCCACTGCGCTGATGAGAAAAGTGGGACCCTGGGACCTGAAGTCACTTGCTGAGGCCACTCAGAGCCAGGCAGTTCAGCTGCTGTTGCCTTGAAGCCTCCTAGGCAGGTTCTCAAAGTGGGGTCTGCATCCCGACCACACAGGTGTGAGTTAACAGGCAGAGCCTTGGGCCTAATCCCAGATCAACCAAATCACGATTTGGGGGGCAGTGGGGCCCAGGATCTATACTTTAAACATGCTCCCATGATGATGCTTCTTCACACTGACATTAAGGACCACTGCCCAAGACTGCCTCTGATCTGTCCCTGTTACCTTCTGCTCTCCTGCTGAAACGGGGAGTCCCAGAGTGGCGGATGCAGAAGACTTAAAGGTCATTCGTGGAGAGGGCAAAGGGAAGAGAGCTTGCCAGAAGCCTCCCCTAGTACAGCCAGGGTCTGGACTCAAACCTGGCCTCAGGCTCTTTTCCCTACACAACTACCACTCCAGGGACAGGCACAGGACAGAAGAGGAATGACTCTCTAATGGTGTCATTTCAGGGAGCAGGGAGAAGAGTCTAGAGTAGGGGGAGGAAGAAAAAGGAGAGCTTTGGTCAAACCCTGGACTTAACCACAGGTTGGCCCTGGCAGGGAGCTCCCCGTGATCACCCGCTACCACAGGAACCACTGGGGAAACCCATGTCAGCATGTGCTGGGCAGGCCCACCTATCCACAGTGACCAGGAAGCCGGATGCCCCTGGCGTCTCCAATGCTGGTCAGATCAGACTGCTGTCTCCACCCTCACCCCATCCCCACCCCTCATCTCTGGGCTGTCACTAGAATACAAGGTAGATGCCCCATTGTGACAACCAGCAGCTTGGCCTTCACAATGGAACACAGCCTGGCACCACCACGCCAGGCCAATTTTTCTATTTTCTTGTAGAGACATGGTCTTGTTCTTGCTCAGGCAAGTCTTGAACTCCTGACCTCAAGCAATCCTCCTGCCTTGGGCTCCCAGAGTCCTAGGATTACAGGAGTGAGCCACCGCGCCCAGCCCCTGTTAGGAACTTAATATATGATTTGTCATGAAATAATTTGCAGATTTTACTAAGAAAGTTCATTTCTAAGATAATCATGTAACAAATCATGAGTTAAATTATCACTGTGTTTCTGTTTTGCAATTTTAATGAAAAATTACTTTGACTAGTGCTTTAGTCAAGTTATTAAAATAATCACAAGTTCAAATAGTTATATTACCTGTACATACCTTTAGGGAGTCCCGTATCTTGAATGGGATATTTGTCTGACTGTAGAAAGCAACAAAAGAGAAGAGTTATTTTTAAATGCCATAGTCAATTCTAAGATCCAAGTGAAAGGAAAGCTTTGTCTTGGGAAAGTCATGCTTTCAATGAAAAACCTTGGAAATGTTTAGCCTCAAACTTATCCAGTTGGCATGATCCATTGATTGTTTTTATTCTCAACTGATAATCATGAAATCAAGGTCCACAGGAAGTTAATTCTGGAAGATGAAATAGAATCAGCCGTCCAGCTTTCCTCAGCTCTAACCACTAAACAACACTTCCGCTCTTTTCTACAGCGCTAGTCTCCTGCAGTTTAAAATTGAGAAGAATTTGTTTTCATAAATTATAAGGATAGACCCATTTCTTCTCATCATTTCTGTGACAGTCATTTGGGTCAATAAGCATGTGTTCTGGGCAATACTTGCTATTACAGAGCTCTGTCCTGAGTTGGATACGATGGGACTCAAAAATAACTGTCTTGTTGATTGCACACAGATCTAAAAATCAGTTAGCAATTATGCACAGTTACGAACAGTTTCTCAATGCATTAGTTGAGGGTAATACTGTCACAAGGAATCCAAATTAACGAATGCTCTTACAATCACACATCTTTTAATTTGTTCTTACTTATATGCAGGTTTCTAGTGTTCTAGAAACTTATTCCAGATTAAACAATGCAGCCATTCTCTGAAGACGTTCACGCGAGGAGGGAGAATGTGCCCAGTTTCCCAGCCTGTCCCCTACGTCCTGCTTGGCTCCCATTCTACACTCGGCTCCTGTCCTCTAGCCTGAACAAAGTTATATCTTGCCTATTTCCGGTAGGTCTTGCCCATGTCTTCGTTTGTCAGAGAAGAAAAATAAACAAATGTGGACGGTTTTGTTTTAAATGCCTTTTTCTTGGAGTTCCTTTGGAGCAGGGCGGTAAGGTTTCAGAAACTCTAAAAGCCTCTAACTACTTCCCAACGCAAATAAGTAAATAAAAATCAATCAACCACAGAAAACTTCATAGTCTATCCCAGATTAAATTAGTTCTTCTCATCGTTGTACTCCCAAGAGCATGGAACCCAGACCTGTACTATAACACTTGTCGGGCTGTTTTTAAAAGTATTTGTCTATTTCCTCAGATATATATACTGTGGGTTTTTCCAGAGATGGGAGCATGAGCTTTGTATCTCCGGGTTTTGATGTGGTGTTAACATCCACGGAAAGTCTGCATGGACGAGCACACAGGCTGGAGCAGGTGCAGGGCTCCCAGAGCAACTGACGGCTTGAGCTAAGCCTAGAGGATGCCCTCGACTCAGAACCACCAAAAGGAAGGAGCAAGCTGTTTGCAGATGGCGGACACAGCAGGAGCGGATGCCAGGTGGCTGGAAGAGCTGCAGGTATAAAAGACCCATCAGGCCGAAGCGGTGATGTCTGCTGTAGAAGGACGGAGGAAGGCAAGGCTGGATGAGAAATGATGGAAGCTGTTTCTAAGAAAGACCATGAAAGCTGGCAAAGGGATTTAGGTGGGATGCCGTTCTAGGTTTTTGGGAAGCATGGCTCATCAAGCATCTGCTGCTACCTGCCTTGTGCCCAGCTCTGCGCATGGGAAGATGGCCAACACAGTCTTGAGGGAAGTCGGACAAACAGACAAGTACAATTCAGTGCGATGACGAGCAGGGATTTGGCCATGAGGAAGGGAGCAAGGCAAACAAGGCTGCACAGATCTGGGGACACTTGAGCTGACGTGGGAGGATGCACAGAGGCTCACCAGGTGAGGAAGCAGGGAGATCGTCCTTGACGGAGGGAACAGCGCTATTGGTATCCTGGGAAGGTGAGAGGGCATGGAGTGTTTAGGCAGCAGCAAACAGCTACACGACTGGCTCATCAGGTGAGCGGCAGATGCTGAGATAAGATCTAGGAGGAACCTCACCTGCCGTGTCCAGGAGTATGTGCTTTAATCCTGCACACAGCAGGAATGTTAGGAGTTGAATTCAGTCTCCCAAAAAAGACATGTTGAAGTCCTAACCCCCAGTACTTCAGAACGTGACCTTATTTGGAAATAGGGTCTTATAGATGTGATGATGGATAGTTCAGTTATGATGAGGTCATGCTGGAGGTCAGGTAGGCCCTTAACTCAATGTGACTTAGAAGAAGGGAAGAGACATGGACGCCCAGGGAGAAGATGGCCAAATGCCAATGAAGGGAGGGAATGGAGTGATGCAGCTACAAGCCAAAGGGCGCCCAGGATTGCTGGAAACCACCAGAAGCGAGAAGAGACAAGAACAAGGATTCTTCTCTATGGAGAAAGCACAGCCCTGTCAACACCTTACCTTCAAGCTTCCCACCTCTGGAAGAACCGGGAGAGAATACATTGCTGTCACTTAAGCCACACAGTCTGGGGTATTTGTTACGACAGCCCTAAGAAACCAATGACAGGGAAGCTTTGGAAAAATCGCTTTGTCCCCAGCGTGGAGGTGTGATTGGGGGTAGCCCAGACCCAACGTGAGCAGTAAGGAAAATGGCCCCGAGGGAGGGAGAGGATACTGGAAGGAGACCTGGATAGTCACAGTGGGGACAGTGGGAAGGGAAAAGAAAGGGCCACCTGAGTAACACTTTATAGAAACCAAAGAAAGGCATCAGTAACAGACTATCCCTGAGCAACCGTAAGTCCCGACCACAGGGCTGGTCATTCCATTCTGATGAGAGTTAAGAGACAGAATTTTTAAATCATAATTCCCTCTGTGTCAACGCTCGGTCCCCTGAGCCGTCCATACTCACCGAACTGTCCAGTGGTAATTAAAGGACAGGAAAACAAACACCGCTGGTCCTCAAGACACTCCAGATTTAAAGACATTTAATTTAATTATATGAAATGTATTTTATGTCTCTTTAAATTAGTTAACCAGAACTTTCCACGATTCCGTAAAGCCTATCCTCCAACCATCTGGAACAAAAGGGATGTGTCTTGTGCTAGCTGGGCGGTGGCACACGCAGTGCTGCCCAGGGCACTGATTTGGTCCCATGCAAGAAGCGGGGCTGTGCAGGAAGGAAGCCAGCCCGTCCCCTCTGTATGCATATCGGTGAGCTGCCCTTTTCTCACCAGCAGAGGAGGGACAAAAATACCTGCCTCCTTATCTCACAGGATCTTTGGAGGTTGAAAGCAGAGTATGTGAAATCTCTGGTAAACCTTAGAGCAGCAGAGTGGTTATAGGGGGCAGGGCCGGGGCTCAGAAGCCAGCTTCTGGGATTAACTGCAGTAACAGAGTAATCATGTCGTATGTGTCTGTCGGGCAGAGAGGCCCCTCAGTGAGTGCAGATCAATGGTATTAAAAGTAGGCAAGTAGACAAAGATCTCACATAATCTAAGATCACTTCCGGGTGTGCAAAAAGAGAACGGAATCTAAGACCCTTTTTAACCCAGAGAAACCTAGAGTTTATTATCATCACAGAGAATGCCAAGATAAAGCAGTTTGGAGAATCTTACTTTGGAGTTTCTGATCCTCATGTAAATACTGAGTAATAAAAACGTAAAGACATAACAAAGGACAAGAAAAGGAAAACGAGAGTCACCACCATTAGTGTCAAATTTGTAACCTACCATGTCAAAGGATAAAGTGCTAGGGTCTGTGTCTTCCACTGGCTCCTTTGCCATATGATCTGCAAAAAAAAAAAAAAAAAACAAAAACCCAAATGGAGAGTATCTGCTTTAATTAAAAAGCACAAATGAGTCCTCATGACACAAGCTACTTTGTAAGATTGGAGAAAACCTTACTTGCAATTATTAGTGGAGACAAAAGGAGAAACACATCCAGATTACATCAAGAAAGAGATTAAGAAAAAGATACTTTGTAAAAATAAAACCACCACATTTTAGAAGGGGTTGCTTGTAAATTTCTACAAATACTCAAAGAGTTACAAATAACCACAACTGGAGCAAGGCATGAGCTAACCAGGCTTCTGCATAATGAATTTGACATAACTTTGGGCAGGAATCGTTTAATTCTGAATCTATTTCTTTCCTGATTTCCTACTCTTCTGCAACTCATTTTTATTAAGCTTCTGGATGTGGCTTGTGTAGATTAATAAGGTCAACAGTATCTCACAGTATTTTTATCAAGCAAAAAGTGATCTGGATTTCTCAATATTTTGTTTCTCATGCTTTACTACTTGTTGCAGGCAAGGAATTTAATGAGGAAATACAGAAAAAGGCACAAGCCTCAGTCAGGGCCTAGATCACCTGAATTTGTACAAATTAGGAAAAAGCTCTCCCTCTCCAATATGCTTTACAAGACATCTGCCAGAAAGCTGTCTCACTAAATAGTCAAATCTGTTTAAGTGGGAGCCTCTAGATTTGTGCAGTGCACAACCTGCAAACCCTAGGTGGAAGCCATGAGCCAACTAAGATCCAACATTTACTTTTTACCCACATCCCCATCAAGTACATACTACATACTGTAGACTAGGCACTAGGTCCTGGGAATGCCTTTGGGGATCCAAAGCAGCATGGCAGGACAACTTATTGGGATAATAATTTGTGTTTGTTCTCCCTGCTGAGATCGTGTGTCCGGGATTTCCATATTTCCCTGTCCCACAGGTGTTGGCAATGCCCAAAGGAGAAGGTGCTTGAAGACAACATCTCATTGTTTTAGGACAGAATGCAGTCGCTGAAGAGAAGTGGGGACGAATGGAGAGAGATTTGCCAGCGCCCTCCAAGGAGCAGGGGATAGACATCCGTAGCTCCCAGGAGCAGGGACTGTCCCCCAGTCCCTGGCAGAGCACAAGACCACACTGGAGACAGCACGGAACAGGCTAAGCCCTGGGACCCAGGGTCCAACCCCAGCAAAGATATCTTTGTGCTTTGTGTCTGGCACAGACAAAGAAACAGAGGTCTGCTGGGTCTCAAAGGACTTCTCAGGCTTGGACAATGAGACGTCATTGCCCTGCCTGATGCACTAAAGGTTCAAGATCCTTTCCTAGTTTTCCCAACACCACGTGAGCCTCTCAGGTTCCCGTGCGACCCTAAGGAGGCAGGGAGGGGTCCAATCTGATTGAAATGGAATTTCCAGCCAACCCAGTGGAATACAGACTCAGATTGGGATATAAACTGATGGCAAGTAAATAAAAGACAAGTTGTGTTGCTAGCACCACCCTGAGCTACAGGTAGTTACACGCAGAGCCGACCGTGTTAAGGCAGTGGAATGACATGGCAACAGAGGAAGAGCACATTCCCAGCCTGGGGTGCGCTGTGGGGTGGGAGGGGGGGCTGCAGAAGCACCTTCAGAGGAATTGATATCCTAGCCTGGAGGATGAGTTGAAGACAGCCAGGAGGAGAGGTGGGGGAGGGAAAAGCATTCTAAGCAGAGGGAACAGCATAGGCAAAGTCCTCAAGATGACAGAGAACATGACACATTAATGTACAGTTCTACAACAGACCATGTATAGGATGGTGGCCCCCTAAGATTATAATACCCTATTTTTACTGTACCTTTTCTATGTTTAGATATGTTTGGATACACAAATCCCATTATGTTACAATTGCCTAGAGTATATTCAGTACTGTCACATGTTGTACAGGCCTATAGCCTAGGAGCAATAGGCTATGCCATATAGCCTAGGTGTGTAGGGGGCTATACCACCTAGGTTTATGCAAGTGCACTCTGTGATGTTTGCACACCGATGCAATCGCCTAACAACGCCTTTCTCTGAACATATCCCTGTCGTTAGTGATGCATGACCATACTTCATAGCCAGACACACCTCCATTCAGTTTTCTAGTTTTCCTTTCTGTCCTTACATTCTGGCTCTTGGTTGGGGAGGGGCAGTAGAAGCCACCATGAAGTAGTGTCAAGTCCCTTCTTCCCTCCTATTAAAGACTAGTCTCAAATATTTCACTAAAGTGTACCTGGATGACAACACCTTAAAATGTTATCCCACCAAGGGCCGGGCGCGGCGGCTCACGCCTGTAATCCTATCACTCTGGGAGGCCGAGGCGGGTGGATTGCTCGAGGTCAGGAGTTCGAAACCAGCCTGAGCGAGAGCAAGACCCCGTCTCTACTATAAATAGAAAGAAATTAATTGGCCAACTAATATATATAGAAAAAATTAGCCGGGCATGGTGGCACATGCCTGTAGTCCCAGCTACTTGGGAGGCTGAGGCAGGAGGATTGCTTGAGCCCAGGAGTTTGAGGTTGCTGTGAGCTGGGCTGACGCCACGGCACCCACTCTAGCCTGTGCAACAAAGCGAGAATCTGTCTCAAAAAAAAAAAAAAAATTAAAAAAAAAATGTTATCCCACCAGGGATGTGGCATGTTAACAGGTATCAGGACTTGGAATTTCAGGTAAATGGGCTGCCAGAGATGTGGAGTGCTGGGGCGGGGAGGGGTGAGGCTGGCACTTTCTAAATGCCCCCGACAGCATCCTGTGCAGACGCTACCTGCTGTGTCTATGACAAGCCCATCTTGCTTCCTACAGAAAAATGAGTATGAGAGGAAGGAAAAAAGAAAAAGACATAAAAGAGGAGGAAATTGCAGGAGAGAGCTGAGAACGGCAGAATCACACCAAAAGCAGCAGTGAGGACACAAACAGGGCGGTTAAAAGGAACTCAGCACTCCGAAAAGCAGCCTGGCCTTGATCAGTGTAGTGCCGTGACCTTGGAGGAGTGAAGGGGGCTTGCTAGGTCTGGGGCAATCCCTCCCCAACGCCAGGCGTCCCAGGTCTCTGGTTCCCACACTCAGCTAACGCCTGGGTGGCTGGATGAATTTCTACCCACCTCAGACTCTCCCACCGAGTTCTATGATATAACTGGCACGTCCTGGGGGGCCATGAGGCTAACAGGAAGATACAGGCAGAAGACAGCAAAGGCCTGGAGGCCAAAGTCTCGCTTTGGTCTGACATCTCTGAGAATAAATGGAATTTAAGGAGGGAAGAATGTAGAATTTAGTTTGTTTGTTTTCTGAAGCACAACAATGAAGTGAGAGTGTTTAGAACTAGTATTGGAGGAATTTTCAGGTCTTTTATTATTTTCATTCTAGTGGTTCCGTGTTGGCCTTTGCCTTGTATCAAGCTGTGGATTAAATTCTTCCGTGCCCCTCACTGCCAAGTGAGCTCAGAGACCCAGGCACACTGCAGCCCTGTACGCTGGATCTGCCACTGCGCCTTAGCCCTGGCATTTGTTTCCAATCCTGCCAAGCTGCTTTTGTTCTCACAGGCCCGGATTTTTGTGTGCCAAGGAAGTTATGTGGAGGAGGGCTGATCCTGGTTATTTGAGACTGATCTAGAAGTAGAAAGTTGTCCCAAAGTCTTTCTCAGAGCCCTTGGAGTTGCATGTTTACAATCCTACTAAGTACAAAATCAAACAGTTTATTTAGAAGCTTTAAAATGTTTGTTTTTACAAGTCCCAGAGACAGGCAGGCCGAGCCCCCAGGCCAGGCCCTGATATCTGATGGGGGGAGAGGCACAAAGGATCCCCAAACAGAAGGGGGGCCATGTGAGCTCAGAGGAGCAAGCCCAGTGGCATCTCCAGGGCAGGTGGGGGCCCTTGCCCTGCTCCTGGCTGCCACCCTCATGTCCTGGGCTGTGCTTTTCTCCCAGAGCTGCCTTCACTACCCTGGATCGGTGATGCTACCCCAAATTAGCTGGAAACTGACTAATAGGCATCTCTCTGGTAGCAGGTAGAATGATATTTAATTCCTAGGAGCATCTTCTAGAGAGTTCCACAAAAGGCATGAGATTAACCTGGTGGACTGACGCAGCAGGGGCCCTGCCCAGGGCAATTGGCCTGGCTCTCAGAGTCCTCAGGTGAAAGCACCATTACTTTGTTTGGGTGGGCCCTAAGTCCCTAACCTGTAATATTAGCAGGTGAACAGAGAGTCTCTATGTCTCCTTCCTGCTTTGAAAGCCCATGAGCAGAGAGTAGTAGTAGTCACAGAGGTCAAAGAGCATCTCCAGGCTGAAAGTTCATGGCACTTTGACCTTAACACATTGACTGCCACACTAGGAAAAAAAAAACATTACCTGGGGCCAAGATATTTTATTAAAACAAAACAATCCTTTCTAATCTGTTATTTTCTATTGTTTTTCCATGTGAGAGTTATATGCAACCCAATCCAAATTTTTAGAATTAAATTGTCAATATTAATTGTAACAATAAAAACATCAACAAGATTTTCATGAACCAACTGCAGAGTTTTGCTTCACAAGGCCCCAGGCTCAAAACTAGCCTGAGTTAAATACAACTCTCATGGCAGTCAGCGTGTTAAATAACAGCTAGACCTCCTGCTTCCCTGGTGTCTGCTCTGTGCTGTATGGTTAAGACGCAGTCTCGGTCAAGCCTGACACTAACCCTGAGAAAGTTATTAAGCACCCCCCCCCTTTTTTTTTTACATATTGAGTGCTCAAGCTCACAGGGTCAAGCGAAAAGGCCTGGGAGTTTCTGGCTCCAGAATCTGTCTGTTTTCCAGACCATCAAGTTCTAGAAGTGGCTCATGCACTGACCACCTGACAGACTTTCTTAGGGGGTATCTCTGTGTCCAAATCTCCCCCCTGTTTATATGGGCACCAGCCACTGGGTTAGCACCTACTCATCACACTAATTGATTCACTTTGATTCAATTATCTCCGTAAAGACACTGTCTCCAAATCAAGTCACTTTCTGGGGTTAGGACTCCAACGTCTCTATTTGGGAGGACACAAATCAACCCCTAACAGTCCACTCTCTGCCCCTGCCCCCCAAAAATTCATGTTCTTCCCACACACAGAATACATGTGGCCCATCCCAACACTCCAGAAGCCTTAATCATTCCAGCCCCTACTCTAAATCCACAAACTCATCTACTTGTCCTTAACGCAAAGCCCCAAATCCCATCATTTACCGAATCACAACCTCTTCAGGAGCAGCAGGGAACCCGGCACTGCCTCCAGCAGCTTCTCCAAAAGGAATCTTCTGGATTCCAGAAGATCCTTCTGGCACAGTGCCAGAAGCAGACGCTGGTGGCTGCCCAAGGACTGCATGTCACGTTCTGACAGCTCCCTTTATTAGTCTCATTAGACAGAGGTCAACAGTTCCTAGCGACAGGCTCTCAGAGGAAGTTCAAATGTCTTCTCTAAAGATGTCCTTTCAGGGAAGACAAGGAGGGAAGCGTGGCAGGGGTCTCTGGCTTTCCCAAGCACCACGAGACAGAAGAGCAGGGCCTCTCTGTGCTTTCCAGTGGCGAACCAAAGACAAGTCTTTGAACGTGTGATGGCAGAGTTAATTTATTTTTCATTGGTTATTTGTTGTGGTGGTAGCACAGCTTTTCTTTTGACCCACCGCTGCTTTCATTACTGGTTAGAAAGAAGCCCTGGCTTCTGAGCCACACTCAGGGTTGGAGCAGGCTCTGAGCCGCAGGAATGCGGGGAGGAGGTGCTGACTCCCTGTTTCCTTTGGCTTCTTCTCTGTCTGAGCAGCAGCCCCCTGTGCCACCCTCAGACCTGGGAGCAGGGGCTGAACAAGCTGGGAAAGGGCAGGGACCAAGGAAGTGCATTCCTACAGCAACTTCTCTGAAGGGCTGCGGAGCACACAGAGGAGGGCAGGGAAGGAGGGAGGGAGGACACGAAACAAAGGAACTCCGGTAGACAGAAGAAAACTTAGAAAGTGGAGGCATTATAAGAAAGGAAGAGAAATGAAGTGAGCATTGGAAAAACCCACAGGGAGGGGAAGGAGAGAAGAAAGGAGGAAGGGAGAAGGGAAAGCCTCAGTCGTCACCCCTCTTTTTGGTCACTTGCAACTGGCTGGTGCAAACTGCAACTGACCTCTCTTTGGCCACTTGCAAACTGGCTGGTGCAACTTTGCAAAAACCAGTGCTCCTGGAAGTGGTTCACCCTGTCGTCCTGGGTACTGTCCCCAGTGCCACTGGAGGGCAGGTTGCCACCTCGGGCCCATCTACGCCCACAGGAGGGCCAGGAGAGGGTGAGATGTCACCACAGGGGGCATCCTAAGAAGGTGGCCACAACTCCCAGGAAACAGCCCTGCTGTGTGGTGCCAAGAAGTTCCCAGAACAAAGGAAGAGGGTGCACTGCTGTGCTGTGTGGCCACAGGCGCTTAGCTCACTGCAAGGAATTGCACCACCTTTAACCCAGACCTTCAATGCCTCACTCTTTGCTTCTGTCTTTGTTATCTTTACGAACACAAATTTGATTCTGGCTCATTCAGTGCTAGAGTGCTTCTTAGTGGGAGAGGTAGAGCGTGCCGGCTACACTGTAATCAGTATGACTGTTTTCCTTCCATGTGACTTCAACAGTCTTGCGAATTTTTTCACCGTCAAAAGTTGCTTTTTAAATTAACCTCATAATATAGTATAATAGCATTGTACCTTTGTTATGTGCATGTGGATATACAAACTTCTTTTTTTAACTTTACAAGGCAGACTTAGTTTGTACACCTAGCTTGATGACTAAGCTCCTAAGATGCCTACATGGGAAGAGCTTTTTTCCCCCCACAGTTTGAAGCACGTGTGGTTGAATTTTATATTGTTCATTCATTCACTGAAGTGATAAATTATTTATCCAGGGCTAATTATGTGCCGAGTACCGTGCTAGACACGGTTAGAGACAAACTGTCATGCAAAACAGACATGGCCTCTCTATCCAGGAGCTTACCATCTAATGGGGAGGGTGACATTGGCCAAATAATGACAACCAGAAACTGTGAAATGTGCCAGAAAGAAAAGGTACAGGGTGTGCCGAGAGTACATAACATGGGGCTGGATCTGGGTCACCTTTGAGCCAAAATTCAAGGACCACTAGGAGGTAACAGGGTGGGCAGGAGATGGGGGCGGGGGCGGAGTGGAGGGACCTTCCAGGCAGCAGGAACAGCCTGTGCAAAGGCCAGGAGGTAGGAGGGTGCGAGGGCTTTCAAGGAAAAGAGAGGAGGCCGTGTGGCAGGGGTGCTGAGAGCAGGGGCCAAACCAGGCACCATGGGAGGAGGTTGAAGGAACAGGTAGGGACTGGTCACACACAGTGTGGAAACCACATAAGGACTGAGGACTGCTGGGGAGTGTTGGACAGACAGCCCAGGGTTCAAAGCGGAGGAGTGACAGGATCTGATTTATTTTTAAAAGATCACTCTGGCCACCCTTTGGAGAACAGGTTGCCAGAAGGCAAGAGCGGAGCGTGAGAACACCGGTTGGGAAGTGAGTGTGGGAAATCAGGTGAGAGAATATGGAAACTCGGTCTGGGGCGAAGTGAACATTCCATTTAAGAAGTTCCAGATATTGGCACCATCTGTGTGCTTCCATTACAGAAATGGAAGGAATAGGTGTGTGTGTGCTGTGGGGTGAGAAAATAAAATGAAATGTTAGAAAAGGGTAAATTGGGGTGGGTGGGTGTGTTTGCATGGAGGAATCCTCATTTCATTGATAGAATCCTACTCGGACGATCTTTCAGATGCCTGTGTTTTTCAGCATCCTCTGTTGAATGGCAGGGAGCTCTCAACAGAAGGAGGCCTCCCTCCTCTTTGTGGGAAGCCCACTAAAGAGCCCTCTAAAGATTTCACCTATAGGTTTGGGTTCTACCTCTTCCAGTCCAAGAGACAGATTGTTTCCATATCATGCCTTCTTGTCATCAATTCCTCTGTCCTCGCCCCACTCCACACGTGCTGGGATTTTGAAGTTCCTTTGTTTCAGGTTGCACATTCATTGCAAGATGTGCACATCCGTTTTGGCTGGGCCAGGCAGAGCGTGAGTACCATCACTGGGATTCTGGATCCTATACTGCTACTACTGTCACCTAAGACCATACTAACCCCCCTGGTGGCTGTATCACACCACTGACTCACTGAGGCTTTTTTTTTTTATTGAGACAGAGTCTCACTTTGTTGCCCAGGCTAGAGTGAGTGCGGTGGCATCAGCCTAGCTCACAGCAACCTCAAACTCCTGGGCTCAAGCAATCCTCCTGCCTCAGCCTCCCGAGTAGCTGGGACTACAAGCATGCACCACCATGCCCGGCTAATTTTTTCTATATATTAGTTGGCCAGTTAATTTCTTTCTATTTATAGTAGAGGCGGGGTGTCACTCTTGCTCAGGCTGGTTTCAAACTCCTGACCTCGAGCAATCTGCCCGCCTCGGCCTCCCAGAGTGCTAGGATTACAGGCGTGAGCCACCCCGCCCGGCCATCACTGAGGCTTTTAATACACTGATATCATGAATGAACTGTGTTTCCCAGCCCCTACCTTCTCTGCTGCTATTGATCGTGGAGGGCTCAAGCAGATTTTACATCTATCCCTCACCCCCAACTATCATCATTGAATGAGTCCCGAGGCCATTCTTAGTGAAAGCTAGCCTGAAACACCTCTTGGCACCTTGTTCATTAGGCTCTCCGAAAAGGAGGTGCAGGGGAGTGGAGTGGGATGAGGAATTAGGAGGGTTTCTCCCTTTATTTCCCCTTCTGCTTTTCCAAACCATAGGTCTAGGGGGAGGGGAAGGATATCCAGACAATTCATTCTCCATCTCCAACTGATACAAAATTTATCATCCCCCCACATAAAGAAGAATTTAGATCTTTCTTTGAAGTCCCCAGGAAACTCCCCCAAACCCAGCACAGCACAATGCCAGCTTGGTGGAAGGGTCTTCTGGCCACCTCCGGACATGCTGTCTGCTTCTCACAGCTCAAGATTAAGGATGGAACATTCTAGCTCTCTCCCTGCCCAGCTCAAGAAATGAACTAGGGAACACGTTTATCTAAGCAATTACGTCAGATTCTGTGTAACTCTCTTCAGCGTTTCCAACCTCAACGCCCCCAAGTTAAAGCCCCTGCGCACTCTGGGGGATGTATCATTCATTCATTCATTCATTCATCCATTCATTCATTCATTCATTCGTGTGTTCAGGAAACATCCATTGAGGTTAAGGCCTAGGTTATGCGACAGCTGAGAAAGAGAATTCCTGGAAAGCGAATTCTGAGGACTTTAAATTCAGGTGAGAGAATAAAGAAAAATCTAGATGCCAGCCTCAGGTTTGAACACACAATATTTTAACTTAAGTGGGGGGAGGGGGAATGGGCATTTATTGAAACCTTAAAATCTGTACCTCCATAATATGCCGAAATAAAAGAAAAAAAATATTTTTAACTTAAGGACAGAACAGGAGGCCAATTCTAATGAGAGGCGGGGTCCCACAGGTGGGCTCGGCCCGTGGTTCTGTGGACACAAACCGATGAACTAGCCTGGGCCAGTATTTATTAAACCAAAACCATGTGGCCGAAGTGAAATGAGAAGAGAGGAGGCGAAAGGAGAGGCATGTGAGCAGGGAGAATGGCAGAGCCCAGGAGGAGAAAACGAAATCCACCCCCTTGCGCCCTTTTCCGCCAGAAGCTTGCGGGACTTGTCTCAACCTGGCATCGCGGGTCCAGAACAAAGCGCTGGGGCCGCAGCGTGGGAGGAGGGACGGCGCGTCCCAGGCACGCGTGGGGGCGACAGGGACAGGGGCCGGGCGAGCGCGGGGGGCGAGCGCGCCGACCGGTGACCAGCAGGCGCTCGCGGGCGTGGAGCTGGGGCCCCGCGCGGCCCGGGGTCTGGCGCTGGGGTCCGGGACACGGGGGTCCCCGCGCGCCCCTGGGGGAGTCTCCGAGGCTCGGCCCCGACAGCCCTGCCGCAGTCACGGGCTCCTCCAGAGCTCCAGGCCCGCGGTCCCCGCTCCAGGTGCGGGCGCGGCGCGGTGTCCCCTTACCTGCGCCCGGAGGGTCGTCCGGTGAAGCCATGGGGGCGGGGTGGCAGCAGACGAGCGCCGGAGCGCGGCGGGGCGGCCTCGGGGACCCGGGAGGACAGGGCGCCTGCTGGGAGGAGAAGTCCTGCGGGTCCGGCGCGCCCCTGCTCCTCCTCCTCCTCCTCCTCCTCCTCCTCCTCCCGGGTCTCCCTCGCGCTCACTTCCTGCTTCGGCGGCGAGCAGAGCCCCTTCGCCGCGCGTCCCTCCGTGCCTCCCTCCAGAGGCGCTAGGCGGCCGAGGTGCGGCGGCCCCCCGGCTGGGGCGCGGGGCGTGGGGGTGGCCCCGAGTGTCCGGGCGTCCCCAGCACCCGGAGCGCGCGACCCGCCCGAGCCCGCGTCCCCCCGCGCAGGTGGCACCGCGGGGCCCTCGCGCCCGCAGCGGGGACGCCGGGACTCCGGGCGCAGGTCGGGGCTGGGACGCCCGCGGGCGGCGAGCGACGCCCACGCCGTGTCCTGGCCTGCGAGCAGACCGCGCGCTGCGAGACGGCGCACGCACACGCGCGCTGCGGTGGCTCCCTCTGGCCCTCGCGCCCCGGGACCTGGAGCCAGAGGGCCGCACAGAGGCCGGGAAGGAGGACGCCCGGCACACGCTCACACAGCCGCGCCCGGAAAAGCAGCTCCGGGTGCTCCCCCGAAATTATGCCGAATTGGTCCTTTTACAAGATTGAGGTTTAATTTAAATGGCCTTTTAATGCCAGGTACTCAAGGGAGCACAGATTGGAATCGGTTAAGAATATATTTAAGATGACTGTGTCTAAACTAAGGCTGTCATCAATCACAAGTGTGTTATAGGAAGGTTGCAGGCAATTTAAATCTATTCATTTTTTTAGAGATGGGGGTCTCACGCTGTCGCCCAGGCTGGAGTGCAGTGGCACAACCACAGCTCACTGTTGTGACCTTGAACTCATGACCTCACACAGTCCTCTGGCCTCAGCCTCCCAAAGCGCTGGGATTACAGGTATGAGCCACCCTGCCGGGCCCAATTTAAATTGAATAGGAATCTCTAAAAGAGTTTTAAATAATCTATATCTGCCTTCACACATAAGAACAGAAAGGTAAAAACTGGTTTGAAAGAGACAATAATCATATTTAGTGTACAATATATCAGCAAATTATCATAAGCAATCTCTTGGTCAAAACTCAGCTCTGGGCCGGGCGCGGTGGCTCACGCCTGTAATCCTAGCACTCTGGGAGGCAGAGGCGGGTGGATTGCTCGAGGTCAGGAGTTGGAAACCAGCCTGAGCAAGAGCGAGACCCCGTCTCTACTATAAAAATAGAAAGAAATTAATTGAGCAACTAATATATATACAAAAAATTAGCCGGGCATGGTGGCGAATGCCTGTAGTCCCAGCTACTTGGGAGGCTGAGGCAGGAGGATCGCTTGAGCCCAGGAGATTGAGGTTGCTGTGAGCCAGGCTGACGCCACGGCACTCAGTCTAGCCTGGGCAACAAAGTGAGAGTCTGTCTCAAAAAAAAAAAAAAAAAAAAAACCAACTCAGCTCTGAGCAATGCGTGAAAACTGCAAATGTCTACATACCCGCTTGGTGACAAGGAGGTTGCCGTGCGCCTCTCCCTATGTGTTTGGTGGTCCTGAGACCCATAGCAGTCTTGAGCTTGGCATTTATTCTCTGGAATATGCCAAGGAAGAAATACGTATGAGGTTCAGAGAAGAAGGCGCTTGCTGTGTGTCTAATCCGAGTGAAACCCTCTATATAAAAGTTATTTGGGAAATTTGTGGGTGGGGACAAACATCCTGTTGGTCTGCCTTTCCATAGGAAGGGAAATTTTGTAAAGGGTATTTTCTCTTAGAGTCCATTTTGAGGTTTGGTTTGTGGTTCTTTCTGTACTTCTGGTGCAGGTGGAATGATCTCTGACGTGGGGTGTCAGAAACCACACATCGAGTTAGGCTATCCTGTTATTAGCCCAACCTCAAGTGTCGCCGCTCTATAGTTGGTTTGCTTTTCAAAACTCTGAACTGTAATTCATCTTTTTATCACCACTCTTCATCACATCAAATAGGAGATGGATAGTAGAAATGCATTTTAAGATTAATTTTTTAAAAGAAGATGAACTAGGTATTTTATATAGGTTATTATTCCCTTTCATTTTATTTCTTTGTGCCCCCTTCCCTATAAATTGCATCTACCTCATCGTTATCTTTATTTTTCCCACGTGCTCTGTGAACTGTAAAGTAGGATCCAAATGGGACTTTTTTTCTTTTTATTGCAATTTACAAAAAAAAAAAAAGTAATTTAAAAATGATTCTCGGCCGGGCGCGGTGGCTCACGCCTGTAATCCTAGCACTCTGGGAGGCCGAGGCGGGCGGATTGCTCGAGGTCAGGAGTTTGAAACCAGCCTGAGCAAGAGTGAGACCCTGACTCTACTATAAATAGAAAGAAATTAATTGGCCAACTAATATACATAGAAAAAATTAGCCGGGCATGGTGGTGCATGCCTGTAGTCCCAGCTACTCAGGAGGCTGAGGCAGTAGGATCATTTGAGCCCAGGAGTTTGAGGTTGCTGTGAGCTAGGCTGATGCCACCGCACTCACTCTAGCCTGGGCAACAAAGTGAGACTCTGTCTCAAAGAAACAAACAAACAAAAAAAAAAAGATTCTCATTTTTCAGAGTTCCCAAAAGGTTTCCGTACAATGAATTTGATGTCACCTCATGTCCTTTGGTTTTACTCTATTGCTGCCCAAAGAGTGTTTCAAACCACTCTTTTTTTTTTTTTTTTTTTTTTTTTTTGAGACAGAGTCTCACTTTTGTTACCCTGGCTAGAGTGAGTGCCGTGGCGTCAGCCTAGCTCACAGCAACCTCAAACTCCTGGGCTCAAGCGATCCTCCTGCCTCAGCCTCCCAAGTAGCTGGGACTACAGGCATGCGCCACCATGCCCAGCTAATTTTTTGTATATATATATTTTTTAGTTGGTCAATTAATTTCTTTCTATTTTTGGTAGAGACGGGGTCTCGCTCAGGATGGTTTCGAACTCCCAACCTCGAGCAATCCGCCCGCCTCGGCCTCCCAGAGTGCTAGGATTACAGGCGTGAGCCACCACGCCCGGCCTCAAACCACTCTTGAAACATTTTCTATGAGTATACAGTGCCCATATATTCATGAACCTTGGAGTTATGTATAAAATTTCATATTTCCGTTGTTTCACTGCTCTTTGAGTGATTTTCAATTTTCCTTTTCCCATAAATGAGGATAGTGGACTTGGTAATCACAGAGTCAGACCTGCTGGCTTTGACTCATCCTGTCACCATGAGGTTGTGTTACTGAAAGCTAGAAACCAAAACGGAGTCTGTAAGTGTTTGCGGGATTGTGAAAATTTACTGAAATCATGTATATTTAAAAATACCTAAACCAATGCTTGTCACTTGGTAGGTACAAATAAGCCAGCTACCTTCAGGCTGTCTTCAGGCCTTCATTCTTTCCCTGAATTTAGTCTATTGAGAGAAGCTCCTACTGCCTTTGTTACAAGAAATGAACCAATGTTTATTATAGTGTTTGTACATAGCATGGAGCAATGGATTGATTCCTAACATTCATTAATGCAATTTTGTAACTCTCCTCCTTCCCATACACCAAAGTGCCAAACCCTAAGGAAAACAAAACGAGCAGTCCCTGACTCTTAGAGGTTTGTGACCAAGAGGGAGTTGCAAATATTGTTTTGCCATAGAACCAGGGAAGTGACAAAGTGTAAACCAGGAAGGGGATGTGTGTGGATGGAAGGCACTGAACAGGTATGGAAGCAAAGTGGCTTTATGGTGACTATCTCTGACAACCATGGAAGTGTCAGGTAAATTCTGAGACCTTAATTAATAGCTTCATGACCTTAAGTGTGGGAAAAACTGCTGGTCTCATGTCTTCACAAACAGATAATGGTCAGAGAGACTGTCTTTAGATGAGGAAGACAGCAACTCAAAATATATTTGATCCATCATAGAATATGCTGCTATTGTTCATTTTACAACATTTGGGTTGTTACAGTAAAGATTGGCAATTTAAGATAGACAGTTATTCTCTGGGAGGCCGAGGTCGGCGGATTGCTCAAGGTCA
Organism: Microcebus murinus; assembly: GCF_040939455.1. Classification (NCBI taxonomy): domain Eukaryota; kingdom Metazoa; phylum Chordata; class Mammalia; order Primates; family Cheirogaleidae; genus Microcebus; species Microcebus murinus. The sequence continues at coordinate 44,625,501 of NC_134122.1, read as the reverse complement.
GGAGTTCAAAACCAGCCTGGGCAAGAGCGAGACCCCGTCTCTACTATAAATAGAAATTAATTGGCCAACTGATATATATATATAAAATTAGCCGGGCATGGTGGCGCATGCCTGTAGTCCCAGCTACTTGGGAGGCTGAGGCAGAAGGATCGCTCGAGCCCAGGAGTTTGAGGTTGCTGTGAGCTAGGCTGACGCCACGGCACTCACTCTAGCCTGGACAACAAAGCGAGACTCTGTCTCAAAAAAAAAAAAAAAAAGATAGACAGTTATATTATTGAACCACATACTTTCTTATTTCAAGGGGTATGTACATTGTGTACAGATAAAACCGGCAACCTGGACTGCCTGACAGGGTCTGATCTGTATCCAAGTGCCTAGGACTGCAGCGGTAGGATATGGATTCAGGAGCATAGGAGACGCCCTGTGCCTCAGAATAGACGGTCCCTACAGCTAAATTTGCTTGCTATCCCTTTATGGAATCGTGTGTGATGGAAGACACCCCAGAAAGAGCTACTCACGTCCTGTGTCTCCACATTTTTGGGAAAGATATTTATTAAATCGTGTCCAGAGTGCTTTAAGGCAGTTGTAGTGGATCTCTGTTGTTTTGCCGTCTAACTTCTCATAATAGTGCCTCTGTTTCCTTCTGGAGAATCATTGTTTCCACTCTCAGTCCACGTGATTAGGTGGTAGCAACATCACCGCTGACTCCTGACCCCAAGGGTTGGCATATGACTTCAGGGCATTGCTACTGTGAGCCAATGGGTGGAGGAGATGCATGGAACCTCTACTGCTATTGGAAGGGCATTGCTACCCAAGAGCCAATGGATGGAGGAGATGCATGGAACCTCTACTGCTATTGGAAGGGCATTGCTACAGTGAGCCAATGGGTGGAGGAGATGCATGGAACCTCTACTGCTATTGGAAGGGCATTGCTACAGTGAGCCAATGGGTGGAGGAGATGCATGGAACCTCTACTGCTATTGGAAGGGCATTGCTACAGTGAGCCAATGGGTGGAGGAGATGCATGGAACCTCTACTGCTATTGGAAGGGCATTGCTACAGTGAGCCAATGGGTGGAGGAGATGCATGGAACCTCTACTGCTATTGGAAGGGCATTGCTACAGTGAGCCAATGGGGGGAGGAGATGCACTGAACCTCTACTGCGATTGGAGGGTGGGTCTTTAAGTACCTAGCCCAAGAGCACACAGCTGGTAGGTGGTAAAGGAAATGAAAGGGAGTGAAACATTTGTAAAGGTCTACAGTATATAGAGAGCCTTGAGTGCCAGACAAAAGCATTTGAAACTAGTTTTAGATAACAGGAAGTTAGGTTTTGAAAAGTGGCAGGAGAAAATTGGTGTTTTTGGAGGATTAGACTGGCAGCTGTGTGTAGGATGGAACAGAGGAAGGAGAGAATGCAGGCAGCAAGACTGTTTAATCTTTACACTACACTGTAATTTATTAGAGTTGAGTTTACATCCTCATTCAAATGTGAGAGAAACTCATATTAGAAATGTTTCTAATGTTCTTTTGTTGCCTGAAGCATTTACTATTATACATGAGTTATTGCCTTGTCGATTTGCATATATGTGTAAAATGATCTGGAAAGCTTTATTCCAAAATGTTAATAGAGGGACTAAAAGCTTAAATAACTAAATTATTACCTTTTTTCTGTTTTGATTCCTATTCTTCAGAGGTGCAATATTCCAGTGCATATATTTAAGCACAAATACTTCTTAAAGGATCTTCTCTTTGAGTATCCAATGCCCCTGCATGTACAGGAGATTAAATCTCTCTTGCCTAATCATATTTTACTTTGAATTGTTTACCCATTAGAAGCATGAGCTATGTGTGGTTTTCCACAGAGAATGGGAAAGTGTGGGTGATTGTTAGTATGCTGTGTTGTACTTAGAATGCCCTGGGTGGGGAGTGGGAGGTGCAGGGAGGAGAGGAGGGGCAGGAGAGGCTGAAAAAGTATCGGTGTGTCTGTGCAAGAAGCACTTTTATCTTCCTACAGCCTCAGGAGCCTCACTCACCACCTTGCAGGTGTTCCTGGGTACCTTGATCTTGGGTGCTCCTGCATTAGCATCACTGCCAGCTTTCTTAGCCAGTGCCTTCATATACAGCAATTTATTTCTTCCTCCTGGTTTTGAGAGAAAAGCTGTTAAATGACCTTTATACATGAATACCTGAAACTCAACTAACTAAAGTCAGATAGAGGAGACTTTATTTTGTGTTTGCTTTTGTTATTTCTGTTAGGAGAAAAGGACAAATGGGAGAAAAAAAAATAATAAACCTACTGTTATCAGCAACCATAGTTGACACACAAGAGCTCAGTTTTCTGCACTTTGTACCCCCAGAATGTAGAGCACAGGCTTGGGTTGATGACTCAGGAATCTATAAAATCATCAATCATTAAAAAAATTCATATAATAAATTGTCATTTAGAGCTTATTCTGAGCTAAGACAAAAAGGTGGACTTGTGTCTAAGGGAGTCAGCTGAGAAACTATTAGAACAAATAAGTGAACACATGTTGGTGGGGAGATTCAAACGCCGGTAGCTTTCTTATATAGCAACAATACCCAACTGGGGGGGCGGGGAAAGGTCCCATTTACAGCAGCAAATAAAACTGTAAAGTAACTAGGAATAAATTCAATAAAACTGTGTAAGAGCATTGCTGCAAAAACTACAAAGCTTCACTGAAAAACATAGAAATCTGACTAAATAGTGAGCTATACCATGTTAATAGACAAAAAGCCTCAATATTGTAAAGATAGTCCTTTATTAATTACTTTATTAATTAATTCCTTTATTAATTAATTCCTTTAATTCCTTTATTAATTGATTTCTTTATTAATTAATCTGTAGATTCAATTAAAGTGCAACAAAACTAACAAGATTTTTTTGGGACATAAAACTGATTGCAAAATTCATATGGAAGAGTAAATTCAAGATAATTTTGAAAAAGAATAGCAAAGAGAATGGATTTGCCCTACAAGATAGTAAGATATTATTACATGAAACAACAGTAATTAAAACACTTAGAATTGGTACAAGAAAGGTGAAAAGAAGATTAATGGAGCAGAGCAAAACTTCAAGACATAGACTGATGTATCTTTTTGGAATTTGATAAATACATTTAAATGGTGAAATGTTAGTTCAAAAATGGTTTGGGGACATTTTGCTGTATATATAAACAATGCAATTCATATCTCTGCCTCATCTTGCTTCTTTGAAAAAATTAAAGTAATAATTGATTTTTATTCACTCATTTTATAAAGTTGTAGTTAACATATTTGGCGGGATTTGAGACTTTTCCTATCTGAGCTTACACCTTTAGCATTTCATTTTTTTGTGTTGTGCTATGTTAATTCTTTAAAAAATGTAAATAGTCTTATGCTATTATCAATAGTTTTAATCTGAGCAGGTTTTCCCTAGGGAACATGGGAACATTATAGAGGAAGGAAATAATGAAAAGAACAAGGAGATGGAAGCACACAGAGAGGGAGGGTAGGGGCACCAAAGGCAACAATAGTTAGAGGACCTACGCATGAACAACCTCAAACCAGCACTGCTGTTGTGTTACCAATATCTGTAATTTAGCAGTTTTCGTGGAGGAACCTCATACTTTTCTTTTATAATCAAGTTACAGTTGGCACCGTTAGCATGGAGAGAAATGTAGTCCAGTAGAAACAAAGGGGAAGTATGAATTGCACATTCATAGAATATAATTTTTCATAGGTTAACAGAAATCAATTGATCTTTCTCTTGTGATCATTAAGAATTTGCATTTTAGAAATGCCCACCACTAGTATTTCAATAGAAGCTCTCTTAGTTTCAAGATTTGTAGAGAGAGAGAGGATTGTGACTTTAGTTGTTTAAACAGGCAACTTCCAATAATGCTGAGTTTTTCTCAGAAATTTTCCATTTCAATCAGTTTCAAAGACTAATAGCTGTGGAAAGAAGAATTCTTATCCCTCACCTCCTCCCTGCCTCTCCCCATCTAGTTAGCCAATCAATTAGGAATATTTAAGATTGAGGAGAATAGATCTGAATTTTCAATATAAGAAAGAAGTACTCCAAAAGAGAATAATTTTAAGGCACAAAGACGATCATTTTAGCTGTATTATAAATACAAAATACATAAGGAAAAAGTGCTAGTACCTGAAAGTCCAGTCATAATAGAGTGAATTATGGTACAGTAATGATGATCACAAAAGTATATCAATACAATAAAATATTTATTTTGCTCTCAATCACTTAAAACTTTGTACTGGCCAGCAAGCACAGAAGTCATCACTTAGAGTTTAGAAGTCATCACTCCGGGCGCGGTGGCTCACGCCTGTAATCCTAGCACTCTGGGAGGCCAAGGCGGGCGGATTGCTCGAGGTCAGGAGTTCGAAACCAGCCTGAGCAAGAGCGAGACCCCGTCTCTACTATATAAAAATAGAAAGAAATTAATTGGCCAACTAATATATATAGAAAAAATGAGCTGGGCATGGTGGCACATGCCTGTAGTCCCAGCTACTCGGGAGGCTGAGGTAGCAGGATCGTTTGAGCCCAGGAGTTTGAGGTTGCTGTGAGCTAGGCTGACGCCACGGCACTCACTCTAGCCTGGGCAACAAAGCGAGACTCTGTCTCAAAAAAAAAAAAAAAAAAGAAGTCATCACTCTGTCCTAACAAGTAAAAAATAAAAAAACTGAAAAAATAATAGTTCTTCTTAGATTCATCAGAGAAGTATGGGCACAAGGCAAAATGCTGCCCCCAGAATTTAAGACACAGGCAGGTGCATGTAGAGAATCATGACTTATGGGAGAGAAACCTGGGAACCAGTTCTGGGGTAGGAAAACCTGACCTGTAATTGAAGAATTGCTGAATTGCCAGAGGCTCAGTGTGGGCAAGTCTGAGTAATAAAAACTTCAGGGGGGCTGCCTATAGTTTTTTGAGTTTTACCTCTAGAAACTCAACCAGGTTCACACAGTGAATATGGGAGAAAAATCCTCTTGTGCTTCTAGCAGAGGGAGGGGGATAGGAACCATTTTGAAATATACCAGAGTATTCTGTTCTTCTTAATAAGGCCTGTCCTTAAAAGAAACTATTTTATGACAGCCTAAACTATTGGGGTTTTGTCTAAGCCTAATTGACCTAGAGGAAGAAAACAAAAACAAAAAACAACAAACGTAAGCCTGCTCGAGCCTTCATCTGAGAGAAGGGATTTCCCACCTCTAACCCACTGTAGCCATTCGGTCCCACCTAAACAGGAGTGGGTGGAAACTGAGAAACACTTCTGATATTCACAAAAAGACTAAGACCTAATCCTAGGACTATAGAAAGGGTCCCTCCCCCCTCATTTTAACACCCCATTACTAAATGCCTCTTTATATCAGTTCCTTTTACCCAATATCCAGCTATTTTTAAAAAATTACAAGACATACTAAAAGGCAAAAAACATACTTTGAAGAGACAGAGCAAGCATCAGCATCAGAATCAGATATGGCAGGTATGTTGGAATTATCAGACTGGGAATTTAAACAACTATGATTAATATGCTAATGGCTCTAATGGATAGAATAGACAGCATGCAAAGACTGACTGGAAGTGTAAGCAGAGAGAAGAAAATTCTAAGGAAGAATCAAAAAGAAATGCTAGTTACAAAAAATACTGTAAGAGAAATGAAGAATGCCTTTCTAGGTCTCATTAGTAGACTGGACATGGCTGAGAAAAGACTCAATGAGGTTGAGGATATGTCAATAGAAACTTTCAAAATGGAAAAGCAAAGAGAAGAAAAACTGAAAAAGCTAGAATAAATATCAAAGAACTGTGGAACTACAAAAGGTTTAATGTACATGTATTGAGAAAATCACAAGGAGAAGAAAGAGAAAAAGGAGCAGAAGAAATATTTGAGGCAATAACTTCTGAGAATTTCCCCAAATTAATGTCAGAAGCCAAACCACAGATCCAGGAAGCTCAGAATACACCAAATAGTATAAATGCCACAAAATTACACTTAGGCCTATCATATTCAAACTGTAGGAAATTAAAGAAAAATCTTAATGAAAAAACACATTATAAAGGTAAGAATTACATTCAACTTCTCTTTGGAAACCATGCAAGCAAGAAGAAAGTAGAGTGGAATATTTTTTAAGTATCGAGAGAAAGAGAAAATAAAAATCTTAAGCTAGAATTCTATACCCTGTGAAATTACTCTTCAAAAGTGAAAGAGAAATAGATTTTTCTCAGACAAACAAAAATTGAGGGGATTTTTTGCCAATAGACATGCTAGGAAGAAATGTTAAAGAAATTCTTCAGAGAGAAGGAAAATTATATGGGCCATAAACTCTGATCTGTATAAAGAAAGGAAGAACATTGGAGAAGAAATAAGCAAAGGTAAAAGAAAAACTTATTTTTCTTATTCTTAATTGATCTAACAGATAACAGTTTGTTCAAAATAATAATGGCAAAAATGTACTTGATTATGTGTGCTTATACACATATATATATTTCTGTATGCTTCTGTATTAGTGAAATGAATAATAACAATGGTATAAGAAATAAGAGGGAGGAATTAAGATTATTTTGTTATTTTAGGTACCTGCACTACCCATGTAGTGGTACAGTGTTATTTTACAGTAAACTTGTATCAATTGTAAATGTATATTGCAAACTCTAGGACAACTACTTTAAAAAAGTAAAAAAAAAAAATAGTATAACTGTAACTGATATTCTAAGAAAGGAGAAAAAAATTGAATTATATAAAATAATTAAAACCACAAAAAGCAGAAAGTTGGTGGAAGACAAAAACAAGAACAAAGGCATTGAATAGAGAACAAATATAGTAAATAAAAGTTCAATTATATCATTAATCATTTTAAACACCAATCATCTAATACACCAATTAAAAGACAGAGATTGTCAGAGTGGATAAAAAAATATGACCCAACTATATGCTGTCTACAAGAAACCCACTTTAAATATAAGGACACATCTACATTAAATGTAAAGGGGTGGAGGGATATATGCCATGCTAACAATAACCAAAAGAAAGTGAGAATACCTATATTAATTTCTGAATAAGCAGACTTCAGAGCAAGAAAATGTATCAGCTCAAAAGAAGGGCACTACATACTGATAAAAGTGTCAGTTCTCCAAGAAGATATAACAATCCCTAACGTAAATGCACCTCACAACAGAGCATCAAAATGTGTGAAGCAAAAACTGACAGAAATACAAGAAGAGATAAAGGAATTCACTGTTTATAGTTGGAAACTTCAACACCCTTTGATCAGAAATGGACAAATTCACCAGGCAACAAATGAGTAAGGATATTGCTGAATACAATAGCACATCAATCAACTGGATATAATTGACATCTATTGACTACTTTATCCAAAAATGGCAGAATATACATTCTTTTCAAGCTCACATTAACATTCACCAAGATAGACAACAGTCTGTATCATAAAACATAGCGTAACAGGCCAGGCGTGGTGGTTCATGCCTGTAATCTTAGCACTCTGGGAGGCCGAGGAGGGAGGATCCCTCAAGGTCAGGAGTTCGAGACCAGCCTGAGCAAGAGTGAGACCCCATCTCTACTAAAAATAGAAATAAATTAATTGGCCAACTAAAAATATATTTAAAAAAACTAGCCGGGCATGGCGGTGCATGCCTGTAGTCCCAGCTACTCGGGAGGCTGAGGCAGAAGGATTGCTTGAGCCCAGGAGTTTGAGGTTGCTGTGAGCTAGGCTGATGCTGTGGTACTCTAGCCCAGGCAACAGAATGAGACTGTCAAAAAACAAAACAAAACAAACAAACAAAAAAACCCAGCATAACAGATTTAAAAGAATAGAAATCATACAATGTATTCTTTCAACAACAACAAAAAGATAACTGGAAAATCTCCAAATACCTGCAGACCAAACAACATATTTCTAAATAAAACATGGGCCCAAGAAGAAATCTCAAGAGAAATTTTAAAAATATTTTGAGTTAAATGCCACTGAAAACATAACTTATCAAAATTTGTGGATAGAGTAAAGGCAGTGCTTAGAGGGAAATTTGTAGCATTGAATGTACATATTATAAAAGAATAAAGATTTAAAATCAATAATCAAGCTTCCACCTTAGGAAGCTAGAAGAGCAAGTTAAATTCAAAGAAAGCAGAAGAAAATTAATAAAAATTAGAGCTAAAAATAATGAAATTGAAAACAGGAAATCAATAGAGTAAGTCAACAAAATCAAAAGCCAGTTCTTTGAAAAGATCAGTAACATCAATAAGCTTCTACACAGGCTAACCAAGAAAAAGAAAGAAGACACAAATTACTAAAATCAAAAATTAAAAAGGGGACATCATTTTAGACTCCAAGGACATTAAAAGACCCCCCAAAAATAGATATTATGAACAACACTATGCCCATAAATTTGATAACCTAGATGAACTGGACCAATTCCTTTAAACACATACTATGCCAAAGCTCATACAAGAAGAAATAGACCATCTGAATAAACCTATATCTGTTAAAGAAATTGAAGCAATAATTAATAAACTTCCAAAACAGAAAACACCAAGCCCAGATAGGTTCACTGGTAAGTTTTACCCAACATTTAAGGAAGGAAATTATACCAGTTCTCTACAATCTCTTCCAGAAGATAACAGCAGAGGAAGTATTCCTAACTCATTCTATGAGGCCAGCATTAGCCTATTACCAAAACCAGACAAAGGTATTAGAAGAAGAGAAAACTACTCAAATTTTGTTGAGTAGTTAGCTACTCAACAAAATGTTAGCAAATTGACTTCGACAATATATAGGAATAATTATACACCATGACCAAGTGGTATTTATACCAGGTATGCAAAGTTTATTCAGCATTCAAAAATCAATTAATGTTATCCATGATATCATCAGATTAAAGATGAAATATCACTAAACCTATCAATAGATTCAGAAAAAGCATTTGACAAAATCTAACACCCATTCACAATAAAAAAAAAAACTATCAACAAAGTAGGAACAGAGCAAAACTTTCCTTAACTTAGTAAAAAACATCTGCAAAAAACCTACAACTAACCTGATACTTAGTTGTGAGAAATTAGAAGCTTTTTGATAAGATCAGTAACAAATCAAGGATGTCCTCTCTCATCACTCCTTTCAACATCATACTGGGAATCCTAGCTAATGCAATAAGACAAGAAAAGGAAATAAAAAGTATATTGATTGAGAAAGAAGAAATTAAACTGTCTTTGCAGATGATATAATTGGCTACATATAAAATATAAAATATTCAACCACCATGACAAAAAACAACTCCTGAAACTAATAAATGATTATAGTAAGATTGTAAGATACAACATTAATATACAAAAGTCAATCACTTTCCCAAATACCAGCAATGAAGAAGTGGACTTTGAAATTAAAAACAGAATACCATTCTTATTAGCACCTCCAAAATGAAATACTTAGGTATAAATCTAACAAAATATGTACATGATATATATGAGGAAACCTCTGGAAGATATCATAGGAGAAAATATAGATGAGCTTGGGTATGGCAATGACTGTTCAGATACAACACCAAAAGCATGATCCATGAAAGAAATATTTGATAAGCTGGATTTTATTAAAAGTAAACACTTCTCTGCAAAAGTCACTGTCAAGAGAGTGAGAAGACAAGCCACAGACTGGCAGAAAATATTTGCGAAAGACATATCTGATAAAAGACAGCAGTTATTCAAAATATACAAAGAACTGCTAAAACTGAACAATAAGAAAACAAACAACCTAATTTAAAAAAAAACGGGGAAAAGACCATAACAGACACCACATTAAAAAAGATATACAGAGGCCAAATAAGCATATGAAAAGATGCTCCGCACTGTATGCTTTCAGAAAAATGCATATTAAAACAACAATGAGATACCGCTACACACCTATTAGAACAGCAAAATTCAAAGCAGTGGCAGTGTCAAATGCTGGTGATGATGGGGAGCAAAAGGTACTCTCATTCCTTGCTGGTGGGGATGTGAAATGGAATAGCCACTTTGGAAGACAGTTTGACAGTTTCTTACAAAAGTAAACACACTCACCAGGTGATCCAACATTCACGTTGGTTGGTAATTCCCCAAGTGAATTAAAAACCTATGTCCACACAAACCTGCACAAGGATGTTTATAGCAGCTTTATGCATAATTGCCAAAAGTTGGGAGCAATCAGGGTATCCTTCAGTAGGTGAATGGGCAAGTAAACTGGGGTACGTCCAGACAATAAAACATTATTCAGCACTAAAAAGAAACGAACTATCAAGCCTTGAAAAGACAGTGACAGAAGCCAATCTGAAAGGCTCCATATACTGTAAGAATCCAACTAGAAGCCATTCTGGAAAAGGCAAAACTATGGAGAGAGTAAGAGGATCAGTGGTCCCCAGGGTTTAGGAGGGAGGGACAGATGAGGGGCTGGGGAATCTGTAGCCTGCTGATTTCAAGATTGTTTTTTTTTAAGCACCAAAGGAAGCAAGAAAACCTTCATCTTTCTCTACTGCACCCTTTTTCATGAAAGGATTTGTTCTGTAAAATTTGGGTTCAGTCAAAAGGCCACACTCAAGGGTTCAGAAGGACACATGTGGCCCCCCAGGCCACAAGTTCCCCACCCCTAGGTGGCAAGCGTGAGGCCAGGGGATAAACGGGAAATCGGTGTGCCTTCCTCTCAATTTTGCTGCGAACCTAAAACCGCTGTAGAAAATAAAGTCTACTTTTAAAAAAAAAACTTGACAATGTAAGGCAATAAAAAACAAGAACACATAGCAAGAGAGAATTAATGCTATAAATAAACAGGGACAAAAAGCTCAAGTAAGATATACCTAGGGATTTGGAGTTGTACATTTGTAGAACGTTCACACTGTCATTAGCAATTGTTTATCTGTTCAAAGCAAATGCACAAATAAGTACATGATAATGAAAATTCAAAAGTAAAACATCTAAAATGAAAATACTGCTGAGCATGGTGGCACATGCCTGTAGTCCCAGCTACTTCAGAGGATCGCTTGAGGCCAGGATTTCAGGACCAACCTGGGCAATACACAACATCCCATCTCTGAAGAAAAAAAAAGGAAATGAAAATGTCATCTATGGGCTCTTAAGAAATGGAAAAAGAATTGTTTTTCATCCAATGGTTTTGGTTTTAGAAAGACTGTGCAATGAAGGGCTAGGATTTAAATTCAGCTTTATGATTTTTTCAAAAGGTCATTTAATATGTGCTGTTACAAAGAAGTTCTCCCTGAGTAATGAAGAAACATGTATGGTAGTAGAAGATGGAAAATGCTACTTGTCCCCTCAGCACATCCTTTCCAAAGCCCTGGTGCTTTGCACTTAGTAGAGACCCGGTAACTATTGAAGAGTAGCAAGTGGTACTCTTAGATTCCTGAGATTTTTTCAGTAAGGAGTCTTGCTATTGCAGTAATAAATGAAGTTGTGAACCAATTGTCATAGTACCCGAAAGATATTTACACTGCAAATATATGAAAATAACCACTTGAAGCTTTTTTTTTTTTTTTTTGAGACAGGATCTTGCTGTGCTGCCCAGGCTGCTAGAGTGTAGCCACATGATCATAGCTCACTGTAACCTCAAACTCCTGGCCTCAAGTGATCCCCACACCGGTGCCTCCTGAGTAGCTAGGACAATAGGCCTAACAGGCATGCACCACTGTCCTTGAAGCTTTTGGAAAAAAAATAATTTTTAAAAAATTTATGTCAAAGTATTATGGGGGTACAAATGTTTTTGGTTACGTGGCTCACTTTTGTAATGCTCAAGTCAGGGTGAAAAGCGTGTCCATCACCCAGATAGTGTTCATTGTACCTGTTAGGTAGGTTTTCACTCATCCCCTCCTCCTCCCTCCCCGCTGCTTGATTTCCTTTGAGACCAGCAGAGAGTGTCAAAATGACAAAGGTTCAAGATCGGAGCAACTTCATGTGTGATTATATAAGATTTTTAAAATGATTTAATCCCTTTAAAAGGTAGTTGACTGCTCAAACAAAAATGATAATTCACTCAGAGAATCGCTGCATCATTTCTTTAGGTGGAAGGTGCATGAGAGCCCATTTTGCAGATGAGGAAATGGGAAGCACTAAAAGACACAATGCCTTTGCTCAGTGAGTGGCTACAATCCAAGGTGTCAAGATGACGTCTACCCCTGAACACCAGACCCTTCCCTGGAATAAAGAAAACGACTTTGTTGTGGTTTCCCAAATGTAACTTAGCTTATGCTGCTCTGCTTTCTCACTGGGCAGGAAGCGTTTGACTGGTTGAGTGCATTAACACTCTGGGAGGCTGAGGCGGGCGGATTGCTCGAGGTCAGGAGTTTGAAACCAGCCTGAGCAAGAGCGAGACCCCATCTCTACTAGAAATAGAAAGAAATTAATTGCCCAAGTAATATGTATATAGAAAAAATTAGCCGGGCATGGTGGCGCATGCCTGTAGTCCCAGCTACTCGGGAGGCTGAGGCAGGAGGATTGCTTGAGCCCAGGAGTTTGAGGTTGCTGTGAGCCAGGCTGATGCCAGGGCACTCACTCTAGCCTGGGAAACAAAGCGAGACTCTGTGTCGAAAAAATAAAAATAAAAAAAAGAAAGAGTGCATTAGCAATGAGGTATGCACATACCTGAAATTATCAGTATCTTAAAACATCTTAAACTTCCTTTTTTTTTTTTTTTTTTTTGAGACAGCGTCTCACTTTGTTGCCCAGGCTAGAGTGAGTGCCGTGGCGTCAGCCTAGCTCACAGCAACCTCAATCTCCTGGCTCAAGTGATCCTCCTGCCTCAGCCTCCCAAGTAGCTGGAACTACAGGCATGCGCCACCATGCCCGGCTAATTTTTTGTATATATATTTTTTAGTTGGTCAATTAATTTCTTTCTATTTTTAGTAGAGACGGGGGTCTTGCTCAGGCTGGTTTTGAACTCCTGACCTCGAGCAATCCGCCCGCCTCGGCCTCCCAGAGAGCTAGGATTACAGGCGTGAGCCACTTAAACTTCCTTTTTAAATGACTCTCAATTCCACCCTGCAGTAAGAGAAATTTAATTTTGAAACACCTCTACTGAATGTCTCATTGCTGTTACAAACTTAGCCATGGGGGAGGGAAGTCATCTATGTGTCCAGAAGGGGGCGCCACTGACAACAGCGATGAGAGCTCCTGGCCCCAAAGGAAAGTTGCTGCCGACGCAGTTGAAGGCAGCAGGTAAGACAGAGTCAAGTGCTGGAGGAATTTTTAAAGCTACAATTTAAAAAATGTGACCAAGAATTTAAGTTTGCTATGAAAAGTATGCCATAGTTCTAAAAAAGGGATAAAGGGAGGGATTGATATGATCAAAATTATATTTGAAGAAGATGGAACTATTTGATGCAGTAAATTCATATAGACTATAACTTACTAGGTATAGACTATATAGAGGATATTTTCCTACATTTTCTTCTAGAATCTTTATGGTTTCATGCTTTATATTTAAGTGTTTAGTCCATCTTGAATTAATTTTTGTATATGGCAAGAGATAGGAGTCCTGTTTCATTTTTCGGTATGTAGCTATCCAATTTTCCCAGCATCATTTACTGAATAGGGCCTCCTTTCCCCAGTGTATGCTTTTGTCTGCTTTGTCAAAGATCAGACATTGGCCTAGGCAGAGAATTTATGACCAAGACCCCAAAGGCAAATATAGCAACAACAAAAATAAATAAATGGAACTTAATTAAATTAAAAAGCTTTTGCACAGCAAAGGAACTAGTTAACAGAGTAAATAGACAACCTACAGAATAAGAGAAAATATTTGTAAACTGTACATCCGACAAAAGACTAATATCCAGAATCTATAAATAATTCAAACAAATTAGAAAGAAAAAAAAACCAAATAGCCTCATCAAAAAGTGAGCAAAAGACATGAACAGATTTTTTTCAAAAGAAGATAGACAAATGGCCAACAAATATATGAAAAAATGTTCTTCAATGTCACTAATCATCAGGGAAATGCAAATTAAAACCGTGCTGAGACACTGCCTGTCCCTGACAGAATCGTCATTATCAAAAAGTCAAAAAACAATAGATACTGACATGGATGCAGAGAAAAGGAATGCTTATACACTGCTGGTAGGAGTGCAAATTAGTACAACCTCTATGGAAAACAGTATGCAGATTTCTCAAAGAAATAAAAGTAGACCTATCTCTGATCCAGCAATCCCACTGCTGGGTAGCTACTCAAAGGAAAGGAAGTCATGTTATCAAAATGACACCTGCATATGAGTGTTTATTGCAGCACAATTCGCAGTTGTGAAGACATGGAATTAGCGTAAGTGCCCATCACTTCATGAGTGGATAAAGAAAATGATTTAAAAATGGATTTAATCCCTTTAAAAGGTAGTTGACTGTTCAAACAAAAATGATAATTCACTCAGAGAATCGCTGCATCATTTCTGGTAGCTAGAGAATGAGAGGGAAATGACATTAGGAAAGCAATCCATGTGTGTGTGTGTATACACACACCATGGAGTACTACTCAGCCAGAAAAAAGGAATGAAATAACGTCTTTTGCTTCCTGATCAATGTAGGTTGAAAAAAGAAAAATAAAAAAAATAATAATGTCTTTTGCAGTAACTTGGATGGAACTGGAAACCATTATCCTAAGTGAAGTATCTCAGGAATGGAAAAACAAATATGTGTTCTCACTAATAAGTGGAAGCTAAATAATGGGTGCACGTAGGCACAAAGAGATGTAAAGGTCATTGGAAACCAAGAAGGGAGTAGGGGGAGGGAAAGAGGGATAAAACCTTACCTGTCAGTTACAATGAACACTACATAGTGATGAGCACATCAAAAGTTCTGACTTCAGCATTGTACAGTGTATCCATGTAACAAAAAAATTTATACTCCCTTAATATATATATATATTTTGAGACAGAGTTTCACTTTGTTTCCCTGGCTAGAGTGCTGTGGCATCAGCCTAGCTCACAGCAACCTCAAACTCCTGGGCTCAAGTGATCCTCTTGCCTCAGCCTCCCAAGTAGCCGGGACTATAAGCACATGCCACCATTCCCAGCTAATTTTTTCTATATATTTTTAGTTGGCCAATTAATTTCTTTCTCTTTTTAGTAGTGACAGGGTCTCGCTCTTACTCGGGCTGGTTTTGAACTCCTGACCTTGAGTGATCCACCCGCCTCGGACTCCCAGAGTGCTAGGATTACAAGCGTGAGCCACCATGCCCGGCCTCTTCCTTAATATTTTTAAATAAGAAAAAGACTATATAGAGGATACAGGAAGGAAAACATTTCATCATCTGATCAGAAAGGGGTTGAAGCTTGGATTAAGGTAATGTAGAAAGAGGAACAATGTGGGAAATACATGTGGAAAAATCCCTAGAATTTAGCAACAATAATAACAATAATAGTTACTATTTATCAACCCAGATCTTGTGCTAAGTCGACTTATTAATAAACTGCCTGTGATGGGCAAAGGAGAGAAGCAGCACTGGAGCCAGGGGATAACTAGTAAGTTCATTCAGGATCTAGTATTCAAAATTTGCTGGGAGCCAGGCATGAGGCTCAGCCCTGGAGCTGAAAATGTGCCTGGCCCTTAGGGCTTCAGAGACCATGGGGGAGGACAAAGTATGTCCACAGTGCAGTGGGACAGACTCTATAGTGGAGGGAGAAAGCCGTCTGTATTTGGGTGAAGATTTTAGTGGTTGTCTTAGTCCATTTGTGCTGCTATAACAAAATACTACAGACTGGGTAATTTATAAAGAAGAGAAATTTAGGCCGGGCGCGGTGGCTCACGCCTGTAATCCTAGCACTTTGGGAGGCCGAGGCTGGCGGATTGCTCAAGGTCAGGAGTTCGAAACCAGCCTGAGCGAGACCCCGTCTCTACCAAAAATAGAAATAAATTAATTGACCAACTAAAAAATACATATACAAAAAATTAGCAGGGCATGGTGGTGCATGCCTGTAGTCCCAGCTACTCGGGAGGCTGAGGCAGGAGGATCGCTGAGCCCTGGAGATTGAGGTTGCTGTGAGCCAGGTTGATGCCACGGCACTCACTCTAGCCTGGGCAACAAAGTGAGACTCTGTCTCAAAAAAAAAAAAAAAAAAAAAGAAGAAGAAGAAGAAGAGAAATTTATTTCTTGTAGTTCTGGAGGCTGGCAAGTCCAAGATTAAAGCACCAGCAGGTTCGGCTATCCAACGAGGATCCAGTCTCTGCTTCCCAGATGGCACACTGTGTCCTCATGTGGCAGAAAGTGAAAGGCAAAAAGGAATCGAGCCCTTTTATCCATCAAGCCCTTTTATAATGGCGTTAATCTACTTATTACATTAATGAATATTCTATTCATTAGAATTATTCATCATAATGGCTCTGCCCTCATGACCTAAACACCTCCCCAAAGTTCCCAACTCCTAACACTGTTGCATTGGGGGTTACATTTGCAACACGTGAATTTTGGGGACATACCCAGACTGTAGCAGCAGTTAAATAAAACAGTGTGTGGCTAGTAGGGAACTAAGTAGCTAGAGAGTGAAGGTGAGATGACATTAGGAAATAAATTCTAGTAGGATAGAAAAGGTTCCAAAGAGGCAGTGGTGAATTTGAAGATCAAGTTTGCCTTTTTTACAACGGTGCTCAGAATCATCTATTTATTCATATAAAAATATAAATTCCTTGCATGTAATCAAAAGACAAAATTACAATAAACTTAGTTTAAAGATCTCAGTTGGTGTTATTGCAATTCTAGAATTGGCCAGCACTTCATTCCATAAAACAGAATAAGTGTCCCAATGAGTTGAGCAGAAGAGGTTGGTTTTATAAACAAAAAGGGCTGATAAAACAAAAAGCAGATTGGTCATTTCAATGTTACTTTGTAAGGTGGGGTCAGGGAGACAGAACAATAGAAAGATAACAATAGAAAGATAACTGATTGGTTAGCATCAGGTAACTTCAGGTTAAGAACTGTGGAATTATAATAAAATCCTAAGCCCCCAACTAACTGAATGGACCCCCTTGGCCAAGGAAACTAAGTTTTCCAGCCATGACAAGACAAGAGATTGGTCACACCTTAGTACACCCACCCCCTTCCTCACTAATCTGATATCAGATTTTTTCCTAAGAGTTAAACAGAAATCAGCCCTGGAAAAAGAAAGAATGGAAGGCTCACTTATTCACTGAATTCAACCAATGACCCTATAGGGTAGCCAGACTCCCTTCTCTTTTTGTGGTTTCAACATGACAGCTGACCAATTTCTCAATACATTCTTTCCTAATAAATGATCACTGACCACAGACTGGTTCTGGCTGGTTTTACAGAGGCTGTGCACAAAGTGCCTTTGTGTCCTGTTCCACCTTTTGACACATAGAGCCTAATTTTCCTGCATTTGAATGTTAAATCTCCACCCCGAAGTGAACATGAGATGTATGTAACATGTATGTTTGCTTACCACACATGTGCATGACCCTCCCCCATGAATATTCCTAGCTCTTCCTATAATCTTTTCAATATCTAGTCAACCTGCTTGGCATAAATTCCTGTTACACCCTTCCTTCCTCAAATTGCCTGCTTTCAGACTCAGCCAGAGGTTCCCCTTTTCAGCCTGCAGGTTGCAATCCACTGTAAGAAATAAAGCTCTTCTTTTCAAACTGATTGATCTCATGATTTTTAAGTTGACAGGATTAAAACAGAAGGAATGTCATTATCATGCCATTGAAGATTGAAACTGGCCTGTTTGGGAGATTGACTGTTTTCTCTCTCCTCTGATTTCTTGGAAGGTCAGATAACAACTTTTTGGTTTGATGGAACTTTAGCATGAGCGACTCCATTTTGAAATTTAGTCTGGACTGTTGGGACCTAAGTGCAGGAGCTTTGTCCAAAACAACGACCTCCTATAATTTTAATTAAACATTGTTAACATAAAATGTATATTTTATGAAAAACAACCACTTTTTCCAAAACAAAAAGAATAATAAGTGTAGCAAACATACATGCATATTAACTATATAGCACAAATATGTGATGTAGCATTTTTTTACATGCTTGCAAATCTCTTTGTGCACAGTTGAAGAGAAGACAGCTGGATTCTCATATTTGCCTCCGCATTTAAATCTGTTGTGATATGTCATTTTGTGGTATGTGAAAAAAAGCTTATGTAGATATTTGGTAGGAAAAGGGGTGATTATTTTAATAACTTTTTCAAACAGTTGTAAATATTGTTCTTGATAAGTGGTGGTTTCTTAAAGGTTAGTTACACTGTGAAATCTGAAACCAAATCAATAAACCTTTTGTGCTATGCTACATTAAAATCCATTAGTCTATGTTGCATTTTGAAGCAGTTTTAGCCAGGGATGATTTTATAACATTGTGCACCGGTCATTTAGAAAATATTGGATTGCTGACTTATACAAATCTTCCAAATATTGATACATTTCATTAATACAATATCAAAACCCTCACATTTGTTAATATCACTACCAATCTCATCAGAATAGTCTTTTTGAGGGTTGGGAAACTATCAGGCTCACAGAGGCAGATACAGGTTTTCCAAGATTCTAATTTTTGCTTGTAAGCTCCAATTTTATCATTAATTACAAATATTTTCAGTGGTTTTTCCCTCAAACAATAGGTTTACTTTATTCCTTTTTGAGAAAATGTCTGCTGAATACCCAAGCCTGAATAACTTTACTTTGTCTGCTAGTTGTTCTTTGAAGTTAATTTGGTATTTCATGAAAAAGCCTGCAAATTCAGCTCGCAACCAAATCGGGCAAGTGCTTTTTTTTCCTGGACATGCAACGGAAACACTTTATGTATACTTCCTATTTTGTCACACAGAATTTTGCAAAAATATGTATTCAAGGACTAAGATATAATAAAATCAAGCCAGATGAGGTGGTGTGCAACTGTAGTCCTAGCTACTTAGGAGACTGAGGTGGGAGGTTCACTTAAAGCCAGGAGTTCAAGGCTGCAGTATGGGATGCGTGCACCTGTGGAATAGCCACTACACTCCAGCCTGGGCAGCACAGTGAGACCCTGTATCAAAAGAAGAGGTAATAAAGTTAATCCTTTTTTAAATATAATACCACTTTGAGTAAAAGTCAGCCATTTTTATTGTTCCATCAAGAATATTCTTAAGCAAAACTGGCATTTTTTTTAAAGGGACAATAAAGTACATGGTAGGGGAAAACATGAATGCTTGTGTCATTTGAAGCTACCATCTTCATTCTTGCCAAGCCCACCATTTTACCCACCAGTTATACCCATCGCCATTTTTACACCATAGTACAAACGTCAACACTGTTAAAAAAGAGAAATAATATCTTTGTATACTATGAAAATAGTTTCAACCTCACAGACCCCCTGCAGAAAGGCCTGGGTACCCCTCAGGGGTCCACAGATCCCAGTTTGAGAATCGTTGCCCTCAGGGCTAGGCCAGAATGCCCAATAAACATAACTGCTCCAGGCAATGGTGTAAATGGCTATCATGTTCCTATCAGTGTACTTTCTCCAGGAGGCAGCTACTTTGATTGCTCACGGGGAACCTCTACTGTTTCCAAAAATATTCACCTCGCTCCCTCCCTGCACAATGTTCATCCAGAAGTCACAGGTCAGAGCTCTGAGTTGAAAAGATTAGGGAGAGGCTACTGCTGGTATCCTGACATGAGGTAGCTAAGCTCTCAAAAGCCACAAAACAACAGCTAAGTTTTTTTTTTTCTCCTTCCTCTCTTCTTTTTTGCTGGTCTGTCAAGTGACCTTCCCAAATTTTGGAGGATGTGAAAGCCAGGCTCAGAAGTCTGATGAGGTGCTGTAGGCACAGTGAGTCTTTTATCATCACAAAACAAACCCTGTTGTTTATAAGAGTTTGGCACAACAAAAGTCCATGGACAGGAGCCTTAGAACTTTTCACTGGATTTGGTGTGATGAAGGCAGGGACAATATGCTTATGAGGTCAAGAAGAAGATAAGTGAATGGGAGGTGTAAGAATAAGTGCAGAGAACACACTGGGTGCATTGCCAAAACATCTAAGAAGAGAGATTGGAAAAGGCTAACACAGTCTAACACATGAATACTTATTTTTGAAGCTAGTAATGTCTGAGCATGTCTTAATCTAGTATAAAACAGTGGCAGAAAGGAAAAGAAGTGATAGAATGAGTGAAAGTGCTTCAAAAAATATACAGGTTGATGACAACAATAGTAACAAAGCAATAATGGTGATATCAGCTACTTAGCAGTAATTATGGGCCATCTAATTCACTAAATTCAGATACACTAAATGTATTACTATATCATATTGTATTGTTTCTCACTTAGTCCTTACAATAAATCTATGAGATGTGTCATCCAAAAGACCACCAAGATGGCTAAATAGTAGAAAAGAGAGCTTTACTGGTGATAATCAATTTGCAAATTGGAAAGAGACAGTCTTTGGTGTGTGCCAAAGGTGCTTGCTTTGGTGTGCGCCAAAGGACAGGAGAGGTTGGTTTGTATGTCTCACAGGGTCTGTTTTGCACAACAGAGTCTTACATATTTAGCAGGGTTGGGGGAAAGCTCTGCATATTTATGAAAGGAGTCAAGCGCATGCACAGTGAGTAAACATATATGTAACATACGTCCCATATTCACTTTGTGGCAGGGTTTTAGCATTGAAATGCAGTAGAATTTGGCTCTTTATTTAAAAAATGAACTATAGGACACAAAGACAGTTTCTGTATAGTCCCTATAAGCTGGATGAAACTGGCTTGAGATCTGCAGTTGTTTATCAGGAAAGAATGTTTGTAAGGCCAGTCTTCTGTCCAATCAGAGTAGTAGTGGCCTGGGTTGTAAATCAGAGTTGGTAATGATATCACAATTTGCCTCATGGCTCCTATTGTCAGGGAGTTTAGCAAGAGTGTGTTTTTTTCTTATACCTGTAGGACTTTAGATGAGCCTGGAACCTTTTACTTATAGGTAACTTTTGTTTCCTTAACCTTAGGGTCCCCCCATCTTAGTTAATAAAGCGCCATCTATTTTGGTCTCTTGGATCACAGATATTATTATCATTTTATGAATGGGGAAACTGAGGCTCAGAGAGGTTAATTAATTTGTCCAAGGTCACACAACCAAAAAGAGAGGATGCTGGGATTTGAACCTATGTGTATCTAACCTCCTATTCTAGCCTTTTCCCTCATTATGATATTTTCTCTTAAAAACTCCTGGGTTTATCCTGGCACTTTATGTGTACGAGGCATTTGTGCAGAATCCAGGGTTTCTTTCCTGGGTAAGTGCTGCAATATCTATTTAGTATTTGAGGTCAGTACTTTATAGGAATAAATTGTGCTGTGTCTAGGCTTTTAAGTATCTAAATGATTGAGAGTTAGTCTTCAAAGGGGAAAATAACAGCCTTATAAAACAGTATTACAAAGGAAAAAACTTAGTGTCTTAGAATCTCTAAGCCACACAACCCAGAAAAAAGAAGAGAAAAAATATCTCCAGCTACAAGAGAACTAAGGAATTTTAAAGGAAAGAGCAGGACGTCACATTTTCCTGTGAACTCCCACACATTCATGAATACAAATCTGTCTTTTCTCTTGCAAAAAAAAAAAAATTTTTTTAAATAAAGGAAAGAGACTGTCATTTTGCTAAGCAACACCAAAAGCTGATTATCTGGTGCCTGCTTGAGGTAAAAGGCAGAATAAACAACTAAAATATTATCACGAAGTTAAGTAACTTTACCAAATAGGGTCCATTTTAAACATCAACTTTAGTCCAACGTATTAATCTCATTCTCTTTGCGTGAGCAAGTACCACACATACAGCAGGTGCTCAGTAGTCCTACAAGCTCAGAGCTAGAATGGCTTTTACCACCTCTCAGCATAGCTGTGTGCAGATACAGATAAAGGAGGCCAGGAGATGACGAGCTTGCCTTAAGGTCACACAGCTCTCCTCTGCAAAGGTGAAACAAATCCCAGGTCTGTGGGGAGACTGAGGAAGGGGTGTGTAAGAGGTAACTACCCTGGCCTCTGAAGTCAGACTGCCTCAGTTCAAGGCTGGACTCTAACATTTTGTAACCATGTTATAAGGCTGAGCATAATGGATTACTTCTGTTTCATAGGGTTACTGTGAAGAGTCCTGTGACAATTCAAAGGACAGACCAAGAGGCACACGGTGCGGTTACCCCAAATTGACTGCTCTTAATGCCATGATTACTGTTGAATAACATTTATGGGAGGCCGTTGGTTGGGACTGAGCTCCTGCGCTTGGTTGGACAGCCCAAACCAAAATGGACTCACTCATGCTGAAGTTCCACATGACCAAGCCGTGGTTGGTCATGTTGTTTAGTTGTTTACCTCACCTTCCAAGGAATCAGGAGAGGGAGAATAGCCAGATGCCCAAAAAGGCCAGTTTTAGCTGGCATAGTAAGGAAGCCCCCTCTGCTTTAACCTTTAAAAGGCGAGTAACTTTGAAAGGACCAGCCCACTTTTGTTCTGTTTCTGCTTTCCTTGGCCCTTTTCTATCTATAAACCAACCTCCTCTGCTCAGCTCATTGGAACACTCACCCTATTTTGTAAGAACCAGATGTTGCCCGATTCGCCAATGAAAGCCAGAGATAGCTCTTCAAACTGAATTTGTAACTTAGTCTTTCGACATTACTGACCACATTGTGCCTTTCTACCACTGCAGCCTGCAGCTCCTTCACGAATGTCTAAGGATAATTAGTCACGGGGCTGACGCAGGACAAATTTCTGGGCCCTGTTTGCAGACCCCAGCCCGAATCAGCAGAAAGCCATAGGCAAACAGCACTTGGGATTGCAATATTTTACCACAACTTAAATTTGAAATGGGTTCCTTCAGGGATTCTTCATTTTGATAAGGCGATGACTCAAGGGACGGACTGGAGAGAAGGTGGGCGCCTTCCGCAGGGGGTCACGTGCTACAGCTTCTCGGGGGCCGGACGAGGGGACCAGGTGACAGCTGGCAGGTAGGGCTTGGTCTTGGGGTTTGCACCTGCGGAACATGGAGGACGACAGATTTCCGAAAGCAGCCTGCGCTGACGCCAGGCTCCTACACGTCAGCCGGTGCAATTTCTAAGAGACTGCATTTTCGGAAAGTCAAGGCTGCGCAGGTTGAGGGCAGACACGCTGCACGTCGAGCCTGTGAAGGGGATGTGGGAGGGCGCACCTGCGGAGGCGCGCGGCGACCGCCAGCCGCGTAGCGAGAGGGCGCCTCCTCCCTCGCCCGCTGCTCCCTGTGTTTTGGAGCCCCGCGTGGTCGCGCCTCATTGGCCGCCGTGGAGCCCGAGGCCCCGCCCCGGGGAGGCGGGGCGGCCCCCGCAGTTGTAGTTCCCGGGGTGGCTCGGCCGCAGGCTCCGCCTTCCGGCCGCGGCGCCCAGGCGGCCGCCCGGGACCACAACTCCCACAAGGCCCCGCGCCCGGGGGCGTGGCGTTGGCTGGTGGGCGGGGCCGCAATGCAAATGCAGTCTTGGCGCCCAGCGTCTCTGCTGCGCACACCGGTTCTTGCTCTCCGTGGGTCAGTTCACTGCTGGTCCGGGAACGTTGCCCCAGGCGGGCGCTCCGTGAGCCCCGCGCGCCGAATCGGTGGCCGGGGAGGCGCAGGGCGGGGACTGGGTTGCACTGAAGCTGCTGGTGGTCCTGGGCTTCTGGGCGGCCTGTCTGAGGCCCGGGAAGTTGCAGTGCTGGCAGGGGACCCTCCAGGCAATCCCGGGGCCCTAACCAGCACCTGCCAGCTCCAAACCCGCGGAAGCCGCTGTAGCTCTGGGGAAACGCCCAGCCACTGAGGCGCTTTGGTTTTCCACAGCCAAATCAATGGCATGTCTGCACGTTTGAATCCGCCCTCCACAATTCTTGACCTGTCTAAAAATCCCTTAGGGTACCTCTTGGGAGAATTCCTTGGCTTGATATTCCAGCTCTATGGTTTGCTTTTCAGCAGTGCCCATTCTGCTGTTCAGCCCATCTTTGAAAGTTTCTTTTTATTTCAGTCGCTGTTTGTGTTTCCAAGATCTCTGGTTAATTCTTCTCATAACTGCCTGCTCTTGTTTTGTGGTGTCATATTCTTGCTTATTTCTATGAGTATTGTAATTATACTGATTTTAATGTCCTGATAACTTTGTTTTTTAAAGAGATGGGGTCTGGCTATGTTGTCCAGGCTGTACTGGAACTCATAGGCTCAAGTGATCCTCCCACCTCAGCCTCCTAAGTAGCTGGGAGTACAGGCAGGCACCACCCACTAGGCTAATTTTTTCTATTTTTAGTAGAGACGGAGTCTCCCTCTTGCTCAGGCTGGTCTCCAACTCCTGAGCTCCAGCCATCCTCCTACTTCGGCCTCCCAGAGTGCTAGGATTACAGGCGTGACCCATCACGCCTGGCCCCTGTGGTGGTTCTGAATATCTATCAGAGCCTTAAGTACTGCATAGAATCAAGAATTTGGAGTTAGAAAAGTGCTTCTCCCAAAGCCTGAGAAGTATGTTGCTGTAATGTAAATTAAAGAGTACCATCTTAGAACCTAGGAAATCTGGGGTCTCTTCTTTGTTTTACTGCTAACCAGATGTGAGACCTCGGCCAATTCCTGAACCACCTAAATTCTACCATCATGTGATGGTGGCATGTGTCCCAACCCCCACAGCGAGTTCGTTCGATCCAAAACTAGACCCAGGTCCTTTGGTTTCCAGTCTGTTAACTGGGCTGATCATCACAATATGTAAGGTGCAAAATAACCATTGCTTGAAAGATAGATACTTTTCATTTCCCCTTGAGAAGGGTGGAAAAGCTCTAAGAGAGGGCAGACAAGCAAGGGAAGCCCAGCAAACCCCTGGGACAGGTCGCCTGGGGCAGGGCATGCTGATAAGAGACTTGCAGGGAGAGAGCAGAAGGTGCCTCCACTGGTTCTGCCTCAGTTATGCAGCAGGAGGTCGGGGGTGGAGGTAGGGAGCAGTGTGGAGATGGAGCCGCAACAGGCAGAGAGCATGACTTTGTGCAGCTATCGGAATGGGAAATGCTTGGTTATTGTTCTTAATTTTGCAAGTACGTGCATATGTGTGTATGTGTGAGGGAGGGAGAAAGAGAGAGAGAATGCACTCAATTTTTAAATAAGGGAAATAAATATTATTTGCTTTCTTTCTGATAAGACTTTTTGTGATATTAATATATTCAATATTATTCTTTTTTCCAATTTTTTTAATTTCAGCATATTATGGGGGAACAAATGTTAAGGTTATGTATATTGCCCATGCCCCCGCCCCCCTCGAGTCAGGGCTTCAAGGGTGACCATCCCCCAGACGTTGCATATCTCACTCATTATGTTTGTATATACCCATCCCCTCCTCCCCCCTCCCACCCGCCCAACACCCAATAAATGTTATTCCTATATGTCCACTTAGGTGTTGATCTGTTAATACCAATTTGCTGGTGAGTACATGTGGTGCTGGTTTTTCCATTCTTGGGATACTTCACTTAGTAGAATGGGTTCTAGCTCTATCCAGGAAAATACAAGAGGCGCTATATCACCATTGTTTCTTATAGCTGAATAGTAGTACTCCGTGGTATACATATACCACATTTTATTAATCCACTCATGTATTGATGGGCACCTGGGTTGTTTCCACACCTTTGCGATTGTGAACTGTGCTGCTATAAACATTCGAGTGCAGGTGTCCCATTTGTAGAGTGTCATTCAATATGATTCTAAAGTGCCAATGCTGGACTCCCCCACATACGTCCAAAGATTTGGAGAGGGAGATCTGATGAGCTATCCTCTTAGGAGATGTAAACACCTAGCCATTGGCAAGATCACAAACCCTGCAGTACAATATGGCTGATGTACTGTCGGACCTGTTCAACTTGTCTCGCTGTCTCTAATAGAACGAGTCTCCATTGCATTAAATCCAATGGGCCTTGCTGCATCGCAGTGTGAGGAAGTTGAGTCCTTTGTGCAAGGTCCCCTGCTGGCCTCCACCTGTGGCCTTTTTGTGCCTATAGCAGTACAAATAGCACATAACAAATATTAGTTATGTGCTTACTAGAATCTGTTCCAGGCACTATGCTGTGACCTGGGTTTATACTGGTGAGAGAAAAATAGAAATAAAAAGAGATGTGGGCTCGGTTCCCATGAAACTGAAACCAGTCTATTCTGTTTTACTGTCCCGCTCCCATTCTGTCTTCTCCAGGCACCGTGCAGCCCCACCAAGTGCCTAAGCAGGGTTGAAAGTGTCCAATTCTGTAAAATGACTGCTGTGTCCTCACTGGGCTCCTAAGGTTGGCTTTACCTTGAATGGTGGAAGAAGAGACAGAGCATTTCTTTTCTTTTCTTTTTTTTTGATTTGCTGGCTACTTTGTTATCTGGTATTGATTTCTGGTTGCTGAAGGTTGATATAATTATCTGCAATGGGCAAGGTGTTATTTTTGAGAGAAGATGGAGGATTGTGGAAGAAGAAGTCCTTAGTGATCCCTCTCCCTCTTGCGGGACAAGCAGATTCCAAGAATATGGCTAGTTCCGGAAGGATGGTAGGCATGGCCTGTGGAATGGTTTGGAGTTATTAATAAAAACAGAGCCCGTTCTGTTAACTGACTTTTTGACACTCTGCAATTCTGTGAAGGGTCTCATGCTGAAGATGTCCTGTGGAACAAAGGGGAAGAATGATGGAACAATTTTTACCAGTCATTGAATTTATTATGCTTTCCATCCTGAGCTCAGCAGTCCTCAATCTCTAGCCCAGTCAATGTGTTGGTCATAAAAATGAGCTTTCTTCAAATGACAATTCTCATTTTCTAGCCTCTTCTAGAAATGCAAATCATTCTAACTTTGTCTCAAACTTATCTAATCTTGTCTAGCAAAGAAAACTTGAGAGTTTTATAGCTCTATAAATATTTAAGTAAAACAATGGACTCATACTAGTTACTTTTTATCATGTGCACTTGCCGAAGAAAGGTGAAAGTAAATAGCAGAAATCTTATCACCAAGTACAAATTGCAATTTAAGCCTAAGTCGAGATGTACTTCAGTACATAAATCATCAGCCTCTTCGGAAGCCTTACTCCCTGCAATTTCTCTGTTAAATCATCTAAATAAAAGTAGTTACCAAACTCCAGCTGGTTCATTAGTCACAATTCAGCCTACTCCTGGAAGTACAAATAAATTGTTTGTTACATTTTTATACAATTACCTTGACACTAATATAGAATTAGCTTAATGCATGAGCTGATTCCTAAATCAGGAACCCACAAAATTTTAATAGCAACAATATCCTTGATGGTATCATGGGAATGTAAGTGCCCAGAGCAATTTTCTTAATGTGCACGATTGCTTAACCATTACAGTGAAAGAATCAAGGCCATTGTCAAGCCTCTGTCAAGGAGAGTCATTAACTAGAGGCATTTCCTATTGCTTTTTGGAATGATAACTCCTGAGCTGACAGGTTCCATTGATTGGCGACACACATCTGGCAGCCTCGTGGACTTTTTGACAGCTAAACAGCCAACTTGTGTGTTAAGGCATTGTAATCCTTTTTCTTTATGCAATAATGCCAGTTTTGTCACCTTTCCTGTTGCTGCCCTTTAAGGAAAGTTCCTGTCTCAGAAGGTATGAACCAGCCCTTCAAGGGAATTAAGCCCACTAAGGTGTGGACTGCATGAGAGTGACATCCTTTGCTTGTTTCATTCACTGCTGTGTCACAGCACCCGGCAGGCTGTAGCCACTCAAAATCAAGTAGTTTTGGCCGGGCGTGGTGGCTCACGCCTGTGATCCTAGCACTCTGGGAGTCTGAGGCGGGCAGATTGCTCAAGATCAGGAGTTCCAAACCAGCCTGAGCAAGAGCAAGACCCCATCTCTATTATAAATAGAAAGAAATTAATTGGCCAACTAATATATAGAGAAAAGATTAGCCGGGCACGGTGGTGCATGCCTGTAGTCCCAGCTACTCGGGAGGCTGAGGCAGCAGGATTGCTTGAGCCCAGGAGTTTGAGGTTGCTGTGAGCTAGGCTGACGCCACAGCACTCACTCTAGCCTGGGCAACAGAGTGAGACTCTGGAAAGAAAGAAAGAAAGGAAAGAAAGGAAAGAAAGGAAAGAAAGAAAGAAAGAAAGAAAGAAAGAAAGAAAGAAAGAAAGAAAGAAAGAAAGAAAGAAAGAAAGAAAGAAAGAAAGAAAGAAAGAAAAGAAAGAAAGAGGGCCGGGCGCTGTGGCTCACGCCTGTAATCCTAGCACTTTGGGAGGCCGAGGCGGGCGGATTGCTCAAGGTCAGGAGTTGGAAACCAGCCTGAGCAAGACCCCGTCTCTACCAAAAATAGAAAGAAATTAATTGACCAACTAAAAATATATATACAAAAAAAAAATTAGCCGGGCATGGTGGCGCAGCCTGTAGTCCCAGCTACTCAGGAGGCTGAGGCAGGAGATTCGCTGAGCCCCGGAGATTGAGGTTGCTGTGAGCCAGGCTGACGCCACGGCACTCACTCTAGCCTGGGCAACAAAGTGAGACTCTGTCTCAAAAAAAAAAAAAAGAAAAAAAAAAAGAAAAAAGAAAAAGAAAGAAAGAAAGAAAGAAAGAAAGAAAGAAAGAAAGAAAGAAAGAAAGAAATCAAGTAGTTTTGAACCAATCCCTTTGTCCTTTGATAGTGAGGTAGTTAGTCCTTTGATAGTGAGGTAGTTAGCTTATGATCCTCAGGCGAGGGGTGAGATTTGTGTTGGGTTTGGAGAATCGGAGGAGCCAAACAGCACAACTGAGAGGCTAAGCCTTGACAGGACACACTTTGATGGATTGGGGTAGATCCTGGCTTGGCACTCAAAACACATTCCCTAATATTAAGATAACTTAGTACACTTTGTACCCACTGCTGATTGCCTCTTTTGTCAAGAGCTCATGAAAGCAGAATTGTCATATGGAGAACTGGCACCTGAAAGGTGCAGTGTGAGAACGCAGCAGCTGAGAGGTTTTTCTTGGCTATGCATCATGATTAGAAGGTGGCAAAACAGGCTTTAGAAAGGCAGTTTACCCCTTCATGAACCAGTCTATCAGGAACTTTCTAAGAGGTGTTAAAAACTTATCTTCCACAGCCCACCAGGGACAAGCCTGCCGAAATCAGATTTATTAACTCAGTATACTGAAGGGGACATTCCATAGAACGCTCTTCAGCATGAGGGAGAACGGAAGCATCTTTTGCAAGGTGTGGCCTCCCATGGAAGGAGTCTGAGGCAGGTCTAAGGGAAGCAGAGGTCAGTTCTAGATCAATTGCTGTGCCTGAGGTGGGGTTTGTAGAAGCAGGACTTGGGTGCTGTCATAAGGACAGGGCGCCTTGTCAGTTGAGTGTCCCCAGTAATAGACAAGATTAGCAAAGCAGGCCTGGGGGTGACATTGGTGAAAAAACAGTAGTCACTTAAAGAGAGGGTCCTTATGGCATTCAAGCTGCAGTATGACCTTAGAGAAACAATGATTCCTGTGACTTTTGCAGCTGCCTTTCTCTGTGCCTGTCCTCCCAGCCTGAATCACAACAGGGCTGCCTTTTTTCTTTTTCAGTTCAAACTGATTTCCACCCTTTTAGTTCTGACAGATTGTTATTCTTTCAGAGTTAGTATGTTGTCCATCGGAATTTGGCATGTTTGTTTGCACAATTGTGGAAACTGTCAAAGGTCCAGGTTTACAGATCTCTGAACCCAGCCTCTGTTGGCATTCACAAGTTGGGGAGGGAACTCCAGTCTCATTCACATCCTGGGCTATTGCCAAAGGGTTCCCGTACATTGGCTTATTGTTTATTTTTAAAACTTTTTTTTTTTTTTCTGAGACAAGATCTTGTTCTGTTGCCCTGGCTGGATTGCAATGGCATCACCATAGCTCATTGCAACCTCCAACTCCTGGGCTCAAGCAATCCTCCCTGCCTCAGCCTCCCCAGTAGCTGGCACGCATCAAGTCACCCAGCTAATTTTTCTACTTTTGGTAGAGACAGGGACTTGCTCTTGCTCAGGCTGGTCTCGAACTCCTGGCCTCAAGTGATCCTCCCAGGTGGGCCTCCCAGAGTGCTGGATTATAGGCGTGAGCCACCGTGCCTGGCTATATTCATACTTCTTGAGTAGACCTTTTCAGCACTTTTCAGGAAGATAGCCAAGGGCACACAGAATTCTCCAGAGCAAAAATTTAGTCTTATGGAAAAATGTGATATGAAGATGGTGTATAAAACTTGAACTAACAGAATTGGAATATTATATTCCTATTTTATATTACTGAACTTCGGATGAATTAATGCTTTCCTTTATAATACCCCCAGGATTGTGGTGAGCTTATTTCAAGGATAGCCTGTGACAGGAACAGACCTCAACATGATTTTAAAACATAATATTTTCCTTTTTCAAAAGTCCCATTTTCCTCTTTTCTTCCAACAAGAGGAAATTTTATAAAGATAGACAAAATACATGAGGCAATGGCTTCCAGGCAAAAGCAACATAGATTGAAGTCCCCGAGAGAGAGAAACTCAGGCGATGACCCCTACCATTAATTGTCCTGCATTCTGTCTAGGAACAATTTCCTGACTGCAGTGTAGCAACCTGGAACCCAAGTGTATCAAGGTGGTCCCATAGAGCTGAGGAGGAAGATGCTAGAGTTTGGGGCTATTATTGTGGCTGAATTCTGCAAGGAAAGACACCAGAGAGGAGGGAACTGCACAGACAGCAAAGGCAGAATTGCATGGAGAAGTTTCCTGAAAACCCGTGGCAGGCAGAAGTCTGAATAGGGTTTTCTGCAAGTCCTTGGCAGAGAGATGGGCTCTATATACTCATGGAAAGACAAATCAAGGATTATCAGAGAGTGGTTGCTATGGGGCTGATAATGGAATGGAGATCTTAGAGGTTAAGCATTGTTGGTAGATGAAACTCTGGCCCCATTAGTTAATGACTTTTTATGTTTACTCTTTAGAGACAGGGTCTTGAAATGTCACCCAGGCTGGAGTGCGTTGGCATGATCATTGCCCCCTGAGCCTGCACAGGAAGTACTGGACTCCTCATGGGGGCAGCCCCTGGAGGGTTGCCTTTGAAGAAGATCCTCCAATTTCAGTTCCTCCAAGGACCTGACTGACCCTTGGAGAAGAAGCAGCCCAAAGCAAAAGGGAGCAACCAGATGGAATTAATAAATATGCTTTAGCTTGGGCCAAGGGAAAAGGCATTGAACTTGAGGAGTTCCAGGCTAGTGCAGAAACCCAATTTTATCAGGTTCCCAATGACTTGCGTACAGGCTGACAGGAGGGAAGAACTCAGTGCCAACCACAGCCACTTCCACAAGGTCTCTGTCTGCACAACTTTGTCCCATGTTATTCTCTGTGCTGTTCATTTCACACTGTCATTAGTGGTGATAGTCCTCACTGTGATTGTCCCAGGATCTTGGCCAGTGGACTACAGTAGGAAAGTTGATAGGGGCTAAGGAAGGGTTAATAATATGCTAATATGAAAATTCTGTTCCATTCTTCTCTGATTTCTTTTACTCTTACTAAGATTTGCATTATAGAAGATAACGTGTAAAGAAATAAGGCCGAATTAGGTCATGGATTTTACACATATGTGTGTGTGTGTGTGTGTGTGTGTGTGTATGTTTTAGAGACAGGGTCTCACAATGTTACCCAAGCTGGACTTAAACTTATGGGCTCAAGCAATCCTCCTGGCTCAGTCCCTGAGTAATTAGAACTATGGACTTACCCATTTTTTTAATATTAGAGTCTGCTAAACATGTCTAGCACATTGAACTCTGGCCTAGCACAGTATGTTGGTTATTTTAAAAAGATCTTTCTCAGCTGGGCGAGATGGCTCATGCCTTTAATTCTAACATTCTGGGAGGCCAAAGTGGGAGGATCCTTTGAGGCCAGGAGTTCGAGACCAGCCTGAGCAAGAGGGAGACCCTGTCTATAATAAAAATAGAACAAATTAGCTGGGAATGGTGGCATGAGTCTGTAGTCCGAACCCTGTAGTCCCAGCTACTCAGGAGGCTGAAGTAGGAGGATTGCTTGAGCCCAGGAGTTTGAAGTTGCAGTGAGCTATGATGATGCCACTGCTTTCTGACTGGGGCAATAGAACAAGACTGTCTCTAAAAAAAAAAAAAAAAAAAATCTTTCTCCACCCAGTATTTCTCTTTATGTAAACTCAAAGTTTTTAATGATTTGGAATTATTTCATATTTTTCTATATTGCATAGTAAAGATAAGAAAGTTTTGGCCAGGCACAGTGGCTCACACTTGTAATCCTAGCACTCTGGGAGGCCGAGGCAGGAGGATTGCTCTAGGTCAGGAGTTCGAAATCAGCCTGAGCAAGAGCAAGACCCCATCTCTACTATAAATAGAAAGAAATTAATTGGCCAACTATATATATATATATATATATATATATATATATATTTAGCCAGGCATGGTGGTGCGTGCCTGTAGTCCTAGCTACTCGGGAGGCTGAGGCAGGAGGATTGCTTGAGCCCAGGAGTTTGAGGTTGCTGTGAGCCAGGCTGACGCCACAGCACTCTAGCCCAGGTAACAAAAGTGAGACTCTGTCTCAAAAAAAAAAAAAAAAAAAAAAGGAAAGTTTTATACTCAAGAGATATTTCAGGGAGGAAAGGAGCTTTTTCATTTTGGCAATTTTTTATTCCTATTACTTTTCAAAAGAAAGAGGTGTCCTCAGAGAAGACCAGAAGATGTTATGTCAAGCAAAAAAAAACCACTCAAAGAAGTCACAGATATAAATCCAAGAAACAAATCACTAGTTTCCCCAGTAGAATAGTCCAGTCTTTGAAAGCAACAATATCCATCTAGTTGATTAATACAAATTCATCTTGCTATTAAAATGCAAATTATGTTGTTACATTTCATTCTAACACCTTCAGGTTGAAACAGAACTATTCACCAGCTGTTTCCTTATTCATTAAAATGACAAGTCAACCAAAACACAGTCATGGTAGAATGGCAATGCATTTGCTAGCATCATGGAAATGCAGATATTCAGTGCAATTTAACTCACACGCTCTCTTAAGCATGGTACTATAGTAATCTAACAAGCAGCTCTGAAACCGTTTTTTATTAAAAAAAAACATCGTTAGCCATTTAAAATAGTGTTTCAGAAAAAACCTCGAGCTGATCCCATACATTGGTACCCTTGTGTAGGATAAACATTAAGACATTTTGACTCTTATGACCATTTTGGAAGAAACTATAATGTCCTTTGTTAATGAAAGATCACTTCCATCTTGCTGCCTTTTCCAGAAATGTCATATTTGAGTTACCTAAAAAAATAGTCAGGATATTGTAGAAACATAATTCACATTTTACTTACAAGTAAATCTGTTAAAATAATAAAATGCATTTTTTTTCTGAAACAGGTGTGAGGAAGACTGTAAAGACAAGGTGTCTTAGTGCTATCTGTTAATAGGCAGTGAATTTATGCTACACACATACTGGTGAAGTTATAGAACAAGGTTATAAGGTCATAGATGATGAATTAATCATCACGGTAATGAAGTACAGTCATCCCTCAGTATTGTGGGGGATTGGTTCCAGGTCCCCCACAGATACCAAAATCCAAGTATGTTCAAGTCCCTTATTTAAAAAATGGCATAGTATTTGCATATAACCTATGGTCATTTTCCTATATAGTTTAAATCACCTTCAGATTGCCTACAATACCTAACACAATGTAAATGCTATGTAAATATTTGTTATTCTGTACCGTTTAGGGAATAATGGCAATAGAAAAAAATCTGTACATGTTCGGTACGGACACAGCCATCCATTTTTTTCCCCAAATATTTTCAATCTGAGGGTGGGTGAATCTGAAGATTTAGAATCCTTGATACAGAGGGCCAATTATATACATTAAAGCTTAAGTAAGTTAAATTTTTCCATAAATGAATTTTAAAATTTCCCTATAATGAACACATAATAAGTACAGTATCCTACAATATACTTGTAAACTTAGACTCAAAAGTGAAGGGTTAAATTCCCCAGGAGCAGGCAAATAATTTTTTGCTCTTAAAAATAGATTATTATAAGAGATTGTTTTATCCTTCATTAAAAAAGTAGCCAGAAACTCAACTTCATGATGCTAAGAATCAGAATATGTTCAGACCTTTACCCCACTTGGCTAATGCTTGTTTCTTTTTGTTTTGTTATGGTTACTGATATGTAAATATTTTCCAGCCTTCTCTCTTTTCTCTGTCCAAGGATAACAACAAGTTCAGTGTTGCCTTCTCAAAAGTGCTTGCATTATTGATCCTCTTACCCTCTCAAGGAAATACTATCCTGATTGTTTCCCCCTATGGCTTCAAATTTTATAAGAGCTAAGTCAAAGTCTAGGGTTTATAGCCATCTCTTTATACAAAGGGCACCAATTCTAGGATGGTCATCTGAGATAGCCTTTGGGCTCAAATGGAAAATTTAAACAATATCAATGATTCAGTCAACAAATGTTTATTGGCAACTGCGTATAAAAGCTGTGATGAATAGGATATTAATAGCTACTAAATAGCTATAACATGAGAAAAGACTTCTCTCTTTAAGGATGTTCAGTCTGGGTAGGCTCTGACACAAACACACACATAAAAGACAATTCATAATACAGAGCAGCTAATGGTGAGTAGTAAAGGAATGTGATGATGCCATTGGAGAGAGATTGCTTTGTCAAAGGAGAGAGATTGCTTTGGCCTGTGGTATTGAGGTTGGCTACACCTCGGGGTAAAGATAAGAAACTCCTTGGCATGGTATAAACAGCAGTGGTTCTCAAGCAGTTGGGCAATGTCTACTGACAGTGACTGTCACAACTAGGAAGGTGCTACAGTCTGCAAGTGGGTATAGGCCAGAGATGATGCTAAACATCCTACGATGCCCCCAAATGATGATAATGCCAAGGCTGAGAAACTCTGATGTAGAGGAAGGAATGCCAATACTTGGAACAATAGAAATACTGGCTCTGAGCCATATGTATGTCACGGTCATTCATGCCCCTTCATTATGTCCCCAACAAGGCCAAGAAGATTATTTATGTCTCATCGTAGAGGAAGTTTTTTTTTTTTTTTTTTTTTTTCCCAAACCAACAGCTCTTTTATTGCACCATCAAAATTACAAATACATCTTAGTAATCATGTGGTGTCTTCATGTGGCTGGACAACTCACCTCTTAGATCTTATTCATCAGCCTGCTGAACTGTTCCTTTTTCAGAGACATAGATACCATCCAAAAATTTTCTGATATCCTTGTTTTTAACTGTTGTGGCCTGCTGAATCAATGCAGCCGAATTTGAAACAAGCTCAATGTCATTTCCTTCGAGGATCAACTCATCTTTCTGTGCTTGAGATACTGAACAAGCAACACCTGGCCTCATCCGAACCCTGCGGATGTATTTTTCACCTAAGAAATTCCGTATTTCAACAAGAGACCCATTCTCCTGGATAACAACATTGATGGGGAAGTGAGCATACACAGACCTCATCTTGTAACGGAAACCCAGTGTGACACCCTTGATCATATTCTGTACATGACTACAAATAGTGCAAACAGTAGCCAGTTCCTTTCTATTTCCCCACCATTTGTCAACCCGGAGCCTCTTCTTTTTCTTTCCAAGGAGACTAAGTTCTACATTGATGTGATTGAAGTCCCTCCGCAGGGTTCCTCTGGGACCCTTCACGATAACTGTACGTCCCTTAAGAGTGATGTCCACACTTTCTGGAATGTCGACAGTCTGATTGCTGAGAATGGTCTTCATTCTCGCGGGAGATACGGCAAAGAGACCGGAAGTTTTTAATTAAGGAGGTAAGACAACCTGACCTTAATCTCCTTTTTCCCTTGCCAACCCACTGTGCTAATGAAGACATCTTTCTTGGTGGTAAGGCTTCAAATTAGGTAAAAGCACAGTCATATGGACTTTCTATCAGCAGCTACCACTGCTGAATGGCTAATCTTCTTGATTTTCTGACCACCATAATTCATACTGAATCCCCAATCTGGCACCCTATCTCAAGGTGACTAGCCTGGTGGTATGCCAGCGACCTTGGACTCCTTTCTTCTTGGAAAGGGCAACAATTTTTCCTTTATCAGGACAGACCAATTCTGCATTTGGATTTGCCTTCTCTGCCTGCCTTGTCTCTGCCAGCATCATTATCTGTGGATTCTTTTTTCGCAACAGGAAATGATCAAGAATGAAGCCATGGCACGACAAGTCATTTAGGGCTGTGAAACACACTAGAACAGATTGGAATGAAGGATCAAAAGATTTTTGAAGATCCTAAATCTGGTACAAAATCATTTTGTGCCTGTTGAAACTTGGTTACTTATGGAAAGAGAAATATTATGAAATTGCAAGAGATCTGTTACATTGCTTACAAGGGCATTTGACTAGTAGCTGAAATGTCATGTAACAAGGAAATTTCTAACTTTCTTTTTGGTAATTTGGAAAGACAGAATTCTGCTTTAATCAGTGTGCTTTTAAAATACATTAGAAATGATTTGGTTGAAAATAGGAATAAGGATCTAATAGCCCTGATTAAATATTTAAGCAATGTTGCGGAGAAGACTGCAGACTGCCTTCCCTTTAGGTCACAAGACGGCTGCTAGTAGCTTATAGGACAAGACATTTCTTCGCTTACCAATATTCCACTCATAGAATGAAAGCCCTTTCCCATAAGTACCACTGGACCAACTTTGGTCACGTATCCCACCCCTGAACCAAGAATAGTTGTCAGGGGTTGTCATGTGGACAATTTTAAGATGGAGTTAAAGAAATGTCAATTTGAGATTGCAATTCACATAGATTTGCAGATGTGGTATTATGAATTGAAATGATACTGACATACAAGAGAGTGAAGATTTTGTTGGCAGCACCATGTGTCACCGACAGCTGTGATTTCAGAGACTGTCAGAGCCTAGTGATATTGAGTGGCAGAGAGCTTTGCAGCTGCAATTTCAGAGACTGTGAAAGCCGAGTGATGTTGAGTGGCAGAGAGCTGTGGGTGTCCTATAAAATACAGTAAGTAGATGGCTGCCTTCTTTCTTTCTGGGGTACAATGGTTAAAATGTTTTCTGAAAATTAAAGTTAAACAAAAACCATGAGTTGTCTTATAAGTATTTTAAAAGACAGCAAGTAATTTTAATTGTGTCATAGGTCAATAAGGACTAGGATTGCAAATATAAGACTTCAAACTACTATGTGCACTTCTTGTTCTTTCTGGGGAGCACACCTGCTTGTCAGCAATGTTTTCTCATTCTTAGTCGAGAAATGATAAATTGTGATGCTTTTTATGCTGTACAGTGTGCACTCTAAGCGATGCTAAATATAACATAAATCTGTAATTACTGATTACTTATGGAAGAGGCAATACTTTTAATTATGGCTTTGGTGATACTGCTATCTCGGTTCATATCCACTTAAATCTGAATAGACTTTCGCTATGTATGAGACTGTAGTTCTAGATTTTCCAGAGATCTTGATTAAATATGGTTTAACTATTATAAAAAATAAGGAGGCATGAAGTATATCTAAAAGGAATCCAGAGTAAGATATTTTCTGAGAAAGTATCAAATCAGGGGAAAAAAGATCTCAGACCACATATTCCAATTCGTAGGCTGAAAATTTTCTCGTGAAGAATTATCATCCAGAAAATTCTCTCTGTGAGAGATTCTGTCTTATTCACTTATGCACATACTATTTCAGGAGTTCTTTTTAGAAACAACCCCTTAATAAGTTAGCAGTAAGTTGATCATCAATATAGCTTTTAGCAGGCATGACATTTGGAGTATATTATCTGTATAATTCTGGCAGCCTGACTTACTCGTTTCTCAAAAGAGGCATCTGTGAAATGAAAACTTTAAAAGAAACACCATAGCCTTAAAATGTACATATTTTTATGATCTGACAATGACTTATTATCCAGCAACACCTGCCAAATGGCCATTTGGCAAAATGGGTCTTCTGGATGCCTGAAATCCTCACAATGACATGATTCCCTTAATGGCCTCTAAGAAGATGTTTGCATTTTAGCAAGGTAAGTTGTTTTTTTTTTGTTTGTTTTTTTTTATTTCGGCATATTATGAGGGTACAGATTTTAAGGTTTCAATAAATGCCCATTTCCCCCCTCCCCCACAAGTCTGAGTCTCCAGCATGACCATCCCCCAGATGGTGCACATCTCACTCACTATGTATGTATATACCCGCCCCCCTCCCCCCTCCCACCTGCCCAATACCCTGTTAATGTAGTACCTATGTGTCCACTTAGTGCTGTTCAGTTAATACCAATTTGCTGCTGAGTATATGTGGTGCTTGTTTTTCCATTCTTGGGAAACTTCACTTAGTAGTATGGGTTCCAGCTCTAACCAGGAAAATATAAGATGTGCTATGTCACCATTGTTTCTTAGAGCTGAATAGTACTCCATGGTATACATATACCACATTTTATTAATCCATTCTTGGATTGATGGGCACTTGGGCTGTTTCCACAGCCTTGCAATTATGAATTGTGCTGCTATAAACATTCGAGTGCAGGTGTCTTTTTTGTAGAGTGTCATTGGATCTTTTGGGTAGATGCCCAGCAATGGGATTGCTGGATCAAACGGTAGATTCACTTGTATCGCTTTAAGGTATCTCCATATTGCTTTCCACAGAGGTTGAACTAGTTTGCAGTCCCACCAGCAGTGTAGGAGTGTTCCTCTCTCTACGCATCCACACCAGCATTTATTGTTTGGAGATTTTTTGATAAAGGCCATTCTCACTGGGGTTAAGTGATATCTCATTGTGGTTTTGATTTGCATTTCCCTGATGATTAGAGATGTTGAGCATTTTTTCATATGTTTGTTGGCCATTCTTCTGTCTTCTTTAGAAAAGTTTCTGTTCAAGTCCTTTGCCCTGTTTTTTGTTTTCTAACCTGGCAGTAGTCTCTAACTGAGTAAATACAGTGGAAGGCCTTCAAGCAGAAAATGTGCCAGCCATCTGATGAGAAGGGCTGATGTCAGAAAAAGGCCCTGAAGAGCAGGAATCGGGATGTCCACTTCAGTGGCTCCCAGGAGCCAGGAGGTATGGACGTTGGTGAAACGGGCTGCTGGGGGTGGGTGGGAGGGGGCCGTGGAGAACTGGTGCTTTCCAGTGGCAGCGGCATCTGCTAAGCTCCGGGTGACGATTTGCAAGTGAGACTGTTGTCAGACCTTCAGAGTTTTCGATGATGGGCCAGCAGCTTGAATATAAATGTGAACTGCCCTGATTGCTAAATGTTAATAACTAATTGAGTTTTCTAAAAGTCCGTAGGTCAACACTTTGCAAGCCAAACAGGATAGTTCTGTGAGTCATAGGAGGCCACAGGCCACCAGTGTGAAGCAGGGAGGGTAGAACAATTCCTAAAGGAAGCTGAAGAATCTTGAGCACAAAAGTTGCCCTCTTTTCATGGAACCGAGAGCTAATGGCACGAGGAGTACTCACCTCTGCTCTTTGTGGACTACCCATGATTAAAGCTTTGCACAAGAAATGTTTCCATGAGCTAGGCCAGCTGCCTCCCTAAAGGCGGAGTTCAAAGCCAATATTCAACCCTCTCAACATTTTTAGAACAAGCAAAGGCCTTGTCTTGCCGGGAAGTCACAAGTCAATCTTCTGAGTTGAATAAAATCACGGGGAATGTTGCTGCTATTTCTGCCAGGGATTTAAGAGCACAAAAGATATGAGACAGTTACCTTACTCTGCTTTCCTCCCATATATTGATTAGTATGTACTTGGCTTCTTCAATGACAAATTACTGGGAGCCTGGCCTGAGAAAGTCAGGACGGGGAGTTGGGAGTTTGTGTTGTGTACTCTACTGAGTCAATGAAGTTTCTCCTACGGTTAAGAGCATAAGCTCTGGAGCCAAATGCTTTGTTCAAATTCTGACGCTACCACTTATGTTGTAACTGTCTGAGCTTAGGCAAGTTGCTTAACTCATCTACAAAATGGGGATAATAAAATATCTAACTATGTGGTTGCTATGAGGAATTTTTCTTTTTTTTTATTTTTTTTATTTTATTTATTTATTTTTTTGAGACAGAGTCTCGCTTTGTTGCCTAGGCTAGAGTGAGTGCCGTGGCGTTAGCCTAGCTCACAGCAACCTCAAACTCCTGGGCTCAAGCAATCCTCCTGCCTCAGCCTCCTCAGGAGCTAGGGCTACAGGTGTGTGCCACCAACTCTGGCTAGTTTTTCTTACTTTTGGTAGACATGGGATCTTGCTAGGTTGTCTAGGCTGGTCTCAAACTTCTGGCCTCAAGTGATCCTCCCATTTTGGCCTCCCAAAGTACGGGATTATAGGCATAAGCCACTGAGCCTGGCTTATTGGGAGGATTAAATAGGTTAATACTTAGAACAGAGCATCACATAGTTGTTTGCTATAATGGGGAAAATATTATTTTGATAATTTGAGAAAACTGAGGCTCAAAGAAGCTAATTGGCTCATTCAAAGTCACACTACCAAAAAAAAAAATAGTAGGTGCTGTCATTTGAACTCCAGTTTGTTGAATCCAAATATAGTTTTACAGGATTCTGGTCCTTTAACCCCACCCAAAATTTTCTCATAATGATGTTGAGTTTGTTTGTTTAATATAAGTGACTTGACTTTAGTATATTATGGAAATCAATGGAGGTAACTCTAGACAAAGAGCCTTCTAAATGATTGAGATTGAATTTTCCAAAGAGGAAAGCAGGTTTAAGGCAATAGGTGAGGATTAATGAGGCAAAGCTGTTATAAGCCCTACAACCCAGAGGGCAGGGGAAAAAAGTCTCACCAGAGACGGTGAAGTCCAAATATTAATAAAAAGGTTTGTCTTTTTAGTGGAGAAAACGAAAAATGTTTCACTTGGTGCTTGTTTGGGATGTGGTAGTATAAATTCAGGGTTGATTAGTAAACCAGTCAGTAAAACCTAGAGATCAAAAAAGGCCTCCTGAACTAAAGGCCTTGCAATACATCAGAAAGTTCACTCAAAAGCATGTACGGTAGATCGACATCTCTTTATCAGCAAAGGTCTTAGAAATAGCAGGTGCTCAAATAGTAGTCATAAAACCTCAGCCCCAAAGTAGCTCATTTATTTACAGATAAGGAAACCAAGGCTGGGACAAATGAACGACTTGGACAAGGTCACCCAGGGAGCTGGTGGCAGAATTAAAACTAGACTCTGGATCCGTGTATGTCCGTGGTGAGGCCCATGACCCTGGGGTCAGATCCCATGGAGCCAAATTCTACATTGCCTCTTGTTTCCTCTATTAGTTTGAGGAATGGTGAACTCTTTTGGAGCCTCAATTTCCTCATTCCTAAGACAGGAGGAAGAGCAGCCTTTATTGCTTGGTTGGCCTCAGGATGAGATCCATGCAGAGCGTTGGCCATTAGGCCTGGCAC
Source organism: Microcebus murinus (assembly GCF_040939455.1). Lineage (NCBI taxonomy): Eukaryota > Metazoa > Chordata > Mammalia > Primates > Cheirogaleidae > Microcebus > Microcebus murinus. Next base: position 44,584,175 of record NC_134122.1, on the reverse strand, counting down.
ACAGTGTGCACTCAGATGATAGCGGTTACCGACTGCTGCCGCTGTGCACATTCCACTGCATGGTCACAACTGAGTCATTTAATAAATAAATGACCAAAATAGAATAAAAGGATCGTTTTATTGGGCTGATATAGAAAGGTATTTCCAGGCCATTCTACCATCCCCTGCCCCCATGACCCCACCAGCTCAAAGCAGTGAACACCCCAAACAACCCATACTTGCTAGGTTTTCCAGGCCTGGGATTAGGCCTCACATGAAACAGGTGGACTCAGGCATCTGGATCCTTCTATAATGGGAGACAGTCAGGGTGTCAGTGAGGGCAGTCAGGCTCTGGACACTAAATCTGGGCACACTGGGTTAGCAGGCTGTGACTCCTTTCACAGGCTGAGGGGAGAAAACCCAGCCAAGAGTGGCGTCTGGCCTGCTGCTCTCTCTGGCTTTGAAGGTCCCTTGGTTCTCACCCTTTGCATGTCCCAGGTCACCGGCTCCCCTGGACGCTGAGTGCCTGCCTCTGTTTGCTATACAGGGCTGCTTCCTCTGGCCACTATGTCACATCCCTACACCACTGGGGGACCTGGAGATGCCAGAACGAGGCTGCAACTGCCACAGTACAAGACGTGCCCCTGCAGAGGCCTGGCCAGGGGAGGAGGAGCAGGCTTGGGTGTGAAGGAGGAAGTGAGGGTACTGAGCTTTGGGGCCTTTGACTGGGGCTACTGGAAGCTGGAGGGGGAATTTTTCAGGCTCTCTGGAGTGATCAAAGTGCTAATTCTGCAGTCTCTCATCTTCTGAGATCTGTGCAGGCGTCCACCTCCAGGGGGGCACATTGCTGGGGACTGCGGAGGTTGCTGAATGACTGCTGGTGGCCTGGGCTTGGAGGCACCGGGAGGCACAGGTGAGGACCAGGCTCCAGCTGAGGCTCTAGCCCAGGCCCCCGGCACTGCCTGTGCTGCTGGGCTGGGCCCCCTTGTCGGGTGGGGAAGGGGGACAGAATTCTTTAGGCCCCGAGGGTGATTTCTTTGGTGGAAAAGTTAATGAGGAACGATGATAATAATGTGGACCAATATTAGAACTTTTAGATGTGTCCATTTTGCCTCTTGACTTTGGGTGAAATTCTTTATCGGCTGCTATTCTCATTCCCACTGTAACCAAAGTGATTTTTTTTTTATCATGGTCAAATATGCAAAACATAAAATTTACCATTTTAACCATTTTAAGTGTACAATTCAGTGGCATTAAATACGGTCATAATGTAGTGCATCACCACTGTTCATTTCCAGAAATTTTTCATCATCTCACACAGAAACCCTGCACCCACTAAATAGTAACTCCCCATTTCTTCCTCTCCCCAGACCCTGCTAACTTCTGTTATACTCTCCATCTCTATGCATTTGCTTATTCTAGGACCTCATATGAGTGGAATCATACAATAATGTCCTTTTCTGTCTGGCTTATTTAACTTAGTATAATGTTCTCAAGGTTCATTCATGTGGCAGCTATACATCAGAATTTCCATCCTTTTCTGAGGCTGAAAAATATTTTGTTGTATGTATATACTACATTTAGTTTATCTATTCATCTGTTGATGGCCTAAAATGACCTTTAAACAACTAGATATTTCATTTCCAAGATCCCTGTGGTGTTACAGTGTGTGTGTGTGTGTGTGTGTCCACAGTTCCTGGCTCAAAATTGCCATAGCCCTTGTTACAGTCTTTTGTTATAATGTTGAGTGTGTCGAGCAGCAGGAACAGGCCTCAGGAAACAGAATATCCCTGGCCTTCTCCTGCCCTCCTTTCACCTGCCCCAAAGGCAGGGCTCTATTTTGATTGTGGGTCAAAAGACCCTCATTCCAGAGAGGATCCTGCCCCAAACCCTGGAGGCTAATCACATTTCAACATGATTGTCCATGAAAACCCAAGAGGACTGGGTTTGGGGAGCTTCCGGACAGCTGATCACATGGAGGTTCCTGGAGGGTGGTGTGCCCAAATTCAACACCTCGCCCTACGCATCTCTCTTTGTATCCTTTGTAATACGCTTTATAACAAACCAGTAAGTGTATTTTCACAAGTTCTGTGAGCTGCTCCAGCAAATTAATCAAACCCAAAGATCAGGTTGTAGGAACCCCAAGTTGAAGCCGGTGGGTCAGAAGTTCTGGAGGTCTGGACTTGCAACTGGCGTCTGAAAGGGGGCACAGTTTTGGGGACTGGACCCTCACCCTGTGGGATCTGACGCTATCTCCAGGTAGACAGTGTCGGAATTGAATTGGAGGACACCCAGCTGGTTGTCCACTGCTCAGTGTGTGGGGAAAGTGTCCCACATTGGGTCACAGAAAGTCTTCTTCTGTGTTGATGATGGTTGTTGTGTGACACTGGGAGGAAAACCATGGTTTGAGTGTTTTTTCAAAACAATCCCTAAATGTTTTTTAAAATATGTAACAGCCTTTCATGTATGTGATCTCCTCTCTTTTTTTTTTTCGGCATATTATGGGGGTACAGATTTTAAGGTTTCAATAAATGCCCATTTCCCCCCCTGTATGTGATCTCTTCTCTTAAATTTGGAGACATTAATTACACTTTTAACGCCTTTCCTTGTTTGCGCCGTAACTTTGTTTCTTCCCAAGTGAGTAATTAATTCCCTTTATTTTCTCTTCTCGGTAGTGTCAGCTTGCCCCAGGTATTTGGCAGGTTTAGACGAAGGGCTTACCTTTCTAGATGAGCCTCCCTGTAGAATGTCCTTTATTTGTACAGTTTCTTGGGAAAGGGGGAGTGAGAGTCTAGGGGATCATCAGAGACTGTGTCCTGGCCAATTTCTGGCAGAAAGTAGGAGGAAGCAGGATGTGCTGCCCACCCTTGAACTCCAGCCTAGAGGCAGATCCTCCTCCCTGCTCATCACTCCAGGCCCAGAAGATGGAAAGAGGAGAAGGCAGGTGGCTGAGCTTCCTTCGCTTCATTTCCCAACTAATGAGCTTGGTGTCATCCCAGGGCCCCTAACCCATGTGGGTAAAAATGGGTATGAAAATAGGAAGAATGCTTCTAATAGATTAATAATAACTTCTTACTTTTATTTTCTTCAGTATTTCCATTAGAGAGAACCTTTTTTGGAATGTCAATGGTGGATTCTTAATTCTTTTAAAGAAACTACATTGTATCTATGGCTTGTGTGTGTGTGTGTGTTTGTTTGTTTGTACACACTGTGTATACATGTGTGATTTTCAGTAATGTCATATATTAACAAAAAGCGATGGTGATTTTTATTTTTTTTACTTTTTAGAAACAGGGTCTCACTCTGTCATCCAAGCAGTGTGCGATCACAGCTCACTGCAGCCTCCAACTCCTGGGCTCAAGCTATCCTCCCATCTCTGCCTCTCAAAATGCTGAGATTGCAGGCATGAGCTACTGTGCCCGGCCCAGGGATGGTGATATTTAAATTATGTTTTAAAAGGGACATTATTTGGATATATTTATTTGGAAGATGAAGCATTAAAAAATAGTTCTGTAGTGTCAGCAACTGAGGGTTCATATTGCAACTTAAACTAACAATAAAATGATGATCCATTCTTTTCAGGTAAAAAAAGTTATCCTAAAGTTGTATAAATAAGTTAGCATTGGCTACTTAAACAAAGATAGAACATTGGTCCAATATAATTACTAAATTAGTTCTTACCTGGGGCAATAATTATAATTTAAAAATTGAACCAATGTTTTTGACAGAGAACAACTTTGTGGATGAAGATTTAATCCTCAGCAAATATTGGTTAGGCAGAAAAGACAAATAAAATTTCCAAAGCTTATAGATAGACTTATGAAAAATAAAACAAATGATGATGGAGTAGAAGACAACTTCAAACAGATTTCTTGTACTGTACTCCTATTTTAAATTATTATCATTTTTGATTGAATGAAATGTTGCAAGCCATCATAAAACCTGGGTGTCTAAGGCTGGGCACAGTGGTTCACATCTGTAATCCCAGCACTTTGGGAGGCCGAGGTAGGAGGATTGCTTGAGGATTGTTCTCGTTTCTCTTTCCTATTTTTCCCCTTTTCTTTTCACACAGAGGAAATGTTTGATTCAAGGATACTAAGTATTTCTATCTGGCTCCTGAAATGAGAGCCATTTTACAAAATAACCCAGACATGAAAAAATTTTACATCATTATAAGGAGGTTCATTCAACCCATCCTTTATTAAAGAACTGTGTAGCCTATTAAAGAGAAAGAACAGTCACAAGGACCTGCAACCAGAACCGAATGAACCATGAACAACAATCCATCCAGCAAGCACTTTAACTTGCACCAACCGACTGTCTACTAAATACCTAGAAGGTTTGAAGAGCCATTTATTTTCTTAACTCTGTATAACACATCAAGCAGTACATTGCTATTTTATATAATCTCTACCCTCATTGTTCATATCCATATTTATGCAATATGTAGGCTTCAGAGTCAACATAGAATACTGCTTAAGCAAGCACGTAGAGAGCGATTAGTGTATATTTTCCAAATTCTTCCCTTTTTGGCTGTCTTCCCCAGCAGGTAGTCACTTCATAGGTGTGGGCACAGCACGTGTGGGAAGTCTGAGTTGTAGGCTGCTATTCCAAAGATACCTAAGGAAAGTCACTGTCTTAGCCTGTCTGGGTTGCTGTAACAAAAATTACCATGGACTAGATGGCCCAAACAACAAATATTTATTTCTTGCTGTTCTGGAGGCTGGAAAGTCCAGGATTAAGGTGCCAGTCGATTTGGTGTCTGGGGAAGACCTGCTTCCTGGCTCACAGACCGCCATCTTCTTACGGTATCCTCACATGGTAGAAGAGATGCCGGAGCTCTCTGGAAGCCCTTTTATAAAAGCACTAATCCCATTTATAAGGGCTTGACCCTCATGACCTAATCACTTCCCAAAAGCCCCATACATAAATATTAGGGTAAATAAATTTTGAGGGGACACAAACATTCAGTCTATAGTGGTTCCTATATCTCACTTTTCTTTCATAATCTTGACAGTGCTCTAGACACTTACCTCTAACTGAGCTCGAAGTACCTGCATTGCTGCAAGATTTAAAATCTCACTTTCCTGGTTCATAATTTTAGTCAGAAGATGGAGTCAATAACCATTAATGTTTAACAAGATATCTGGACACAACTACTCATCAGGTGTTGTTTTTTTTTTTTTCTCTCTTGAAAGTACATCATGCAGATAGAATGAAGAGAAACCATTTCAGACTAAACAATTTGATGTTTTGTTTTGTTTTAATTGACACGGTTAGAATTAATTCTAGCTCGTTGGGACTTTTCCAACTGTGACATAAACCTCGGGGTAGGAAACTTTATTAAGTAATTATTTCACTGGGGGAGAGAGGAATGAATAGGGAGAGCGCAGGGCATTTTTTGGGCAGTGAAACTGTTTTGTAAGATTCTAACAGTGGCAGACACATGCTATTAAACATTCGTCAAAACACACAGGATTTACAATACAAAGAGTGAACCCTAAGGTAAACTATGAGTTTTGGTTGATTATGATGTGTCAGTGTCGGTTAATTGATTGTAACAAATGTACCACCTTGGTGGCAGTGTTGACAGTATCAAGGCAGTGCCTGTGTGGGTGTGGGCAGGGAAAGAGTTATAAGGGAACTCTTTGTACTTTCCGCTTAATTTTGCTGTGAGCCTAAAGCTGCTCTGAAAGATAAAATCTGTTAAAATTGATTTCACAAAGCTTTCAGATACAAACGTACATTTTTAATAAACAAGGCTTCTCATTTTCACAATGTTATTTCTGTTACCAAAAACTTACAGTCATTTTTTTTTTATAAATTAGTAACTTTGCATACAGGATAATTAAAAATACTACAGTGAAGTCATTTGATAAGAGAACCTCTTTGGTAAATTACTTTGTACAGTGAAGAATCACTCTAGCATGGTTGTATGACAAAGCCAGGGAATGCCTTAAAAAAGGACCACACATCAGGGACAACAGATTTTAAGATATCATTAAAACAGAACCTGAAAATTGGGGAGAAGACACTTTCAAGTAATTATAAAGTAATCTCTTAAATAATAATTGAACATATTTTCTGTGTTTCCTGATTGTTTTTTTAATCTGGTGGCAATTGCAGACTGGGTGAAAAATTTCTAAGAAATAGAATGTTCTAAGAAATAGCCAGATGATTTTATTAGATAGCAGAATAGAAAGCGAATCCCTGGAATTGTGGGAGAAAGGAGAGGCACAAAAGGCCTGTTTCATTCTTGGGGGACCAGACAATTCCCTAAAATATAGTTTACTATGGTGGCTCATCCTGCTCCTGTGGGTGACACCATATTAGCCACAAATAATGAGAATTCCACTGGGATTCCAACTCTAAGAGGTATTAGGTAAGAGTCACTTTTAAGTGCCTTGCAGAGTACCTGCTAAATCTTGTCTTCTTTCCAGAAAAGAGCACAGGGTTTTTATGTAGCATTCTAAATGCAAGATTGTCATCCTGCTCAAGTAGAAGGAGACAATCCTTGAAGAATGTACCGATATATGAAAGATGATCAAAACAGTCCCTAAATAGAACAATGGAAGTCATACAAAATGGAAACCAGCAAGTAGGTAGATTCTGTTAAGGCCAAATGGAATCCAACTCCGAGTCAAGATGTTGGCAAGCGAGAGGGAATGACACACAGGAGGTCAGGATCCTGCCCAAGGGGGGGATGCACAATAAAATCCAGACTCTACTGGGGGGATGGGGAAGGGGGATAGTAAGACAGTGGGGGTGGGAGAGAGGAGTATGCATGTGACCCTCTGAAAGCAGCAGTGGCACAAGGCAACTGTGTAGCAACAGAGTAGAATCAATATATTTAATGTATACTCAACTGAACTCAGGAAAAAGCAACTAACTGCATTTGGAAAAAATAAATTTCTGGAGGCTCCCAATGACTTGGGGTGCAGATTGATAGGAGGGAAGAACTTAGTGACAGCACAGAACCACCTCACCAGCCACCACGATCAGCCCGGCTATGCCGTCAGCCCTTCTGTTTCTGCAGTCACGGTCTCCATGACCTTGTCCCTTTCTACTACTTTCTGTGATGTTCATTCCCACATTGTACAAACTTTTGCCGTGTTAGCCTCACTCTGATTTGCCATGGGCCCTAAGGGGAATGGAATGGATGAGGGGAGGGAGGAGAAGTCAAGTAGTCCCAATGTGCAGGTAGTTACATACAATTTTGTGATCTTGTGAAGACTTTTGCATTCTAGAAGTTATACAGGAGGTGGAAATTGGCAGAATTATGATTCTAGTTTTCCAAGTTATTTAGATTTTCCTGTCACATCATGAATTAACTTCTAGCATAGTACCACAATGTGCTTGCTATGTAAAAGATGGTTTTACCCAAACTACATACATCACCATGTAAACTATAAGTGGAAATAATTCCATTTAGAATATTTAGAAATGGATAACTGATTCAAGTTTATCAGCCTTAAAGGTATTAAGTGAAAATACTTGAGAGTGTCACAGCTGGGTAAATATTAAAGAAAAACAAAGGAATACTTTAGGTAGAATAACTAATAACAAGCTGTAGGCTGGCCAAGTCCTTTGATTTAAATTACTTTTAATCCCTATTACTTGTCAAAAGACAAGGGGAAGAAATCCCCTCAGTAAAATTCAGAAATCTGATCACCAAGCAAAAATTCCCCTGTAACTAAGTCGCGGATGGAAATCCAGTTTTCTTCAAAAAATTGATGTGGTCAGTTGTTGACACACCAGTATTATCTACAAACACAGTTGTTTAAACACAACAGATTGCCATTACTCAGCAGGTTCATTAATCACAATTCCTCTTGCTATTAGGAGAGAAAATTACTGGTGTTATTAAATTTCCACCCCATTACCTTGACTTTTATTTAGAGCCATTCATCAATGACTTCCTCCTTTATTAGAAGTCACAAGTTAACTAAGCCATAAAGTCATCAAAGACACACAATATACTTGATGATATCTTGGAGATGTAAAAGCTCAGTGCAATTTTGTTAATTCATGAAGTTTCTTAATCTATTCAAGACAATTCTCAAGCCTTTGTTTCAAAAACCATTAGCTATAGACATTTGAAGTAGTGCTTGAGGCAAACTCTTGAAGTAATGGTTTCTAGCAATTGGCACCCACCAGTCTGAGGAGTCTGTTACTCTCTCAGTCTTTTTCATAGTCCCCAAGTACACCTCTGTTTAAGGAACTGCAATCCCTTGCCTTAATGGAAGACTGCCCGTTGCATTTTACTGCATTCTCCAGGAATATTCCTTTCCAACAAAGCCACTTCCTAGCCCTCCACAGGAAACGCTCAGTGGCCCCACATTCAGGGTTGGTTCTGAGATAGATTATCTTCCAAGAGAAACTGAGATCATAAACAATATTAACCAGTCAATCAAGAAATATTTATTGACTACTGTTGATAGGGACAGTAGTCTCTAAAGAGAATATAGTACAAAGAGAGTCTTCTAAAACTTTGCACTCTAGAGGGCTGTAATACACAGGACAAGCTAACTCTAATACAGAGTGGCACACTGTTAGTGCCGAATGAATGTTGCGGGTAGGAACTGCCGTGGGACTCTGATGAATCACTGTGGACTACAGGGATGAGATGATTAGGCCATCCTCCCAGAGAAGACAGGGATGTGGAGTGGGAAGGAAGGGAGGGGAAACAAATGGGGAAGAGGGATGGGAGAATGTTTTGTATTTGAGAGCAACACAGAGTGAATCTGTAATAAATGTAAATTTATTTTTGTGCATGGTATCAACATGACTACATTTCTAATATGAGTAAGACTAACTCTGACTTAAGCGCATTTGACACTATCCATGTGGAAAGCTGAAGCTCACAGAGGTCATCCATGGTTGATTCTGTTTGGCTCCATTTAGAATCACAGGAAATAGAGTCATGGTGGCCCTAGTGGAATTATCATCTGTGCTAAGGGTCGTTCCACCCCGTCCTACAATCTATCTCAACCAAATCAATTCTAAATGATCATTGCTTATGATAAGGCAGTTATACTGATTGCCATAGCTGGTCCTGATCCTTCTCAGATTAATAGATCTGGGGTCTCATAAATTCTTCCATTCAAAAAATGTGGTCAGTGTTTCTGTACCCTTAGGTTCAGGTAATTAGATTTATGTAACCTGGGTGGTGTTAGTAAATCACAAATGACATAAGCAACAATAGACTTATTGTTGCTATTTCTGGTCAGCCAGTGTCCTGATGTGTGCTTTTTTTGGTGTATTGCAGCCAGGATCTGTGATACTTTAATGAATGTGTCAATACAAGCTGGGGTAAAGAAAATGAATTTGAATGGAGTACTCGATAAAAACATAAATTCCTGAAGGAAACATCGGTTGCTTTTGTTTGACCAGCATCCCTTTCCTCTCTACTGAAAACAGGAAGTAGCAGCACTCGCTATTCATTTGTGCAACTACCTCTTGCACATTCTTTGTACTCTTGTGGGATAGTGAATCAAGGTGCTTGCTTCCTCTAAACTCTGGAAGGAATGTGAATTTTGATAGGACGGACAAATGACTAAAAGTGATTCGAATTCAGTACAAAGGCGATACCCTGGAAGAGACTGTCTATTAGTTCCTGTTCCCCAGAGTCCCTCCTTGAATTCTGTCCTGATGGACTTTCTTTTTCAGAGGCATAATTGATGAAATCTTCCTCAGTAACATAAGCGATCCCATGCTTTTCATTTGCTATTTTTTGTTTTAACATGTAGCTATATCTGGTTTTTGTGGCTTGCAATCACAAAAGGGGTTTAGTGTATGCACTTTTCCTCCTGGTTCAACTTCCAACCACAGTGTTAGGGATGGGAAAGCTCAAACTGAGCATCATCTGCAGGAAGCACGGGTGATACCACATCATCATTGCCTCTCACAATGCTGGTTTCAGTGCAGTTGATTTTAGAGAAAGCAGAGATAAACAGTCCAGGGTAAGAGACCAAAGAGGAACAATCCCCTCAAACCACTCATATCAGTAAATGCTAAAACAGATAGCGACATCATGACAAACACCTGCTATTTCCAATTTCACTCACCAAGAAAAACCTGTTTGTCCCTAGAAGTCATGTGCTAGGCTTCTGAGCTGAAAACAAGCAAATATGGAGAGCTTGTTCCCATTAGTTTCTGGATTAGGTAACTAAGAAGACAAAAGCTATCTGACTCCGGCATTAGCATTCCCTGTCTGAGTTCCTCCTTTGTCCTTCAATGGCAAATCTTTCAGGGCTGTGAACTGCAGGCCATGGATTCTGCCCTACATATCAAAGGCACTAGAGAGCCATTGAAGGACCTGAAATTTTATAATAAGAAAACGTATAACCCACATTTTTAACGTTTCATACAACAGAATCCCGGGAAGTGTTAACATCAAATGCAGCACAGATAAGGAATCTTGAGGAAAGCTCACTGGATTTGATAAGAGGAAAGCTTTCTCTTATCAAAAGTACATTCGTACCAGGGGAAGAAGGGAATGGCTGAATAGGAAGTACAGGTGTGGCAGAAAAAAGAAAAGGAGACATGGAAAAGTAGCTGGAAAAATCAAGCAACAATTTTTTTTTTTGTTTTTAAGCTAGGGAAGATCTGGACACGTTTGGAGGCAGGAGGGAAAGAGTTGCTGATGAGAAAAAAGGACGGATAGGGTTGGCTTCATGGGCATGTGACCCGTGTAGTCATGCAGGGCCCTGCATTTGACCTGATGCTCTGCTATTACTGTCTTGAAATTCTTGAACCAGGGCCTTGCATTTTCATTTTGCAGTAGGTCCTGAAAACTATGTAACAAGTCCTGAGGAACAATTCCAGGGTTGTCTGGAAAGAATCCAGCCATGTAATATGAAAAATGGAGACATTTATGGAAGCAGATACAAGATAAAAGAAACATTGTACGCAGGACAATGAAGCTGCAGTCCCCTTCAAATTAGGCACCTTAGGACCTCACACAGTTGTCCCAGCATCCTTTAACCTAACCCATACATGTTCAACATTCTCAGGTGTTCTGCTTGTTGCAGGCCTTCCAGAACGTGGATCACTTTCAATAGATTCTTGACCATCTTTGAAGCGTTTGTGCCACACTTTTATTTGCACTGCACCTGTTGCATTGTCCCCGAAAGCCTTCTGAATCATCCGAATAGTTCCGCAGAGGACTGTTCAAGCTTAGCGCAAAATTTGATGCAGATTGGTTGCTCTACTCGCTCAGTCATTTTGAATGCCAGGGCGACACAGTACACATGCTCACTCAATGGCTTCTAGTGCCCCAGTGACTAGTACAGTGGGGGCGGGCGTCATTGTTCACGCATGCGCATCCCAGTCCACTCTCTTTGGGTGCCAGATTACAACGATGTCATGCAAGCCATTCTCATTATATTAACAATGGCTGGATACTTTCTGGACAGCCTTCGCCTGTGAAAGTGCTCTGAAAGGTATAAAGCACTGTGTGGCAGGTTGATTAGAGGCCCTCCATAAATGTCCACATCCTAATCTCTGGAACCTATATGGCAAAAGGGACTTTGCAAGTGTGATTAAATTAAGGATTTTGAGATGGTAGTTTATCCTGAATTATGTGGGTGGGCCCAATGTAATCACAAGGGTCCTTATTTGAGGGAGGCAGTAGAGTTAGGGTCTTAAAAAGAAGGCATGTGACAAGGGAAGCACAGGGAGTGAAGATGTGACCATGTGATGCAAGGTCATGAACCAAGGAATGCAGGTGGCCTCTAGAAGCTGGCAAAGGCAAGGAACCATATTGTCCCCAAGAGCCTCCAGAAGGAATGCAGCCTTAAGCATTCGTTTTGCACTTCTGGCCGCCAGAACTGTAGAATAATAAATTTGTTTTGTTACAAGCCACTAACTTTGTGGTAATTTGTTACAGCAGCGATGAGAAACTAATATATACTACATAAATGTAAGATGATCTATTGCTATTTTTGTAGAAATCAAGAGCATTAATAAAACTAGTAGCAGTTACTATTTATTGAGCACTTCCTAGATGCGAGGCATGATCCTAGAACCCTTTCTGTATATAATCATACATAATCCTAAAACAGTATTTGAGGTGGGAATTAAGGGCCACATAACTAGACTGTTTTAGAGCTAAAATCGGAGCCCAATTTGTGTCACTCCAAGCTTTTCTGTGCGTTTATCCTCATTCCCATATTTCATCATAAACTTTGGGTTTCTCTTCATGCTTTAAAGTGCATTATAGCTGCACGTGTCAACATAGCAGTGGGGGCAGGAACGGGCAGGAGATGACATCCACGCCTGGGGCGTATACAAGAGGAGCTGAAGCCACCTCTGTATGTCGCAGGTGACGTGAAGCTACAGGTAAGTGAATGAGACAAAGCAGGGGCTTCAGGTCGAAAGTCGATGTCGCCCCGCCCGGTCACCGGTTCCCAACTTTGGCGTTCGTACTGGGCTAAATCCTGGAGCCTGGAGGCTGAGGTGTCCGGGGGCCACAGGCGCGCTCGGGGACCGCAGAGGCCTTAGTAGAGAGGCGTTTCCCTGAGCAACCGCCCGGGACGCGGCGACAGCGGGCCAGGTCGGGGAGGAGGGCGCCTGGCTTCCCGGCTTCCCCGCCCGCACCTCCGGGTGTTTTGAAGGCCCGCGTGGTCCCGCCTCATTGGCCGCCGAGGGCCCGAGGGAGGCGGGGCGGCCTCCTCAGTTGTAGTTCCCGAGATGGCTCGGCCGCAGGCTCCGCCTTCCGGCCGCGGCGCCCAGGCGGCCGCCCGGGACCACAACTCCCACAAGGCCCCGCGCGCGGGGCGTGGCCGCGGAGCCGAGGAGGGCGGGGCGGAGCCGCCGGGGGATGAAGCGGGGGCGCTCGGCTTTCCGGCTTCACTGGCAGCCGCCGGGCGTCGGGGAGGGCGTCACTCTGCCTCCCGACCGACCGGCGCGCAGACCCTGACCCTGGAGTCGCTCGGCGGGCGGGAACCGTCCCCTGGGGTCGTCTCCTGGGCCGCCCGCCGTTCCCCGGCCCCGAGGGGCCCGGCTGGCCGCGGCCGGGGGAGAGGTCAGCATGAGGCAGGGGCTCCGCCGGGCCGGCGCGCAGGGGGCGGCGGCCGCGGCGCCGCTGCTGGTCGCGCTGAGCTTCCTGCTGAGCGCGGTCGGGGCCCAGGTAAGCCCGAGCGATGGCGGGCCGGGAGCCCCCGGCCGAACGGGCAGCGGCGGCGGCGCGCGGAGGGACGGGCCGGGCCGGGCCGGGCGGGACCTGCGGCGATTTCTGGCGAACGGAAGATCTGGGGGGCAGAGACCTGACGGTCGGCCAACTGCAGGCAACGTCCGCGAACCGCCCGCGGGTGCGGGGACGGCGACACCCGGGTAATGACAGTCGTGAGAGGAAGATGGTGACGGTCCCGGGAGCTGTTTTCGTTTTCCTCTTTCTGGTGTTTTAAGCGGCTGGCAGTGTGGCGGGAGAGGGGGCCGGGGGGGGGGGGAAGCCTCGGCGGTCGTGCGGAGAGAGCCTGGTGCAGACGGTGGCGTCCTTCCCTCCAAGAGTTAGCGAGGGAGGAAGGCTGAGGGTGGGTAGGGGCTTCCTCAACAGACCCGCCGAGGCCGGGTGGGTTGACGGGGGCACACGGCTTAACTTGCTTGAACTTTTGGACTAGAGATTCCTGGGCTTTCCCCCTCGCTCAGGCATCCTCCCTTGCTCAGGGCTGCTTTATTTTCCCCAGCTGTGCTGTGCTTGCTAAGTGGCTTCGCCCAGGTGGCAGAACGAGGGGTCCGAGTCTAGCCAGTGCATGGAAGCTCTGGCTCCATCAGTAGTGAGGTGCTGGCTGGAGAGCTTGGGGGTTGTCTTTGTGAAGCGGATATTACAGAAGTGTTTTCAGCATGCTGGAAACCGGAGGGTTAGCTGACCAGAGCCTTTTGCCTTAATAGAGGTGTTTGCTTCTTTTGTGATTAAATAGCATCTGAGAATTTGAACAGATTGCCAGGTGCTGCTGTGTCGTGTCTGCACCTGCTGCAAAGTGGCAGCCCTGTTAAGACAGACAGACAGACAGACAGACACACACACACACACACACACACACACACACACACACACACACACGTGTGTGTCTCAGGTGGCCTGATAATGAGGGGAAATGTCATTTGAAGCAGTTAATGCTCATCTGAGAAAAACTGAAGGTACCTGTGAGTGTAACCGCGTAAACATGTTTTCTTGAATTTGAGACACTTTTTTCCTGGTTTTATGGTGCCCCACACTAAATTCCAAAAGGCTTGACTATTCCATTTGTAACCATGTTTGAACATTTTTAAATGAATGATTTCATAAAAATAAAGGAAAACGTTTGATACCGGAGAACATATTAAAATGCAGATTTTCCTGGCCCTACCTCCAGGTGTACTCACTGAGTGCATCTGGAAAGTGACCCAGGAGTCAGCATTTTAAACAAGCCTTGAAAGTCAGTGACTGTAATGCTGATATCTTTGGGACTACCTCATAGACCCCACTTGGACAACACTGAAATAAATAGTGGAAATCTGGGCAGACTTGCAAAAAGTAAATTTTCTAAATTCTTTGGCAATATTATTTTCTAATTACTGATTGGGTGTTTGTTTTTGAGTGAAATTTCCATTTAGATATTTTTCTAAAATAGGAATTCTTATTTCCCCTTTTTCTTTTTATGTAGCATATATTAATTGTATACTTTATCACCAATCTAGAAGGTTAATTTTAGATTTCTTCATCTACCACTAATTATGAGTAATTAATGTTTTATAATGGCATCTGTACTTTTAATTTTGTTATATTCAAATGAATATATATTAGTTCAAGAGTTAAAGATTTGTGCATATTCAAAGTAGCATTGTGCCAAACAGTCTTCAAAAGTGAATATATTTGGTTTTTGTTTTCAGCGGTACTTTCTGCTATAGTGTTTGATCATTTCTTAGATAGGGCTTTAATCTGCAAGATGTGTAAATATACAGTATCTCATTTTATTTGATACATCTCTTAGAAGTGGGGTCATTGAGGTTACTGTTCAGAAAGCTTAAATGACTTGTTAAGTGAATGATATTAAACTGGAGAGTTAATACGTCCCCCTTCTGTACTACAGGGTATGTTAGTATGTATATTTGCTTCTCTGTAGTATAGCAAAGCAGAAGGATACCAGGAAAAGCAAAAGTAGAACTGAGCCAGTTCTTACATATAATAAATTGGTAGAAAAACAATAAAGAGAAATGGGAGAATTAGAATTTTTGGAAAATATCTCTATTCACAAGAAATCAAAGTCATTTAAGATAGGTGTTTTGAATATATCTCCTTGCAATAAAAACAGAAACATAGTTTTGAGCACATAAAATGATATGCATTTCTATGTCTCATGCCCCATTTTCTTATGAATGAAATGCAAATATGCTTTTTAGTTTGGTAAAGTGCCAGGAACTAAAGGCATAGTGTATACAAGTGATACAACAATCTTCCTATAAAAAGTAATTTTAGTTAGATATGTATTAAATTCTTCTAAATGCATTTGTAAGGTGCCATGAAATCAAGGAATACACAGATCTCCCCAACAAATGAAAAGCCAGAAACTTGGAACTCCAATAGAGCTGTACCAGTCCATTACTGAAGACCTTAAGCTTGTGCTTTAACACACCTGCGTGGGGTGGAGTAGGCAAGAAATAACACCTGTCTCTGCCCAACAGGGGGAAACTGATAGGAGATGTTACCGCAAAGGCTGAACTCCAAACAGCCACATCCTCAATGTGAGGGTAAGTGGGATATGAATCCCACTATGAGTAAGGGGAATATAAAGAAACTTGCTAGGAGAAGGAGGGGGGCAAAAAAAACTCCCTTGGGAATTTGTAACCATGAGCCAGCCCTTACACACGTTTGCAAGCCAAATTCATGCTACTTCTGTTGGGAAAATTTAATTTATAGCAGTTCCAGATTTGTATGCCCTAGGTTACTGGTAAAAGCAAATATCCATTCCCTCTGGAGGAATTTATTTTTAAGTCAAACCTTAAAGAATTCTCAAAGATCAAGTGCCAAGAATAATAAATAGCTAGTAGTAAAAAAAATCACAAAATACACAAGGAAACAGGCACCATGAATCAGATATTAGAAACAGACAACAGAAACACATGTAATGACCTTAGATTCTGAAATTATCAGATAATTTAATATTATGTTTAATGTGTTTAAAAAAGAGAAACTTAAAGTATGAAAAGGGAACAAGAAATTTTATAGAATGGCCAAAAGTATTAAAAAATAATGAAACAGAAGTTCTGGAAATGAAATTAAAAACTCAGTGGAGATTAAATAGCTAATTATATACAGCTTAAGAAATGATTGTTAGACAACTATTTCATGCCTAAAATTTTTCTTTCTACTTAAGTACCATCACTGACTCTTCTATCCTTACTCTCAGATTCATTCCTCACTAACAAAATTGGGGAAATCAGAAGAGAATTCCATAGCATAATTCACATCTATCCATTCACTAGTCTCTGTACCGACATACTATGAATTGATTACCATAGGTGACCTGTTAGTATTCTTATCAAAGGCCACTTCCTCCACCTGTATATTAGGTCCCATTCCTTCTTTCCCACTCAAGGCCATAGCTCCAGCACTGTTCTCTTTCTCTCTCAGATCATCAGGTTTTCCTTCCTTAATGGACTTTCACTGTCATGATAAAACATGCTGTTAATTTTACTATTGTAAGGTTCTTTCTTGACCCACACATTCCTTCTATGTCTGCCTCATTTTTTCTGTTCCTTCTCTAGAAAAACTCAAAAGAATTAGTTATTTTATTCCTCCCATTCTGGTTCTTCTATTCTCTCTTCAGCCTATTCCAGTCAGACTTTTGCCCCTACTATTCCTCCATTCCTCTGAAACTGTTCTTGTACAGGTCACTCATGTCCTGTTTGTTGCTAAGACCAGTGGTTAAGTGGTTGGTTCTTTTTTTTTTTTTTTTTTTCCTGGAGACAGAGTCTTAATCTTTTGCCCAGGGTAGAGTACAGTGGTGCCATTGTAGCTCACTGTAACTTCAGACTTTTGGGCGCAAGCAGTCCTCCTGCCTCAGCCTCCCAAGTAGCTGGGATTACAGGTGTGTGCCATGATGCCCATATAATTTTTCTATTTTTAGTAGAGATGGGGTCTCTTGCTCAGGCTGGTTTCCCAGTGGTTATTTCTTAAACCGTAGCTTTACCTATCGGCAGCATTTTTTTCCCAGCTCATCACTCACTCTCCTTGAAATACATTTTTCTTTTGACTTCCAGGATAACTAAACTTCTCTGGTTTTCTTCCTGTCTGTTGGGCCAGTCTTTCTTAGTATCTTTTGTTTCTTCATCCTCTACCTTTGACTGCTAATCATTTGAACCTCAGGGTTCAGATCTTCTCTTTCCTCTTTCTATCTTGGTTATCTCGTCTAGTCTCTTGGCTTTAAATACCACTTATACAGCTGACTTTCAGTCTGAGTTTCCAGACTGGGGTTCTCAGCTCTAGATCCATGTATCCAACTTTTTTTTCCAACATTTCTACTTTGGTGATTATTAGGTATCTCAAACTTTATATATCAGGAACCAAATTTTTTATCCTTCCTTCCCCAATCTGCTTTTCCCATGATCTTTTCTCCCTTATACAAATGCTAGCCAAACTAGCCTCCCTGTTGTTCTCAAACATGACAAATACATTCTTGCCTGAGGCCCTTGTAATAGCTGACAGAAGAATGTGTGGCCCAGAACTTAAGATAGGTGTTCTCAGCCCTTGTGAGTCTACAGTAATTCTGGATAGTGTCAGAATTGAATTGTTGGATACCAATGGGTCTCTGAGAGTTGGAGAATTGGTTGGTGAGAGAAAACATCCCAGATTTAGTAAAAGCTAAAATCTTACAATGTCTTCTAATTCTTTCCTTCTTGCCTATTGCGTAGTCCTCCTTATTCCTAAAAACATTGGGCAAACTTACTGCCTCAGGGTCTTTGCACTTAATATTCCCAATGCCTGGAATGTTTTTTCCCCAGATATCTGCATGTCTTGCTCCTTTTTCTCCTTCAAGGTTTGCCAGAATTTCCGTGAGAGCTTCCATAACTATCCCATTTTAAAAGGTAGCAGCCCTAATTCTGCAATCTGTTTCCACTCCCTAACTTTCTTCCATATCACTTTATTACCATCTAACACTCTATACTTTGTTCATCCATTTTTTTCCCCGCTACCTTCTCCCTGTGAGAACATAAACTCTTTGAGGGTAGAGATTTTTATTTCTTTATTTTCTTCTAATTCTACATTTTCAGCATTTAGAACAGTGCAAAGCTCATGTTAGACCTCAATAAATACTTTGAATGAGTGAAAACATAAATGAATGGAAGATAAATGCAAATAAATTATTCAGAATTAAATCTAAAGAGGCAATAAGATAATAAATATTAAAGAGAACTTAAGATACATGGAGAATAGAATAAGAAGGTCTAATATGTCTAATTGGAGTTGTAAAAAAATATAAAAGAATAAGGAAGAAACAGTATTAATTTCTACAGATCAGTATGAAAAAGATAATCCAGTCGAAAATGAACAAAAAATATAGGCAGTTCACACAAGAAGAAATACAAATGTCTTATAAAACATATGAACGTTGTACCTTATTAGTGAAATTAAAAAAATGAGATACCCTTTCATACTTACTAGAGGGCAAAAATGAAAGCATAGATTAATATTTAATATTGGTGAGAATATCGCTTGACGGTAACTCTCATCCATTGTTGGTAGAATAGTAAATTGGTACAAATGTTTTGGAAATTAGCCCACCATTCCCTAATAAAGCTGAACATGTACTTACAGCAATTCCATTCCTAAGCATATAACCTGGAGAAACTCTTGTACATGTATATCGGGATATATGTACAAAAATGTTTGTATAGCATTGTTTAGCCAAATCCGAAAACAGTCTAAATATGGATTGTATTAATTTCCCATTGCTGCTATAACCACAAACTTAGTGACATAAAACAACATAGATTTATTACCTAATAGTTCTAGGAGTCAGATGTCTGAAAATGGGCTTTACAGAGTTAAAACCAAGGTATCAGTAAGGTTGCCTTTTCTCTGGAGTTGCCTTTTTCCAAGCTTCTAGAATTTTCCATGATCTTTGGCTTGTGGTCTCTTCCTGCATCTTCAAAGCCAACAGTATACCATCTTCCAGTCTCTCTCTCTGACTCTGACACTCCTGTCTCCCTCTTACAAGGAACTTTGTAAACTACATTTGTCACACCTGAATAATCTAGTATTATCATCCCATCTCAAGATCCTTAATTTGACCACATCTTTCAAGTCTCTTTTGCCATGTAAAAATAATATATTCACCAACTTCAGGAATTAGGGCTTGGACATCTTTGGGGGTGGTATTCTGCCTGCTGTATGGGTCAGCCATAAAATGAATAAACTGTGGTATTTTTATATCATGAAACACAACAGGGAAAATGAATGAACTACTGCAAGCCTCCTCATCATAGATGCCAAAATAAAGTGTTAGCAAAAGAAGTACGTTACAGAAGAATTCACACATTAGATTCAATTTATATTAAAGTTCAGAAACTCTTAAGTATATTGTTTAGGGATGCATTACAAAGACAAAATTAATAACAAAAATAAGATTTGTTTTTACCTGTAGGGAAGAGATATATGTAATTAAGGAGGGACTTAAAGGATACTGGGAGTATATTTTTAAAATTTTGATGATACACAGATTGTTTTAGTAGTCTTTAAAAGTTCCAAATATGCACATGGTAATTTTGTGTACGTTAACCCATCCCATACCACAATTAAAATATTTTAAAGTAGTAAAACATGGTGATTTATAGACTAAAAGTCATAAGAAAGGGCAATCACTCTTTTACTTAAAAAAAAAAAAACCTAGAAAGTTTTTTGGTTTGTATTTTTCTTGCCTATTCTTATTTAGGGGGCTAGCATTTGAAGTCTTGTAGGTAGAGCAATGGGAGTTAGTCATAGGATCCTCGTAAGTGAGACAGCAAAGCATGTAGAATTCCAGAGCTAGAATTCTTGATAATGATTCTTCTTTATCTCAAGATAATATAGCTCAAACTCTATGTGGTAGGGAGTTTGAGGATACATTTATACTTCTAGGGAGAAAGAACAAGAAAGAAATAGCTGGCAA
This sequence comes from Microcebus murinus, assembly GCF_040939455.1. Taxonomy (NCBI): domain Eukaryota; kingdom Metazoa; phylum Chordata; class Mammalia; order Primates; family Cheirogaleidae; genus Microcebus; species Microcebus murinus. The sequence goes on along the minus strand of NC_134122.1, from coordinate 44,564,064 downwards.
GGACTGGTTTCCATTTTCTGATCATTGCTTGTATGTATTTCTTTTATGGACTACATGAATAACCTTTAACAGGCTCACAGCTCCGTTTTTGTTTTTAATTGAACGTTTGAATAGGTATAGTTGTAACTTCATATGCAGTTGCAAGCAATAATACAGAAAAATTTCTCATGTACCCTTTATCCCAATGTGTAGAATCTTGTAAACATATAGTACAGTATTATAATTAGGATATTGACATTAATAGAATCTGCTGATCTTATTCAGATTTTCCCAGTTTACTTATTTTATTCATGTGTGTACATATTAGTTCTGTACAATTTTATAACATGTGTAGGCTCATATATTCACCACCAGAGTTAAGATACTGTACGGTTTTATCACCACAAGGATCCCTTTTGTTGCCCTTTTGTAATCACACTATCTCCTTCCCACTACCCTTTCCCACTCCAGCTCCCATCCCCTATTCTAGTCCCTAATCCCTGGCACCCAGTAATCTGTTCTCCATTTCTAAAATTTTTTCATTTAAAACTCACAACTAATGGACGTGGTGAGCATTGTATGGGGAAAGGGCATGCCTCCGATCCTGGCTTGGGTGAGGTAAAGTCATAACATGTAACCACAATGTTTGTACCCCCATGATATCCTGAAATTTAAAAAAAAAGTTCTATAAATGGAATCATATAGTATGTAACCTTTGGGATTGGCTTTTTTCACTCAGAGTAATTCCTGGAAGATAAATCCAAGTTATGCTTATCAATCAATGAGTCCCATTTTTAATTTAGCCGAGGAATGCTTTATGGAATTTTTGGGCTCTGAATTCACTTTGTAAATATCAGTTTCTCTTCTTGGATTAATGTATACCCTGAGTACTGGATAATAGCATGGATTTTAAAGTCTGATTTGGGAATAAGTTCCATTTCTACTTCGGAAAAATTATTTTAAGGTTGTTAAAACCTTAATTTCCTTATGTGTAATATGAAGATAATACCTTATTCATAGAATACTTTTAAAGAGAAACTGAGATAACATAAAAATCTTAGCACCACACCCATCACTTAAGTGTTCCATGAATGACAGCCTAAAGGAAAGATATGAAAGATATGGGTTACTACAGCAGTGCGTGTATTATTACAGTTTGTGACTTCTGGGTTAGTTTGGGAAGAGACTGCTTTAATATTCCGTTGTTTCCTTGGGTTTCATTTATGTTTAGGCAGAGGAAAGAATTGATCATCTTTCTTTTTGAACACTAAACAAGAAAGTTTAGTTCTTCAGAATGGGTATATCTGATCTTTCTATTTTGTATTTCATTGACCACAGTAAAGAGTAAGTGACTGCTTTAATGTTATATAGCTTAATTAGCAAATACTTGGCTAACTTAAATGAATAAATTATCTTTTTATCTAATAGATTTGTTAAGGTTGAAACATTAGTAATTTACATATTTTAAATTTTATATATACATTCCAGGTTGCTGGAGTTCTGGATGATTGCTTGTGTGATATTGACAGCATCGATAACTTCAATACCTACAAAATCTTCCCCAAAATAAAAAAATTGCAAGAACGGGACTATTTCCGTTATTACAAGGTAAGGTTATAATTTTTTATTCTGTTGACATCAAAGATTTCTGTGTAGCTGTCTGCAGTTGTGACTTTTACCACCCTTTTGAAAACCCATTTCAACTTCTCTCAGCACAGTATGTGTAGCTTTTATCATTTGAATGTATTAAGTATTGTAATGAAAACTTGCCAGTCTTTTTAAACACTAAGAATCTGAATTTCCTATGTTAGAATTCCTCATCTTTCAGTTTGGGTTTTGAGACACCAAACCCGGCTTTGAGTTGTGCTAATGACAGTGTGCTAGCATTATTAGCAATACAAAGTACCACAGAGGCAGACACTTGTTGAGTAGCTCTCTGCGAGGGCTGGCAAATCAGGCTGAGACTACAAGCAGACCACCACCTATAGCAATATTGCAGAATTGGTATTAAACCTAATATGTTTTACTCTAGACCTTTACAAAATAACCACTGATAGTTTAAAAGGTAGCAGTCATCTTTAAATATGACAATAAAGCAATACTCAAAATAACAGTATTTTACATTTTAACAGCATTTTAAAAGCTGCTTTGTGTTCTTGCTCTCAGGATTCAATTGGTTTATAATTTCTTAGATTTTAATTTTTACTTTATTTGAAAAATTGAGCATGACTTTCTTTTATCCTGATTCTGTACAGGCTGTCTTAGTTCTTTAAATATTTTTGAGGATTAAAAAATCCAGTATCTGGCCGGGCGCGGTGGCTCACGCCTGTAATCCTAGCTCTCTGGGAGGCCGAGGCGGGCGGATTGCTCGAGGTCGGGAGTTCAAAACCAGCCTGAGCAAGAGCGAGACCCCGTCTCTACTATAAATAGAAAGAAACTAATTGGCCAACTAATATATATAGAAAAAATTAGCCGGGCATGGTGGCGCATGCCTGTAGTCCCAGCTACTTGGGAGGCTGAGACAGAAGGATCGCTTGAGCCCAGGAGTCTGAGGTTGCTGTGAGCTAGGCTGACGCCACGGCACTCACTCTAGCCTGGGCAACAAAGTGAGACTCTGTCTCAAAAAAAAAAAAAAAAAAAAAATCCAGTATCTTAGCAGTTTTAAGTTGTACAGAAAGATGATAAATTAGTGAATAAAAAATTGAGAACCCATCCCCTTTTCCCATCAGCACCAAGAATATTCAAAAAAAGGTGAATATTTCTTCTCTATACAGAATCCTTTAGGAATGTATATTTCATGAATTTATTTCAAAGAGTAATCTATACCTAAACAAACTACTAAGTATAAATTATTTTAGGTATTTTATATACAAGTAAGACAAATGCTTCTTTAAATTCCACCACTAAATCTATAACTCTGTATGCATTTGTAGCTGCTTTCTCCTGCTCCCTTTCTGCTATTATAGGGTGTTCCAAAAGTCTCCATACAAAGGAAATTTTTGTAATGAATATTTTGTAAGTAAAGTACATTTAGCTACAATTTCTCATTTTCCCTATGTATGGCGACTTTGGGACATCTCCATTCAATATTTTCATGGCTCCCACTCTTTTGGGATTATATCTTCTATTTCTGTGTCTACAAGGCCTAGTCAATAGAAGTACTCAGATATTTGCATGAATATCTCATTTGCTCTTCACACCAAAATTTTGTCATCAGAATTATCCACATTTTTCAGGTGAAGAAATAATGGTTTAGGTACTCTAGGTAAGGCATTTTATTTTTATTTTTTTAAGAGATGGGGTCTCTCTCTGTTGCCCAGGCTGGAGTATAGTGGTGCAGTCATAGCTCACCACAGCCGTAAACTCCTGGGCTCAAGTGATCTATCTTCCTGCCTCAGCCTCCTGAGTAATTTGGACTGCAGGTGTGCACCACCATGCCCAGATAGATAGGGAACTTTTGTTGATTAACAAAACAGAAATTTTATTAAGAAAAGATATGAAGTAGCTCACAAAATTGAAAGATAAACTGAGGAAGCATGCTTCAGAAAAGAAGAAACTGGAGTTGGAACTAATGGCCATTCTTTTTAAGACATCACCAAAATTTGGGATCAAATTAACCATTTACTCATATTTTTGCAATAGTTTATACAAGAGTCAGATTTCTGGGGGCGAAGGTCTTATTGGTCTAGGTAGGGTCATGTGATCCCTTGACAAAAGAGGAAGTGACACCTTGGTTGACAGTCCCATTTGCATGAATAAAAATGGAGTCCTTGTTTCTCACAAGGACATTAAGGGACTGTTACAGAAGAAGGAAAAATGGAAGTTGGATAGACAAAAATAACAATGTGGCCCTTGGCTACTCAACATAGAATCTTATTCCTTCCTCTTATATTAATACATGCAGTTTAAAAATGTTCTAACCAACACAGTGAAATTATTTCATAGGTACCCAAAACAGACTCCCATCTTTCTCTTGAGGAGGATAATGCCATGCTCGAGTTAATGCATTTAGCTCCAAGTTTAGGATATTTGGGTGATGTGTCCTCTTCTTTTAGTTCTGTCAACCTATAAAATAAATAAAAAGGATATTTGAACACTCCCAGCATACATATATATAGTGGCAAAAAAGGAAAGCTAAGAGAAGAGGTTAATTTTAAACACACACATACGTACTTATGATTCAGGAAGCAAGGAAATATAGATAGAAGCAGTAGTCTGCTTTCATGCAGCTGGGCAGTTGGCTGCTGTAGTTGGTATTTATAACTTCTCTTTTGTACTATCCATTCTATTCTTTATTCACCAAGTATTTATTGAATAGATTACTTTGTGCCAGGTACTAGTCTAGGGACTGTGGATACAGTAGTGAATATGATGAAGAAAGCTTTTATTTTGATTAGGGAAACAAACATTAAACAAGTAAACAACAAAGGTAAATTATATAGGGGAAAAATCAAAGTAGGAGATAGAGAGTAATGGCGATTGGGGGTGGGAGAAGTAGGTACCTCTATTTTAAAGAAGACAGGAAAGGAAGGTATTTTTGCTAATGTGACATTTGAGCAAAAACCTACCTAATGTGAAACAGTAGCCATTACAAGATTTGGGAAAAGATCGTTCCATGGAAGGGAGTAGAACAGCAGGCTTAAAGGTCTCTCACAGGGAATAAGCTTAGTGTGTTTGAGGAGTAGGCAGAAAGCTGGTGTAGCTGGAAGAAGGTAAAGGAGAAGGCAGAGTTGGAGAGATAGTTAGGGGCCAGATTTTCAAAAATAGGGCCTTACTGATCATATAAGGATGTTAGATTTTATTCTAAGCATAATAAGAAACTTTTTAAAAATTTTCTACATAATTTATTGTGATATTAATTAATAACATCAAGTAAAACATTCATTTTCATCACTTGCTTCTGTTCATCTGTTTTCTTTTTTTTTTTTTTTTTTTATTTTTTTATTTTTTGAGACAGAGTCTCGCTTTGTTGCCCAGGCTAGAGTGAGTGCCATGGCGTCAGCCTAGCTCACAGCAACCTCAAACTCCTGGCTCAAGCAATCCTCCTGCCTCAGCCTCCCGAGTAGCTGGGACTACAGGCATTCGCCACCATGCCCGGCTAATTTTTTGTATATATATTAGTTGGCCAATTAATTTCTTTCTATTTTATAGTAGAGACGGGGTCTCGCTCTTGCTCAGGCTGGTTACGATGTTCATCTGTTTTCTTGAACAGTTTTCATTCCTTCTTCCAAAATGTTGCATGCCACACTTGAGGCAAGAAGTACTTTTAAAAACCACAGCTGAAGGGCATTCATCTGCAGCTGCCTATATGCTCAATACATGTAGTGGTGGTCCAGTTTTTTCACTGCCATCTTCTATAAGTTTTTGGAAAACATTTGTCACAGTGACCTTTATACATCTTCAAAACTCATAGGCTTTGTTGCACCTCCAAGAGCCCAGGTATGGGTATGTGCACAGGCTCAGCTGCTGTCCCGCCAGTATAATGGACGGTTTTTTGCGAACCTTCCTCTCTCCCAGCAGCAGCAGGGAGGTAGGGGTGCAGTGTGGAAAAAAGCACAATAAGAACTATTGAAGGGATTTTTGTACAAAATAGACTAAGTGTATGAGACAGGAAATAGAGGAACCATTTAGAAGGCTATTGCAGCAGTTCAGGTAAAGATGATACTGATTTGGAATAGAGTGCTAGAGTTGGAAGAGGTGAAAAATGATCAAATTGTGATTGTATGCAAAAGGTAACACCAACAAGCTTTTCTGATGGATTGAGTGTAAAGTATGAGAGTAGAAGTGAAATCAAAGATGATGCCTAAATTTTGAGCAAATTAAAAAATAGGTATCATGACCAAGTAGATTTTATTTCAGAAATACAAGGATGATTCTTTTAGATCTTCAACAAAATTCAACATACACTCCTGATTTTTAAACAAATTCAGTAAATAAGATTGATGTATACTTTCCTAACATGATGATTTCAATCTTAACATCACCATAGCCAGCATCTTACATATGGGGAAACACTAAAGGAATTCTCACTTAGGTTAGGAACCAAGACAAGGATACCCACTATCTCTGTTACTGTTGAATATGTTAGCCAGTGGCTTCAAATAAGGGAAGCTAGTAGAGGCATAAAAATTTAAAAAGAATAAGTAAAACTATTTCTGTTTATAAATTAAAAGAGTATACCTAAAAAAACCCTCAAAAGAATAACAAAATGAACATAAACAATAAAATATGCATTAAGATAGCAGGCTATAAACTTAATATACAAAAAATCAGTATCTTCATTAATGTAAATAATAACCAGCTAGAAGATATAATGGAAAAGAAAAGCCCACTTACTTTAGCAATGAAAAAGATATATAGGAATAAATGTATCAAGAAATATATAAAACCTGAAGGAGGAAAGCTTTAAAACATTCCTGAAAGATACAAAAGTAGACTTGAGCAAATGGAAAGATATCATTTGTAGCATAAAGATGTTAATTCTCTCCAAGTTAATACATTATTTGATGTGATCCTAATAAAAATACCAACATGTTGTTTTTTTCCTGAAGCTAGATAAGCTGTCACAGGTTAGGTTCCCTGGGAAGCAGATTCTGAGATAGTGATTAGTGTGCAGGAGCTTAATTAGAGACTACACTTGGGACCAACAATTTGGGGAAGGAAAAAGACAGGAGGAAGTCAGTATTGGGCAGAGGGAGAAGTCAAGCTGTGATGCAGGCTCAGCGAAAACTTCAGGTGACCCTGTGGGGAATTCTTAAGATGGAATAACACTTCAGAGTTAGTTGTTTGTATTTGGGGTAGAGTTTTAGGCCTTTATATCCCTACATCAATTAGTCATTAGATGAAAGCTACCATAGGAAGTGGGAGGTGCAATCTCAGGTAGGGTGGCTTTCTTCAGTTGAGGTAGTCTGCCTGCAACATTTCCAAAACTGGGGTAATTAAAAGCCCTTCATTCCCAAAGGGTGATCTGAGCAGCATGTTACAGTGTACCACAGTCCACTGTTTATAGCATGTATTATTTATTGTTGCATAACAAATTAGCTTAAAATTTAGCAGCTTAAAACAGCACACTGAAAAGATGCCATTTGATGAACACCTAAAGCAGGTGAGAAAGCAGGCTATGTGAATATCTGAGGAAAGAGCATTCTAGACAGAAGGAATAGCAAGAACAAAGGCCCTGAGACTATAGTGGGCTCATGTATTTGAGGAACGACAAAGAGCTCAGTGAACCAAGGGAGGAGGGTAGGCGGAACAGATCATGTAAGGCATTATCAGCCATCATGAGATGAGTGGGAGGATTTTGAGCATTTTTAAAAGGATCATTCTGGTGGTCACGTTGAAAATAAACCGTATGAGACCGGGCACTGTGGCTCACGCCTATAATCTTAGAACTCTGGGAGGCTGAGGTGGGCAGATCACTTGAGGTCTGGAGTTCTAGGCCAGCCTGAGCAAGAGCAAGACTAAAAATAGAAAAAAAAAATTAGCCAGTCAAGTGAAAATAGAAACAAAAAATTAGCTGGGCATGGTGGCTTGCACCTGTAGTCCCAGCTATTTGGGAGGCTGAGGCACAAGGATCACTTGAGCCCAGGAGTTTGAGGTTGCTGTGAGCTAGGCTGATGCCACGGTACTCACTCTAGCTTGGGCAATAAAGTGAGACTCTGTCTCAATAAAAAAAAAAAAGAAAGAAACTGTATGGGGTGTAAGAGCTAGAAATGGAAACCATTAAAAGGCAATGGCAATAATCTAGGAGAGAGAATGTGGTGGCTCAGACCACAGTGATAACAATGGAAGTGGTAAAGTATTAAATTCTGAATATTTTCTTTTTTTAAGAAAAATTGCATGTATTTATGGGATGTTTTGATCTATGTTTACATTGTAGAAAGATTCACTCAAATAAATTAACATATCCACCTCCCTCACCAACTTTACCATTTTCTGTGGTGATAATATTAAAAATCTTTTAGCAATTTTGAAATATATAATACTTTTTTTTTTTTTTTTTTGAGATAGAGTCTCACTTCTGTTGCCTGGGCTAGAGTGCCATGGCGTCAGCTTATCTTACAGCAACCTCAAACTCCTGGGCTCAAGTGATCCTCCTGCCTCAGCCTCTTGAGTAGCTGGGACGACAGTCACGTGCCACCCTGCCTGGCTAATTTTTTCTATACATTTTTAGTTCTGCTAATTTCTTTCTATTTATAGTAGAGACAGGGTCTCGCTCTTGCTCAGGCTGGTTTCGAACTCCTGACCTTGAGTGATCCTCCCACCTCAGCCTCCCAGAGTGCTAGGATTACAGGCATGAACCACCACGCCCGGCTTATAATACATTTTTATTAACTGTGGTCTCCATGCTGTGAAATAGATCACCAAAACTTATTCCTTCAGTCTGACTATGACATTGAACCCTTTGATCATCATCTTCTCTTTCCCCCTACCCCAGCCTTTGATAACCACTTTTCTGCTGTTTCTGTGAGATAGACTTTTTAGATTCCACATATAAGTGAAATCATACAGTATTTCTTTCTGTACCTAGCTGATTTCATTTAGCATAATGTTCTTCAGCCCCATCCATGTTGCAAATGACAGAATTTCTTTTTTAGGGCTATATAGTATTACATTGTGTGTGTATATATATCACATTATCTTTATCTTTTCATCTGCTGCTGGACACTTAGGTTGCTTCCATGTCTTGGCTATTGTGAATTGTGCTGAAATGAACATGGGAACACATATTTCTTCAACATACTGATTTCAGTTCCTTTGGATACCCAGAAATGGGATTGCTGGATCATATGGCAATTCTATTTTTAGCTTTTCAAGGAACCTTCATACTTTTTTCAAAATTGGCTATACTAATTTACATTCTCATCAACAGTTTACAAGGGATTCCCTTTCTCCACATCTTAGCCAACACTTGTTCTCATCCATCTTTTTGATAATAGCCATTTATTTAAACAGGTGTGAGGTGATACTTCATTGTGATTTTAATATGCATTTCGGTGATGATTAGAGATGCTGACCAGTTTTTCATATACCTGTTGGCCATTCTTTTTTCTTCTTTTGAGAAATGTCTGTTCAGATCCTTTGCCCATTTTAAAATCAGGTTATTTTTTGTATTGCTATTGAGTTCAGTTCCTTATATATTTTGGATATTAGCCCTTTATCAGATATAAGGTTTGCAAATATGTTTTCCCAGTCCATGGATTGTTTCTTTACTCTTTTGATTGTTTCCTTTACTGTGCAGAAGCTTTTTGGTTTGATACAATCCTATGCATCTAGTTTTGCTGCTGTTGGCTGCGCTTTTGGAGTCCTATCCAAGAAATCATTGCCGAAACCATTTAGCTTTTCCTCTATGTTTTCTTCTAGTAGCTTTATAATTTCAGGCCTTATATTTAAGTCTTTAACCCATTTTGAGTTGATTTTGTATATGGTCCTTTCCCCATTGTGTGTTCTTGGCACTTTTGTCAAAAATCAATTGACCTTAAATACTTGGGTTTATGTCTGGGCTCCCTATCCTGTTCCATTGGTTGGTGTTTATTTTTGTGCCAATACTATGCTGTTTTGATTACAATAGCTTTGTAATATATTTTTAAAACAGGGAGTGTGATACCTCCAGTTTTGTTCTTTTTGCTCAAGATTGCTTTAGCCATTCAAGGGTCTTTTCTGGTTCCATAGGAATTTTACGATTTTTCAAAGTTTTTGTAAAAAATGACATTGTAGCCGGGCGCGGTGGCTCACGCCTGTAATCCTAGCTCTCTGGGAGGCCGAGGCGGGCGGATTGCTCAAGGTCAGGAGTTCGAAACCAGCCTGAGCAAGAGCGAGACCCCGTCTCTACTAGAAATAGAAAGAAATTAATTGGCCAACTAATATATATAGAAAAAAATTAGCCGGGCATGGTGGCACATGCCTGTAGTCCCAGCTACTTGGGAGGCTGAGGCAGAAGGATTGTTTGAGCCCAGGAGTTTGAGGTTGCTGTGAGCTAGGCTGACGCCACGGCACTCACTCTAGCCTAGGCAACAAAGCGAGACACTGTCTCAAAAAAAAAAAAAAAAAAAAAGACATTGTAATTTTGATAGGAATTGCATTGAATCTGTAGATTGTTTTGGGTAGTGTGGACATTTTAATAGTACTTCTTTCAATCCCTGAACATGGACTATCTTTACATTAATTTGTGTGTTCTTCAATTTCTTTCAGCAATGTTTAGTGTACATATCTTTCACCTCCTTAAGTTTATTCCTAAGTATTTTATTTTTTCAGATGCTGTTGTAAATGTGGTTTTTGTTTTTGAGACAGAGTCTCACTTTGTTGCTCAGGCTAGAGTGAGTGCTGTGGCGTCAGCCTAGCTCACAACAACCTCAAACTCCTGGGCTCAAGCAATCCTCCTGCCTCAGCCTCCCAAGTAGCTGGGACTACAGTCATGTACCACCATGCCCGGCTAATTTTTTTTCTATATATATTAGTTGGCCAATTAATTTCTTTCTATTTATAGTAGAGATGGGGTCTCGTTCTTGCTCAGGCTGGTTTCGAACTCCTGACCTCTAGCAATCCGCCCGCCTCAGCCTCCCAGAGTGCTAGGATTATAGGCATGAGCCACCGCGCCTGGCCTAAATGTGATTTTTCTTAATTTCTTTTTCAGATAGTTGTTTGTTAGTGTATAAATACTACTGATTTTTGAATGTTGATTTTATAACCTGCAACTTTACTGAATTTGTTTATCAGCTCTAATAGTTTTTTTATGGAGTCCTTAGGGTTTTCTATATATAATGCAAGATCATATCAACAATAGAGACAATTTCACTTCTTCCTTTCCTATATGGATGCCTTTTCTTTTTCTTGTTTAATACTCTGACTAGGACTACAGTACTTTGTTGAATAGAAGTGACAAGAGTGGCATCCTTGTCTTTCTGATCTTAAAGGAAAAGCTTTTGATATTGAAAAGAAGTGGCAAGAGTGGCATCCTTGTCTTTCTGATCTTAGGAAGAGCTTTTAACTTTTCACCTCTGAGTATGACATTAGCTGTGGGTTTGTCATGTATGACCCTTATTGTGTTGAGTTACATTCCTTTTATACCTATTTTGGGGGAGTTTTTGAAAAATCATGAGTGGATGTTGAATTTTGTCAAATGCTATATCTGTTGAAATGATCATGGCTTTTGTCCTTCATTTTATTAATGTGGTATATCATATTTATTGATTTACATATGTTGAACCATCCTTGCATCCCTGTGGTAAATCCCTTTTGGTTATGGTGTATGATTTTTTAAAATATGCTGTTAAATTTAGTTTGTTGGTATTTTGTTTGTTGAGGATTTTTGTGTCTTCATTAGGGATATTGGCCTGTAGTTTTCTTTTTTTTATTGTAATGTCCTTTTCTGGCTTTGGTATCAGGGTAATGCAGACCTTATAAAATGAGTTTGGAAGTATTTCCTCCTCTTCAATTCTTGGAAGAGTTTGAGAAGGATTGGTATTAGTTCTTTACATGTGCAGTAGGATTCAGTAGTGAAGCGATCAGGTCCTGGGCTTTTCTTTGATGGGAGACTTTTTATTACTGATTCAGTCTCCTTACTTGTTATTGGTCTATTCAGATTTTCCATTTCTTCCTGATTCAGGCTTGTTAGGTTTCATGTTTCTAGGAATTCATTTTTTCTCTAATTTTTTATCCATTTCTATCCAATTTGTTGGTGCATACTTGTTCTTAATGGTCTCTTATGATCCTTTGTATTTGTTTGGTATCAGTTGTAATGTCTCCTTTTTTTTTTCTGATTCTATTTGAATCTTCTTTTTTTCTTTGTTGGTGTCGCTTAAGGTTTGTTGATTTTGTTTTTCTAGTTTCATTAATCTTGTCTATTTTTCTGTCTTTATTTTATTTCTGCCTTAATCTTATTTCCTTCCTTCTGCCTTTTTCTAGTTCATTGAGATTTACAATTAGGTTGATTGAGGTCTTTCTTTTTTGATGTAGGTGTTTATTGCTATAAGCTTCTCTTTCAGTACTACTTTTGCTGCATCCCGTAAGTTTTGGTATGTTGTGTTTACATTTTCATTGGTCTGGAGATATTTTTAAATTTCTCTTTTAATTTCTTCTTTGACCCCCCTTAGTTGAGGAACATGGTATTTAATTTCCACATATTTTTGAGTTTCAAGATTCTGTTGATTGTTATTGATTTCTAGTTCCATGCTATTGTGGTCGGAAAAGATGCTTGGTATGATTTCAGTGTTTTTAAATTTGTTAAGACTTGTTTTGTGGCTAACATATGATCTATCTTGCAGAATGTTCCATGTGTACTTGAGAAGAATGTGTTGCTGTTGGATAGAATGTTCTGTAAATATCTATTAGGTCCATGTTATTAGGTCTAATGTTGAAAGTGGGGTATTGATGTCTCCTACTATTATTGTATTGCAATCTTATCTCTCCTTTCAGATCTATTCATATTTGCTTTATATATTAATAGTTAGGTGCTGCAAAGTTGGGTACATATATATTTGTAGTTTTTGTAACTTCTAAATGAATTGAACCCTTTATCATTACAAAATGATCTTCTTTGTCTTTTTGCCTTTTTTGACTAAAAGTCTATTTTGTCTGATATAAGTACAGCTACCCCTGCTTTTTTTTAGTTTCCATTTACATGGAGTATCTTTCCATCCCTTCTCTTTCAGTCTGTGTGTATCCTTGTTGGTGAAGCTAATCTCTTGTAGGTAGTATATAGTTAGGTTTGTTTTTCTTAATCCATTTACCCACCTGATGTCTTTTGATTAGAGAATTTAATCCATTTATATTTAAAGTAATTATTGATTGTTAAGGACTCACTTTTGCTATTTTGTTAATTGTTTACTGGTTAATTTGTAATTCTTTTGTGCTTCTCTTCCTCTCTTGCTATTTTCCTTTGTGGTTTGATGATTTTCTATAGTGCTATGCCTTGAATCCTTTCTTTTCCTCTTTTGTGTATCTGCTAAGGGCTTTCTCTTTGTGGTTACTGTGAGATGCACATAAAATATCTTATACTAGTAATAGACTATTTTAAGCTGATAATGATTTAACTTTGATAAGGTGCACAAACTTTATTATTTTACTCTCCTCCCCTTTACAATTTGTTTTGATGACATAATTTGTATCTTTTATAGTTTGTGTCCCTTTATAAATTACTGTAGTTATTTTTAATAATTTTGTCTTTTAAACTTTCATACTAGAGAGATAGTTGACTTCCACTATCATTACAGTATTAGTAGTGTTCTGAGTTTGACTATATACTTGCTTTTATTAGTGAGTTTTATATTTTCATGTTGCTAGTTAGCAACCTTTTCCTTAAGCTTGAACATTTCATTTTAGTATTTCTTGTAATGCAAGTCTAGTGATAAATTTCCTCAGCTTTTGCTTGTCTGAGAAAGTTTTTATTTCCCCTTCATTTTTGAAGGACAAGATGGCTGGCATATTGTATTCTTGTTTGACAGTTTTTTCTTTCAGATTTTTAAATATATCATCTTATTCCCTTCTGGCTGCAGGATAAAAAAATCCACCTATAGTCTGATGGAAGCCCCTTGTAACAAGTCACTTTTCCCTTGCAGCTTTCAATATTATCTTTTTGCTGTTAACTTTTGAAAATCTGAGGATAATGACTCTTGGTGTGAGTCTGTTTGAATTCATTCTATTAGGTTTCCCTTGAGTTTTCTGGATTTGGATTTTTATTTCCTTCCCCAAACTTGGGAAGTTTTTGCCATAATTTCTTTGAATATGTTTCTTTGTCCCTTTCTTTCTCTCTTCTCCTTTTGGTACTCCGGTTATAAATATGTATAATATTCCATTTGATGGCATCCTATATGTTCCTCAGGCTGTCTTCACTCTTATTTTTTGCTCCTCAAGATGATTTCCAGTGACCTGTCTTCAAGTTTGCAAATCCTTTTTTCTGATCTAGCCTGCTCTTGAAACCCCTGTAGTGAATTTTTGAGTTCAGTTATTGTTTCTTTAGTTCAATGATTTCTGTTTGGTACTTTTTAATATTTTCTATCTCTTTGTTGAAGTTCTCAGTTTGTTCATGCATTGCCCTCTTTACCTCAGTGAGCATCTCTTTATGACTGTCCATTTGAATACCCTGTCAGGCAAATCACATATCCCCATTTCATTAGGGTTGGCTTCTAGAGATGTTTCTTGTTCTTTTCTTTAGGAACTTGTTGTTTTGTCATTTTCCTCAATTTTCTGTTTCTGCACATTAGGTAAAAGAACCACCTTCCGTAGTCTTGTCCGATTAGTCTTGTGTAGGAGACATTTCTCTCCAGTCAGCTTGGTCAGGATTCTGGGTGCCTTTAAACTCTTTGTGCTTGTCTAACTTGCTTGCTATCTTTGTTGTTACTGGCCCCTAAGAAATTAGAGTGTCAAGTCGTGCTATTGCCTTGAGAGAGGTAGGATAGAAGCCAGTCCCTTGGGATGTAGCTAGAGAGATTGGAGTGATACATTTGTATTCTAGTTTCTTCTTTCCTTGCAGAGAAGCTGAGAGCAGGGTTTATTTCCCATTTGTTCTACCCTACACCAAGGAGAGGTCTGAGGTAGATACCTATACTCTGGGTTTGATTCTGACCTTTAACCTAGGGGAGATAGCTGCTGAACATCTGTAAGTTTAAAAGTCACAATTTTGTTCTCTGTGCTGTAGGAGACTCGGAGTGCAGAGCTCCATCAACTCCCAGAGATAGTTGATTTAGAAACCAGTCCCTTGAGTGAAGGCTGTACAAGTTGGGGTGCTTGATGTGTTCAAAAACAATATCTAGGAAGAGTCTGCAGATCTGTACTTACTGCTGGAGCTGCATGGAAGAAGGCATGGGGAGTACCCACTCTCCTATTCAGGCTAGCAGAAGTCTCGTACATTTCTAGCAGGGGAAGACTTCTGGTTTGGAGTTATCATGAAGCAAGCCTGGAGGAAGGCACAGAAAGTGCCTACTTTCCCTCGTAGACATGGTGAGGTCCCCCACTTCCTTCCAGTGAGAGATTGCAGGAATTTATCTCTAGAGCAAGCTAAGGAAGAAGGCGTGGGGAGAGTAGTCCCTTCTGTTCTTGCTAGCAGAGGAGCCTGGCCTCTTTCCAGGGAGAGACTTCAGGGCTGGGATTATTGCTGGAACAAGCCAGGGAAGGAGGTACAAGGAGTGCCCACTCTCTTATTCAAGCAAGAAGTCTCAGATGCTCCTTGCTGTGGGAGTCTTCTAGTCTAGAGTTACATTGAAGCCAGGGAAGAGGTCATAGGGAGTGCCCCCTACCCTTTCCAGTCGTGGAGAGTTCTCCCTGCCTTCTTCAAAGGACAGATGCAGAAATTTCTCTCAGGAGCTAGCCAGGGAAGAAAGTGTGGGAATGCCATCCCTCCTGTTCTTGCTGGCAGAGGCCTCTGGTGTCTTTCCATGGAGAGAGTGCATGGCTGGGATTATCGCTAGAGCAAGCCAGGGGAAGAGGCATATGCTATCTTCTTTCCTTGCAGAGAAGCTGAGAGCAGGGTTTATTTCCCATTTGTTCTACCCTACACCAAGGAGAGGTCTGAGGCAGGTACCTATACTGGTACTCTGATACCTATACTCTGTTCCCATTTAGGCTGGAGTATGTTTATTCTTCATTGCTCCATAGGTCCCCAGATAATGGCTTGTTAGAGACAGGGAGCTGTAATAAGCCTGTGGCTAAACCCTTTCCAGGGAGAAGGTGAAAGCTAGGCTAATCCTGAGGCCACAAATACTGGGAGTTGCTTGCATGGTTCAGAATCCCCTTTATTCTTATTCTTAAGGGAAATTCTCTGACTCTGATGCCCTGTGCCTGCCCTTCCTTAAGCACAGTGATGTAAGAGCCAAGCTCTCCAGCAGAGACCATAAAAGTGCAGCACTGTATGTGTGGTATAATCCCCTTCCCCCTTGGAAAGAAGCTGGGGGTTAACATTTCCTTCCTGATAATAAGGCCATCATAAGGCCCTGTACTTAGGGTGGAATTGGTGTGAATGTATCTCTACTTTTTTTTTAAAGAGACAAGGTCTCACTGTCATCCAGGCTGGAGTACAGTGGCATGATCATAGATCACTGCAGGCATCCAGGCTGGAGTACAGTGGCATGATCATAGATCACTGCAGGCATCCAGGCTGGAGTACAGTGGCATGATCATAGATCACTGCAGCCTCAAACTGTTGAGCTTGAACGATCCTGCCTGCCTGCCTCAGTCTCCCCAGTAGCTAGGACTACAGACACACACCACCACGCCTAGCTAATTTAAAAAAATTTTTTTTGTAAACACAGGGTCTCACTATGTTGCCCCCAGGCTGGTTTCAAACTCCTAGCCACAGCAATCCTCCTGCTGTGGCCTCCCAAAGTGGTGGGATTACAGATCTGAGCCACGGCACCCAGCCTTTCTCTTCTTTTTCTATCAGTTTTGATGTAGATATTTTCTCAGACATTGAGTGTGTATAGGAGTCTTTCAATTGGATTCTGCCTTTCTGTTGGAGAGAATTGATCCGTGTGTAGGTGTTTACTCGGTGTGGCTGTAGGAGGAGGGACAGTTATAAACCTATTCTGCCATGTTGCTGACATCACTCTGCATTCTGAGTATTTTCTGAAGATAGAACTACCAGATTGTCAGAGGTGTTATATGTGGGGTGAGAAAAAGAGGCGTCAAGGATAATGCCAAGATTTTGTCACTACGAACTAGAATAATGGAGTTGCTATTTGCTAAGATGGTGAGAATTACTAGAAGGAGGAGAACAGCTTTGGAAATATTACATTTGAGGTGCCTTTAAATGCCCCATGGAGATGTCTAGGAGACAATTGGATATATAGGTCACATGCTTAAGGGAGGTATCTAGGCAGAGAACTTGTAGTCCCCAAACATGTCATGCTGTTTTAAGCTTCTTTGTCTTTGAATATCCTGGCCCCTCTGTCTCGAAATCTTTCTCTAAAACACCTCTAGTCATATACATTTTACGTATTACCAAAGTCAGAGCTGATAACCTTCTCTGTGTTGCCAATCTCTCTACCTATTTTTGCGTCTTCCTCTATAATGTAGACGTTGTTTACTTCACATACCACGTATTTATTGAGGTGTCTGCTATGTATCCTGGGCAGTGTTCTAGGCACTGGGGATATAAGGCAAAATTCCAGTCCTTACAGTGGAGGGTGCAGATAATAAATCAGTAAATAATATTCATGTAGTGATAAGTACCATAAAAGAATATAAAACAGTATGTTGGGGTAGAGATTGCATACTGAGCACTACTTTGCAGAGCCTGGTCAGAAAGTTCTCTCTGCTGAGGTGTGATATGTGAGAGAGACCTGAATGAGGTGGAGGAGTGAGCCATCAGAAGATCTGGAGGAGCAACAGTCCGAGCAAAGAGAACAGCCAGTGAGACGCCTTGACACATAGGAAGAAGCGCGGTGTGTTCCCAGAGGGAAGGCCATGTGTCTGGAGGAGCGTGAGAGAAAAGGTCAGAGAGGTGGGCAAGAGGCCAGGTTGTGAAGGGCCTTGTGGAGTTTGGATTTACTCTAACGGTAATAGGAAGCCACAGGAAGGTTTTGAGCAGGGATTGATATGATCTGATTTGTTTTAAAGAGATAACTGTGTGGAATAGACAGTAGCGACAGTTGCATTAGTTCAGGCAAGAGATAAGTGGTGACAATGGAGGGCAGTGAGAAGTGCACAATGAAGTGTTTGAAGAAAAATAAGAAAAAGGAAGAAACAGTAAAACCCAGAGTTTTGGCATGGGTAATCCATCTGCAGGTCCTATTGAATTGCGGTCTTCCCATAATGTTTAGAATATGAAAATCCATTTTACCTTGGTTAAAATGTCCCACATGATCTGTCCCTTGCCTACCTATACCCTCATTCCCTGCCACCCTCCCCTTTCTATGCTAAAGATCAGCCAGACTGGTGTTTTTCAGTTTCCAGAACTGTTCAGGCTCTTTATTGCCTTATCCAAATGTACACTTCCTCCAACTTTCATCCATCCTAAAATATTACCTCTTCAGAGGGCTCTATCCACCAGCCTAACTATTACAAAACTGGATTTTTCTTTGTAGTACTTACTAGACTTGTAATTAAATGAGGATGCAAACATGTAATTTCTACTTCCTTCAATAGATTGTAAATTCTGGGAGGCAGGGAGGGAGCTCTTTTTCTGTCTCTTTATTCCCCTAGAGTCTAGCACAGTGCCTGACACCTAGTGGATGCTCAGTACATACTTGTTATGTGAATGGATACACGAAAGAACACGGATTGATAAGGTAATATTAGGGGGTTGGAAGACATTAAAGTAGTTCTAAAATGCTTTCCAGTGTTCTTCAGATGAGCAGTGAGCTTAAACTTTCTTTTTTCCAGTATCAGAGGATTAATGGCCATTTATTTTAAAAATTAATATTACCTTTGGGTGTCTAAAAAGCTGTGGTCATTTTAAATTCTGAACTGCATCAGTGCCATGAAGGATAGGAAGCTTTTCCTTCTTATTTACCACCATGTCACTGGTGCTCTCTGTACAGTGACACTTTGAAAGCATTCTATAATACATGTTTACTAACATTAATTTATTCTTTCTCTCAAGGTTAATCTGAAGCGACCATGCCCTTTCTGGGCAGAAGATGGCCACTGTTCAATAAAAGACTGTCATGTGGAGCCCTGTCCAGAGGTATAAATAAAAAAAAAATAAAAAGGAAAAACTTGCTTTCTCTTGTACTTTCAGATAAGGATAACCTCTTTTATTTGAGGTTAATGTCAGTAGATTTGGACTTGTCAACAAATTCATATGCTCTCAGCCCTCCCCTTTATAACCAGATTCTTGAAGGCACTATAATTGCCACCAAAATGGGTTTGAAGACACTTGCATCCAGTAATATTAGTGATTGGATGTGGAAAAATAGTCTGATTCTAAAATGAAAGAAAAATCAGAGGCCTGGATCTACACTGTACTTTTATTTCATGCTTTTATTGAATCTGCATCTTGTTTCATAGACAAAAAAAAACAAAAGAGCTACTGGATCTAAACTTCCATTCAGAGTGGGAATTAGAGTGAGTAAAGTGGGCAAATGTCAGGCTTTGAATTAGATTTCTACTTGGCCTGTTACATTTATATTTTAAAAAAGAGTATGCCTATTACCAAGAGAAGGCTACATTTTAGACTTTGATTTTTGACATCTAGCATAATTAACTATATTCTTCCCAATAGTAATTTGTTGTAAGGTATGTTTTCATTTCACTTTTTACTTTTCTTACCTAATCTGTTTGTCTAGTTTTCTGTCCTTAAAAATAGTAAAAAAACGTCTGGACCAGTGTCCTTCCTAAAGGGAAGAGTCTTTAAAAATTTATTATCTTCATTTTCCTTTAAGAGTAAAAATATATTTTTGTTTAGAGTTATATTTGATAAATCAGTTGCAGTAATTCAGATTTATTTATTAAACCCTCATACTAATTATTGGTTTTATGGAAAAGAACATCCATGCCTATGCACAGTTCTTTCTGTGATAAACCCTGGGTTAATCATATGGGCCAAAAATTTGACTCTTGCCTTTTAGTAATCTAAAATGTTCTAAACTTTAAATGTCATCTGAGAGTAGAAATTAAAGTTATGCATAATATTTTTCAAATAATTTTGAACTTTTAAAAGCTTTCTTTTCTGTAGTAAGAACATTTATGGAAAAAGTGTCAGTTTTTCTAACCTAAAAATTATGATAAACTGTAAAGAAATACTGCATTTTGGATCTCTGACTTTGTATATGTTATTCTATACTTTGATTTACAAGTCTGTGTATTGGGATAACTCTTTACTTTTACCTCATGAGATAGTGTGAAAACGGAATTTGAATGGATGTGTATATGTTCCTCCTAGAATAAAATACTGAGTAAATTAGAGCAGTGCGTTACCCATTTGTGAAGAAATCTATAAAAAAATCACTTTTTAAATTATTTTTTTTTTGTTCCTTTAAGAGTAAAATTCCAGTTGGAATAAAAGCTGGGCATTCTAATAAGGTGAGTCCCTTTCCTTCCTTGACAATTGCTGCTTCACATAGTGAAACTTTCCATTTACTGATTGACAGTGGTTGTGATAGAGAACTATAATACAATTGGTTAGTTGGGAATGGAGACATCTTGCCTCAGAATTCCAAATCCCTGATTCTTGCATCAAACAGAGAAATCATACATTCCTAAGCTTCTTTTGAAATTATTTCAGTTCTGTTTTTGGAATCTCTAGAAAAACTATTAAAATGTAACTACAATGTCAGATCACCTACTCAACAAGTGTTTTATCATATAGATATTTTTAATATTCTGTTTCAATTAGGCAACCTGGCAGATGCAGGATTATATTGTATAGAGAAAATAATTATCGAGATATTTTTGAACTGAGTACTTTCAAATGGTATTAAAATATTCCTTTATTAATGATTGCTCTTTTCCTCTTATGAGCATGCCATAATTTATTTTGCCATTCATATATTTTAGATAATTGTTTACTTTTAGTTTTTCACTATTGTATTTAATATTATACATACATAGTAAAGATCATCATACCCTCTCTCTGCCTCCTCCTTGTGCATCCATCCTCTCTCCCTTTTCTTCTTGCTTGTTCTCACGTGTAGTCTTTTGTGTTTACTTTCTCATATTTACTTTCGTTTCAGTTCTGTAATAAAAAAAACAGTATAAAGGCAGTTGAAACCCCCTGAACTCCTCAGTCCCTTTCTACTTCCTCCCTCTCCAGAGTTAACCATTTTTCTGAAGTATCCTTCTGTGGTTTTATACTCTTATTGCACATGTACCTCCAGGTAATATACTGCATGTGTATCCACAAGTAATACATAGATTATTTTGTGTAAAATCTTTAAAATTTTTAAATAACATTTTGTATTTATTCAGATTAAAAACATTTTTTTAGTTTGTGTTTTTACTCATTAAGCTTTTGATTTTTTTTTTTTTTTTTTTGAGACAGTCTTACTCTGTTGCCTGGGCTAGAGTGCTGTGGCATCAGCATAGCTCACAGCAACCTCAAACTCCTGGACTCAAGCAATCCTCCTGCCTCAGCCTCCCGAGTAGCTGGGACTACAGGCATGTGCCACCATGCCTGGCTAATTTTTTCTATATATTTTTAGTTGTTCAGCTAATTGCTTTCTATTTTTAGTAGAGATGGGGTCTCACTCTTGCTGAGGCTGGTCTCAAACTCCTGAGCTCAAATGATCCGCCCGCCTCAGCGCTTTTGAAATTTTTTCTCTGTTGCTATATGTGGACTTTGTTCATTCATCTTAATAGCTATATAGTAGTCAGTTATAGTACTGTAACACAGATTAGCCACTCCTCTATCAAATGGTAATTTCCAGGTTTTTTTTTTGTTTTTCTTTTTAGACAGTGATGTACTAGCAGTTTTGTCCTTTGTCTCATGTGCACACATGTAAGAGTTTCTCTAGGTCTATATTTAAAAGTAGGATTGCTGGACCATAGGGTGTGCCTGTGTCAACATTACAAATAATGCCAAATAAGGTGGTTGTACCTTGCTTTTAAATTATTGCCTTGGGATATGGTCTCACTGATAGGAGTGGGTTTAAGGGTTTTTGTATTTTGGGGGGGGTTTAAGGGTTTTTGTATTTTTATAGCTCTAGGTATATTTTGTCAAATTTCTTTCCCAAGAGGGTTTTTTCAGTTTATATCATCACCAACATATCAATGCTATTTGTTAAACCTTAATGTGTTGGCTTATTTAGTTGGTGGAAATTTGTACCTCATTTTCATTTGTATTTCTTACATATGATAGGGATCTTTATAATAGAATGTACCTATGTTTAGTGTATCATCATTGAGAAATTGATTATTCTGCCGGGGGAAGCTGAAATAAAAAGAAAGGTAATAATTATTACTAAACTTATAAACTTCCTTACAGTACTTGAAAGTGGCAAACAATACCAAAGAATTAGAAGACTGTGAGCAAGCTAATAAACTGGGAGCAATTAACAGCACATTAAGGCAAGTTTTATTTTAGTAGTATTAAGAAAATATTCTCTAGTTTATTTAAATCAATAATCTATTTTTCTTGTGATTTTGGTAAAACATTTTTGCTAACCATTAAAGTTTCAACTAATAAATTTTTAAAAGGAAGAAAAAGTTAATTCTTTATCCTAAATTCCACATAGCTTGTCTCTTCTTGGCTGATTTGTCCTTCAGTTTCTAGAATGTACCATTAGTAGCAAATCTATTAAGTAGAAATTTAGAAGAATGGACCCTAACAGGACTATAGGTCCATTCTTCCTGATTATTATGGGAAATGGAGCTTGAACCTCTAAGTCTTTTATAAGTAGTAATTCAATATATATGTTACATTTCGAATGATAAAAGTTGCTATTAGCATAACTGTTAAGTTTCATATATCTTTTTTTCTGTTAACTTTTCCTTATTTGCTTTAAGCAGAAACCTGCTTATGAAGGCCAACATAACTCATTTATAAATGGCCTCAGATTATGCAGTGTATAATAACTGGACATAATCTATGGCTAGGAATGGAATACTGCAGAAGTTCTTTTTAATTTCTGTTTGTGTAGATTTGTATTTTTATGTACTATAATTGTTAATGACTCATAATAAAGTTAGCAGTCTTATTTATTAAAGAAAATTATAGTAAAGAAAAGTGACAGATAATATAATAAACATACCCACATATCCTCCATTTCAAATGAATAAGTACTAACATTTTCTACCATTTCTACCAAGAAACAAGAAACATCACAGATAAATTTTAAATCCCTTATGTCCTATTCCCTAATCTTGTTTTGTTTTCTTTGTCCTTAGAAGTAACTACTGTCATGAATTTGGTGTGTAACTAGTCTATGTTTTTGGTTTCATCATGTATATATTCATATGTATAAATAACATACAGTTTTATTTTGTGTATTTGGTTTTATTTTTCCTTTATATAAATGATATAATACTGTATTTAACATTCTGCTATGTTTTTTCATTGTACATAATTGCTTTTTAGATCTGTGTTGAAACACGTCTCATTCTTTTAACTGATGAATAGTTTTCATTATATAAATACACAATATTTTATTTATTCTATCAGTGGACATTTAGCCTGTTTCCAATTTTTTACTTTTCAAATATACTAGCTTGAGCATTCCTGAATATGTTGTTTGTTGTGCACTAGAAGTAAAATTGCTGAATTTTAGGATTGTCCTTTTGCAACTATTCTTGATATTGCCTAGTAGCACTCCAAAGTACTTGATGTGAATGTATACTGACTCCAGTGCTGAGAGCTTGTTTTGTTCTCCACATCCTTGCCAAAAGGTGATAATGTTTGGTGAGTGTGAAATAGTATCTCAATTTTGTTTAATTTATACTTTGTGATTATTAGTGAGCATTTTTTATCTGTTTATTGGACATTTGAGTTTCTTATTCATTCAACAAATGAATACCTACAAATCAAGCACTGTTCTAGGGTACTAGGAATACAGTAGTGTATATAATAAATAAAATTTCTGCCCTATATAGCATAATCTTCATTGGAGGAGATAACACAATAAACAAGATATATGAGTAAAATTAAATGATGATTGTGCTAGAGAAAAAAAATAAAGCAGGGAAAAAGAAAGAAGAGGGCTAAGAGTGAGGAGGGTAGCACTATTTTAAATTGGGTGGTCAGGGAAGATCTAAGTGATAATAGGACATTTGAGCACATTGCTGAAGAAGGTGAAAGGGTGAGTGGTAATATGGCTGCCTGGGGGCTGAGTATTCCAGGTATATATAAGTGTTAGTTAAAAGGCCCTGTGGCAGGGTCATGCCTAGACTATTTGAAGAACCTCACAAGAAGGCCAGTGTAACAGGAGTACAGTGATCAAGGGCAAAGTAGTAGAAGACAAGGTCCAAAGATGCTGGGGATGGGGCCAGGGGGCTGAATGGTGAGTGGAGATCCTGTAGAGCCCTGCAGGCGATTATAATGAGAACTGCTTTTCAACTGAGTGGAATGCAAAGTCATTGGAGGATTTTAAGCAGGGGCCTGTGGTAAGGGAGCCTGATGTTCTATCATGGAAGACTGGTTATGTGATTATTGTAATACAAATAAGACACAGTGATCAGACCAGGGTGATAGCAGTAGACATGATGAGAAGTGGTCAGGTTCTGGATATGTTTTGAAGATTGAGCTGATGGGATTTGCTGAAGGATTGGATATGGGGTATGAAAAAGATGAGCTTTATGGATAACTATAAGATTTGAAACTATAAAAGTGGAGTTGCCATTTTACTGAACTATGGACCTCAGCAGGAGGAGCAAGTATGATGGAAAACTATAGTTCAGCTCTGACTTGCTAAGTTTAAGCTGCCCGTGAGACATCCAGTTGGAGATATTAAGTAGGCAGTTGGATATATAAGTCTGAATGAGGGGGGAGGTCTGGGAGTTAGTCAGTGAATATATGGTAATTAGTGGTCCTTAACCTGAATAAGATCACCAAAGAGAGAGTGTAAATAGAGAAATGATCTAGGGACTAGGTTTAAGTCATTAACAAGGTTTTGAGGTAAATTGTCCGATCATATCCCTTGCAATTGTTTCTCCACTGGGAGGGTTGGGATTTTTAAGTTATTATTGATTTTAAGCATCCTGTATATAATCTGGTGATAATCTTTTGTTGGCTATTTCAGTTGTTAGGGCTTGTCTTTTAATTTTGCTTATAGTTTTTGTTGTTGAACAGAAATTATTTTTCAAACTTAAATTTAAATATCATAATACATATAGTAAGATATAAAAATCTTAAATTTAAAGATCAATTTAATTTTACAAAGTAAACCCAACTCTGTAGCCACCATCCAGAGCAATATACTTGATACCCAAAAGATTACCATGTGAAATTTCCTAGTCACTATCACCTTCCAAAGTTAACACTTAATATACTTTTTGGTATATAGTATTTTTTTTTTTTTTTTTTTTGAGACAGAGTCTCGCTTTCTTGCCTAGGCTAGAGTGAGTGCCGTGGCGTCAGCCTAGCTCACAGCAACCTCAGACTCCTGGGCTCAAGCAATCCTCCTGCCTCAGCCTCCCGAGTAGCTGGGACTACAGGCATGAGCCACCATGCCCGGCTAATTTTTTATATTATATATATTAGTTGGCCAATTAAATTCTTTCTATTTTTATGGTAGAGACGGGGTCTCGCTCAGGCTGGTTTTGAACTCCTGACCTTGAGCAATCCGCCCGCCTCGGCCTCCCAGAGTGCTAGGATTACAGGCGTGAGCCACCGCGCCCGGCCTTGGTATATAGTATTTTATATATAGTAAGAATGTGCCATGTTTCCATTCTACTATCGATAGCTGGATGTTTTCCACTTTGGTGCCATTTCAAAAATATTTCATTAGATACATGTATGCATTTCTTTGGAGAATATATATCTGGGAATGGAATTATTGTAGACACTGCCAAATGGTTTTCTAAAATTTCTACCAAATTATATGGCCACTAGCAGTATATGAGAGTTCCTTGTTCCAAACTTCTCCAACAACTGGTACTGTAATTTTTAAACAGCTTTATCTTGAGGTAGTAATGACATAAAATTCACTGCACATATTTAAAGTGCACAATCTGATGTTTCAATATATGTGCACATCCACTAAAAACATCATCACGGTTAAGACAGTTACCATCTCTATCACCCCCAGAAGGTTTCTCATGCCCCGTGGTAATCCCTCCATCCAGTCTCCTTTCGCTGCTTGTTTCCCAGTTTGAAGACTCCTACTTTAACCTCATAGCACCATCTTGACAGGAAGCACTGGGTTAAGCCCAAGAAATTCTTACGTAAATATTAGGTCATTAAGTATGAAATGCCCAATTTCCTTAAGTACTAAGTTTGACAGTAGATATCTCTGACATTTCACTTTGACACTGCTTTTTTTTCCTTATTGTGAAGGTACATCCTTAGTCTTTCAAATGCACATTTTGGCTTGTGATTATTTTTCACATTTTTTAAGAGCAATTTTTGTGAAACCATGGATAAGTCAAAAATTCGTGTTATTTTTTAATATGAGCTCCATCGTGGAGCCAGTGAAGTGCAGACATCTCAAAATATCATTGAAGTGTTTGGGAAGGATGTGGCTAATCGACACACAGGATGTTGATGGTTTGAGAATTTTGATTCTGGTGATTTTAATTTTGAAAGTGAGCCATGTTGGTAACTCAAAACCAAGGTATATAATGATGAGCTGAAAGCTGTCGTAGAAGCAGATTCATCTGAGTTAGCAGCAAGGTTACTATTCCAACAGTATTGGACCATTTGAAACAAATTGGCAAGGTAAAGAAGCTGGACAGATGGGTAGTGCATGAATTAAATGAGCATCAGGAGAGAAATCATCTCAAAGCTTTCCTTTAAGCCTTTCTTTCTTTGCTGATACAACATAAAGGCAAACAATTTCTATACCATATTGTTATGTGTGATGAAAAATAGACTCTTTTTGACAATTGCAAGCAGTCAGCACAATGGTTGGATAAAGATGAAGTGCCAAAACACAGTCCAAAACTAAATATTCATCAAGAAAAGTTAATGGTGTCTATTTGGTGGTCCAGCACTGGTATTATCTGCTACGGTTTCATGTCAGTCCGTTACAGCGGACATGTACTGCAACGAATTGGACAAAATGATGAGGATGCTTGTGATTAAGCAGCTGAGATTGGTCAGTAGAAACAGGTTAAGCCTCTTGCAAGACCACATGTCTCAAAAACAATGCTGCTCAAACTACAGAGGCTGGACTTGGAAACTCTCTGTCATCCACTGTATTCACCAGACCTTGCTCCAACTGACTACCACTTCTTCCAGGCTTTAGACCACTTCTTGCAAGGAAAAATATTCAATTCTCAACAATCTGTGGAAAATGCCATTTGTGGTTTCATCACTACTAGCTCTCCAGGTTTCTTTGCTGCTGGCATAAACAAGCTACCATTAAGATGGCAAAACTAGCCGGGCGCGGTGGCTCACGCCTGTAATCCTAGCTCTCTGGGAGGCTGAGGCGGGCGGATTGCTCGAGGTCAGGAGTTCGAAACCAGCCTGAGCAAGAGTGAGACCCCGTCTCTACTATAAATAGAAAGAAATTAATTGGCCAACTAATATATATACAAAAAATTAGCCGGGCATGGTGGCGAATGCCTGTAGTCCCAGCTACTTGGGAGGCTGAGGCAGCAGGATTGCTTGAGCCAGGAGTTTGAGGTTGCTGTGAGCTAGGCTGACGCCACGGCACTCACTCTAGCCTGGGCAACAAAGCGAGACTCTGTCTCAAAAAAAAAAAAAAAAAAAAAAAAAAAAAAAGATGGCAAAACTGTGCCAGGAGTTTAGGCACATACTTTGATTGATTGTACTGCTTCTTTTTTGAAATATAATAAACTGAACTTTTGCTTGAAAATTGGACATTTCATATTAATGACCTTTGTATCCATCCCCAAAATGACTTTTGGAAAAACTAGACTAGATGACCTCCAAGGTCCCTTCTAACTCATTTATCAATCAGACTGGGCCAGCTCTGTTAGCATTAGATGCACAATCAGTATCTTTTCCCCTACCATGGCTTTAGGTAGAAGTTAGATGAAATAATCGGCAAAACCTTTTCAAAGGAGGATGCTCAAAGAAAAATGTTCCTTGAGTCATATTATAAGCAAGAAGATAGGAATTTATATCACAGTTGATTTGTTCTTCACTATTTTCAACATAAGCTCTATCTTATTAAACACAACTGTAGTTATGTCACTTTAGCTTTAACTAGATTTTAGGCATTCTTGTTTATGGCATCTTATATTTCAACTGAGTCAATGGATAGAAATTTTTCCATTAACTTTTACTGTTTAAGTCAGTTATATATTCCCATTGGGAAAAAATTCCAAAGTAAATTGAATTGGGAAAATGCATTGATAAAGTTTATGTAGAGCAGCATCCAGCCTTATATACTTCTTTGTAGTGCTTATGTTATGTAGCAGTATTTCAAATACCAAATAAATTCTTAACTGTGACAGTACTGCATTCAGGAATTACCTGATTTGTACTTGGTACACAAACAGTATTTGTATCCTGTTTTTTCCTTTTGTGTAATAAAGGTAGGAAAATGCTTCCCTGATAGATGCTGCCATCATATATCAAGACAGAGAAGGCCTGAATGTAGGTTAAAGTGGATGTAGATCAAAGTTATTTTAATGAATGTAGTTATTTCTTATCAGTTCTTCAAGTTAGAAATCTTGATCACAGATTTTGTTAAATGTGAGGTAGGATGTAAGTGGCATTGGTGTAACCAGTGAATACCACATTGGAGGGAAGATAATAGAAATGGTGTTCTTGGTATTTTGGATCCTATAAGTGTAGGAGCAATTTAAATTAAGAGAATTCTAGAAGTAAACTTAATTCCTACTTCAAAAAGAAATATAAACATTATTACAACTTCTAAGTCAATTGAAAAGGCCAGCTTGATTTTTGTGTTTAACTACATGTTATATGTATTTGTAAATTCTAGTCAAAATTATTGGACTAGGGCTAATAATTTTAGTGTAGTTAAGAAATATAAATCACTCATGGGAGTTAATACATGCTTTTCACATAACTTGTTTTTATCATTCCTTATGTAATCACTAATAATGGAATTTGTGATATCATCTAATAAATAAGTGATCTCAGATTATCTATTTTAATTACACCAGAATAGAATGTTAAAATTTTCAACTCCAAATTTAATCATTTTTCTTTTTTATTCCTCCTTCCCATAGTAATCAAAGCAAAGAAGCTTTCATTGACTGGGCAAGATATGATGATTCACAGGATCACTTTTGTGAACTTGATGGTAATAAAATTAAACTATTGTAATTATTTTAACTTTAACCCTTTTAAAGACAGTTAAATCAATGAAAATATAATCTGAGTCAATAGCTTTAATACTGGGTTTTTGCTGTGCAGTTTTATTCTTCATAATGGCATTTATTGAGAGCCTGTGTCCCAGGCCCTGTGTGAGGTGCCTTAAATACATTGTTTCTAATCTTTGCAGCTACCTTAATATGTGTATATTATTTCATATGTGAGAAAACTGAGTCTCAGAAAGACTAAGTAACTTGCCCAAGATTACACAGGACCTTCTATTGAAGCTACTTAGTTACAGGTCTGTGAACATATTATAAAAATGTTTACACTGGAGTTTGCTGTAGGTCCTAACAAGCTCATGTGAAGATGCCTTCCAATACTGGAGAGGACTCTTAATTCTACTTCCCCACAGCCCTCTTTCCCAGAGTCCCCTGGAGTGATACAAAGACTGTGCACTTTCCACCAGAGTAACTACAACTTCTCTTAACAGAAGATAATTGCAGTGACTCCATTTTTATCTATAGTATAATATTCCCAAAGATTGTGCTGAGTAGGCTGAAATCATTCATTTGGCCTCCCTTTGCCTTTTATCTTGGTATTTTTGGTGGTGGAAAAAACAATTTGGGGTTCTGGCATGCATATTTGGAAACAGCAGTTCTTCTGAACTCTTCATTTTATCTAAATTGATCATACTGTTTTCTAAAGGTTTAAAAAATGATTTACAGGTAGAATTGTGCTATTAATCCAGACTATAATGGAATAAGTTACAGTAAGCTTCTAGTAGAATGGTAAATTGAGAATAATGTCAAGAGGTGGAAGGTTATCATGGTTTATATGGTTTTAGCAAGGAAATTTTTAAGAAATCTGAGCAAGAATTTACTACTGGGCAATTAATGATATAGCCACCTTATGATATTTAGAATTGGCGAAGGTTTTATCAAAGCAAGCCATTGTACTTCTGCTTACTCTTTCATTTGCTCTTTGGTTTTCATTCCCATTATATTTGAGTGCCTAACACTCATAATTACTTCTTTCCAATTTCTCATTATACCGCTTTGATTAAAGTAAAAAATTCATAGTGCTTATTTAATAGGTTTTTAGATTAATAAATCATTTCTGTAATATTTTATTGCTATAGTAAATAGGTATTTAATAAAAAATATTACTCAATTGCAGAGGTTATAAATAAAATGATATGCCATATAACTATAAGTAGGGTTAACTATTTTTTAAAACATTAGTTTCTTAAATT
This sequence comes from Microcebus murinus, assembly GCF_040939455.1. NCBI lineage: Eukaryota > Metazoa > Chordata > Mammalia > Primates > Cheirogaleidae > Microcebus > Microcebus murinus. The sequence goes on along the minus strand of NC_134122.1, from coordinate 44,534,056 downwards.
GTAAAAGTGGGAGTGATGTCATAAAAGTTTATATAAAATCATCCTTTAAGTTTTTAGAATTATATTTAAAATAATCAATTTTTCTCTTTAAGGTAATTCTTAGACATATAAAACCATGGTACTTACTAATTGGATTGCCACTACTTTTAGTTCCATTGATTTATACCTATAATATTTTTTTAATCATCACTGTCAGGGTAGCTATAGAGTCATTATTTAGCTATTCCTATTATCTAAATTCAGTAGATTTGAAAAAAATCGAAAGAATATTCACCCCAGTTTATTAGGGAATATATCTGTATACCCCTGCTCCCTACTGTTTTGTTTTTGATTTTGTCTTTATTTGAATGAAAGATGATCCCTATAGAATAATTTAGCTGCTTGATATGCTTTAAGGTAAGCTGCCTTCCTTACCCTGCCCTATTTTTTACTGTCTTTTTTTTTTTTTTTTTTTTTTTTTTTTTGAGGCAGAGTCTCACTTTGTTGCCCAGGCTAGAGTTCCATGGCATCAGCCTAGCTCACAGCAACCTCAAACTCCTGGGCTCAAGCGATCCTTTTGCCTCAGCCTCCCTAGTAGCTGGGACTACAGGCATGCACCACCATGCCTGGCTAATTTTTTCTATATATATTAGTTGACCAATTAATTTCTTTCTATTTATAGTAGAGCTGGGGTCTTGCTCTTGCTCAGGCTGGTTTTGAACTCCTGACCTTGAGCAATCCGCCTGCCTGGGCCTCCCAGATTGCTAGGATTATAGGCGTGAACCACCACACCCGGTCTTTACTGTCTTTATGCATGGATTGCTTCTTCCTTTGGTTCATATTTCTGCTCAAATGTCACCTCATCAGAGAAGCCTGCTCTTACCTTCCTATATAAAATAGTAACCACTATCACTCTGTGTCCCTTTGCACTGCAGGTTTCCACCCCACCCCATCCCCTGCACTCCTCCTTCAGTACTAACAACTACCTGACAGCAGTGTATAGTATATTATTTAGTTTATTGGTTTGTTGTCTGTCTTCTCCAACTAGATTGTGAGCTACTTGAGGGGAAGGTAGTATCTTTTTGTATCCTTCCTGTTTCCCTAGTGCCTGAACAGTGCCTGGACATGGTAGATATTTAATTAATATTTGCTGAATGAAGTACTTGGTTCATAAATAGCCTAGATAGCCTGATAGATTACTTTTATTTTGTCCCTTAAAATATGTTCATTAATAATTTAAGATGTTTAAAACAGCAGTTTCTAAATTTGGCTGTGTATCAAAATTACTTGAGAGCTTTATAAACTGTAGATTCTCCTCAACTGTGTAAATCATGTTTTAATATTAGTGGCAATTTGGAATAGGGTCACTGATGGGAGGCTGTATGTTAAATCCTGAGTCCATAATATTAATATAATACTTTTTATCTGTGACCATAAGCAAAAAGCCTGCACACTAAGAGATGGCCTTCATTACCATTATGTTTTAAGGGAGATATAGGGTTAGGAGGCAGGGATAAATGTGTAGCATCCTGGAAAATGTGGTGTGACCTCATAACCCTAATGTTAAATTAGGACTGTGAAAAGAAAATTTGGTTGGGAAAATTGGTATACTTGAGGAGGAGTCAAATGACTTTAGTTCAACTTAATGAATTCCCAGGAATTTAGATTCAGTGGTAATTGTTTGAATCCTTAGGTAGTAGTTAGCATGGTCAAATGGAAAGAACAGCTTTGGAATAGCTTCATAGAGGGAGGAAGAAGAGGAAACTTTTGGTGGGAGGAAGTAGGAGGCGTCCAGAGAGAATTATCTGGATAAATGATGCAGCTGTACAAATGGAAAGAAGTTATAAGTTAGGAACAAATTAAAATCAGTGTCACAGGTGATGGGGTAAGGATGGGCACTAGCACTAGTGTGTTTGCAGGGACCTCAACCTGTATTTCTCCCACCAGTGTTGCTCACCCTGGATGTCTGGAAAGCAGTGTAGATCAGCACTTGACAAGCTTTTTCAGTAAATGGACAAACAGTAAATATTTTAGGCTTTGTGGACTATACAGTTTCCGTTGCAACTACTCAACTCTGCTGTTATAGTGTAAATGCAGTACATAAGCAAATGAACATGGCTGTGTTCCAAGAAAACTTTATTTACAAATATAGGCAGTGGGCCAGATTTGGTCCATGAGTTATAGTTTATAAACTATATAAGTTTGTATAGGTTAACAAAACCCACCATTTTGTGATTTGAAAAAATATTAAAAAGATTTTTAAAAAAATAACTGTTGATTGAATTAAAGATATAAACATTAAGAGCGCTGAAAATATGAATTTTGCTTAAGAAAGGCATTATAAAAACCAGCATCATTGAGCCAGGTGTGGTGGTGCACCTCTGTAGTTCCAGCTCCTTGGGATGCTGAGGTAGATGGATTGCTTGAACCTAGGAGTTGAAATCCAGCTTGGGCAACATAGCAAGACCCCTGCCTCTGAAAAAAAAAAAAAAAGTTAAAAACCCTGATAAAATTGATTTTACTATCAATGTGTACATATATATGCATCAGAAAAAATATATTTATGTGATATTTAATGTTTGTTTAGTTTATATAATTGAATCAATTTTGCAAATGAATTTATTCAAAAACAGCTCAAATAAATTAAACAAATTAATGAATTTTAACTTTTTATTGTATTTTTACTAAAAGCCATACTTTTAATAACTTCATACTTTGAATTTTATTTTTAAATCAAAGTTTAAAAAACTACTGTTTTAGTCCTGAATCAATCTGTGTTCTTGGACAGTTTTTGTTTATCCATCTGTAAATTGTTTTCTTTGCCTTATTTTGTATAGTTGAATATCTTTATCATTTAAGGGCTAGAAACAGAGCTAATATTTTTTTTTTTTTTTTTTTGAGACAGAGTCTCGCTTTGTTGTCTAGGCTAGAGTGAGTGCCGTGGCGTCGGCCTAGCTCACAGCAACCTCAAACTCCTGGGCTCAAGCGATCCTTCTGTCTCAGCCTCCCAAGTAGCTGGGACTACAGGCATGAGCCACCATGCCCGGCTAATTTTTTTCTATATATATTAGTTGGCCAATTAGTTTCTTTCTATTTATAGTAGAGACGGGGTCTTGCTCTTGCTCAGGCTGGTTTCGAACTCCCAACCTCGAGCAATCCGCCCGCCTCGGCCTCCCAGAGAGCTAGGATTACAGGCGTGAGCCACCGCGCCTGGCCTAATATTCTTAAAGTCTGCTAAATCATGTTTCCATTTTCTGTAAGTTATATACAACCCTTGTAATAATAGCAAGTTGTTAATTATCTTTGTACTTTGCCTACATCATGAAAGTACCAGGTAATTCTTGGAAAGCATGAATCAAGATGCTATTTTCCCTTTATGACTATGGATAATCCCAACCTTTGATCATTGAATGTCCAGTGAATGTTGTTCACTGATAGGAATATATACCATCAGGTAATGAAAGGAAGAGGGACATTTAATAATCATATTTGCACCCTTGTTTTAAACTAGGTGCAATTGATTTAATCTCATGACAACAAAAGGTAGTAAGCAAATAAATTAAGGAATACATCTGTGAAACATACAGAGCACTTGAACTTATATGTATTATGATCATACATTTGTGAATCACAGTCATTATAATTTTTCTTTTGTTATGAAAGCATGTGTTTCCCATTTCTACCTAGACCGTGCAGAACAATAATTAAGACCATTTTTCTTTTATCTTTTGTATTCCTCAGAGATCTCTATTAAAATGTCCAAATGGTAGAGATCTAGTAAATACTCATGTGAGTTTCAACGTGCAATAGAGTTATTTTAAATATTTCAAAAAGTTTTTGAAAGTTGTGCCAACTATATTAGAGAGTGAAAAAAAACACTTCAATAGGCCGGGCGCGGTGGCTCACGCCTGTAATCCCAAAACTCTGGGAGGCCGAGGCGGGTGGATTGTTCAAGGTCAGGAGTTCAAAACCAGCCTGAGCGAGACCCCGTCTCTACCATAAAAATAGAAAGAAATTAATTGGCCAACTAATATATATAATATAAAAATCAGCCGGGCATGGTGACGCATGCCTGTGGTCCCAGCTACTCGGGAGGCTGAGGCAGGAGGATGGCTTGAGCCCAGGAGTTTGAGGTTGCTGTGAGCTAGGCTGACGCCACGGCACTCACTCTAGCCTAGGCAAGAAAGCGAGACTCTGTCTCAAAAAAAACCCAAAAAACACTTCAATATGTTAACATTGGTAAAAGTAAGTAATATGTATTTTTTAAACTAGAGCATTGTATAGCTTTATGAATAATCAGATTTGAATCACAAAGTTATTGAGCCATTTACTTCCTAAGTCCAAGTAAAGAGTAGCAGAGAAATCTCCATTTTAATACAATATATGTTAACAAAATGTTTGCAAGCATGTGGTTAGGTAGGTATATGCTTAGAGAGGAAATTGAATATAATATTAAAGCAGGTTATCATTCTGTTAGGTCCTTTCAATCCTGGGTGGTTAAAAATTAAGAAATGATTTAATTTAGTCTTTAATAAGGTGAGGGATGTTACATTTACTTAAAAGAGCACTGAGTTTCCAATGGAAGGGGAATAGTTGTGTTTTTTTCTCTCTGAAGTAATTTTTCCAAGTTACTATGAATCCTGGGTCAAGTACGCTCACAAGTATGCTAACCACTATACATTGAAATTGGAGATTACTTGAAAAGACATAGCATTTCTTTTACCTAGTCCTATTTGCTTTGTAACACTGTCTCAGATAAATGGTGAAATGTGGATGGTTTTTATGAATTGTTTCTTATTCAGATGAGAGATCTCCAGCTGCTCAATATGTAGACCTGTTGCTGAACCCAGAGCGCTACACCGGCTACAAAGGGACCTCGGCATGGAGAGTGTGGAACAGCATCTATGAAGAAAACTGTTTCAAGTAACTGGAGGGGCTGGGGCAGGAGGAGTAAAGGGAAGGTGGGGAAAGGGAGTATTTTTGTTGGGAAGATAATTATATATAAAAGTCAAACCATTTTACGTTTGGGTGTTCTGCTTTCTTTTTCAGGCCTCGGTCTGTTTATCGTCCTTTAAATCCTCTGGCACCTAGCCGCGGTAGGTGTTTTATACATACACATACATTCGCATGCTTTTTAGATATTGTTTGCAAATTATCTTTGCAACTAAACTTTATACTGAAAAGATTTTCAACTATTTTATATTTTCTTAATTTGATCAACAGAAGAATAAGATTCCTAGTCAAATCTCAAGATTTGTTTTATATAACTGCTATCATTTATCAAGTACCTGCTATATGCTAAACTATAGAAGCTTTTTTTTTTCTAAAGGGCTTTTTGTTGGCCTTATAAAGTCAACCTGATTCCTCAAAGCAGTCTAGGAATATTTGAAAATATGCTATTTCAGTCAAAGCCTTGGTAAAATAATCCAGCATCTTTAATTCTGTCCTGAGTCTCTCCCATTGAGATCGGGGAGACAACTGAGCTGTGAGCGGGCTTGTGCAGACCTCAGTATGTTGGCCTCCCATCACAACAGGGGTCTCTTCATGGTCGCCATTTCTTAACACTTCCCAACTTCTGTGGTGTCCCGGCATCCTCCCTCTGGATCTTTCAGTACCTCTAAGTCACAGGGCCACGGAGGCTGTTGGCATTCACTTGGGCTTCCCGGAGCGAAAGAGAAAGAGCAGTAGAGAGGACTGAGCTTGGCAGGCTGGTGAGAGACACAAAGCCCCAGATTGTGGGAGCCTCACCCTCCTGCTGCTGTGCCTAATTGGACAGTTGCTACCCCAGTGCCCCTGATTACCTAAACTAGAAGCTTTATGTAAAATAAATTATAACATGTGAGTAATCCATATATATCAGAGATTTCCTGGGGACCTCTTAAGAATCTGGATGCCTAGGCCCTACCCACATAATTCAATCAAAATCCTTAGGATAAGCACCCAGGCATTGGCTTTTTTTGAACTCTTTAGATGGTTCCAGTATGCAGCCAAGTTTGAGAACCAATGGCTTATACCAGTGCTTCTGAAACTTCAGTGTGTATACAAATCACCTAGAAGACTTAACACACAGGTTCTGATTCTGTAGGTCTTGGGTGAGGCCCAGGATTCTGACAAGCTCTGGGTGCTACCGAGGATGCTGACCCATGTCCCATACTTTGAGTAGAAAGAATGTGGAGAAGTTTCAGAAACTTAGGCTGCCTTCAGCGCTACTCTATAGGGCACTGTCCAGTAAAGTAGGCAGTTACCACATGGGGCTCCCGAGCACATGAAATGTGGCCAATGTGAAACTGATTTTTAAATTTTATTTAATTTTAGTTCATTTAAATTTAAAAACTGAAGCAGTGTAAAATATTATTGCCACTGAACAGAACTTTATTGTTTTGGAAAGATTAACTCTTGCATCATGTACGTTGTAGGACGTGTATATGTTGTACTTTTAATTTTGAATTGCATATGTGGCTGGCATTATATTTCAATGGGACAACATTGGTGTAGTCAGTTAGGCACATCTTCATTCTAGTCTCAGTGAGGAACTGAACCTAGGAATAACTCTGTAATTGACCTACTATTCCAATGTTTTTTTAGACCAGGATTGGTTTAAGAAATTGAATTTCCTGGTCTAAATTTGTATCTTTAGGCCTTCTGAGAACCCAGTAGACTTGGAAGGGTTGAATGCATAGACTGCTTTTACATGCTCACTCTATTACAATGTGGTAAATATTCTTCTTCCTCAAACTGATTTTGAAACTGGAGAAGGGAATTTGATAATGAAAAAGATGTGTGGCTTCTTATCCTTTGTCTCTTTTACTACTTTTACCTCATAACTTTTCTATTTTCAACTTAAATGTTTTAATTACATAAAATTTTATAAAAATTGAAGCAATATAGAAGTTATATGAAGTCAAAAGGGAATGCTGTTCCCCCACCCCAAATTTCTGTTCCATAGTACAGAGTTTGGAAGATATTCTTCCAGACCTTTGCTATGGTCAGTTACTTTTAAAGTAGAAAATACTTTTGTTCACTTAATAAAACCCTGGAGTTGTAGGAACACTTCACTCCCATGTTATGATAAATTAGAGACATGAAACTGCTGGAAAGATGAGGAGAGGAAGGAAATCACTATGTAGAAAAAGATGGAGGGAAGAGGAGAAAAGAAGAAAACAAACTATAAAAGAAAGACGAAAGACAAAGTAAGCAGAAAGAGAATGGGCCCTAGCTGTTATAGGAGTACTCCATAAAGTAATTAAATAGGTCTTACTGATGCTACTTACATCCTGTCTCCATTGAAATTGTTGATTAACAGCTCTTTCAGTCTTTTTTTTTTTTTTTTTTTACATACAGGGTCTTGCTCTGTAGGCCAGTCTGGAGTGCAGTGGTGTGATCATAGCTCACTGCAGCCTTGAACTCCTGGCCTCAAGTGATCCTCCCACCTCTGCCTCCCAAAGTGCTGGGGTTATAGGCATGAGCCACTGTGCCTGGCCCAGGTTTTGTTTTTTTTTAAGTCAGAGTCTCACTCTTTTGCCCAGGCTAAAGTACCATGGCACCAACCTAGCTCACCAGCAACTTCAAACTCCCAGGCTCAAGTGATCCTATTGCCTCAGCCTCCTGAGTAGCTGGAACTACAGGCATGCACCACCATGCCTGGCTAATTTTTTATATATGTTTTTAGTTGGCCAACTAATTTCTTTCTATTTTTAGTAGAGATGGGGTCTCCCTCTTGCTCAGGCTGGTTTCAAACTCCTGACCTTGAACAATCTGCCCACCTCGGCCTCCCAGAGAGCTAGGATGGCCCCAGGTCTTAACTGTGTTTCTTCTATGCGATTCTTAAATTATAAGAGTTAGGCTTCTACAACTATTTTTCCAACAGTTTTTGAGCAACACAACCTTTTTTCCAAAAATGAAATCTTACATCAGAATCCCACATATAAAGCTGACACAGGTGGAGCTGCTATATACAGCCCTACAGCCCAACCTTTTAGCCTGGTCCCTACCTCTAAGCAGCCCTGGGGCCAGCACCACAGTGAGGGTTCATTGATTACAGTTTAGGAAGTACTCTTACTATCTGTGCTGAAGAGCAGTAATTGAAAGGAGAAAAATATTCTAGCATGGAGACAAAAATGTTCAGAGAGGGTTGTGTACATAAAGATTAAAGGAACAACTTTGTATATTTGCTAATTTTTGAAACTAGTGGTTTTTATGATTATTTTTAGTTGCTTTCTGATACTATGTATTGCATCAAACATAGGTACAAATCTTATACTCTTAAGAGGCCTCATTTTTAGGATGACTACACTCTGACCAAGGTTCATGAATATAATTAATAGTTTAACAGTTTTAATTCCATATTAAAATATATAAGATTGGAATCTCAGCTATTTAAAACATTTTCTAAAATCTTTTCTATTTTCTCTTTTAGGTGAAGATAATGGTGAGTTGAAACTCTTATGTTTGTGTTTGCTTTAAGTGTACAGGAAATGTTTACAATGATCAAAATTTGATATTTCCTCTATGTAATTCAAAAGAAAGTTTCCAGAAAATAACTACCAATCAATGGTGACAAATACAGATTATTTTTTATAATATAAAGTTACACGTTTAAAAAAGTGTAAAGACCACTTTACCTAAATGTGTAGTTTGGAAAACCAAGTTCACATTCCAAATTTCCCATTTTTCTGATCATTATCTATTTGAATATATTCTGAGGAAATGGAGAAAAGTTAAGATAGTTTTATCAGATAATTTGTCTTGTGAGCTCTTTATTTTCTTATTGACTTTGAAATTTATAACCTCAGTTATCAATGTAATACTTAATCTGAAGACGAACTTATCAATAATTGGTTACTTCAGGTTACTGAATGAGTATTAGTCATTAGATACCCTGAAAACAGCCAGAATAATTTATTTCAACTGGATGTTTACTATCTTTGTTCAAGGGCACTGTGATCTATTGCACTGTGCAAGGTAGGATGTATAAAACATGATGCCTTCCCCCTAGGAGCTGACAATATATAGTGTAGTAGGAAGGAGAAGCACTATATATAAACAATGGTAACGAAGTAAAAAAATCCTCCTTAATAGTATAGACAGTAGGTGATATAGCTCCTTAGAGGTAAAACAAATCATATCTCACTGGAGTGATTTGGGAAAGCTTACTGGGGGAGGTGGCATTTGAGATGAATTTTGAATAATGGTACAGATTTAGGCCAGTAGAATTAGATAGTACATCCTAGTTGGAGGAAATAGCATGAACCTAGGAGTTGAGAAAGGAAAAGTTAGGCATGTTTGGGGAGACAGTAAGGACTACAGTCCCCAGTCCCCAACCCCTTGGGCGCTGATGGCTGACTGGGCTACAGAGCTCCACTGCCCCTACCCTCACCCAGTGGAAAAATTGTCTTCCTTGAAACTTAGGAAAGGGGTGGGGCACCACACAGCAGAAGATGAGTAGCAGCTAGCAAGTGAAGCTTCATCTGTATTTGCAGCTGCTCTACTCCCCATCTGCATCACAGCCTGAGCTCTGCCTCCCCGCCCCCCCCACTGGCATGGAAGAATTATCTTCCATAAAACTGGTCCCTGGTGCCAAAAAGGTAGGGGACCACTGGTAAGGAGACTCTTAGCAGTAGGAAAGACTGTATAGTGGTAGTTTAAATTAGAAAGATGGGTAGAGATCAAATTATTGAGGACTTTTAGAGTTAGACTTTTCCTATTGGCAGTTGAAGTTTTTTGAATAAACAACTGAGATAATGATGAATGATCCTTAGTAGATGTATGTTGAATGAATGCATCTGTAGAAAGATGTCTGTGTTTTTTGCAAAGGCGGCAAAGTAATCCCCATCATCTAATTTATCCCACAGACTCCTTACTCAGCTCATCTCTGTGTTGGGTTTCCTATAATTTCTGTCACTCTCAATTTAAAAATAATAAGAAAAGGATAGGTAACTTAGGAGGCATGTTAAACAATTTAGGTCCTTATTGACTGCCATCTTCCCCCCCCCCACACACACACACACTCAGAAGAAGAGTATTGGGTCAGGAATAATTCTTTCTTAAAAATTGAAAAATAAAAATTATTCATTTTTATTGTGTCCAACATGATGTTTTGAAATATGTTTACATTGTGGAATGGCTAAATTGAGCTAATTAATATATAAATTACCTCACAAACTTATCATTTTTGTGAAAACACTTAAAATCTCTCAGCAATTTTCAAGAGACAGTTGTTATTAACAATAGTCACCATGTTGTACAATAGATTTCTTGAACTTATTCTTCCTATGTATCTGACATTTTGTACCCTTTCACCAACATTTCCTCAGCAACAGGAATAGGTCTTATGGCATTAGCACATTGATACATCAAGCCCCCTTCCATATTCTATTCATTAACTTTTCTGAAGAATTATATTGAAAATTAAGGGGATTTTTATTGTCCCTTGAAAGTTAATACTGTTAGGTAATTAAGGAAATATACCTAGCTTTATTGTCTTAGGAAAAATGGAATAATAATTTGATTTGTATATTATAATGCACTTTTTTCCTTAAATTTTAAAAAGTACTATGGTTGTTGTCATGAAGAGCAAATTTACAATTGTTAAACTGTTTACCCCCATGCTTTTGGATAATTAAACCCTCAATGAACAAGATTTACATAATTTGAATGAAATGTTTTCTCAAAAATTTTAATAGTCAAAATATTATTTTTAAGAACATTATCTTAAAGTTACTTAAATTACTTGTGGCTTTTATTTCTAGAGTCATATGCCTATTTTTCCATTTCACCTGAAGCAATAGACATTTCTAGGAATATTACTTAATCTGTCATAATAAGAAGTATTTTATAGACCTAACTTATTCTATAAATGACTATGTAAAATATTTTAACCCAATTTTCTGTGCCTCTTTTTAGGAGAATCATTCTATACATGGCTAGAAGGTAAACTTAAAGTCTGTGTTTTAAATGCATTGGCTTTTTGTAAAAAATGTATTGTAATCAATATCTTATTAAGCATATTTAGTTTACAGACCACATTTTGTAAGTTTTATAATTATAGTACCTAGACAACTAGTTTTGACTGTATTTGAAAGAAAATAACATTTGTTTTAGGTTGTTATATTTTGGGATAAAATTGTATAAAAAGTTTGAGGATACTGGTCAGCCAAAAACTAGTGTTACATAAATACACAGGCCAGATAGTGTCATCACATGTTCACAATGGGTTCCCTGGTCTTATTTCCATTCTGTATGTAATGCTCAGCCAAACCACTTTTCTAGTAACCAGTATGCAAATCTCTTTTTAAAGCAGAGATGTTCCTTTTAGAAGGAAGTACATTTTATAGAAAAAAATGAGGGAAGATAAATTTGATTTTAAAAGGTTCTAACCATGTTTGCCTGAGTTAATATAGTCTAAACTTGTCTAATTAAAAGATAAAGCAACACAGATCCTAATGTTTTAGGTACTTTTGCATTCTTGTACTTCCAGTGTTGAAAATAGAAAATGTTATTAATGGAAAGCTTAAGTGTTCTAGGATTTTAACAAATTTAGGTTAATAACTGAATATATGGTGCTTTAAAAAATTTACTTTACCAAATTACCATTAGTTTGTGAAACTAAAAGTTAAAATATATTAGTGAAAGATAAGCAAGTTGAATGATAAAATTGATATTTCATAGCCATAACTTATAGGAACTCTACAGAGTTAAACTAAATTGTTAATTCTATTTTATCTTTGTTAATTGGTCATGTTATCTTATGAACATGATTTTTATTTGTTTTTAATGAACTATGTGTATATATTAGCCATTATGAAAATGACCATTATTGATGTGCAAATACTGTTGACAGTAATGTTAAAAAATGGCCTGTGTAGAAGATGCTTAGCTTTAATTATTAAGCTCTATTCTAAAGATACAAATTGTGGAAAGCAGCTTTTAGGTTACAAGAGGTAGTCTGAGCTTTGCTTGGCCTACTGTCCCTTCTCTAGTCTTCAGCCATTTTATTGGGCATAAGTACTGCTTATAGAGATGTACACTGGAAATAAAAGAAAGTAAACTTCAATTCTGATCATTTTGCCTACTTGATAAAAGATCTGATGAACAGTTTTACTAGAGAAGCTAGTACTTAATGTTTTATTAAATTTATTCATATTATTTGTATCTTATTGTAAACATTCAGAATTAGTCATATACTTTTAGGAGGAAGCTACAAAATAGAATTTAATTTCTATCTTTTTGTCCCCATTGATGACAGTTTGAATTATTCTAGCAAGAATTCTGAATTAGGGAATGAGATCTCAAAACAATTATTTTTTCTTATTAGAGGCTACTTATTTCAGAACCATCCATAGTAGGACATAAAAAGAGAGTAAATTAATCTAAAAGATCTTGAACAGCTGCAAAGTAAGTCACATAAATAATCTTACATTAACACCCGCCAGTGGCTCACACCTGTAATCCTAGCACTTTGGGAGGCCGAGGCAGGCAAATTGCTCAAGGTCAGGAGTTCCAAACCAGCCTGAGCAAGAGCGAGACCCCATCTCTACTATAAATAGAAAGAAATTAATTGGCCAACTAATATATATAGAAAAAAATTAGCCAGGCATGGTGGTGCATGCCTGTAGTCCCAGCTACTCAGGAGGCTGATACAGCAGGATTGCTTGAGCCCAGGAGTTTGAGGTTGCTGTGAGCTAGGCTGACGTCATGGCACTCACTCTAGCCTGGGCAACAAAGTGAGACTCTGTCTAAAAAATAATAATAATAATAATAATCTTACATTAAAAAATCCCTCAGCATATAAATGAAGACAGTATCTTACTTTCCACTATTGAAGCCTATCTCCCTCCCCCTATGGAGAGTGTTAAAAAACAAACAGAAAAAATTGTTGGATGGTAAAAAGAGGAAAAAGCTAATTGCTCTGCATCTAGTGACTTCTTAAAACTTACTTTTCTGCATTTTTATTTATTTTAAAATTTCCTATAAAGAATATTTTTCTAAAAAATTTTTTTACTGTGGTAAACATAAAATTGACCATCTTAATTATTTTTAAGTTTACTATGTAGTGATATTAAGTATATTCACAATCTGTTAGTATTATAAGAGAAAATTTTTAAAAATGGAGGCAGGGGTAGGATAGGATGGTGAGATTATCTTGACCTCTGTCACAAGTTTTGAGCAAAAGCCTGTGTGGGTTAAGAAGGCTGCATAAAATAATCTTCCTTCATTTATCCTGAATTCCATCTCATATGATACTACTCAAACAATATTAATAAATAGTCCACATACATTTTTTTATTAGTTGAAATTCCTAGATATCTGTTTACCACGTTTCAGCTCCTTGCAAGTGGAATATGTAGGTAAATGAAATTAGAGACGTCCAGGGCAGAGAGTTAGTAAGACCCTTCTTTCTCCACTGTCAAGTAGGCTCAACAAAAGAACACATACAGAGAAGGAAAAGGAGAACCAGCTATTAAGTCAAAGCACTGACTTTATAATTATTTGCTTTAGTAAGTTTTTAGCCTAAACCACAAAAATACTTGTGCTGTTGCCTTCTGGGTAACATAGGAACTTGCTAACTGTATTCATAGTGTTTGGATTTCCAGTAGCCCAAACTTTTCTGCCTTGTTTTGTATTAAGTTCTCATCGGTTAACTCCATTCTAAAGCAAGAATCCTATTTTGTATTCTAATAAGAGAATCTTGACCTAATTGTTTTTATGTTATTCTTTGAGTTATTTTTAATAACTTTGAATCTTAACTTTGAAAATAAGCCTATGTACTGAATCTCCTTGTTTCAATATTTCTGTTATCGAAATGGGTGTGATTTATTTTTCAATATTTTTCTGAATAGGTTTGTGTCTGGAGAAAAGAGTCTTCTATAAGCTTATATCGGGACTTCATGCTAGTATCAATTTACATCTATGTGCAAATTATCTTTTGGAAGGTAATCATATTTTTAAGTGGAAGTTTTGCCTTCTAATAGTGTAAAAATTATTGGGGGGAAATTCCTGTCTCTAAAGCAAAAAAATATTCCATTTACTAAAAAATGTAACGTATTCTGTTTCTCTTTAGAAACCTGGGGTAAACCTAGTTGGGGACCTAATATCAAAGAATTTAAACGGCGCTTTGACCCTGTGGAAACCAAGGGAGAAGGTCCAAGAAGGCTAAAGAATCTGTACTTTTTATACTTGATTGAGCTTCGAGCTTTGTCAAAGGTGGCCCCATATTTTGAGCGCTCGATTGTCGATCTTTACACTGGAAATGTAGAAGAAGATGCTGACACAAAAACCCTTCTACTGAACATCTTTCAAGATACAAAGTAAGAACTGACTGTATCAGGAATCTGAAGTTTTCCGCTCTGTATTCAAATGAGGTAGCACTTAAAGTACAACAAAAACTGACTCCTAAAAGTTAGGGAAAGGAGAATTAAAACTAAGAAGGAAGATGATTAATAGAAATTAAGTACTTAAAAAATATTTCTTAAAACGTCAACTGAAAAACATCTATAGACTAGGCACAGTGGCTCACGCCTGTAATCCCAGCACTCTGGGAGGCCGAGGCCGGTGGATTGCTCGAGGTCAGGAGTTCGAAACCACCCTGAGCAAGAGTGAGACCCCATCTCTACTATAAATAGAAAGAAATTAATTGGCCATCTGATATATATAGAAAAAATTAGCTGGGCATGGTGGCACATGCCTGTAGTCCCAGCTACTGGGGAGGCTGAGGCAGTAGCATTGCTTGAGCCCAGGAGATGGAGGTTGCCGTGAGCGAGGCAGACGCCACAGCACTCACTCTAGCCTGGGCAATTAAGCGAGACTCTGTCTCAAAAAAATAAAAAATAAATAAAAACATCTATAGAGTTTTGTTGCAGAAACTTCCTACTTGAGAATAGACTATATCTTAAAATATCACTAAATTTTATGTAGTATGAAAATTCAATATTACTTCATGTTCTTTCTATCAATTATTATTCCAGTTACAAAATTTAAATTTAGATGATATTATAAGTATGTTAACATTGAGATAAATATGTAAAGGAACATTAGCCTTTCCTTCTAGAATATAACCTTTTTAAAATAATGCTTGGTCTATAAAACTTGAGTTTACTGGTTGTTAAAATGAGCATGGAGGAAAAGTTAGATTAAGAAGTAAATTATGTATTCAATTTTAAAAGAACGTTAAGAATTGCCTATTTTTCACATAGGTTATTTTCAGTTAAATGTTTAGATTGTTTTATCATATAATTTCTATTTTTTTCCTCTCTAGCATTTTTAAAATTTACTTTTTATACAATTTCTTTA
The DNA here is from genome assembly GCF_040939455.1 of Microcebus murinus. Classification (NCBI taxonomy): domain Eukaryota; kingdom Metazoa; phylum Chordata; class Mammalia; order Primates; family Cheirogaleidae; genus Microcebus; species Microcebus murinus. The sequence continues at coordinate 44,518,789 of NC_134122.1, read as the reverse complement.
AAACATTAAAATTTTATAAATTACAAAACCATCTGTATCTTGCTTTAATCTTTTATTAAATAGTTTATATGTGAACTGTTTGTCACCTTCCTATTTTACTAAACCTTACATATGAGTTAAATAATGAATTTTAAATATTTGTTAGGGCTAGAAAATTCTATCAGATTTCTAATACAGAGTACTTGGATTTTTCATCTGTAACATGTAACTGTTGTTTTTACCAGGTCCTTTCCTATGCACTTTGATGAGAAATCCATGTTTGCGGGTGACAAAAAAGGGGCCAAATCATTAAAGGTAAAAAGTTCTTTATTAGGGGATAGGGTTGGGAGCAGTTTACTGGTTGTTTTTTCATGCCATTCATCTAAATTCTTTTCTTTCCCAGTTCTCCAACTTGCTGAAGTTAGTCTAATTGGATTTTACTATAAATGATACAAAAAGCCCTCTTCATTATTTCCTTCTTAATTCCTTTCTCTTTTCTAGTTTAACCAACTGCTTAGTGAATCCTCAGTTATTATTCTGTCCAGTAAGTATTACAACTTTATAAAAGTTGTAATCTTTCTAAAAGATTTTTTGAGAGAAAATTTTTTTAGTTTAAAATCAGTGTATATATTGTTTTGATGCAGCTATCAAAATAGCTTTTAGCTTTGAGGGCAATAAATAGTATATTTATCTAAATTTTATTTTATGGAATATTACAGTTTTTGAAACTGTTGTTTTTGTCCTTTTCAGCTAAGGTAAAACTTAACCTGTTGACCTGTAATATCAGACAGAGAATATATTTTAGGAACATTATCAAACTTACTAGGCATTCTTTGTTTTCATTTGTGTAAAGTACATTAAGAAACAACTTGTACCCTTAAAATGTTCATCAGAGTATTTAAAATTGACTGGCAAATATTCTTTTAGTACAGCTTTACAGTCTTTTATATGGAGTTCTGAAATCCAGAAAGCTCCAGAAACCGTAACATTTTCTCATGTTTGGTGCAAGGTAATTTGTTAGCAAAACCCAACCTGACCTGATGTAAGAATACAAATAATATTCATAGTAGTTTTTTTTTTTAAATTCTGCTTTGTATGAATATTCTCTTACCTTTTTTTTTTTTTTTTTTTTTGAGACAGAGTCTCACTTTTGTTGCCCAGGCTAGAGTGAGTGCCGTGGCGTCAGCCTAGCTCACAGCAACCTCAAACTCCTGGGCTCAAGCGATCCTCCTGCCTCAGCCTCCCGAGTAGCTGGGACTACAGGCATGCACCACCATGCCCGGCTAATTTTTTTCTATATATACTTTTAGTTGGCCAATTAATTTCTTTCTGTTTTTAGTAGAGACAGGGTATCGCTCAGGCTGGTTTCGAACTCCCGACCTTGAGCAATCCTCCCACCTCGGCCTCCCAGAGTGCTAGGATTACAGGCGTGAGCCACCGCGCCCGGCTCTCTTACCTTTTGCTGCAGAATCATTAATGTATTTGACCTCAGGGTGTTGCCTCACACTCTGGTGGGGGATTTCATAATATACAGAGTATGTACTGTATTTCTAAAATTTAAACAATTCTGAATTCTGAATCACATTTGACCTCAGTGTATTTTAGATACAGCTGTACTATAAGAACCAGTAAATGAATACTGAGTGATTCTCCATTGGTGAGAATTTCTTGGTATTTCTGTAATAAGTAATTTAGCTCCGACTATATGTCAGTGTTGGAGGGTGGTTTGGCATAACAGCTGTTTTAGAGGTAAATTGCTATTGTGGTATTTAATGTTATTTCATTTTTATAATGCTTCCTCTTTTCTAAGTATTCACACAAATATTCTACTTTTTATCTTCAGGATGCTCTTCTGTAACAGACAGGGCAACTGTAATTATGTATATTTTTATAGATGAGGAAAGTGAGACTAAGCAAGGCCTACGGTCTCACAACAAGCTTTCAACTACACAATGCTGGAATTTTGTTTGCTATTTTTCAAGGGTGTATAAAGGAGAACCTAAGTCCACTTTCCATCTGTTCCAAAGAATATGCATTACATGAGAATGGCCAGCAAAGGAGTTTTTGTGTTCTACTTATATTGTCTTTTTTTTGTCAAGGTATTGATTCTTTTCAACCCTTTGGGCAGCTGGACAGGGCTTTGTGGTGGCCAGAGTTTTCAGGCTACTTGCCTCCAGCTTCATGCAGTAAAGTGTTTCCCTCAGTGTGATAGAATAGTTTCTGCTTTCCTCGGTTGCCATGTGAAATGGATGAGGACACTTTGTCTTAACCAATGTTCCTCAGATAAGGTGAGCTTAATCTTAGAGGCATATCACACACACATGCTTACAGGCAGAAGAGTTTCTTCTATGTAGGAAACTACTTCCACAAAATACAGGGATGTGGTAAGTGTCTGTAGAATCTGCATTAGCAAACATGGGAAACTGGGACCATACACTTCACAGAGGCCTGTCACCACTGATGTTAATTGAGCAACCATGACAAAAACATAGTATAATACTAAGGAGTGACAATAAAAATTGATGATTATTCTAGGACTAGCTTTCTGATATAGGATCACACAAAGCATCAAAAATAAATGAAACATAAAATAGCTGTATTTATCACTGGGTGTATGTAGATATCAAATGGAAGCAGCAGTTAAGTTCCTTGAAAGTAAAGACCATGTATTATTTACTTTTGTGTCTCCCATAGTGCACATTTTGGTGTTTTGCATAAAGTAACCCCTCAGTAGGCTGGGTCCAGTGGTTCACGCCTGTAATCCTAGCACTCTGGGAGGCCGAGGTGGGCGGATTGCTCGAGGTCAGGAGTTTGAAACCAGCCTGAGCAAGAGTGAGACCCCATCTCTACTATAAATAGAAAGAAACTAATTGGCCAACTAATATATATAGAAAAAATTAGCTGGGCATGGTGGCACATGCCTATAGTCCCAGCTACTCGGTAGGCTGGGGCAAGAGGATTGCCTGAACCCAGGAGTTTGAGGTTGCTGTGAGCTAGGCTGATGCCACGGCACTCACTCTAGCCTGGGCAACAAAGCGAGACTCTGTCTCAAAAAAATAAAGTAAACCCCCTCAGTAAAAAGTTTGTTGAAGTAACATGTAGAATGAATTTTATTAATAACATCAGTTGTTTTATGTGCTCTGTTATGCAATACAAATTCAAATATTTTCTTCAGTATTGAAAAACACAACTCTAATAAACTTCAAAAACTTTTCTTATAGTTCAGCCAAATGCAATTTAATTTTAAAAGTCTAATTATACTGAAATTATTTTCTGCATACTAGGAGGAATTCCGATTACATTTCAAGAATATTTCCCGTATAATGGACTGTGTTGGATGTGACAAATGCAGATTATGGGGAAAATTACAGGTCTGTGTGTTGTTGTCTTCTCTTTTGAAACTATTATTCATCTTAAGTTTTTCCACTGAGTTCAAAATTTTTATTAAAATATCCTCATTGTTCATTGAACTAGAGTTAAGAAATAGGCAGATCCAAAGTGTGATTTTTCTGTTTTATTGATAAAAAAATAATATTATTAAACTACGTGTTATATGTGTATGTGTAAGGATGTTTTTGTATTAGTCTATGTAATGATTTTAGTTTTATCTATGTTTTTGTCTTGGTACAATTCATTTCTGAAGTCGGTAGTTATGAACAGAGTATATAAAAGGTAAAAATACAATTATATAAAAAGACTTAAATATCAAATTTGGTTATTGAATTTGTTTCAATGATCAAAATAAGACCACCTAGTCACAAAATAGGAAACTTCTGCAAGGCAGGCCCATTACCCTATATATTCAGGGTAAAATGGACTGTTTGGTATTTTCTCTCTTATTTTCTTACAAAGATGATAATTTATAGCAAAGAGACAGAATTATAATAATGGAGGCTACAGTGAAATCAAATCTTTTTCTCTAGTGCTAATAATTGAAAAATTAAGTGTAGGCATCACTAATCTCTGAGTTTTGAATTTGCTAAAGAATATAGAAAATACTTTTAATGTTACAAACTGAACATTGTAATCCTAATGTGATTATTTTCAAAGTTAAAAAAAGGCATTTTAGTAATTTGGAGAATAGTATGATATGTATCTAGTGTTAGGCTATTCAGGTTTCATTAACAGCTTAAATTTATCATGTACATAACCTGTGAGGTTTACTGTAGCTTAACATTTTGGTGAAAAGCTCAGTTCATATGAATTTCCTAACTGTTGTAACAGTGGCTGGTTAAGTATTCCTTTAAACTTTTATAGTAGTTAATTATGTAAAGTTGATTGTAAGTTTTTTGCTATTTTCTTTAGACTCAGGGTTTAGGAACTGCCCTGAAGATATTATTCTCTGAAAAAGAAATCCAAAAGCTTCCAGAGAACAGCCCATCTAAAGGATTCCAACTCACGCGACAGGAAATAGTTGCTCTTTTAAATGCTTTTGGACGGTAAGAACCATTTTTACAGTGAAAGACTTCTGATTCCTCTTCAGGTTTCAACAAACTGCAAAGATCGTCTTCTCTGCTAACGTAGGGTTTGTTTTGTTGACAAAAAGATACAATTATATTATACCTTTACTCACTTAGAGTGGCTGTAATGCTGACAAGTCAGTTTCCCTATAGGTCATAGGAAAAATTAAGTTTCTATTAAAAGTAATAGAATATTTCTCAGTTTGCCACCTCAATTTTGTGGGAAAACTATTAACATTCTCCTAATAGTTTCTTTAGCCAGCTCCAACATGTTCAAACACAATTAGCAGGAGTAAGGACGAAAGCTTGGATGAAGTGATAAAAGAAAAAGAGATTAAATCCTTTATCTGCTCTTTATTTCTTAAGCTGAGGAGTCATTTTTCTTTCCCTCATTTTTTTCTGTCTACAGACATACAGTTTGCTTGCTTGTTTACATCACCAGTGGTTTAAAAAATAATTTGAATTTATCTGCATAGATACATGTAATACCAACTGGGGACTATAGAAGGAAAAGAATCATAGACAATAAATAATACTCTGCTGCCTTGGAAAAAAGGGCAAAAAGTGAAATGAAGGAAGAATTTTTTGTTAAATAGGGGACTCAAGTGATATAGACATTATTCCTTAATATGCATCTTAAGTTAAAAAGAAGCAGTTAAATTAGAAATAGAATATACATTTGCCATCTTAATAGCAAAGATTTTACCTGTTGCTCCCCTATATTTAAAGATGACTATGTAGGTTGACATCCCAAACATAAGATAGACAATAGAATGTCCATTGTTAATTGGTATTGATATTTCATGAAAAATTCAGTCTACCCACTCATGAGGCCTATAGAAAGATAACACAGGAGAAACTGAATGAAATTTAAATTATTTAAAATGAAATTGAAATGAAAAAGATTTTAAACAATTTAAACATTTTAAGTCCAAATAAAATTAAATTGAGAAAGATGAAAAAAATTGAATTTCATCAGAATTTCCCTGGTTCTCAAAAAGAATATTCATAAATACAACCCGTCCTGCTCTAAAGAATACTAGAGTTCTGGGATCCTGGTTGCCTTTTAGTAGTAGTGTGAGCTCAAGCATATCACTATTCTATATTAGCTTGTTTCCTTTCTCTATAAAATGAGGATAAGAAAACTTTTCTCACTGGTTAGAATCCACCTACTAGCCAGATAACTCTGAGTAAGTTACTTGATTTGAGCCTCAGTTTTCCTAAAATGTAAAATCAGGGTTAATTATATCTGCCTATAGTATTTTTAATGTTAAGATCATAAATATGGTGGGCTTACAACATTGCCTGACATTAAGCTTTCAATAGATAACTATTCATCAAGTATTTAAGAGTAAAAAGGAGCTAAATACTGCATACTATATCACCGTAAGTTATAATAAATAAAGAAAAACATTTTTCTTGTTTCAACCGTGAATGGTACATAAGGATAATAGAGCTTATAGGATTATTTTTTTGTGATTCCCATTCTAGAGTTTTATTGTTGGGTCTGGGCTGAAAAACACTTCATTCATTCATTCAATCAGTAATCATTTATTGAATACCATAAGTATCGATGGGTACAGGGCACACGGACAGAGACTCAGTGGGAGAGTCTTTACCCTTAGGGAGCTAACAACATAAAACAAATTAGTCTGTTTGGGAAGCAATGTTAAAGGAGTGGTCATTTGGAGAGGAATGTGCAAAATGAATTTATAAAACTAAATGTAGGTTGGGGGCGCAGTGGCTCTCACGCCTGTAATCCTGGCTCTCTCTGGGAGGCCTAGGCAGGAGGATCACTCAAGGTCAGAAGTTTGAGACTAGCCTGAGCAAGAGTGAGACCCTGTTTCTACTAAAAATAGAAAGAAATTAATTGGCTAACTGAAAATATATAGAAAAAAAAAATTAGCTGGGCATGGTGGCACACGCCTGTAGTCCCAGCTACTCGGGAGGCTAAGGCAGAAGGATCGCTTGAGCCCAAGAGTTTGAGGTTGCTGTGAGCTAGGCTGATGTCACGGCACTCTAGCCCAGGCAACAAAGTGAGATTCTGTCTCATAAAAATAAAATAAAATAAAAAACCAAATGTAAATAATTTTTGAGGTTCTTACTCATATCACTGTTCCCATATTAACCTCACATCAGTGGATAATATGAAGTTAACCGCCTTCCTTTGCCCTTTCTAAGCCAAGACCAAAGAACCATAGCTCCATGTTTTGTCAATATTTAATAAGAAACTATAGCATACTAATTTAAGAGTAGAAGCTTCCATGTTTAGTGTTGCTTGCATTTTTTTCTTTTAGATTTGCTTTTAAATCATAGCCTATGTATCAGTCATCTGAAATATGTATGTTTCATGTACATAGTATCATGCTGTACTAATGTGCTTTTTTTTCTCCTATAGGCTTTCTACAAGTATAAGAGAGTTACAGAATTTTAAAGTCTTATTACAACACAGTAGGTAATAAAGGCTTTTATATGTCTAACTAGAGACATAAAGTGACTATGTAAAAGCCTTTTAATCTTGGACATTCAGCAGAAAGAGACTAATCTTCTAAGATTTCAAGAATTCTGAACTCTTAAAAAATTCAAATGCTCACTTGAATATTTATGATTCTTCATAGATTATTATCAACTAGAAATATTTATAAATGAAGTATATACTTTTAAAATATGTAAGTTATACTAATTCTGTGTTTAATTTCATGTGTTTTCATCTGTTGAATATTCTATTTTATTTGCATAGAATTGGTTTTGTTTTTATTCTATTACCCTTTATATTTCCAGTTGTCAAACTTTAAATGACTGTGTCTCCATTCTAATAACACTGTTTACAGTGTGTTATAGAAAAGGAGAAGTAGGGAACAAATGTTGCTTAGGGCTGGTATCAGTGACAGAAATTTATCAGTGATTTTTGTAATATGTTTTTAGCCTTGCCTAGCTCTGTGTCACTTTCTATAATATGTAACTGTCACCGTGATGAATGGCCCTTTCATAGAAATTCCTTAAGATTCTCTGTGACTTCAACTTAATTGGTTTTTATTTAAGATTTTTAGTTGTTGCTGTGCTGTTTTGTTTTGTGTCTAAACGACCTGCTCTGGTGAGGTGAATAGGTACTCCCCCTATGCTCCCCGGCCAGATTTCAGGTGTGTCTGGTGGGCTGGCTCAAGAGTTATTTTGCTTAGAACCTTCTTTTTGCTTTTGCTTTTCTTTGTTCCTAGAAGTTTTGGGGACAGAGAAATTTTAGAAATTCTTAGTTTCTTTTAGGGAAAAAAATTGAATAAATATTTAACAGATTACTTCTTGATAAAATTTGAATAGAACTATATGAATTTATAATGCCAATTCAAAGCATTATATATACAAAATTTGCTATTTTAAATTAAAGCATTTTTACAGGATTTAATTTTAGAATGCAATCTATGCAATCCTCTAACTCTCAGTGTGATTTTCTTTGGTAGTATATGTAAGCAGGTAGATTAAGTCAAGCCTCTCCCCTTTTTCATTTCATTTCATTGTATAAAAATGGTACTTTGTGTGATTTGTACCAACAGATGGCTAATAAGTCCTAAACTGGCATTTTATAAACCTGGGATTTAAAATCTTTAAACAGTATTTAAAATCTTGATTGTTTTAAAGGTGTCAGTAGATAGAATATGATTAATTTGGAAGGTTGCATCTGTGTAGAAGTAATGCGGGTACAAAATCTAGAGTTTCTCCTTAGATTCTGCAGTCTTTTCTGAAGTAAATAATAAGTGCTCTTAAATGCTATCTTATCCTGCCAAAGTCTGAAATGTGTTCATTGATGATTTTAAATTGTATTTAGTTGGCTCACCCCTCTTTTAAAAATACTTAGCCATCCCTTAGAGGGATATTGTTGAGGCATGAAGGTCTCAGTTATTTTCTAATTTCTAACCTTTATAAACTTGGGGTCTTGTTGATGGTGGTGTTTTTTAAGTTGAATAAAAAAGACTAGCTTGATTGGAGCCTCTGCCACTTTTCTTTTTAGAGTTGCAAGTATTGTATTGTATGGTAGAGGAGGGGAAGGACCTTAAGGAGAACTGTCTAAAAAGTGACTAATCTTGATAGTGAATTAATAGTGTTCATTCAGAGTTTAAGAAAATGTGAAAATTTTGCACTTTGTCTATTACTGTAAATTTAAAGATCTTTTTGGTAGTGTTACTCTATTTACTAGAGAAAACCCTTGGTCATTTCCATTTATTGCCTTTTCTATAAGTGTGATTTGTTTTAATCTTTGGAAAAATAGTATATTAGAGTGTGTTCTAGGAAATTAAAAGATCTGGTTGGGATAAAGAGTTCTTTCTGGCCGGGCGTGGTGGCTTATGCCTGTAATCCTAGCACTCTGGGAGGCCGAGGCGGGAGGATCATTTGAGCTCAGGAGTTCGAGACCAGCCTGAGCAAGAGCAAGACCCCGTCTCTACTAAAAAGAAATAGAAAATTAGCTGGACAACTAAAATGCACGCACGCACACACACACACACACACACACACAAATTAGCCAGGCATAGTGGTGCATGCCTGTAGTCCCAACTACTCAGGAGGCTGAGGCAGGAGGATCGCTTGAGCCCAAGAGTTTGAGGTTGCTGTGAGCTAGGCTGATGCCACAGCACTCTAGCCTGGGCAACAGGGTGAGACTCTGTCTCAGAAGAAGAAAAAAAAGAGTTCTTAACAAATTTTTTCATGACTAATAAGCAAATGAGGTATTAACATGAAATTCATTTATGGATTAACTTTATCATAAATTAGATTATAGGGGGCAGCCTACATTTTTTTCTTTTTAACCACTATACTAACAACGGGGCAGCCTACATTTTTGCATATGTGTCTGTTTATTAAATGACAGTATGAGTGTGGTGACACTTTTACAGTCCTTGTGATATTAACTATTTTTCCAATTCACATACCTTTTGCTGTGAAGTGATACTAGACTATTGTTTGCATTGTGAAAATGCTTAGCTGGTGAATACCTCCTGGCACTTTGTTTTTATCTCATCACTTAATTTAAAAATCTAGCACTTGATAATATAATTGACAGAATTGATTGTACCAGCTGATGAAGTAATGAAAATGAAGAAAAGGAAAATATTCCTTCCTTCAATGACATGAGTTTATTTTGCTCTTAAGTGGCATCTATGTAAGTCAGACAAATTATATTAAAATTGGTAAATTTTGAATGTTTCTCTTGTTTTGATTCTTAGATTTTGAGGAGGATCAGACAGAATAGTAATAGGTTTCACAGTTTTAAAATTTGATAAGTCAATGTTTTGACATTTTAACATTGTGATTCAATGTTTGTAATCTCTGTGTGTATACTGTGCCGTGTTTTTCAACTTTGCCTAGGTGCCATTGTATGTAAGAAAGGACAGCTATTTTGATCTTCATCAGCATTGCCTTCAGCTGGAAATTTGGGAACAGTTCACAGTAAACCTCTCAGCAGTTTACAAACTGAATGAAGTACCTGCAGAAACCATAGCTATTCACCAAAATACACAGATTAGGTGCATGGTATCATGGAAATTATTTGGTAAAAACACACATAAATCTATGTGTATGCTATTTTAAGTAACATCTACAGGTGCAGCTTTGATTTTTGAACAGAATTCCAAATAATTTACTGTTGTACCCACCAGAACCTAGAAAATGTGAATTAAAAGTACATGTTTCTGCGATCTTTTCTGTCTTGTTTTGCCCGTCTATTTTAAGTGTTTCTTTTATGGCATGAGGATTTGGTTATAATTTGTGGAGAAGGGGAAAAATATAAGTAATCTGAGGTTCCTACTTCTTATAATCATAATGGCACACTCTGTTAGGGCTTTACATGCATCATTTGGCTTTAAATGCCTCATACCTTCATAATTGCACTAGTAGGTAGATATGATTCTCCATTTTATAAATGAGAAAACTGAAGATAAGTGAGGCTAAGCAACTTGTCTGTAGTTAGATTCTAATCTAGGTTTTAAAGCTAGAATTTGAGTCATAATGTGGTATGACTATTATATAATTTGTATAATTTCATAAGTTGGCCTATTACCACTCATCTCAAAAGCAGGGACTTTTAGCATCTTTTGATTTGTATTGAATCATAACACTGTTAAAATATGCTTATTTTATTTAGTTTTTTGAATAGTAATACATTCACATGGTTAAAAATCAAATAATATGAAGTTATTCAGTGAATGTCTTCCTTCTATCCTTGGCCCAGCTTCCTGCACTACACACACACCTCCCACAATAAATAACCTCTGTTCTTGTTTTCTTATACATCTCTATCCACACTTTTTTAGGCATATACAAACATGTACAAATGGAAAATCTTGTTTTTTCTCTTATCAAAAAACATATATATACTATTTGTTTCCCCCTCCCCCGACTTAATATTTCTTGGCAGTCTTCACATCACTGGATGGCTTTCTCATTTTTTTTAGTAGCTGCTTGGTATTTTGTTAAATGGATGTGCCATTGTTGAACTAACCAAGTCTCCTATAAATGGGCAGTTGGGTTGTTTCCAGACCTTGTATATGTCATTTCACAGGTTTTTTTTTTGTTGTGACCTCTTTTTTATGGAATATTTCACATTTATGTAAATGTGTCTAAATTTCCAAAAATGGAATTGTGGGTTCAAAGACTATGTGCATTTGTAATTTTGAAAGATACTGGCATATTGCCCTCCATAGGGGCAGTTACCAGTTCATACATCTGAAATTTATGACAGTACCTGTTCGCCTACAACCTCACTAACATAGATATTACTAAAATGTTGGATTTTGGTCATTCTGATATATGACAATATACATCAATGTGAAAATTCTTTTATAAGTAAGGTTGACCACATTTTAATATGTTTAAGAGCCATCTGTATTTTCTTTTGTGTTTACATCTTGCCCATTTTTCTATCATATTGTTGCTATTTTTCCTATCAATTTCTAAGAGTACTTTATTTGTTAGGGATATTAACCCTTTGAATGGAATGAGCTGCAAATAGTTTTTTCCAATTTGTTATCTGTCTTTGGGTTTGCTAATGATGGTTTTGCCATTTGAGTTTTAAAAAATTTTTATGTAGTCTGATTTATCAGTTTTTTAGTGGTTTCTGGATTTTGAGTCATAGTTAAGAATGCCTTCCTCACTCCAGAGCAATAGAATAATTTGCCTATATTTTCTTATAGAATATTTATGGTTTTATTATTTTATATCTAAATATTGAACCCGTGGAGTATACTGGCATAAGATGTAAGTTATGGATCCACTGTAACTTTTTTCCTAGATGATTAACCCAGTTCTGATACCATTTATTGAACAGTTCATTTTTTTCCTCACTAGTTTGAGAAGCTACATTTATCATTTCTAAAATTTCATATATATTTAGCTCTATATCTGGGTTCTGTTTCCATTTCATTGGTCTATTTTGTCATGTACCAGTACCACCCTGTTTTCATTAGTCTTTATTTCTAATATCTGGTGCACTGGTCCTCTCTATTCCCACGTTTTTTTCTTATTACAGGTTTCGTAGCTATTTATTTTCCCATATGAGCTTTGAAAATCCTTAACATATGGAACATGCTAAAACTCTGTCCAACTCAGGTTCTCTCTCAAGAGTTGTACTTTTAAACCACTTACTGTGTCACTCTTCTTTTGATACCTTTCCTGATAAAGATAGAATACTGACATAATTAAATCATAGTACAAAGTATATTTGCCAGTCCCCAAACAGGTAAAGGCAAAATGGAGCACATAGTCCCTATGTGGACAGAATTTCATCTCAGTGCTTCTGTCTTAAGGCTTAGTCTCCAGAAATGATTTAAGGACTGTTTTCATATAAAAGCCTATTTCCTTTTTTATTCCATTATGAATTGTCCAAAAGTTGGATATCTGTCAAAGATTCATATGATAAGAGGGAAGGGCCCTTAAATGTAAAATCAACATTCAGTGAATAAAAGTGCAAGTGTAAGAAGTTACCTTAAAAAAAAAAACAAAACAAAAAACAGTATCTATCAAAAGAACAGGACTTGACTATTCATTTACTGTTCTAGGAGCGGGGAATATAGCAGAGAACAAAACAAACATTCCTGCCCTCATGTAACTTAAACATAACTAGATTATATTAGTTTACAGTGAGACTGTACCCAAAGAAATATCAACCTAAAGGGAATGGCCAAGACAGATACCTGTGGAGAAGGTGACTTCAACATGAATGACTCTTCTTGACAGTGCCATCAGATTATCATAAATTTATGCTATTAATCATTTAGAGTCATTCCCCTACCAACTTGTTGGTCAGAGCAGAGTCACATTCACCAAGCAGCATTCTGGTGTCATTTAACTTGCCCTGTGGCTTTCCTTCACAGAATCTAAATGGGTAGTTCTCCCTTTGACAGGTTTTAAATCTGCAAATCTGAAGCCCAGACTTTGGGCTAGTGATTCACCAAGGGGATAGCACAGTAAGGATACTCAGTCACACAAATTTAATGGTCCTGGTGTAAAGCATTATTTATCCTAAATGCACCCTAAGAAGGTATAGGGTAAAAGGTAACTGAAGCATAAAAATACTTTAATGTTTTCAAGAAATACCATGACTTAGGACTGCAGAGAGGCCAGAGGTTAGTGAGATTCTTGGAAAAAAAAGTCATAGCAATAGGAATCAGCAGAAAAAGGGAGGCATTCTGCGGATCTTATAGGTGGGCCACATGCGGGTGTTTTTGCCCGTTTGTTTTTTTACTTCAAGATATGTGCAGTGTGCATAGGAATTTGTTCATAGTTTTTTTTTAAAACTATAGTCCGGCCCTCCAATGATCTGAGGGACAGTGAACTGGCCCCGTTTAAAAAGTTTGAGGACCTCTGGTAAAGAGACACAAGTCACAGATCTAGCTCAAGGGAGTAAGTTTTTAAACTTACAGCCCTTGAGAAAAATTCTATTTGAGCCTGATCCTTTCCAACAGCTCCTCCATCTGGAAGTCTTAAGTAGTATTATGCACAGTTAGAAATGTTTAATAAAATTCTCATGATAAAAATAATACTAGGTGTGTCTCTGATCAGACCCATACCAGTCTATTCTTTATCATGCAGCAATCTAAAATGAAAGAGTACTTTTTAAATGTTTAGTTGGATATCTTGATAAAGTGTCAAATACTTAGACATACTTAATTCTAATGTAAGTTCATGTGTACTGTTAAAAACAAGAGTCTATGGCCGGGCGCTGTGGCTCACGCCTGTAATCCTAGCTCTTGGGAGGCCGAGGCGGGCGGATTGCTCAAGGTCAGGAGTTCAAAACCAGCCTGAGCAAGAGCGAGACCCTGTCTCTACTATAAATAGAAAGAAATTAATTGGCCAACTGATATATATATATAAAAATTAGCCGGGCATGGTGGCGCATGCCTGTAGTCCCAGCTACCCGGGAGGCTGAGGCAGAAGTGATCACTCGAGCCCAGGAGTTTGAGGTTGCTGTGAGCTAGGCTGACGCCATGGCACTCACTCTAGCCTGGGCAACAAAGTGAGACTCTGTCTCAAAAAAAAAAAATAAAAACAAGAGTCTAGTAATATCCACCATATAAATGAGAACCTTTTTCTCACAGTGCTTCTCAAGGGGGTGGGGTAGGGTTAGGTGCTTTCAACTAAGTGTTGCCCAACACTACTAAAGCCAACAAAGAGCAGTTGTCTTGGGTTTTAGTGAAAGAGAAAATCTGGGGAATATTCCTAAGCAGCTAAACGTGGAAATCAGCACAGCTATTAAGAATGTTCCTGATACATTCAAGAGAGAAATAGCGTAACTAAATGTGATTGAAGTGTGTGTTGTAATAGTCAAGACTTCTGACGGCCCACAACTCTTGTAACACATTCCAGATGTTTTAATCATCAGCTCAATCAAACAGGTTAATTGTAAAAGGGAAAAAGAGCCAATGAAAGATATCCATACAAATCAGTTGGAATTCTTAGCTGCAGAGGTGGACACAGAAATTATTTCCAGAACTTACAAACATTCACATGCAGCCTTTTAGTGTTGCATCAGACTTAGAGAAATGATACAAAATTTTCAGTGATGTCTTTTCCCTATATACTCTTTCAAACTATCAAAGTTTTAACATCATTGTGTTGCTTTAAAACAAGAGGACATTTGGATATTTTAGAACAAGTAATCAACATTCCTTTTCTTCTCTTTGCATTTAGTATTCCCCATAAGCATTTTTTTTTAGTGTACCTAGCAGAACAAGTAAATTAGGAAGGTAAAGGCAATTTTAATTCTCCTTCCCTTGCCATTCCTGCAATATTTCACAGGGTATACATGATCATTTACTATGAGAGAAAGATAGTTTGATAAAAAATCAATCATAATTTTTAATATTTCTGTGTTTACAACACTCCTAAAGGTTTAGCATTACTTTTTTAAAAGGGGGAAGAAAAAATAGATACTTAGAACATTTTTATCCTTTACAACAAAAAATAGTTTAAATAAATATTAGTAACTTCACCAGAAAGTAGACTACGACTTTTATCAGTTAATGCTGAGCATTTCAATTTTTCTTCCAGTAACAATTATGTTTACATATGATTATAATCAATGATTTTAGTGATTCTTCTCATTGTATTTTTTAAAATATATCTGCCCTTAACTGATCTAATATAGAAGGAGTTTTAAGCATATGCTGAGTCAGCCTTTAAATTCTTCCAAGAATTAGTGATAAAGACAGTGTGATCCCAATAGGGTTTCTTAAAGTTATTCAGAATAACTTATATTATTTTAAGGCAATCTGAACAACAGTGCAGGGTTTGCTTCGGTGTAGAATTTTCCCTGACAAGTAACTATTTTATATGGTACGTGACCCAAATTTACCCACATACTGAAAGGCAAGACTGTTATTATGTGGGATTATGCAGGCTAAAGATATTCTATAAAAATGAAAATACCCAATCATGACCCATGTGAAACCTGAGATCCTAATTTTAAATACCACCAAAATAGAAGCAGACTTGATCTCTGTGAAATCAATGCCCAGAGAGCAATTATTCCTGAAGAAAAATGGTAAGAGTCATCTGAAATGAGTTGTATCATGTAGGCAGGACTTATTAATGTATGTTCCTTTTCATTTGCCCTTCCCTCTGTCTCGAGGTGAGATTTCCTAGGCAGAGCAGAAAGATACTTCCTTTAGAACCTTATCTCTGCTTTGTAGAAAACCGGAGCATTTGACCACCCGACAGGCAGTTTTATGGCTCCAGAATGTATATAGTGGAGGTTTTAGAATGGCACTTCTGGTCGGGGAGGTAGGATTTCATAACATGAAACTTATGACTTATAAGCAATTGTGTGGAACATGCCCTTTACATGGCTAAGAGACAGGTGTGTCATATTGCAATATTTTAAATGTGCAGTTTCCAAAAGGCTGTTTATAAAGCTATTTAAAAATAAAGGACATTATTAGGATTCCACAGTCTTAGCTCAAGGGCTTAGGACATTATTAATGCCCGCTTTAGAATCTTTTTTTCTCCTTGACTACAATGAATGTTCATCAAGTTGGGAAAGGTATAGTCTTGCTGTACTCCTGAGGTAATGGATATTAGATTTCACTGGGCTGAAAGAACTATGCAAAATCTCTGAATATAGCAGAGGAGGTTTAATAGTATAAGTCACCTACATTTTTAACATCATTAATTTGTTATCATTGAATTGTACACATTAGTGCCCTACTGAAAGGAAGTCCCAGACTTTTGGCACAACTTAGAGATTCTTTGAGGCACCATCTGGACCTTAAAACACTCTAAAGAGCCAGTTACCTCACAGTCTGTTGATATTCCTTTTCATTTTAACTTTCAACATTCGAGTTGCAATTAGCTCTCTAGATGTTAGGAGTCACCAATGTGGAGCTCAGGATCTGAGTGACCTGAAGAGGTATGGATTTGAGGAATACTTTAGTCCAAAAGCCTTAAAAAACTATTAGACCATATATTCTATACTTGTAAAGTGAATTATGCATAAATTCTGTGCAAACTGCAATATATATTGCAATAACATTCTCAAGAAAAAAACCCTAGTATACTTTAGCATTATTATTTAAGTTATATAAAATATATCTTTATAAAAGTACAGATTTTCTTTAAAAAGTTTAAATTATACCCACTGAAATAGCCAGGCTCACTTTTTAGTACTAAACTAAGAGTTTATCAAATCTAAATTATTGCTTAGTCCTATGGAGCCATTAGAAACCTGTAACAAAAAAAAAAAATCAAGTCCTATTTCTTAAGGAAAGTGCCCTAAAAATTGAGCTGTCAATAAGTTTGTCTTTCTGAAGCTTTTCAACTCAGGAAATTATCCATGAAACTGGTAACTGATGCTACCCATGGCTTGGTTTGTCAGGATCCAAAGTTGAGTCTTGTTGCAAAGTTCCCGCTTGTGCCAGGAAGCTGTTGGTTTCTTGTCCCCAATCATAGTAGTCCGGAGCAAAACTTAAAAAGAAAAAAAAATTTCAGTAACTTGAAACATTATACTATGTATGACATGTCTAGTATAAGTAGGTAGAGCTGGGATTTTATGTAAACTATAGACAATTTCAAAGTTCTTTAAAGTAGCTTCTTGAAGCTTATTTTCCCACAAAACAGTGCTATGCCCAGTGATAGAAACCTATCCACTAAACTCTACTGAAACTCTTTAAAGCCCAGAAGTATAGTATTACTAGAACCTTAAACCAGTCATTAAGTATAAGAGGTTTTATTGTTTGCTTTTTTACAGCAAATTATATCTGAATCCTAACATGGAGTATAGCTCACAACCTATATGTCTTTGGACAAATAACTTCTGTGCCTTAATTTCTTCATCTGTAGAACAGGACTGATAGCCCCTACAATAGCCCAACAATGTAGTTACTAAGTCAGTTAATACCTATAAAGGGCTTAGAACAATATCTATTAATAACATATAGTCAGTACTCAACACATGTAAGTTGTTTTCAATATTATTTTCCCTATGTAGTGGAAAGGGAGTTCTTTTCTTCCCCTATATAGGTAGACAGGACACCCTCAGCTCTAAGTCATTTCTGGCAAGTGAGGGGTTAAGGTTACTCTGGCAGAGTGTGGGTTTAAAGGGGCAAAATAATTAATAGGAAATGTAATGGAATAACTGGATAAGAGAAGACTTTTAGGGAAGAGGTGAAGCTCAGAATCTGAGTGGCCTGAAGGACAACTTTTGACCTCAAAGAGTCCTCCTTGTACCTTGGCTCACTTCCAGATTATGTTCGTTACATCTTCGGGCCCTAGGGATTGGTCCACTTTCTTCTTTCTCTCAGCCACCACCTTTTATTCTCTCCAACCAGGATGTCTCTCCTCCCTGATCCACTGAGAAAACAAGGTATTCTCACAGCTTTTCTTCACTTTTCCTGTCCCTAAAGCAAGGACTCTTTTCAGAGCCCTTTAAAGATTTTGTAATGACTTTTACAGTTAGTAATAAGGAGTAAAAAAGTATCACCCCAGAGGGGAAAAATGTTAAAATATTAATGATGAGGCTTTAATTCACTAAGGACTGCATAAGGTAAAAGTTTCCACTTCTAAGAAGCTCCCCTTTCCCACGAACAGGATGGGGGTCTCGGATTGACAAAGAGGAGAGGTATGCTTCTACATATGCTGGTTTGAATTCTTATTAATTACTTGCCCTATCCAAAATATTCTGAGCCAGATCTGCAAGTGGATATTCAAGAAAGGAGACTCTTCCTATTAAAACTCACAAGGTAGTATAACATAAGCATAGGTGAAACCAGGAGACAGGGTACTGAGATATATACAGACTCTTCACATAGAGCACAGATCTGAACAAGATTGCCTGAGTTGGAATCCCAGCCTGACCCCTTACTAGCTGTGTGACTTTGAACAAATCGCCTAAACTTCAGATGGCTGTTTCATCTGTAATATGAAGCCAACAACAGTACTGACCTCACAGAATTGTTGTGAAGACAAAATGAGTTGACACTTGTGAATCTCTTAGAACAGTATATGATACATAGTAGAGACTGTGTTTATTAAATAAATATTTGTCTAAATTAAGACCAAAGTAAATACTTTCCACTTAAATGAAATTTTCAATTAAGAATTCACATCATTCAAATTTGAAAATTTGGCCCTTATAAGGTATAATGTATTCTAATAAATGAATATTATTCAATTTACGTTCTGGCTTTTGAACGCGTGATTAAAGACATCTGCCTGGGTATCCCAAATCATGTTCCACTGAGTGATTCCATGGTCAAGGGCTGTATTTCCCTCTTGCAGCTTCAGAGTGCACATTAGTATATTATAGGCTGTAAGAAACCCTGTAATTTTTTAAAAAGTTGATTTTCTTTTTAAACCATCATTTCCATTTGCACAGCATAGCTATTAAGGGAATTGCGTTCCATGAAATATTGTTTAGGAAACATTACTGTACATGATAATGCTATGAGGCTTTTAAAGTTTTGATGTCAGCCCTTTCTCAGTCCTGAATGTTTCATATAAGTAAAATGATCTGCTACTACTGCTACCCAGTCCTACACTGCCTCCAACTGCATGGTTTCCTTTTAGTTTGAATTCATTTCATTGGTGCAGCCCTTCCCTCCTAATGAGGCCTCTCTGACATAAACTAAGGTCTTACCTTCCCTGAAGTCCTTGAGGGGCAATATTCCAGGCAAGGTCGTCATCACTGTCATATCTTCGAGGGTTGTCAAAGAAATAAGATCTGGGACTGAATCCATGGCTGGGAACCATTCCAGGGTTGGTCTAGAAAGACAAGTAATCATTCAGCATACTTCCAGACACTGTGCCTCGCACTAGACATAGATAAACAAGATCTCTTTCTTGCCAGGTGTGGTGGCTCATGCCTATAATCCCAGCAACTCAAAAGGCAGAGGCGGGAGGATTGCTTGTTTGAGGCCAGGAGTTTGAAACCAGCCTAGGTAATAGGTAACACAGAGAGATCCCATCTCTTCAAAAAATACTAAGAAAAAATGAGTCAGATGTGGTGGCACACGCCTTTAGTCCCAGCTATTTGGGAGGCTGAGGCAGGAGGATCACTTGACCCCAGGAATTCACTGCTGCAGTGAGCTATGTTCACACCACTGCACTCTAGCCTGGTAAACACAGTGAAGTCCTGTCTCTTTAAAAAACAAAGCAAAAAATTCTTTCTTGCAGAAGACTGGAAATGTTCAACTCATCTGAACAAAGGCTGTACCTGTTCAGCTAGCTGGAGTGTTCACTTTGGTTGTTTTTATGTTTAGGAGGGATTAACTTTTCCTTTTATCAGTATGGACAAAATCTTCTATCAGAGTCTTGCATGCAACAATGAATCCTCATTGATTCAATCCCTTATTGAAAAAC
The DNA here is from genome assembly GCF_040939455.1 of Microcebus murinus. Taxonomy (NCBI): domain Eukaryota; kingdom Metazoa; phylum Chordata; class Mammalia; order Primates; family Cheirogaleidae; genus Microcebus; species Microcebus murinus. The sequence goes on along the minus strand of NC_134122.1, from coordinate 44,499,014 downwards.
TAGCTAAATTTGGCTTTAAAAAAAAAAAAAAGAAAGAAAAACTAAACAATGCCCAGATTAGCCAGACTAAAGTAGGCAGACCAATTTGGATATAAATCTGTATAATCATGTGAGCTATTCCTAATAAAATAAGAAGCATTAATGATGAAATCATTTGGGGAAGATTTCTCATCCCATTTCCATATCCTACCTCTATAAATCATTTCATCCTGTTTCTATCCCAAAGCTGAGTTCACCTCAAAAAATTTCAAATGACTGGCCTCAAGTAGATCCTAGAGGTTACTGCCAATTTTTAAGATCATATTTGCCCTGGGGCAACTGTTGTGATTTGAAAAGCCGCCTCTACCAGCACCTTCTAAAAAAGTAAAGTCCTCTTTGTCAGGAAAGATTTCAGATAAAGAGACTAGATTATATGGCAGACTAAATCTGGCATACAGTTTGAAATCTTTATGTATACTGTTAGTAGACTACTTAAAAGTTAATAGAGTATGAAATGAAGTGGTCACATGATGGATATATTTGTGAATTCCTGCCTTTCTAAGACTAATCTAGCCATAAGGAGCAAAGTGGAGTTTATACAAGTTGCGATGTCTTAAAATTTACTATTTTTAACAGTTCAAGAATGTTGATGAGCTCCATGCAAAAGAATTAAGTTGGACCTTTATCTCATACCATATACAAAAAATAAAATGGATCAAAGACCTAAATATAAGAGCAAAAACTATAATATTCTTAGAAGAAAATATAGGGGTAAGTTTTCAGGGGTAAATGCAGATGCTCCATGACTTACAATGTGGTTACATCCTGAGAAACTCACATTGTAAGTTGAAAATGCATACTTTTGAGCTACAGTTCCCAACTCCCCCATTCCCCCCTGCCAGGCATTGGACTGGTACTGGTCCCTGTGGCCTGTTAAGGACCTGGTCAAAGAGCTCTCTGTCCCCCACCCCTCTGTCTGTGGAAAAGGTGTCTTCCATGAAAGTTAGGAGTGGGGCAGGACACAAAGCAGGTGGTGAGTGGCAGGCAGGGAGTGTATTTACAGCACCTGAGCTCTGCCTCCCCTCCCCCATCCATGGAAAAATTGTCTTCCATGAAACCCGTCCCTGGTGCCAAAAGGTTGGGGACTGCTGCTTTAGAGGTTCAGTTGTTTACCCCTGTGATGCATGGCTGACTGGGAGCTGTGGCTCACCGCCCATGCATCTCCAGGGAGTATCACACCCCGTATCACTAGCTTGGGGAAAGATAAAAATTAAAAATTTGATGTTCAGATTCTGCTGTCTTGCTTTCACACCATGGTAAAGTTGAAAAATCCTAAGTCAAACCATTGTAAGTTGGGGACTATCTGTGTAGGTTTTGGCAAAGGATTCTTAGATGTGATACCAAAGGCATGAGCAACAAAAGGTAAGATGAACTTCATCAAAATTAAAAACTTCTGTGCCTCAAAGGATACCATCAAGAAAGTGGAAAGACAGCCTACAGAATGAGAAAAAAAGATTTGCAATTATATACCTGACGAAGGACTTATCGTATATCTAAAATATTAATATATAAAGAATTCCTATAACTCAATAAAAAGATAAATAACCCAATTTAAAAATGGGCAAAGGATATGAACAGACATTTCTCCAAATATGTACAAATGGCCAATAAGCACGCAAAAAGATGCCCAGCATCCTTAGTCATTAGAGAAATCCCAATCAGAAGCCAAAATGAAATATCATTTAATACCAATTAGGATATCTAGAGTCAAAAAGGGAGATAATAACATGTGCTGGGGAGGATGTGGAAGAATCAGAACCTTCATGCAATGTTGGTGGGAATGCAAAGTGGTACAGCCTCTGGAATACAGTCTGGCAGTTTTTTAAAAAATTAAATATAGAATTACTACATAACTAGCAATTCCACTCCTAGCTGTATACCCAAGAGAAATGAAAGCATATGTTCACATAGCAACTTGCACACAAATGTTTATAGTCGCCTTATTCATAACTAAAAGGTGGAAATACCCCACCTTGTGGGTCATCAAGAAACTTGAGATGATAAAAGGGATACATTTAAGAAAAACCTAAAATTTGTAAAAACTCAGTGATGTCCATCAATGGATGAAGGAATAAGCAAAATGTGGATATTTGGCCATAAAAGGGTATGAAGTACTATCACATGTTAACAACATGGGTGAACCCTGAAATCATACTAAGTCAAAGAAGCCAGTCACAAAACCACATACTAGCTGATTGTATTGTAGAATAGGGAAATCTAGGCCCAGGGGTGAACCTGGGGCAGAAAGGGAATGGGGAATGATAGATAAGGGTATGGGGTTTCTTTCTGAGATGATGAAAATGCTCTAAAAGTGGCTGTGGTGATGGTTTCACATACCTGAATATACCAAAAACCACTGAATTACACATAAGGACTGGGCGCATTATACGGTATATGAATTATATCTCAATGAAGTTGTTTAAGAAAAAGAATATGATACCAACAGAGATCCTCAAACTTTACAGCACACACAACTTACTTAGAGTGCTTATTAAAAATGTGGGCTCCCAGAACCTGTGCCAGAGATCCTGATCTGGGTCTCCGTGGTGACCTAAGAATCTACACTTGCACCAAGCGCCCGTGGAACTCTGCTACAGATGGAGAAGAGACATCCTGAGTACACTGTTACACAGGCTCTGACGTCTGGCTCCAATGAGGCCACGTTTAGAGACTTCTTGTACCAAATGAATTCTGGATACAAATGGTAGATAACATTTAAAGAAATGTTTAACACCTGCAGTGTGCTCTTTTAAAATAGGTAAGTATAAATTAAATTATATATTTCCCCCAAAAGAGTATTAGACTGTTTTTTCTCTATGTAATTACAGAAATTATACAGATAGTAACAAGATTATTAAATCATCTGTATTAGGAATTCAGTTTCCTCTCAAAACCTTATGATGCTAGGGAAAGACACGGTGTGGCACAGTGATTAAAATCATGGACTCTGGAGTCAGACTGCTTGGTTTGAAGCCTGGCTTTGTCTCCCGCCAGCCATGTGACCTTGAGCCTCCATTTCCTCATCTAAGAAAAGAGTACAATAACAGTTTCTACCTTATAGGTTCATTTGTGGATTAAAGAGTGGGAAAAAAAAAAATATATATATATAGTTAGTTGAGTCAGAGTCTCACTCTGTTGCCCGGGCTAGAGTGCCATGGCATCAACCTAGCTCACAGCAACCTCAAATTCCTGGGCTCAAGCGATCCTACTGCCTCAGCCTCCCATGTAGCTGGAACTACAGGCATGTGCCACACCATGCCTGGCTAATATTTTTTTGTATATATATATTTTAGTTGGCCAATTAATTTCTTTTTATTTTTTAGTAGAGACGGGGTCTTGCTCTTGCTCAGGCTGGTTTTGAACTCCTGACCTTGAGCAATCCTCCCACCTTGGCCTCCCAGAGTGCCAGGATTACAGGTGTGAGCCACCTTGGCCGGCCTAAAGAATTTATCTAAAGTGTTTAGAACAATGCCTAGCATATGTAAGTGCTATATAATTGTTAGCTATGTTTACCAAATTCTGTATGTAACCATGGCATTAACTCTCGTAGTCTTGGCTAAGGATATTTTATGAATACCAGTGCATCAAGCCAAATTTGTCAACTCAAATTACCTGCTAATGAGTTACTTCATGAGAACACAAAAATGAAAAAAATGTTTTTTCTATTTATAATTATGCATCCTTCATATTGAATATACACCATCATGATAAATTAGGAGATAATGTCATTTAGGGCAAAAGAATCATTTTAATTCACTAATATGTTACTGTAGATGAGCAGTTATCAATGTGGTCAACTGGGCCCTTGGAGGTCCCTGCAATCCTTTCAGGTCATAACTTTTCATAATTAGTATATTAAGCTGTTATTTGCTTTTTTTTATGGTGTCAACATTTGCAGGAATGGTGCAAAAGCAATGGGGAGTAAAAGTGCTGCTTAGCACATACGTATGGAAGCAGGGCCACCAGCTGCACCAGCAGTTACCATGTTGCTCACCTCCACATACTCACACTTTAAAAAAAAAGTTTCACTTAAGAATATGCTGGCTGACGTTTGGGGGATGGACACGCTTGAAGCTCTTGGGGGGGGGGAGAGGGCAATATATGTAACCTTAACACTTGTACCCCCATAATACGCTAAAATAAAAATTTTTAAAAAAAGAATATGCTTGCTAAAGTAGTAAAAATTATTAATTTTATGAAGTCTCAATCCTTGAGCAAATCTTTTTAATATTCTGTGTCACAAAATGGGAAGTGTGCATAAGTCACTTCTGCTACAGGATGGTGGTTGTCTTGAGGAAAAGACCTTCTACAACTGCTCAAGTTTTAGCTACTTTTTTCATGCAACTTCATTTTTAGTTGACAAACAACTCAGACTAACCAAGGTTATTCAGGCTTGGGTATTTGGCAGACATTGTCTCGAAAGTGAATGAAGTGAGCTGTCATTTCAAGGAAAGCAACTGGCAGTATTTGTCATCACAACAGAATTTGAGCTTTGACAAAAAATTAAAGATTTGGAAAACTTGTATTCTCTACCTTGACAGCTTCCCAATAATTAAAGACTTTTCTGAGATCAGTGGTGATATTAATGAATGGGGATTTTTTTTTGGTTTTACATAACGAAAACTGTTAACATTTGGAATATCTACAGAACTTAGTAAACCAGTATTTTCCAAATGACCAGTGCAATGATATTCCAAAACAATGCAAGGGTAAAAAATCCAAAATGCAGGATAAACCAATGGATTTTAACATAGCAAACAATCTGCAAAGTTCATTGATATGGTGTTAGATTCCATATCGCAACTAACTTTTAAGCCACACTTGTTGAGTTTGACTATAGTGTCAAAGAAGAGTATTTGCAAATACGTTAAAAGGCTATTAAAATACTCCTATTTTTTGCAACTATATGAAGAAAATCAAGTCTCACAGAGATACAATTCATGATATCCACAACAACATTCACAACAAATTGAATGCAGAAGCAGACGTGAGAATCCAGCTCTTTTCTCTTAGGCCAAACATTAAAAAGATTTACAAAATTTTAAAACGTTACTCTTCTTAGTTAGTTTGCTTTAGAAAATATAGTGATTTTTCCTAAAAATTTTTATTCTAATATACAGTGAGTTTACTATTTTTTTCTTTTTATTTATTTATTTTTATTTTTTTTATTTCGGCATATTATGGGGGTACAAATTTTAAGGTTTCAATAAATGCCCCCCCCAAGTCTGAGGAGTTTAATATTTTTTAAATTTCTGTTTTAACTTCTAATGTGATACTATACCCACACATCCTCCAAACAAAAGCTTTCTGGGGTAGGTCCTCAATAATTTAAGAGTGTTGTGAAGTGTTCTAAGACCAGAAACTTTGAGAACCACTGCTCTCAGTAACACCCTAAACAGTAGATACTTTTGAACACAATACCCTGCATACTAAGAGTGCATTCAGAATGACGTGTTTCCCTGGATAATGAGATATGAGTGTACAGATTAGACTATCCGTATTCTATATTTAATAAAATAGTACTTTGAGCAACCTCACGTTAGCCTTTCACCCCTTAGGATTCAGATATATTAATAAAATCTCTCCTTCAGACTGCCTTGGTCTAGGGCATGTAGTTTCTAAGAGCACTGGAATAACGAAACACTAGATAATGAAAACCAGGAAGTGGTAACAACAACAACGAAAAGTACATGGAGAATCCAGGTGAAGTCTCAGCAAACACTGAGAGTTTTGCTTAGGAGACTCCTCACCTTTCTATTGTTCAAACAGCATTCCCAGATAACTTGTCATCTTCAGAGAAGGAAGAACAACAGGGCAACAGGCGTCAACCTAGAATCTGCTGCCTACTTTTCAAAAATTTCTTTGCCCAGGAGGAGGAGGTATTTAGGCCCTGACTTTACAGAAGCCTCCGATAAAAGCAAAGGTCAGATAAAGTGCAGACCCACCATAAATCCTGCTATGTAGAGAACCTGCTAGATTTCATCCTGGCTGCAGCCTGAGCCACTGCTATTCGAGGGCCCACTGGTCAGACTGTGCTTTACCCCTCCTCCCAACCCTGCTTCATTTTTTCCACGCCTGGCTCATTAGTGACTATCCAGAGATAATTAAGAAAAAACAAAACACAATTCAGTTATTGTCTGGGTATGAAATAACAACTGTGAATTATTTGTGGAAGTCACTTGCCTATGCTTTCCTTACCACCTAACTCTTTGCTCACATTGCCTCAAATCTACTTGCAATACTTTTTTCTGGGTTTCGTAGATCGGCAAATCAAAAATCTACCGCTGGTTTGTGTGGCTGGAATAATTTATGATGCAGGGCTCCTAGGAGCTTTCTCACTCCACCCGGCTTTGCATTTTCTGTCCTCCCCCATAAAGACATTTATATAAGGTTGGTTGAACAGAAATGTGACCAAACTGGGGGAGTGGCTTTAGCATTCTTCACAGTGATGTTTTTATTTCCTTATCCTTCCATTCCCTAATCACCATCTGGCATACTACAGAGATGAAAAACTGAATTATCACTCTCTGTTTTCCTTTGCTAAAAGAAAAGCTTACACATTGGGTTCACAGCAAGTCAAGAATCAAATACAAGCAAGGCTGTATTGCATTAAGCCAGGCGTCCTCAAACTATGGCCTGCGGGCCACAGGCGGGTGTTTTTGCCCGTTTGTTTTTCTACTTCAAAATAAGATATATGCAGTGTGCATAGGAATTTGTTCATAGTTTTTTTTTTTAAACTGTAGTCCAGCCCTCCAACGGTCTGAGGGACAGTGAACTGGCCCCCTGTTTAAAAAGTTTGAGGACCCTTGCATTAAGCAGTTAATCATGTTCCCCAGGCCCCGAGATGCAACTTACCTTCATTTCTTTGTAAAATAAAGCTAAACTGGAAAAACACATTCTCCCTCAAAAGAGAATTACGGGGAAGTCTCAATGAAAGAGCCAAGGGATCTTTTTATATCACTTTTACGTGTGGAAGAGGCTTTCTCCTCCCTTGAAAAGCTAAGAAAAAGTTCTAAAGTTGCAGGTTTCATGATCAGAATTAGGAGATACTTTCTGAAAATATAAAATGGTTTACTTACGAGGTCCTTTGCGGGGTTTCTAACTCGGAAGAAGTACACTACTAAGGTGGTAGGTAAGAGTTCCCAAACAAAAAGCACCACTCCAAACAGCACGTAGCCGGCATCCCCCAGCTGATTCTTCAAGTCTGCCTGTGAGAGGGAGAGAGGGAGTCACTATGCCGAGAGCAGAGGAAAGAAATCTGATAGATTCTTTCTAGCGTGAACAGAAAATAATCCCAATACTACAGTATAATTCCTTTCCCCTGAAATGTGCATACTGAAGTCAGATAATAGTGACAGTCCAAACCTGGGGGTGGGGAGGGGGCTACTTAAAACATAAGGGGGAGATGATTATCTTCAAAGTATTCAAAGACAGAAACTCCCAATCTCTGTTTTAAAACTTCATCCTTCAAAACTGTTCCTTATGTCCAAATGAACTCACTTAAATCGAAGCTGATTGTAAACACGTTGCTACCTTCTAAACTCTTGAGAGCAGCGTGCAACTTTTACCCCCTTAGTCCCATCTCTAGGATAAACATGTCAGTTTTCAAACTTTTCTTCACACAAACCGTTATCCTGCTCTTTATCCTTTAAAGCTTTTTGCAGGCTAGCTTGTCTAGAAAAAAAATCCCCAGAGTCTGGCTTCTGGCCCAGGGAGATGGCCGAACGGGCCCAGTGAGGCGGTGTTTGCCCTCTCCCTTCAGAAGAGGTAAGAGGTATGCAAGGGGAGTGCACAGTGGAGTTTGGACAGCCCTATCAGAAAGGCCAGCATTTCAAAGAAAGATGATGCACCAAAATCGATTGGCGCCATAAAGGGGCCCCATAAAGGGGCCAATTACCTAAATTTAATCCTTTTGCCTTCTCTATTAGAACATATTTAAAGTAAAGTAACCAAAACTACTCATGCTACTCTTCAGAAAGATTACTGTCAACCTTTGCATCTCCCATTTCATCTATATTACTGTGTGTCTCAGTAGTATGTTCTTTTTCCACTGTGCACAAATAATGTGTGCAACTTTTAGCATTTCTTTTGCTTGTTCCAAAATCATTTTAAAGGCAATGCACAGCTCTAGATGGCCATAAATAAATATCCCCTAAAAACAAAAGAATTTAAAAACCATGATCATATTTTAAATCCATTGTAAGTTCTTAATCGAAAGAAAAATTGAAATAATTATTTTGTTAAAACCAAATCTTTGTCGTCTAATGAACACATTAAACAAACGGGTGTTTCCATGTCAGAAGGTGAAAAAGTTCTAGATGGTCGTCATGGTTGCACGAACATGTGACTGCATTTAATGCCACTGAACTATACAATTAAAGATGGTTAAAATAGTGTTATATATGTTTTACTACAATAAAAACTCAAATCTTTGTGTATTATGAGTAGGTCTCCAATGGATCATTGTTTTAAAGTTTAGATTTTTATGTATTTGATTTTCTCAAAACATGGCACACCCTTAGCAGTGCCTTGCCCCAACTTTCCCCCATCCTGTATGTGGGGTATTGGTTTGGGTTGGGGATTGCTGTTATTGTTGCTATTCTATCCTTTCTAATCATAACACCTTACCTGTGCCTCTTGTGAATGTCACCCTGACCTCACAGGTTTAGCTATCACGGTCATTTTAGTCTTTTTTTCCACAGTCTTAATTCAGCTCAGGTTTTGAGCACTGTTGAGATTTTAGAAGTGGATTTATTTGTAGTTATTGAATATTTTTCCATGAAAATACGGAAGCTTTTGCAAGTCAATCCAATAGGGATCCGATCCTATTAGAGAAGTTGTGTTTCTTTACTTCAATGGCTTGTCTGGATGTCACTTTTCTGCGGTGGACAGTAAACTCCCACTGGGCAGGGGACAAATCTGTTCATTTTTGTATCCGAAGCACTTTGCACAGTGCCTGAGACAAAAAACCCGATATTTGTCAAATGAGCAAATGCTAGCTTATTCTCCTTTTTTATTTTGAGCTTTTGTGAGCATGACATTTCACTACCCTGGTTTATTTGCTTTATAATCCATGCATTTATATAGTGTATTTTTTTTTTTTTTTGAGACAGAGTCTTGCTTTGTTGCCCAGGCTAGAGTGAGTGCCGTGGTGTCAGCCTAGCTCACAGCAACCTCAAACTCCTGGGCTCAAGCAATCCTCCTGCCTCAGCCTCCCGAATAGCTGGGACTACAGGCACGCACCACCATGCCCGGCTAATTTTATATATATATATTAGTTGTCCAATTAATTTCTTTCTATTTTTATAGTAGAGACGGGGTCTCGCTCAGGCTGGTTTTGAACTCCTGACCTTGAGCAATCCGCCCGCCTCGGCCTCCCAGAGTGCTAGGATTACAAGCGTGAGCCACCACGCCCGGCCTTATATAGTGTATTTTTAAAAAATAAAGAGTACCAAAGAGTACTGTATTGAGGCCACTGGTACAATGAGCTTTTACTAAAACTGTAATAGTCTTAAGTCACTTTTGTCTGTATTTTCTCAAATGCTGTGTACATGCTCCATAAAAAACAAACAAACAGGCCGGGCGTGGTGGCTCACGCCTATAATCCTAGCACTTTGGGAGGCCGAGGCGGGCGGATTGCTCAAGGTCAGGAGTTCGAAACCAGCCTGAGCGAGACCCCCGTCTCTACTATAAATAGATGTAAATTAATTGACCAACTAAAATATATATATACAAAAAATTAGCCGGGCATGGTGGCGCATGCCTGTAGTCCCAGCTACTTGGGAGGCTGAGGCAGTAAGATCGCTGAGCCCCGGAGATTGAGGTTGCTGTGAGCTAGGCTGACGTCACGGCACTCACTCTAGCCTGGGCAACAGAGTGAGACTCTGTCTCAAAAAAAAAAACAAACAAAAACTCCATGCGCAGAGGCTCACACCTATAATCCTAGCACTCTGGGAGGCTGCAGCAGGTGGAAAGTTCAAGGTCAGGAGTTCGAAAACAGCCTGAGTAAGAGCGAGACCCTGTCTCTACTAAAAATAGAAACAAATTAATTGGCCAACTAAAAATATATAGAAAAAAAATTAGCCGGGCATGGTGGCACATGACTGTAAGTCCCAGCTACTTGGGAGGCTGAGGCAGGAGGATTGCTTGAGCCCAGGAGTTTGAGGTTGCTGTGAGCACTCTAGCCTGGGAACAGAGACTGTCTCAAAAAAAAAAAAAAAAACCAGCAACAATGAAAAAACTCTGATCAATTCATAGTTCTATATTTTCTGAAACCTAAATACAATTTGGCTAACCTTTGCAAATTTCACTCTTTAATCACACTATCTTACATTTATATGCAAGCACTTTAAAAAAAACTTAAGTGCTGCTTGAAAAGAGCCCCGAGAGGTGGAAAGAAGCGCAAATGTGTACATATGCGTATGTGTGTGTACACACGGATGTAATCTCCCAGTTTTTTTAAAAAGAGCAATATGACAAGTAAAACATAACACAAATAAAAAATGCCATATAACAACTATGTATATAGCATTCATGTTGTATTAGGTATTATAAATAATCTAGAGATGAGTTAAAGTATATGGGAGAATGTGCATAGGTTATATGCAAATACTGCACCATTTTATATCAAAGGCTTGAGCACCTGCAGATTCTGGTGTCCCCGGGGGTCCTGGAACCAATGCCTGGAGGACACTGAGGGACAACTGTAGTCCCTGTTCTGGTAACACCCCCCAGCGCCCCGACTGACCTGGTCTGACACATTGTACCAGTCGTAATCAAAGGAATGGACGTTCTTGTTCTGAGAGAATGATAAGATGAACAGGTTGTAGCAGGCACGAGAGGTGTAAAGCAGTATCACGGTGACACCGATGGCGGTCACTTGACACACGGAGGAGCCCTGGAAAAGAGGGAGCGAGAAGGGTGGCCACTCCAGGTGCAGGACAGCAGCCCCTTCCCCGGACCCCACCTGGTGTGGGCCCAGTAAGCCCTTGGGGATCCCAGAGGCTCTGCAGTCTCATCGGGTCTCCTGAGAGAGCCTCCGCCCTTGGGCCTCGAACCCCACTCCGAACCTCACCTCATCCACACTCCTTCCTAAAACCTCAAATCATCTTCACATAGACCCCAGAACTTGGTTTAGAGATGCCTTTAACAAAGGGTTAAAGTACGGGCCATTTGCCCAAGGGCCTGGATTGTAAGTGCAAGAAAGCCAGATGGATTATTTTGTTAAGCCTCTAACTGCCCCTGCTCAGCTCCCAGGGGGTCCTCTCGGGTCAGGGGGACAAGTAAACAATCTCAGAGGGACAGTGCTGTGGCAGTGAGCACTTCCTCAAAACCCAGAGTCTGGGCCGGGCGCTGTGGCTCACGCCTGTAATCCTAGCTCTTGGGAGGCCGAGGCGGGCGGATTGCTCAAGGTCAGGAGTTCGAAACCAGCCTGAGCAAGAGCGAGACCCCGTCTCTATTATAAATAGAAAGAAATTAATTGGCCAACTGATATATATATAAAAAAAAATTAGCCGGGCATGGTGGCGCATGCCTGTAGTCCCAGCTACCCGGGAGGCTGAGGCAGAAGGATCACTCGAGCCCAGGAGTTTGAGGTTGCTGTGAGCTAGGCTGACGCCACGGCACTCACTCTAGCCTGGGCAACAAAGTGAGACTCTGTCTCAAAAAAAAAAAAAAAACAAACAAAAAAAAAACCCAGAGTCTTTGTGGCTGAGAATACAGGAGGCCTCGTGTGACAGTGGGCTTGGAATCACCCGGCAGTCGGAGGTTTATGCCCTGCTTTATGAAGCTACCAATTTCCAAAGTCAGTTAAAAGACCCCTAGCTTGAAACAATAAACATGACCAAAAATCTCAAATGGATTTTTGAGTTTTGCTTTTGGAAGTCAGTCATTATTAACTAAACCCAACATAGTATTCTATTTTGCCAGTAGTGCTTTGCTGGCTTGTGTATATAACACTGGGGTGAGCTCGATGGTATTTGGACAATCTATGATTTAACCCCCTCCTGTTAAAAACTGCAGTTTTGTTGCTAAAGGCATTGAATATCCCCTGTATGGGAGACAACAAAACAGAGAAAGCTGGGGCAAAAGCAAGTCTAAAATTCACCAAAATTTACAAACAAACAAACAAAAAACCTATTCTGCTGCACTAACTTTAGAGAGTTCCAAGAGTCTGGCTAACTCACAGGATGCCCTTGATGGAGGCTTTGTATTTTTGAAGTTAAAGGACCAGAAGTTAATTCCTGATACTACTAGAGACACAATATTTTTTTTTTTTTTTTTTTTTTTTTTTTGAGACAGAGTCTCGCTTTGTTGCCCAGGCTAGAGTGAGTGCCGTGGCATCAGCCTAGCTCACAGCAACCTCAAACTCCTGGGCTCGAGTGATCCTTCTGCCTCAGCCTCCCAAGTAGCTGGGACTACAGGCATGCGCCACCATGCCCGGCTAATTTATATATATATATATATCAGTTGGCCAATTAATTTCTTTGTATTTATAGTAGAGACGGGGTCTCGCTCTTGCTCAGGCTGGTTTCGAACTCCTGACCTTGAGCAATCCGCCCGCCTCGGCCTCCCAAGAGCTAGGATTACAGGCGTGAGCCACAGCGCCCGGCCTAGAGACACAATATTGAGGGAGACAGAGCTGCCCCCAGTCTTCAGACCGAAGATTTATTATGGCCAGATGGGCCTCCTGACAAAGAAGGTGGCCACGGAGCTGTGTCACAGGCTGAATTCTGGAAGCGGAGGAGCTGGAGAAATCACTCGACCACTTCGCAAGTGAGAGAACCAAGGCCAGAGAGGCGAAGCGTCTAAGGGGTCGGGGTCCCCAGCCCGAGAGCTGGGCAGTTGCTCCCCGGCCCCACTGTCCATGTGGCTTCTGGGCGCAGGTTCAGAATCTGTCAATTAAGGGAAAATCAGGGACTAGGGCCAATCAGAAGCACATTGGTCCCTTGGCATTATTTGCCTGGTAACTCTTCTTTATAACTCTGGGGAAAGGGAGGGAGAAATGGAGATTCTAGGTGGCCAGGCACAGAGTGAAGGGGAAGGAAGGGCCAGAGGCTCCCATCCCGCATCCTGTCTGGCTCTGTCTCCGGACGATCACCAGGAGGGGAGTGTTGTCCTGAACTCCAGCAGCGGTGCCTGCTGCTAGGGAGACGCCGCTCGTGGGCACAGCCAGTCCGGGCACCAGCCTGGATCGGCCTCCGAAGCAGCACGACTAGCCGGTGAAGACCAGAGACCCCAGCGCCAGACTGCTGGGTGTGAACTTCAGCTTCTCACCTACTTGCTGTGTGACGTGGGGCGAGCTACTTGACTTCTTTGTGCCTCAGTTTCCTTATCTGTAAAGTGGGGATTAAAATACTACCTACTGCCAGAGAGCTGTGGGGATCACATTGGTTTATATGCATAAACTAGTCAAGTGCTTATACAAGTGCCTGGGGCCAGGTGTGGTGGCTCGCTCTTGTAACCTTTGCATTTTGGGAGGCCAAGGGGGAGAATCACTTGAGGCCAGGAGTTCAAGACCAGCCTGGGGCAACATAGCAAGACCCCGTCTCTACAAAAAATTAAAACATTAGCAGGGCATGGTGGCACATGCGTGGACTCCCAGCTACTCAGGAGGCTGAGGCAGGAGGACCACTTGAGCCCAGGAGTTCAAGGTTGCCGTGAGCTATGATCACAGCCATTGTGCTCTAGTCTAAGTGACAGAGAGAGACCCTGTCTCCAAAAAAAAAAAAAGCATCTGGAACACAGTCCACACTAGATATGAGTTTGCTATTATTGTTATTAGAACAATCAATGCCACTCATTCTATAAAATGTAGGTTAAATCATTGTACCCATAAACCAGAGACTCAACTCTCTGCCAGGCCTGTTGCATAACCAACGCACTTTAAGCCATCAGGAATGGAACTATCTCGCACACAAAGTTCAGTGCACCACATTCCACCGTGCTGTGGCCACCACAGCACGGCTAATCATTGGCAGCAGGTCAGGTGCAAAGGAGCCTGGCCGAGTCCTGTTTGCCAACCAGGAAACTACTGTTCGAACAAGTTTCCCGGAAGAGGTCTCCACCACACTTCTGCCCTACCTTAGACTCCAAGTAGATGTTGGCCAAGGACATCTTGGAGATTTTGTAGAGACAGATGGAGAGAGAGACGGCGCACAGCACGAAGAGCGTGTCGTTTATGGCCACTCGCACGGAGACGATGACTTTCCTCTCCCAATTCCCCGTCTTCACCAGCACGGCACAGGTTAAATTCACCAACAGGAAAACGAGGCTGATGAAGAGCGAGGCCAGGTAGAGGGGCAACCTGGAAAGTACCAGAGAGAGAGAGAGAGAGAGACGTCAGGCGCCGTTCCCTGCACTTCCCCGTCAAGCCAGGAGGACGCCGAGGCAGGTTCTGGTGAACCGCCAGAGCAGACACACACCAAAGCCAACAAGATTTAAGAGCCTGGACTGTGGCATTAGACGTTCCTGGATTTGAATCACAAACTGACCACAAATCGTGCCTGTGGAAGGTCCTTTCTCTCTGTGACCCCCACTTTCGTGGTCTGTGGGAGGTTGTAAGGACCGAGAACTCGCACGTGTTGGCTGGCGCGAGCACCCCGTGGATGCCACCTGCTCACAGGGACACGCTGGAGGGCAGCACGCCAGCCCCGAGCCAGGGTCACACGAGCGTCTCACAGTCCTGCACCGTTAAGAGTGTGACTGGGGCAACGTGCAGCCCAAACTAAGACAGAGAGTCTTAGTTTCATCACCTGGAAATAAGACTAAACAACAATGCCTACCTTGCAGGTTGCTGGTGAGCTACTCCATTTGCACAGTGAGATAATGTGTGTGTCTAGTGTGTTTTATCCCCCAAAATCATTACTGGAGTCCCGGGGCATTCACCACTGGGTGAGGTTGTCACTGTGATTAAAAACCTGCTGCAGCGACTGCCCACGACTGAGCAGGTAACAAACTGTCCACCTCACCGGCCACTTTCAAACCTCAGTTTCCCAGAGCTACACGCTTCCTAAGCGACCTGTGTAAAGGCCGTATATAAAGCTGTCTCAGATCTATTAACACTGAAACGGACAGTTTCTCTTCATGACAGTCCATATTATATGTACTTCAGGTAGATGCCGTTCAGCAGACGTGCAAATAAGGACCGGCCTTGTCTGGCTCCAAAACAGACTGGTTTAATTTGAATATGTTGGCAGTTAAAGTCTGGGAGCAGAAAACCATCAAGCAGAAATTGTTTTAAAACTAGACAGCGATGGTGTCTTCAAAAACCACTGTGGACTGGGACGCGGGAAACCTGGATTCCAGCCCCAACTTGACATGCCACTGATGACGGGGTTAGACGGGAAGGGGGGAGGAGATTGGGAAGGGCGAGAAAGAAAGGCAAGCAAAGGTCACTGTCCCTCTGCAGCTGCGTTTCCTGCCCGCAGATGCCAGCATGACATAACCCTCTGCTTACTCAAGCTAACTGGGATGGGATTTTGTGCCTTGTAATTAATAATTTACCGTCCACTGGCAAAGTCTCTCGTGCCCACATCCATTTTCAGAGCCCACATCCTACCAAAGGAACTTTCCCTACCTGGCTGCTGCTTGCCCTCCAAATAGCACCGCTGCAAAGAAGGCTTTGCTGCATACACACACACACACGCGCACACACAAACACACACAACACACGCACACACGCTTCTCCGGCATCTGCATTCCTGGTTCCCTGTACGTTCACCTCGCAGACTTATCACAGTCTAGGTGGGCGACGGCCGCGGCCCCTCTCTCTGTGCTGCAGGGCAGGGGCTCCGAGAACAGGTTTGAAGGGGGAGAGAAGGAAGGAGGAAAGAGTCAGTCCAAGAAGCGCTGCCTTAGACACTGGAGCAAGGACTGCCCTTTCATTTCCTGTAACTGCTGTGTCTCGGCAGCTGCTAGACCTTCCCCCCGCTGGAGGGGACACGACCTGAGCTGGAGGGACGACGCTGTTCCAGGAGAGGTGGAGGTCTGCAGGCTCCTCCCTGCACGGCCAGGCCGGGGCTGCTGCGCGTCAGCCCGTGCGGAGAACGAGGTGAAGCCGGCACGGTCCAGGCCCCCAGTGGCGCAGGGTGGCAGGAAAGGTGGCACAGACCGAACGTGTGCTCCTGGGAGGGACACGGCGCAAGAGGGGCAGTGAGGTCTGGGGGATTTGACATCAGGTATCACCACGCACGCAAAGCTTTTCCAGCAGAAACAAGTTCCTTCTGGGAGAACATTCATGATTTGCCAAGGACAGGCTCTTCTCTGGGACATGGTCACCGGTCAAGTCCCTTCACACCCACCTCCCGCCCTCCCTGCGTTGCGGGCCCTGCCGTTCCCTCTGCACCTCCGACAGCTCCAGACCGGACCTCGGGGACACCCAACCAGACCGCGGGGATGCGAGGCCGGACCTCGGGGACACGAGACCAGACCGGGGGGACACTCGACTGGACCAGACCGCGGGGACACCCGACCAGCCTTCCTATGTGTCCCCGACCCCCAACCCCCAACCCCATGCTCGACAGCCCTGCCCTATCCTTTGATTCGAAGACACGTTCTTTCCTTCACATTTCATGTCTCCATGGTCAGGGTCATCTTGCAACATGGAACAACGTGGCGCACGTGCGGCAGGAGTCTGTTCTCTCCCTGAAACCTGCCTGAAGCCCACGGCGTGCTGGCCGATGGGAGCGCAGGATCGGGAAACTACGAAGTCTGCTGGCGACGCTGGCTGAGCCCCCTGAGCAGGCCAAGCCCCGCTCCCTCCTCTCGAGAGCCTGAGCTGTCCTGGGCCTGTCTGTGGGGACCTCCAGAGACGCCCTCGGAGCACTGAGTGCTGACTGTCGTTCTGGGTCTCACTTGTTCTGGCCGTGACCTCACAGTGGTGGGGAATCGGGCCCGTGCCGAGAGAAGAGACGAAGGCAGGGCCATCTGGGAGTCACCAAAAATCTGCATTCTGGTTCCTCAAATACTCTGTTTTTGCTGTTTTATTGTTATCTGCCGTGCTTTTGTGCAGAGCACAAGCTGGAAACATCCAGAACCCACTGGCGCAGCCCTCCTGTTTCTGGCCCCTTGCCGGCGTGCACACGCATTCTGCACGGCGACAGCGGGCTTCCGGAGAAGGCACCGCGTGGCCACTTGTCTTTTCCAGCTGCTTCCTCACCGGTGTCGTCTGAAACCCAGCTGACCCTCTAACAACACGGGTTTGGAACCACTGCCACGAGGATTTTCTCCTGCCTCTGCCACCCCTGAGACAGCAAGACCACCCCCTTCCTCCTCCTCCTCCTCCTCCGCCCACGCAACGGGAAGATGACGAGGACAGAGACCTTCATGGTGATCCACTTCCACTTAACGAACAGGAAATACGTTTTCTCTCCCTTTACGACTTTCTTAGTGACATCTCCTTTTCTCTGGCTTCTTACTTTATTGTAAGGATACAGCATACAGTTCAGAAAACACACAACGTAAGTAGGGGACTATTTATGTTCCTGGGAAGGCTCCGGTCAACGGCAGGCTATTGGCAAAATCCCAGGGGAGTCCAAAGTTACACGCGGATTCTGACTGTGCCGTGAGGCTGGTGGCCCGACCCCCGCGTTGTGCTCGAGGGTCAACTGCATAATTGAACTGTGGGTGTGAACTCTTACTCTCCTTTCTCCATCATGAAAGCAATGCAAGGCTGCTGGTGGACGGTGGGAAAGTACAAAAAGGGTACAGGCGAGGAAACCCGCTGCCACAATGCCCCGTCCAGGGTGGCATTGCCGCAGGGCGTGAGTGGGGTGTGGCTCCCTGCCCTCCTTTTTCCCTTTTGGTTTCCGCAGCATGGACATCATCAGCCTCCACTCCACCCTCCTCCTTCCCTCGTCTGCCCAGCGTGACGCAGAGCGCATAAGAGGCAGGCAGAGCTGCAGCTTCCTGAGCGCCGCTGGGCCACTCTGAACTGCGGTCTCCTCCTCTCTCCAGTGGAGATGTGACTCCGTTCTTGCCTCAGAGAGCTCTTACGAGAACTCAAGGGGACCCACACTTTCCTTTTCCGCTTTCTTTCCTTCCCCCCAGTCCTCAACCTTCAGTGCCTCCATGTTTCACCCTAGCCTCTCCCTTTCTTCAGCAACTTCTAGAAAAAGCCTTCACCTCCTCCCATCGCCACACACAGCCCTCAGCTCGTCCCCCTGCTGACCCTGCCTTCTCCCAGGCCCCACCCACCTCCTCAGTAGCCTCCAAGGCCTCTCCTGGCCTCCATCCTTCCCAGTCTTCCTGGGCCCCACCGCCTTGGCCCTGGACAGCCTCCGGTTCCTCTTCCTCCTCCTCTTTCTCCAAAGGGAAGACATGCCTGGTTCTGTCCTCTACACTCTTTTCCTCAGGAAATAGGCTTGCTCCTCCAGCTTCTCTCACGACTTTTGTACAGCCAAGTTCAGAAATTTCTCGTCCGGAGCCACCGCCTCCGCCCCGAGCCCCAGACTCACGCCCCAACACTCAGCCAGCTTGCCCCAAACTCAGTTCCCAACGTCCCTCCTCTAACACGTCTCTAAGCGCTCCTATTTCTCTTAAAGGCACCATAACTTTTCACGGACTCCTAAAAGCCGTCTTTGAGGCCGGGCGTGGTGGCTCCCGCCTGTAATCCTAGCACTCTGGGAGGCTGAGGCAGGCGGATCGCTCAAGGTCAGGAGTTTGAAACCAGCCTGAGCAGGAGCGAGACCCCATCCCTACTAAAAAAAAAATGGAAAGAAATTAATTGGCCAACTAAAAATATATAGAAAAAATTAGCCGGGCATGATGGCGCATGACTGTAGTCCCAGCTACTCGGGAGGCTGAGGCAGACGGATCGCTTGAGCCCAGGAGTTTGAGGTTGCTGAGACCTACAATGACACCACGACACTCACTCTAGCCCGGGCAACATAGTGAGACTCTGTCTCAAAAAAAAAAAAAAAAAAAAAAAAAAAAAAAAGCCATCTTTGAGTCCACCCCCAACCCTACCATCAAAGCCAATAGATTCTTCATTCCCACTCTCCTGTCTGGGCCTCCTATGGCAGCCTAGTCACACTGCCCCACGCCTCTGGCCAGGACTAACTATAGTTCCCTGATTCACCTCCGCCCTGAACCCAGGCCTTGCACCCTCCAATCCATAGGCAGATTCGTCCATGGACACCCTACGTGCTAATTAAGCTGGTCTACTCCAGTTCCCAGACCCATCCATGCGTCCCCACCTCCCTGTCTCATGCAAGCTGATTTTTCTGCCTAAAATCTTCCTGCCCCTTGACTTCTTTCAAATCCTATTCTCTGAGCCTTTAGGAGGCTTTGCTTATTAGCCTGCCAAACAAAAGTCTGTTATTATCTTAAAGAAGCAAGCTATGTTTGGAGATTTGAGATAATGTGGAAAAAAAATATGTATGATCTAACATTAAGTTAAAAAGATGCAAAATTGTACATAAACCTCAACTCTGTCTTAGAAAACGTAAAGAAAACCTACAATGGAATACATCTTTGAATCTCCTTAGAGCTGAAGGGGGTTTACATTGGGAAGAGGAGTTCACTAGATTCATTTTATTTTTTTCCACATTATCTACAGTCACAAAATTTCATGTTCCATTTTATCATTTTTTCCCCAAATAAGCTTGTATCCCTTTCATAATGTGAAACTACCTTGCGAGTCTAACCTTTTCCCCACAGACCTTCAGCTGTGGAAGAAAGGGAGAGATCTGGAGGTGTGGAAAGTGAGTTTTAAAGCAGGGGTCCAGAGTAGACGACTATACCCAAAAAGTATGCTGCCATAGGAACAGAGTATTGTTCGTTGCCCAAAACTACCTCTTTTCAACCCAAACCATAGGGTCAGGACAAATAGCTCATCCTGGCACGATGACAGGAAAGACCAAAGGAAAAGAAAATCACATGACCCAGCATCTGAGAAGAACACTGTGCTTGTGGGCCTGGAGGGTCAGCACCCTGGTAAGTAAGTGCAGAGATGAGGGGGGTCTTCAGGGCAGCCCCCTCGGAGACGGGAGGTGGGACGTGCGTGCTGCCCACTCCCCCAGTACCACAGGACTTTAGTGCCTCCCACTGTAAAGGTCGTTTAAATTTCTCTTCCAATATCATAGATTTCTTTTTTTTTTTTTTTTTTCTTTTTAACACGTCGGGGTAAGTATATCATAGATTTCTTAAAGAAAGGGAATAGCAACGCCCAGCTTCCTATGTATTTTCTGCTTATTAAAATAAATAAATAAATAAAAGTTGAAAATGTTTAAAATCAAAGTCATCTCGAGCACTCCCATGCCCAGCGCTCACATTTCCTAAACCAAAGAGATGAAAATGCATAGACTGCAGGAAGAAGAAAAAAAAATGAATCAAACTGGTACCCACTCCAGCAAAACTGCAAGCTAGCTGATGTGTGAGGAGGGGAAAGGGGACTTTAAGTGAAAGAAATAAACTGATTCTTGGCTGGGTTGGATATAAATTATATCCAAAAACAATGAATTGCTACAGGAATAGCTTGGGGTGGGAAGTTTCAACTAGTTCTAGACTCATGACCTGTGTTTCATTTCAAATGAGTCATGATGAAATTGGGGAAGCCAGTCTGTTTAGAAGCCAACATTACCAAAACATCGCAAGGGATAAATCGTGGCCTGAAATGTCTCTAAGTGGCATCTGGTTTAAGAGAAATGGGTAGTTAATTAGACAAGACTAAAGATGTGCCTAAGCATGAATAAATTCCTAGGATTTCTTTTTTTTTTTTTTTTTTTTTTGAGACAGAGTCTCACTTTGTTGCCCAGGCTGGAGTGAGTGCCATGGCGTCAGCCTAGCTCACAGCAACCTCAAACTCCTGGGCTCAAGCAATCCTCCTGCCTCAGCCTCCCAAGTAGCTGGGACTACAGGCATGCACCACCATGCCCGGCTAATTTTTTCTATATATATTAGTTGGCCAATTAATTTTTTTTCTATTTTATAGTAGAGACGGGGGTCTCACTCTTCCTCAGGCTGGTTTCAAACTCCTGACCTCAATCAATCCTCCCTCTTTGGCCTCCCAGAGTGCTAGGATTACAGGCGTGAGCCACCGCGCCGGGCCCCTAGGATTTCTTTATACTCGGTGATGAAATTATCAGGTCTGAGTTAACAGGTTTCTCCCTTTGAAACCTCTACCTTCCTACTTCAAGGAACTTTCTGCCTTCTCTGGCCCAAACATCTCACTTTCTTTTTTCTTCCCAGCCTCCAGAACTGTGGAGAAACATCTCACTTTTAACATCTGGATCCAACTATAGTTCTCACCATCTTCTGCCTTCATCTCTGCAAATCCCCTCTCAATAAAAACAGCCAATAAAATCAGCACAGCCTTTAGCCGGGCATGGTGGCGCATGCCTGTAGTCCCAGCTACTTGAGAGGCTGAGGCAGGAGGATTGCTTGAGCCCAGGAGTTTGAGGTTGCTGTGAGGCTAGGCTGACGCCACGGCACTCACTCTAGCTTGGGCAACAAAGCGAGACTCTTGTCTCAAAAAAAATCAGCACAGCCTGTCTCCAGGGTGTACTTTGCTTCAAAGTAACCTGGATTCAACCTTCAACCTTCCAACACCTGGATTCCAGATCAAGCAAGGACTGTCTACATGCATACATCTCACCTAGAGACCCCACCCAGTGCTCCGGGGTTGGAAACTTTTTAAACAATTTCCTTCTGACCAGTGCTTTCACATTCCACCTCTGAAAGACACCTAATTACCTCAGCCTCAACCAACCATTTTCAAGATAAAATCAGTTCCAAGATGCAATCGGCATGTTCTTCTCCCACCCCAACTCATGCTTTGACCTATGTTCTGACTGAGGGGACAGAAGGCAAAGATTAATGGATGCAGAAGAAAGGCTAGCTAGTTTGTTACCTGAGAAGACAGGGAACTGTCTACTTGGATTTACAACAGGTTGAGTGTCTCAAATCTGAAAATCCAAAATCTGAAACTTTTTGAGCACCAACATGATTCTACAGCTGGAAAATTCTACACCTGACCTTATGTGATGGGACACAGTCAAAACTTAGTTTCATGCACAAAATTATTAATACTGTATATAATCACCTTCAGGCCATAATGTATATATGAAACAACTGAATTTTGTATTTAAAACTTGGGTCCTAGCCCCAAAATATCTCATTGTGTATATGTAAATATTCCAAAATCAAGAAAAAATACCCAAATCTGAAACACTTCTGATTTCAAGTTGTTGTTTTTTTGAGACAGAGACTCACTCTGTGGCTTGGGCTAGAGTGCCGTGGAGTCAGCCTAGCTCACAGCAACCTCAAACTCCTGGATAAAGTGATCCTCCTGCCTCAGCCTCCTGAGTGGCTGAGACTACAGGATTGCACCACCATGTCTGGCTAATTTTTCTATTTTAGGTAGAGGCTGGGTCTCGCTCTTGCTCAGGCTGGTCTCGAACTCCTGACCTCAAGTGATCCTCCCGCCTCAGCCTCTCAGAGTGCTAGGATGACAGGTGAGAGCCACCGAGCCCAACCCCAAACATTTTGGATTAGAGATACTCAACCTGTACTTTAAATCGCCTTCCTTAGGATCAGCATCCTTTCATAGTGGATGCTGAAGTTCCATCAAGAAGTCCAGCGGAAACGAGAACTGAACTACCCAAAGTAGTTGGAAGGGAGAGAGCAAGATTGGGTGAAAAACAAAACAAAGCACAGGACAATGAATCTCAGGACTCATATCCTGGCCCGAGCCAGGATAACTTTCTGAACTTCAGAGCAGCTTTCTGAACTTGTCTCCTTGGCTATAAACTAGAGATTAAAATATTATGCTTTCAGAATTTTAAACAAAAAAGTCTTTATAAATTTTTATGTGTACATATTACATATTTTAAAGTAACAAAATTTTTTCATTTTGACCCATGAAAGTAAGTGGCCAGAGTTGCCTTTCCAGAAACGTCCGCCCACGGCCGTGGTGTTGTTCTCCTGGGCAGGCACACCGCAGCACCCAGACTCACGCTGCACGGCCTCGCCCCTTCCAGAGGCCTCTCCTCCTTCCCCACTCTACGCAAATGTGACCATTGGTGAAGCCACTGGTTCTAAGCTTTTGGGAAGTCACAGACCTCTTTGAAAATCTGGGAAAAACTATGAAGCCCCTCCACAGAAAAAAGCATGCAAATCCACCTCTTCACACAAACCTGGCACAGAACTCGAGAGGTTCCCTTCCAGATTACAAGCCTCTCCTGTACCCCCCACCTAGCGTAAGACTCTCTTCTTCCACGAAACGTCCACGACTCCCCCAGTCCACAGTGGCCACGGCAGAGATGGCCAGTGCTGTCAGCATGTTGCTCATACTGCTTTGCCTGATTCTGCAAGTTCTGGGGTTGAGACGTCTTTACAAACAGAGTGTGTATTTCTCAACGACACGTCTTCCTTGTGGTGCCCTTGTGGTACCCTTGTGGTGCCCGAGTACCAAGTTACGGCCACTGTACAGTGGGCACGGGAGTTCTGGAAAACAAGGTGCCTCCCAGCACTCAGCAGCTGGAGACAAGGGGGCTTAGGCCACCAGGAGGGGAGCCACATACTACCAGAGCTGCACCTGCAGCCAGAGGCAGGTATGGGGAGGGAGGGGGAGCACCTGGCATCTTCAGGGCACCCCGTTTCCTTCTGCTGATGTCCTTCGCTTCGCAAGTGCCTCAGAAAGGTTTAGATGCAACACACGTCTACTCTGCTCGTGACTATTTCCTCTATGGTTAGGAGAAGCACCAGGCTCTTGTTTCTAAGCAGGGTAAGTAGGCTGCAAGAGCCAGGGAGTCACGCCAGCGAGCTGACTCTCACGGGCAACGGACGCGATGTCTGTGGGCAGTCAGCAAGCGGGACTGGCCTAGTGGCCCACAGAGGAGCACCGCGTGCAAAGCTCAGACGCAGCAACGGGTTTGGCGTGTGTGCACTTTCACCTGCTATCACAGAGAGAGACGCCCCGGGTACTTACCGGTATTTGAGTAATTCTGGAGAATATTTTGACTTGGCTTTGAAAATCACCTGCAACGACAGAAAGACATGGCAGGTTGGGGGTGTGACATGCTGACACAGACAAGCGGATACCATCCCCTGGGGTTCCTCTTCCCCTTTATACCCAGGTGCTGGGGCTCGCTGTCTGAAAGTGAGGTCTACATTTTGTGACAATGTTTGTCGTGCCAAATTTTTTTTTATGCCGTGCACACAATTTTAAAAGATATTTTAAAATGGTTAAAAAAGAAAACAAAAATAAAGTTGTTAGTCGTCTACTTCTGCCAAGTGCTTCTCTTATTTTAAGATTCTTATTTAAGATAAATAGTCCACCCTCTTTATTAGAATTTTTGCTGGCACCAAATTAACACTGTTGAATATAAGTGTCCGCAGGCCTCAAACTTTGCAGGACATTTAAAATTACAGGACATCTTTGGAACATGGAAGCATCCAACTGGGCTGTTCTGTATGAGAGAAATATTGCAGATTGGAATTTCTCGAGCTCTTTAGAAGCCTGCACAATTGCTGAAGTGCCCACGCACAGCGAGCGTGGAGCCTGGGTTTTAAGAAGGCAAAGAGGAGACAGAAAGCAGGTGTTGGCCAGGTGCAGTGGCTCACGCCCATAATCCCAATGCTTTGGGAGGTCAAGGCGGGAGGATCGCTTGAGGCCAGGAGTTTGAGACCAGCCTGGGCAACACAGCAAGACCCCATCTCTACAAAATATTCTAAAATTAGCTGGTCATGGTGGTGGGTGCCTATAGTCCCAGCTACTCAGGAGGCTGAGGCAGGAGGATTACTTGAGCCCAGGAGTCCGAGGCTGCAGTGAGCTATGACTGAATCACCACACTCCAGCATGGGCCACAGAGCAACACCTTATCTCCATCAATCAGTCAATCAATCAATCAATAATAAAATAACGTGTGTGGGGGAGGATGGCACTGGGAGGAAACAAAGGGTGTGGGAGAGTGGAAGGGAGAGCGTATCTTTTCAGAGATGATCTGCCAAGTTATCAGAACACCCACATTCCAACAAGTTTGGACCCTTGGACCCACATCTCTCCATTCTCCCCCCACCCACCCACCTCCAGCCCCTGGCAGCCACCATTCCGCGCCGTTTCTGTGAGTTCAACTTTCTTAGATCCCACTTATAAGTGAGCGCACGTGGCATCTGCCTTCCCGTGCCAGGCCTGCTTCCCTCAACCTAGCTAGCGTCCTCCACGTCCGTCCACGGTGAGCAAGTCCCGGGATCGGCCCTCCAGCACGGAGACCCCCGTGAGCAATACCAAGCTGTGCACTCGCAACTTGCCAGGAGAAGAAACCTTTAGTGTCCTCGCCACAAAAGCAAGGTGGCGGTGATGTGCGCGGCGGACGTGTTCATTAGCCTCGTTGTGGGAACCGTTTCACTATGTGTGCTTATGTCAAGACAGCACACTGTGCACTGTGGATATATACAGTTTTTATTTGTCAATTATACCTCGACTGGGGGGAAAAATGAGACCCACATTCCTTACATCCCAAGCAAACAGTTCCCCGTGGAGTGCCTACACACCCTCTATCTCTGGGCCTTTCCTCCTGTGGCCCTGGGCCTGTGCCGGCCCCCTGAAGCCCACCGCCCTCCAACACACAGCCCTCCTGGGCCCTCTCCCTCCCGAGAGCCCCGGTCACACCGGCTCGTCCCCTCTTCTCCGCTCTCTTTGCACGCGGCACTGCTCTGGGGATCGGCTCGGGCCGCACAAATACTTGCCCAAGGGACAGAAACCTATTGCCTGAGGTGGAATCAACTGAGTGCCAAGCGGGGAGCGTGAGCTTCGGTTCTGGTCGTGAGGAGGGGGACAGGCAGCTCTGAGACCCATGGGGGCACGCGAGGGGGGTTAGACACAGTTGCCCCCTTGTCTGAGGAGAAAGCAGGAGGAAACCCATCTGCTGGACTGCAGGGAGATTTGAAAGTAGCCCCAGGAAATCCTTCAGCAGATGTCACAGGGTGGGGACCCACATGTGACTCTGTGAGCCAGTTCCCAGGATACACAGGCAATGGGAGGAGCCATTTCCCCTCAGGAACCTTCTAGAAGACATTCTGAGGACTTGAGTAGTTGTTCTTGGACTTACATGTGCAGAAAGAATCACCTGGAGGGCCTGCGAAAAACACAAGTCCCAGCTCTCCCCACCCCCCGTGCAGAGATTCCAATCCAGCAGGTCCAGGGTGGGGGCCCAGGTCCAGGCTGGGGCCCAGGAACCTGCCTCGTAAAAGCTCCCCGCATTTAGTAAGAGCCCCCAGGCGATTCCGACACAGCCAGCCCAAGGACCCTGCCGCTTGAGAAATACTGATCTGAAGAGAACAAAATTGCCTGACCTGATATTCCTGAATAGCTTTGCAATCATTCATCTAGAACACACTAAAGCAGGCGGCGTACGAGAGGAGCTGGCGTGTGGGGGTCAGAACACGGGTCAGAGAAACACGGAGTCCACACACACGCCCCACCTCAAACTTCCAGTAACATGCTACCAAGAGAGCTGCTTCTCCAGACATCAAAGGGAGAAGAAACCGCAGTATTATAAAATTATTTGGCCCTGTCAAGGAAAGATGCGAGTTTTGCTTTCATATCTTGCCACACTTTGCGGTGCCTACTCGGTGGTGAGTAACTCGGTTTAACTCGCTGGGACTACTCTTATGGTGTAAGAGGCTTCTCAAGGTGTTCTAGCAGAAATGGAAGCTACTAATAAACATTGCTGGAAATAAATGCTGTGTGATCAAACAAATTTAGAAACTGCTAGGAAAACAGCATTTTTTTTCCCTTGCAGGAATTCTCAGAGCCTTTAAATGGTTAATATGTTGTCAATCTTCAGGAGACACATACGGGATACAGCAGTTTTCCAAATGTATTTGGCCATTTACAGCAGGGGTCCTCAAACTTTTTAAACAGGGGGCCAGTTCACCGTCCTTCAGACTGTTGGAGGGCCGGACTATAGCTTAAAAAAAACTATGAACAAATTCCTATGCACACTGCACATATCTTATTTTGAAGTAAAAAAAAAAAAAAAAAACGGGCAAAAACACCCGCATGTGGCCCGCAGGCCGTAGTTGGAGGATGCCTGATTTACAGTCTTCCTAACGAGTGTTCCAGGGAACAGAGTTTGAGTAACACTGCCCTGTGGAACTAATAAGTATGGACAGAATGTTCCCCGCAGCCTTAATAACAGAGTAACAAGAACAAGCAGCATCAACTTAAAGATGATGTTTGGCCTCTACCCTGTGAACATGAACACACACCAAGCGATGGACTGAGTACGAGAGGCTCATGGGGTCTTCAGCCCTGAAGGGGAAGCATGACTTACGCAGTCACGGGGGGGGGGGGGGGGGGAGGGTCACTCACAGATCCAGACTCACTTCATCGTTAAGTCCACATCCCTGCTTGGAGGGGAAAAAAAAAACCACCAGCAGAGAAAGGCACAACCTGAGATTAAATAAAATCATTTTGATCCTCCCAAGCTCAAAGCCATCAAAATCAAAGCCTTGACCATGGTTTTTTTTTTTTTTTTTTTTTTTGAGACAGAGTCTCGCTTTGTTGCCCAGGCTAAAAAGTGAGTGCCGTAGCATCAGCCTAGCTCACAGCAACCTCAAACTCCTGGGCTCAAGCAATCCTGCTGCCTCAGCCTCCCGAGTAGCTGGGACTACAGGCATGCACCACCATGCCCGGCTAATTTTTTTCTATATATATTAGTTGGCCAATTAATTTCTTTCTATATTTATAGTAGAGACAGGGGTCTCACTCTTGCTCAGGCTGGCTTCGAACTCCTGACCTCGAGCAATCCGCCCACCTCGGCCTCCCAGAGTGCTAGGATTACAGGCGTGAGCCACCGCGCCCGGCCTGACCATGGTTTTTAAAAGCTCTATCTACTCTTTATAATTCATGGCAATTACATCTTGAATTCAAGCGGGCCTCTTCAAGCTGTGCTCGGAAATGCTTCCTAATCCTTCAAGTTAATCTCTAAACTTAAGTTCCTTAGAGTAGTACTTGAATTCATGCCACTTGAAACTGAAATGGAACATACGTGCTGACATTACCTGCATGCACAACTTATTATACAGGTGGTATCAGTACACATATAGATAACATTTCAGCACAGTTTTTGCCTGCGTTAATTAAAGGGCATAAATGTCTGAACCGTATAATCAGACCAAATGTCTGAACCAAATAATCTCTATTTAAAAAATATAGATCCACACTCTGCTAGCCACTCCTGTCTGTGTTCCAAGAGGCTTGGGAAAGAACGATTAGTGTCTGGAACCCGAGCCAAACCTCCCGGCTACTCCGCTCAGGCCACCGGGCTCCCTCACCCGGCTGCACGCCCCTGCCAGCCCGGCCCGGCGCCCGCCGACCTCCGCGGGCGCTGGTCGGGAGGAGGAGGCGGCTCCCGAGGGGAGGCAGAAAAAGATTAATGCCGCTGTCATAGAAGAAGACAGCGAACATGTCAGAGGCTAAGGAATAAATGAGGCCACATAAAGACTGAAACTGTCCCAACTTCCAGACTGGTCGTGTTCAAGTCGTGAGCACCGAGTCTGCACCAGACACCAGCCCAGTCACTGGGCTCAAGAACTTTAAGAAATAAGGACGAGCTGGCCCCGTCCTGGGGAAACACGCAGCCAGACACGTCAGCGAACACGCAACAGCGGTGTGAGGAGGAATGAGAGGTGTGAGGAGGTCTGGGGAGGTGTGAAAAAGTATGAGGAAATGTGGGAAATGTGAAGAGATGTGAAGAGGTGTGATGAGGTGTGGGGTGGTATGAGGAGGTATAGAAGGTGTGAAAAGTGTGAGGAAGTGTGGGGAGCTATGAGGAGGTGTGGGAGGTGTGAAAAGTGTGAGGAGGTGTGGGGAGGTGTGAGGAGGTGTGAGAGGTATGAAGAGCGTGGGAAGTGTGACCAGGTGTGTAGGGAGGTAAGAGGAGGTGTGGGAGGTGTGAGGAGGTGTGGAAGGTGTGAAAAGTGTGAGGAGGTGTGGGGAGGTAAGAGGAGGTGTGGGAGGTGTCAGGAGGTGTGGAAGGTGTGGGGAGGTAAGAGGAGATGTGGGAGGTGTG
This sequence comes from Microcebus murinus, assembly GCF_040939455.1. NCBI lineage: Eukaryota > Metazoa > Chordata > Mammalia > Primates > Cheirogaleidae > Microcebus > Microcebus murinus. The sequence goes on along the minus strand of NC_134122.1, from coordinate 44,469,957 downwards.
AGGAGGTGTGGAAGGTGTGAAAAGTGTGAGGAAGTGTGGGGAGGTATGAGGAGGTGTGGGAGGTATGAAAAGCGTGGGAAGTGTGACCAGGTGTGTAGGTAGGTGTGAGGAGGTGTGGAAGGTTTGGGGAGGTAAGAGGAGGTGTAGGAGGTATGAAAAGTATGAGGAGGTGTGGGAGGTGTGAGGAGGTGTGGGAGGTGTGGGGAGGTGTGGGAGGTGTGGGGAAGTAAGAGGAGGCATGGGAGGTGTGAAGAGGTGTAAAAAGTGTAAGGAAGTGTGAGGAGGTGTGAAGAAGCATGAGGACCTTGAGGAGGTGAGCAGAGGCGGCGGCCTGAGGGGGCTGGGCTGGGCTGTGGATCAGGGTAGGAGGCTGCAGTCTGAAGGCAGTGAAGGAGCCCCTCCCCTGCTCAGAGCGCCACGGAGGGTTTCAGGACAGAGACCAGAGCTGTGCTACGAGAGAGGGGCCGGGTGCAGGCCAGAAGCCAAGGGCCTGAACTGTGGGTTGACAGAGGAGGTGAGAAGACAGGTGTGTGTTTAAAGCAACTCACAGACATAATGCAGATTAGTGGATGGCTGGGTCTGGGGGACGGCTGGGGAGAAACGGGGACAGAGTGCTAATGGGCACAGGGCTTCTTTTTGGGGTGATGAAAAAGTTCTAAAAGGGACCGTGGTGATGGCTACACAACTCTGAATACGGTACACTTTTGAATGTGGGAATCGTATGGACCGTGAATCTTAATAAAGCCGTTATATGTTGGGTGCAGTGACTCATGCCCGTAGTCCCAGCACTTTGAGAGGCAAAGGAGAGAGGACTGCTTGAGGTCAGGAGTCTGAGACCAACCTGGGCAACAAAGCAAGATGCTGTTTCTACAAAAAATTTTAAAAAATTAGCCAGGCATGGTGGTGCATACTTACAGTCCCAGATTCTCAGGAGGCTGAGGCAAGAGTGTGAGGTTGCAGTAAGCTGTGATGGAACCACTGCACTCTAGCCCTGGCAACAGAGTGAGACCCTATCTCGAAAAAGATTTAAAAAAAAAACACCTGGCCAGGCGCAGTGGCTCATGCCTGTAATCCTACCACATTGGGAGGCCAAGGCGGATTGCTTGAGCTCAGGAGTTTGAGACCAGCCTGAGCAAGCGGAAGACCCCATCTCTACTATAATAGAAAAAAAATCAGCCAAACAACTAAAAATAGAAAAAATTACCCGGGCATGGTGGTGCATGCCTGTAGTCCCAGCTACTCAGGAGGCTGAGGCAGGAGGATTGCTTGAGCCCAAGAGTTTGAGGTTACAATGAGCTAGGCTGATGCCACAGCACTCTAACCCAGGCAACAGAGTGAGATTCTGTCTAAAAAAGAAAAAACCTGTTATGAAACCAAAAAAGAGTAGGGAGGAGGTCAAGGAGTGGCCCCTTCAGTAGTCGAGGCCTCAAAGCCTGCGGGGGAGAGAGGCTGGGGTGGTGACCTAAGCTGCCAAAGCAGACAGAATCCAGGTGGAGAAGGAGCCGTGGGGTCTGGCCACAGGTGGGCTGGGCCAACCAGGCAGGGCCCTGGAGGGGGAAGTGGGCAGACGCTGGCAGGAGGAAGTGGGAACAGTGAGTCAATTCTAGAGCACAAAATACTCTTCAAAGATGCATGTTTGGGAAATGCAAGACAGAAAGAGCTCATTCAAGGGTGCAAGGACTTTGCTTTAGGACCAGGAGACGCGAGCACGCTTGTGGGCAGAGAGAGCCTGGGCCCCGAGACTGGCAGAGCAGGGAGAGGCAGGAGGGCAGGGGCACATCGGAGGGCGGGGAAACTGAGGCAGCAGGCAGGGGGGCAGAGGGAGCGTGGGGGGACAACGGCAGGAGAAGGGACATCAGGTGGGGGAATCCCGGCTGCTCCTTGGGGGAATTCGATCAGGAACTGAACCAGTGAGTGTGCGAGGATCCCTCTTCCTTCCCCTCCCCCTCCCTTGGGCGTCTACATGGTCTCTGAAAACACCAGGGTTTTTCAGAGCTTCCTCCACTGTGGTAAAAGGGACGGGAGGACAGGGGAAGCAGGATCAGGCTTGAAGGAGAAAGAGGAAACAGCAGTAGTTTTCATCAGAAACCCTGAAGTCCACCGTCATCTCACGAAAATAAAACATTTTCCCCCCAAAGGCAAATTCCTGTTGGTTTTCCCATCACTTCTGCTTTCGCAAGTCCTACCTAGAGCAGGTCACAGGGGGTGACGCTGTGAGCGATCCTGGCCCCCTGGTGACTGCTGCAGGACTGAGCTGCAAGATGCCCCCAGCTGGCCTGGAGGCCGGCGGGAACATTCTAGAGCGCCCACAGCAGTTTCTCGGGCAGCTCTCTCCCACAAAGGGCCACGGCCCCGCAGTAACCCCAGGCTTTCACTGGCCCTTTCAGACGACACAGGAGGGCCCGGAGCTCTGCGCGTGACGTACTTGTGTCCACAGAAGCAGCGAGGCTTCCGGGGCAGCTGCTGAACCCTGCCCGCGCCCCTAATAAATCAGCCTGTTCCCGCGTCACCGATCCGCTCCCACCCTTTGAACCCGTCTGCCTGTTTCTTCAACTGCTAAACCCACGCTGGCATTTGCTGTCTTGCGATCATTTTTACGGGTGCCACGTTGGTGTTTGTGGCAGAAATGTCCCCCGCTCCTCTTTGTGGGTTATGACGGTGTCCCTTGTGTGGTCAGCGAAACTCGAAAGAGGGACCGACCCTCTGCTGTCCTCTAACTTGCACTTGATTCACAAGCTCATTTTGCTTCATAAATCCCCCCAAAACATGACCCACGTCTTAAGAGTCTCCTCCACTTCTGTGACGCCCCTCCCTGGACACTTCACAACCCTCCCACACTTAGAAAGCCCCGAGTCCTGACCCTAGGTGCCAGTGCCCACCGCTCAGTCCCAGCCTTAACACGTCAGCACAGTGGCTCCAGCTGTGTTTTACTTTTAACAAACAAAAATGACACAGTTGAGGCCCCCAGCCCACCCCTCCCTGGTTCTGTTCTCTCCCCGGATAGTAGGCACTATCCTGAATTTGATGTTTTTATACCCAGGCAAGACTATGCTTTTACTAGCTATGTACGTATTCACAGAGTAGCATCTTGCAAGCTTTTGTACTTCATATAAATGTACAATTAACACCTTCCATAGCCTTCTGCAGCTTTTTTGTTCACCCACGATGATGTCTGCAACGTGTCTATGCTGAAACGCACGGCTGTAGTTCACGCATTTCTCACTAACGCGCCGGACAGTTAGCCCCTGAGCAACACGGGTTTGAACTGCATGGGTCCACTTATACTCGGATTTTTTTCCCAACCAAATTCTATGGAAAACATAGTATTTGCGGCATGTGAAACCTGAGTATGCAGGGACTGAGGCAGGTCAAGGGGTCCTGGAACCAACCCCCATGTATACCGGGGGACATGCGTGTTTGCCACTGCATGAACAGGACACAGCTGTGCATCCGTCTCCAGCACAGGGAAACCTAAAGATGGTTAAGGATGTGAACTCTGAGGCCGGGCGTGGTGGCTCACACCTGTAATCCTAACACTCTGGGAGGCCGAGGCGGGTGGATCGCTCAAGGTCAGGAGTTCGAAACCAGCCTGAGCTAGACCCAGTCTCTACTAAAAAATAGAAACAAATTAATTGGCCAACTAAAAATATATAGAAAAAATTAGCCAGGCATGGGGGCGCATGGGGGCGCATGCCTATAGTCCCAGCTACTCGGGAGGCTGAGGCAGGAGGATCGCTCGAGCCCAGGAGTCTGAGGTTGCTGTGAGCGAGGCTGACGCCACAGCACTCTAGCCTGGGAAACAGAGTGAGACTCTATCTCAAAAAAAAAAAGAATGTGAACTCTGGAGCTGGCTGACCTGAGCTTGAATCCGGGCTCTATCAATGATCAGCTACGTGACCGCGGAAAGGTCACTTGACCTCTCTGTGCCTCGAATACCTTATCTGTGAAACGAGACTAACAAATAGCAGCCACCTCATAGGTTTCTGTGAGGATCAGGTGAACGAATACACATAGAGCACTCAGACAAATGCCTGCCACCCAGCGAGTACCACGTAAGGGCGGGCTGCCCCTAGGCTGCTGCTATCATCAGTAGTCCTTAGGTGTGTTTCCGAACCACGATTCTAAATGCACAGCTACTGAACTGTGATCGCAGGTGCTTTCTTGGCCATAAAGGGAACTGTCATACTCGAAAAGGTTAGGAGCCACCGACACATTCAGTACTTGCTCCCGTGGTCTCTCTGTGCTGCCACTTCCTGATATACTGGGGAAATGATGCAAACCCCGAGGCCCCGGTCTCCCTGGGCAATAGCCATTAGTCAGCTGTTCCAGTCTGGGTCTCTACGTTCACCAGAGCAGGGTGACAGGACAGTCACAGTCCTGCGGTCCAGACACAGGCTCTCTCCCTTTCTGCAGGGTCCCCTGAAGAATACCAGGCGGCCGTAGAGGGATCTGCACGTGAGGTCGAATCTCCAAGACAGCGAGGACAGGGCCCATGTTTGTGATGAGGATTTTCTTTTCCAGGGACTCAGGACCAAGGGTAGCTACTGTGGCCTCACTCCCAGTCCTGCACCCGCCGTGGTGGAGAGAAAGGAGCATGCTGACCGTGCCATATGATTCCGGCTGGGGGTGGCCTGAAGCCAAGGTATGGCCCAGGCCGCGTCCCAGGCTGGCCAGGTGTGAGAGGCCCCCAGGGAGGTGACTGGGTTCCAGGGTCAGGTCTTTACTGTGTACCTTCCCACCTCTGAACTTGGCAAGCATGTGGCCCAAGGAGCCTACCTTGTGTGCGGAAGCTCCCAAGGGTCAACCTAAGAACATGCCAAGTGCTGGCCCTCAGTTTCCCTGTTTTTTTGTGCTGTCTCTTGTCACCTGAGTGCCTACATTCAGGGCCAAGGCTGGTCTGACCACTGTGAAGCTTCTTTGCAGGCCCCTGATTAACTATGCTTACCTTTCTTGGCCTCAGGGTCTACCTGTAAGATGAGAAGTTAGTACAATCATTCACGAAGGTGCCTTTTACTTAAAAAGCTCCGCGACATGACGTGCCTTCCCAGAGGCAGCCTGTGTGTTCTGCCCTGCAAAGCCCCACAGGTGGCTGCAGCCCAAGGGCCGACTTCAGTCACAGAGGTGCCCTGTCCTGCCCCCGGCCTGGGCAGAGGCTGTCTAGGCAAGCAGGTCCCGCTGACGGGCACAGAGGTGGAGACGGGTCATCCCAACCAGCCTACCGGACAGGATTCTCTCTCTGCAGCCGCATGAATGACAAGGGCTGTGGCCACACAGGGCACTATTATCATTACAGTGTTTCCTAAGTGCTCTGCTGCAAATTGCAGTTCACAGTTCACCAGCCAGGGACCTGCCATAATTGCTCCAAATGTACTTAAATGAAATGACATGTTAGAAGCATAAAGGACTCGATCCTCATCGTGGGAAGAACAAGCCAGCCGGGCCCAGAGTCTGTGTGAAGGAGGGTCCCGTGCCGTCTGGCAGCAGTGTGCCCCGTCTTACCACGGTACCACAATCCCTGCTGGCAAATTATGCAAAAACTACACGGAAGGCCGGGCGCGGTGGCTCACGCCTATAATCCTAGCACTCTGGGAGGCTGAGGCGGGCGGATTGCTCAAGGTCAGGAGTTCGAAACCAGCCTGAGCAAGAGCGAGACCCCCGTCTCTACTATAACTAGAAAGAAATTAATTGGCCAACTAATATATATAGAAAAAATTAGCCAGGCATGGTGGTACATGCCTGTAGTCCCAGCTACTTGGGAGGCTGAGGCAGTAGGATCACTGAGCCCCGGAGATTGAGGTTGCTGTGAGCCAGGCTGACGCCACAGCACTCACTCTAGCCTGGGCAACAAAGCGAGACTCTGTCTCAAAAAAAAAAAAAAAAAAAAAAACTACACGGAAATTAGCAGGTAAAACGTCCCCGTTTTTTTCCCTCATGAACTAGCGTTCTGCTTCGGAAGGGAAGAGGATCTGAGGCTTTAGACATTCCTAGGAACTCCTGCCCTCGTGGGCACGTTTGGTATTAGGTGACGTTCCCCGTGTCCTGCCACGGGAGAATGGCCATCGGGACCTCCTCAAGAGGAAGCATACAGTTGACCTTTTGTTCAAAAAAAAAAAAAAAAAAAAGAGGAAGCAACGTGGCACGACAGAGAGAAGCACCTCCCTGGGAGCGAGCCCTTGGCGCGGTCCCCAGCTCACCGAGGGACACTGGGTTGGGACTTCAGGGACAGTGACCAGGATGGCGAGGGACAAACCGACGACCCATCCATAATAACAAGCGAGAGGAACTGAGACTGGCTGACCCTAAGCAGAGAGGACTCAGGGAGATACAATACCCCCCGTCAAATCTGTGCCAGGCTGTCTGCCCTGGGGGGAGCGAATCCATGTGCCGTGGATGGCCCTGAGGGGTGACAAGGGGAGGTAACCAGCATCACCCTCCACGCCGATGTCGGGCAGGACCCAGGATCTGCTGAGAACAAACCCGGGCAGGCTAGACGCTCCAAACTACCCTGGAGCAGGGCCTGGGTAGAGACTAGAATGGTGGCTTCCCACACCACACGCAACCCAAGAACAGCCAGGGAGACAACCCGGTCACCCCAGAATCCAGCTGTGGTCAGCAGACACGCTGCATCAACCCACGTCTAAATCTTCACCCCCGATGGCATCCGAGAAATGGCCTCTCGTAGCGGGACTGGGCAAATATGGGTGGAAATCCACCAGCCCGAACCACAGGCGGCAGCTTCAACCAAGAACCCTTCCCTCCACCACAGTGCTGGCAGCTCTTCGTAGCGAACGTTTGGGTTTCAGAAATAGTTTTATTTCATTGCAGTAAGATTTATTTGGATTATACCAAGGTTTACTGCAAATGGATTTGACTTACACTTAAATAGGAGCAACAGCCACGAGTTCTTTTTAAAGCACATATGCTAGAGGGAGAATCAGAGATGAAGGAATGAATTAAGCTCCCAACTTTCCTTTGCAAACATCTCACACTTTGTGTCACCACTGTAAGGCCTGTCACTAAGTAACATCAGCTTATCAATCCCACAAAGGGGAAATTATTTATGCAAAGTCTGTTTTGCCCCGCTCTATGCTACGTTCCATGAAGGGAAGAACGATGTTTGACCTTAACCAGCTTCTACACAGTGTCTGGCATGCAACGGGCAGTCAAGTGTGTAATGAAACAACCTAAATGCCCATCAAGGGATGAATGGATAAATAAAACGTTTGTCCACACGATGCAATATCATCCAGCCACCTGAAGGAATGACGTTCTAACACATGCTACCATGTGGATGAACTTCAAAACATCATGCTAAAGTCAAAGAAGCCAGACTAAAAGGATACATATTGCACGACTCCTTTGATACAAAATATCTGGAATACAGAAATCCAGAGAAGGAAAACAGACTGGTGGGTGCCAGGGGCTGAGGTGAGGGGGATGGGGAGTGACTGTTTATTTAATGGGTATAATTTCTTTCTGGGGTGATGAAAATGTTCTGGGACTAGATAGAAGTGACAGTTACATAATATTGTGAATGTACTTGATGCCGCTAAATTGTACATACTAAATGGTTTTAATCTTATGTCACTTTCATCACAATGGAAAATTTATTCTTAAAAAAAACAAAACAAAACAAAAACCCACCACCACCACTTGTTGAATGAATGAAATGAGTCCTTGTATTGCTTTGTGGAAGCTGGGAGGACAAGGACCTCTGGCGGGGACAGGTGTGTGCTGTCTTCGCAGGTAAGGAGTGTGGTCTTGAGGGGGCTGGCCCATGGTGAGCTGGGGTTGCTCACACCCCACCCACTCCTCTCCTGACCTGCCACCGGTCATGCACCACAATGGACTGTCACAACACCATCATGGGACAATGTGACCCCCGACAGCTATGAGGTCCAGGAAGCCAAGGAGAGTAACATATGAAGTAGGTGACAGCCCAGGAAGCCAATTCCATTGTATGTGTGGACTTTCACCCTGTGTTTTACAGACTCTCTAACCAACCCAGCAGGTGTATGTGCCATTTAAAAATGGGGGGGGAGGAGCAGATGACAACATCACATGACATCATGTCCCCAGGCCAGCCAGGGTAGTGGGTCCCTCCTGTGGCCGTAGGTGCAGGCGGCCCACTGCACTCTTGTTTCTGCTTATGTCTGTCCAATAGACTGTGGCCCTTCGGGGCAGATGTCCCAACTTAGTACCTCTGATCCCAGACACCTGTGTGCAGGTGATCACTGTGACTTATTCACTGAACGGGTGACACTCCCTGAATCGAAGTCAAAGCCTGTTTCTGACTTCCCTGAAGGACCTGCCCCAGCAAAAATAACAGAACAAATGTGGTAACGGAGGGAGGGTCTCAGTGACAATCACTAGGTGTGTCCTAACCCAGGATTGGCAAACGACAGCCCACAGGCTGAGTCTATCCCACAGGCTGTTTTAGTAAGGCTGTGAGCTGAGAATGGGTTTTTACCATTTTAAAGGGTTGTTTAAAAAGAAAACGGGAGATGCAACAGAGACCACTTGTGGTTCTCAGGCCTAAAATCTTGACCGGCATCCACTGTGACTTCCTATCTTGCAGCCTTCCACTGGGCAAGCTTGAGCAATCCACCCACTTGTAGAGTAACACCATCCGGGCTTCATCCGTCCTCACAGGCTAACAGACTCTACACTTTAGCCCCAGGATAAATAGTGAAATATTTAAGAGCCTTTGCAGACCTCAGGGAATGCCTGTCGTCCCAGGTACTGTCTGAACTGTCTGCTGAAGCTATTTCTGTCCCCAGAGAACTGGCCCTCCGGAATGTCAGGGCAGAGGCAGGCTGCAAACCAGGAAGCGGCTGTCCTCCTCTTTTGGGGAAGGCGAGGCCGCAGGAACGGCCTGACCAAAGCAGCTCTCAGGATCACGTTATTTGGTTGTATTCAAAACCCCAAGGAGCTCCCAGTGAGATTCTGCTGAGGAACCTTCCATCCTGTTGCCGTTCTTCTCTGGGCAGTCCTCCCCTCCCCGAGCCCACCCCTGGCCCAGGTCCCCTATCACGCAGAGCCAAGCAGCCACCCTGGGGGCTCAGAAGGTGGGCACAGGGACAACCCTCCAGTGGGGGTGGGCTGCCGTCACACACAGCCATGGGTGGGCTCCGAAACTCACCTGGGAAACTGCACCAACCCTAGGATGCTGCCCTGTCCCCGCTGGTCCCTGCCCGTCCAACCTCAGAAAGGCAAGTGAGCAAAAGGGAAAGGCAAGTGAGCAAAAGGACGCAGCCAAGGCGGCAAGCGCTGCAGTGTATGGTGCCAACAGCAGGGGCTCCTGGCCGGGACAGGGCGGCGGTGGCAGCCTCAGCCCAGCCTCTGGGAGGGGCTGGGTTTCGGATGTGCTGTGAGGAGTCTGTCAGCAGAGCGCTGAGGGCGCTAACAGAGTCTGGGTCCCCTCAGGTGGCCTGAGACACTGAAGCAGGGTGGCAGGGACAAGAGCGAGCTCAGGAAACTGAGCTGTAAAATCAGGGAGCTACTTCCTGGGAGGTGCTAGGTAGGGGACAGCAGGCGGAATGCCAAGGAGGAAACCTCTCCACCCACGCAAATACAGGTACACACCCTGCCCCGGCTGGCCATGAGTCCACGAGTGACCACAGGGAGTAGGTGCCAGGGGCCAAGACCACGGGTGTGGGGACAGAGGCCAGGCTCAGCACGATCCCCGCCCCTGGACTGCCCTGTTTCCTAAGCATCTCACTTCTTCACAACCACCAACAGGCCTGGACGCTTCCCTCTTCACAACTCCTAGATCACAGCCTGGCACACAACAGGTACTTGATAAACACTTCTTGACTAACCTGACTGCCCAGAGCCACCGAAAAACCCGCTTATTCCTAAAATCACCCACCTCCCTTTTTCTTGGGTTGGGGGTGTGGAGGGATGGTTTAGATCAGAGTTCTGGCATCTCCTAGCAAGCACAGGATCGGTCAGTCAGAAACCTGGGGCCTCGTGCTGCCTCTGCATGCCTAGCTGGGTGACCGGGGACACGTCCCCCAACTTCTCTAGATGTTGGCCAGCTCACGTGCAAAACGAGGGGCTGGGCTGCAGGACCTTCCAGTGCCTTCCACTCTCATTCCAGGCGCTGCAGTTAGGCACTGCTGACTTGCCGTACTCTCCCTACGCCAAGAGTCACTGCCACTTTACAAACACTAAGTTCTAACTCAGTAGCAAAAGTCATTTTGATGGCACGGTGCATTGGTAAAGGGCAGGGCCGGCCCCGGGACCTGAGCTTCAGGACAGTGGCTGGGTGTCTGAGCAAGAGCCTGGTGGGTTCGGGACTGCTAGGAGATGTAGAGTAAGAACCTTAATTTAACTAAGAAGAGAAGCAAAGGGATTCATTCAGTGTAGACTGCGTCTCCTTTAACCCATACCAACCCGTGGGAGGAGCATTATGGTTTCTGCTCAGAGAGGTCAGTAACCAGCCATGGGACTCACACTAGGGGCAAAGCCAGGATCTGAACCAGCTCTGTGCCCACCCTTCCCACTGCCAGTTCGAAAGCCTTTGCTGGCCCAGTGCCCACGATGAGCTCCCTCCATGACCCTTGAATCCCAGCCAGGAGTCCGTGGCACACCTCACAGCAGCATGTGACAAACCGTCCCTGCTGCAGCCGAGTGCGGGGCTGTGGCAGTCCCTAGCAGCGTTCCAGAACAGACCAGACCGATAAATGCCAGCTTCCCATCTGCCCTCTAAGGCGCGGTGAGCTCTCAGTCCCCATGGCAGCGTCTGTTCCCCACCGGGAGGACTCACTTCTCCATTTCCTTCCGAGAACCACCCAGCTGACATGGCAGGAGTTTGTCACAGGGCTCGGGACAAGGCTGAACCAGCCTGTTCCATTCGGCCAAAGGCAGGAACCTCGAGAGTCTGAGCTCCAGGCTGATCATCGTGAGGGGGAACGGCTGGAACACAGGGCTGCCCCGGTGTCGCCGAGCCACCGCCACACCACCCTCTGCACAGACTCACTCCACCCGGGAGCTGCCCGGTACAGAAGCTGCTGCCTTTACTTCTGAGTCTACACCCTAAAACCTGGGGGTGGATGGCACCATAACCCCTCATGAGCAGAGACCCCCCCAGGCCTCAGGTTTCAGGGTCCTGTACCCCTCCCCCACCCTCTGCCCCATTAGAAAGGCAATTTGACATGGTGCTTAGAGCAAGCCCTGGAGTCAAAGGCCTTGGTCCTACCACTTCCTGGTGCAGCAGGGAGCTGAGTGGGAGCTCAGCTGTGCCCCAGAGTTGGCACGAGGAACCACAGCTGGCAACAACAGGTGCACAACGTTCTGTATTCCAAAAAAGCCCCAAGGAGCTGGGGCCAAACAGGCAGATACGGACACGGAGGACGCGCAGGGTTAGCAGAACCAGTCCCACAGCTGCCTCCCCACCTTCCCAGGCGGTACGAGGAGGAGGAGAGTGGAGACAGACAGCAAGAGTCAGCAGCCAGCTGGCAGGACAGCACCTCCGCCCAGGTCAGCGAGGACAAAGGCGCGTGGGAACCACTCACGGGGGTTAGGAAGACAGGGAGCCCGGGCAGATGCTTGCCGAGCTGGGGACGTGCAGGCCCAGCGGGTGCAGGCACCGGAGCAAAGCAGGTTTGGAGACAGAGTCCTGGTGGATGCCAACCTGCGCCCTGGGGGCCTGAGAGCACCAGGCACCTGGAGGGTGGTGTCTGCTTCCTCCTGGGGCTTCTGCAGGGGCAGGGCCCCTCAGCAGGCAGGGAGGGAAAGGCACCAGGGTGGTGGGCCCAGAAGACACTGGGTGGGCACCCAGCCCATCACTGGTGTGGCCCAGTGGGAGTGGGGGGCCTCAATGGCGCTGGGCTTCAAGACAAAAGGAACAGAGTCAGAAAAGGGCTTATAGCCGTGTGGCTGCCCCACCAGACAAAGGGGCTGAGTCAGAAGGGAGACAGCAGAGGGGGCCAGGAGAAAGGTGGAGCCCACCATGTAAACACAGCCACATGGGCCGGGCGCGGTGGCTCACGCCTGTAATCCTAGCACTCTGGGAGGCTGAGGCAGGTGGATCACTCAAGCTCAGGAGTACGAAACCAGCCTGAGCAAGAGCAAGACCCCGTCTCTACTAAAAATAGAAAGAAATTAATTGGTCAACTAAAAATATATACAAAAAATTAGCCAGACATGGTGGCACATGACTGTAGTCCCAGCTACTTGGGAGGCTGAGGCAGGAGAATTGCTCGAGCCCAGGAGTTTGAGGTTGCTGTGAGCTAGGCTGATGCCACGACACTCTAGCCAGGGCAACAAAGTGAGACTCTGTCTCAAAAGAATAAAAAATTAAAAAATAAACACAGCCACATGGCAGAGTCACCCAGAGGCAGTCTGGGAGAAACCAGAGGCTGACAGGTTAGGAGCTGTGAGACAACGCGTCGCTGCCCTGGCCAGCCAGGAAGACGGAGGGGCAGAGGCCAAGAGCACAGGGCAGGACACACCCCTTACACCAAGCCCTGGGACTCAAGCCTGGCTTGCCCAGGACAGAGCCAGGAGAGGAGCTTTAAATTGGAAAGACTTAATAACTGAGTGTGACTAGAAAGCTCTAAGATCCGTATGAGAGGTCGCTGGGAGTAGGAGGAGAGACTTAGCCCAGCAGAATTTAAAAAGCAGTAATTTGGCAAGAAAGTCAATCAAACTGAGGCTGCGTGATGCTCAGGTCACCCTAAGACGTGTGTCTGCGGGAGGGTGGGGCCGCTTGCTGCCATGCAGCACGTGTGCTGGGGGGAGGCGTCAGCTGGGGCAATGGGGCCGAGGGGGACAGGACCGACCCACGGCCACCTGACACAGTGAGGGGCCACAGGGCATTGTGGACAAGTGTCCTTATCTCTCGGAGCCTCAGTAGGGCGAGTGACACCACCCTCCTTATTGGTCATCAGGGAGGCTGAGGTGAGCACGTAAGTCCCAGGCACCGGGCCCGGCATCAAGGACTCGACAACAATAGGAAAAAAGCTTCCTCCACCTCCTGGACCACCCCCCTTCCAGTTCATTCCCAATTTCAAACCTCTGCCCTGCTGCTGTCTTCCCACCATCCTCTCCTCCTTCCCACCTAGCCTCGGGACCCACTTCCTCTCTGAGGACGCAGGTCCCACTAGAGTCCCCTAATGCTTCGGTCCCTTGAACTGTGTGACTTAATTATGTCGCGTACTTTGCATCTCCCCAACTCAATTTTAGGCTCCTGGAGCACAGGGTGTTACATTTAGAGAGATATTTGCATTGTAAGAGATTTCCGATACTGTAATCATTAACGACAAGCCTCACACTGACAAGGCACAGATGTGGGTGTGACTCCTGGCGCCACCGTACACTGACAGTGTGACCTTAAGCACATCCTTTATAACCTGAGCCTCAGTTTCCTTCTCTGCAAAATGGGAACAGCAGCAAGACTTTTTTTGGAGGGTTGTTGTAAAAAATAAATAATACAAATTGCTTAGAACCATGCCTAGCAGATAAGTACATACTTCTTAATTGTTAGCTGCTACCCATCCACCAAATTGGATTTATTTGGTCTGAGACGGGGCCCAGGCAGCAGCAATTCCTAAAGCTCCCCATTTTAGGTGATTGTAACGGTTGAGAATCTGTGTAAGGGAATGAGCTAGAGGAGAGAGGAGATTGAGGCAGCAGCTGGGCTGGATTCAAAGGGCAGACCCCTTTCTAACTCCCCGGAAGCATCACAGTTTTTGTCAGGAAGCCAGGAATAACTCTGCCCTGCCAGGGTCTGAGATGCCGGCACTTTGCGAGCCACCTTCTCCTGCCAGCCACTGTGTGCCCTCAAGCGAAACGCCCTGTGCGGTCGTGGTGCCCACTGACCTGGGAGCTGTAAAGGAGACAGGGCCGTGACTTTGGGCCTCCCGGCCAGAGTGGCTCTGTCCGCCTGGTCACTTTTTCCCTTGCTCAGCATTTACTCACCAACCAGCAGATGGTGCAGAAAATGTGCAGCCCTGCTCCTAATCCGGCTCTAAGTTCAGAATGTGCATGTGATTTCCAGACTGGCACGGCAGTTCCCTACGTTTTCCTTTTTGTTTTTCTCTCAAAAAGGGACAAGAATGAAGATCTCAATGTGCCACAGTTCTTGAGGTAACGTCAACTTACCTGACTTTGGCATCTTGCTGGATGGAACCACCCCATTTCGATTCGGTGACAAAGCCCCAGTGTCTGTCTGCAATGCAGCTGACTGCCTGAACTGGTTTGCAGGTTTAAAAGCAGTATTTGGACAGACAATACACATTACTCTCAGACTGGAAAATATGCTGATACACTGGACTTAATGAGAAGGCTCCGACTGTAAGACCCAGTTTTAAAAGATTATAATATCAACTAAGTATTACACATGCTATGTTTTAGCCAAAAGTGCTCCAAATTTTCGATCAGGTCACCCCCACTATACCGGGGCAAGTCTTTTTCTACCTTTTCTTTTCTTTCTTTTTAATCAATGACAGTTTCTTTTGAGAACTAGAGACGCTGTTATAAGAAATAAGATGCCTGCTTGCATGGGACTCATGCAACAGCTCTTAAATTACCTCACTAGGTGACACAGTTGGCAGCTTCCCCTCGGGCAGAGTTCTAGTGAAAATGGACATTTTAGTGCTTGGAAAGCTAATGGGAATCGGAGACGACGACGATGGCGGGAACACTGTGTTATTAAACCCCTGCGCTGTGCTTTTCAGAGTATTTGCAAAGCGCTTTACCATTACGGTACTGTCATTAAGCCAACCACCACCGACCGGTAAAGCAGCGGCCAAGTCGCTTCACAGGCTCTCCCATGCTCTCATTAATAACATGCCTTGTAAAATGATTTTTGTGTGTCTGTTAAAAAAAAAAAAAAAAGTCCCGGGAAACTTTTATGGCTTTTTCCTAGGGCCTGCGAGATGAGCTCAGACAGTACTTGCCGCAGCTCGGGGCTGGGTGTCACCCCAGACTGCTGTTTAGCAATCCGGAGGAATGAGTTAGTAAGTCGCAGTTCGGCCGAGCTCCTAAGCCGGAGGTTCAAAACATCTCAGCCAAATCAGGACGGTCCCACCCTGCCATCGCTCCAAAAGAAAAAACGGGGGGGGGGGGGCGGAGGGAGGGGAGGTAGGGCACTGCCTGGCCCAAAGCTGGAGGCCAACATGTGGATGACCCTCCCAGGCCAGGTGTCCGGGGATGGAGGGGAAATGCTAGCGGCGTTCGGGCCTCCCAGGCGGGCACAGCTTCCAGCAGCCCCAACTCGGGGTGCGCGGACGCCGCGGCGTCGCCCCGTGCAGAAAGGCGCCCCTGGACGGCCCAAGGGACCGGCGGCCTCCCTTCTCGCCCCGTCTGGGGAAGCGAGGGGGTTACCTAAGAGAAAAGCCCGCAGGTAGGACTCGGCTCAGACGCCCGCAGACCAGCGCCTCGTCCTCTCCACTCCCGGGCCGCGACTCACCTGCGTGAAGTACAGGTTCATGAGCGTGAGCGTGAAGAACTGCAGGCACACCGGGAAGCAGTAGAGCAGCCAGAAGACGAAGGGGCTGAGCGAGTTGGCCGCCACGAAGTCTTTGAAGTAGAAGGAAAAGAGGACGGTGCGCAGGGAGGCCCAGAAGAGGCAGAGGAAGAGGAAGACGCTCTGGTAGCTGAGGCGCTTGTGGCGGTAGCGCAGCACCAGCCAGAGCTGCACGTAGATGAACACGAAGAGCAGCGCGTAGAACACGGTGTAGACGACCGTGAGGCCGAGCTTCACGTAGGGGGGCACGGCCGGGGTCAGCGTGGGCTGCAGGGAGTCATTGCGGGCCGGGGCCCACGGCGGGGCCTCCATCGGGCCGGGGGCGCTGCCGCGCGGCCGGGCGCGCTCCGGCCTCATCGGGGCTCGCGGCCGCCGCCGCCCCCGCGGGGGTCTCCGCACATCGCGCTCCGCCCGCAGCCGGGAGACTGGAGCGAAGAAAACAAGCCGCACTTCCTCCCCCGGCACCACATGATTCACTGGGGCGGCCTTTGTCTGCGATTGGCAGCGCCGCGCCAGCCGCCCCCGCGCGCCCCCCGCCCGGCGCGCCCCCGCCCCGCACCGTCGGCGGCGGCCCGCCCTCGCCACGCGCGCCCCCGGGCCTGCGCGCCCCCGCGCCGCCCCGTCAGCCCCGCCCCGGCGCCACGCCGCGCGCTCCCGCCCCGCACGCCCCCAGGACGGCGCGCCCCCGCCCGGCGCGTTCTCGGTACCGAACCCCGCGCTGCTGCGCGCCTCGGGACCGCCCGCCCAACCCCCACCCCGGCAGCGACCCCCGCACTGCGCGCCCCAGGACCGCCCGCCCAACCCCCACCCCGGCAGCGACCCCCGCACTGCCCCAGGACCGCCCGCCCAACCCCCACCCCGGCACCGACTCCCGCGCTGCGCGCCCCAGGACCGCCCGCCCAACCCCCACCCCGGCAGCGACCCCCGCACTGCGCGCCCCAGGACCGCCCGCCCAACCCCTATCCCGGCACCGACCCCCGCACTGCGCGCCCCAGAACCGCCCGCCCAACCCCCACCCCGGCAGCGACCCCCGCACTGCGCGCCCCAGGACCGCCCGCCCAACCCCCACCCCGGCAGCGACCCCCGCACTGCGCGCCCCAGGACCGCCCGCCCGGTCCCGCACCGCCCGGGGGGGCCGTACTCCCAGCCTCACTCATTCTGCTGATTGCCTGTTTTGCAGGAGTTAATTCTTTAAAAAAAGAACAACAAAACAAACTTTGCAAGTTCTTTTTTTTTCCCTTTCAAAATAAAACCTGCCGGCTCTGTGGCTACGAACTGGCCGGCGTCTGGAGTGATGTTTGTTTCTAAATCCAGAAATGCCAAAGACAGGGTCTGTGTTTTTGAGGTCGTTTGTATACTCACAGCAAGCAAACAGACGGTCACCCGGCTGCTGCCTGGGTCCCAGAGGTAGGCTGCACCGCCTGCTCCCGGGGTCCCCGCCGTGCGCCCGACGACGCTGCGGTGCCGGGACGCGCGGGCGCCGGGTCCGCGGATGGAGCCCACCGAGCCCGCGGGGCTGCGTGCAGCCTCCCGTCTGGTCCAGCCCTCCCGTAGGTGGTCCCTCTGCCTGCCAGGAGCCCTTCTCTTTAGCTGTTGCGGAGTGGGTCGCAACCGTTCCTGGAGGCGGTGAAGTTGGGGTGGTTCTTGCCCTGGGAGTTGGGAAGTGTCCCGGGCAGAGAGAGGAAGCCAGGCTGCCGTCTGGAAGCATTGCTAGCCAAGCAGTTTGGGTAGACAGAAGAAACTGGAATTTCCAAGGCTCCAGTACTTTCTTGTGATTTCTCAAATTAATACTCCACTTGTGCCTAATTGTGTGTTCTTTTTCCTAAAAAGGATCTGGAAGAGCCTGAATCCACTCTGGCTTGTCCTCAGAATTAGTGTTTCCAACACTCCCAATATATTCCAGGTGATTCTTCAGGGCCAAGTGTGCCTTTGGCGTCCAACTCCTTTTCTAGTGTTTCTTATCCTTTCCCTCTCTCCCTATTGCCTGTCAAGAGAAAATGCGCAACTGGTCTCCCCACCTCTGATCTCCTGCAGCTCAGTCAGTTCTGCTTAGAGCAGCTGGGACGATCTTTCTAGGGAAGACATCTGACCGTGTGACTGCCAATGCTTACTTCCCTTCACTTGCTCCTCACTGTTCTGAGGGTAAAGTCCAAAGTCCTACTGGGATTTACTTCCCTCACCTAGCTCTTAAGAGGTGTTAAGCAGGCCGGGCGCGGTGGCTCACGCCTGTAATCCTAGCACTCTGGGAGGCCGAGGCAGGCGGATTGCTCAAGGTCAGGAGTTCAAAACCAGCCTGAGTGAGACCCCACCTCTACTATAAA
The DNA here is from genome assembly GCF_040939455.1 of Microcebus murinus. NCBI lineage: Eukaryota > Metazoa > Chordata > Mammalia > Primates > Cheirogaleidae > Microcebus > Microcebus murinus. Next base: position 44,452,161 of record NC_134122.1, on the reverse strand, counting down.
AATAGGAAGAAATTAATTGGCCAACTAATATATATATATATAAAAAATTAGCCGGGCATGGTGGCTCGTGCCTGTAGTCCCAGCAACTCGGGAGGCTGAGGCAGTAGGATTGCTTGAGGCCAGGAGTTTGAGGTTGCTGTGAGCTAGGCTGACGCCATGGCACTCACTCTAGCCTAGGCAAGAAAGCGAGACTCTGTCTCAAAAAAAAAAAAAGAGGTGTTAAGCAGTGTTAACACCTCTTTACTCCCCTAAGCCAAGAAAACATCCCGCCCCTTCCTCCAACAACTGGCCAAATCCTCTTCCTCTGTAAGGGTGTTACTTCCTGCACAGACCCCTTCCAGACCACACCAGCCACTTTCAGACCACACCAGCCACCACGCTGAGGATCAAGCTAGGTGCTTCACCTGTGTGCCTAATTGTTAGTCATCCCCGCTTGTTAATACATTTCCTTAGGGTAGAAGCTATGCCTTGTTTGCTGGTGTCTTTTCTGACACATTGAAAAAAATCTATACACATTTATTACACTGAAGGAATGTAGTTTGTTATCAGAAGTCCAACAACAGAGGACTAAAAGGCACTTGTCTTCTCCTGTTTCTGGAACCTTCCCAGACATACCACATACTGTATCCACTTTTAGCTCGATGGTAGAACTTAAATTACCTTAGCTAGTTACAAGAAAGACTGGGGAAAGTGGTTTTATTTCCACGTGGCATTGTGCACAGCTAAAAGTCATGGTTCTGTAATTAGAGCAGGTGATCTTTGCCGCACCTTCAAAGCAGCTGGAAAGAATGCCAAATGTCTGCAACAATTCGCCCCTGTGGCTACCCGGAGTCAAATGTGCTCCTAACCATCCTCACAATTCTGAAAACAAAAGCAATATATGATAAAGATGCTTCCAGGTAATATGATGCAATATCCCTCGTACAGAACACATTCCCTCCTTCCCCCAAAAGGCCGTCACTTTCTGTGTTGAGCTCCAAGCTCAGGAGCTCTGGGTGACAGTCATCCCTCTAATTCTGTCACAGTCCAATCTCCATGTTCTGTGTCTCATGGACTAAATGATTGAGTTATCCGTCACTGGTTTGTCCTATATAAAATAGTAGAGGAAAAGGAATGGAAAGAAAAGGGCAATTAGTTAACATGTTAACATGCACACATGTGATACGGCAAGGAAGAAAATATAAGTAGAAGTTAGAGTTCTTGTTTTTGCAGCTGGTCACACAGCTATAATTGGTGTTTATGACTCATTAATGCATGTCACAAAATCCCCCTTTGCCTTCATCAGGCATCTCCACTAGTCAAGGGTCACCCTCATTTCTGAAGGATCTGAGTTTGTTAATGTTTGACATTGGACAACCCAGCAGCTAGAGACACAACCACAACTGGTTTTTATCTGTTCGCCTTCTTCTGACCACCATATAACGGCAACCCTATTTCCCTTTGGTTGTCTCTGTCATCACAGCCAACACTATAATACTCCTTTTTGCAGTTCACCCACCAGCATGAGGAGTCTGAAATAGCCCAGGTCTCAATTTCCACTTCAATAAAATCTATGCTTGAATCCCTTGGCAGAAGAATTCCTCCCTGGTTACTAAGACCTTCAAACTAGCAGAGCCCAGAGGTCAGAGAACAGAAAGAAAAAAATTGCACGTAAATCATTAGCTGTATTAGTGAGAGGTGCCATTTTCTTGGTTCCTGTAGTCATGTATTCTGACTGTAGTCATGATTCTGTAGTCATGATTCTGCAGGACGGATAGCACCATATATCAGCTTTGGGTTCAGAAGAGATTCTATATACTGTAGGCTAGTGATACTACCTTTCCAGGCACTGTCTTCCTGCAAGCGCATGAGTCTACAATTGGTGCTTTCACCATTCTATAAGGCCAGCTGCTACTTAGGGACAGAAATTAGGCCACTTCATTTCTTCTTTTAGTGTAAAGTGAGGTCCTTAGTCAAAGGCAATATTGTGTGGGATGCCGGGATGATGAGCAAGGCATTCAGAACACCCAAGGATAGTGCAGCCAGTATGGCGGGCAAGGAAGGTCAATCCAAGTTCAGAAGCGTTGTCTGTTCCAATGAAGACAAATTGCTTATATCCTCCGTGATTAGAGAGGTCCATGTACTCTACTTTCAGGTGGCTCTCTAGGACCTCCCATGAGTTTGGTACTTTTTGGGAGACTCAGAGTTGGCTGGTGATGCCGGTAAAAAAACCAGACAGCCTTGGGGAGGATAAGTCCAGATTGTTAAAAACATGGGTCAGTTTAGTTCCTGCCAGTATGGTGTCTGTGTCCACGAGCCCATTGAACAAGCATTGGGCCAGCTGGGGACAGATGTGGCTTACACCCACAGGGCACCCACCTGAATGCTGAGAGTCTCCAGTGCAGCCGGAGACTCTTTGGTGAACCTGACTTGGTGGCTTGATAGATCCTAATAACATCAGGCCCAAGACGGGCAGCTCAGATTGCATGGTAATCGCATCTCCTTGAACAGGCACTCAGTCTTTTCTATAGCCCAGTAGCAAGCCAAGTCTTCTTCTCAAAAGGAAAATAGTTATTTGACAAAGAAGGCATGTATTTTCCCCAAAACTATTATAGTTGACCCTGTGTGTTCCATGATGAGAAGTTCTATGCAAACCTACCCCCAAAGCCTGAGGAAGCCGAGGAGCCAAAGAAAGAGGCTGACACATCCAATTTCTCCGAAAGAAACATTGATTAGGCACTTAGGAATAGAAGCCATGTCTCATTGGGTCCAGATGGGGGCGGGGGGTCCCCATGTCATTATCCCCCAGACCTATGCCTTGTATACTGTAGGGAAGAAAGGCTTACGGCAAGTGAAGTCAACTCCTCAGGGAAAGATGAGAATTCGCTTAAGGGAAGAATCTATGGGACAGGGTGAAAGTGGAAATCTCAGAGACATTCCCAAAGCCGAGGTTAATCAGAAGTCAGCATGGTGGAGGGGTATCCAAGATGGAGCAGCTTTATCCTCCACATGTGATTCTTCTAACGGGGCTGGTCACAGATGCCATACAAGGTACCATACATTGCAGGTGCCCTCTAATATGCCATTGACACTTTGAGAACCATTAGACCCGCTGAGTCATAAACAGCAGAACAGATTGCATTGCAGCCTGAGCCAGGTGGGGCGTCTCCTCTGCCCCCTCTCAAAATTAGCACCCGTTTGAGTTACTCCATACGAGGGTCAGAGAAGCACGCCCTCCTAATGTGACAAATGTTGCTTCCAGAAAAAGGACCTGCAGGCATTGTGCCTCTCTTTCCTGTGGGAGGTGGTGTAAGGTACAACAACTCATTCTTCGTTCTGTAGGAGATAGCTCAAGCTAGGGCACTAGACCTCCCCAAATGCTTCCTTAAGGCCACAGGCCCGTGTAGATTCATGAGATTTGTTCCCTGCACTATAATCTGTGTGTTTCTTACATATCTAGAATAACTGCCATCCCTGCCCTGTAGGTCTTCATAGCATGAAGTCATCACTGTAGCAATCACGGTGCTGTCCTGAAGAACACTGAGGTGATTAAGATTGCTGAAGACCAAACTGTGGCATAGAGCCAGAGTTGGCCTTACTCTGAAGCGAGATGGGAGGGTGTCCTTAGCAGATGAGACAAAAAGCAGCTTTGGGAGGTCTTTGCTTATTGGGAATGAGGAGAAAAATCATTTTCTTCCAGGGGCTGTGTGAGCTTACTGTATTGAAGCCACCACTGTCATTAGTAACCCATTGGCTGCCATGTGAGTTGTATTTCACTCAGGCTAGTTGTGAGCCCAGGGCCTCGTGAAGCAAAACCCTGCAGTTGGTTCTTGAAAATCTTACTTGTTGATGTTCTTAATGTTACAATTAATATTCACAATTTAATTCTAAGACGTGGATTGCATTGCATATAACTCACACACAGTAAACAATAAAAAAAAGTAACAAATTAGAAAAGATCATTTTGTTTAAATAAAATGGTATAGCCCCAGGGGGGAAAAATGTTTCTAGTGTGGCAATCAATGAGTTAAGATTATGATAATCTGTTTTCATTCTCGAAGATCCCTCCACCTCCTATACCAACTGAACAGCTCAATGGAGAATTGACAGGAATTTCGCCACTATAGGAATTTTACACTACAGGAATTTCTGTAGCTTTCAAGTCTGAGAGATGGATGTGTGTATAACACTCTCTGTTACGATGGCTTAAGTCAGACCTAGAGAGTTTTTGTTTTGCTTCTGTCATATAGATTAAGTGGGGCCGAAGAGGGCTGCGTGTCTATTTTTGTCCTATGGGATCATGATCAGTTAGTTTCTGCCAAAGCTCTCTGACGTGCAGGCAATTCTGATTCCCAGAATGCCGCTGGGGATGGTCGTGGGCGTCATACCTTCTACTGAGATGACCTCTTCCTCACTGGTGGTTGTGACACCGTTGGCCTCTGGGCCGAGGATCCCAGCAAACCTGAAGGAGTCCATTCAGCTCCAGCAGGTCTGGACAGCAGCCCTGACGTCCATAAAATAGTCATGACGGTGCAGTGGTTTTGCGAGGTCAGGGGACTTCTCTCACCAATCTATTTCTTGGCGTCTTGACAAAGGGAGTGTCTTCTGGTCCCACTCAGGGGACCAGTGAGGGGTTGGTGAGTGGACCACTGCATACCACATCCACACCAACATTCCTGCTTCCTTGGGTCCTACTTCTAGGTCATGCCAGAGAATGCCAGGCATCTCAAGTCCTCTTGAATGGTGTGTGCGCCCGCGAAGTCCAGGTTTCATTCAACCAATGAACCAGGCAAACAATTAGAACCACTCCCCCTCTGCTCCAGGAAGAACACTGAAATAGAATCTCTTGGTAAACAAATGTTCCTGGCCTCTTTCCCTGGTTTAGCACCCTCAGAATCCATTCTCACATGCATTCCCAAGACTTTTTACAATATAAGGAGTAAAATCTTGCAGTTGTTGTGATGTGTAAGCCTCCTTCCAAGTTTGGCCTATAACACGAAAGGTATGTTGGTATCTAGTTCCGTTTTTGTCTAAAGACAAAGAGAAGTAGGGAGGTACAAGGAGACTTGACTTCTCCCTGCAAAGTGACGTCCTCAGGCAAAAACTTTATAGTTCTTCAATCAAGGAAGGAGCAGCCTGTTGGTACAGGGAGAAGGGGCTACTTCCTGTGACAAAAGAAGCTTTGTACACTCTGCGTTCTCAGTTCCTTTTGTCCCCATCCCCAGTCTCCCCATTCCCGCTCTTGCCAATCTATCTCCTAACTAGCACAGAAGAGACAAGAGGAGGCCGTGCATTGAACAGATGCCGAAATCAGAAACCAGTAGGCTCTCCCTTTTGGTCTGGTGGTAGTTGCAAAAGATAAGATATTCTCTTAGCATAGTCACTGAAAGTCCTTGGTTTTCATTCTGTGCCTTGAACTAAAATTTAAGTCTTTGCTAGTCACTTCTTGAACTATCCAGTCATTAGAATCGATCACTTCCCCCCACAGTTCTTGAATTCTTTGTGCTCTTCAAACTGTTGTCTGGCAGCATCCACTTTGGATCCAGTTGGATCTTCATTACACCGAGAGACCTCGACTGCAGGTGACCACAAATGATAGTTTGTGCCATGAGCTATCTTAACACTACCTGAATTTTCACTATGCTCTGACCCAACCAGACCAGAGAATCAATCTCAAATTCTCCTCATTCTCTGAGGGTATGTTGCTGCCCTGGTGTCAATTTCTTTATTTCCCAGAGTTCTTAGTTGCAAGCAACAGAAATAAGATTTGGTTAATTTAAGCAGAAAAATAATTCATTAAAAGGCATATTATGTAGCTCACAACATCTTCAGGAGTACTGGAAGAACTTGGAGGCTAAGAAGGAGGGGTGACACCCAAAGTAATGCTGCAGAACTGGTTCTATAATAATATCGCTGCCACTACCACTGGCTCTGAGGCTGATAGTTTGCACCACAGACAATACCAGTGCTGGTTACTGGAAACTGCCTGTATCAGTTAGGCAAGAAGATAGTTTAACGTAACAGAAAATCTGGCTAATAATAAGTTAATAATAAATGTTTATTTTTCTTAACATACCTAGATGTCAGTTGTTGTAAGCATTTATTCAATTGTCTCCCCCAAAAATCTGCCAGGGACCCTGGCACTTTCTGTCTTTCTTCTTTATGACCTTTAGTGTATTGGCTTTAATCCTCAGCGGTGTCCTCTCATGGTTGCAAAATGGCTGCTACAGCTCCAGCCCTTATACTTGTATTCAAGGCAGAAATTAGAAGACAAAAGAAATGGCTTCTATATCAGGAAGGCAAAGGTTTACCAAAAAATCCCAAGTCAGATCTCCACCTATATCTCCCTGACCAGAAGTATTCCATAAGCTATCAAAAGATACAACAGAAGCCAAGAAAGCACTCATTTGGCTTGGCCATCCTCTATAATAAGGGTAGGTAAAAGAAAGGGATTGTAAAGGGTGATGGGTGAGCAAACCCCTCTTTAGAATAGATTATGCAGTTCATGCTTCCTGGAGTCACGAGCTTCTAATTCAGAGTCTGGGCAGGGACATTAGATCAGCACAGCCTAGACCATGTACCCACATCTTGGCAGCATGAGTGTCTGGGAACATGACAATCTGGTGACAACGCAAAATGAGTGACTGAGGCAAAGATCTCAAGCAATAGAGGTTTATTAAGCCAAAGTTTGAGGACACACATGGAAAAAAACACAAACCACAGATGAAATCTGTGACTGTTTCTGCAGAGGGTAATTCGAGAACCTCAGTATTTCAGGGGGATAACATACACAGAAACAAAAAAGGAGCAGGGGATGGGCAGTGAGGCAAATGGTTCTTTCCCTTGAGGCCCAGGAAACCTATATTTTACACAGGATAAGGCGACTGTTGGAGGAGAAAAAGGGAGTGAAGGAAGCATCAGTTATGTAGATGTCCCTGGGCAGGTGGAAGAATGATTGATCTTGTCTCTGTTCTGCACCTGGGAAGATAAACCTGTAATTCATTATTAGTGTGGAATCGAACAGACTTTTAGTGTTAGGAGCTAGACATCGTCTGCAGACCTAAAGTTACCATTTGTACGTCCTTGCTATGTGAAGCCAGAAAAGAATTTCCCTGTGAATGAGCTGTGGGACAGTCCTCCCCAGATGCCAGAGGCCTCCTCTCTTTCCATGGGGATCTGGCTGGTGCATAAAGTTAGTAACAGTCATTCATTTGGAAGGGGGTGTTGCATGACTCAGCCTCCAGGCTTGACCTTCCCTTTTACATAAGGAATGGGGGAGGGGGAGTCTTGAGATTCTTCTTTTCCTTTACCCTGGCACCTGCAGCTTCTATGGTGGGAGCTTCCATGTCATGAAGTAGGGAATTCCCCAAATGTTAGAAGGGAGCCCCCATGCTGGGAGGCCAGAGTGGTGACAAATTCCTTTCCATATTGTTATAGATCTTCCCAGATTGTTTTTTGCATGTATAAAGTTGAAGATTAGCTTTTTGGAAAATGGGTATTACATTTGCATGGAATAATCTTTTTTTTTATCTGTCCTCCGGAATTCCTTTATGCTTCCTTTTAAATATTTAAGGAGTGAGAGGAAGGCTAAAGAAGGGATTTCTGTTTTGCCTTTTCTTTTTTTTTGAATCAGAGCCTCACTTTGTTGCCCAGGCTAGAGTGAGTGCCGTAGCATCAGCCTAGCTCACAGCAACCTCAAACTCCTGGGCTCAAGCAATCCTGCTGCCTCAGCCTCCCGAGTAGCTGGGACTACAGGCATGTGCCACCAGGCCCAGCTAATTTTTTCTATATATATCAGCTGGCCAATTAATTTCTTTCTATTTATAGTAGAGATGGGATCTCTCTCTTGCTCAGGCTGGTTTCAAACTCCTGACCTTGAGCAATCCTCCTGCCTCGGCCTCACAGAGAGCTAGGATTACAGGCGTGAGCCACCACACCAGGTCTGTTTTACCTTTTGACTACTGTCTGAGATCCAGCTACCTAAGGGCACCTGTCACAGCTCCAAACCTCCTACCCTGACTATTGCTCAGGTATCCAAGAACCCCCAACTCGAAGCTGCCCTAGGCCTACTGAGCACAGCATGCGGGTCCCCCAGACCTTTGCCATGCCCCCCACCTGTAAGGCTGCTGGCGGGGCCACCCTTCCCCTCCCTAGATCAAAAAGAAAAGGCTCAAGAGATCAGACCGGCCAAGGGCAAACTACCAGACCCGGCTGGTAGAGAAAAACCACACCCAGATGTTCACCGGGATAAGAACATTTCGGCTTCTGGATTCCACAAATACCGCCAGCCCCTCCTATTTCTCAATGACCACCAAAGGTCGTCCCAGCTCTTCCCGCCAAAAGTCCCTAGCCCGCCCAAATGGTATAAAAGGCTGGACCCCCTTCAAATGGAGGCGACTTCTGGGGCCCCTCTCTCTTGGGGCCCCAGAACCCCTTCCGGGAGCATTAAATAAAGCCACGTGGTTTGGCCCCACTCTTTCTCTTTCTCTCTGTCTTTTCTTTTCCCCGCTGCCGAAAAACCTTACACCACCCAGGCTTACTCCCCGGTAAAATGTATTTGTCTATGTTCCACTTCAGAGGAGGACTAGAATTTCTAAGGTGGTAAGTAGCTCGTTTCAACAAACAAATCCACGCTGATATTTTCCTGGGAAAGAACACTTTGTACTATTTGTTACTGCTGATTCTAGCCACAGAAATGAATTATCGTTAGGAACCACATAACGAACCACAGCCTGCTCAATCTAGAATATTAATAGAGGCTCCTAGAAGGAACACACTAATCAGAAGGAATATCAGTCCACTAAGGATAACAGGTCCCTCAACAAATGGAAACCTTTACCTAACAGTAGAGGATCACCAGAATGTACTTGTTTGTATTCGTAGATGTAAGTTGTTAGAGCTAACTATCTCAGCAGTAATAGCAGCCAGAGAATTATTACTTTTTGCACATTTTTAAAATTCAAGCCTTGAAAGCTTAGTGTCATGTGGCTCTCGGACTCCAGATTCCACCCATAAAAGACTTTTTGTTTGCTCCAGACAATGACAAGAGTCCAGCGTTACCAAACCTAGAGTGCTAGAAACACACGGTGATCTCCTCATGTCTAGGATCAGCACGTATTAGGTGTTGGATTCATTATCTAATGAACTGATGGATTGTTCTTAGCTACTCAGGATAAAGTCAACATTGCTTGTGGGTATTTCAGTCTAAATCACAATCTTAAAATTGAATGCTAAGAGTGTCAAAGGTTTCAGGAATGCTGAGATTCAACGAGTAGGTGAGATAGCATAAGTGATAGGAAGAGTTTTGCAAGCTAAGATTATTCTTGTGCAGAAGTCCTTTTATTGTAAAGCTCCTATTTTAATGAATAAACTTACTTTTTGTAAAATATGAATGAACTGTATACCTATTTTTTTGTTCTCATGCTTGTAATTCCTAAATTGAAAGACTGTTAACCATATTGTAACAGAGGGAATGGCCTGGAGAAAACAAATGGCAAAAGATGTTTTCTCTTTAAAACTTTCCCCACTCTTTTTCTGGAACTGAGACCTGAATCCCTGCGGTGGGGCAAGTGGCTGGGAGGGGCAGGAGAATGTCTTCTGTTCTTTGTGCTGCAGAAGATAGCTCAGCTAAACTGTCTGCTCCATCCCAGGCCCAGGCCCAAGCATGGCAGAGGGCTAGGTGGGCTATCCAGGAGGGCGGAGGTTGCAGCTTAATCTTTGAAAGAGATGGGATGATTAGAATCATTAACTGTAGTTAAGGACAATAGCCTACAACCCTCCCTTTAAAAGCTCTGTAATTTTGCTTCTGGAGAGGAATTTGGATTTTGAGATGATAGTCTACCATTTTCCTCCTTTGCATGCAAACTAATAAATTTCTCTTTCCTTCTTCTCAAACCACTTGTCCTATTCTCCCGATGTGGCCTTGTGGACAAATACTGAACTTTTAGTAACAATATCAATTTTTTTTAAAAAAAATTTTATTTAATCAAAATTCATTCATTTCAAGTGGATCATTTAGTGACTTCACCAAGTGGCGCAGCTATCACCATAAATCTGCGTTAGACTGTTTTCATCCCCCCAATAATAAGTATATCAGATTTTAATTTAAGTGGGATTCTTTATGATAAACTTCAAGTCTAGGACAATCCTTAACTAATATCTATGCAAACAGGCAGATGGTGCAGCCCTCCTAGGATTACTCAGAAATGTTCTTTTAATGATTCAATAATTTCATTAAAACTTTGGTATTAAGTGGATATGGGGTAAAAAAAAAAAAAAAAAGTGGGGGGAGGGGGAATTGGCATAAGCTGGAACCCACAGAGATCAAGAGCCTGGAATATATCCGGTTTGCCTGAAAACCGAATGAGATTTTTGCTACAAATGAATCCCAAGAAGTACATTAACATCATACTGTGCCCCATGGAGGTCATTATAAGTGGTTTGCTCAAGTTTCAAGGGGAGAAAACTAGATCCAGTTCTTACCAGAAATTCTTGGAAAGGCATTCAAGCTGCCTGGTAATGTTCAACGTTCTTCTTAATTAGGTTCCCATTTTCATCTCCAGGAAAGGTAGTATTTTGTGTAGCATACGCAGGAAGAGACAGCTTATGCACCCACGGAACTTCATTATGCCTAAGCGCCTGAGAACTGTTAGCATGTTATTTTCAGGGGTGTAAGATGCATGCACTGCAGGGAAAACTAGCTATTCTGATTGCACCCCCCGTCTCTGGGGGCGCACGTGCATTTAGCTCCTGAGAGAGGTTGGACTCCCCAGCCTGGGCTCAACTCTGCAGGACAGCCTTGCCTACAGCCACAGGGCAGGGCAAGAGGAGTAAAGGTGAGGGACATGCTAAGAGTCATTCTGAGAAAGCAATTCAAGAGTTCCAGCCAGATCCAGTTTTGTGGGGCCCGAAGCTTATTTAATATTAGAGATCCTCTTTAAGGAAAGAAACAACAAAATTACAAATACAGACTTAGGTACTACAGTGACTATTTAGAAACGGAAATTTGTTTAGAACAAGTTGCAAATTTTAAGAAGCTGACCAATACTACAAACATCACAAAATCCAGAAGAATAATGCAATATTTTTGCTTAGTGACTGCCTGAGGCATCTCTAGATACCCTTTCCCTACATTTTTGTGGCTGCATACTCCTCTTCATGTAAGAATGACGCTGTAATATAATTTTCTATTGAGAGAACAGAAAGATAATTCTTTTCTCCAGCACAATGGATTAGAGGTTTTTTTTATGATTATTTTGAAAGTTCAGGAGAGTTTTCTTTCAGCTTCACAACTCATTACTGTTAGTCATGTAGATTTTTAGTCATGTTGCTTTTGAAGTTTGGGGGACATTTCAACGGACCTTTCTTTCATTTATGATCCATAAGTGTTTAGGGCATTTCAAGTTTTCTTATGCAGTGATTAATCTTAAATAGTCTTTGAACTGATGACATTCATTACCCAATTTGTTGTGATGTCCACGTCCTGGCTTCTTATGAGTTGTAAGTAATCTTCATATTTCAGGTCCAGGCTGCTGAATGGAAAAAACAAAGGCCACCCCAGAAAGCATGCAGGCCAGCACTTGGGGCTCCCAAAGACTCGCCACACCCAGAGCACCATTTGTATTTTTCCCGTGCAAGGCCGAGCACAGTGACTGCTTTGTGCTGAGAACGGGAAGAATGGCCTCCCTGCCCACAGCGACAGTGAACGTCCTCTTGGGGCAAGAACCGTCCTGTGTCCTCTCATCCGGAGACCAATGAAAAGGGGGGGAAAGAGGAGGCACGAAGGCAAACTGGGGGGCCCTGCAAGCGGGAGATTCTGGGCTCCAGGGAATCCAGGGCTGGGCTGGGCTGGGAGGATTTGACTGGCAGAGGCCTCGATTCAGACAGATGACCTGGGAATGAATCGACCCTTCTGGAGTAGACCGAGAACTTAAAACGGGGTCCAAGAGCATCTAGAAGCAGATTCTAAACAAAGTGCTTGCTAGGTTGTGCTCTCAAAATGGGAAAACAGCACCAGGGATAGAGGAATTCCAAAAGCAGCAATGCTTGATCTCTTATATTGAGAAGTCAACTAAAAGGAGTTAGCAGAACGGGGAAGGGGAGAGCCTGGGAAATCACAGGGCTTTTCCCAGGAGAGGTGGGGTTACAGGTGTTAAGAGGCAATTTGGGAAGCCAGTGGGTGAGTGAGCGGCTGCAGCAGCTGCGGCCTAACCAACGTGTGCTGCCGCAGCACGTCCAGGACATGGGGACATTGCCACCTTTCTGCTCTGACAACCTCCACAAGCAAGCCTCAAGGCAGTCATCTGCGACAGGCCAGTGACAGCCGGCCAGCGAGTCACAGGGTGGCCATCAGCGAGCAGAGTAGACATGCTGGGCTGGGCGGGTTTCTGGAGCGGGTCGGGGCCCCAGAGAAGGAGGCAGGCCACTGGCACGCCGGTGCTAGCTGCTGAGGCAAAAAGTGGGTCACTCTGGGCTTTGCTGGGACAAACAAGTGCTGGCTTCGCTGGTTTACTGTAAGCACCGCCTTGCTGATAAGCACCATTCTTCCTGTCCAGACCAGGCAGTCGACCTCACGGAGCTGTTGTGAAAATGAAATAAAATAATGCACGTCCGTGCGTAGCCCTGCATCTGGCACGTAAGAGCCCAGCCGTTGGGAGCGATGAATGGCGCCGATGCTAGCCATTCCACGCTGGTGAGGGAGGACCGACCGTGAGCCGTCCTCAAGCCAGCGGTGATGGGTGGATGCTGATCTGTCCGCTTCTCTTATCCCACCACCCCACGCCCCTATTGTAGCAAAAGCGACTCGGCTACACCTGGCCCTGAAACGAGCAGTCACTCAGTGGGTGCACGATTCCCCAGCTCCAGGACCGAAAGTCACAGGATTCAGATGGAGAGAGAAGGAGGTGTGGAATTCGGAAGGGCTCAAAGGACAAGTAGGAACCGGCAGTGCGAAAAGAAAGGTTTGGTGCACAGAAGAGTAAGGGGTCAGAGAGCACAGGCTACGTGAATGATGAGGAGGGACAGCAGGCAGGTTTGGGAGTACCCTAAGGAGGTCAGAACACAAGAGGTAAGGGGTGAGGAGGGCCAGGGATTGGAATGAAATGGGCATGAGGAAAACCGAAAAAGCAAACAAACCCAAACCAACCTTTTTTTTTTTTTTGAGACAGAGTCTTACTTTGTTGTCTGCGCTAGAGTGCCATGGAGTCAGCCTAGCTCACAGCAACCTCAAACTCCTGGGCTCAAGTGATCCTTCTGCCTCAGCCTCCCAAGTAGCTGGGACTACAGGCATGCGCCACCATGCCCGGCTAATTTTTTCTATATATTTTTTAGTTGGCCAATGAATTTCTTTCTATTTATAGTAGAGACGGGGGTCTCGCTCTTGCTCAGGCTGGTTTTGAACTCCTAACCTTGAGCGATCCTCCCATCTTGGCCTCCCAGAGTGCTAGGATTACAGGCATGAGCCACCTTGCCTGGCCCCCAAACCAACCATTTTTAAGGTGTTAGAATTAAACACTTCAACACATAGCATTGTGTTGAAGTATCATTCATCCCTAAAAATATCTCCATTAACTTATTATTTGTTTATTTTTTAAGACAGGGTCTCACTCTGTCACCCAGACTGGAGTGCCGTGGCACTATCACAGCTCACTGTAGCTTCAAACTCCTGGGCTCAAGTGATCCACTTTCCTTAGCCTCCCAAGTAACTAGGACCTTAGGTGCATGCTGCCCCATCCAGCTAATTTTTAAAACTTTTTTTGCAGAGATGGGGTCTTGCTATGTTGCCCAGGCTGGTCTAGAACTCCTGGCCTCAAGTGATCCTCCCACCTTGGCCTCCCAAAATGCTGGAATTACAGGAGTGAGCAACTGTGCCCGGCTCTTTCCATTAACTTATAATACCATTCTCTCTGGCTGATGGATAATTAATGGAAGCTCAGAGAGGTTAGGGGCCTTCCCTGAAGACACACAGCTAACTGAGGTCAGGGCTGGCCCTGGTCACCCTATGTCTAGCTCTGAGCCACTGGGCAACATTGCCCAAGGAGCCCAGTGATGACCCCCACCTCCACCACTCCACCAACCCAGGATGAGATCACAGCCGATTCCATGGGCCACATGGCCTCAGTAGTGGCCCTTGGAGCTGGTGACATTATAAGATGCAATCCCCTGCTGCCCTGTCTGGACGGCTGTCCTTAAACACGCAGCCAGACACTGGGCTCCGGTCAGCCCAGCACACGGGCAGCGAGCCCCGGGGCCGGCAGGCAACGAGTTCTGTTCCGAGTTGGTCAGTAAGGGCTGCTGGGAGCGACTTCCTGGCGTTGGCATTTTAGCCGTGAGCTGCCGTAGAGGTTGGGTCTCGGTCTGGATCCCTCTTGACCCTGCAAGAACAAGCTGTAAAAGAGTCGCTGCTGGAGTGTGACTGGTATCTCCGTGAGCGCAACAGGGCCCCTGGGAGCTGAGGGATGGGCGAGCCACCGCGGCTGGGAGCGCGCAGACGTCGCCCCGGGTTAGGTGCACCGCCGCGCTGCGCACCAAGGCATGGTCACCACACAGGCCCCGGCCTCAAGGCGCCCAAGACAGGCAGGCAGACACACGCACACTGGTGACATGTGCTCCAATAGCCATGGCAGGGAAGCCGGGGGGAGGAGCCTGAGGCTCTTGGTGGGGGGACCAGAGCAGCTGTCACCACCGCCGGGAGACGTGGTGTGGTTGGTGTGGGTGGACACGGCACGGCCAAGGCGGTCACTCTGCCTGTGGGCTTGTCCAGGGGCTCAGAGGCGAGAGAGGCCGCCCAGGGCCCTGGAACTTTCCTGAACACCTACTGCAGGCAGAGCGAGAGGCGGGCCAGGGCCGCGTGGGGAGCCGCTGAGCAGGAGCGGGACAGTCGGGGTCTCATTCCGCAGAGACTGTATTATTAGTCAGGACCCTCTGCGCTGCAGACGTCATAAACGACATCTGACCATGTCCAGCACAGAAGGAAACGGGGTTAGCCAGGGAATCAAAGCCCAGGCTGGCTGGAGAGGTGCCAGGACCCCAGGCACGCGTCCACTCTGTCCCCACTCCCGGAGGGCGGGCTTCTCCCCCTGGCAGGGCCGCGGCTGCCACAGCTCTGCGTGCACCGACCAAGGGTGGCGGGGAAGGCGGCTTCCAGCCCCAGGCAGAGCTGCAGAGCTCTTGGGGACAGGGCCGAGCAGCCCACCCTGCAGTGCATTCCCCCCTGTCCCCATTCTGGATGGAAACTCCTTGACAGGTGGGTGGCTCAGCCTTGTGCCCTCATGGCAGCACAGGGCCTGGCTCTAAGAAACCAACATAGAAAACGTCCCTAGTGTAATGTGTTTGGGAAGTTCGGGGCTAAGCGCGGTGCGTGAGTCAGCTCAGGCTGCCGCAACTAAGTGCCGAGACTGGAAGTTCAAGGTCAAGGTGTTGGCAGGGTTGTCTCCTCCCAAGGCCTTTCTTCTCGGCTTGCAGATGGTATCTTCTCCCTGTGTCCTCATGTGGTCTCCCCTCTGTGTGTGACTGTGTCCTCATTTCCTCTTCCTATAAGGACACTAGCCAGATTGGACCAGGACACACCCTAACCAACGGCTTCATTTTACCTTAATCACCTCTTTAATAAGAGCCTGTCTTCAAACAGGGCCGCAGTCTGAGGTCCTGGGGGTTAGGGCTTCCGTATGTGAATTCAGGGGGAAACGTTCAGCCCATGACGCAGGATTTAGCAGGTTGTTTGGGGTGAGCTGTGGACAGGAGGTGAGACTGCGCGTGATAATAATTTCTACTGCTCACTGGCCTCTGTCTTTGTGCCAGGTTCTGTTCCACGGATTTTTCATGAAGTCATGAGATAACTCACGTTAACCTTGTAACAACCAATAAACTGGCCAGGCACAGTGGCTCACGCCTGTTTTCCTAGCACTCTGGGAGGCCGAGGCAGGAGGATTGCTCAAGGTCAGGAGTTCGAAACCAGCCTGAGCAAGAGCGAGACCCCGTCTCTACTAAAAATAGAAAGAAATTAATTGGCCAACTAATATATATAGAAAAACTTAGCCGGGCATGGTGGCGCATGCCTGTAGTCCCAGCTACTCGGGAGGCTGAGGCAGAAGGATCGCTGGAGCCCAGGAGTTTGAGGTTGCTGTGAGCTAGGCTGAGGCCACAGCACTCACTCTAGCCTGGGCAACAAAGCGAGACTTGGTCCCCCTCTCCCCCCGCCCCCAAAAACCCAATAAACTGAGATTTCCCAGTAAAAGCAAAACAAAACAAGGGCCCAGGTGTAGGGGTTAGTCTTGGACTGCAGTAGGAAAGATGCAGGCAGATGATGATGATGATGATGATGATGATGACTTTAGAGACCGGGTCCCACTCTGTCACCCATGCTGGAGTGGCGTGATCACAGCTCACTGCAAGGGAGGTTTGCCACTGTGTACGTTTTTGTACATTTTCATATTTTCTGAGCTGTGTATCTGCATGGCCTATTCACAAAAATTAAGTTAAAAAAAGAGAGTCAGGGCCGGGCGCGGTGGCTCACGCCTGTAATCCTAGCACTCTGGGAGGCCGAGGCGGGTGGACTGCTCAAGGTCAGGAGTTCAAAACCAGCCTGAGTGAGACCCCCATCTCTACCATAAAAATAGAAAGAAATTAATTGGCCAACTAATATATATAATATAAAAATCAGCCGGGCATGGTGGCTCGTGCCTGTAGTCCCAGCTACTCGGGAGGCTGAGGCAGGAGGATCGCTTGAGCCTAGGAGTTTGAGGTTGCTGTGAGCTAGGCTGACACCACGGCACTGCACTCACTCTAGCCTAGGCAAGAAAGCAAGACTCTGTCTAAAAAAAAAAAAAAAAAAAAAAAAGAGAGTCAGATCTGAGACCCTCCCTCCTGGGACCTATACCTAGTTATGCCTATATGAGGCTTCAACTTGAACAACACAGCGAGGCTGAAATGATCTCACTTTCTTCATGCCAGGGCCTGTGGGAACAGCTGGGAGTGGAACCACCATCCTCATTTGCAGGTGAAGAACTGCGGCCACGAGACAGCATGTGGACACAGCCCTGTCATGAGGGGGGACAGAGCATGACCCGGGGCCAGTCTCTGACTTCTCATCTGGGCCCCTGTCCACTACATGTGTGGGTGGGCCTTTGGGCATGATGATAACAGAAGTTTCTGTCTTCAGTCACTCGGTAAATCTATTTCAAGTCAAAATGCCCATGGTCTCTACCTTTTTGGGGTTCCGCATGCTGGGGGGAAGGCAAGGTAGATATTCAAATTAGCCTGTACTTACAGGTGGTGGTGAGTTCCATAAAGCAGACCAAAGAGATGCCACGAGAGGCCAGGCAGGTAGCTCACCCCTGTAATCCTAGCACTCTGGGAGGCCGAGGCAGTCACATTGCTTGAGGTCAGGAGTTCGAAACCAGCCTGAGTGAGACCCCATCTCTACTAAAAATAGAAAGAAATTAATTGACCAACTAAATATATAGAGAAAAAAAATTAGCGAGCATGGTGGTACAAGCCTGTAGTCCCAGCTATTGGGGAGGCTGAGGCAGTAGGATCACTTGAGCCCAGGAGTTTGAGGTTGCTGTGAGCTAGGATGACGCCACGGCACTCACTCTAGCCGGGGCAACAAAGTGAGGCTCTTTCTCAAAAAAAAAAAAAAAAAGATGCCACGAGAGAGAATAATCAGGGAAAACACTGGATATTGGGTGATCAGAAAAGCTTCTGGTATGGCAACATTTCAGTTGCTATCTGAAGAGCTGCAAGAGGGACATTGAGGCACGGACACGATTGTAGGAGAGAAGAATCATTCCTTAAGCCCAAAGTCTGTGGTCTATGAATCAAATGTCATTTGTGGGTTCCCTGTTGGCCCACTGACTCTCAAACATGTTGTATGTGCCCACCTGGGTCCCAGGCAATTTGGGATGAAAACAAAGAAGGAGGCATGCTCCTGGATCCCAGGAAACTTACCTCCTAGTTGAAGAAGTGAAAGTCACCCAGAAACAATCACAGAGTTCGTTAGGGAGTCACGGGAGAGGGAGGAAAGTAGGAGGGTGGAACTGGGTATGATTTGTTTTATATACGGCAACACAGAGAAGCCCAGTGGGGCAGTGAGTCGAGGCGAGTGGATCTGGCTGTGGAGAGAGGCAGGCCATGGTCCTGGGGTCCACGTGACTTTGAATCCAAGCTCCCCCCGTGTGCCAGTTGGGTGACATTGGGCAGGTTATTTTTTCTCTCCGACCCTCCGTTTCCTCATCTGGAAATTAAATCTTATATTGTCTACCCCTCTGTGGCTGCAAGTATTAAATGAAGTAAGATACAGGTAGGACTTTGGAGAATGGAACGCCCGTGGCCCACAGCCATCTAGGATGGGGGGGGCGGTTGGCTTATCTCCCAGGGACAGAGCTCAGTGAATTCCCAGTGTCGGCTGCTGCCAACAGCCCAGCCTCCCAGTGAATAACATCTTTGGGGCTATGGACAGCAATCCACATCCCTGCCCCCTAATTAACCCTCCTAACTAAACACTAAGTGGGTTTGGTGGAAACCACACACAGCCGCTAAGGAAACCATATGGGTTTCTAGAAGGAAATCAGTCTCCATCTCTGTCCCCCTTCCCCTTCCTTCTCGGTGGTGACCTAGGGCCAGACTCATTCAGTACAGCCGGCTCCCAAAGAACTCTGAGCAGAATCTCTCTCTCACGGATTAATCGACTCTAAGACAGTTTACTTCAACTCATACCTGTGAAAATAGTTAAAAGTAAGAATGAAACTAAAGTTATTTCCTGCAGAGAACCACCTTGAATAACTGGGACATTTCTATAAACAACAATAATCTAGAAGCAGGTCATTGTCAAGGGTGAGGGGAGGGGAGAAGTCTGTGATTACTAGCACCAGGAGGGAATTTAGCCATTTCTTTGATACCTTGGAAAATGTGGATCGATTTAACCTGAAAAGTATTGAACAATCTTCATTTATTTATTTATTTATTTATTTTTGAGACAGAGTCTCACTCTGTTGCCCGGGCTAGAGTGCCGTGGCGTCAGCCTAGCTCACAGCAACCTCAAACTCCCGGGCTCAAGCGATCCTCCTGCCTCAGCCTCCCGAGTAGCTGGGACTACAGGCATGCGCCAACATGCCCGGCTAATTTTTTCTATATATTTTTAGCTGGCCAATTCATTTCTTTCTATTTTTAGTAGAAAAGGGGTCTCTCTCTTGCTCAGGCTGGTTTTGAACTCCTGATCTTGAGCGGATCCTCCCACCTCGGCCTCCCAGAGTGCTAGGACTACAGGCGTGAGCCACCGCGCCCGGCTCTCAACCATCTTTAAACACAAATGTTCCCCCTTGCTAAATTTTAGAGTTGAAAGAGACGGAAGCCATCCCTTCGTTTTACATATGAAGAAGGTTCCTGGGCATTCTGAGATCACACAGCCCGGTGGCAGAGCTAGAAAAAACAGGGCTCAAGTATCCTGATGCAGACAAGATGTCCTTCAGCGACGCCACCCTGTCTCTCGGTCTTGTGTGAGCTCATATGAACCGGCAAGCTCTTGTCGACTGTGATCTGGATTAAATGCCTTCTGGTGACACGTCTGTCTGCCCCAGTCCAGGATCTCAGCGCTTTGTTGCCTGTGTTTTCCTAGGAACGTGCAGACACTGCATGCATTTCCTCCCAGACTTTGTCGTCCCTCAGGAGAAACGATGCTGACGTAGCGGAAAGTGTCGGATGTTGATCTCTGTTCTAGAGCTGCTCATATTTATTTATCTATTGTCCAACTATAAGTTACACTAAGCACTGAGATACGAAGAGGGCAAGAAATATCTGGTCCTCTGGAGCTTGTCTTACTGTAGGAGACAGACAGGCACAGGTGACTGTACTGTAAGTTTTATTTATTTATTTGTTTTTTGAGACAGGGTCTCACTTTGTTGTCCAGGCTAGAGTGAGTGCTGTGGCGTCAGCCTAGCTCACAGCAACCTCAAACTCCTGGGCTCAGGCAATCCTGCTGCCTCAGCCTCCCGAGTACCTGGGACTACAGGCATGCGCCACCATGCCCGGCTAATTTTTTCTATACATATATTAGTTGGCCAATTAATTTCTTTCTATGTATAGTAGAGACGGGGTCTTGCTTGTGCTCAGGCTGGTTTCAAACTCCTGACCTTGAGCAATCCGCCAGCCATGGCCTCCCAGAGAGCTAGGATTACAGGCGTGAGCCACCGCGCCCGGCCTACTGTAAATTTTAGAACAGAGCAACCGCAGGTGCAGGGACAGGGAAGCATGAGGCAGCCTGGTGTTCTAACACTGGGATGACAGATGGCTCTTTACTCCAGGCTATAAAGAGGTGAGGGTGAGGATAGTGTTAGAGGTCACCAGGGGCCAGATTACAAGGAGCATTCTATATCTAACTAAGGAGGTTAGATTTTATCCTGTCAGCTCAGGCCACACTTGTAGACTTGGGGACAGGATCAGATCTCCCTGTTAGAAAGATCACATGGGTCTAATCGGCAAGGCCAGAGGCAGGGAAACTAGCCAGGTGGTTCTTGCAACAGTCCGGGAAGGGGGACGAGTTCCTGAGCCAGGAGGATGGGGAAGAGCCTGAAGAAAAGACCCAGGAGGTAGGAGGAAATGCAGGAGAGAGGGCCTTATGGAAAGCTCAGGAGGAGACAGTGCTATTCTGCACTCTCGGACAAGAATATGGAAGCCTGTGTCAATTCATTCACTAAGTGTGTGTGTGTGTGTGTCTTAAGGCTTGTGATTGACACTCTTCTAGGGTGCAACAGGAGCCACCTGCACCCGTAGGTGGCCCGAGCAGCATAACTATGTGTCACAGAAGAGGCCCCATCAAAAAGAGGAGTCAAAGTCACTTGGGAGGAGGAGGCAGTGGAGGACGGGAGGTTGCTTAGGGGAACAGCGAGTGTTGCTGCAGCAGTGGGTGCGCTGAAGGCCCCGACCCCACCATGGCGCACTATGTCAATGTGACAGAATTGCACTCACACGCCATGAATATCTACAAACAAAAAATAAATGGGAAAACTCACTTGCTCTGGCGCTGGCTCTGCCTCTCTGGACTCTGTCTGTGTACAGCCTTAGCATGAAATCCTGCTGTATGTGATTACTGAAAGCTCTGGCTTCCGGCCACATCAAATACAGAAAAATCAATTTTCTGATTCTGGAAACGATGGCTTGGAGGAATTATGATTCACCCTTGGAAACTTCTGAGAAATTAATTGGTAGAGACCAGAGGCGGATGTGAGAAGAATATAATGAAAGAGATGCCACTGATTTGGACAAAATGCTTATTTACCTCAAGCATCTTTCAAAGAGAAAAGAAACCAAGTAGTCACTTGAGCATTAAATTTTTTTTTTCTAAGAGAAAAGGGAAAAAAACAGCAACACCCACCCAAGCAGTCAGTTGAACATTAAAAAAGAAAGAAGACAAAAAAAAAAAAAAGACCATACTAGAATAAGTATATACATCAAAAAGTCAGAAAGATAATTAAAGATGAGAATCTAATTACAGAGCATATAGGTTTAGACAATAATCAAAAGCTCTGCAAACACATCTGGAAAGAGAAAGATAATGCCAAACTTAGAGAAAGAGCCCCAGCTTGTCTAGTTACTTCATCTCCATTTCCCTGGGCCTTGGTTTTCTCATTTTATGACACCTGATATCTTTAAGGCCCCTTTCTAATCCAAAGTTTTGATTCTATAAACTAAATAGCTGAATGAAGATTTTTTTTTTTTTTTTTTTTTTTTGAGACAGAGTCTCACTTTGTTGCCCAGTCTAGAGCGAGTGCCGTGGCGTCAGCCTAGCTCACAGCAACCTCAAACTCCTGGGCTCAAGCAATCCTACTGCCTCAGCCTCCCGAGTAGCTGGGACTATAGGCATGTGCCACCATGCCTGGCTAATATTTTATATATATATCAGTTGGCCAATTAATTTCTTTCTATTTATAATAGAGACGGGGTCTTGCTCTTGCTCAGGTTGGTTTTGAATTCCTGACCTCGAGAGCAATCCGCCCGCCTCGGCCTTCCAGAGAGCTAGGATTACAGGCGTGAGCCACTGTGCCTGGCCTGAATGAAGATCTTTTATTTCTTTGTTTTACCTCCAAAATTTCATTAGTAGTTTTTGTAGAAAAAGTAAAAGTAACCTAGGAGCAAGAAAGAACGGTTAAAATCTTCAATCTTACCACCTAAAGATAACCACTATGAATATTTTAAAGTCCTTCCAGAATCATATATATATAAATAATACTGTGAAAATGTTGTTATCTTTTTATCAGTCAACAAAGTATTGCCAGGCCGTTTTCTTGTCTTAGTTTCATTTCCACACTGTGATGACTGCCCTACAGTGTCCTCTAACCGAAAGCATCAGGTGTGATATTAGTTGCAGGGTGTATGATAGTGCAAATGCGAGTGTGTCCAGATTGGAAGAGATAAAGGAAGTTGAGAAAAACAATATCTTTCCTTGTATGATGGCTTCTACTTTACAAAGGACCTATTGCATAAAAACTTGTATTCTATTATACCCAACTAGCACAGTGTCTAGCATATAGGATAATCAATAAACGTTATTAAATAAAAGGAAAAATAAACAAATATGCATTATTTTATGTATTCCTTATACAATTTGGATTAGGTAGGCCTCCTCATCACAATTTTATGGACTTTACAGGCTGCCGCTGCTACCTTGGTAAAATCCATTATAATTTAAGTAGCATTTGCACAACTAATCTCATCTGAGCCTCTCAAATATTCTAGAACTAAGTAGGGTGGATAGCATCAGTCCCATTAAAGAGAGGCGGAAGGTGAGGCTGAAATAGGGTCAGATAGTCAATCGGTGGAAGAGCTTGACCTTGAACCCAAACCCATGACACTTACTGCTTCCCAACTGTGACAATGTCCTACCCCACCTTCCTTTAAGCAGTTTGCATGATGGCGGGACAGAATCACCAGGGTGCTGGCAAATGCTTGACATTCAGCTCTGGGCTTGGGGGAGAGTCCTGGTTTGTAGAGTTTGCTGATTTATTTTAGTGTGAATACTCCCACTATGGCCAAACTGATACCACCAACGTGATGTCACTGAACGCAGAAATGTGCACCATCAGCTTACAGGTGTCAACTGGCTCCAAGATACCCCTAGGAGGAATAAACTTTCTTTCCATTTAATCATTAATTCCTAGAGGCCAGGGATTATATCTCTGTTCAGTTTTCATAACGCCATGCACGTAGATGGCAATACATGCATGTCCAGACTGGACATAAACCTTTAACCTGGGTTTGCCATTTAGGTTTCTCTTTCTCTTTGGTTTCCTCACCGGTCAGCCTTCTTCCCCTGGACTTGGTAGAGTCCTTGGAGACAATCTGGCCACGTTGACCATTACACTTTCCTTCCTCTCCATCTATGTCTTGGTCATGGCCTGGGCCTAATGAGAGAATGGAGGCCTTGGCGGACCTTAGGATCTCATGCTTTCTAGTCTTTTTTTTGAGACAGAGTCTCACTTTGTTGCCCAGGCTAGAGTGAGTGCCATGGTGTCAGCCTAGCTCACAGCAACCTCAAACTCCTGGGCTCAAGCGATCCTCCTGCCTCAGCCTCTCGAGTAGCTAGGACTACAGGCATGCACTACCATGCTCGGCTAATTTTTCTATATATATTAGTTGGCCAATTAATTTCTTTCTATGTATAGTAGAGATGGGGTCTTGCTCTTGCTCAGGCTGGTTTCGAACTCCTGACCTTGAGCAATCCCCCCCGCCTCGGCCTCCCAGAGGGCTAGGACTACAGGCGTGAGCCACCGCGCCCGGCCACTTTCTAGTCTTTTAAGACAAACTTTAGAGCCTCCCTCCTGTCCCAGGGCTCCGGCAGCTTACTGCTTCCCACACGCCTGGGCAGTTGCTTCCAGGGGTCAGCGGGAGGGATGGAGGTGGCAGATGGGAACTGGGCCTGACCCTCAGGTCTGTGGGGCCATTTCTTCAAAACCAAACTGGCACAAAATCCATAAACTGTTTGGAAATGGGGAGACCTGGCTGCTGGATCTACTGACCAGGGCTACAACCCCTGGAGCTACTCTTTTCTTCTCCTAGACATCCTACTGGGATTTCCTGCTGTAGATGTTAACTAGTGTTGGTCTATACTGAGGAAGAAACTGCATTTTCTGGAAGGCAGAGACTTTGAAACAGTGCAGAGCTGGGAGGAAAGTGGAGAAAAGACAGGCTTTGGCCCCATCTGCTGGAAACTTCTGTTTTTGCATGCAGTGGATGAATTTGATAAAACTGACAGAAATTTTATATTCCGTTCTTCGATACTTGGTCGATTTTGAACATCTCTTATAAGAAATATTGCAAACATACATTTAATGAATCATAAGTTGAATATTAACTTCTCTTCTAAAAAAACATGTACTGAATCTGCTTTCAGGCAAAAAATGGTAGCATTTTCATTCTACTTACTTTCCCTCTCCAACCTCCCCTCCCTTACAAATACTGCACTAATGTCCAGTAAAATAGCCACAAACTGGAGAAGGGATGACGGGCAAAACAAAAGCTGGGGAAGTCCGCTGGACCAGACAAGCGGAGAGGTGATTCTATATGCAAAGCCCACCCAGCCCCTTGTCCGAGGAGGGAGGGCAAGTGAGGAGGGGGTAGACATGTCTTTCCAGCAACTTCTAAAATGCAGTGACTGCAAGAAAAATGGAAACAAGAAAATTTGTGCCAGCTGCACTCACCAACTAAGCCCTGCTTAGTTTTACAGGACAGCGTCTCCCCATTGCCATCTGGGGCCAAGCCTAGGACCGCAGGTGACCTGCCCGGGGCGGGGCAGAGCCTTCACCAGGCAAGTTCATCTGCAGAGCCTGATCCAAAAAGGCCAAGCACCCCGGCTTCACTTCCACACCAACGAGCAGAGACAGCCATGGGTTCTCCTCTTCCTCTTTTGAGTTTTAGCTCATTCAGATTCATTTTCAGGGACTTATTTGTAGGACACTGATAAATAATTTTTTCTCACACCAAAAACACCAGACTTGTTTTTACAGTGCGATTACCTGCTATTTGCTGTCACCTGGTGCTTTTCCAAAGCTGTCACCACTATGCCTCACAGCACCCTGCTGCTCTTAGTGCCACAGGTGAGAAACTGAGGCCCAGAGAAGGCTGCCCGTCCAGTCACCATGGACCGGCCTCTCCAGCTCCCGGGCTCAGTTCTCAGTGGCTCTGAGTGTCCTGTAGGTGCGGATGGGCCACAGGACCACAGCCTGCGGGGAGCTGCTGTCCCCACCCACTCCAGGCCACCTGGGCAGGTGCTCAGTGGGGCTGAAAGAGAAATGTAGGGAAGAGAAAACACTCCAAGGACACACTGACGAACACCTAGAGCTGAGTGTGGGGTTGATTACTGAGGTCACCAAGTGTTTGTTGAGCACCTACTATGTGCCGGTGGCTGTGGGAAGATAAAGCCAGACTGGATCCTGTGTGTCCTCAGGGGGCTTCCGGTTAGAAGGGGCAGGCATCAATAAGCACAGTGCAGAGCAGGAAATGGTCACTGCGGCAAGACACACTGTGCTGGGGGACCAGAAAGGGGCGTCCCTGCCGCTGGGGGCGGAGAGACAGGGCAGTGCCCCGGTGGCCTTTGACCTGAGTGCGAGATGGGTGTGAAGAGTGGCTGGAGATCAGACAACAGTCGTGTGTGAGAGGCACACTTGCTCGCACCCACATAACACGCACACACACTCACACATACACACGCACACACTCACGTGACACCAACACATGCACACTCAGACACTCACAGCCACATAACACACTCACACACACTCATATTCACGTATGTACACACCCACACGCTCACATTCACACACACATAGTCGCATAACACATTTTCTCACACATGCTCACACACACATGCACACACATACTCACATGCACGCACCCACAAACTCACAATTACACACTCTCACAAGCACACACACACCTACTCACACTTATACACATACACTCATACACCCACCCACACAACACACGCTCACACGCAGACACGTACACCCACACAACACACACTCACGCGTAGACACACACTCACACAACACACGCAGACACACACAACACACGCTCACACGCACACTAGCAGAGGCCACTCCCAGGCCCCTCCAGCCTTGGGCTTCCCGGGGCTGCCTCAGGGTGGAGGCTCCCCTGAAATCCTGGCGGCTTGTCTGCAAGATCAGCTGGTGAGCAAGTCACACAGGGACTGATGACACTGAAATCCACGAAGCCTGTTTCTGAAACCGAGCCGGACAACGGAGCGCCTCTTCCCACCTTTCTGTTTTCTAGACGTGGCTTTAGCTTCGCTGGGGCCAGGGCTGTGGGAAGCCGGCTTTGCCAAGTTTCTAGAACCAAAGGTGTTGGTGGTGAATTACAGGCCTTCCGCGTTTCCTGGGGTCTCCCAACCCTCCCGGGGATGGGACAGTGGTCACCTAAATTGTTCCAGTGGGGGAGTTTGTACATCTGGATGGCAGGAACTCTCCAGCTAGCTCAGCCCAGAGGACACCCTGCATCTGGCCCGGGCCAGCCGTCCTCGGGCACCTCTCTCCCCACCCCTCAGGGACCAGCTGATTTCACAAGCTCGGCAGGGTTTTCCTATAAATATCAGTGACCAATAATGCCTCTGGGGTTTGTAGACCGTCAGAACCAAGCAAGTAATTTCAGGGGTTCAGTAGGGAATCCCAGGTCCCAATTTGATCCTAAAAGCTTCACTGAAATTAATAATATGTTCTGTCTGTCGGAGCAAGCAAAGTCCAACTCTTTCATGGCCTGGAAAGTTCCATCCATTGGCATCATGCTCACTCAATGATTTAATCTGGGCCTCGAGCCAGGAACCCCTAAATAGATCACAGGGTTCTCATCACTGCCAGGGAGTGCTGGTTCCAAAGTGTGTTTTGGGGGTTTCCTTGGAATTCTCTGTGGATGGTAGCTGGGGAGCAGGAGGTCAGGCTCTGAATAGAGATTTTATCCTCATTCCTCACTTCTCTTATTCCAATCCATACATTAGATCAGAAGTAGAAGTCAGGTTCATTCACTCATTTGACAAACATGTATTAAATACTGGCCCTTAGCCATGCCTCATATTAAGCATTAGAAATACACATGTGATTAGAACCTGGTCCCTGCTCTCTGGGATAAGCTATGTAATAATAAAAATGTATTTAACATGATCTCAGAGATCCTCAGTCCCTGTCTTACTAATTTTCCACCCTTTGTGCTTAGCAGTGTCTGAGATTTACGTGAAGGAGTTTAGGAAGAGATTGTTGAATGAATAAATGGCTAATGATTAAGAATCTACTTGCGGCTGGGCACAGTGGCTCACGCCTGCAATCCTAGCACTCTGGAAGGCCGAGGCAGGAGGACTGCTCAAGGTCAGGAGTTCGAAACCAGCCTGAGCAAGAGCGAGACCCCGTCTCTACTAAAAATAGAAAGAAATTAATTGGCCCACTAAAAACATATATAGAAAAAATTAGCCAATCGTGGTGGCGTGTGCCTGTAGTCCCAGCTACTCAGGAGGCTGAGACAGAAGGATTGCTTGAGCCCAGGAGTCTGAGGTTGCTGTGAGCTAGCTTGATGCCACGGCACTCTAGTCTGGGCAACAGAGTGAGACTGTCTAAAAAAAAAAAAAAGAACCTACTTGCAACAACGGCAATGTGCCTACTTTAGAAGAGAAATGGCAACAGTATGTCATCAGCAAGAGTGATGACAACGTGCAAATGAAGGAAATATTGCTACTGCTTATTAAAGAAATAAAATACAAATAACACAGGCACCAGGGGGAGAACATTTCATTCTGCCTAGGAGAACTGGGATGTCTTCATTGGAAGTTAACCGTTTGAGCTCAGTTTTAAGGGACAAGTAGAATTCCTGGATGGATAAAGTAGAAAGGCCAGTCCCGAGGAGGGAACACCATGGGTAAAGGCTCTAAGAAGTGAGAGATCACAACCCGTCATGTTGTTGGTGGAAATACAGGATGGATGTGGACAAATAGGGAGATGGTGCCGAAAATCTGGGCAAAGAAATTTGTTTTCCTTTGGCCATGGTTAGGGGTTCAGACTTCCCCCCTCAGGCGATGCCAAACCTTCAGTAGGTTTTTGAACTCACTGTGTCAGTGATATGGAAAGACCTGGAGGAGGTGCAGGCTGCTGCAGGAGACATTAACATGGGGTGGCATGGGTCTATGGGAGACATGATGCATGTACGTACAAAACAGACTGGCCATGGCCAGGCATGGTGGCTCATGCACTTTGGGAGGCTGACGTGAGAGGATCACGTGAAACCAGGAGTTTACAACCAAGCTGGGCAACATAGTGAGACCCCATCTCTACAAAAAATAGAAAAATTAGCCAGCTGTGGCGGTGCACACCTGTAGTCCCAGCTACTCGGGAGGCTGAGGCAGGAGGATCGCTTGAGCCCGGGAATTGGAGGTCACAGGGAGCTGTAATCACTCCACCACGCTCTAGCCTAGGCAACAGGAGCAAGACCCTGTCTCAAAAAAAAGGGGGTGGGGTAGGCCTGGAAGGTGTGCCGAAGTGAGAGATGTTTAGGGCATATGGCTTAGGTTGGGGCAGAGTGGTGCCAAGGGCTCAAGCTCTAGAATCCAACAGATCCAAGTCTCAGTCCCAATTATCTATTTATTATCTCCAAGACCTTGAGCAAGCCCTCTGTGTAGCACTTTCCTTATCTACAGAGGCTGCTAATTACAATACCTACCTCGTATAGTTGGTATAGCAAATGAAAATGCTGGGGATTAGCATGCTGTCTGGCACACTGGATGCACTCAGTAAATGTTAGCCATGGGATCACTATTGATCAGGCATGAGGGGGAGAAGGAAGTCAGAGAAGACGCGGGCTTTTAGACAGAGCTAGAAGGGGAGAGATGGTACCTGGGGCCTGGATGGGGAATTCAGGTGCAAGAATGCACCTGGGGACACCCACGAGTTCCAGTTGTGGAAATGCCGAATTTAAGAGGCCTGGGGGTCATCGATGGAAGGGACTGTCTGGCGTTCAGAAGAGGGATCAGGGCTGGAGTTGGGGATGGGAGGAATTCACAGCACGTGAGAGGAAACTGGAGCCGGCAGAGGACGTGAAGTCATTTGGACAGAGAGCTTAGAGTTAGGAAGAGGAGAGGACCTAGGCCCCTGGGATGCAGCAGTGGCAGGAAGAAGGAAGCCCCTCAGGACGCTGCAGGGACTGCTGCAGCTGGAGGAGCAGGGCCGTCCAGAAGGGACCCTGCCAGGGAGAGCAGACCTCAGCCGGCACCCCCTGGGTGCTGCACTTCCTGTTGAGCAACTCACAAAGGTAGGTAAGATGCCCGCGTGGCCCTCAGGAAACTTACAAGAAGACTTCAGGAGCTCCAGAAATCTCATTCCAGTGGCTGCAATTCTGCTTAATTGCCTCGTTTCTTTCTTCTCTCTTCCTTATAAATAAATACTCTTCAATCTTTGCTTACAAGATCTGGGCTGTGGAAGTCCAGAGGCTCAGCCCTGCGTGCAGGGGGCAGGTCTGCTGAATGCATTACGTGGGTGGGCCGGAAGTTGCATTCCAGATCCTCGGAGCTTCCTCCCGTCCACCCAGCCACACTGCCCCAGACAGCCGGTAGTTTGAGAAGAGAATTAAATGTTCTGTTCTGAAGGGAAGGAAATGTTGGAGGTCTCTAGGAATGTAATGCAGCTACTCCACCATCCTCGGGCTAGCAGCAGATACATGCACTTCAAATTAACTTTAAAGCAAGTCTAGTTTTGCAATGAAGCCACACATGTCTGTATTTATGCAAGTCGGATGATTAAATGTAAACACATGTTAGAAGGAGCCTGACCGAGTGGGGACTGATGGGTAGGAACCCTCAGTATTTGCTCACACCCTCAGGAGGTTCCTGGGGAGAGCTGTACCCACCCCGCTGCCGGTCAAATTCTCCCCCATGGTGATGAAAGGCCACCCCAGTGCAAATCTGTAAATGAAGCTTCCTAGATCCACCTTTATGTCGCAGGGAACCCTGTCCGAGAGTAAAGGCTGCAACCTGGGCCTCCTATTTCCCTTAGGACAGTTCTTGCTCTTACTCTGATGAGAGCGCAGAGACTGCGAATATGGTTCGAATAGTTATTTCAGTACTGTGTAAGGAAACCTTGCAATACCAGTGAAATCCAGTTTGGTTAACTTATGTGTACATTGTTATATTCGAGATTCACAAGGCCGCGGGACAGAGAGGCAGAGTCACTGAGGCTGTAATTATCAAAAGTTTTATTGTCTAGCTCGAGCTAGGGTCCGAGCCCCCAGAGTGCCAGCGCAGTGGCCTCTTCTCCGGGCAGGGACCCTCCTTTGTGTGCTAGTGACCCTTTTATAACTAATCGTTTACACACTGGTCATGCATCCGCCCCCACAGTGATTCTTACTTCATCCTGCCCCTGATAGGCTCTAACCTGTTCCGGGTCCTAGCTGAGAGACTCCGGTTTCCGCATTCTTTGTCTTTTTCCTCTGCATCCCATAATGTACTCATAATGCCTTGTGGTTAGCAAACAAGCAGTAAACAGGAGCTGGAAGGTGTCCATTGTCCTTATAGCCCAGTATCTTACAACATAGCGATAAGGAGGAGCAAGGGGGTCAGAAAAGATTAACAAATGGGTATCTCTGCTTAACGGGCCAGGACTTTGTTTTAAACACTTTACATGCAATAACTTGATCCTCACAACAACCATCACAAACAAGCAAACTGGGACAGAGAGGTTAAGTCACTTGCCCAAGAGTGCACAGTGAGGAAGTGGTAGAGGCAGGGTTTGAGGCCGGGCAGCCTACCTGCCTCGGAGCTGTTGTTCAGACACCGAGGTAGCTGCATCTCTGCATGATCTCATGCAACTTGATTAGCTTAAGGCAGCTTTTTGGCCTGAGGGCTACCTGGCTCCTTCTCTCAAAAGTTCCCTCTTCTGGCAGGTGACTGCTCGCTCACCCCCCTGGACCACCACTGCCACTTCTGTCAGTGTGAGGCGGGTTGTGTCCAAGACCACCCACCAGAAGAAAAGGCAGAGAAGCCACACTTGCTGGGTGTCAGGGGGAGCTGAGGACATTGAGGACCAGTCGGGAAGCCACTGAGATGGGCTGAGACCTGTGTTTTGGTTTGGGAGGCCATGGACAAGGTAGAGATGAAAGGCTGTCCTGAATGGGCCAGTCTTCCAACTTTGGGGAACAGTCTGGGCCACAGCTGCCTTTCTAGTCCTCAGGGTCTATCAATTCCTTTTCTTTCTTGTTAATATTGGTTTCCTTTAAGATCTACTGCACTATCCCCTTCTCTATACCTAATTTATGGTGGGCTCCACACCGTTCTAAATCCCGATCCCAAAGGGCCTTGGAGGTCCTGTGACTCCTAAACCAAGAGCTATAGGTGCCAATCTTCTGCCTACCATTCGGCTGGGGATGCAGAATCTCCTTATCAAAAGAAAAAACGGCACAAATTGTAAATGTTATGCATCTAGCAACAGAGCTTTAAAATATATGCCGCAGAAACTGGTAGACCTGAAGGAAGAAATGGAGAAACACACGATCATAGCTGGAGATATACACACTTCTCTCTCAGTAGTTGAAAGAATAAGTAAACAATCAATAGGAATAAAGAAGATTTGAACAACGATTTTGACCAACATCATTTATAGAACGTGCCTCCCAGGTACAGTATAATACACATCTTTTCAAGTGCACACAAAGCATTCACCAAAGTAGACCATATTCTAGGTCATAAATAAACTTTTTTTTTTTTTTTGAGACAGAGTCTCACTTTGTTGTCCAGGCTAGAGTGAGTGCCGTGGCGTCAGCCTAGCTCACAGCAACCTCAAACTCCTGGGCTCAAGCAATCCTCCTGCCTCAGCCTCCCGAGTAGCTGGGACTACAGGCATGTGCCACCATGCCCGGCTAATTTTTTCTATATATATTAGCTGGCCAATGAATTTCTTTCTATTTATAGTAGAGATGGGGTCTTGCTGTTGCTCAGGCTGGTTTCGAACTCCTGACCTCAAGCAATCCACCCGCCTCGGCCTCCCAGAGTGCTAGGATTACAGGCATGAGCTACTGCGCCTGGCCCATAAATAAACTTTTGATGAATACCAACATAGATCATTTTCTATGTTATAAATAAAATTCCAATGAGTTTAAGAGGATTGAAATCATACAAAGTATGTCTGCTGACCACAATGGAATTAAACTAGAAATCAATAAGAGAAAGATATCTGGGATATATTTGAAAGTTCAGCAACACATTTCTAAATAACTCGAATATTTGGAAATTAAACAAAATACTTCTGAATAACTTATGTGCCCAAAAGAATCAGAAATGAAATTAGAAAATATTTTTAACTGATTGAAAATGAAAAGGCAGCAGATCAAAATTTGGGGGCTGCAGCTAGAGCAGTCCTTAGAGTGCAAATAGCAATAGATGCTTATGTTAGAAAAGAGGAAAAGTCTCAAATAAATTCTCTAAGCTTCTGCCTTAAGAATCTAGAAAAAGAAGAGCATATTAAGCCCAAAGTAAGCAGAAAGGAATAAAATAATGAAAATAAGAGCAGAACTCAAAGAAATAGAATCAGAAAAGCAATAGAAAAAAATTGGTGAAACAAAAAACTAGTTCTTTAAAACATCAATAAAATTGGCTGGGCGCAGTGGCTCAAGCCTGTAATCCTAGCTCTCTGGGAGGCCGAGGCGGGCGGATTGCTCGAGGTCAGGAGTTTGAGACCAGCCTGAGCAAGAGCGAGACCCCGTCTCTACTATAAATAGAAAGAAATTCATTGGCCAACTAATATATAGAAAAAAAAAAAATTAGCCGGACATGGTGGCACATGCCTGTAGTCCCAGCTATTCGGGAGGCTGAGGCAGGAGGATTGCTTGAGCCCAGGAGTTTGAGGTTGCTGTGAGCTAGGCTGACGCCACGGCACTCACTCTAGCCTGGGCAACAAAGTGAGACTCTGTCTCAAAAAAAAAAAAAAAAAAAATCAATAAAATTGATAAATTTCTAGCCAAACTGATCAGGAAAGCACAAAATAACAATATTAGATATGAAAGATGGGGAATCACTACAGATCCTATAGGCACTAGAAGGATATTAAGGGAATATTATGAACATCTTTATGCCAATAAATTAAACAACTTAGATGAAATAGACAAATTCCCCGAAAGACATAAATTTGCTCCATAGGAAATTGATAACATGAATGTCACATTCTATTTTTAAAATTGTTTTATAGTTCTAAACCTTCCCATAAAAAAACCCCAAGGATTGTGCGCTTTCTCTGGTGAATTCTATCAAACACTTAAAAGCAAAATATAATAATAATAATTCTACACAAACTCTCCCAGAAAATAGAAGAGGAGGAAATACTCCCAAATTCATTTTATGAGGCCAATATCACCCTGGTACCAAAAGCAGACAAAGACAGCAAAGAACAAAACAAATTAAGATGAAACAAACAAATAAAACCCAGTAGAATGGAGTCATAAAAACTTCTTAACAAAATTTCAGTAAATTGAATCTAGCAATTTAGAAAAATGATATTACATTATGACTAAGTGGGGTTTGTCCAAGGAAGGTAAAGTAAGGTTAAATGTAAACATAAATCCATGTAATTAACCATATTCACAGTTTAAAAAGGGTAGAGAAAACGAATTAGATGGAATTCAATATCCATTGATTATAAAAACCTCTCAGCAAATTAGGAATAGAAAGGAACACTTAACCCAATAAAGAGCGTCTACCCAAAACCCTCCAGCTATCATGACATTCACTAGTGAAGGGCTGAATACTACCTTCTCTGGCCAGGAACAAGGCAAGGATGACTGGTCTCACGACTTTTATTCAGCATTGTGCTGGAGGTTTTAGCAAATATGTCAAGCAAGAAAAAGAAATAAAAGGTATTCATATTGGAAAATAAGTGTAACTATCTTTTTCATATACAACATAATTGTCTATGTAGAAAATCTGAAGAAATTTATAAAAAAATCTATTAGAACTAATAAGAGAGTTTTAGCAAAGTCACAGGACACAGGGCCAATATACAAAACTCAATTGTAACAAATAATTGAACATTTAAAAAAATTATTTTCACATCAAAGATGTGAAATACATAGGACTAAATTTAACAAAATAACATGCAGGACTCATATACTGAAAACTACAAAATGATGCAGACAGGTAGGAATTAAGAAAGACCAAAGTAAATAGAGATACCATGTCCATGGATTGGAAGACTCAGTAGTATTAAGATGTTAATTCTTTCTAAACTGATCTATAGTCAAAGCTATACACACAAAATCTCAGCAGGCTTCTAAAATAAAGTATGACAAGCAAATTCTAAACAATCATGGAAATTCAAATATTTAAAATAGCCAAAACTATTTTGAAGAAAAAAGAGCAAAATCAGAGGACTTATACTACCTGATTTCAAGACATACAATAAAGATACGATAGATGTGACGGTGTGGTATTGGTAGAATAATAGACATATAGATCAATGGGACAGAATAAAAAGTTGAGAAACAGACTTCCACTTATATGGTCAATTAATTTTTCATGACAACCAATATATTTCAATGTGGAAAGGATAGTCTCTTTTGAAAAATTATGCTGAAACAAGTGGATGTTCATAGGCAAAAATAAAGAACCTTAAATTTTACTTCAGATTATAAAAATACTTTAACTCAAAACGAATCTCAGACCTAAATGTAAGAGCTAAGACTATAAAACTTTCAGGACAGAGGTCTTCGGACTTTTTCTTAAAGGGCCAGATACCAACTATTCAGGCTTGTGGCCCACGTGGTTGTCATGACTACTCAATTCTGTCATTGTAGCACAAACTCAGCCATAAACATTACAAAAATGAATGGCTATGGCTGTGTTCCAGTAAAACCTTATTTAGAGAAACAAGCAACTGGCCCTACAGGCCATAGCTTACTGGCTCCTGTTCTAGGAGAAAATATAGAGAAAAGTTTCTGATTTGGGGTTAGGCAAAGATTTCTCAGTTCTAATTGTACCTGAGATTTGTTTTAATCTGGGATGGTAAGACGTGTAGACATGAAAATGATTTTCATAAAGGAAGATGTTTTAATTATACTCACAGGCCACTAGAAACAGGCAGCATGGTGCACACGCAGGGCCCCACGGGGAGATACTCTGGCAAAATGAGCAGGTGGGGGTGGGGGGAGCCTTTATTTCCCTTTTCACTGCAAAAAATAGGTGAGGCAAGGTAAGCAGGCTAGTCAGGCTTAGTATTGGGCAGTTTGGATAATTTGGTGGGCTCTGGGAGATACAGGCTGTCCCTGGTTGTCTGGTACCTGGTCCTGGGGTGACTAGGATGGGTGGATAGTGGCCCAGAGTGTGAGGGCCCAGTGAGGGATGTGGTCGGGCATGTGGGCTCTGGATTGGTTGGTTTGTATATGAAAGGCATGCTTACTGCCAAGTCCTGTGCTATCTCTGGGAATTAGGTGACGCTGGGAGGGGCAGTCCCTCCTGGCTCAGCAAGGCCCCAGAAGTCAAAGCAACAAGAATATAGATAAATTTTTTTTTGAAGCATAGTTAATACAATATGACACTAAAAACTTGATTAATTTAAAAATCTATACAAATCAGACTTCATCAAAATTAAAAACATTTGCTCTTCAACTATACTGTGTTAAGAAAACAAAAAGGCAAAGAGAGAATATTTGCAAAATATGTATCTATTAAAGGGCTTGTATCCTGAATATATAAAGAACTCTTATAACTCAATAATAAGAAGCCAAACAACCTGATTTTAAAAAGCAGTGGGGAGGAGGCGGAAGATTTGAATAGACATTTCACCAAAAAAAATATACAAATAGCTAAGGAACACATAAAAATATGCTCAACATCATTCATCATTAAGACAATGCAAATCAAAACCAAAATGAAATACTGCTACACACCCACTAGAATGGCCAAAATGAAAAAGACTGGTAATAACAAGGGTTGGCAAAGATATGGAGCAACTGGAACTCTTGTATGTTACTGGTGAGAATGCACAATGGTACCTTCACTTCAGAAAATAGCTTGGCAATTTTTTATACAGTTCAATATATGCAACTTACACCTGGATATTTGCCCAAGAGAAATGAAAAGTGTATATTCATAGAACTTGCACGCAAGCATTCATAGCAGCTTTCTTTGTGATAGCTAAAAACTGGAAACAAGCCAAATGTCTATCAGCTTATAAATGGATAAACAGTTGCTTGTATATCCATAATAAAATACTGCTCTGCTCTGCAATTTTGTGTGTGTGTGTGTGTGTGAGAGAGAGAGAGAGAGAGAGAGAGAGAGAGACAGAGTCTTGCTCTGTTGCCCAGGCTAGAGTGCTATGGTGTCAAGTTTAGTCACAGCAACCTTAAACTCCTGGGCTCAAGCGATCCTCCTGCTTCAGCCTCCCCAGGAGTTGGGACTATAGGCATGCACCACTGTGCCTGGCTAATTTTTTCTATTTTTACTAGAGACAGGGTCTCACTCTTGCTCAGGCTGGTCTTGAACTCCTGAGCTGAGGATCCTCCCGCCTCGGCCTCCCTGAGTGCTAGGATTACAGGCTTGAGCCACCTTGCCCAGCCCATGCGGGATCTTTGCGGAGTGAAGAAAATGTTCCATGTCATGTTTGTGCTGGTGGTTAAACAACTGTACACATTTGTTAAAACTTGGCAAATTGCATGTGAAAGTTGGCCAATTTTATTGCATATAAGTTGTACCTCAGTAGGGCTGATTTAAGACAAGAACAAATACGAATAGCTTCCAGAAGAAGGCAGAAAAGGGAGGGGAACAAATCCTGGCCAACCATGTGAACTGGATAAATTACATACCTGCTGTTCTCACACTTGTTAGGTGAAAGTAATAATACCTTGGCCGTGCGCGGTGGCTCACGCCTGTAATCCTAGCTCTCTGGGAGGCCGAGGCAGGCGGATTGCTCAAGGTCAGGAGTTTGAAACCAGCCTGAGCAAGAGCGAGACCCCGTCTCTACCAAAAATAGAAAGAAATTAATTGGCCAGCTAATATATGTATAGAAAAACTTAGCCGGGCATGGTGGCCCATGCCTGTAGTCCCAGGTACTCGGGAGGCTGAGGCAGGAGGATTGCTTGAGCCCAGGAGTTTGAGGTTGCTGTGAGCTAGGCTGACACCACGGCACTCACTCTAGCCTGGGCAACAAAGTGAAACTCTGTCTCAAAAAAAAAAAAAAAGTAAAGAAAGTAATAATACCTTGCTCTCAATAAATGCCTGGCTTCGCTCTCCTTTCCTTGCCAGCCAGCTGTGAACCAAGACAGTCACTGTTGAGTGTAGCGACAAGCCGCTGCCCCTCCCCCTCCTCTACGGGGTGAGCTCCCCCTGTGGATAGGAAGACGGGGACACTCTCATGTGCTATTGGGGGACACACTCGGACACAATGTTTTCAGAGGCATTTCACAGTGTGTATCAAAATTTAAACATGTAAGCCCTTTTCCTTCTCAACCCACTTCTGTAAACCTTATAGAAGTACTGGCAAAATAAGAATGCAAAAAAAGCTGGGCACAGGTGGCTCATGCCTGTAATCCCAGCACTTCGGGAGGCCGTGGCACGAGGATCACTTGAGGCCAGGAGTTGGAGACCAGCCTGGGCAACATTGCGAGACACTATCTCTACAAAAAAAAAATTTTAAATTAGCCACATCTTAAAAAAAAAATTAGCCAAGTGTGGTGGCGCATGCCTGTAGTCCCAGCTATTTGGGAGGCTGAGGCAGGAGGATCGCTTGAGCCCAGGAGTTTGAGGTTGCTGTGAGCTATGTTGATGCTACCGCTCTCTCACCTCGGCAACAGAATGAGACTTTGCTTCTAAAAAACAAAACAAAACAAAACTACTAAAGAATCAATATATAATAAGGCAAAAAGGTATATAGAAGAATGTACCTTGCTGCTTTGTTTGCAGTGGCAAAAATTGGAAGCAACCACGATGTCCACCAGTAAGGGTTGGCTAAGTGAATTAAGGGACCTCTATTTCCTGGGATAGAATGGACCTAACCGATGACATAGGAAACAGCACTCAATACACTGACAAATGAAAAATCAGCTGCGTAGAACAACAACGCATACAAAATAATCCCATCAGAGAAAAAGATGGTGCAGATGCTCGCTGTCCCCCAGGATCCTTCCTTTCTTTCGTTTAGCAATAGAAGTTGGCCCCCTCCAGCCACGTTTTAAGTGGGCAGCTGAAGACTTATTTGGCTTGGGTGGGTGTGAGGATCTTGGGGACAGTGTAGCCCAATCCCACGTGCAAGTGGGCAGCCAAAGGGCTTTACAGTTTTGTAGAGATGGGGTCTCACTGTGTTGCCCAGGCTGATCTCAAACTCCTGGCCTCAAGTGATCCTTCTGCCCCGGCCTCCCAAAGTGCTGGGATTACAGGCATGAGCCACCATACCCTGGCCCTGAGAGGTCTTGTGGAGTGATGAAAATGTTCAGTAGCCCTTAGCCAGTTTTGGCAAAGGGTCTAAATTCTGGCAACAGGGACACAAACAGAAGTGATATATGCAACTAAGGGGTCACATCCTTCAAAAAGAGGTTAGTTGTCATTCATGTCCACTGTCCCTTTCTGTGGCTAGACCTCGGACACGATGCTTTGATGCAGACAAGAGTCACCTGCTAGGGGGTGAAACTTCATGGAACAGAGACAACTGCCTGCCTTGTCTCGTTCTTCCAACTGCTTTTAGAAGCAGAAGTAAACGTCTGTCTTATTTGCACTGCTGTGATTTGTTTGTCTCTGTTATAGTAGCAATTCCTCTATAGTATTTTAATAATACGATGTGTATTTATAGTATTACCACTGCTAATAATGATAATTAGCATACATCTAGTACTTATTATGGTGCCAAACACGATTAACTAACTCACTTAAACCCAACAACAGGCCTAGGAGTTGAGTACCAAAATTGTGCCCATTTTACAGACGAGAAAACTGAGGCACAAGGAGGCCAAGTAACGTGACCAAGGTCACACTGCTGGGAGAGTGGCAGAGCTGGGGCAAGCACCCAGGCAGCCTGACTCGGGAGTCTGTGTTCCTAACCATTATAGTCACAGAAAACAATTCTGGGCCGGGCGCAGTGGCTCACGCCTGTAATCCTAGCACTCTGGGAGGCCGAGGCAGGCGGATTGCTTGAGGTCAGGAGTTCGAAACCAGCCTGAGCGAGACCCTGTCTCTATTAAAATTAGAAAGAAATTAATTGGCCGACTAATATATATATATATAGAAAAAATTAGCCGGGCATGGTGGTGCATGCCTGTAGTCCCAGCTACTTGGGAGGCTGAGACAGGAGGATTGCTTGAGCCTAGGAGTTTGAGGTTGCTGTGAGCTAGGCTGATGCCACGGCACTCACTCCAGCCTGGGCAACAAAGTGAGACTCTGTCTCAAAAAAAAAAAAAAAAGAAAAAAAGAAAAGAAAACAATTCTGGATGAATAAATCTGAAACTATGTCTGGAGTATAGAATACAGGGAAGGGGGAGGGGACACTTTTCTTTTTACTTTATACTTTTCTGAATGCTTGATTTTTTATATCAGCCATACATCATTTTTACAACTTATAAAAGGGAAATTAAAAAAAAATGTCTAGAGATTTTACTGAAAAATAAATGCAATGGAACATGGTTACATTTAGCTTAAAATCCAACTAAAAAAAAAGAAAAAGCAATCCACTTCTCAGGCCTAGTTGCTCACCTGGCCCTGCAGAGAGCAGCAGAGCTGCTCCGTGATGAGCCCCGATTCACGGATGAGACAGAGTGAGGGATGGATTTGTCG
Source organism: Microcebus murinus (assembly GCF_040939455.1). Taxonomy (NCBI): domain Eukaryota; kingdom Metazoa; phylum Chordata; class Mammalia; order Primates; family Cheirogaleidae; genus Microcebus; species Microcebus murinus. The sequence goes on along the minus strand of NC_134122.1, from coordinate 44,412,404 downwards.
CCAAGCCCATCCGCGTGGGGCTAAACATGCTTTGCAGACGGGCCAGACCAGCCGCCCGATGCTCTGTTGTCCAAACAACCGGCTGAATACAGTTCTCATTTTTCATCCTTTGTTTTGTCATCATATATCTTCAGTGTAAACCCAGGAAAAGGGACCAAAATCCTCAGTCGACCACTCGTCCCTTGAGAGGGTCTCCAGCGAGCAGCCCCTCCTACGTGTGTAAATATTTAGCACTCTAGTTCCTGGAAGAAGATAAGTACTTGTCCCTCATAAACCTTCCTGTGCATGACACGGGCTGTGTGCTCCGAGCCAGAGCTTAGCACCATATTTGGGCCGAAATGAATGGGCGGCTGATCGTTTTAGTTTTACATCTTCTAACTGGAACGAAGGGCATTTGGTTCCCACAGTTGCCGGGTCTGCAAGAATAAATGGGCTGGGGTGGGGGGAGGTTCTGTCCATTTCTGAGTCTGCAGTGTCACCACCGAGGGGGGACGGCGTGTGCATCACACAGGACCACGTGTGAGCCCTGAGCTGGAGTGTTTTAAGTCAAAAGGACATTTTGTACTTCAGCTAGCCTGTCTACAGAGAATACGATTTGAACAAGTTTTAAGTTTAAAACAAAAGTCCACCCACAATACAAAGTATTCCCTTTTTAAAAAAATGATATAATAATCATCATCACTGTTTTTCATTGTATGTTTTAAATATTTAAATTTAAATTTTAAAGAAATTTGCTTTTTTAAAAAATAATTATCAGTTTTCTCCTTGACATTGTGAAATAAGGTTATCTGGGCAAAGGAAGGCTCCATTTTGTGGGCAGTAATTTTAAATTATCTTTGCTTTAAACACATCCCTTCAGACACCATTTCTCTCTCAGGACTTTCCTGAACACTGACACCAATGACTTGATCATCAATGTAGGACATATTTTTGTTTTGTTTTGTAAAGATGGGGTCTCTCTATGTTGCCCAGGCTGGTCTTGAACTCCGGGCCTGAAGGGATCCTCCCTCCTTGACCTCTCAACGTGCTGGGATTACAGGCATGAGCCGCTGTGCCCAGCCCCCCATGTAGCACTTGATGTTAATACCACAGGAAGGTTGTTTTTTTGTAATCTGTTGGCTCATGTTTGAGTGAATCATTCTCATTAAGTAAATTTTGCTTTGAACAAGATGATTTCTGTTCAAAATATGTTCAGTTTGGTAAGCATTTAATGAGCACCTACTATGTGCTTATTCCTGCGATGGAACCTACAGGAAACAGGGGACACAAAATCGGGTGAGGAAGGAGATATTTTTTTAAATCAACACAATGATGAAAATATAAATGTGATACCATTTGCTTTGGTCTGAACGTGTTCCCTAAAATTCATGTGTTGAAAACTTAATCCTCAATACAACAGTGCTAGGGGGTGGGACCTAATGGGAGGTGTTTAGTCCATGAGGTTCTGTCCTCATGGATGGATTCGCACTGCTATAAAAGGGGCTCGTGGGAGTGGGTGGGCTCTCTTCTGCACTTCTGCCACGTGAGGTTGCAGCAAGAAGGCCCACACCAGACGCTGCTGCCTCGATCTTGGACTTCCCAGCCTCCAGAGCTGTGAATTTCTGCTCTTTATAAATTAGCCAGTCTCAGGCATTCCGTGACAGCAGCACGACACAGACTAAGACACCATTCTAAGGCATGAGCCATCACGTCCGTCTTTTTGGGGGTAAGGGCAAAACAAAGAAAACTTGGGAGAGAAGGCAACAATTGAGCAGGGCTTTGAGAGATGAGTAGGAGATCATATGAAGGCTGAGGAGGAGAAGGGCATCTGGGCAGAAGGGACAGGCCAAGACAGGGAGGCGTGGGACCTGTGAGTGGTGCAGAATGGCTAGAAGGGCAGTGAGGGGCCGGGCAGGGCCCTGTATTCCCCAGTAGGGAGCTTGGGTCTGCCCCTGGGCCACAGGACCCTCATAAGCACAGCCCTGGGGCCACCTGTGGTCTGTGACAAAAGTTTTCATTTAGTTTGTGGTACAATTGGTAAAGATTACATTTGTTATAATTACATATTATTATATAATATAATTACATATTCTACATATAATTGCACATTACATATGTAATTCTTTTTTTTTTTTTTTTTTTGGAGACAGAGTCTCACTTTGTTGCCCAGGCTAGAGTGAGTGCCGTGGCGTCAGCCTAGCTCACAGCAACCTCAAACTCCTGGGCTCCAGCGATCCTGCTGCCTCGGCCTCCCGAGTAGCTGGGACTACAGGCATGTGCCACCATGCCCGGCTAATTTTTTATATATATATTAGTTGGCCAATTAATTTCTTTCTATTTATAGTAGAGACGGGGTCTCGCTCTTGCTCAGGCTGGTTTCAAACTCCTGACCTCAAGCAATCCACCCGCCTTGGCCTCCCAGAGTGCTAGGATTACAGGCGTGAGCCACCTCGCCCGGCCTACATATGTAATTCTATACATATATAACTTATATAAAGTGAATTTTTTTCATAGAGTTAACCATACGCAATTAAAAGGACTCTCTTTTATTCTGACTCTATGGCATTCCTGTAGTTAGGTGTTTAAATGTCCTGTCATTCATCAAATAATGGTGACAAAAAGTTAGCCATTCTGTCCCCTCAGTTTTCGCTTAAACTTTCATAGGCCCAGAGATTCCAAAATTCTGGGGTTCACTAAGATAGGGTCATTGAAGGGAGGTGATATGATCAGAGTTGCATTTCTGAACCGCCCTCCACCGCAGCGGTAGTGGGTGGCCCAGCTCCCAGTGTCACTTTCTATTTGTGTTTCAGCATAGACAGCAGCCTTTTAGCCTGAATTCAGGCAGCCCAAGTCGCAGCCGGCTTGCAGTGGGCGGCTGGGATGCTCTCGAACGGAGAGGAGCCGACTGAGTCCTCTTGCTACTGATGGACGTTGACTGGGGTGGACGGGGGCGTCTCTCCCTTCCCAGGAAGTTGTCAATTTCCCCTCCTCCACTGCAGACCATAGAAAACAACCACCGGAAGCATCTAGCCCTTTCCCACGTGGTTCCTTCAAAGCCAGAACCTTTCGTTCTGAATGAGAAATCCTTCCCTTCCTGCCCTCTTATTTCATAGTCGTAAACATGATGCACAGACTGAACAAAAAGATCTGTCTGAAGATACTTCGAGCGTCCAGATGTCACGCTGTGTCTTAGGTTGCTAGGGCTGGTACAACAAAGCACCGCAGATTGGGTGGATTAAACAACAAAAATTTCTTTCTGCAGTTCTGGAGGCTGAAGTCCAAGATCAAGGCGCCAGCAGGGCTGGCTTCCTCTGAGGCCACTCTCCTTGGCTTGCAGATGTGGCAACCTTGCTGTCTCTTCACCGGCTCTTTCCTCGGTGCTTGCGAACCCCTGGTGTCTCCTAGTGTATCCAAATTTCCCTTCTTAAAAGGACACCAGACATATTGGCGTGGGGCCCATCCCAATGACCTCATCTTAACTTAATCGCCTCCTTAAGGCCCCATCTCCAAATACAGTCATATTCTGAGGTCCTGGGGGTTAGAACTTCAGCATATGCATTGGGAGGGGGACCCGATCAGCCCCAAACACATTAGCTTTCCTTTCCTAGCCATCTTTTCAAAATGACCCTCCTGTCACCTTACAAAAGAAAAGAATTCTCTTTGTCCTGAATCCTGGTGAGTTGCATTGACCTCGGGTGGGAACTGCCTGCCAGGCTCCAAATAAAGGGAAGATTCAAAGCACCATAGGCTGTTGAGATAGCCTGTAGCTCTCGCTGCAAGTAACGCACTCCTTTGCACATCAGTTTCCAATCCTTTGATAGAGGGCCTGCTCAAGTTGTCACTTGTCACCTGTTTCCCATCCCCCTCCGTCACCAAAAATTGTTCCTTTGCCCTTCCATATACCCTTTAGGCTGACTTATGTTTTGTTTCTAGCCTGCCAATACAGTCTCTATTCTGATTTAATCTGGATAAATCAGTTATTGAAAAGCATGTTAACAGGCATGTGTTGAGCTCACACCCTCCCATATCTTTCCAGAAAGTATTTGGGGAGATTTGCAATTAAAATGAAAACAAATTAAAGAAATTGAGAATGAGGGTGGTTTAGATGGGAGCAGAAGATCAAGATGGGGGATGCTAAAATAGCTAATACAGACCGCAGGGTCTGCACAGTTATTAGAGGTGAGCTTTATATTATTAATAATATTTTGAGGCCGGGTGCGGTGGCTCACGCCTGTAATCCTAGCACTCTGGGAGGCCGAGGCGGGCAGCTCGTTTGAGCTCAGGAGTTCAAGACCAGCCTGAGCAAGAGCGAGACCCCGTCTCTACTAAAAATAGAAATAAATTAATTGTCCAACTAAAACTATATACAAAAAATTAGCCGGGCATGGTGACGCATGCCTGTAGTCCCAGCTACTGGGGAGGCTGAGGCAGGAGGATTGCTTGAGCCCAGGAGTTTGAGGTTGCTGTGAGCTAGGCTGACGCCCATGGCACTCTAGCCAGGGCAACAAGAGTGAGACTTTGTCTCCAAAAAATAATAATAATAATAATATTTCGCTCTGACATCTCCATAAGCAGACAAACTGTAAGAGAGGATCAGCTGGTCACATTTGCAGGGGAAAACCACAGCAGTACCTCAGGGAGGGTGAAGTCTTCCCGGCATCGAATTTGAGGAACATCTGCGCGCTCTGGGTGATCCCATAAGCAGTGTCCCCAACATCCTCCAGGAGGGTGTCGCTTCCAGCATCCCCCTGGGTGAGCCAAGAACAACTTTATATGAGTCTAGGGACGACACCATGAGCAGACCTTCCCAGGGGGACAAATAACTTGGCCAAGAATGTTCTAGAATCATCAGAAGCATGAGTAGGACTGCATGTTTCAAATAACTAGCCTTAAAACCTTGCCTTTCAGCCAGGCTTTCGCTGTTAGCTGGCAAAGCGATCTGCAGAGAAGACTGTGATCAGGCCCCAGGTGCTACTGATGAAGGACAGAGTTACCTTCTTCCAGGACCAACCTGTAGTCGCAGGATGAACCTACAGATGGAGGGTCGGCATCTGGAACTTTCAGGGTGTTTTTTGCCTAAAAGTAGCTCCAACTCCTACTCCAAATGACTTGAGCCAAAAAGTAGTTTATATTATCTCATGACCAGAAATCCACAGGGAAGGTGGGTGGACTCAGTGACCCCACAGTGTGTTAAATTGTGGGGCTCTAAGACTTTTGGGCCATGGTCTGACACTCACTTCACCACTCTCAACAAATTAGTGAGGACCAACCAGTGACAGCCTTTCCAAATTACTTATATTCATCAGATGTTCATTATTGTTCAGCATAAAAGTGATCTATATAGAATTATTCAATCTATCTAGACTAAATGTTTCTGTTAATATGCATACCACATGTATAATATTCCTTTTGTGCACAGATTAAAGGTTACCTTGACTTCCAGGTCTAAGCCACCAAAAGCAACGATGCTCTGTCAATTGTCACCAGTGCTCAGTGAGGCAAGGGCACAAGTGTGTTTAGAAATGTTTATAGCAGTTTGGTAGAGTAATTTTTTTTTAATTTTACTTTTTAACTGACAAGTAATCATTATACGCATTCATGGGGTACAGGGTGATGTACACTATGCATATAATGTATAGGGCTCAGACAGAGTAATTGTATGTCTATTAAATTTGATAGTTAAAAAATGTGGGATGTTTGTCCACTTAAAGTTTTCCTTTTAATTGTATTGTGGGGTGAGGAAGGTTCACTGAAAGGTCAACTCACAATAAGGCAGATTAATAGGAGAAAGAGGCTTATTTACCATGTGCAAGGGGAAAATCACTGAGTGACTATCCTACATTCCGGTAGGGCCCAGAAGTTTCTATACCCTCATTTTAGAGGGGAGGAGGAGATGAGGAATATAAGTAATTCTGTTTGGGGGCAATAAATGGTTACTAGGGAAGATAGATACTTGGGAGAATGAATGGATGGGGGGAACTGATTGACTTGTAAATGATTAGCTTTGGAAATTACTAATAAATTAACCTGAAAGACAGGTATTATATTTGGGCCAAATCTGGTTGCATTCTTGATCTTCTCTCCTGCACTATATTAAAATAGCAGGGAGGGGAAGGAAACGCAATTGCTCTTTTTGATAGTTCTGTCTGGTTTTATTCAGACAGAGGGAAAGCCCCTGCCAACCGTTCATCTCAAAGGGCCTTTAATTCAAAATACTATTCATACCAACGAGTCATATTTTGGGGTAAAATTTCCTGAAATCTTTTAGTATCTTACTAGAATATCAGGCTACAACAGATTGGATACCTTAAAGCCGGTCCTTCCCCATGGGCAGGCTGAGAAGCTCCCCTTCCAGGGGGACATCCGCATCAGTCCATCCTCAGTCATGGCGCAGGTGTGGCTGTGTCCTCTCTCCAAGGCCACCCCCGTCTTCACTCTGGAGCAGGTCCTGTGCAAGGGCTCTCGTCAGAGCAAAGTGCAGATCCAACCATCAAGCACTAGAAAAGCGAGAGTTGGCACGCCCCACGGCCAGCTTGTACTATCAGCTATGAGAGGTTGGTTCTTCTACTCGGTACAGGGGGACTCCCTCTGTGTGATTTGTCCCCTCAAGGTGTTGAGCTTGGTCCATCACTATGATCCCTCTCTCATGTAATAAGTCTGGAGGTCAGCAGCTAGGGCAGTGGGGACAGCTCCATGCAGTCCTTGGGGACCCTTGCAGCTCACTGCAGCATCCTCCTTGGGTGTGCCTCGTGGTTCAAGTTGATTGCTGGAGCTCCAGCTACCACACTGGCATCCCAGGCAGCAGATGAAGGAAAGAATTTCTCAAAAGTCCCCCACTAGTTAAATATGAAGGACACTCTAGGTGTATCTTTTAACAAACTGTTCATGTCACAGCATCTGATGGTTTTCAGGTTTGTCGGCAAGGTTTCTAAGCCAGGTCTTTTCCTATCTGGCCATTCAGCCATGAGTAGGACATAGCTCAAGGTGTATATGTTTCTTCCCAGCATTAGTATGAAGACAGAGTTGAAGGCCCTTCCTTTATCTGTTTCCACTGTCTGGATTTAAGTTTTCTTTATTCTCCTACCTTTGTTCCTGCGTAAGTCATGGCTAGTTTGTAATCAGAATTAAATGGGCTGAATAGAGGAAATCTCATTGGGATGGGAATGACCCAGCCAGGAACCAGGAGAGAAGCCACAGTCCTGACCTCCAGCAGACCTTCAGCTTCCCTCAGTGATTCTCCACCTCGGGTGCTTATCACAGTCTCTTTCCAGCTCCAACCTGCACTTGCTCCCCCACCCCCTGCCCAGATCCTGGCACACCCAGGCTTATCAGAATCTGGGAAAGGCTTGGTTCTAACTCAAGATTCTTCTCTCCCTCCTCCCACCTGTCAGTCCACTCTGCTGAGACTGACTATCCTACAGGACAGCTGGAGGGACTCTCTTGTCCCTTGTGCGGTTTTTGGATAGCGGAAGAGGCTCCTGACCAGGCAGAGAAGTCAGCGTTATTGCTACAGCAAATGTCTCTAACTCTGGGAACACCAACCTTTTCAGACTGTAGGGCAGAGGAATTTGTAGGACAGAGGAAGGGCAGAGGAGTTTTTCCAATTGTCGGGAATTTACTTGGGTAGAGCAATGAGCTAACCGCAAACCTTTGCTTCTGGTCATTGCTTGCTTGCTACGCCGCTGTAAGGGGAATTATGGGATGAGGTCATTGAAGCACGGGCGACTGGCCCATCAGGCAATAGAGGGCAACCAACCCGCCAATCATTTCAAAAGGCGATAGTGGGCAACCAATCATTTTAAAGGTCAACGCATGATCCATGCGTAGTCGGCTTGTGCGCAGCTTGTGCACCACGGGGATAAAGGCATGCCATTGTTCCGGTCGGGGTCCTTGCCTGCAAGAGTGGCCACTGCGTTGGTGCTCTGGGGCTTGGACCCTGGCTAGCCAGAAAATAAACCTCCTCTTGTGTGATTGCATCCTCGATGTCTCTGCTTTTCTGTCCGGTGGGGCTGTGGAAGGTCGGTCCCTAACAAGACAAAGACAAAACAAGTTCACTGTTGAAGTGAGTCACCCTTTTAAAGCTTTGTAATGGGAAGAAGCCTGCATTGGAAGACCTGGGATTGCCTCTTGCTAACTGGATGTCCTTGGGCAAAGCATTTACTCTGAGTTTCAGTGTCTTCCTCTGTGAAGTGGTGATAAAAATACTCCTGCAGGTTAAATGAGATTGTGGGTATACTTCATGCACTAAAGGGTCCTCAGACAAGATGAGGCGTTATTACAATCATTAGTACAACAGGGTGTAGACAAGGGAGAGATGAATGCTATTGCGGGAGACATTTGGCAAGGATTTTTGCAGAAGGTGGATTTGAGCTGGACCTGTAGGAAGGTTAAAGGCGTGTGTCTTGTCTCTTTGACTCCGGGGGTGACGTCCTACCTTTCTTGACTCCCTTACCCACACTCCCAACAATGGTAATACTTATCAAGGGCCATAAAAATGTTCACAGCCCTTCACTCAGTAATCCTGCTTTGGGGAAGAAGATTGAGGAAATAAACTCCAGAGAGAAAGAGCAATAGTCACTGCAGTTATTTTCTTTTCAACAACAAAAAACCAGAAACAACTTAAATGTTAACAGTAGAGAAATGGTTAGATTAAGCATGCTGTAATAAATGGATACATTTATATGGGTAAATACAAAATAATAATTATAAAAGCATGCTCTAATAAATGGATACATTTAAGTGAATAAATACAAAATAGGAGTTATAAAAGCTATGGTGCAACATGGAGGGCATTACATGAACATGCTAATGGGAAAAAAACAAGTGAACACAAGACAATGTCTATATATAAGGGCAACCCTGTATAGGCTATTTGTATATTATAACTGATTAGAATACAGGAAAGAAAAAATTTGTATTTGGGCAATAGTCTTACATTACTTTAAAAATTTCCCAGCAAACTCTTGGAGTATCATTACATTGGTGGAAAGAATATTGTAACTGGAGTCAGATGACTGCGCGTTTGCCTCCCTATGCCTTTTTTTTTTTGAGACAGAGTCTCGCTTTGTTGCCCAGGCTAGAGTGAGTGCCATGGTGTCAGCCTCGCTCACAGCAACCTCAAACTCCTGGGCTCAAGCGATCCTCCTGTCTCAGCCTCCCGAGTAGCTGGGACTACAGGCATGCGCCACCATGCCCGGCTAATTTTTTCTATATATATTAGTTGGCCAATTAATTTCTTTCTATTTATAGTAGAGACGGGGGGTCTCACTCTTGCTCAGGCTGGTTTCGAACTCCTGACCTCGAGCAATCCGCCTGCCTCAGCCTCCCAGAGTGCTAGGATTACAGGCATGAGACACCACACCCGGCCTTGCTATGCCATTTATTAGCTGCGGGACGTCGGAAGACCATTTAAGTACTTCCAGCCTTGGTTTCATCATTGGTGAAGTGGAGACGGTAAGAGGGGCCTGTCTCACGGGGTTGCTGTCATGGTTAGACGGGATCGCCTATGGGTCTCTTGCTTTGTAACTGGCACAGATGTAACCGTCCTCCTTGCCCTCCAGGCAGTGAGCCAGCCAGTCCCCAAAGCTCACCCTTGTTCTTGGACCTCTGCAGGATAAATCGGTGGCAGCCGGAGGAGGCAGGCAGAGCCTTCAGCCTTGGGGAAGGGCAGGGGGAAGGACACTCAGACTGCCATGAGGTCCTAGGGAAGATGGGGCCAGGCCAGCGGGGATGGCTTAGCAGAGTCCCCAGGGAGAGGCACTGGCACTCCACAGGGACGGGCTTGCACTGGCACCCCACTGGGCTCGGGAGATGGGACCTGGGTGTCATGCGGCGGGGCGATCGGCCGTGCTCCCTGCATCTCACCTGAGTAGGGGCTTGCATGGCAACCATATTCCTTCTTACTTTTTCTCCCATAGCCTCAGTTCCCTAACCTAATAAACATGGTAGCGCAGTTTATGACATGCTCCATGGTTAAGAAGCGCATGTATCGAATACAGCAGTGACAGCACTTTAGCATGGAAAGGACTGGACGTTCCCATGTGCAGGTGGTCACCCACACTCCTGCCCACTCATGGCTCACTCCCAGGCCCACCACCTGGGTGAGGGAGCAACAGAGAGAGGAAAAGTGAGAGAAAAGGGGAGAAAAAGAATGAGAACAGAGGAACTATACAAAGTAGACTGAGAAGAAAGAGGAAAAATTGGCCGGGCGCAGTGGCTCACACCTGTAATCCTAGCACTCTGGGAGGCCGAGGCAGGTGGATTGCTCAAGGTCAGGAGTTCGAAACCAGCCTGAGCAAGAGCGAGACCCCGTCTCTAAGAAATTAACTGGCCAACTAATATATATAGAAAAAATTAGCCAGGCATGGTGGTGCATGCCTGTAGTCCCAGCTACTTGGGAGGCTGAGGCAGGAGAATTGCTTGATCCCAGGAGTTTGAGGTTGCTGTGAGCTAGGCTGATGCCGCTGCACTCACTCTAGCCTGGGCAACAAAGCGAGACTCTGTCTCAAAAAAAAAAAAAGAGGAAAAATTAAAAAGAGGGAAGAGCTTGGGACCACACAGCCAGGGTGGCTTCTGGATGGGGCTTGCTGTGAGTTACTGTGAAGGGTGGAAGGAGCGTCTGAAATCCCACAGAAAGCTGGAACTCCGAGTGAGAATGGTCGTGGCCAGGGGCTGAGGAAAGAGGAATGGGGAGTGTTGTTTAATGGGTATAGAGTTTCTTTCGTAAGCTAAAAAGACTTCTAGAGACGGATGATGGCGATGGTACAACAGCATGCATGTGCCTAAAACCATTGAACTGTACACTTCAAAATGGTTAAGATGGTAAATATCGTGTGTGTGTTTTTTACCACAATAAAAAAATTTTTTTAAATGACCAAAGGAAGACAAAAAATTGATGATCACCACAGTAATAATTGATTCTGGCAAGAATCATCAATGGGATAATTAGAGAGTAAAACTTTAATGAAGAACAGGATATTTACATAATCTCAAATTATCTACCGCCAACATACTTATTAATTAGAAAAGAAAACATAGGAACTTTCCAGTGGAGAAATCTAGACTGTGTCAAGTGATCAAAGTTCATGCTACCAGCATTAGGACAAATTGACAACATGTGCCTCCTGATATGTTGAGCCAAGATGGACACACTGTCACCTCTGTGGTACTTGTGCCAAAATTTACACAAAACTCTGATCTAATTATAAAGGAAACTTCAGACAAACCCAAATTTAGGGACAGCCTGCAAAACAACTGGTCTGTTCTCCTAAAAAATTGTCAAGGGCCAGGCATATTGGCACACACCTGTAGTCCCAGCTACTCAGAAGGTGCAGGTGGGAAGATCCGTTGAGCCCAGGAGTTTGAGGCTGCAGTGCTCTATGGTTGTGCCTGTGAATAGCCCACTGCACTCCAGACTGGGCAACATAGCAAGACCCATCTCTAAAAAAACAATGTCAAGATCATGAAAGGTAAAGAATAACTGAAGAACTCTTTCTAGTTAAAGAAGACTACAACCAAATGACAACTGAATGCAATTTGTAATCTAGTATTTTCGTTTGCTATTTAAGGACATTATTTTGACATATGGTGAACTCTGAGTAAGATCTATAAGTTAGGTTACAGCATGATATCGATGTCAATTTCCTTAGCTTGACAGTTGATTGTGGCTATGCAAGAGAATATTCCAGTTTTAAAGAAGTATTCAGAGGTAAAAGGGCATCATGTTTGCAATGTACCCTCAAATGGTGCAGATGAAATATATATAAATATATAATATGTATTTATGTGCGTGCGTGTGTGTGTGTGTGTGTGTGTGTGTGTAGAGAGAGAGAGAGAGAGAGAGAAAGAAAGAGAGAGAGAGGGAGAGAAATAAAGCCAATGGGGCAAAATACTAACACTGGGGGAAATCTTGGTGAAGGGTTTATGGGAATTTTTTGTATTACTTTTGCAACTTTTAGGTAAGCCTGAAAATTACATCAATCAAGAGTAAAAATTAAAACAGGCCGGGCGCGGTGGCTCACGCCTGTAATCCTAGCACTTTGGGAGGCCGAGGCGGGCGGATTGCTCAAGGTCAGGAGTTCGAAACCAGCCTGAGCGAGACCCCGTCTCTACCAAAAATAGAAATAAATTAATTGACCAACTAAAAATATATATACAAAAAATTAGCCGGGAGGCTGAGGCAGTAGGATCGCTGAGCCCCGGAGATTGAGGTTGCTGTGAGCCAGGCTGACGCCACGGCACTCACTCTAGCCTGGGCAACAAAGTGAGACTCTGTCTCAAAAAAAAAAAAAAAAAAAAAAAAAAAATTAAAACAATACAGAAGGCAAGTGGAACTCCAGTATCTGGAGCTCTGATGATAGTGAACCAGGAAGACGTCCACAGGAAAACAGGACATAGAAATAGAGGGATTAAACTTGACCCCAAAAAGGTTAGCATCTTCCAAATCAAACACATGGATGGACAGACTTGTGCTTCCCCAGAGTATGTTTTACCCAAATCTGCTTTGAAAATACAATAAACTGAGCACCAAGTCTGGCTTAATTCTCGTCTGTTGTCAGGGTATGTTCATTGAGTGTATGTCATCTTTACCTGAAATCACAACTGAGCTTAGGTTGTTTAAAATATTCACGAGCTAGGTGAATTCTCCTGGAACTGGAACACTAACACATATAACTCTACATGACATCTGGAAAATAAAGGAACCTTCCGTGGCCATATGTGGTCAGTGGTCAGAGCTCACAGGAGAGCGAGATTGGAATGGAGGCCTTCTTCCGTGACATGGCCAATGGGCTGTTTCCCCACTCACTTGCCCGGACTTTAGTCTGTAGAACCAGATAGAAAAGTTACCTTGAGTTCTTACAGACACAGCCTGAGACTTGCTGCCTAAATTTTGTCCTCTGGTCTCGTCAGGATGACAGCAGTCAAAGAAATACAACCCTCAAAAGAGCAGGGTTTTGCTTTTTTTTTAAAAAAAAATAAAGCTGATGTATTATGAAATTATGGGTGTAGTTGCTACTGCAGATATCGAGTGATTCTTGAAAGTATTATTGAGTGCTTAAATGGTCAACTTTTATTAATGGGCACACAGCATTGGGCTAGGCTCTGTGAATTTAGGCAAATAAATAAAACACATGGTCCTTGCCCCAAAGGGTTTCTATCTGGGAAAAATACATGAAACTAGAGAAAAAGATAAAAATTTAGAAAATGTCCAGAGCACGATATGAAATTAAGTATTCTATGATGAACATTATGATTGCACACCAAGTGTATTTGGAAGTGCAAATTCTAAAAAGAGTGACAGGGACACAGCCCACACTGTTCTAGTAGGAGACACAGAATCAATGTCACGTCCCATAAGGACTGGGCAGTGTGACGCAAGTGTAGGGCTATAAATAGTAAATGACAAGAGTTTACAGTATATACTAGACTTAGGCCAGACAATACTTATGAAATAAGGGAACACAAGTATGCATAAATAGAGCATGAATGTTACATAAACAATGGAGAAAATATATCTTGTGGGTGGTAACTGAGGGACAAACCTCTCCTTCCATAGAAAGGCAGGATGGTGTGGCAGAAAGAACATTAGCTCAACCTCTGCAAACCTCATTTTCCCTCTACCTACCATGGGGCTACTAGCTCGGGCCATTGTTTATAGCATTAAATTCAATGCTGCATAAAGCACCTAGCAGAAGCAGGCATCCAACAAGCGGTAACCCTTGTTTGCTCTTTGTGTGTCTGTTAACACATTGCCACAAGAAAAGCCCAGAAACTTCTCTTTGGGGCCCCAGTGTTTTATTATGAAAACAGAATAGAAACGTTGAGTGTAATTTAAAGGTAAACATAAAATAGAAAAACAAACATTTATTGACTTCTATTCATTTAATCCACATTTTAAGAATTAAATCATCAATATTAATTGCAGCAATGAGAACACCCACAAGTGAGGATTTACACATGCTTCCTGCAGCCCAGGGGTCAAAACTAGAGTGAGTTAGAAACAACTCTCATGGCAGTGAATGTGTCAAAGCGTCCCACTGTGTTATCCTCTCTGTCTCCCTAACAGACTGTGAGCTTCTCACAAAAGGGCTTGTGCCTTCATGGTCTTGGCATTATGAATTCCTAGCACAGAGTCCGACTCATGGCAGATTCTCAGTAAATGTTGACATACTAAGAACGGAAACTGTGCCTTTAGGTAGTAATGACAGCTGCCTATCACTAACTGAATATAGTATTAGCTACCTATCAATACTAACTGAATACTTCTGTCCTGCCCCGCTAGAAGCATTTCATGATCACCTTAGCTGATTCTCACCACAAGGATACTGAGGCTTGGAAACCTGCCCAGGCTTATACAGCAAATGGGGAGCCCAGGCCCCAGCCTAGGGGGTGGGGAGGGGGTGACTCTGAAGAAGAGGGGTGCTGTGCTGTGCTGTGCTGAGCCGGCAGAGCACAGAACTGCTCTCCTCCCGGATTCCCCCAGGAAAACTCCATGGACCAATGGGAGTTTCAGAAGCTGTCTGTGTACCAAAAAGGGAGAGAATTTGTGAGAGGAGTAAAAGCATTCCTGGCACGGACACGGGCTTCAGAGAGAAGCCTCGAAGTGCCACACAGGGTAGGGTGGGGCGGGGGTTTTGAACGAGGACAGCCTGGAAAAGGCCGGCTGGGCTCACGGGGAGCCCTGGAGCCGTGCAGTGAGCAAGGAGCAGAAGAGCCCCACGTGGAGCTCTTGGCAGCAGCTCGCTCAGCCAGGCCCGGGCCCAGAGGCCCAGAGATGGACGGGTGGTGTGGCAGGCTGCGCTGCGGAAGGAAGGCGCGGGGTAGAGCCAGGAAATGCTCTGGGGTGGGGGTGGCAGTTCAGAATGTGGCATCGCTGAGAGGGAGTTGACAACAGGCAGCGTTGGTCACTCTTTAACAGCAAGGGGAAAAGTGAAGCAAACAAAGGCCAGGTAACGTGGTAGTTAAAAGTGGGGTCCCTGCAGGCTTCTAGTTGTGTGACTTTAGCAAAATGGTTTAACTTCTGTGGGTCTCTGTGCTCCTCCTTTGTGAAATAGGGACGGTCCTAGGGTTATTGTGAGTGCAAAGCGATTGAATACATGTTGAACACTGGGTGCTCAGCGAGCACTTGGCAAACGTTATCTCTGATAACTAACGAATTTAAAAGAAAAGAAAGAAAAAGAAAAGGTGTCATGAGTAGACCAAAAACTGTATGCTCGGAAAGCGAGTTTCCTTTTTCTTCATGTTTCCTGCTGGTTCAGGATTCAGGACCTCTAAATGTTACCCAGAATTTGCTGTTTACTGGGAGAATTATTCCAAACTAGGTTCAAGGTCCTTAATTTTAGCTGCTGATGGGAAATCGGAATGTCCTGGTGACCCCTCCCAGTTAACAGGTCTGACATCAAACACATCCATTTCTGGCTGTCACAGTGGGTCGGTCCTCTTTCCTGAAGTCAAAAGGCTGCACTTGTTTTCCAATCCTCTAGGTGCAAAACATTGAACCCAATTTTAACTTCATTTCTTCTCCTCCTCGATGTCAAATTTCTAATCAGGTCTTGTTCCTTTTTTCATTGTAATGTCTCTTAGATTCATTTCTTCTGGATTTTGACCTCTCCCTTTCTCACCTCTGTTTTTCTCCTCTTTCAACGGTCCTCTCATGACCTACCTATTTCTGCTTTCTTCCAAATTAATGATCAACGGTATTTAGGATAACACTGAAATCGCTTATCTCCCTTTGTCTCAAACTTTCAATAGTTCTCCTGGTGGTAGAGTGAATTCAAATACCTGCATTTTGTTATTCAAGGCTCTTCTTCAAACAGCTCCTCCCCAGATTCGCGGCGGGGGGGATGGGGCCTTGAACCCAGCCTGCTCAAGCCCTCTAACTCCGGGGACGTCCCTTTTTGGGGCCGCCACCTGATGGAATCCCATTCCTTCAAGGAAGACCCGCTTTGATTGTGACCGTCCCACAGGAAGCTTTCCCTGCCGGTCGTTCCAGCCCTAAGAATGCCTTTTATCACTTGGGGTCCCCATCCAACCTAACACTGCATCGTGTCAGGCACTCGTCACTTTGTCTCGGACGGTGGGACCCTATTTCTTGCCGAGCCCCCACACGAGGGAGCACAGGGTCAGGCTCTCAAAAACTGCTCCTGGCCCAGTCCCTCTGCCCCTTGCCCGCTCCCACCGGGTCTGCGCACCAGGGGCGAGTCTGTCCCGGACGCCGCGACCGCGCTGGGCTGGGCTCTGCTCCCGAGGCCAGAGCACGTCCACGCCGCCGGCTCCCTGCGCCCGAACCCAGATAAGAGGACAATGGTGCGGAGTCGCAGCTTTGCTCCCACCTCCCGGAGGGGCCGTCCGGTGGGAAGCGGGCTGGTTCCGGGAACCGCGGGCACCAGCGCCCACTACCCCGCGGGGGGCGAGGGCGCCGCCGCCGGGCACGGCCGGGGCCTCGGTGTCGCCCTCCCCCTCGCGGCCACTGGGCCGCCGCGGCTGGACGGGGCGGGGCCCTCCCCCCTCCCCCCTCCCCCCGGTCCCCTCCCCTATTTCCCGGGGTGGGGACGCCGGGACGCAGGCGGGAGGCGAAAGGGGCTGCAGAAGGGCGTCCGGTTACGTCTCCGCCTTCTCCGGCCTCCCGCCGCTGAGCCGCTCGGCTTGCGGGACCGCAGTCCGGGAACATGCTGGCCGCGAGCAGCCGGAGCGGGGCCGCGTGGACGCGGGCGCTGCTGCTGCAGCTGCTGCTGGCGGGGCCCGGGGGCTGCCTGAGCCGCCAGGCGCTCTTCCCCTTCGGCCCGGGACACGGGGACCGGGAGCTGGAGGCCGGCGACGACCGCGTCTCCCCTGCCCTGGAGCTGAGCTGGGCGCTGCGCTTCTACGACAAATCCGACATCAACTCGGTCTACGTGAGTGCGATCCGGGACGGGGGGTGGGCGGCCGGAGGGAGGCGAGGGCTGGACCGGCGTCGGGAGGAAGGTCGCGGCGGGCAGGGCGCCCGCGGAGCCGGACGGACGTGGGCGTCGCCGGCGAGGACCGAGCCCCGGGGGCCGCCCGGGGACTGGCGCGGCGCTGGGTCTCACGCCGAGGGGCGGCTCCAGCCTCTACCCTGCCCCGAGGTGTCCCCACCACCCGGCCGCTGTCACCCGAGCGACGCGCGGGCCCGGGGCAGCGCCCGCTCTCCGGCGAGTGGCCCTGCGCGCGCCCTGCGGCGACCCGGGACCCGGACCCCGGGCGGAGTTTGCCCCTCGCGGCTGCGGGCTGCGTCGCCGCAGGGAAGTGCGTCCGCGTCTCCCCATTGTCCTGGGCCTTTGGGGGGCTGGGCCCCCCGCGGGTGCCGGGCCCGGGGGGACCGGCTCTCCGCCCCGGGGACTTAGACGGCCCCGCGGCTGTGCGTGCGGATCCGGATGTGTCTTGGCAGAGGTTCTGCCGGCGCTGGGCTCGTTTCGGAGTCCAGAGTTCAGCGCTGGGGACGCAGGGCGCCCGGCGCTCCAATTTCCTGTGGCCGAGCATTGTCACCACGGGGGCCCCCCAGCAGGAGCGAGGCCGGATGACTGATAGCTCCCTGGAGCCTCCCCAGAACGGGCCGGGCCTGGGGGGCGCTGTCAGCCCGGCACCGTCCTGTCGTGCCGCCGCCTGTCCCAGCCGCGCACCATGTGGGTTTCATGCAGAGCTCGCGCGCATTCCAGACGCGGGGGGAGCCGCACGCACGGCGCTGCAGCCCGCCCTGCCCGGGAAATGGCCTGCTCCCGCTCTGCCCCGGCAGACTAAGCCTTGGACCACACGCGCGTGGAGTTCGTCGGCTTTGCCTAAAAAGAACGAGTCCTCAAGGTCCCCCCCATCCACAGAGAGCCCTCGCCCTCGTTGGTGGACTGCCCCGGCCCTTTTGCAGAGTCTGGTGAAGCCTCTACGACCTCTTTTCAGTGTAATGCTTTTAAACGCATAAAATAAAATCCACAAGGTCACTAAGGAAACCAACTATGTTGAAATATAGATAAAAAAAAATTTTGGAGGGGGAGGGACAGAGCCTCACTCTGTTGCCCAGGCTAGAGTGCCGTGGTGTCAGCCTAGCTCACAGCAACCTCAAACTCCTGGGCTCAAGCAATCCTACTGCCTCAGCCTCCCGAGTAGCTGGGACTACAAGCATGTGCCACCAGGCCCGGCTAATTTTTTCTACGGTGCATATTTTTAGTTGGCCAATTAATTTCTTTCTATTTTTAGTAGAGACGGAGTTCTCACTCTTGCTCAGGCTGGTTTTGAACTCCTGACCTTGAGCTATCTGCCCGTTTCGGCCTCCCAGAGTGCTAGGATTACAGGCGTGAGCCACTGCACCTGGCCTATCAAAATATTTTTAAATGCACATTTTATGGAGCAGTACACGTGCTTTTAACCACATTAAATAACAAGGGGTAGTGGGCGGATCCAGTGGAAGGTCAGGTAACTATTGAATTTGAAGCTTGTGAGGATGGTGAACAATATTCAGACACCTGCAGCAACTACAGGATGTCCCCAGTCACAATACATAGGGAAAAATGGGAAATTGTAGCTAAATGTATCTTTATTTACAAAATATTCATTACTAAATTTTACAAAATTTTTCCTTTGTATGGAGACTTTTGGGACACTCTGCATAATGTGATATGAAAATATCTGTGACTTATAATAGTGGCAGAGTCGCTAGGTGCTACTGGTACTGTGCTTTGTTGCCTACATTCATTATGGAAGGAAATGCTAAATATCAGCGGTTATGGAAAATAAAAATGAAATTTCTTTTTCTCATCTAAGTTAACAGATCCACTGGATTCTATTCAGGAATCCTTATGGGAGTCATTGGACCCCAGGTTAAGAATCTCTTTGTTAAATTTGGGACCGTCCTTTACTTGTGGCATCAGACTAACCACACTACGCTCTAAAGACCTAGAAAATCTATTCCTACAAAAAGATCCTGCCAGGCTGGTTGTGGTAATGCCTGTAATCCCACCACTTTGGGAGGCCGAGGAGGAAGATCATTTGAAGCCAGGAGTTCAAAACCAGCCTGAGGAACATAGCAACATAACGAGACCCCCCCCCCCCAAAAAAAAAAAGATCTGTGTATTCAGGTCTATTTGGATTTACTCTGCATTTCAAAGAGAAAGAATCCTACAGATCTCTTTGGGAGCTGTAGGATGTGTTCTCCAGGAAGCTGACTTTGACCATGATGGAGACTAAACAGGCATGTTATTTTATCAGAGTGCTGTCCGATCCACACCTGTGGAAGGGAGGGAAATGAAGGAGAATTGGGCAGAGGGAGAAGCTGAGGTGCAGTGAAGTCCCAGCCAAGGTCTCAGTGAGCACCTGGGGAGCTCTGAAGCTGGGATGGCTTTTAAAAGCTGTCTCAATGAAGTCACATGGCTGAGCCCAAAGTCCATAGCTGAGGTGACCCATGATGGCAACAGGCATGGGTACTGGGAGAGGGGAAGAACTGGGGCCAAATGATGCAATATACTACATGTAGCATCGTGAAAGATGGATAGAAGGTCGGCGGAGGGTTGGTGGGTTAAACTATCTGTAGCTGGTCACAAGGTGTGCTCGTCTTTAGTCATGAAAGTCCGGCAATCGTTTGCAAGACAGCATGGACAAACGGACCAGGGAGAATTTGGAAGCAGGGAAACCAGTCCTATAAGCTGCTGGGTGATCCAGACACTTGGCAATGAGACCCTACAGAAAGAGGGACAAGGAGAGAACAGTGTGGACCTGAAAGGTGGTGTGACATGCATCAACAGGATGACCGGTCACGTATGGGACATGATGAAGACGGCAGACAGTGGTGGGGTGGTTGGAGGGGCGTTAGCCTAGGTTTGACTCTGGGGCGTTGGGACCAACATGGGGACCAGGATGTGGATGCCCTGTAGCCAGTACACCTGAAAGTGAGCTGGGGAGTCAGGCCGTGGAGGGAAATGGACCAGTGCAGGCACTGATTTGCAAGGGCAAATAGGATAGTAAGAAAAAGGCTGAGAGCTGGAGTTAGAGCCCTGGAAAATGGTACCTGCTACTGGTGATGGTCTAACGTGGCAGTTCTCAAAGTGTAGTCAGGGATCACTGGGTGTCCTGAAGACTTTTGCAAGGAATGAGCAAGGCCAAACTCTTCGCCTAATAACACTAAGACGTCGCTTGATTTCTGTACACCCATGCTCTCACATGTGTACAGCAGAGGCTACATGTGTGATAGCTGTGGCAACAGCTGGAATGCAGCAGCAGATATAGGAGGATCCAGCTGTCTTCCATTAAGCCAGACATCAAGTTGATTTGCAAAAATGTAAAACGGTGACGGTTCTCTCCTTAAATATTTTTGGTTTGGAAAATATAGTTATTTTCATAAAAGGTAATGTTATTTATGTTAACATGTAACTAGTTCGTCATTTAATTATTATACATATTTAAATGCTCCTTGGTTTTCATTTCTCATATGATAAGTATTGATTGAGTTAGCCTACATAAAAACAAGCTCTTGGGGAATCTCATTCATTTTTAAGTGGCCATTAATTTTAAGTGGCCCTGAGACCAACATGTTGGAAAGCTGTTGGTCTGATGCTATCCAGACATCACATGCCTCCGCCTCAATTTGACAGATGTTCAAAGGAGAAGGGAGTTGCTGGGGGAATACTCTATGGTAGGATGAGATGCCATGTTGCCTGCCAGCCTAGCTCCTGTGGGCCACGGCAGACTCCCGGTACAAAAGGTCTAATTCTCCCCATGGAATAGCCTATTATTTTTGCTTAGGAAACCAGCATAGTCCCACTGATGAAACCAGCCATTCTTTGGACCCCATCCTGGGCCTAATCAGCCAGCCAGCTGAGCCACTGGACATTTACACAAGTTCTGCAGCCTTGGCCAGTGAACTTTGAACTCCTTGGGTGAGAGTTCTTCGAAATTGTAATGAGGTTGTGCAGAACGATAAAAACTGTTTTCTTCCTTTGCCTGGAATTTTTATCATCTTAGTTTACTAATGTTGGTTATCTCATGCTGATTGGAAGCTCTGGTAGGGTGTGCAGATCAATAGAAGAATTTCTGGAACATGATTTTATTGCCTAATAAATGATTTTTCTTTGATTCATAAAAATGGAGGAATGGATTAGCTGTTATTATTTAATATGTTCAGTTTGTTTTGGAGATAAAATCTTTCACGCCAGAGAAAAATAATAAAAGGATATCTTTGGTAGCAAAAAGATTGTATACCTCTTTCCTGACCCATTTCCTGGCCTCTAGTTTCTGTTTCTCTCTCTCTCTCTCTCAATCTCACACGCACACACACACACCCTTCTAGTTGTTCACTCGTAGAACTGCCACACTTATGAGCACATAGGAGGTTTATGAATCTGCTGGTCCAGCCCAAGGCCCACACCTATGGCTCTGCTGTTCACAGGTCAAGGGCTCTGGCCCAAGGACAAGGTGGGATTGAAATCTAGCCCACACTCCACTCACCAAGCCCTGAGCTTCAGCATGGGGCTTGTCCCACCCAGAGTAAGGGTCACCTTCTTCTAATTTGCCCAAAGTTGTCTTATGCTCCTGCAGTGACCCTGGATGAATCACAGAATACTTAATATAGTGATCCTAGCACTCTGGGAGACTGAGGCAGGAGGATTGCTTGAGCTCAGGAGTTCGAGATCAGCCTGAGGAAGATCGAGACCCACATCTTTACTAAAAATTAAAAAATTAGCCAGGTGAGGTGGTGTGTGCCTGTAGTCCCAGCTACTGGAGAGGCTGAGGCAGGAGGATCACTTGAGCCCAGAGGTGTGAGGTTGCTTGAGCTACAATGACGCCACAGCACTCTACTCAGGGCAACAGAGCAAGAGTGTGTCTCAAAAATAATAAAAAACCCAACAAAGTCTCTCATTAGACATTAACTGGATTAAGTTGAGCACACTGACTCATCTCTAACTATTATCCTTAGATTGTCCCTAATCTCTATTTGCTAACCCTTTTGTTTCTATTTCTAATTCAAGCCAGAGTCATTTCTCTAGCTCTGTGGGGTTAATGGAAAACATTTGCAATCTGGACTTGGAGTTTTGTTCTGGCATTTCTGGTGTATGATCTGAGGCAAGTTATATGAACTGAGACTCATTTTGTTTCCTCAAATAAAGAATGAAAACGATATTAATCTTTACCAGGTTTAATGAGATAACTAGAGAAAAAATGCTTTGTTAACTGCGAAGTGCCATGCAAATGGATTAGGCATTAGGCCCAAGGTCCACCTTTGGGCTCTAGGCTGAAATTAATCAATCTCTACCTTGATTGTGTCCTGGACTTCGCTATTTTCTAGATTTTTTCTTCAGATTTTTCTTTTCTGAGGCCCTTTTAGTTTTCCAATTCTTCTAGCTGCGCAATCACTAACCATAAAGCCATCCCAAGAAACTTTGCAATTTCCATGACTTCTGCCCCTGATTTCTCTAAACTGGGCAGCCAAATGAAACAGCGTGAGTCCTGGTTAAGGACTCCAGCAGATGTGGGTTCTATCACTTGCTGGCTGTGTGATATTAAGCTAAATTTAGTCTCTTGTCATTTGTCTGTTTCATGTAAGTGAAAAGAGGGATGGTTGCATTAAGTGCCTGCTGTATGAAATTTTTAAAAATGCAAACAGCCTTAGTAAAGGACCTCAAAATTAGCAGACACTCAGTAAATGTTTGTTGCTTTTCCATTCTTCATTCTAAATTATTTTACCTTAAATTCCCACTGCCTTCTGCCCATGGGGTTTGAATTTCACTGTGTCTTCTCTGTACAGTTATTTGCATTTCTAAAACGACCCTGTTTGTTTCTCATTTGTGCCTACCTCAAGCATTTTCTAACCACACATGTTTTGAAGAACTCTTTCCCCCACTATTGCTGGCTGCTTTCTGCCCCTGGGACTGCTGCTACCAGCCTCATGCAAGCCGAAAAAGATGGCTCTTGTTTCACTTTTTCAACGTGCATTTGGACATAAGAAATCAAACACAAAATTTAAATGCATTGAGTATCTGCCTTTAGACTTTCTCTAGTGATTCATGCTGTCTGTAAGTTCCCATTAAAGATGAAAATGAGACAAGAAGTGCTTTTTAAAATGGGAAAACTCTGCCATTGTAAGCTAGTCTCTGTCCATCCCCTTCTTGTCAGTTGAGTTGAAACAATTGTATGTAAGTGGTTCCAGCTGTTAACCATGTGGCTCTTGGCATTTTCACCCTGGGGTTTTTGTGATGTAATTGACACGTTCTGCCCTGTGGCAGCTGGATGAAAAGGCATATTGTTTGCTGTGTTCCTTGGGGTGAGTGGATAGACATGTTCAGTAAAGGGACTTCAAGTTGTACTAGTATCATAGTGAGCTGGAGTTTAGCTTTGCTAATGGAACTTTTTTCCAGTGTGAACTGATAGATACGTAAGCAAGATTTCAGGGCAGTGTTTACATTGGTTGACATGCCGGAAATAGCTGTTTTTCAATAAAAAAGTGTTTATTCCTAAATGCAAATCCACTAAGAACTCATCTAGGCAACATTTGGTTGGTTTGAGTTACCTTAAGACAATAATATAACATTATTATTATTAGCAGCTCTTAACAATTCAGATGGGCTGTCTCAGGAATCCGTTGAATCTGCAAGGGTTTTGCAGTGTGATCTATACAGATAGCAAGGAACACGCTGGTGCTTTGGGGAGTCAGGGCTCTAAGATGCTAACTGCAAAGTTAGAGAGAGAGAGGCGCACGCAGACAGAAAGGAACAGTGGTAAACTCTGCTTGGGAGGTCAGGAAGGACCTGAGAGGAAAATGAGACTTTGCCAAGAACACAAGCTGAGATTTCTGGAGGAGGTTTTTCAAGGAGGTTTTCAAGAAGGGGGTCAGAGATGAAAAAGCACGTGGGGTTCAGTAGGTGAAACACCATGGTGAGTTTGGAGAATTGTAAAGCAATCTCAAATTTTTCTTCCAGCACATTTCTACTCCAGCCTTTCACTCGCCAACATTCATATTAAAACTAAAGTCTGGTCCCATAATCCACATGATTTTTTAACTAGACGTGGTGAACAGAAAGTAATACTAGTGACTGCTGTGCAATACTTATGTTTAATAATAATTGGTCCTTTCTGGATCCAGGGCACTGCATGGGGTGCCTCAAGGCTCTGTAACTTTTGATTAACTTTAACGACTAAATCTGCTTTTGCCAGCACCGTCTGCTCTTGAATCCAGTCTAATACACCCACTGCAACTAACACTCCTAAATCCCTGGGAGGGAAAGTCTGGGGATGGAAGGATTTCAAAGCCAATGATGGATGGAGGTAGATAGAATGATGGTTGCAAGTGGCTGGGAAGGGTGGGGTGGGGGGTGAAGAGGAGTTGGTTAATGGGTACAAATACACAGAGAGAAGAAATGAGCTCTAGTGTCCCATAGCACTGTAGGGTTACTATAGTTAATAACAATATATTGGCTGGGCGCGGTGCTCACGCCTGTAATCCTAGCACTCTGGGAGGCTGAGGTGGGAGGATTGCTCGAGGTGAGGAGTTTGAGACCAGCCTGAGCAAGAGCGAGACCCTGTCTCTACTAAAAAAAATAGAAAGAAATTACCCGGACAACTAAAAATCTATAGAAAAAATTAGCTGGGCATGGTGGCACATGCCTGTAGTCCCAGCTACTTGGGAGGCTGAGGCAGGAGGATTGCTTGAGCCCAGGAGTTTGAGGTTGCTGTGAGCTAGGCTGATGCCATGGCACTCTAGCTTGGGCAACAGAGCAAGACTCTGTCTCAAACCCCCCCCCACATAACAATATATTGTATATTTCAAAATAGCTAGAAGAGAAGATATGAAATCTTCTCAACACAAAGAAAAGATAAAGATTTGAGGTGATGGATATACTAATTATTCTGATTTGATCTTTACCCATTGTATGCATATATCAAAATATCACATGTACCTCATAAATATACACAATTATTATGTATCCATAAAATTTATTTATTTATTATTATTATTATTTTGAGACAGAGTCTTACTGTGTTCCCCAGGCTAGAATGCTGTGGTGTCAGCCTAGCTCACAGCAACCTCAAACTTCTGGGCTCAAGTGATCTTCCTGCCTCAGCCTCCTGAGTAGCTGGGACTACAGGCATTTGCCACCATGCCCAGCTAATTTTTTCTCTATATTTTTTTAGTTGGCCAATTAATTTCTTTCTATTTTTAGTAAAGGCAGGATCTCACTCTTGCTCAGGCTGGTTTTGAACTCCTGACCTTGAGCGATCTGCCCTCCTCAGCCTCCCAGAGTGCTAGGATTACAGGCGTGAGCCACCACGCCTGGCCTGATAAAATTTTTTTAAAAGGTAGATTTTTACCAAAAAATAAAAGGGACAATGATGGAATCCTACTTTTTTATTTTTGCTTTTGTTGCTTGTGCTTTCTGTGTCATGTCCAGAACATCATTGCCAAGACCAATGTCAAGGAGCTTTTTCCTTTAAGTTTTCCTCTAGGAATTTGAAGTCTTACGTCTAAGTCTTTAATCCATTTTGAGTTCATTTTTGTGAGTGCTGTAAAATAGAGGTCCATTTTCATTCTTTTGTATGTGAATATCCAGTTTTCTCAACACTGTTTACTGAAGGGACTCTTCCTTTCCCGTGGTGTGTTCTTGGTGCCCTTGTCAAATATTAGTGGATTGAAAATGTGTGGGTTTGTTTCTGAGCTCTCGTTTGGTCTATGTGTCTGTGATAGCTTTGCTAACTTGATTGTGGCACTTATTTCACAACATATACCGATATCAAATCATCACGTGATATACCTTACATTTATACACTTTTGTCTATTTTATCTCAATAAAACTGGGACAACCAAACCAAACAAAAGACAATGAACCGCAGGCCCTAGTCCTGATCGAGAACATTAATGTTGGCTTATCTATTAAAGCCATTTGCCTTTCTTTGCTAAACTTTAGATCAATCATGTTCATTAGGTATTTTTTAAAAACCAAACTTTTATTATGAAGATTTTCAAACATATTCAAAAACAGAGTGAAGAATATAATGAACTCCATGCACCCATTGCCAGCTTCAACAAGTATCAGTTTGAGGCTCATGTTATTCCATTTGTATCCTCACCTGTTCCTAACATCCTTTCTCATTCCCAAACTGGATTATTTTAAAGAAAATCCTGAACATTTTATTTCAGAATGTACCTCAAAAAAAGACTCTTTTCAAAAACATGCAGTAAAATTACGATCGTACCTTAAAAATGATAATAATTCCTTACTATCATCCAATGTCCAAATAGTTTCGTGAAATGTTGTATTTTGCTTTTCAGTTGATTGGTTTAAATTGGGGTCCAGACAAAGCCCCCACATTGCATTTTGTGGATATGTTTCTTAGGACTTTTAAATCTATAGGTTCCTCCCATCCCTTTTTTTCCCTTGAAATTTATTTATTAAAGAAACTGGGTATTTGTCTGCTTGAGTGACCCATATTTTGGACTTTGCTGATTGCATCCCCATGGTGTCATTTCATATGTTCTTCTGTCTCCTGTATTTCCTGTAAAGTGGTAGTTAGATGTGGAGACTTGGTGGGATTTAAGTTGTCGGTTCCTGTTCATGCACTCTGGTTTAGTAACTGGTGTTGCACTGCAGGAAACCATAATTCTCCAGTTCTTTCCTGTTGCTCCCCAGCTGAGCTCGCCCTCAGGCATGATTTCTAAAACAACCTAGGTGCACAGGTCTTATCCCGTATTGAACTTGCCTGCCCCACATGTTGGAGGAAGTCAGGAAAGGAGGGAACCCTTGTGGGTCAGGCAGCACGTAAGCTCTGGGGCTACAGTGGGGACAAGGTTGATGGTCTCTGATCCCGAGGAACTGACCACGTAGTGGGGAGAACAGCCAGATCTGCAAATGGGGAGGAAGGAAACAAGCAGGAGGCAGAGATATAAACCACGAGCTGAGGTGGGGTGAGAGTGGAGTGGGCGGAGCCTGCACTGGTTGGGGGAAGGCTCTCTGAGAAACTGCTACCGTGTTTCCCCAAAAATAAGACAGGGTCTTATATTTATTTTTCCTCAAGAAGACGTTCTAGGGCTTATTTTCAGGGGATGTGTTGTTTTTTTTTTTTTTAAGTACAGTACAAATGATCTCTGTGGCCTCAGTAGGAGACTGCTTCCTGAAGCTTTTCCCCTGTCCCCTGGTGTTTGTGGGGGATGAGAGAGGCCCACAGTGCTGAGTAAAATGGCAGCCACAGCGTTCCTTCTTCCTCCTGGGGACACACAATACCTAAAGCGGAGCGTCCCTATTTTCATTTCACTGAGGAGTCTTTCCCCTCAAAGCCTCAGCTTGCAGCACACACAGGATGGCCGGGACCTGACAGGGGGAGCCCACCTTGTTGGTGGGGCTGCCCCCACCTTTCCGGTCACCTCTGGGATGGTAGCTGTCACGATGGGGCAGACGAGAAGGGCTGCTCGTCTTCTCGACCGCTCCGCCATGAAATGCATGGGGTGTGCAGATACGCTGCGTAGCCACGACCATCACTAGGGCTTATTTTTGGGGTAGAGCTTCTATTGGGCAAATGCTTAGAAATCCTGCTAGGGCTTATTTTATGGGTGGGTCTTATTTTCGGGGAAACATGGTATTTTAGCTGAGGCCTCAAGGACAAGGAAGAGCAGCCACGGGCATGAAGGAGACAGGGAGAGGATGCTTGGCAGTAGCAGGAATGGAGAAAGCGCTGTACACAGTGAGTCCTCACTTAATGTCGCGGGTGGGTTCTTGGAAACTGTGATGACTTTAAGCACAGCGTTGTTTAATGAAACCAATTTTACCACAGGCTAATTGATATAAATAAGAGCTAAGTTCCTTCTACATATTTCTCTGGTCACAAACACATCGCCAAACTCCTAAGTAAAGACCCTTCTAATATTAAACGTTGAAATATATGTGAGCTATACATGCATTTAAGAAAGAATAATAGAAACAAGTAAGACAATTGTTTACCCATTTTTTTGTTGAATCAGTGAGTGACAGCGGTCAAGGTCGTGGTGGGTTCAATCAAGAAATGAATGTCTGCAAAGCAAAAGTTGTCGGGAGCACCTCCAACCTCCACACAGGTCAAAAACAAAAGACAACCAACGTGGGGGCTCGCTGAGTGCTTTCGTCCCACATCACTTATTGTTGTGCATTTGTATGATTATCGTATACTGGGCAAATTTTTGTTTTACAATCATTTTTATTCATTCATTCATCCATTGTCCAACCCCCTTATTCCAGTTTAGGGTCATGGGTGGCCGGAGCCTCTCCCGGAGGCTCAAGGCACCAACTGGGTTCCCAACCTGGCCAGGGCGCCATCCCATGGCAGGGCGCTCACACACACCCATACGCACGCTGCGACAGTGTAGACACGCCAGTTAACCTAACAGGCACAGCTTTGGGATGTGGCAGGAAACCAGAGGACCTGGAGAAACCCAGGCAGACGTGGGGAGGATTTGCAAGCTCCACACAGGCAGCGGCTCTGGTGTCTGATGAGAATTGATTTTTTTCTTCTCATCTCAGTGTTATAAGGATAAGATGTTATCCAAGGATCTGCTGTACATTGGAGGTAGGACATGCAGGACGTGGGAGGTGAAAGAAGAGGAAGGAACTGACTTCAGGTTTCCTGGCTTCAGCACCTGGGCGAATAGTGACGTTGGCGCCGGCCTTGGCATCTTGGCAGGTGGCTGCATGGACCCAGGGCTCCCCAGTACAGTTTCCTTGGGGACTGTGCCTGGGTCTGTGCTTCCTGCCTGCTAAGTGCCTGTGGCCTGTCCTCTTGTCCTGCCTGCCCTTCTGCTGCTGAATTGCCTTATGGCAACTTCAAAAGATGGAGAAAAGGAACAAGGCAGGTAGGAGCATCGCATGCTTTGACAGACTTTGCAAAATGACACTCGCACCCACGTGTAAAGGAATACTGTTCATCAAGTTTGCTGTTAATTAGTGTCTCTGCAAGAAACAAAGTTTCTGGGGAGAAGTTTAAACCTAAGAATCTAATGAAACTTTAGGCTTTTCTTTATCATGGAGGACTGAGTCGAATGTGCAGTAAAACTAGCTGAAAAATAATTTTTCAATAATAATACCAACGAGGGCTAGATGATCTTTGTCCAAAGCATTTGCAGTGCTTCAGATACGTGTCTAAAAACCCGATTCCTAAAGATTCCTAAAGCATGTTAAAAGCCCACAAAGCATTCCTTGTAAAAATAGAAACATTCCTGTGCCCAGATTCCAAATAATAAAAGACACCGGGAGTGGTTTTGAAATTGTTGGACTGATTTAAGTTTCGCTGGGAAACAGCTCTCTAAAATGAAGCTGTCTATATGGGGCCTCTGTGCGATCACTTCCCACTAGCATCTGGTCGCTGCCAACTTCTGGCAGCTTGAGAAAGCGAGCTATTTCCCACGCTCCCACCCGCCAGCACGCTGGGAGGTGTGTGCTGGGAGACGTTGGGATCTCCAGGAGCGGGGGCATGAGAGAACAGCTGGGTGAAGCTCCTCGCTGACTCCCTTCTCTGCAGCCTGTCATTGTAATCTAGAGAGTCTTGCTCGTGCCAGCTAATGACAGAAAATATGTCACCTAAAGAGTTAAGAGCCCAGGAAGTCTGGTAAAAAGTGAGGGTCGTGTTAAGTCCACATTTAACTCCAAGAGCTCTAGTCCCTTTCCTGGGGCCAAATCATCTCTGCACATTGAACCTCTTTAGCAGGTTTTTGGCACATTGCAAGTGTGTGGTGTTAAGTTCCTCTCTTTTTCCCACCTCTGCCCCGGCCTCTAGTAATGAGGTACAGAAGGATAAGGCTGTGGGAGGAAGATGAAGGGGGAAAGAAGTGAGCTGGAAAATCCACTGGCTTTCTCATCATCAACTCCTGAGTAACTGAGAGTCGCTATTTTACATTCCTGTTTTTCCAATCTGCGGCCAGGTGCCATTTGCAAAACCTCTCCCATTTGATTAGGGAATTTTTTTCTTTTAATTCATAGATTCTCTAAGCAAAATGATTGCTGGCGTGTTCTTCCAGTGGATCGACACTAAGAAGGAAGTGAAGGGTGTCAGACCTCATTGGTTAGCCCGAGCACCAATACCATGGGACTGCTGGTCACAGAATCTCAGCTGCCCTTTCCTGTGTTCCCAAGGACTGTGGGGTGTGCTGAGCAAGAACAGTGATATGTTTTTTTAGAGGCGGTTATAGATGATTTCAAGAAGGCTATGCATGTAGTGATTAAAAAGGCCAAATTTTGAGTCAGTACCCGTGGGTTCGTAGCCTAGTGTTGCCACTTATTACTTGGTGACTTGGTGCTTGGGCTCAATAAATATTTGTTAAATGATGAATGTGGTTGAATTTGTTTAATGGCCGTGGGAACACATTCTGTGGGCAAGAATTTACTAAGATACATGAGCTTTGGGCCGCCATCTGCAGGTCTAATTTTTGGTTAATCTTAGGGTCACTTTTATGCAGAAGATATTTATCAATTAATTGGAAAATTTCATGTTGACATAACCTTAGGGAGATGTCAGTGGAGCTATCCTGGAATACTTGGTCCTCGCTGCAAAAGTGTGTATTTTAGAATAAGGTGAGAATATTGCCATCTCTTTGCAGTACTGCACTTTTTACATACAGTCTGGTGAATAACACATTGGTGAATTCACATCTGCTGAATTCACACTGATGAATTTACCTAATTTCCCCACCAGAAAAATATGGGTATAAGTAGTATGTAGTCTTATGGGATTTTTCTGAGGATTGGATGTTAGTAAGATGCCTGGAACTTGATAAACATTGAATAAACGTTAGCAATTATCCCAACACGTTAAACTATTCAACATAATTAGTGATACCAAATTGTCTCATTCAGATTTACTTCTTGACACTTTGTTGTGTCATTGCCTGTTTGTGTCAGTCTTTCCCCTCTTGTATTGTGGGTTCCTGGAAGGCAAGGGCTGGACTTTACCCATTTTTGTCCCACAGCACTTAGCACAGTCATGGAGTGGTTACTCAGTTGGCTGAGTAAGTTCATTTAAGGCTTTAATAATGAAATCAGTGCTTCCGCTACCAGCCCATCTTGCCTGGAAAAAGAATACTGGGGTTTGCAATTCAGGCACGTGTCTTTGTCAGTTTCTGTTGTATTTTACACAGCATCGGTACCTGTGGTAGCATTCTGGGTCCTGCTTAGGAAGGAGTCATTTCTGCATTAACCACACTTGGTTTTGTGCAGGTCACCACAAATGGCATCATTGCTACAAGTGAACCCCCGGCCAAAGAATCCCATCCTGGGCTCTTCCCACCAACCTTTGGCGCAATCGCGCCTTTCCTGGCAGACTTGGACACCACAGATGGCCTCGGAAAGGTTTATTATCGAGAAGACTTGTCCCCCTCCGTCACTCTGCTGGCAGCAGAGTGTGTCCAGAGAGGGTTCCCAGAAGTCTCTTTCCAGCCCAGGAGTGTGGTGGTCGTCACTTGGGAGTCTGTGGCCCCCTACCAAGGGCCCAGCAGGGACCCTGCCCAAGAAGGCAAGGTAAGTGCTCCCCCAGGTCCAAGTGCAAATAATCTGACATGCTGGCTTTGAACTCTTCGGCCGTGTGGTCTGTGCTGGTCTGATGTACATCATGCCTGTGTCATTGATAAAGATAGAAAATCCAAAGCAGAATCTAGTAGGCTGGTGATTGCAGGCCCAAAACTCACAAGATCTTATCTGCAAGGCTGTATAAATCTATGTTTTAGTGGTGATTAGATATAAAGAAAGACACTTCCTGAGCAGACTGCCACGTGGCAAGAATAGGCTTGATAAATGGCATCCCCTGGCTGTTTTACTTCAGGTGGCAGATAGTGGAAGGAAAGTTTCTGATTAAATGGAGATGTTTATTGATGTAAAATAATAGTTTAAAATAGCCAAGTACTCCTGAGGGATGTGAAGATACAAAGATAAGGCCCAGACTCTAGTTGGGAAGCCAAGAACCGTTTGGACCATGTGAATGGCTTAGAACCCGTGTTGTCATAACCCAGGTGGGAGTCTCTGTGGGTGACAGCTTTAAGGACCAGGCTTGGACTTGCCCTTGAGGAAGAAGAGTATTGGAGGAGATTGAGAAGCCACCGCTAGACCTGGAGTGACTTTTTGGGACAGGCCCCAATTTTTCCTTGGAAAAATAATTTCTCTCTACCATGACTTAATTTTTTTTACAGGATAACAGGGTAGAGAGAAACTAGAAAGGTCCCAAAGCATCCATGTAAATGGGAGATGTTCCAGGCTGGTTGTTCCTAAAGTATGTTCCATAAAACACCAGTCCGGTGAGATAGTTCTTGGGAAAAGTTTATTAATTTCTTCATTTCTTGGGAAAAGTTGCCTCCTTGGCCAGGTTGGTTTGGGAAATGCTAAAACTCTATCTCCGCTTTTCAGAGACTCACTCTGAAAAGTCTTGCAGTGAAGAAACCTGCTTAATATTGTTTAACTGAGCAGTTCCCAGACCTCTTGGCCGTACCCCCCCCCCCCAATGCCTCTCCAAATAGGACAACATCACATCCCACGGAACACATTTTGGAAGAGTCTGTTATGGGCCTGCGTGACACGTTTTGCCTGCCAGCTGTTACCTCTTTGAATGCCACACTTGAGAACTGCTCAAATCTTAAATTTCTCAGATGCCTCCTTTTCACTTGAGTGAGAAACGCCCAACCCCCAGCTCCTTGGTTCCAAGCCCTCCTCTGCCTCTTGGGCCTAACATGTTACACCTGCGCACATACTGTGTAGGCGTTGTGCCAGATGACTTGCAATTTCCTGATCATGCCTTCTTTTTACACCCGCATTATCTTGCACACGTCGTCCTCTCTACTTGGGACAACCAGACCCCTTACAGGAGTAAACTCCTCCTGCTTGTTCATTTAGGTTTGTCCCTTCTGTGAGGCCTTGACAAACCACAGCCTCCTTCATTCCCACCAATCCCGGCAGGGGACACTTCGTCGGCCTGCAGCTACTACAGTGCTTTATACACATCTCTGCTGTAGGAGCCATCCCTGGTTTTGTAATACTTTGTTCGCATGTCAGGCTTCCCAGCTGGACTGCCAGTTCTCCCGTGCAGGGACTGTGTATTTTTATTCTTCATATCCACAGAGCTCCGGGCAGTATCTGGCATGTAGGAAAGGAACTAATGTTTAAGGAATACTTTCTCTGTGCCTGCTCTTCATATGTTACCTCGTAGAGTCTTCCTCGTGCATCTATGAAGTAGATGGTTTTATCTGCATTTTGTAGATGCAAACTTTGAGGCTTAGAGAGCCTCAATATCATGCCCAAGGCCACACAACCAATAATGGGAAGAGCAATGATTTGGATCCAGGTCTGTTTTCTCCCAAACCTTGTGTTATTTTCTACCGTGTGGTGCTTGGGCTCAATAAATATTTGTTAAATGATGAATGTGGTTGAGTTTGTTTAATGGCCGTGGAAACACATTCTGTGGGCAAGAATTTACTAACGTACATGAGCTTTGGGCCCCCATCTGCAGGTCTAATTTTTGGTGAATCTTAGGGTCACTTTTATGCAGAAGATATTTATTAATTAATTGGAAATTTTCATGTTGATATAGCCTTAGGGAGATGTCAGTGGAGCTATCCTGGAATACTTGGTCCTCACTGCAAAAGTATGTCTTTTAGAACAAGGTGAGAATATTGCCATCTCTTCGCAGTACTGCGCTTTGTACATACAGTCTGGTGAATAACACACTTTGCGATCTGTAGGTATCTTCCTGAGTAACTGAGTTGTAACTCGTCTTCACAGAGAAACACGTTCCAGGCTGTTCTGGCCTCTTCTGATTCCAGCTCCTACGCCATTTTCCTTTACCCTGAAGACGGTCTGCAGTTCTACACGACGTTCTCGAAGAAGGATGAGAACCAGGTCCCTGCTGTCGTTGCGTTTAGTCAAGGTTCTGTGGGGATCTTATGGAAGAGCGATGGCGCTTACAACATATTTGCTAACGACAGAGAATCGATTGAAAATCTGGCCAAGTATGCTCCTTTTTTCTTCAGTAGATTCCCCCCTTAATGCTATTGTCTTATTAAGAATAATGTGATGGGTATTAGAGATAGTACCTAAAATGTTCCTATGGATTTAAGTTTTGTATATCATTTTTATATTACGAAATACTGTTTTTCTGATGAGTTTAAGGGAATATACTCTCTGAATGAACAGGTATCCTATGTTTTCAGATATCATCCTTATTTAAAACAGTTTCTATCATTTTATCTCTAAGTACGAGGTTAGAAAGAAAGATTATTCAACCCTATCTCCTACTGCAAACCCAAAACGGACAAAACCTTTTTCCCCTTGCATTGACTTAGGGGAAAATTCTTACAACAGAAACAGTGTTCTCAGGCTATTTTGTAAAATTTGGCAGAAGGGGGAATAGCCCGGACTGGATTTTGAAAATTAAAATCTTTCCTCTCCCATTATTCTTTAAAACACAAAGAACAAACACTACCCTCTCCCCTACTTTTAATTTAATGTTGTCAAATCTAGCGTAAAAGTCCTCCATCCTTTACTTAGTGGTGTGCTGGTAACAGCTGGTCTCATGAGGGCAGGGGAAGCTCTGATTTATAGCACTTACCGATTTCTGTGGTGTAAATACTTTACTGTGGCCAATTTCAAGCTACTAACATCATGCCATTCAAAGAAGAGTTGAGAAAATATGCACCATTATATATAGTCTCACCATAAAGATACAATAGACTTAAATGAGTTCAAGAACATGGATACTTGTAAAATAATTAGGATGTGATGAGTTTTGAATATTTCTTGCCTTTTAAAAAAATATAATTTATTTAGTTGTAAGTTTATATAACATAATTTTTTACAACAGCTATATTTTATAACTGGCTCTCAAAATTCCTAAAAAGTTAACAACTGGCTCTCATGAGCTGGTACAAGTAAACTCCCCATACAACACTTCCTTAATTGAGTCCCAGATAGATAGATTGATTAGATATCCTATTTTTGCACTGCTTTCTTGAGTTTTCATCCCCTGTCCACTCCCATTTTTAGCTCAATGTCTTCCACTGAGTAAAGTATGTCCCCTCTTTCCGCTGCATAATCTCATCATTTTCTATAATTTCTGACAGAAGCACTTCCGACCACTGACAGAAAAGAACTCATAGAAATGGTGGAGGAAGAAGTAGAGATTAGGGTTATTCTAGAATATTCTATAATTATAAAATGCTTTTAGGCCGGGCGCGGTGGCTCACTCCTGTAATCCTAGCACTCTGGGAGGCCGAGGAGGGTGGATTGCTCGAGGTCAGGAGTTCAAAACCAGCCTGAGCAAGACCTTGTCTCTACTAAAAATAGAAAGAAATTAATTGGACAACTAAAAATATATATACAAAAAATTAGCCGGGCATTGTGGCGCATGCCTGTAGTCCCAGCTACTTGGGAGGCTGAGACAGGAGGATCGCCTGAGCCCACAAGTTTGAGGTTGCTGTGAGCCAGGCTGATGCCATGGCACTCACTCTAGCCTGGGCAACAAAGTGAGACTGTCTCAAAAAAAAATTTTTTTTTAAATAAAATGCTTTTAGATTTTGTATCTCATTTGCTTTTCACCAGGCCCTTTGAGCACAAAAAGGTAAACTGAGACCTGCCCAAGATCCCACAGCCCATGGAGTTGGGATTTCTAATAAACCACGTCTGCACTATTATCACCCACAGCACTTCTGACATCAAATATGTGGTTTTTTTTTTCCCCCTCACACCAACCATTTCTCCACTTTTGGGACTCCTGTGTGGTGTCCTACAATTCATTTCAATTCTGGCGCTGGAGTTAGTGCAGCCCCCACAGGTGACGGGCTCAGTCCCACAAAATTCCCCCCCTCCAGATGCCAGTTGCAAGTCCTGTGTCTCCATTTGTACTTCTGGGCAACCAGCTATAAATCAGCGGTTCCCATGACGCCCTCTTAGGTTTGATAATTTGCTAGAATGGCTCATAGAACTCAGGAAAGTGCTTTCCTCCCTATTATTAGTTTATTATAAAGGGTACAACTCAGGAACAGCCAAATGGAGGAGATACTGGGGGCCAGAGCTTCCATGCCCTCTCCGGACATACCACCCTTCCAGCGCCTTGGTATGTTCATGGACACTAAAGCCCTTCAACATCTGTCATTTAGGGGTTTTTATGGAGGCCTCTTTGCACAGGCGTGGCTGATTAAATCACTGGCCATTGGTGATTGGCGCAAGCTCCAGCCCATCCACCCTCCCTGGAGGTGGGGGCAGGGGAGGGGGCGGGCTGAATGTTCCCACCCTTTCATCCCTCCTTGGTCTTCCTGGCCACCAGCCCCCATCCTGAAGCTATCTGGAAGCTCCCAGCCACCAGTCAACTCATTAGCATACAAAAAGGCATTCTTATCACTCCAGAAATTCCAAGGATTTTAGGAGCTCTTGTGCCAGGACTCAGGGACAAAGGCCAAATATATATTTTTATCCTATCACACCACACCAGGGAAAGAGATGGTGGAGAAAACAAATGACTTCAGTCACAAAGCCAGCTTCAGTCCTATGAGCTACCTTAGCTCATAGGGCACATTCCCAGGAATCAGTGGAAGTTGAATTTTAAGTCCCAGTGACATCCTGGAGCACGCGTCAGGAATGGCAGAGGGCGAGCCTTTGTTAGCGTCACGTCTGTTTGGACACAGCCTCCCCTAACAGCCGGGGACTGTCTCAGCTCTGTGACAAACAGACAGGACAGCTACTGCCCTTCCACTGCCCGGCCCTGGCTGCCAGAGGGAGCAGGCGCGGGGTTGCAGGTGCACACGGATCCCCAGGACCCGTGTGTGCTTAGGGGGCTGTCTGTGGGCCGCCGGCCTGTTTCCAAGAAGCCTGTCCTTCCCCCAGGAGCAGCAACTCCGGACAGCAGGGCGTCTGGGTGTTTGAGATTGGGAGTCCGGCCACCGCCAGTGGCGTGGTGCCTGCAGATGTGAGCCTCGGACCCGACGACGGAGCGGCGTATGACGACGAGGAGGATGAAGATTATGACCTGGCCACCACCCGTCTGGGCCTGGAGGACACGGGCACCACGTCTATCCCCTACGGGAATCCTAGAAGGGGAGATGCCAACACCTACGGGAATCCTAGAAGGGGAGATGCCAACACATACGACCTCCCTGGTGTCCTGTCCCCGCGCCAGGCGGCCACCGAGAGACCCTTTGGACCTGCCACCGAGAGGACCAGGTCTTTCCAGGTGCCGGCCGGGAGGTTTCCCCAGCAGCACGGGGAGGTCATTGATGTGGACGAGGTGGAGGAAACAGGAGTTGGTAAGAACGTTAACGTCACCGTTGGTGACGTTCTCGGACACGTGGGCTTCCGGGACAAGAGCGCTGCGGGAGGGCAGTCAGTTGTGCACGTTATGTGGGGGTTGGGAAGGACAAGAGCTTGGGGACGGAGGGACTCAGCGCCCACAGCTGTAGAGCACTGGTGTCACATGCCATGTGGCATCAAAGCCCAGTGATCTCCCCAGATTAGGACTGTGATTATAGAGACCTTTGAGTTTGTCTTCTTTTAAGTTTCCTAGTATTCCATTCTGTCTGTTTTCAAGAGAAACACGCTTTAGAATTATTTCGAAAGTCAGATTTTCTTATTTGTGACTTCTGAGATCAGAAATGTATTCGGCCCACCTGAAAAAAACATTTTAGACGTTCTTTAGGCTATTTACGCAACTTGTCGTTGACACGTTTATTTCCTCTTGGTTTTAGAATTAGAATGGTTGATTATTTTCCCTTCCAGGCCTTGTCAGTTTCAGGGTTGGTTCGTGAAGATGAAAAAAAAAAAATAGAAAATAAGTAGATCCGCGTTTTAAAAAAATAGTGTTACTATTAATAGTGTTAATATTAGTGTTAATAATAGTGCGTTATTAGTAACAAACTATTAATAACATTATAACATTAATAACTAATAATATTAGTGTTATTAATAGTGTTAATAATAGTGTTACTGTTAATAGTGTTAATATCTTCTAGTCAACCATGTTATATCAGATTTTTGCTACATTTTGAGGGAAAATAATTTGAACCCCAGCATACTTTTGTCTTATAAGAGATGTTCAAATTAAACTATGCTTATTATTTTCTTGTCTTTATTTTATTTTTTCTTTTGCAACAAAGTCTCACTTTGTTGCTCAGGCTACAGTGCAGTGGCGTCAGCCTAGCTCACAGCAACCTCAGACTCCTGAGCTCAGGCAATCCTCCTGCCTCAGCCTCCTGAGTAGCAGGGACTACAGGTGTGCGCCACCACACCTGGCTAATTTTTCTATTTTTGGTAGAGAGGGGGTCTTGTTCTTGCTTAGGCTGGTTTGGAACTCCTGAGCTCAAATGATCCTCCCACCTTGGCCTCTCAGAGTGTTAGGATTATAGGCGTGAGTCACTGTGCCCTGCTATTTTCTTCTCTTTAGATTGACATATCATTTATTAAAGTTCCTCTAAATGGGATAGTCCAAGCCTATTTTTTTTTTTTTTTTGAGACAGTCTCACTTTTTTGCCCAGGCTGGAGTGCCGTGGTGTCAGCCTAGCTCACAGCAACCTCAAACTCCTGGGTTCAAGTTATCCTTCTTGCCTCAGCCTCCTGGGTAGTTGGGACTACAGGCATGCACCACCATGTCTGGCTAATTTTTTCTCAGGCTGGTTTCGAACTCTTGACCTTGAGCGATCCACCCGCCTCGGCCACTCAGAATGCTAGGATTATAGGCGTGAGCCACTGCGCCTGGCCAAGTCCAAGCCTTTTAATATGTTTCTTGTGACTCTTTATTGCATCTACTGAGGAGTTATCGTAAGACCCTCTAAAAAGTAGTCCATTTCACATTATTCTCAAACTTTTTTTTTTTTTTTTGAGACAGAGTCTTGCTTTGTTGCCCAGGCTAGAGTGAGTGTCATGGCGTCAGCCTAGCTCACAGCAACCTCAAACTCCTGGGCTCAAGCAATCCTCCTGCCTCAGCCTCCCGAGTAGGTGGGACTACAGGCATGCACCACCATGCCCGGCTGATTTTTTTCTATATGTATTAGTTGGCCAATTAATTTCTTTCTATTTTTATAGTAGAGACGGGTCTCGCTCTTGCTCAGGCTGGTTTTGAACTCCTGACCTCGAGCAATCCGCCCTCCTCGGCCTCCCAGAGTGCTAGGATTACAGGCGTGAGCCACCTCGCCTGGCCAATTTTTGAACTTTTTTTAAGTTTAAAATTTAAAACTTTTTTAAACTTTTTTTTTTTTTTGAGACATGGTCTCTCTATGTTTTCCAGGCTGGTCTCAAACTCCTAGACTCAAGGGAATCTTCCCACCTCAGCCTCCCGAGTAGCTGGAATTACAGGCTGCAGCCACGGCACCCAGCCTCTTATTTTCATTTCTCCTTACTTGTTCCAATGTGTCTCATAGACATAGTCATAAATGTTTGTTCTTACTGAGTGTCCTAAACCATAGGCCAAATGGGGTGCTTACCGAATAGTTTGCTCATTTACTTCTTCTCAGGCCCAGAAATGGAGAAGCCGCAGTTTGGTGGCAGGATGAGGACGCGGGGTTCATGCCTCAGGGGTCCCCGACACACACTGCACCCTGGATTCCTGGGGTGATGCTGACGTGTCCCAGCCCCTGGCATTCTGCCCTGTGTTTTAGAGTCATCTCCCCCAGATGTGCTGGGTGTGTTTACTTGCAGATGTGGAGTTTTGAGTCTTAGCCCGTCTCCACCCTTTCTAGGTATCTCTGAAATTCTCATCTGTGCAGCTGTCACATTTAAATGAGACCGTATCTCGCGCCAACAAGTTGATAGTGAAAGAAGCCTAGATTTGAACCCACAGTGTGTCTAACACAGATGTCTTTATGTCCCTCTATCCCAGCTGTTTCCCTGCGTTTATTAGAAAGGTCAGTCTTCTGCAGCCAGCAGTGCATTCCTGGTGTTATTTGAATAGTCGTCTACATACATGTAGTCTATCATGGACCCAAAAAGAGCTGCCCCCAGCTGGAGTTTAAGCAATCAGTAGCGCCACGTGTTCAGTTCAGGGCCTGAGTGTTCTCAGCTCCAAATGCCGTCTTTATAGACGCTTGAAATGTCCTTCTAAGTATGTAGGCCTAATAGAATCTACCTGGATTTAAACTTTACTTTTATCTTCACTCCTAACAGCCAATTATAAATGGGATCATTATCCTCTCTAAAAGTTCGCCCCTCTTGTGCTTTAGAACTTCATTGCAAATTAATTTGCACTGGGTTATTAAATTTAATCAGGTAGTTCATGATTCTAATGAAATGAACTTGGGAGGTGGAATTTGAAAATAGAGGGAGTAGTAATTCTTTTTGTTGCCTGGGTCAAGAGCTTTTACCAGGTACGACTAAGGCATTATTTCTGATCAGCTTTGGTGTAAGCGAATTATTCCCTGGGAAAAGCGGGCAGGGGAAGGGGGGAATGGTTTAAAATGTTTTAAAAATACAATCTGGGCACCGTGGCACATGCCTACAGTCCCAGCTGCTTGGAGTCTGAGGTGGGGAGTCCCTTGAGCCTAGGAGTTTGAGACCTGCCTGGAAAACATAGGGAGACCATGTCTCAAAAAAAAAAAAAAAATATATATATATATATATATATAGAGAGAGAGAGAGAGAGAGAGAGAGAGAGTAAGGTGGTTAAATGGCTAATTTTATGTTATATATCTTACCACAATAAAAAAAAGTAAAAAAAAATATTTTAAGGTCCCCGGAAATGTGAAGCTGATCCTTCTGACTGCATTAGGTGGATACCACCCTAAAATTGACATTGGAAGGCAGTAACCTAACACTGATTCAGTACACTGGATTATAGCTGTTTTGATTCATCTACCCTTGTGATTTTGCAACTCCGCTTAGACCTGTTTGCCTCGGTGGTAACGGAACCACACTACTACGCTATATAACTAGCTACCTGTAATGGATCTTAATCTTCTGTTAATGAGTCTGGTCCCTGGAATTGCCCAGGCAGAAGTGAGTCCCTGCAGGGCTTGGGGGGACACAGGGATGAGAAAGCACCCCCCCGGGCCAGAGCTGTGCAAAAATGTTGACAAGCGTGTCCTTGCTTTCCCGGAACAGTTTTCAGCTACAACACGGACTCCCGCCAGACGTGTGCCAACAACAGACACCAGTGCTCGGTGCACGCCGAGTGCAGGGACTTCGCCTCGGGCTTCTGCTGCAGCTGCGTCGCTGGCTACACGGGCAACGGCCGGCAGTGTGTCGCAGAAGGTAATCTGCTTCTCTGTGTTCCACGTGTGGGCGAGAAGGGGACCGAGCGGAGTTTTTGCTTTGGTGCTTGATTTTCGGGGTTGCCTTTGCCCACATCTCTGGAGGTACATGCAGTGTTTGCATGTAATAACATGGCGGCGCTAAGACGCCTCCCATTCCCGTTCTTTCTCCCGTTCTCCGACAGGCGTTCCTGGGGAGTGCCCGTGTGTTTCTCACGTGGCGAAGTCTCTTTCCTTCCTGTGCCATTTCTCCCTCTTCACAGCCGCCCTGAGCATGGCACAAAGGCCGAAGTGTTGAAACAGTTCCTGCCTGGGCCAGGAGTGTTTCATGCCCCTCATTTTCCTCAGTTTCTTTCAAATTGCTTCCATGCCTTTTTCCTTAGAGTCTCTCCCATTTCCCGTGGCGTTGCTCGCGGACCTTACTGTCTTAACGGTTGACAAAGCCCAGCGGGGCCACAGGAGAAAGGCCCAGGCCAGAGTGTATAGTGGGCAAAGTTGATTCCAGTCGTCCTTCCTCTTCTGTTTCTCTCTCTGGGGGGGCCCCCTGAACTCCTAGCATGGTTATGGGGAGCACCAGGGGCGCCCGCCATTAATCCTGGGGCGCCATTCCCATTTTGCGGGGCGCAAAATGGATTCGGCTCTGGGCCGACGTCAGATCTGAACTCTGCTCTCATGGGAAGGACCAGCTGGTCTTGATGCTCTCAGATGGTCAGAAAAATCCTTTCTGTGCGAGTCTAGAGGGTCCTGGTAACGGTTTATTTACTGAGTGCAACTTCCGGGAGGCTGGGGCCCTATACCAGAATGAAAACAAAAACAACAAAAATCTCCGCTGTATTGAGTCTTTGTCCCTTTAGATGTTGCCTTCATCAGTTGCTTATAACCAAATACCTGTAATGGAGTAACTTATAAAGAAACAAAATTTATGCCTTATAGCTATGGAGGCTGGGGAGTCCATGGGCGAGAGGCTGCGTCTGGGGAGGGCCTTCTAGCTGGTGGGGACCCTGCCGAATCCTGAGGTGGCGCAGGGTGTCACAGGGCACGGGGACTGAGCTGGCTCAGGTCTCTCTTCCTCTTTCTGTGAAACCTAGTCCCACTCCTGGGATGGCCCATTAATCCATGAATGGGTTAATCTGTTTTTGAGGGTAGAGCCCTCACGCCCCAATCACCTACCTCTTAAAGGTCCCACCTCTCAATCCTGCCACATTGGGGATTAAGTTTCAGCATGAATTTTGGAGGGGACACACATTCAAACCATAGCGGGTGCCAACAAGTTACCTCACTTGTCACAGGTCATTTCCTTTGTGTGTTTAACGGGTGACTTCAATTGCTTTGCAAAACTCGACTAAATAAAACTCAGCTGGAGGAGTGTTTTCTGTTTTTTAGAACTCCTGCTGCAGCTATAGTTAAGTCAGTTATTTTAATTTGCTAAAGACAAAAAAATTATTTCCTTCTGTATCACGATTATAGTGAGGCTTTAAAAAAAATACTGCCTTCAGCAATGAAAGAAAATCTAGTGTACTTTTTATATTAATTTTGGAAGATGTTTTTAACTTCTTTAAAGTGTTTTCTATTTTCTTCTAAACCTCATCACCCCAGGGATGGCGTGCCTTTGCTTCTCTTTCTCAGGCTTGGCTTTTTTATCTCCCCCACACCGGGAGGAGCTTCCAAAGTCCACAATAAAAGCTTATCCTCAAAGAGCAACCTAACTGGCCCTCTCCACCCCAAATATCAGAGCTTGAAATGCTGAGCAGTTTGTGTTTGGCAGCAAGCTCAGATATGACAAATCGTTCAGCTACATATTTTGACGTTTATATACGCACCCTGCAATAGTTTTCTGGTTTAAATATTTGTTGGATTCTTGCTACTTTAAAAAATGTTTCTAGCTCAAAGTTTGCTGGAAAAAGAATTTGTTTGGTTTCCTTAACTTGGCTTTATTGCTTGTTTCTGTAACTGGGCTTGGAATGCATTTTTTTGCTATTAGCCTGCTAACTTCACAGCATTCCCCAGTGTAATGACACATCATGTGTACGGAATTACTGTGTATGCTGAAAATGCCCTGGTACAGTTTGGGCATATTGAACACAGCAAAAGGTCATCAGAACATAGATGACATCTAGGTGCAAGCCTGTCTGTCTAAGGATATTCAGCAAAATTTTCTGAGCACTTATTATGCAAAGAAAACTCTGCCAATAATGAGGGAGCTGGTTTTGAAAGTTCTGTCCGTAATAATTTATAATTTAGGAAGAGAAATAAGATAAGTACAATCAATAACTGATAGAATTTAATTATACATCACACTTAATCCAAAGTGACTTTGTTTTAACTTGTCTCTCAGATTTTTTTTGATTTTTGTTTGAGACAGGGTCTCATTCTATTGCCCAGGCTAGAGTGCAGTGGCGTCATCATAGCTCACTGCAACCTTAAACTCCTGGGCTCAAGCGATCCTCTGGCTCAGCCTCCCAAGTAACTGGGACTACAGTTACGTGCTACCATGCCTGGCTAATTTTTGTATTTTTGTAGAGACAAGAGTCTCATTCTTGCTCAGGCTGGTCTCAAACGCCTAGTCTCAAGCGATCCTCCCACCTCAGCCTCCCAAAGTGCTAGGATGACAGGCATGAAATACTGTTTTGTTTTTTTGAGATACAATTCACATACCTTTTTAAAGTATACAATTTGGTGGGCTTTAGTATGTCCACGAAGTTGTGCAACTATTACTGCTATCTAATTCTAGAACATTTTCATCACCCCAAGAAACACTGTACCTGTTACCAGTCACTCTTCATTTCTCAGAATCCCCCAGCCCCTGCTAACCCCTAGTCTACTTTCTGTGTTTATGAGTTTCCCTTTTCTGGACATTTCATATAAATGGAATCATCCAATATGTGACCTTCTGTGTCTGG
The DNA here is from genome assembly GCF_040939455.1 of Microcebus murinus. NCBI lineage: Eukaryota > Metazoa > Chordata > Mammalia > Primates > Cheirogaleidae > Microcebus > Microcebus murinus. Next base: position 44,368,370 of record NC_134122.1, on the reverse strand, counting down.
CTTCTTTCACTTAGCAAAATGTTTTTAATGTTCATCCATGGTTTAACATGTATCAGTATTTCATCCATTTTTCTAGCCATATAATACTTCAGTGGATAGATGGACCATATTTTCTTTATCCATTTATCAGTTGATGAGTGTTTGGGTTGTTTCCCTTTTTGACTATTGTGTACAATGCTGCTAAGGACATTTGTGTACAAGTTTTTGTGTGGACATACGTGTTCCATTCTCTTGGGTATATACCTTAGGAACTGGCATTGCTGGGTCATATGGTAACATTTCAGTTTTCTTATGCAAATATAACAAGAGCAACTTAATTTTTTTAGTTCCTATTTTTTCCTGATTAAACAATAATAAATATATGCAAGTTATAAATAGGCGAACATTATAGAGTTATGTAGTATAGAAAATGAATGTTCACCACATTGCCATGAGTTAAGCACTGTTAGCAGTTTCCCCCCAGGTACATGCTAACATTTATTATTAATGTAATTTTAAAAACAAAAATGCTATCCTATATATTACTATTTGTCAATTTATTAAGAAAGCTTTTAGATTCACCATAGTAGGTATCGATCCTATCATTCCCAATTGTCTAAACAGATCAATCAACAACAGACAACGCCAGGCTGGTTCTGGTCCAGAGGATATATGGGCGTGGTCTGTGACGTCCACCCTGCCCACAGCTGCCCCGGTGAGGCTCCAGGACCCAGACTGTCTATCCTGACCTTGGGTAGTGAGACTGTATTTCAGCCCAGGATGTTTGTTAAAGCGTGTGATCGATCAGGCAGCTAAATGACCAGATTCCCAGGGCTACTCAGTTAGCCCTGCTGTCCCAGTGAAATAACCAGGTTAGCCCCTTTTACTCTCAAAAGCAATCAATTCTGTGGTTGCCTTAGTTCTGGATCACCATAGATAGTGTTCTTCGGAAATTATTTTATCTGCTCCTGCAGTTCCTCGATCACACGATGGCTCCCGTGGAGCCCTTTCCTGCTACCCATTATCCATAACATGAAAGAGAGGCAGGGGCGTTGGAATTCTGAAGGTTCATGGCACTCAGCCGTGGGTGCTATTCAGAAGAACAAGTGACTTCGCTTGTTCCAAAAGCCACAGGTCCTACCAGACTTAATTTGTTTTTGAAAGCCTGGCTTCGAAGCGATCTCTACCTCCTGTCTTTGTTTTCTGCTCAGGTTCCCCCCAGCGAGTCAACGGCAAAGTGAAAGGAAGGATCTTTGTGGGGAGCAGCCAGGTCCCCATTGCCTTTGAGAACACTGACCTCCACTCTTACGTGGTCATGAACCACGGGCGCTCCTACACGGCCATCAGCACCATTCCCGAGACCCTAGGCTACTCTCTGCTTCCTCTGGCCCCCATTGGAGGCATCATCGGATGGATGTTCGCAGTGGAGCAGGACGGATTCAGGAATGGCTTCAGCATCACCGGTAACTTATACCCGACATTGAAATTAATGGGCCACACATTGGTGCCTGGGGGCAGGCCTGGGAAAGAATGGAAAGGGAACTGTCTGTAGTGGACTTACTGATGAGCATTCTGTGGCGTCTTTTTGTCTGTAGACAGAGCAGCCTGTAGTTCTGCCCTGAGAATGAGATGATGAGGTGAAATTAACATATAAGGTTTTTGTTAATGTATAGTGACTGAGACTGCCAAGAATTGTGTTATGATCAAGGAGCGCTTTCACAGTGGAGATTAGAAGTTCTCTGCAGAACAAGCTCATATATCCATACAACCAAAAGCCTGCCTCCAAATTCCAAACCAATCTGAAGTTGATCTTTGGCATTTCCTACGTATTTCTGCTGAAGGAAAAGAACCTGTCATTTCTAGCTGGTAAATTAAGCCCAATAAACATAATCCTCATGAGTCTTAGGAAGCCTGAACGTCCCTGGAGTTTCTTAGAGAGTGTGGAAGATTCGGTCTTTAGCGGATGTGTGGGCAAATCGTTTGGGGGACGTTTCCTTGGTGTAGTGGTGGCCTCTCCCTTGCTCTGCCAAGGCCAGCCACCTGGGCGAGCTGGTGGCCTGTTCCTGGGAACAGCCAAGGTGGAGGAGTCTGTGTCCTTCATTGTTGGTCACTTCCAGGACCTGGAACCTGTTGTGCCAGGGCACAGGGACAAAGCCACCACCTCCAGCTAGACTACCTTAGACCTGCCTTCTCCCCGACCAGGTTGGCCTGAACCCATGTGGAGCCCCAGGCAAGGCTCTGTGAGTGGAAACCCTGCAGGGAGCAGGATCCCCAGGCTTTGCTCTGGGAACCTCTCCAGAAGTTATAGCTTATAAATATGCAACTTCCTGAAGTGGGGCCATTTTAAGAAAAGATAGGGTAGACAGGTAGATAAGAAAAAGGGTGAACCTAGTCATAAGATTTGCTAATTTTTGGCCTCTAACATTTTTTCCCCTCTATTCCACAGGCACATATATTCTGAGTATTATAAGAATATTCATGCTCTCATGCAAACAAGATGCCCTTTTCTTTGCAAACGCAGTTGAGCTGCAGTCAGACTCACACACCCGATTCTGTCCCTGCACCGCTTTTCACATTGGTGTTGCTCTGTATGGGGGTTCATTTGCATTGGTGATACTGTGTAATATACATTGACTTCAGCTGGCTTGGGGAGTTTTCACAAATTCCCTGCAACAGCAAATCTTTGTTACTACAATGATCCTTCTGAATTTCCCCGTTATCAGTTGGATATCTGCCTGGGACTTAGATCACTATAAAGCAGGGATTGTCAGACTTTTTCTGCAAAGACCCAGACAGTAAATATTTTAAGCTTCGCCTAAATATTTTAGGCCATATGGTCTCTGTTGCAGCTACTCAACTCTGTCATTGTGGAGTGAAAAGTAAACATAGGCAATATGTACATGAACAAGCATGACTGTGCTCTAATAAAACTATGTTAATGGGCACTGATTTAAATGAGACAATTTTTACACATTGTGAAATATTATTCTTTTGATTTTTAAAAACCATTTAAAAATGTAAAGACCTATCTTGGCTGAAGGGCTGTACAAAAATAGGCATCCAACCAGTTTTAGCCCGAGGGGACTTTCTGAGCCAACACCTAGGACATGCCCCTAAGGGGGTTTCTGGTTCTGGTGATGGTCTGCCCTGAGCAACTTGCCGGTCCTGACCAGCACTTAGCTATTTCAATAATTATCACCATAACTGGTGTCATGGCACACCTGACAATTTGCAGAACACTTTTTAAACGTACTTAACCTCATCTAATTTCCACAAGATAGATTGGATCCCTTTTTTATCATCAGGAAACGGAGGCTTACAGGGGTTAAGCAATTTATTCAAGTTCACCCAGCCAGAACCTAGCACATTGGGAGCCAAACCCCGGTCCCCTGCTCTTTCCAGCACAACCCTGGAGCCAACCCGTCTCAGATACGGGTTTGTGGGTGGGGAGCAGCTTCTCTCCTCTGCGCATGGCTTAGTTGGGCCACGCGGTTGTCCGGGCTCTGTCCTCAGTGTCACCAGCCTCATGTTCTACCAGCCCATGTTCTACCAGCCCAACTAAAGCACCTGCAGAGGGCATCGGCGCAGCCTGGGCCGTGCACTGTGAGCGAACGGCGGGCAGGAGGGTGCACTGGCCAGACGGCAAAGTGACAGGCCAATCTTGCCTTCCAGGGGGCGAGTTCACCCGCCAGGCCGAGGTGACCTTCGTGGGGCACCCGGGCAAGCTGGTCATGAAGCAGCGGTTCAGCGGCATCGACGAGCACGGGCACCTGACCATCGACACGGAGCTGGAGGGCCGCGTGCCGCAGATCCCGTTCGGCGCGGCCGTGCACATCGAGCCCTACACGGAGCTGTACCACTACTCCAGCTCAGGTGAGCCCGGGGTCTGCGGAGGGAACAAATGGCACCCGGCCTCACCTGATGACAGTCACCTTCCCCCTAAGCGTGGGCTCAGGACACGCTTGTAAGGAATTTAGTGCAAAAAAGAAAATAAACGTAACTTAGAATCAGAAAACCTGAACGTAGGGAAACTGAGGCGGGTGGATTGCTCGAGGTCAGGAGTTCGAAACCAGCCTGAGCAAGAGCAAGACCCCGTCTCTACTATAAATAGAAAGAAATTCATTGGCCAACTAATATATATAGAAAAAATTAGCCAGGCATTGTGGCACATGCCTGTAGTCCTAGCTACCCGGGAGGCTGAGGCAGCAGGACTGCTTGAGCCCAGGAGTTTGAGGTTGCTGTGAGCTAGGCTGACGCCACGGCACTCACTCTAGCCTGGGCAACAAAGCGAGACTCTGTCTTAAAAAAAAACAAAAAAAAAACCTGAATGTAATTATTATTAAATTTAATTATATTTCCTTTCAGCCTTTTCCCCAGCATCTATCTATATCAAATCTCCCAACATGTAATTTCAAGATAAAATAGTATGATTTTATTACACTATATATTATGATATTATTACATATGTTATTTAAAAACTACATTTGTTCTCCATTTGGTAGGTGGTTTTAAATAATTTCATACTTACACAAAAGTTGAAAATAGCACAGAGAATTTCCACATAGCATTTACCCAGCTTCACCAGTTGCTGACATTTTGCCACATTTACGTTATCATTCTCCTGCTCTCTCTTTCTGCATATGTATAATTTTTTTCCTGACCATTTGAGCGTAGGTTATACGCATCATTATAGTTTACCCCCTAAATGCTTCATGCGTTTTTCCTAAGAACAAGGGCGTTCTTCCATGGCCACAGTGCAATCATCGAAATCAGGAAAGTTAACATGGATACTATAGTATTATATAATCTACAGTCAGGTGTATAGTTTTTATTTAATTAAAATTGCAGTCCTACCACATTGTTATATCTTCATCTTTTTTGTTACTATCAAATCACAAATACTTAATAGTTTCATTACACAGTCCTTGAATACACTTTTTAAAGGAATCTGTGTGATTCTCTCGGATGACTATTAACTTCAACCCTCCTATTTTCTAAAGCTGAGGCTGTTGCCAGTTTCCCCCTGTCACAATGAGTTGAAATGTCCATCTTTATCATAAATCTTGGCCCAATCTCTAATTCTTTTCTAAGACGTTATTGCTAGAAATAGAAATTTTGAGTCAAAGCATAGCAACTTTTGAAAGGCTCTTATTAAATTGCCATCCAGAAAGGTTGTAGCAATTACTAGGGCTTTGTGACCTGGTTGAGTCTCCTTCTCGGGGGCTCAGCGCCAGCGAAGAGGAGGTGAGGGGCCGCAGGCTGCAGTGTGCTTGTGGCCAGATGGCCCTCCTGGCAGGCCAGCACGTGGGAGCTGGACAGGAGACAGCTTGCACTGAGCTTTTATTTATCCTCTGGCTTCTATGCTTCTATTATGGAGCAAACTGCAGCAGAGCACAAAAATATAAAAGAGTCTTTTATACTTTTTTTTTTTAATGGGAAGTTGAGGGTTTTGTGGCATGGGAGAACAGTAGGCTCTTCTGAGTGGGGAAGACTGTCTCTCCTCTCCTCTGTTGAGGTTTGCTTCACTGTGCTTTAGTAATTTTTCCAAAATTGGCTACTGAGACCCATTTAATGTCTTATTTTTCAATATCATAGAACCGTTTAATCTAGAGTGATATGTAGCAACCACTACTTATTGAATCTGAATTGAGAAAAACTATATAAAGTAGTCAGTATATTGCTAGTTATTTAGTTAATGATCAATAATTCAAATGGTAGTTTACCTTAGTTAATAGTATGAGTCTGCTTGATTTTAGAAATTTTCCAGACATTACCTCTTGTAATCCTCACCTCGACCCATTTTGTAAAACAAACTGAGGCTAAAGATGTGGGTACCTGGCCCGTGGCCCCAGCGTGCAGGTGGCAGGAGGCGTGAATTCAGGCGTATTCCCTTCTCAGTGTGTGCTCTTCCCACCAGACCTCAATCCAAGGGTCCTCAAACTTTTTAAACAGGGGGCCAGTTCACTGTCCCTCAGACCGTTGGAGGGCCGGACTGTAGTTTTAAAAAAAACTACGAACAAATTCCTGTGCACACTGTACATATCTTATTTTGAAGTAAAAAAAACAAATGGGCAAAAACACCCGCATGTGGCCCGCGGGCCGTAGTTTGAGGACGCCTGCCTTAATCGCTAGTTCTGGAAGTCTCAGGAACTTGTAGGGAACCAGTTGGTGAGGAAAATAACAAATATTAATAATGCAAATAATACCAGTGATCGTGCGGGAAATCTAGGTAGTGGAATGAGTCCCAACACAAATAAATTGTCTAATGTAAGCTGTTCCACCTGACCTGTCATCTGGTAGCATTAGGGGCAGGGAATGCCACTGGTGCTTCAGCTTCTTGTGTCCCTGCCTGTCCCTGCCTTTCCTCCTGCACCCAGTGATCACGTCGTCCTCCACCCGGGAGTACACAGTGACCGAGCCCGAGCACGACGGGGCCGCCCCTTCACGCACCTACACTTACCAGTGGCGCCAGACCATCACCTTCCAAGAGTGCGTCCACGACGACTCGCGGCCGGCCCTGCCCAGCACCCAGCAGCTCTCGGTGGACAGCGTGTTTGTGCTGTACAACCGGGAGGAGAGGATCTTGCGCTATGCCCTGAGCAACTCCGTCGGGCCTGTGAGGGGTAAGGCGGGCGCAGCTCTCGCTGGGCATGATGCACGTGCCTGCGCACGCTTCCGTGAGCATCATTGAAAGCCCTGCTCTTTGATTCTTTGTCTTTGGTCTCTTACTCTCCGTCTGTAGGAGAAGGATAGTATGCTGAGATTTCTTCTGTTGGGGCAGAGGCCAGGGCGCTCACCTGGTGAGCCTTGCAGAGTGCACCATCCCAAGGCCGCTGCTGGCTTTGGCAGGGCTTTTTAAACACTCTACTGCTCAGCCTTGAAAGGAATTGTGTGCTTAGGGCCTAAGAGAATAAAATAAAATCGGGCACGGAGCCTGAAGCAGACTCTTGCCCTGTGACCACACATGGCGGGGGCTGGGACCTGGTCTGTGGGTACTTCCGGCCGCGTGGAAGGAGCCGATGCTTAGGGAGCTTTGGTGACATCTCAGCGTCAGAATTCACATTGTCCAAAGCTTGAAGCCCCAGGGGTGTTGTATAAGTGGGGTCTTTCCCTTTTGTTCATTTGTTTTTGGCTCTTCCTTCATTCCCATGTCACTTCTCCAGCTGCTCAACTTGTCCTTACTCTAACCCTGTAAGGCAGAAGGAAGGTGGGTGTTGCTCTCCCTCCTATGACAGCTGTGGCTCTAGGTATATCAGGGGTCAGTACATTTTTCCTTGAAGGACCAAAGAGTAAATATTTTAGACTTTGCCACCATATGACCTCCATCACGACATGTCAGTTTTGTCATGCTAGCACAAAAGCAGCCATAGACCACACGTAGGTGAATGGATATGGCTGGTTGCCAATAAAACTTTATTTACAAAAACAAGGAGAGGGCCAGAGGGACATAGTTTTCAGGTCCTGCCCCAGGGTGACACGGGAATCGGCTGGTTTCTCATTCCTCTCTGCTGTCCTGTGATCACCTTCCTGGTCACCAGTTGTGGTTTACGTGCTGTGGAAGGAGACCTACAAGAGTTCCTGAACACTCACGTGGTCCCCACGTCTCTGGCTTCACAGACGGCTCTCCCGATGCCCTTCAGAACCCTTGCTACATTGGCACTCATGGATGCGACACCAACGCAGCCTGTCGCCCCGGTCCTGGGACACAGTTCACCTGCGAGTGCTCCATTGGCTTCCGAGGAGACGGCCGGGCCTGCTACGGTACAGCCTTCAATTTGACTTTTGGGGGGCTGGGGAACACGAGCTAGGAGGACGCATCCTGATTCTGTAAACCAGAGGGCTGGGGCAGCGAGGAAACATGGGCGAGGTAAATACCGGTGGACGTGCCATGCCTGCATCGTTTACGACACGTGCTCACTGTTCCCCTGGGTAAGGGAAGTTAGTTCGGCCCCGTCTCCTTCATCCGACCTACTCTGCCTGCTCCGGGCAGCGGAGGAGAATTCCTAAGGCCTCGCTCCACTCCGTCTTCAGAGTGCACAGGTCTAAACGGAATCAAAAGTCAGAGCTGTTCACGATGACACTAGTAGCATACTACGGCTGTGATTTACTTGGGCTTCACAAACATCATCTCATTTAATTCTCCTAATCAGAACTCTAATGAGATGGATTCTTTCGTTCCTGTTTTTTAAAAAGTTATATTTCATCGTGGTAAAATGCACATAACCTAAAACTTACCATCTTAACAATTTTCTTTTTCTTTTTTTTTTTTTTTTTTTTAGAGGCGGGGTCTCGCTCTTTCTCAGGCTGGTTTTGAACTCCTGACCTTGAGCAATCCGCCCGCCTCGGCCTCCCAGAGTGCTAGGATTACAGGCGTGAGCCACCACGCCCGGCCTTCATCTTAACAATTTTTAAGTGTACAGTTCAGTGGCAGTACATAAATTCGAATTGTTATGCAACCATCACCACTTTCCATCTTCAGAACCCTTTTCATCTTGCAAAACAAACTTTGTACCCATTAAACAGCTCTCCATTTCCCCCTTCCCCAGCCCCTGGCCACCACTGTTCTACTTCTTTCTATCTCTACGAATTTGACTATTCTAGGGACTGCATGTAAGTGGAATCATAACAGTATTTGTCCTTTTTGTGGGTGGCTTATTCACTTAGCATAAAGTCCTCAATGCTCACCCATGTTGTAGCGTGTGTCAGACTTTTCTTTCCTTTTTAAGGTTGAATGATATTTCATTGTATGTACATTCCACATTTTGGTTTTCCATTCATCAATGGATACATGGGTTGCTTCCATCTTTTGCATATTGCAAGTAATGCTGCTATAAACGTAGATACACATATATCTGTTGAAATCCTTGCTTTTAATTTTTTGGGGTATATACCCAAAAGTGGGATTGATTGCTGGATCTTCTGGTAGTTTGAGCAATGACCATACTGTTTCTACAGTGGCTGCACCATTTTACATTCCCACCTACTGTGCACAAGGGTTCCAATTTCTCCATCTCCTTGACAACACTTATTGTTTTCAGGTTTTTTTATAATGGCCATCCTAATGGGGGTGAGGTTCACTCCCCTTTTTGTAGATGAGAAAACAGGCTTATTAGAGTGAGGTGTGACAAACAGTATTTGATCTCAAGTCTCTGACTCCAGCGTCTGTATTACTTTTCTTCTTGTTGCAGGTATTTTGTTATTTATAATTTAACTTCAAGTAGTTTCAAGTAGACAGCCTGATATTTATTTATATGTTTGTTACTAAATTTTAATATGCTACCAAGGGACAGTTAGTCCACTACCAAGGTCAAGAATACCAGGCACTTCAACCAGTGTTCCCTAAATCTGCAGTTAGTGAGAGGACTCACTACTGAGAATAGGAATGCTAGAAGTCCGCTTCCCTGGTGGAATGAGTAGTGTCATCACACAGCGTTGGCCACAAAGATGGCAACTCCCGCCACCCTTGCTGTGCGGGACCACAGAATCTGGCAAGTGCAGCAGCCTCAGAATTTGGGAATAATGCTTAGGTATGGAATCCAGCACCCCCAGTGGATGGTGGCTTTGGTGTGTTGATTTAACGTGCAGATTAGCAGATCCTGCTTGTCAGGGTGCTGTGGTATTTGCTTGGTAATGAACCTTGCATGCAAGGTGCTCACTGGGATACCCGAAATACTGGATAGCGGGGACTTGTGCTTATAGAAACAGGTTGCGTGGTGGTTTGGCCAGCTTGCCGATAATTTTGTATTAGGGGGTCGAATTCAACCTGCGACTCAGCTTCCTGGTGACATACCACTGGGGAGGGGACATAGTGCCTACGCACTTATGATTGCCCATTTCCTAGTATTTTCCAAAAGAGCCCGACAGCCTTGGATGGCTGAATCGGCTCAGGCCAGCTGGAAGCAACACGAGGCTGCGTGTGTATGCGCGGCCCCCTCCCAGGCTGTGCAGACGGGCTCCACTTGGGGGCGCTCTCCTCCACGTGCCTCACCTCCTTGGCGTTCCTGCGGCCCTCCTTCAATGCCACAAGCCACCTGAGTAGTCATAACGTGTAGAGATAGCCCAACCTGCTGCTGCTGAACCACGGTGGCTGCTCCTGCTCCAGGTGCCCCGTCTTGTCACCGTGGGAATGCTTCACTTCGGAAGGCACGCGTTATGTGATCTGTGCTATCCTAGAAAATCCCCGGATGCTCTCGGCCAGGAAGACAGGTGGTCTCTACAGACTCACTTTTGTGCTGCGGCGGGCTGTTGTGCCGGGGTATTACCTCTGCGGAATGCGGCTGTGTTCCCAGTCAGGACACTTATTGTTCTGGGTCACTAGGACATGCCTCCGAGTGATAATGCAGTGAGACGTGAGGCTTTTTAACAGGAAATTGCATTAAGCAGATCACTTCATGTGTTATTTTGACCGGGGAAGTGCCACGGAGGAGGATGAGGATGAGGCTTTGGGATTCAGTGTGTGGAGCGTTGACATGATGGTACATGACACCCGCGACAAGGCTGGTTTCTGGTTAGGCCTTGCACAGCGAACGGTTAGCCGGGTTGATTCGGGGAAGATTTTCAGTGGCCGCACAGAGCTCCGCGGTTCACTCTGGGGCCCGAGCGATAGTTTTGGCTAATCGCTCATCGAGTGATTGTCGAGTGTGTAGAAGGCATTTAACAAATCCACAGTGAGACTCTTCTCAAGAGCCTGGCCTTCATAAAAGGGGAAAATCGGAGAAACTTAGGGTCGTTGAAAATATGGGAAAAGAAGCAACTCTGAAAGAAGTCCAAAAGGAAGCAGTAATTACAATAACCGAGGATTTTCCTAGTGAGTTAGAAAGTGATTATGTGAAAGGAGATCTCTTTCCAGAGAAGAGGTTGACTAGATGTTGAATAATAAAATACTCATCTTCAAGTAGATACTGTGGTATGTTATGAGAGAGTTATTAACTACTAAACAGGTCATAGTTTCCACTAAAGAAAGGGTTAAGGTCCTGGCCTCCATTTATAGAAAAAAGGATTTAAATTACACGTCAGGAAGAACTTCCACACTGCAAGGACTGTGGAATATTAGCTGGGAAATTGCTAGGGGCTTGTCTCTAGAGTGTTGTGTGGCCTGGCTTGTGTGTGTACACCTGCGCGGGGGTGGAAGTGGTGCCGGGGGACTGTCCCTTCCCACATCCCACCAGCCCCAAGCTCCTATCCGTCAGTGGTTCTCCAGGTAGGGCATGAGAGGAGAGCCGGATCACGTGGGAGCTTTTTCAAAGCACACAGATCCCCTTGCATAAATGTTCCCAGGGAGGAACGGAGCTTGGAAAAGTTCCCCTGGTGCTTTTGCTCTGTCTTCTTGATGGAAAACTGCTGCTCTGTGCTCTTGTGCTTTGGCAGTTGAGTCTAAGTCACTGAGTCCTGCAGTTTGTACAATGTGTCCAGCGGGGAGTGTCCTCTGAGAGTTGTGATGCAGAGATAGCAGACGCAGGAAGGATCTTTTTCCTTCCATGTTGTTGGAGCAGCAGCTGGTAGATGGAGCTGTGGCATCCGCACTTGCTGAATCCCGTCCCCCAACCCCACCACCCGTGCCCACTCCCACCAGCTCTAGCTGGTGCAAGAGCCTGCTTTGGGAGGGGCTTTGTTCCGGAACCTTCCAGCTGTGCCTGCTGCAGTCCTGTTGTCTGAGGCCTCGTTTCTTAAACACTTTACAGAAACACACAGTTCAGTACGGTCTCAAAAAGTTGAATACCGGCTGGGCACGGTGGCTGACGCCTGTAATCCTAGCACTCTGAGAGGCCAAGGCAGGAGGATTGCTCAAGGTCAGGAGTTCAAAACCAGCCTGAGCAAGAGCGAGACCCGTCTCTACTAAAAACGGAAACAAATGAATTGGCCAACTAAAAATATATAGAAAAAATTAGCCAAGCATGGTGGCACATGCCTGTAGTCCCAGCTACTTGGGAGGCTGAGGCAGGAAAGATTGCTTGAGCCCAGGAGTTTGAGGTTGCTGTGAGCTAGGCTGATGCCATGGCACTCTAGCCCGGGCAATAGAGTGAGACTTTGTTTAAAAAAAAAATTTGAATGCCATTTGGTTTGGGTTTTTGCCTGGGTTATAGGACAATCTGATGGGGCTGATGTGGCAAGAATGTTTGTCTTGTGCAGCGCTGTCCAATAAGCCAGACGGCCTTTGTCCCCCACGTGTGAAAGGTCCACATTAAAACAGGGGGGAGGAGATGTGTGAGGGGGAGGGGAGCCGTGTGGTCTCAGCCGTTATGAAACCGTCTTCACACACATCTCGGAGTTTTAGAAATGCCAGCGTACACTCTGAATGTGAGTTTGGCGTTGGGAAGGACCTGGTGTTACTGTTCATCCCAACCCACTAGTGGACAAGGGACCAGGGTGATGACGGGTTAGCTCAGTTTCTTGTCAGGGCCAACTAACCTTAACATTAGTGGTAGCCACAGACTGACCCCAAAGCAAGTGGCCTTCAGAGGTACATATTCCCAGAATCAGCCAAATCTGTCATCATGGTTAGGGGTGTCAGTGAATCCCCAATAATTGCAATAACTGCTCTGCGTCTTGAGCATGCTAGATGTTTCTTTGGGCTATGCCTGTTTCCCGTAATTCTCAGAAGAACCCTCAGGATGAGTGTTATTATTATGCTTATGTACCAATAAGGAAACGGAGGCTGAATAGTTAGGTAACTTGCAAGGAGAAAGGAGTAGAACCAAGCTACGTCCAGCCCCAAAGCATGTGCTTTTTGCTCTAGTTGCCCCATGATGCTGGCTGTATTATTGTCATGGAAAGGATATCACCTACTAGTTCATTTGTAGTCTTATGATTTAATGGCTTTCCTTTTAGTTCACTAAGCTCTAGATAATATTCAAAAATCCACAATTAGGCTTTAATTAGCTCAGCATTTTGTTCTAACTGTAATTGGAGAAAGGTAGTATTTTTGAACGATAGCATACTTATACGTGCTCTCGAGTTTAGGAACCCCTTTCAGAGTCCAGACACCTGTCTGTGTGTCCTTCTGGTATGCGTTTGCCAATCCGATGTGAGTGACTCGTGTGCAGGGGCCCTAGACCCAGCAAGTAGCTCCCAGAGAGGTGGGGGAAGCCCGTTCACTTAGGGTAAAGGCCTGGGCCCACTCTCTAAAGTAATGCACAGAAAAAAAAATCGTATGTATAACACTGCTGTTCGAATGCAGAAAAATGTGTTTTAAAACTGATCCATTCTTAGGTGAAAATGCTTACAATTTTCTTGTATTCAGTGATGTCTGAAGGGGTTTTTAAACGTGTGCATTTTTAAAAACTTGGCTGCAGATATCGACGAATGCTCAGAGCAGCCCTCGGTGTGCGGGAGCCACGCGGTCTGCAATAATCACCCGGGCACCTTCCGCTGTGAGTGCGTCGAGGGCTACCGGTTTTCGGACGAGGGGACGTGTGTAGGTGAGTTCTCCAGGTGACTTTTCCATATGGTGTATGTCAGCTCTGGGGTAAAAGGTAGCGTTCCGGGTCACAATCCCGGCCAAGGGGGAAGGTGCCAGGGTCTGGTGCTGGGAAGGGCAGTTTACCAAGATGAAATCACATTTGGCCTCTGCCCTCTGACTCCCTGGAGAGTCACAAGTACCAATTGTCTACACTAGTAATACCATCACCTCACCTGTTGCAAGCTTTTGCATTATATTTGCTCTCTTTCGTTTTCGAAAATACTTTTTTATTTTCCTTTTTTTTTTTTTTTTGAGACATAGTCTCACTCTGTTGCCCGGGCTAGAGTGAGTGCTGTGGTGTCAGCCTAGCTCACAGCAACCTCAAACTCCTGGGCTCGAGCAATCCTCCTGCCTCAGCCTCCCGAGTAGCTGGGACTACAGGTATGTGCCATTGTGCCTGGCTAATTTTTTTAAAAACATATATATATATATATATATATATATAGTTTGTCCAGCTAATTTCTTTCTATTTATTTTTAGTGGAGACAAGGTCTTGCTCTTGCTCAGGCTGGTCTTGAACTCCTGAGCTCAAATGATCCTCCTGCCTCAGCCTCCCAGAGTGCTAGGATTACAGGCGTGAGCCACAGAGGCTGGCCCATTTTCGTTATACTTTGAATAGCTATTAAAGCTAGTAGACTTGTTTCTCCTAGTAATTAGTAGTCTTGGGATTCACACTGAGCAACTACCTTATAGGCACTTTTGTGTCATCTCCTGTCTTAGATTGAATTCTACCTGAGTTACATCTGAAATTCCATTTGGGGCCATTCCGTTTATGGATTTTAACTTCACGAACCACAAGTAGCAGTGTACCTTTCTAGCTTGAATGAAGGAAGTTAAGTTGCTGCTGTGAGTTAGGCTAATTATGCCCTGGGTCATTGTTTAAAATTTTCCTCCTACTGCACTTTGACCTGTTGGTTCCGAGAATTTTAAGCTCAAGATTCTCGAACAACCAAGGCATATTTCCAGGTCGGGAGGGCAGCCTGTCTTCCCAGCTTAAAACAGATTCCTCTCGTACTGCATCAGCGAACCATCTCCTCGCCCCTTCCTCGCTGTGCACTACACCCCAGAATGTTTTCTCTGTGCTCTGCCTCAAAGCTTGGGTGAGGCCGCTGAGGTCCCAGGGTGAAGTGGTGTCCTGAGGGTGGGAGGGAACAGGCAGTTCTCATATTTTGAGTGTGACCCAAACAGCTGTGAGCTCAGGGAGGCCAGTTCCTTTTGCACAGAGTTGAGATTTCAGCTCCGCCAAAGTTATTTTTTTTTTTTCTCTCTCAATAGAGAACATCAATTTCTGTGCGTTCAGCCTGACTTCCTTCTTTGCTTTTGAGGCTAAGGAGATTTCAGAGTTTACTTTTAATGGCCACGCCATTCAAATTACATCTTGGCTCCCACTTGGGTAGTGGAGACTTTACCCCTTGGGTGGTGGTGTGCACAGTCACTGAGATCCTTTTTGGCACACGTGTGTGTGTGTGTGTGTGTGTGTGTGAGGCACAGTGACCTAGGTATCTAGATCCAACCATTCCTGATGTCCACCCTCACTGGAGGGGCAGGGTGGGGTGCTAGACAGGGGCTGTGCTAATGTCTGCTCCCAGACATTTGATTTTAAGGAAGATACTTAACCTCTCTGGGCCTCAGTCCCTCATCTGTAAAATGAAGTGATTGGACTGGATCATTGGTTTCCTGTCGACCCCAGCCCTTGCCTTCCATCTCGGCGCAGTAGCAAGGGACGGGGTATTAGCAACTGGCCTCTGTGTCCCTCCCCTACTTCCTCAGCCCTCATTGCATGAGTTCTGCCAGTAGGACCCTTTAGAAAACAATAGCCCCCTATACCGGCCTCCCTTGTGCTTAGCAGCTGGAAGTAATTCCTGTTCTTCAGAGGAAGAACGCAAGGCTCTAAGTTAATACAGTTTATCCGAGTTCATGTGATTGACTCGTGTGTACCTGGTGTAAACCCAGGGCTGCCTACCCCAGCGGCCCACCGTCTTTTGACCATACCTCTCTCGCTGCCTTGGAAACGTTTATTTCTCCTTCCTTGGTGGCAAGTGGGTGGCTTTGACGTGGGCATTTGTAGCGAACATTCTGCCTGCCCAGAGTGGACGAAGGCCAAAGACCCAGCTCCTTCGCTCCGATGCTCCCCTGAGAGCTGCCATGGGAAGTCCGGCCTCTGCAGATGTTCCGCCTCCAGATGCAGATGAAGGGAAAACTGGGTTCTGGGGACTAGCTATGGGGACCTGATAAGGAACGTGGCCTGAGACAGAGCCCTGGGACTAGGGTTGGAAGCCAGGCTGAATGGCCGTGGTGCCAGTTGGTGAAAACCAGCCAGAGGCAGAACGCAGGTGGCAGGAAATGGGATGAGAGCAGTGGTACCAGCCCAGTGGGGAGCAGGGGTGAAGCCCGATGCGGTCCCTGTTTATAGAGCCCCGCTGCATTAAACCCTGGGTGCCAAGGGAGCTTGGAAGGGCACGGGGCCTGCTCACGGGATGTTCTTGCACGCTCTGTGCACCAACCTTCTGTTCTGCAGCTGTGGTGGACCAGCGCCCCGTCAACTACTGCACCACTGGCCTGCATGACTGCGACATCCCCCAGCGGGCCCAGTGCGTCTACACCGGAGGCTCCTCCTATGCCTGCTCCTGTTTGCCGGGCTTCTCCGGGGACGGCCGGGCCTGCCAAGGTGCGTGGTCGCTCTGACTTGTCCCTCTGTGTTACCTGGAAAAGTTCCCCAGGTGGTGCTTATTGTGTGCTAATCACCCACCCACTCCTGAGTATATCAAATAATTATTCTCTCAGCTCCACTGGTAAACGGGCTGCTTTTTATGTCTCTCTAGGAGTTTGAACTATGCATTTTCTTTGGGGGGGGGGGCTGTTCTCACTGGTGTAGACACTTGGCTCACCCCAACTATTTTGTTCCATGTGACTTACTCATTCCGGCAACAATTAGACACCTGCCGTCTGCTAGGAACTGAGGATATTGTTTATCTTTCATAAAGAGACAAACAGTCCTTGCATGCAGGAGCTTAAAGTCCGTTGTTTTATTTAATAAGATACATATAGTCATTCAACTGGCCTGCTCTAATTTTTTTTTCCAAAAAAAACAAAGTTCCCTTATTGAATAAATGATTGTAGAGTCAGAGAACAAATGACTCCCCAGAATTCTCTCAGACTTGAGATGAGCCTGTTGTTGGCTGCCAGGGTGCTCTTCAGGGTAATTTTAGGTAAGGTAACCCATGAACAGTGTACCCTGGGTCTCTTGGTTTGCAAAATTACTTAACATTATCCCATAGGGTATTTCTGAAGAATCCAAACTTTCTCAGATAGGTACTAATCTCTGAGATACCTTTTCTTCATTACTGAACATGTAGATTTTTTCTTATCTCTGGGGATTTTCCGTCAAGCAGTTAATAATCTGTCTCCAAACACTCAGACATTTTTGAAGCTCTCGTTTATGACAGGAGGGATCGTTTTATATATTTTTTCCCCTTTTGCAAGCTTGACAGAAACATTTTCCATGAAAACAGTACTGTCAAGTGAAGCACGTGCAGCAGATAGAAATTGGGGAGTTAGTGTCTTGATTATATTTAGTGAGTTGTGAATCACTGTTCCCAGGTCAGTAAGTTCCCATAGATTTGAGCAAGAGGCTTAAAGTACGGTGTAAACTACAAGTTCCTGAAGAAATAATCTCATTGTCCCTGGGCCTGGTGGCTGTTTTGCAGATGTGGATGAGTGTCAGACAAGCCGATGTCACCCCGACGCCATCTGCTACAACACTCCCGGCTCCTTCACCTGCCAG
This sequence comes from Microcebus murinus, assembly GCF_040939455.1. Lineage (NCBI taxonomy): Eukaryota > Metazoa > Chordata > Mammalia > Primates > Cheirogaleidae > Microcebus > Microcebus murinus. Next base: position 44,351,148 of record NC_134122.1, on the reverse strand, counting down.
TGCAAACCCGGTTACCAGGGCGATGGCTTCCGTTGCGTGCCTGGAGGTGAGGTGATGGCACGTTTGGCGTCGGTAGCCCAACCTTGAATTCTGAGTACTTGACCCTGAGAGAGAAGGTGGGGTGGGGAGGTGAGAGGCTCCTCGGACAGTTCTAAGGGTTGTCAAGGTGGGAGATCAGAGCACGGACTGCAATGGAGAGTTGTGCAGGTTGTACACTGCACAACTCCAGGGGGCACCCCACACGTGGACCATTGCTGTCCTGGCAGCCTGGAATCTGATCACCCTTGTGACTTGAACCAGCAGTGCAGGATGAGGACTGGTGTGGGTTTGTCAGGGCTCTCCAGAGAAACAGAACCAGGAGGATCAATATGTATATATCTATGCACAGAGAGAGAGAGATTTATTACAAGAAATTGGGGTACATGACAAATCCCCAGATCTACAGTCAGTAAGCGGCAGACCTGAGGAAGCCCATGGTTTAGTTCCAGCCCAAGTTCAAAGGCCTCCTCCGAAGCAGGAGAGCTGAGGGCCTAGCTGTAGTCTGAAGGCCAGCTGGCTCCAGACCCAGGAAGAGCTGATGTTTCAGATCAGTTCAAGTCCAGTAGCAGGAAAAAAAAGAAATGGTATTCCAGTTGGAAGGCCATCAGGCAGGAAGAAGTCGCTCTTTTACTAGAGGGAGGGTCAGGTTTTTTGTTCTAGCCAGGCCTTCACCTGATCAGACGTGGCCCACCCACATTGGGGATGACCATCTGCTTTTCTCAGTCTATTGATTTAAATGTTAATCTCATCAAAAATACCCTCACAAAACCACCCAGAATCACGTTTGACGAAATATTTGGGCACCTTGTGGCCCACTGAAATTGACACATAAAGTTACCTCACACAGGTTTTTTAAGAGTCGCAGGGAATGGAGCTGGGGTTGGGGTGGGAGGTCGGGGGTGAAAGGCCTGTCACACCGGACCAGAACCACACAGCTTCTAGAGCTGTTGCTGACCTGAAGCTTGAGTGGCATCTCATTAGAGCCTGAGGATCATGGCAGGTCCACGCCAGTACCTGGAATGAGCCTGGGAACTTGGCAGGCATTTAACAAATGCTGTTGGATGAATGAGTATAATCCGCCGCCGTTTGGTGCTTTAACAACTACTGTTTCACTATTTCAGTGTTGATGTTGTCTTTGCAAGGTAAGTACTAATTACTGTCTCCTTTCGCACAGAGGATGCTGAAACTGAAAAAGAGAAAGGCGCGGTCAGGGTTGCCCAGTTCATAAACACTAGCATGAGACGCAAACCCAGTCTACTTGATGGGCTCCAAATCCAGTTGTGGTCTTTGACCCCACATGGTGTCCTGACATGAGAGTAAGAATATATTCTTATCCTCCAGCTCAGTCTGGAGTTAGCCAGTTGTGTTTTTTATTTTTAATTATTGCTGATATTGTTGATTAGATATATTCATGCTGTGATAAATTTATATCTCACCATGTTTTAAGCAGTTAGTAACTGCTTAAATGTCTGTCTCCTTCATTCACCTGTGAGCACATTGAGGACCAGGTGCCGCATGGACTTGACTTTTATGTCTCCAGTACCCGGTGGAGTGTGTGGTCCGTGGTGGGGCTCACAGCCATCTGTAGTTGTTGAAGAGAATAAATGAATGTGCCAGTTTCCACGCCTACCAGCAGCATTTGAAAGTATTTGTTTATCCACACTCTCACTACAACTGGTTTTTAGAATAGTTGCCAATCTAAAAGGGGAAACTATCAGGTGAAAGTTTAAATTTTGACCCATAATACAACATGTTGCTGATCTAAGTTGTTTTCTTCTGCTTAGAACAAGGGTCAGCCAGCCTACTATGGCCTGTGGGCCAAATGTGGCCCACTGTCTCTTTTTGTAAATAATGTTTTATTGGAACACAGCCATGCTCACTAGTTTATGTATAGTCTGTGGCTGCTTTTGTTCTATAAAGGCAAAGTTCAGTGGTCATGACAGAGATTGCAAAGCCCACAAAGCCTAAAAACCCTAAATAGCCCACCATCTGGCCCTTGACAGAAAAAGCTTGCCAAGCCCTGGCTTAGATAAACCCAGGCAGGGCAATCGTTTGTTCCTGAAGTTATGGGTGAAGACTGCAACGCTGCCCAGAAATCTCAATAGGCACATTCCATAGAGGAGTTCGTGATCGTTTAAGACATTGCAGCAGCTATTGCAAATGACTAACATCCTTGATTTCCTTGGGCTTGCTCCCATCTCCAGTTCAAAGAGAAGCAGATGTTTCATTTTTTGGTTTTTGTTGTTTTAACCTGACTCTTTGCCCCTCTTTCGGGCTGTGTTGACTAAACAGAAACAAATCCAGATCCGTAGGCTGGGATAGAAAGATGGGACAAGGATAAAACCAATTCGAGCTGTTTGCCAGGATTGTTTATGTATTTGATCCTGTTCCCTCAAGAAAATTAACATCTAGTTATATACCCGAGAGAGAATTGTGCACTAGAAATGTACAAGAATATTCACTGAGTATTGTTTGTAGCAGAAGAAAACCCAAATGACTGTAAACAGGAGAAATGACTTGGTATGATTCTCACAACGAGGGAACATAAAGCAGTTATAATGAATGAACTAGAGTTAATGGCTAAGTCTCAACAGCATAATGTTTAGCAAAAATAATTATAAAAGGATATATACAGTATGACCCCATGTATATAAAATGTAAGCCTATATGAAAATCAACCTATGTGTATATATATATATATATAAGGCTATAAAACTATAGGCTGGGCACGGTGGCTCATGCCTGTAATCCTAGCACTCTGGGAGGCCCAGGCAGGAGGACTGCTTGATGTCAGGAGTTCAAGACCAGCCTGAGCAAGAGCAAGACTCACTCTCTACTAAAAATAGAAGAATTAGCCGGGCATCATGGCATGTGCGTATAGTCCCAGCTACTCGGGATGCTGAGGCAATAAGATCACTTGAGCCCAGGAGTTTGAGATTGCAGTGAGCTGTGATGATACCACTACCCAGGATGACATCTTTTTGCAATGTCCTCATGTGGCGGAGAGGGCAAAGGTCTCTCTGGGGGCTCTGTTATAAGGACACTTATCCTATTCGTGAGGGATCCACCTTCATGATCTAATCACTCCCCAAAGGCCCCCACCTCCTAATGTCATCACCTTGGGGGTTAGAATTTCAATATATGAATTTGGAGGGGGGAGACACAAACATTCTGATCGTAGCACAAGGACTACTTTTGTATTTCTGATGTTTTATTTTTGCAGGCAGAATATGAATACAGTGGTTTTCATCATATTATTCTAAATTGTGTATCACTAAAGTACTTTAAGAAACATTGCAGAGAGAAAAATAAAGTGTAGTTAGTGTCATCTGAATTCCTGCTGCCAAACATCGTGAAGGGCAGGATCAACCAGTTGGCACTTATTTGGCGCTTACTCTATACAGACGGGCCAGCTGCAACAACAAAGCTTACTTGGCTTTGAAGGTGAGCCAGTCAAGGTCACGGCTACCGCAGTGTCAACTGATGACAGGCAAAATACAAGAAATTACGTTTCTTTCCCTCTGTCCTTCTGCTTTCTTCCCCACAACCCATGTATGGGTTGTGAAGTCAGTTTAGTCTATCACTATTGTCATTTTTTAGAAAATGGAATGAATAAAAAACAATAATCTAGAAAATATTAGAGTTCATAGAGTATTGTATAGTAGGAATAAATATTGTTTCATGAAACAATGTGTGCATGTACATGATGTGTGTGTGTGTGTCTAAGGGTGCATGTGTGTACTGGGTTGCTGAGGAAATTGTATTTCTTTCTGTGGGTCATGGTTACAAAGTTTGAAAGCCAATGTGTTGGTTCTCTGTTGTTACATAACAAATTACCCCATAGTTAGTTACTTAAGACGATAAAATCTATTATCTCGCAGTTTCTGTAGGTCAAGAACTCAGGAGGGGCTTACCTGGGAGGTCCTGGTTCAGGGTCTCTCAAGAGGTTGTTGCCAAGACATCAGCCGGGGCTGTGGTCTTCTCTGACGGCAGATGTGGGTCCCTGGTGAAGGACCCACGTGGTCGTTGGTGGGCCTCAGTTCCTCACAACGTGGGTCTCTCCACAGGGCTGACTCAGCATGTTCAAGACCTGGCAGCTGGCTCCCTCCAGAGCAAAGGATGAGGGGGAGCCAGAGAGAGAGAAAGATGGGGGAGGGGGGCTTGCCAAGATGGAAGCCATAATCTTTTATAACCTAATCTTGGAAATGACATACTATCACTTCACTGATACTATCAATCTCAGGCCAAGCCTCTTATAGGGAGAGAGGGGCCTACCCCAGTGTGTGGGGACCAGGAGGTGGGGAAGATGGGGGCCATCCTGGAGGCTGGCCACCACAGCCACTCACCTTGGCTGGACAATGTCCGAGAGAATGCAACTGGCTAGATTTTTGTGACATAGGGGAGCTTATTAGAGTATCCAAGAGGGGCGTGTAAAGTCTGGTCCTTAAGGGCAAATGCCAAGCCTGTGGATATTGGTCACTTCTCTTTGCACTTGGCACCGCTCCGCTTACCAGCATTCTGCACCTGGAGATGCACCACACACCTCAGAGAGGAAGCAGATGGCAGAGTTCAGAACGCGGGGCCACCTGCAGACATGCAGGAGGGTGCAACTTAAAGGAAAGAAAGCCGAGAAACAATTTAATGCGTGCTTCTTGTTCATTAGGCTTCTGTTGTTTATGTTCTAGGCTACGCTGTGTTTCAAGCAAACCCAATGTGAGAAAACTGGAATTTCCTGGTTACACCTGGAAGGGGCAGTAGAAAGTCTGTAATCCATCCTGTTCGTTTTATAAATAAGAAACATGAGGCCTGAATAGTTTATTTAGTTACAAAAAAAAAAGGTTTCTTGAATTCTTTATATAAAAGGATTTTCTATAGCAGTTTTTCTCAAAACTGAGTATTATGTAGACCCTTTTAAAAGAAAACAATTGTTAAGGCCTCTGATGTTGGCTTAGATGGTTTTTATTAGGGATAAAGTTAGGTTTCAATTTCCTTTCTAACTATAAGATCAAAACAGATTTGCAAATTAAATACAATCACAAATCATAAGTTTCTTCTAATCAACATTAGTTGAATGCGCTGGCTGTTGTTTGAGATGAACTTAGCCATTCCTGCCGCCGGCTCCCCCAGCTTCCTTTCTGTCTCTACTCGATAATTGTGGTCAGTTACAAAGCAGTTGGGATATTTCTCACCTAAAAGATAATTTAAAATGAAGACTTCCCTCAATTCTACACCCCTCTCTTTTTGCCATCTGGTGTCCCTGGCACTGCTGCGTCCACTTCCTTCTTTCTCTCTTTTTGCCCTACCTTTTTATTGTAAAACAAATGTGTGGTCCAAGGGGTGATGCTAAGGTGGGGCCCCTAGTCGCTACCACCCAGGCCAAGAGGTAGGACGTGAGCAGGGGCCCCGGAGCCCCTCCAGGTGCTGTGTCCCAAGCACAGCCTCCTCCCTCTCCCCAAAAGCAGCCTCTAATCTGACTTTTGTCATGATCCCTTTCTTGCATTTCTTTATAGTTTTATCACACTTGTGTGTTTTTCTAGACACTGTAGGGTTAGTGCTGCTTATTTTTTTAATCTCTAGTTTTCTCCTCTGGGGTTTTTGTTTTTTTTTTTCCCTTGCAATTGGTCTACTGAAGAACCCACACCTTTTGAACTGTGGCGTTTCCCACTCATGGTGCAGTGTGACATGCTCCTCTGTCCTCTAAATCTGGGGTTCCCAACCCCTGGGCCACCGACTGGTACTGGTCTGTGGCCTGTTAGGAACCAGAGTGTACTGTAGGAAGTGAGCAGCAGGCCAATGAAGCTTCATCTGTATTTAGAGCCGCTCCCCATGGAGCTTTGCATCACTGCATAAGCTCCGCCTCCTGTCAGATCAGAGATGGCATTAGATGCTCATAGGAGCTCGAACCCTACTATAAATTTCGCATGCAAGGGATCTATAGTGTGTGCTCTAATGCCTGATGATCCGAGGTGGAGCTGAGGCGGTGATGCTAGCGCTGGGGAGTGGCTGCAGATACAGATTATCATTAGCAGAGAGGTCTGACTGCACAGTGAAAGTAATGACCTTGAATAATCCCAAAACCATCCCCCACCCCCACTCCCACCCCCAGATCCGTGGAAAAATTGTCTTCCATGAAACCAATCCCTGGTGCCAAAAAGGTTGGGGACCGCTGCTCTGAATTGCCTGCAACCTGACTGAGGCTTATTAGATTCAGGTGCAATCCTTTTGGCAAGACAGTAGGTGGTGGTGTGATCTTCCATCAGAAGCACATGATATCTGCTTGTCTCACTTTTTGTGATGTTAGGAGACATTGATGATTATTGCCTAGATCGGTTAATTCCTGGGGAGTGACAAGTGGTGATATCCTAATTTCATCATTTCTTTCTCATTTGTTAGTTAGAATTGATGCTTATTGTCTAGGTCCATTAATTTCTAAAGAAGAGGTGGGAATGATGTTCTGTGATTATGTTTTTTATTTATTAAGCTTTATTTTCACATCAGACATTTATTTTCATTGCTTATACTTTTATAGAGAAATGCCTTCCCCTCATCTACTCTTGGGTTGCCCAGTGGTAATTTCATAAAGGAAAGGCAGGATAACTTCTTGGATCTTCCTCTTATTTATTAGTTGTCAAGATAATAAACAGATTCCTTGTCAACCACAAATTAGCTTTTGATGTTTAAATATCATTACAAACTAAGGGGTATCAATTGGTTTTAACTGTCATTCTCACTATAGCTCAGAGTTCCATCTTGGGGCCCTGAGAACCTTTGTAAGTTGGCTCCTGGTCATTTTGACACAAGCCTGGTAGTCATTGGTAGCTGCCCTTGTATGGCAAGATGTTCCAAGTTCATGTCTATTTCCTGCCTCAGAACAGGAACCAGCCATTTCTTCGTGAATCCCTGGCTTCTTTTAGTGGGCAGTGGTATTGCAGGACCAATCTAAGTACTGGGGAGGCTCACACAGAGCCTTTTGAGTCCATATCGGTATTTCCAATTCAGATTCATGACTGCAGGAGTTTTCCCTTACCCTCTTTTACATCATATCTGTGTCCCCTTCCACACTGAGGACTTTGGATCTCAAGGGCACAATGGATGATAAAAATTGAAATGTACCACAATCATTCATTTACTTTATTTTTTATTTTATTTGTTTTTTTTTGAGACAGAGTCTCGCTTTGTTGCCCAGGCTAGAGTGAGTGCCGTGGCATCAGCATAGCTCACAGCAACCTCAATCTCCTGGGCTCAAGCGATCCTCCTGCCTCAGCCTCCCGAGTAGGTGGGACTACAGGCATGCGCCACCATGCCCGGCTGATTTTTTTCTATATGTATTAGTTGGCCAATTAATTTCTTTCTATTTGTAGTAGAGACGGGGTCTCGCTCTTGCTCAGGCTGCTCTCGAACTTCTGACTTCGAGCAATCCGCCCGCCTCGGCCTCCCAGAGTGCTAGGATTATAGGCGTGAGCCACCGCGCCCGGCCACTCATTTACTTTAGACACACACAGCAGTCTCAGAATAACAATACTAATACTACCCTCACCAATATGATTTCTGAGAACAGTTTTTAAAAAAATGTTTGCATTTCCCCTCCCATGTTTATAGTTGTATCTGCCTTGCCTGAGCCTGCAGCCATTGCAGACTGCGCCATCTTCCTTAACCCTCATTTAGTCTTACTTCAACACATGACCCTACACTTACTGTTCGCTGTCAGTCAGTGTCTCTCAAAGTTATTTGGTTGTCAGAAGCTTGTGTTCTAGGAGATTCCTCAGGAAGAGCTCATGGAAACAGTATTCCTTTTTCATATATTTTTTCCCTTGACTATCTCAAATATTCTTCTGACATAAGCATGTCTGTCCAAAATTCTAAGGACACTCTGAAGATAATTCCCTCTTTTTACCTAGATGCCCGAAGGACTTTCTCTTTAAAAGTCCAATAATTTCACTAGAATATGTCTTGGTGTTGGTTGTTCTGGGTCAATATCCTTAGTTACACAGTGTGCTTTTTCAATTTATCATTTCAAATTCTTTTTTTTTTTTTTTTAATTTCAGGAAGTGTTCTTGAATTATAGCGTTTAGTATTTGTTTTCTTTCCTTGCTTTGGCTTATTCCTTCGGGAACTGCTATTTTACATGTTAAGTCTTCTTTGTCTATCTTCGGTACTCTCCCTCTCTCTCGCAAATCCTTTTATTTTTTGAGACAGGGTCTTGCTCTGTCACCTGGGTTAGAGTGCAGTGGCATCATCATCGCTCACAGCAACCTCAAGGAAAAAGGAACACTTGAAACTATTAATAGCAGTGAGTCTGTCAGTGAGAACTAGCAGCTGGGAGTGGAGCTCCAGCTGGGCTAGAAAAGTTAGTAAGTTGGGGAAAGTGTGAGAAGAAGGAAGGTTTTTTTGTTTGTTTTTGAGACAGAGCCTTGCTCTGTTGTCTGGGCTAGAGTGTAGTTGTATCATCATAGCTCACAACAACCTCAAACTCCTGGGCTCAAGCCATCCTTCTGCCTCAGCCTCCCAAGTAGCTGGGACTACAGGCATGCGCCACCACGCCCGGCTAATTTTTTCTATTTTTAGTAGAGATGGGGTCTCGCTCTTGCTCAGGCTGGTCTAGAACTCCTGACCTCCAGCGATCCTCCCGCCTCTGCCTCCCAGAGTGCTAGGATTACAGGTGTGAGCCACCGCGCCCAGCTAAGAAGGAGGATATTTTCTCAGCCTTAAAGGATGGGCAGGATTTGGACAGGAGACGGGAGGAATAATGAGGGGAGATGCAGGTGGGCAGGTGGGTGGAGGCCAGGTTGTGGAGGATCCACACCAGCCCCCCCCCAGGCCTGAGAACTTCCCTGGTTTTGATGCCCATGGCGCCCTCTGACCACACCACCACCTCCCTCCCTTTTAGCTCTCACATGGCCACGTTTCCAAATCAGCAGAGTCATCTCGGACCCTTGCGGCAACTCTGTCCCTTCTTGAAGTCCTCTCTAACCTAAAGCCCAGGGAGCATCAGGTCAACCACCCTCACCAATACCCCAAATTTGTCGGCTTCCTGTCCCTTCTGCACTCATAGTCTGAAAACCTGTGCTCTTCAGTCAGTTGGGCTGCGGCACCCCGGCCGCCGGGCTGACCACGCACAGGACGCCGCACGTTTATTGCTCTCACTGCCAGCCGAGCCCTGGCCTGAGGCAGGCCGGCTGCCTGTCCTCTCTGCTCCCACAACAGCCGGTTCGGACCACCGCCGGCCACTTCTCCAACTGCGCGGGCCCTGACCGCGGTCCTCACTTTCCCTTCTAGCCTGAGGACTCTGAGGACTGTCCTGTTTAGCTGTGTCCCAGTGCTTGCAGGGCCCCTGGCTCGTCACTTCTTTCGGGAAATGCTTGTGACACAAGGAAGGAAGGGATTCGGGGGTCCCTGGGGTTCTTGACTGGAGGGGTCTGCGGAACACAGTGGCTGTAACAGCCACAGTGGTCGCGTTTCAGGAGAGGACGGGACCAGCAGCCACTCCAGGGGACGGGTGTGTGAGGAAAACTCAATGGTGCAGTTTCACAAGGTGACAAAAGGGACAGCACACAGACTAGAGCTGCGTGTCCTTTTTCTCTTGTGGTTTAATGACCTTTCTGCTTTGCCCTCGTTTTTTTCCCTTTTCTAATAGCTCGTTCCCCCTGCTCCTCCCTCGGGACGCCACTTTCTCGCCACTCCTGTGACAATTGGGGGCGAGACAGTTCCTAAGTAAAGACACCTATCATTATTATTATTACCACTATTCTTTTTTTTTTTTTTTCTTTGAGACAGAGTCTCACTTTGTTGCCCGGGCTAGAGTGAGTGCCGTGGCGTCAGCCTAGCTCACAGCAACGTCAATCTCCTGGGCTCCAGCAATCCTCCTGCCTCAGCCTCCCGAGTAGCTGGGACTACAGGCATGCACCACCATGCCCGGCTAATTAATTTCTTTCTATTTATAGTAGAGACGGGGTCTCGCTCTTGCTCAGGCTGGTTTCGAACTTCTGACCTTGAGCAATCCGCCCGCCTCGGCCTCCCAGAGAGCTAGGATTACAGGCGTGAGCCACCGCGCCCGGCCACCACTATTCTTCTTATCAGTGGTGACGTAGATAACGACCATGTCAGGTTGATATTGTCCCCTTTACTTATAAATTCCCATTCTTGGAAACTTGGCAGCCTTGGACTAACAAGTGTCCACTTGGCAGCTAATGAGATGAGGCGACGGACCAGCAAAGTCTCAAAGGCAGCAGAGACCAGGCACCGTGCACCAACCCTGTGTGACCATGTGCAGAGATGTGCATCATGGAAGTGCGTGCTCGGAGCCTGCATGGCCCCTGGGGACAGCCCTCCCTTACGGGGACACTCGGACTGTGTGCAGGAAGGGGCCGAATAAATGGCGCCTCCTCAAACAACTTCCATTCTAAGTAGCCCCAGTTTCTCCCATGGTGGTATGTCCTTCTCTTCCCAGAGAGGCTTGACATTTCTTGGGCACCTTCCCTCCCTCCACTCTACTGAGTACATGCGAGGTGACAACAGTCGTTGATTTGAGCGAACGGAGAGAAACAAATTTAATCGGGCAAGGGAATGGAACGCAAGTCCAAAGATCAAGAATGTGCTTTCTTCTTCCTTCCTTCTCTTTTTCACTTTCCTCTCATTCTCTTTCTCCCCTGCTACCAGAAAAGTCACCCCAGACTTCCTGCTGTTCCTCAGATGAGTCTCGGGCCTTGCATGCTTCCTTCCCTAGTAGATCCAACTACATGAGTAAGAAGCAGCTCGCCTGAGTTATCATTTGATCAACCAGAAACAAGCTCAGGAAATGTATCTTTCTTACCCATTATCCTCCCACGCCACCCACCAGGCCTTAATGGAAAATTCCCTATAGAGGCTGAGGGCCTCGTCAGGGGGTTCCCACTGGGGCCTGCTGGCCAGGCTGAGGAACCATCCCAGGAAGCCCCCTGAGATCACAGCTTTCCATAAACACACTTGAAATGCCGTGTCCTGAGTACCGTGTGAGGTTTCCCGCTCCTTGTTATAAGTTCAAGATACAGCACTTAAACGTTCCTCTGTAAATTCTGGATCACTTGAGATTTTATATGTTGGCCAAACGCCGTGTTGACACAGAACTCTGTCAGCCACATAAAATGGAACAACCTCTACTCCCTTCAAAGTGTCACTTGGTTGACAGTACACAGAACACCAGTTCTGTTTTCGAACTGGAAAAGCACCACGGTGTACCTCTGCCGGTGGCAGGAAAATGGGTCTGTGGGTTCACAGGTAATTTCAGTGACTGTGTTAAGGTAATGTGTGTGTGTCACCACTGGCATGACACGTGCCCTGTGTGTGAGCCGGCCCAGGCACTGGGGATGTGGATTCGAGATGCCAGGCCAGGAAGAGGGGGGGGGGGGACCTGGTGTACCAGAAACCCAAAAACCCAGGTTCCCGTTTGAGCCAAGCCACTTACTGGTGCTGTGGCTTGGGGAAGCCCCTTAACCTCTCTGAGCTTCAGTTTTCTCATTTGGTGTAAAAACCACACTTGCCTATCACACAGAATTGTGCTGAGAATGAAATGAAATATATATGTGATTGGGGACAGCTTATGTGGAAACTCTAAAACCCTGTCAGATTTCCAGGAAGTAAACAAGTTTTACATCCAAGAGTGAACAAAACCCGACGTTTATTCTGACCAGATGGCTTATTTCATGTCTTTGTGGGGCGCTTCCTACATCCAATGTTTTGTTTTGGTTTTTATATTTGCCTCTGGGACAAAAGGAAAACATGCACAGATTTCCCTTGCCAGGTTCAACAAACACTTTTCTGGCACGATAACTGCTTTTCCTCAGCCACGTTCAAGCCAGCCAACAAGAGAACTGGCAACACAGACAAAAGGTACTTTAAACATTCATTGGCAGCATACCCACCGAATGTCACTGGGTTTGCTTTGTGTAGATACGGTTGCAAACGAACATTTGAGTGCAGAGCCTAAAATTCCCTCTGTGTGCATTGTCTGGTTGTAGCCCCCTGACTCCTCAAAACAATGCTGGGAGATTAGCGATTCCATCCGGCTCCCTTCCACAGCTGCAGGGGCACGGCTTAATCAGCACTGCTGCCAGGCCCGAGGTAACACCGGAAGTGGGGGAACTGAGAATCAAAACCATTTTCAGACATAAAACGTGGAGAAATAAATATTATAGTCTATGTGACTTTAATAGGTTTTTATTATTAATTAACATATGGTAATATATGTTAATTAGCACATGCATATGTATAATTCCCCCCTATCATAACCAGTAATGCCCTAGAGCAAGGTTGGCAACTGCAGTCCCCAAAGGCCAAATCTTTTTATGGATAAAGTTTTATTGGAACAGCACACTCATTCATGTATGTATTAAATGTGGTTGCTTTCACGCTGTAGCCGCAGAGCTGGGTCATTGTGACAGAGACTCTGTGGTTCACAAAGTGGAAAATATGTACTCTCTGCCCATTAACAGGAAAAGCCGACGGAGCCCGGCCCTGGGTTTATCCAACCGCAGTCTTCTAGCCATGAGAAAGTGCACGGGCCCTCCTCGCCCTCCATGCCTGTGGCAGGTCTCTTCTGTGCATCTGCTGTTTCTTGGGCCCCTCCGTCAGGACATGACACTCACTCCCTGAACCGTAGCTGTGTGTTGACTTGCCACTTCCCCCAGACCGTGAGCTCCTAGAGGGCAGGCCCTGGGGGTTATTCCCATGGACAGTCGCAGCCACAGCCCAGCAGGGGCTTCTTGACTGAAGGTTAAGGCCATTCAGTCACTGTCCTCCCACAGCCTTGAGTCTGCTCAGGGAGATGTATTCCTTAGAGTCTGTGAGACGAGAGCCACCGTGAGGGCAAGCCGGAGTGCTGGGAGCTCACAGAGGGGCGCTGGGCCCAGCCTTGGGGGCCTAAAGGAGGTAAATAGGAAATAAATGACTAAGCTGATTCTTGAAGGATTAACCAGGCCAGGGGGCGGGCAGGGGTACAAAAAGGACGGCACATGGAAGGGCCTGGAAGGGAGAGGCCGCGTTGTATGAATGACGTAGAGCTCTCAGCAGTCAGCGGCGTGGAGAAGGGTACTTCCTGCCAGTGACTGGACTTTGCTTTGTGTGGTCGATACTGCAGTGGGTGAGCATGCAGGTCTGGCCCGAGTGGTGGCTTGTGTGGAGCCGCCTACAATTCTGTGTATTTAGGAGTCGTTTATTCCAGGCCATGGCTTCTTATGAGCAATTCCACAGATATGGAAGTACATCTGTCCCGAGTGTCCTCAGGGCATTGGTGCCAGGACCCCCCGAGGATGCCAAAATCCACATATATATGTTCAAGTCCCTGATATAAAATGGCATGGTGTTCGCATATAACCTACACACATCCTCCTGTGTACTTTAAATCATCTCTAGATTACTTACAATACCTAGTACAATGTAAATGCCACATAAATAGTTGTTATACTCTATTGTTTAGGGAATAATGGCAAAGACAAAAATCTGTACATGTTCAGTGCAGATGCAGTTGTTCATTCTTCTGAATATTTTTGATCCACAGTTGGTTGAAACCACGGATGCAGAAGCCCAGGACCTGGAGGCCCTCTGTCTTTCCCTGTTTTGGGGTCTGTGCCGCACAGTTTAGAGGCTCAGTTGCATGCCAAAGAGAAGGACCTAATTAAAGGGAGACACACAAATTTTGGCAAATGCACTCAGGGGTATCTGGTACCCTACATCTTTAGCCTTGACTCAATGTGGGTCATCATGAAGCTTGAGCTGGTCCGAGTGCAGGGGGGTTTACAGCTCACTGGTCACAACCAGTTACAGATTTCTTTGTTCCTTCACCACTCCCACTGCTTCACTTGACTAGCCTAAAAAAAAAAAAAAAAAGAACCTTCAGATGGTAGAAGGACACATTTAGGAAAAACATACAATTCCTTAAAACAGGCATCCTCAAACTACGGCCCTCGGGCCACATGCGGCCGTCTAGCACATTTATCCGGCCCTCTGTGTGTTTTTGTTGCCACTGCCTGTCCTGCTTAGCAGCCGACTTGTCCCGGGCCCACAGTGCGCACTCTCCAACGGTCTGAGGGACAGTGAACTGGCCCCCTGTTTTAAAACTTTGAGGACTCCTGCCTTGAAAGTAAACCCATCCAGCAATGGATGAATGGATAAGCAAAATGTGACCTGTTCAAACAGTGTGATATTATTCAGCAATAAACAGGAAGGAATTACTGATAAATGCCATCATTTGGGTGAGTCTTGAAACATTCTGCTAAGTGAAAGAAGCCAGAGGCAAAAGGCCACATGTTGGACGAGTCTATTGATGTGAAATGTCCAGGACAGATACATTCATGGCTCCAGAATACAGACGGGTGGTAGCCAGGGGCTGGGAGGGAGGGGACACGGGGAGCCACTGCTTAATGCACATGGGGTGATGACAACGCTTTGGAACTAGATAGAGGTGGTGGTTGCACAGCATTACGAATGTTCTAAATGCCATCGAATTGTTTATTTTTAAATGGTTTATTTTATGTTATGTCAATCTGCTTAAATTCTTAAATATTAAAAAACTACCTAGGAGTGAAAAGAAAATGTAAATGTAATCTTCTTGGCAATTAAATCCATCCAATAATCATGATGTTTTAAATTTTGAAAAATCAATGAAACCAAACCCGGTGATGGACAGGCAGCCCCAAGGTCTTGAGCGAGGCGCAGGGACCCCGCAGCCCTGCCAGGGAGCCTGGAGGGGCGACACACCTGACTGCTGCCTTTTGCTTGTCTCCCGACAGAGGTGGAGAAAACCCGGTGCCAGCTGGAGCGAGAACACATTCTCGGGGCGGCGGGGGTGGCGGGCTCACAGCAGCCCAGGCCGCCGGGGCTGTTTGTCCCCGAGTGTGATGAGCATGGACACTATGTGCCCACCCAGTGCCACGGCAGCACCGGCTACTGCTGGTGCGTGGACCGCGACGGCCGCGAGGTGGAGGGCACCAGGACCAGACCCGGGATGAGGCCCCCGTGTAAGTAGGGGGCAGGCTGCGCTGGGCTTGGGGACAGGGCACACTGCACGGGCAAGCTCGTCATGATGGGCTCCTCTAGCATGAAAACGCTCAGCAGGTTCTTCTAGGACGGGACCCCCGCGGGCAGGGATTTCGGGGTTGCTGCTGTTGTTACACTGTTTGCTGCTGCTGCTCTCGCCCCAGCGTCCACAGCGGAGCATGAATAGCCAAGTTATTGCTATTAAAAATAGCCGAGCCATTTTTTCACTTGACCTTTACTGTTACACTCAGGCCCGGCATTATCTCCCTCACAAGTGCCCTTTGGGTGACTGAGGGTTTCTGCTTCTGGAGCTTCCAGATATAAAACGGGCATTGTGTGGCCGTGCAGTTTGTAGCGACAGGAAGGTGCTGTGCCCTGGTGTGTGTATGTGTGTGTGTGCATGCATGCACGTGTGGCGTGTGTTCCTGTGCACCCAGGCCTCGCTCACTCACCTCTCCTGCCACCCAGGTCTGAGCACAGTGGCTCCCCCTATTCACCAGGGACCCTTGGTGCCTACCGCGGTGATCCCCCTGCCCCCGGGGACCCACTTACTGTTTGCCCAGACTGGGAAGATTGAGCGCCTACCTCTGGAGGGAAACAACATGAAGAAGACGGAAGCCAAGGCCTTCCTCCACATTCCGGTGAGTGCCCAGCTGATCGCTGGTTGCAGGTTGTACCTGGTGACAACTCCTGCAGGACAGGAGACTCTGGGCACGGCCCCTGCTCATGCCACATGGCCCTAGGTGACCATCTTCAGGTGAGGCCACTGCACTCTGGGGCTGCTCCTGAGGCTCCTGGAGAGACAGGAGCAGCTGTGGAAGGCGGGCAGAGACCCCTTGGGCGAGATCTTCATGCGAGTTTGGCACCTTGTCCCCTGCGTCTGCGCCTTGGATCTTTCCATTCCTGCTACATTCTCAGTGACTCATCTTTCAGCAGCTGTTCAGCTCAGAATCCTCATACCTGCCCCGAGGCAGTCACAAGCTGAGGCTTAGATGCTTTCAAAGCTTCAAAGGTGCATTTTGTGAGTTGGGGATGTTGGGATCCTACTAAAATGCCATTCTGTTTTATCTGAGATCCTGATCTCTGCCAAGAAACCAAACTAGGGGCCCGGAGGCTTCTGCTGCAGGGCTGGGTCAGAGTTGCTAGAGAAGTGGGAGGGGTGTGGGCGTCCTGCAGTGCAGGCGGGGCGGGGGGCAGGGGCCTTGAGCTCCTGTGAATGAAAGTCTGCAGAAAGCCCTGTCATTCCTCAGCGGGGCTGCAGAGCCTGCTTGGATGTTCATGGTGAAGACACTCCTTGTGCTGTGCTGTCTGCCGTAGGCTGGCCTCCAGCTTTTCTCCTCTTCCTCCTTTCTCTACCCTGTGTGTTTCCTGCTTTCCCTATTTTCTTGTCCTCCAGCATGCCGCCATACCCCTTCTTCTTTTAGACCAGGAAGGAAACATCAGCAAAAAAAAAAAAAAATATCCAAAATAAAAACACTTCCCAAAAGCCTCTTGCAAAGCAGCCTTAATCAGGTTAATGTCTTTGCCTTGCACAAAATCCTCAAATGAGTTCCCCTTCACTCCAAATAAAATCCACTCCTTTCTGTGGTCCTCAAGGCCTTAAGGGATCTGGATACCTCTTCCACCCCGTTCCCCACTGTTAGGGTCGTCTGTCCGGATGTCCCCTGGTCCCTGGGTTCCCAGTGTCAAGAATGAGTACTGGTATGGAGTCAAGCTGATAACGGAGTGATCACAGACACAGAGTAATTTTATACAGTTTATCACATAAAAGAAAGAAGGGAAGGAAGGAAGCTACACAAAGTGAAAATACATTCCAGAGAGAGTGGGATGCGTCAGTCTCCAGGAGTGGAGACACAGGAGGCTGAGCACACGCTGCCTTTTATAAGCCACTAGTTTGTCCCGCCTTTCCCCTGGCAGGATTGGTGGCCATTTCAGGGGTGATTGACAGGTTGGGGTTATATAACAGATCACATGACAGGTTGCATAACAGGGTAGGTTGTATGACAGTTTCCCTTTCCAGAATTCTCCATGAAGCTCTACCTGTGTTATGCTAATTAGATGGTAATGAACTTTAGGTCAGTTAAAGGTTAAAGGTTACTGGGGACTTTTTACCATGTATGTTCCCACTAGCAAATGGTTCCTAACAGCAGTTTGGTTCCTAGCTATCATTAGGTCCCCGCTCTCTGCCCTTACCCACCCCCTTGCCACCCTACACCAGACCTAACACCACCACGCTCACCTCACTCACTGGCTGCAGCCCTCTGGCTGTCTGGCTGGTCCTCGAACATGCCCAACATGTTTGCATCTCAGGGCCTTTGCACTGGCTGTTCCCCTGAGCAGAGTTCCCTCACCCTGAGACACACAGTTCACTGCCTCACTTCTTGCAGATTTCTGCAGAAGCATCACCTGTGCTGACCCCCATCTAGCCAACAGCCTCCACTGCCCTCTGCCTCCTTATGCTGCTGTGTCTTTCATCAGCAGCACTGCTTGATGCATTAGGTATCCATGTGTATGTCCTGTATCTGGGGTATATTTCTTCCCGCCAACAATATCTGCAGCACAAGACAGGACATTGTCTATTTCATGGAGGTGTTGGTTTCACAGTGGTAATTATAGACCTAAAACTGTACTTGGGATATGACAAGCACTCAAAACGAAATTTGCCACAAAAATGCACGAGTGATCGTTGCATTCTCCCATTGCCTCGGTGGAAACATAAATCCCTGGAAGATCACCATTTGTCCTCTTTGTGTCCTTTAGCACTTGCTCTCAGGTGGCAGGAGTGGGTTAAACTCCCTGTGAAAGCCATTCTTCCCCAAGACCAAGGGGAGAGGCTAAATGTCCTGTGAGGTGGTAAAAGGCAGAGAATTTAGTTGGGAGAGGTGAAGCAAGGGTGCTGAAGCAGCAGGATAAATATTCAGTCTTCCCCCTGCCCCATTTGTCAGTAGTGTTGAGTATATTCACAGTGTTATGCAACTGTCACCTCCAGCCATCTCCAGAACTTTTTGCATTATCCCAAACTGAAACTCTGTTTGCATTAAACACTAACTCCTCATTCTCCTCCATCCCCACCCCAGCCCCTGGCAACCACCATTCTACTTTCTGTCTCTGTATAATTGACTCCTCCACGTACCTCATATACGTAGAATTATACAGTATTTATCCATTTGTGTATGGCTTGTTTCACTTAGCATAATGTCCTCAAAGTCCATCCGTGTTGTAGCAGGTGTCAGAACTTCCTTTTTAAAACTGAGTACTAGTCTATTACTGGATGTACCATATTTCATTTATCCATTCACTCATCAGTGGACTTTTGGGTTGCTTCCACCCTCTGGCTATTGCACATAATGCTACTATCAACACTCGTGTACAAATATCTGCCCAAGTCCCTGCTTTCTCTTCTTTTGGATATGCACACCAAAGTGGAATGGCCAGATCATATGATAATACCGTGTTTAATTTTTTGAGGAACCACTTGTTTTCCACAGTGGTTGTACCATTTTACATTCCCACCAGCAGAACATAAGTATTTTAATTTCTTCATATCCTCACCAACACTGGTTATTTTTTGTTTTTGTTTTAGTAATAGCCATCCTATTGGATATGAAGGGGTAACTCATCGTAGTTTGATTTGCATTTCCCTAATGATTAGTAGTGTTGAGCATCTTTTTATGAGCTTATTGGCCATTTGCATATCTTCTTTGGAGAAACGTTTATTGAAATCCTTTGCCCATTTTTTGATCAATATTTTTGCTGGTTGAGCTGCAGGAATTCTTTATATATTCTGGATATTAACCCCTTACAAGATATTAGATTTGCAAATATTTTCTCCCATTCCATGGGTTGCCTTTTCACTCTGTTGGTTGTGTCCTGTGCTGCCCAGAAATCTTAAATTTTGATGTAGTCCAATTTACCTGTGTTTTCTTTTGTTGCCTGTGCTGTTGGTTTCATATCCAAGAAATCAGTGCCAAGTCTGATGTCATGAGGCTTTCCTCCTAGGTTTTCTTCAAAGAGTTTTATAGTTGTCGTTTGTACATTCAGGTCTTTGATTCATTTGGAGTTAATTTTTATACGTAGGGTAAGGTAAGGGTCACTGTCCTTTTTGACCTGACCTCCTGAGAGGGAAGTATGTGCTGGGAACCCTGATGTTCCCAATAAAAGATCATCCTGGCTGTCCACTTCCATGGTCCCCAAAGCTTCCCTCCAGAGCCTTTCCCTGGCCTTGTAATGCCCAGTCCTGTGACTACAACCAAACAGTGTTCCCAGGCTGCCAACAGAACCCAACTTCACCGCGGGCTGAGATCTTACAGGCTTCTGGCCTTTTCTGGAGCCTCTCACGGGTGACATATAAAGAGATGAACTCCTCGCTCTCTGATCGAGGGAAGTCTGTGCTCGTGCTGTGTTTTGTTTTGACCTTTGTATTTTTGAAACAATCACAGAGCCATGGGAAGTTGGAAAGATAGTTTAGAGAGGTCCTGGGTACCTTTCACCCAGTTTTTCCCAATGGCTAAATTTTACATATGTATACATACCTATGGTTCTTAAATATGTTAATTGGCAAGAGATCAGAACGAGGCTTTGCCAAACTGATCTGTGGTCAGATGGCTTGTTGTGAGGCAGTTGCTTGGGATAATTTAAGTTACTAGGTGTTCTTTCTAGGATGGAGCTTGTCTAAATATCGTCATAGTTTGTCATACCTAACAGGCACCTAATAAATACTTGTAACGAATTAGTGGTGAGTAATTGATTTGCTTCTCCTGAGGAGAGACTGGCTTACTCAGAGCAGCTAACTCTCAGTGGCTCTTCCTACACGAGTGTATCTTGCCTGACTGATCTATCTAGAAGAAAAAACAAAAACCCACAAGTACAGCCCAGTAGATTTTCGTTAAACTCAAGTCAGGCATAAAAAAGTTACTCACCTTTGCTTCCTCTGGTCCTTTTTTGTTTTGTTTTTGTAAGAAACAGTGTGTGGAAAAAGCCTGTGTGTTTACTGAAGGAAAAGTTCCTTCCTTAGTAAGGTGGAGGCCAGAGGAGCTGATGAGCAGGGGCTGCCGGGAAAGAGGTCCCCATAGGTGGGGCCTGAGGACTTGGCCGTGGCAGTTTGAGAGAGTGTGTCTGCCCTGTACACAGAGTTATCTTGGCATTTTCAGAGGCACCTGGTTAGTTAATAGCTATATTTATTATTGTAATGTAAATTTAAATATAAATTTGATTTATTATGTAAATATAAGTCAATATAAATTTATAATAAATTTATATTTATACTATACTATAATAAACTTAACAGCCCAGTTTTATGATATGGAATTCTTGGCAGAGTTACCATTGTTTGTTATAAAAATTTGGCCTGACAGGTGAGTTTACTTAGGAGAGCGTGAAGATTTTTTTTTATGATTTCTTCTAGGAGCTTATAGTTTCAGCTTTTAATTTTTGCCTCTAGTGTATAGATTGAGATTCTTTTTTTCCCCCCACATGTTTATCCAGATATTTCAGCGCCATTTGTTGAAAACACTCTGTTTCCCCATTGGTACCTTGGTGCCTTTGTTAAAAAAATAATTTACTGCTTATGTGAGGGTCTATTTCTGGATTCTTTGTTCTATTGCATTGATCTATTCACCTGATCAGGCAGGGTGTTTGGGTCTTCCAAATTTGTTCTTTTTTTAAAGATTGTTTTGACTATTTCAGAAAAAACAAGCTACATGCTGAGAAGAAATATACATATGCATACATTCCTACACATAGGAGGGCTGTCCGGAAAGTATCCAGTCATTGTTAATATAATGAGAATGGTTACATAGCTGGACACTTTCCAGTCAGCCCTCATACATCTGTGCACGTACATGCATATGTACATGACAGGAATTTTATCTGAAATATATGAATAACTCTTACAACTCAATAATACAAAATTTTATTTTATTTTATTTTATTTTATTTTATTTTATTTTATTTTATTTTATTTTATTTTTTGAGACAGAGTCTCGCTTTGTTGCCCAGGCTAGAGTGAGTGCCATGGCGTCAGGCTAGCTCACAGCAACCTCAAACTTCTGGGCTCAAGTAATCCTGCTGCCTCAGCCTCCCGAGTAGCTGGGACTACAGGAATGCGCCACATGCCCGGCTAATTTTTTTTCTATATATATTAGTTGGCCAATGAATTTCTTTCTATTTATAGTAGAGACGGGATCTTGCTCTTGCTCAGGCTGGTTTCGAACTCCTGACCGCAAGCAATCTGCCCACCTCGGTCTCCCAGAGTGCCTCGGCCTCACAGGCGTGAGCCACCGCGCCCAGCCAATAATACAAAATTTTAAATGGACAAAAGACTTGAAGTCACTCATCAAAAAAGATATCCAAATGCTTATAAGCACATGAAAAGAGTCTCACTAACAATAGTTACCCAGATGCTTGTGGATGCACCATTCTCACCACTAGTCTTGACTTCCAGGCTAAAGTCATCATTGGACTAGCTTTCGACTGTGTGGACAAGATGGTTTACTGGACAGACATCAGTGAGCCTTCCATTGGAAGAGCCAGCCTACATGGTGGAGAGCCAACCACCATCGTTCGACAAGGTAGGCAAACAAGTATCATTTTTCTTTTGTGGTTTTGTTTCTAGCAGCCCAAGTGGCTCTTGGTAGAAGGCAGAGGTTGGAGGGTATAGTTGCTCACAGGATGTGGTGCTTTGAGAGGGGCCGGGTCCTCTGCCTCAAAGTGCCACCCTTTCCAGCTCCTCTGAAGGATCCTCCAAGAGATCATTAAATCATGAACACCTTAGTTGAGATTTGTTTTGGAGAATAAAACTGAAACAGAGCGCGTGCCCATTCCTCTCTCTGAAAGCTCATGTAGTCAGTTTCCAGGAACAATAAAGGCCAAACCCACCATACAGTTTTTTTGTTTTTTGTTTTTGAGACAGGGTTTTGCTCTGTCACCCAGGCTGGAGTGCAGTGGCATCACCATAGCTCACTGCAGCCTCAAACTCCTGGGCTCAAGTGATCCTCCTGCCTCAGCCTCCTGACTGGTGTGTCCTACCATACCTGGTTAAGTTTTGAATATTTTGTAGAGATGGGATCTCATCATGTTGCCCAGGCTGGTCTTGGCCATCCAGTTTTATTACACATTTCTGCCTCTAGCTGCTAAGCCTAGAATTGATTCTCAGAGTGTCTATCCCACGATGTGCTCCGTTAGGGGTTTCCCAAAGGCAGCAGGTAGTGAATCATAAAGTCTGGAGGGTTGCAAGCACATTGCCAAATACTGACCCTGAGAGTCGAGTCTATTCCCAAGACAGTTGTTGAGTTAAAGGGTTGTCATTTCAACCCGTAGCACTGTGGAGTGAGGGGTGGTTTCTCTTCTTCTCTACCTGGTCCCCACTGCGCTTGCTCAGATTGCCTGTGCCAGAGCAGCACAGCAGAGCAGGCTGAACCTTCACAGACATGTCTCAGTTTTTGTTGCATTACTATGATAAAGTGCACAAAGCTTGGGTACAGCCTAGCTTCAACATTTAACCTCAATTCCTTAACTTAAGAATGCAAATTTAAGCCAAAGACACTGTGCATTATTTTAATGCCCACATTCAATAAATCAAGACTATTTGACATGAGTATGTTTTATCCAGACTAAAGACCATCGCACCAATAATCCAAGGACTTAGGCCGGGCGCGGTGGCTCACGCCTGTAATCCTAGCTCTCTGGGAGGCCGAGGCGGGCGGATTGCTCAAGGTCAGGAGTTCGAAACCAGCCTGAGCAAGAGCGAGACCCCGTCTCTACTATAAATAGAAAGAAATTAATTGGCCAACTAATATATACAAAAAATTAGCCGAGCATGGTGGCGAATGCCTGTAGTCCCAGCTCCTCGGGAGGCTGAGGCAGCAGGATTGCTTGAGCCAGGAGTTTGAGGTTGCTGTGAGCTAGGCTGACGCCACAGCACTCACTCTAGCCTGGGCAACAAAGCGAGACTCTGTCTCAAAAAAAAAAAAAAAAAATAATCCAAGGACTTGTAAAAATTCCTCTGGACCAAAAAGGTCAAGTATTACACATTGCTCAAGTCAGCCAGTGACTCATCCACTGACTTGAAGATAATATTCTCACTCAAAAGACATTGTCATGCCGATGACATTGGTTGTGTGAAGCCATCTTGCTGCCTCTGCAAAATATTCAAATCAGAGATACGTCTTTAAAGTAGAGGAGCCTCGTTTTGTATTTCTTTGTACTTGGGACTGAACGTAGTTTTTTCAGTTCCTGATTTAACAGTTCCCTAACATTCTAGAAGGTTCCCTGTGCCGGTGGAACAACCCCTGGGGCATTTTTTCCCCCTTCTTTGTTGCTTTCACTAGAGATGATGCAGCAGGACTCGAGCTGCAGTTGAATTAAATATATCTGGCTTTGGCCATAGACCTTTTCTGGAAGCAGACAGGCTATTTAAATAATGTCTGCTAGTTTTCCTGCTTTGGTTTAAGGAACAGAAGTTTGAAAATGCCTTTTTGCATCTTATCTCTCTGTTAAAAATGTTGTTACTGTTATCTACAATTTGATTTTGAAACTCAGTGGAAGAGGGGAGTAGGTCATCGTCTGCTATTTCCTGTTGCCTTGGAGCCGATAATCACCCCAGAAAGCTTTCGGCACAGTAAGAGACATTCCAAGCAAAAGCCCACTGACTGTGAAAACACGGAATTAACCAAAATGTGATCTTTGTAGAGGAAAGATCACCAGGAAGAAAAATTTTTTTAGGAGAGAGAAAGAAGCTTCCAGTTAACTCCTTAGTATGGTACAGCTTGGTGCTTCCCTAGTGATTTCTTTTTCTTCCTTATTTCACGAGAGTCTGCATCCTGGCTTGGCTTTCTTTCCTTCAGTTAAAGTCCCAACCCAACATCTTTAATAAGTGACATATGCAAGAAAGATTATATCCTCTTGCTGTCTCTCCTTCCTCCTCAGACTGCGAGGTAAAGGGGGAGATTTTCCAGGCCTTTCCTTTGGAAGAGTATCCCACAGCGAAATATTTTTCTAGCTGGGGAAAAGGGGGCTTGGTCGCTCTCGGGACGAGCGCTGTTTAGAAGGAGACAGTACGACATGGAGCTCCCTCCAGGGTTCCACCGGGTGTCTGGTAAGGGTGTGCTTGTTGGGCAGCCTTTCTCCTCCAATCTCTGTGCGTCTGGGCAGCGCACGTTTCTCACACAGGATGTGCTCATTCCAAACATACCCCACAGTGGTTTATTCTGGTTCTGTCTGCAAGCCAGAAGGGGGCCTGTGGGGGTCAGTCTCACTGTCCCTTTGCCTCTAGGGACATGGGAAATATTTTAATACTTTATAAACCTCTACTTTGGGTTTGAAGAATAAAGATCTTGTTCTAGTGTGGATTCTAATGCTTAATATACTCCCTCTGGCAGGGCTTCTTTCTGAGGGCTCTGATCATCTTAGGGGCCCAGCGAAGGCTGACCCAAAGCGGGCTGGGGGTCTGAATTGCTTATTACATATTGACAAAAGAATGCAGTGTCGGGATGATTTCCTTGTACCCCAGATCCTGCAGGTGGTATAGCCTCTTCCCCTAACTGCTTATACTTCAGCCATACTAAATGACCTTCAGTCCTCTCATTGGTGCAGGGGAAAGAACCCTAAGTGATATCAATAAAACCCAAATTGTCATTAAAAAAAATTTATAGTCAGAAAACCATTGCAATTTTGAACTTCCAGTATAGTTAGATGGATACTGAGGGCTCACATGGAAAGCTCATGTTAACCAGTGGAAACCTGTGGTTTGAAACCCAGTAAAGACGTATAGTGGTTTTATTTGTCATCACTGACACCTGTTCTTTGTACCCCCAACACTTGTATAAAAGTACTAACAGCTATGATTTCTTTTTTTTGAGACAGAGTCTCACTCTGTTGCCCGGGCTAGAGGGCTGTGACATCACCCTAGCTCATAGCAACCTCTCAAACTCCTGGGCTCCAGTGATCCTTCTGCCTCAGCCTCCTGAGCAACTGGGACTACAGGCATGTGCCACCATGCCCGGCTAATTTTTTCTATATATATTAGTTGGCCAGTGAATTTCTTTCTATTTATAGTAGAGATGGGGTCTGGCTTTTGCTCAGGCTGGTTTCAAACTCCTGACCTTGAGCGATCCGCCCTCCTCGGCCTCCCAGAGTGCTATAATTACAGGCGTGAGCCACCGCACCCCGCTGATTTCTTGAAAATATTATTTATATGAAACAACCCTTCCCCCTATAATTAATGAAAAAGGTAGATCTATTTGTCGCATTCTCCGTCTTAAGATCTTTCTGTGCCTCCCCTCTGCCTGCACGATGAACTCTAAGCTCCTTGACGTGGCATCCTAACCTCATCTCTGGCCACTCCGTCACCCTCATGGGCTCTGGCTGTATAAAATTACATATGGTTCACTTCAAGCCATGTCCAGTCTTCCTTTACACCTGTGTGCCGGTCCTGCCACCTGGAACACCCTGATCCACGATCCCCTTGCCTGACAAACTGCTATCGGTCCTTCGGAAGCCAGCTTCGAGAGGTGTCACCGTCCCAGGAGTCCTTCCCTGGTCTCCCCAGGCTGGATCCAACGTCCCTCTCCAGCTCCCGCAGAACCTGGGACCCCAATCTGGAGTGTGACCGACCGTGGGCTCCTTGGAGGCTGGGCCACAGCTCAGTCCCCGCTGCTGTGCTGGTTCCCAACGCAGCGCACAGGGAGGGGAGTTTTTAAATGTGTCGGCTTTGAAGGTTGCTTATCTTAAAAACAACAAGCATTTCACACTCTCATTTGGTTTGTCAAAGTGCAAAGATTGGGAAATAGCTCTGAGGAAACAGAAAAACCTCGTCTCCCCTGCTTAGAGGAAAAAGAATATCAGAGGAGCTGTGTGTTTGGTTCTAGATCTCGGAAGTCCGGAAGGCATCGCCCTGGACCACCTCGGCCGCAACATCTTCTGGACGGACTCCCACCTGGATCGCATCGAGGTGGCGAAGCTGGACGGCAGCCTGCGCCGCGTGCTCTTCGAGACCGATCTGGTGAATCCCAGAGGCATCGTGGCCGACTCCGTGAGAGGGTATCTCTGCGTCACTGTGTGTGTGCATCTAGTCTGTGTGCGTCTGCACTTTTAGGTATGCTCAGAGGTGAGGCTCTGACTCCAGCACTGCTTGCCCGCAAGGAATGAGTACAGGATGGGGGAGCCTACACTTGGTCATTTGTAGATAACTACGACAAAAAGCCAGAACATTTATTACAATGTGGATTTGATACCACAATCCACTTTCAAATCTCTTACCTAGAGACTTTGTAAGTTGACAGCTCAGAAATTGGGTATTTTCCATGTGGGTTGAATGTGCATCGACACTCAAGTCGTGTTGACTCCAGAAGAGCCTCAGGGTGGCATAGTCATACCCCTGGGAGCCCTTCCCGGGGCAGACCCAGCTCGAACATGCTGGAGATTTCTTCCCGTGGGTTTCCCAGCACATCAGTGCTTTCACCTCTCTCCTGCTTGCTGCAAGCTCTGAATCTTACACACCGGGCCCTCGGCTCCTTGACACTTGGATTCCTTCTCTGTGGGCCCACATCCCTTGCTCTGTGGCCACTGGCCCCCTCCCTAGTGACGGGTGCTTTGACCACTGCTTCTGCCAGCATCTGTGTCTGGCCTCAGTCCGGTCCCCTGGGGCTGCTGTGCCCTGTGTGTGGTGGCAGCACGTGGGGATTTCTCACCTGCTTATGTCAGTTGTTTTGTTAACAGCTTTGTTGAGATATAATGTGTCAGCTACGTTAAAGGGAACTGCATTTGTTAATAACACAATAACCAGATTCGAGTGAGGAACCAAATCCAAGTGTCCTTGCAGAAGGACACGTGTTTTATCCCCTCCAGACCCTTTTTAGCTGTTCTGTGTTTTCCTGTTTCCTAGTCTCTTTTCAAGTGTTTTCCGTAAACTTTTTCTCACGCATCTTTAATATTCCTCTTCCTCTTTCCCCTCCTCCTCCTCCAGGAACCTTTATTGGACGGATTGGAACAGAGATAACCCCAAAATCGAGACTTCCTACATGGACGGCACGAACCGGAGGATCCTGGTGCAGGACGACCTGGGCTTGCCCAACGGGCTGACCTTCGACGCGTTCTCCTCTCAGCTCTGCTGGGTGGACGCAGGTGACAGAAAGCTTGGCGCTGGCCAGGGAGGGCTCTCAGTCTTCTAAGTCACAGCTGACAAACCACAGTCCTCAGGCCAAGTCTGACCAGCCACCTGTTTTTATATAACCCGGAAGCAATGAACAGCTTTTACATTTTTCAATGTTACATTTTAAATGGTTATATAAATACCTGCATACTTCCTTGGTTTTGCCTCCCGACCCATGAAACCTAAAATAATTACCACCTGGCCCTTTAAGAAAAAGTTGGCTGACACCCTGTTCTAAGTGGGTTCGCACAGAGCCTGCAGTCACCCCAGTGCCTATTAAGCAGTTCACAGCTTGCATCCCCACAGCTTCCTCTTGTCCCCCAAGGGTGTAGGCGGGACTTTGGGCCAAGGAAGATACAGGAAGGGCAGCCCACGTGCAGTCCCTGCAGTGTGTCCCTGCCTCTGCAGATGCCGGGTGGCCCTCAGGCTGGGGCTGTGGGCCGGGTGCTCAGCCAGGAAGGAGCATGGGTTCTGCTACAGACATTTGTCCGGTACCATGGGGGATGCAGAGACTCTGAGATGTGGTCCCTGTCTAGTTAAAACAGGGGTCCTCAAAGTTTTTAAACGGGGCCAGTTCGCTGTCCCTCAGACCATTGGAGGGCCGCTGGAGAGTGCGGCGCACATTCCACACATGCGCACTGTGGGCCCCGGACGAGTCGGCTGCTAAGCAGGACAGGCAGCGGCAGCAAAAACATCCAGCGGGCCAGATAAATGTCCTCGGCGGGCTGCATGTGGCCCACGGGCCGTAGTTTGAGGACACCCGAGTTAAAACAAGGCGTAGGACATAAACCCTTGAATGAATGCACAAGCCTTGAGTTGCAGTCACCACGCGGGCATTGATCCGGGCTGTGTACAGCTGCTGACCAGCGGTACAGTTTAGCAATTCTTATGGGCTCTGAATTCAGGGAGGGAGGCTCTGAAGAGGCTTCCCGGAGGAGGGACTTGAGCAAGAGCTGGAAGGTGGCATAGTTCTTTCGAAGGGAAAGGAGGCCCAGGGAACAGAGCAGGCCAGACACCTGCTGCTCCAAGAACGGCTGAAACAAGGTGCAGTTCCTCTGTCCTGGCTCACGTCTCCTCAGCAGAACCAAGATGGGAGGAAGAGACAACTTTCCAGTGTTTAAGAGCAAGCCCCATGCGTTCTCTAAGATTTGTCATCGTAAAGCTGAATTTCTCCCACTCTCGCCCTCGTTACTTATTTTTTGATACAAAGGGGCCATTTCTTGCATGAACAATGAACGTCTTGTTTTTGCTTCACACAGGCACCAACCGGGCAGAGTGCCTGAACCCCGGTCAGCCCAGCAGACGCAAGGTTCTCGAAGGACTGCAGTACCCTTTTGCTGTGACGAGCTACGGGAAGAATCTGTACTACACAGACTGGAAGACGTATGTCAGCCGCGGCCACCACTGGGCCGGCTGGCCTGTCTTCCCACTCTGTCTCTGGGAGGCCAGGCCCTTTCCATCTGGGCTCTTGGCTTGGCCTTCAAGCCTCCAGAGATGTCCACCGTCCCTCACCCTTCTGGTTGTCAGGAGATGAGAGAGGAGGGTGAAGAAGGAAGGAGAGTGAGGCCCCTTGGGGAGCAGAGGAGGTGCCATTTATCATCTGGATGCTCCTGCCTGGGCAGTTTTGAGTCTGTACACTTGGACTTGCTGAGCGTGTCTGTTCTTTCCCTGGGAGCTGGCCCAGGCTCACTTGGCTGGTGGGCTCCGTGCCCACTTCATGCCCCTGCTTCATTATACACTAGTTCTTAAACTGCAGTATTCCCACAGCCCCTTCTTAACAACCCCTTCCTGCAAAAGGAGGGGTTAAACCAAGGAGGCAGCTGGCCAGGGGCAGCTGTAGAGAAAGCCCATTTCCTGCCTGGAATTTAGAGTGTGAGGGCAGAGCTAGCTGATCTTTATCCTTTTATAAAAAGCCAGGGAAATGCAGGCTAGAGGAGGAGGGAGGGATGTCTAGGAAGCAAGGCCACTGTGTGTGTGTATGACCTCCAGTTTACCCCACAAGAGGCTGTCCTGTTCAATCCATCAGATGTATTTTACCTTCTGCCCTTTGGTGCTTTATAGGAATTCTGTGGTTGCTGTCGATCTCGCTATTTCCAAAGAGACGGATGCCTTCCACCCCCACAAGCAGACCCGGCTGTATGGCATCACCACAGCCCTGTCTCAGTGTCCTCAAGGTAACTCACCTGTGCTGTTACAGTTAGGGAACATGGTGCACCCTGAGGCTCAGAGCCCACACTCTAGTTTCTACCTGTGTGGCCACCAGTAGCCCTGATTACATTCTAGGAGAGATGCAGTCCCTTCCATCAAAGGTTTTCTTTAGTGGGTGAACCAGATAAACAAACAGAAAGTATTAGGTCATGAAGTGGACTAGGTGAGGAAAGGCACTGAGTCTTGGGCTGGGTCTAGAAGTATACAGTCTTCAGGTTCCAAATAGGAATATTAATGTTAGGACCTCTGCTGCTGTTAAGAGTCCATCCATTTTGCCTAACAGCAACAATAATAATAAATAAGAAGAATTGCAAACATATGTATGGTACTTACTGTGAGCTAGGAACTTTACACATATCAACTCACTTAGAGTTCTAAGTGCTTTGTATTCATCAGCTCATTTCATCCTCATAGCAACCCTATGAGGTAGGTGCTATAATTATGTCCATTTTATAAATAAGGAAACTGAAGCAACTTGCTCAAAGTCACATAGCTCACAGGGGCAAGTCCAGGCAGCCTGGCACCAGAGTCTGTGATATGCTGCCTCTTCAAGTCCTTTCCCCACCCCCTTTCCTTCTCAGCTTGCCTCCTCTTCCCCAGTCAGTGTTAAGCCAAGTGTGCAAGCTAGATAGTACTTTGTACTTTAAAATTCCAACTTCGTGTTATGATCTAAGCTGAAGGAACCTCCCTGAGATATGTTAAAATAGCTTTAGTAGTAAATCTGCAAAGCCCCCAGATAAGGTATCAGTGTTTTTGCCTGTCTGGTTTAATGATGAAGAAACAAAAAATAGATCAGCTTAGCTGAATGCCTAGCACAGCATTTCCTATTTTCCTGTAGCCCTCGTGAGCTTGGCTTCATGGAAACCAAAAAGGGGAGGGGGTCACACAATAGGAGGTCACTGTCTTGGATGGCTGTGGAGTTGGGTCTGAAAGGAGGCTATTGAACTGATTTCTGCCTTTTCCAGGTCACAACTACTGCTCAGTGAACAATGGTGGCTGCACCCACCTCTGCTTGGCCACCCCAGGGAGCAGGACCTGCCGTTGCCCTGACAACACCCTAGGAGTTGACTGTATCGAACGGAAATGAAGACGAGAGTGCCTTGTTCCCTTTCCAAGTATTTCACAGCAATACCCTACTTGAAACTACTTGGTCTAGACTGAAAATTGTCCTCTGGCTGAGTGGCCACTAGGTCCAAGTCTAGCCCAGCCTGAGCCCCAACAACTTTTCCCTCACTGTTCCCCAATATGTGCACCCTGTGACCCTTCTGGGATGGAAAAGTCTCTACCACTACAATAGGACAGAACCACCAACCCAAACCCTAACCGTCAGATAAGCTTATTCAGCCCTGGGTGAGGATTATGTGCCCATCTCAATGCCCTGGACCTTTTCCCAATCCTAGCCCCCCAGTGGTAAGCAGAACCTCCCCGGTCTGAGTTACCCCCTTCCCTGTGGCCTTACGAGCTCAGCCTCACTCTGAGGCACCCATCATCCTGTCAGCTCCTTGACACACCATCCAGGGCCTGACCAGGCAAGGTTGGGAGTGAAAGAGGGTATTAGCCCACCTACACTTTTTCTCTTGGTGCTCTGATTTCCTTGTTTATACTCTCATTGTTTTACTCCCCAGTTCTTCATCCTGTCCAAGATCCCCATTATAGTGATCATGTTCTGCCTTTTGATCAAAACCTATCCCACCCTAGGGATATATAAGTATTTGGTGGATGATAATGAGTGGCCCCTCCCAGATAGGATATTTGTTTTTGAGCTTCAGGGTATTGGCATTTGGTAATCAAAGGCTTAAGTCAAAGGAGTGTCCATTGATAGGAATTTCAAGGTATAGAGTCAGAAATTTGAGGATAGGGAATTATTATGATATGCCTTAAGTTTTTCCAAAGATTATCAAATTATTCTTTTTTGCCCACAGCACCCGCATACCAGCTTCTCGTCTTTGATGTTGTGCTGGTCTTCAGTCTCACTGCTGGCACCAATGTCCAGCCTCCTCATAGAGACCCATTTGAGACACAGGCTGGGGCTGGTACCAGGTGATGATCCACCACAATCCCTCACCTCACCTCTGGCCTCTACTCCTAAGAACCAATTTATATTCAACCATGAATTCACTCCTCCTTTGTTTCTCCCTCCATCTGTGCCCTTTGCTGGCTATATTCTCATCTAAAGACACAATCCAGGAAGGCTGAATTGAATATTTATACTAATGGTCCAGATTCCATTTATTGTTCATTGATAGAATTAAAAGGGACCATTGCCACATTTCTTGTTTATGTGTCTACAATTTGTTTAGAAAACATCTCCTCACCACATCAGTAGCTAGTGTTATCTTTTTATCAACTGCTTCCAAGAGTCCTAAAACAATAGAAATTTTGGATTGGAAGTTGAGCAAAAGGACTTTGAGTCAGTAAAGAATGGGGTAAGGGAGTAGAGAAGACTCAATGAAAAGTATCACAAAGAGATTGATCAAGAACAGGAATGGAAAGCCCAAGAGGAAGAGGTAGGGGAGGTGATTTAAGACTAGCAATAAGAAAATCTGTTAAGTAACTCCAAAGAGAAAATGGTATGTTTTGCCTAAGAACACTTATACTTAAGGACATGGAAGAATGTGTTCGATATTTTCCTTGAGGAAGATATCCCTCCTCTTTTCTTCAAACCCCAGTACACTCAGCCCTTCCATTCTGCCCCATTCTGCCTTTGTCTACATCTTGCTTCTGTAGTATACTGGAGCCTGAATTGGGAGAGAGTTTTTTGAATAATTGGAGTTTGTCCTGAGAGGCAATTTTGGCCCCAAGAATTATAAGATTTGGGGAACATTTAGGTCTTTTTTACAGCCCAACCCCATAAATTAGTCTCACTTTCTTTTTGTATTTATCATTCCATATCAAGCCCTCTATATCAAATGTTCAACATGATTTTATATAATTTTTATAACTATTTTATTCATTTTATTAGATTTATTCTAAAATTTTAAAAATAATAAATTCTTAAACTGTGGAAACCACTGAAGGTGCTTATTAACTGTTCTCCCAGATTTGTACAAGTATCGGATGATTCTTTGCGTTTACAGCTGTACAAATATTAGTGTGGAAAATAAAATTTTTTTTGTTAAAAAGAAAATCTTCCTCTCTCTTTTTTGAGTGAAACGATTTAACATTGGGAGGACATCATGATGGAAAGATGGCGGCCATTTAATAATCTGTAAAACCCATGGAACCCAGAGACTCTTATGCTAATATTATGAGGGACAGTATGTTTCTCATGCCAGTCCATAAAAGACTCGTGGGCTTATAATTGACTTAAAAATAAATATGTCATGGGCCCTAAACCACCCTTTTGGACATTGTTTTTTTTTTTTTTTTCTTTTATTACTCCCGCAGGGTGATGTCAGATGGACATTGTTTTTATTTTTTAGAAAAATCTATTCTGGTCCTTGCCTGCGAGAGTGGCCACTGCGTTGGTGCTCTGGGGCTTGGACCCTGGCTAGCCAGAAAATTAAAAAAAATAAAAATAAAAAAAAAGAAAAAGAAAAAGAAAAATCTATTCTATGTACAGGCAACAGGAAATGGTTTCTGATTCAGCCCTGAAAATGAGTTGTGTTTTTTCCTCTCCTCGCCTCCAGAAGGAAGAAAGACACTTTCCTGACACTGGCCATGGAGTGAGTCCCCTGGTGTGTTCTAAGCTGCCACTGGGAGGCAGTGCCACCCATGCCGGCCCCTGGGGGTGAAAATGACCTCTAACTTGGACAGAGTGAGGGGGGCCCAGAAGTTGCAGGAATGAGGTGCTCAGAGCTCATTGCAGAGAAGGGAATGTGCAGCCCGCCAGTGTGAATTTCTTGAAAGGGACAGCTTATTTATATTAAGGCCAATACTTCCGGTATTTTCTTCTGGCCATAAAACCTAGTTACCTACAGATGACAACAGGGAAGATGGTGGAAGTAGGAAACTCCAGGAATCCATCCCTCCATCACAACAGTTGAACTGGCATGAGCTGTCTAATGCAACAAAACAGTGGCTGGGTCTTGAAGAACACTTGCAGCACCCAAGAGAGAGCTTGATGGCCAGGCTAGTCAATTTCAGCTTTCACTTAGTAGCGACTACCATCCCATCACTCAGCCCCATGACAGGCACCTTGAGGACTGGACCTAGTTTTTTTTTTTGTTTTTTTTTTTTTGAGACAGAGTCTCACTTTGTTGCCCAGGCTAGAGTGAGTGCCGTGGCGTCAGCCTAGCTCACAGCAACCTCAAACTCCTGGGCTCAAGCGATCCTGCTGCCTCAGCCTCCCGAGTAGCTGGGACTACAGGCATGCACCACCATGCCCAGCTAATTTTTTGTATATATATTAGTTGGCCAATTAATTTCTTTCTCTTTATAGTAGAGACGGGGTCTCGCCCTTGTTCAGGTTGGTTTCGAACTCCTGAACTCAAACGATCCGCCCGCCTCGGCCTCCCAGAGAGCTAGGATTACGGGCGGGGGCCACTGCGCCCGGCCTGGACCTAGTTTTTTAACAACCAGGATTGTGGGTTCTGATCACTGATCACTGTGATTTTGATAATTGAAGGGTCAGCACATAAGGAAAGATTTCCATGACATTGGATTTGGCTATGATTTCTTGAACATGACATCAAAAGTATAAGCAACAAAAGAAAAAAATAGATAAATTTAACTTCATCAAAATTAAAAACATTTGTGTATCAAAGGATACTATCAAGAGAGTGAAAAGATAGCCCATGGAATGGGAGAAAATATATGCCATATCTGATAAGGAATTAATATCCAGAATATATAAAGAACCACAACTCAACAACAACCAAAAAACCCACTTCAAAAATGAGTAAAGGATTTGAATTCACATTTCTGCAAAAAAGATATACCAATGGTCAATAAGCACACGAAAAGATGTTTAACATTACTAATCATCAGGGAAATGCAAATCAAAAACTACAATTTGATACCACTTCACACTCATTAGGATGGTTGTTATCAAAAAACTAACAAGTGTTGGAGAGAATGCGGGAAATTGGAACCTTTGTCCATTGATGGTGGGAATGTAAAGTGGCGTGTCACTGAACAACAGGCTAACTGCCTGACACATATAGAAGGCAATTCGATGGCACTAGCTTTTGAGAAAAGAAAAAGCTTTATTGTAAGGTTGACCCAGCAAGGAGACAAGAGGCAATACTCAAATATGTCTCCCCAAGCTGGGGTCTGGGGGCAGGTTTTACAGGAAGAGAATAACTATGAAGGAGATACGAAAATGCAATGAGGCATGATTTGATTGGGTTATACAGAGAGGCAGTGCTGGGTCCTTGCAAAAAATTCATATGCAAAAAAATAAGGAACCCCTCACTTCTTAATTTAGTCAGTGCTTCTCGGTCTGGGTATTCAGGTTCAATGTATGTGGTAGACTTTTGCATTCCTACTGGCTGCAGGCCACTAACTGGGCAAGCTTGGTTCATCTGCACATGCTCAGGTTTACATGACTTGCAACCTGGGGGTCCATTGCAACTGAAAAACAGCTAACTTGTCATTCTGCTATTGACAAAGTTTTTGAACCAGTGGAAACCGGTTCTGTGGGTACGGATGCACATTCCATAGAAGACAGATTGGTGGTTCCTCAAAAAGTTGAATATATAATAGAATTACCATACGATCCAGCAATTCCACTCATAATATACCCAAAAAGAATTGAAAGCAGGGGCTGCAGATACTTTTGTGCTAATGTTCATTGCAGCGTTATTTGCTGTAGCCAAAAGGTGGAAACAACACAAGTGTCCATCAACAGGTGAGTGGACAAACAAAATGTGATATGTACATACAATGGAATATTATGTAGCCTAAAAAGGAATGAAGTTCTGACACAGGCTACAACATGGATGAACCTTGAGGACACAATGCTATGTGAAATAAACCAGACACAAAGGAACAAATATAGAATCCCATTTCTATGAGGCATCAAGAGTAGACCAGTTTATAGAAATTGAAAGTAGATTGCAGGTTACCAGGGGCCGTGGGAAGGGGCAGTGGAGAGTTATTGCTCAGTGGTTACAGAGTTACTGTTTGGGGTAATGAAAAGTTTTGGAAATAGATAGCGGTGAAGGTTGCACAATATTGTGAATGTAATTAATACCACTGAATTGTACACTTAAAAATGGTTAACATGGCAAATTTCATGTTATATATATTCTACCACAATTTTAAAAATTAATAATGTAATATACCAAAAACCATTGCACGTACACTTTGGGTAAATAGTATAAATTATTAATATATCTCAATAAAGCTGGTTTTTTAAAAAAAAAAATCAGTATAATTAAAACAGAAACCAAAACCCGTAGTTACCTAAGATTGGCAAAATGCTGATCACTGTTCTACGTAGCTGGCTGAATCCTAAAGATTTCAAGGTTCCAGTTTAGGTGCTGCTACCATATCTATGAAGGGGCTTTGCAGATGGAATTAAGATTCCTCATTAGCTGACCTTAAAACGGGGAAATTATCCTGGATTATCAAAGTGGGCCCTTAAAAACAGACGAAGAAGTCAGGAGAGTGAGAGAGACAGGCAAAAACGGAAGCAGGGGGATGAGGAGGAAGCTAAGAGGGACCCGACCCGCCTTGCTGGCTTTGGAGATAGAGGTAGGGAGTCCTGAGACAAAGGAAAAGGTAACTTCTAGAAGCCGAGAACAACTCCTAGCAGACAACCAACAAATAGGGACCTCAGCCCTACATTTGCAAGGAACTGGCTTCTGCCACAACCTGACTGTGGGCCTGGATGCAGATTTACCCCCAGAGCGTCCAGAAAGGAATGTAGCCCTTCTGCCACCTCGACTGCAGCCCTGTGAGACTGTGATCAGAGGACCCAGGCGAGCCGCACTGCGCTGGACTTCTGACCTACAGAACCGTGAGGTGACAATGGGCGTTGTTTTAAGTCGCTAAATTGCTGGGGATTCGCTGCTCAGCAGTAGAGAACGGATGCCCTTGGTGCAGCTGGTGTTGGTATAGGGATCATGCCGGACAACTTCCGTGTGTCTGCCCTCCCCGCCCCGATCTGGGCCCCAGGAGGGACGACGTCTGTGGCCTCCTTGCCCCCTGGCTCCCTGGCAGGAGGTGGAGGCAGAGAGGAGAGTGAGATCTGCTGTCCCTTGACCAGCTCACACCAAGCTCATAGCCCCACTTGAGGTGTCCCTCTCTGCACACACTCTGCCAGTGTCCCAGGAACCAGTCCCTGCCCAGGGCTCAGGGGCCTTAGGGAGGTGACAGGCCCCTGGTGCCCTCTGAGACTGCTCCATTCCCTTCGGGCTCCCCACGCCCCAGGCCCCAGCCACAACTAATCTGGGTCATCCTAATTTGAGTTCATCTGTTTTTTTGTTGAGACCCTGAGACAGGAGTTCATGACTATGATCTCTACTTTTGTGTATGTTTGCAGGTGATAGTTACTGTATAACTAACAGGTACAAATTACACACGTGTACCAAAAAAAGTACCAAAAAGTCATACCAAGAAAGCGTTTATTTTGTTAGCTCATTTTGATTTTCAGACTTGGAGCTCCACCATGGCAGACAAGTGAATCCGCTCGCTCTAGGGGATTTCTGGGTCAACACGGTACTTTCTCAGTCACTTGGCTGTGTCCGGCAGGGCCATTTGCCCTGTCCTTCCTCAGGGTTCTGTCCCAGAGCTCACAGCCCTAAGCAAGCTGCTTACAATGCCCCTAGCCCAGCCCAGCCGGCCCAAAGCTGACCTGTCACCCCAAGTGTTCCCCGTGGGAGATGCCTGAGCTTGGGGGCTCTGTGAACACCAGCGTCTCCCTCCATGGGTCTCGCAGTCCTCGGTCTCCTGGTCCTCCCTGGTCACCCTGCAGCCTCCTCACCCTCATCGCCTGGCCTAAGTGAATGGCAGCGGCTCCTTCAAGCCTTTCCCGAAGGGCCAGCTGTCCTGCCTCCCCCGAGGGAGACGGGGCAGGCAGTGGGCTGCCCTTTCTCCAGGGTTGCTTCAGAAAAGCTCCCTACCCGCCGGCTCCACCCCACCAGCAAGCGCCCTGGTGCCCGCTCCCGGTCTGCCTTCCTCCCTGGCTCCCTCATCCTCTGCCCTGAGCTCTGCCAGGGGCAGGGTTTGTTGTCATTCCAACATCAGCCCTCCTAGGGGTGTCCTCCCCAAGGCAGAGTCAGGGTTAGGGTAGAGGGGGAAAGCGTACCCCAAAGGTTGATGCCTCGAATGATTAATTGAACCAACGCGTGCGCACACACACACACACAACACACACACACGAGTTTGAATCCATCTGGAGTCCTAAGCCTCCTTCCCTCCTACGTATGCCATTCTACTTTAACACTTAGAGCAACTAAGTTTTTTTACCCGAAGAATAAAGGTTTGGGGGGTCTGATTTCTAATGCCAGGAGGGCTTCCACTCTCTCCTTCCTCCACTCACAGATTCAGTTTAAAAAAAAAAAAAAAGAAAACAATCCCCACCCGAGTATCTGCTAGCGCACATATGGCCGGGCCTCGGGCAACATGCGTGCTGCGTTTAGAATCTCTGCCACCCCAGGAGGCACAAAATGAGCAGTCGCATCACTTCCCATTCTGAGAACGGGAGGGTCTGAGAGCACCGGGGAAGTCCAGCACTGAGGGTGCACACAGCAGGTGGGAGAGGAACGGGCAGCAATGTTAGGGCTGATAGAGCCATCTCCATTTTAGAGGTGCGAGAAGCTCACCGCACTCACTCGGGAAGTGGGCACCTCCGGGTGCCTGGCACGGGGCTGGGGAAGGGTGGCCACGAGAGCTGGCACCTTCCCTGCCTCTGCCATTTCCCATGGGGGGAGGGAGGGTGTCCAATGTCTGTGCCAAGTTGTCCACCTGCTACTGGTCCCGTGGGTTTTTGTTCCTCGGTGCTCCACGGGCGCCGCCAGCGTCCTTGGTGCAGGTGCCTGGGGCCGTCGCTGCCATCTTCCTCCTCAGGGGCTTGCAAGGAGAGGGCAGAGCACAGGACAGGCCTCGCCCCTGACACCCTCCATGTCCCTTCATGGCACTGTCCCACGCCCCGTCCATGAGGGCAACAGGCTTGCACAGCTAGCAGGGGAATTGGAAACGACAGCAAAGAATCCCCCACGAAGGCAGCCCCACGTGCTCCCCCATTCTGGCGTCTCTGCCCTCAGGCTTCCCTGCCCTGCCGTCCACACCACCTTCCATGCACACCACTTACTGTCTACACCACCTGCCAGGGCACCCTGCCCTTCCCTACGGGGTTCCTCACTCACTCCAGGATCCTTCCCCTCAAGTCTAGGTTGCTCAGTGCAGCGTGATCAACAACAGACTTTCAAGGACAAAAACATATGAGGTCACAGCAACATTTTGTGGAGAAAAAAGCAAATGCAAGTACAAAGAGAGGAAGGCGCATGAAAGAGCTGACCTCCCTCCCGTTTGAACAGATGACAACTGTGAAATCACTATGGGACCTGGATCCCGCCGGACACATGGGTAAGGGTGCTGTGACACTCTTACTTCCTAATGCCAGTATCTACGATACACTGGAAGTTACATCTCTTTGCAACTAAGCGAACCTATGATGAAAAATGTTTCTAAGGCAATAAAATGTATGGGGAAATAGGGTTTTGCAAAAATTCTTTTAGGGGGTACTTGAGCAAGCACATTTGGAGACCATGGGCCTGAAAAAAGGAGGCGATGGGGCCCGGAGTCCTCCCCAGCAGAAGTGTTGCTGCCCAGCTCTGGCTCTGAAGCCCGGTACTGGTTGCTCCTTTTTTCCCCTTGTTGTCCAGGATTTAGAACTCCTTGCAATGGAGAAGGACCCCGACGAGGGGCCCTTGTTAAGGCAACGCTGAATCAAGAGACGGAAGGGCCAAGAAGGCTTGAGAAATAGGCTCTAAGCAGTGGCTTCCCGGTTGCTTGAAGCTCTGGTGTGGACAGACAAGTTGCAATGACAGCCTACCTGAGCGCCCTCCAGCCCGTGGGATTCAGTTTAAATCTGGGGCGGGTCTTGCCACAGGCAGTTCCAGAAGTGGCCACGTGAGGGCAGTAAGAACCTCCGATGCATCCTGCGTTCGGTGGCATTGGGAGAGAAGGGGGCTGAGTGACACCTCCCAGGCCAGTCCACCAGGTGACTTCCCGGAAAGACGCTGTGCTCCGGCGTTCCCGTCGTCCTGCTCAAGATCCTTTCTAGTATTGGTCGGTTGCCTGACCTGCTGCCAAAGGAAGTCCTCAGCGATGTGGCCCAGCCTCTTCACTTTCGTTCGGATTTCCCCCCAAATAGCCCAGCACTTTTCCTCCTAAAGTCCTCTCTCCACTCGGTAAACACTTACAGACGTTGTCACTCAGCACTGTCCCTAAGTATGTCCTGTGCTCCCCGTGCAAGTGCACGCGTGTCTTCGTGGGCCGGGTTCTGAGCGAATCTAAGTGGAGAGTGGCACGGAAGAGCAGGCTAATTCCAGAAAATGCAGGACCCTGGCAAAGAAGACACAGCCCTCACCCAGTGAGCGTGCAGCTGGTCACCAAGAAGGTGTTAATGCCAGGCGGCGCTCAATGAGTGATTTGAATTGCTGCAAGATGAGGAGCTGAGGAGGTCACAGAAGGGAGAGGCCCAGTAGGGACTGCAGAGCCAGGAGCTTTCATTTGCTGGACATAAATGGAGAATGGGAGCCCTAACTCGCAATAACCTTACGGGGTAGGGTTTATTGTGCCCATTAAGTCAGGAAACTTCCTGAGGCTCAAGGAAGTGAAGTGACTTGGCAAAGGTTACACCGCTAGCAAGTGTCAGAGCAGAGCCCAACTCCAGATTGGGTTTATGCCAAACATCCTTCCCCATCCCCTTTTTACAAAACACTTTAAATATTTATTTTTACTTTATTTGTATTTAACACATTTCCATTTAGAAAGTAAAGAGGAAGTACAAGAAAAAAGTCATACTGATCTCATTATTCAACAATAGCCTCATCAATACATTGATACCTTATCCCAGAAATGTTGTTAGTACACACATATAATCTTGTTATATCTATTTCGTAAAACAAATGTAAGAAAAAATGGAATCCCTTTATGCTTTTTAGCATATTTGTTTTCCGTTTAAATAAATGTTACTTTTATTGACTACATAATAGTATTATATTCTATTATATGAAAGGACAATAAACTCTCACCAGCTCATTAATTGATGAACATCTAGGGTGTTTCTATTTTTTTCTGTGGTAAATAATATTTAAAAAACACCTTGTACTTATATCAGTCCTTATTAATATCTCTGGGATAAATTCCAACTTACTATTATCTAACATTTTAAGGCTTTTAATAGATACTGACCAACTGCCTGCAGAAAGTTTGTACCAATTTATACTCCTACCAGTAGGAGTGTTTGAGAGTGTCCATTTCCTTCTATTTTGCCTTTGGATAGTTAATTTTTTTTCACCTTTGTCAATCAGAGAAGTAAACATGGAGGGGAAGTGGTATTTGTTTATTAAAATTTATTCTTTTAATTGAGGGAAACTTTTTAAAACATATGCTAGCCATTTTAATTTCTTGTTATCTTTCAAGTTTTTAGGTTTTTAAAAAAATTGGGACAATCTTATTGATTTATCAGGGCTTTTTACATTTTAAAGCTAATTAGCCTTTTGTCATATATATTGCAAGTATTTCCCAGGGTTTTGTTTGTTTGTTTCTTTTGGGGGAATTTTTGACATATAGAAAGTTTTAATCTACATGTAGTTGATTCCTGCTCAAAACAGTATGAATTAGAATGAAAGTACTAGCCTAGAAGTCATTAGGGCAAGGATGGACAAGCTCTACCCTGTGGCAGATGGTATTTTCCAAAGTGGACTCAACACCATCTCCCATTCCACATATTCTTGCAATGTCATGTTGATGTAATGTTGACATTACTCCCAGCAAGAAGTAGGGCTCATGTCCCCTCTCCTTGAATCTAGGTGGGCCCTGTGACTACGGCAGAGAGGATAACGTGGTTTCTCAGACTAGACCAATGCAAGGAGAAACAGCTTTCGCCTGGTCCTCCTGGGACTCCTTCTCTGGGACCCCAGCCTCCATGTCGTGAGGAAGCTCAGGACACCTGAAGAGGCCACATGCAAGTATCTACGCTGGCAGCTCCAGCTAAAGTCTCAGCCTACAGCAGGCATCAGTCACTAGACATGCAAGCAAAGTGACCTTCCAGATGACTACAGCCCAAGCCACTGTCTGACAGCAATCTCAAAGAATAATCCAGGAGATCTTAGTCGACCCAGGACCAAGAGAGATAATATAGGTCCAACATTCCTAATCTGAAAATCTGAAATCTGAAATGCTCCAAAATCTGAAACATTTTGAGCACCAACATGATGTTCAAAGGAAATGCCTACTGGAGTATTTTGGATTTCAGATTGTTGGATTAGGGACACTCAATCAGTAGGCATAATGCAAATATTCCAAAATCTGAAAAAAAAAATCTAAAATCTGGAATATCTCTGGTCCCAAGCATTTCAGATAAGGGCTACTCACCTGTAATAAAATGATCTTTATCATTTTCAGCCCTAAGTTTAAGGATGAGTCATTACACAGCAATGGCTAACTGCCACTTGCTGGGCACAACTGATATGAAAAGCCAGAAACCGAACACTTCCCTGGCCCCTTGCTCAGGTCTCTTTTTTGGAAAATATGAACAGACAAAGCAAGTAAAGTTCCTCTCTCTGGGCAGAATGTCACAGCCTCAGCACTTGTGACAG
Source organism: Microcebus murinus (assembly GCF_040939455.1). Taxonomy (NCBI): domain Eukaryota; kingdom Metazoa; phylum Chordata; class Mammalia; order Primates; family Cheirogaleidae; genus Microcebus; species Microcebus murinus. The sequence continues at coordinate 44,309,028 of NC_134122.1, read as the reverse complement.
GGTGGGTCTTCCATACGACCTGTGAGCAACATATGGCCTGTTCTCCCTTGAGAAACAACTTTCATTCCATTCACTCAACAGGAAAAACGAGAAGAAGGAGGCAAGTTGCTGCTCATTCTTTCCTCAGTCCCGGAATACATTTTCACAACTGATGAGATTCAAACTGCCTTCTGCCCGGGTTCCCTCGGTCCTATTGGGAAATAACCCGGTTTGAGCAGGCAACACCTTTCTGATATGGGGATGCAAGTGAGATCCTGTAGGAGGGGAAAAGAGAAACTACCTGTGAAGTGTGAGATAACAGCAACATTGGGTGTGTTTAGAGGTTCACGGGGTTAAGGCCCAAATAACTCATAAGTGAGAGCTGGTCTGGCAGCCCTTGAGCTGCAGCCAATGGGAGATGAGCAGCTGGGCTCATGGTCACCCGGCAGACATGCGCTCCACCCTCGTGCAGAATGAGCATTGCACTTGGAGCAGGAGGGACCAGAGGGTGAGCTCAGGGCCTGTCACCAGTTGGGCAAGTGCTTCACTTCTCTGAATCTCCCTTTCCTTCTTTGCAAAATTAGGATATTATGATTCCTCTTGTAGTCACCGTGAAGCTAAAGGAGACCGGTGGAAGTTCCTGGCACGTGGCAAGAACCCAGCAAATGCTGCTCGTTTCTTACATTTGTGTAGCACTTTAACATTCACAGGATGCTGTCACTTGCTATTGAGTCTGTGGGGGACGCAGGGTAAGTATTGCTGTTTGCCTTTCGTGAGTGATTACACGGAGGCACAGGGAGGTTAAGCCGCTGGCTTAAGGTCTCACGGTTGGTAAATTTCAGGTCTGGGATCCACACTGAGCGTTCTCCAGCTGCCGAAGCCCTCGCTGTTTCTACGTGCCATGCCATCTCTCCTGAAAGTGCGCAGGCACCATGAGTTTCATTGAGCACCCGATTGGTGCCAGATATTGGGCTTGAGGCAGGTAAACAGGGCGACAAGGGAGGTTGTGCCTGAGCTGAGTCTTGAAGAAAAAGAGTGTTTACCAACCAGATAAAAGAAGAGAGAATATTCCAGACGAAGGAATGCCTAGCACGTGCAGAAGTCTGGAGATGCCACCGAGGCAATCTCGGATAAGGCCGTCAATGGGCAATGAATGGCTGACTTGGGGACAAGAGGGACAGGAACTCCTAGAACTCCAGTCTTGAGACCTCAAACGGGTCTAAATTATGGATTTTGTGCTTGCCTATCCTACAGGAAGGCGAGAGGCCGAGGGTGGTGCCATCATTCCCTCCCAGAATGCCCAGTACCCAGTCACGGCTCTCGGCCCATCCTCTGTGACCCAGAGCTCTCAAGTTTGGAGCAGGGAGGCAGTAGCGTCTCCTGGCTTCTCGCAGTTCCCACTCTCCCTTCCTGGTGCCCAGGCCCAAGTGTGTGGCCTGGCTCCTACCCCACAGATCCAGAAAACACATACACAATCATAAAACAGAAGAAACAGGTGGGTTCTGAAATGTATCACCAACCTCATTACCATCAATGAACCCAGAGATTTTTTGAAGACCAAAAATAAGAGACCCAGAGTTATAAGCCCTGATTCTCAGGGATATGAGCTTAAATATATATGCTGGAGAAGTAGGAATTCTGGGGGACAAAATAAAATGCATCAGTGTTCTCCATGCATTCAAAATCTTAGAATATGAAATCACTTCATTAACTAATGTGGGTGGAAGGATTTATACGCCATTAGATAATCTCCCGATGTAAAACATTCTGAGTGTCGAATACGTGCATCCATCTGTGACAAGCTGGGGACAATAATGAATATTTTCAACCAGGATCAATTGTTCCAATTATTATTATTATTATTATTTTTGAGACAGAGTCTCACTTTGTTGCCCAGGCTAGAGTGAGTGCCGTGGCGTCAGCCTAGCTCACAGCAACCTCAAACTCCTGGGCTCAAGTAATCCTGCTGCCTCAGCCTCCCGAGTAGCTGGGACTACAGGCATGCGCCACCATGCCCGGCTAATTTTTTCTATATATATTAGTTGGCCAATTAATTTCTTTCTATTTATAGTAGAGACGGGGTCTCGTTCTTGCTCAGGCTGGTTTCGAACTCCTGAACTCAAACGATCCGCCTGCCTCGGCCTCCCAGAGAGCTAGGATTACAGGCGTGAGCCACCGTGCCCGGCCCCAATTATTTTTTTAAAAAGCTATTTTATGATATTCCAGAACATTTGAAAAATAGATGGCTTATAAAAATAGATGTAAGGAAAAAATCATTGCTGACCCCAACACCCTAAAATAATGACCACCCTATGGTTTTCAGTGGCGATCACAGTGTATCTGCCTTTTATAAACACGATTTTTAAGTAAACATTCTCGTGAAAAATAACACACATCCCGGAAAGTGCACAACTCACGAGGGTACGTACAGCTGAAGGAATTTTCCCAAATTCAACGCCCCCGTAGAGAGTCACTTTCGACTGTGAACAAGAATTTGTGGGGGAGAAGAGTTTGTTAGCAATAAAATGACATCTAAATTATCAGGGGCTTTTCCCACTGTGATTAGAAACAAGACCAGTGGTGCTGACTGGCCCTGGCCAAGCTGGCCCTTTGGCCGTCGGTGAAGCCATCACTGAGGTGCACCAAGGACAGGGCTGCAGAAGAGCCTTTGGGGACATGGCACTAGGTGCCCCTGGTTGGCATCTTATAACCACAACTTTGCTATTTTGAGCGAAGCGACCAGGCCCAGGGTAAAAAAGATAGATGAGTCATAGGCCTTCGATGTCATCTGTATTAGTATATTCTCAGTTTTCTTAATATTTGCTGGGTTGGTGAGGGGATAGGGAGGAATTTTAATAAAGATTCTAAGTGTGATCAGCTCTTAGAAACCTGGAGTTGCATTTTGTTCGTTGCTTTGGTCTATCTAGCATGATGAAGAATATATAGCTTCTGTAGGCACCATCTGGTCCCTCCTCTCATGCTCAGCTTCCACCCCCCACACACCTCCCAGTGAAATAGACATTACAGTAGCACCCAACTCCAAGGACATCTCAAACTTCCCCATCAAAACTCACTTTAGGACAAAAGGGCCGAATTGCCCCCCCCTGGGGAGAGGATGGTGGTCAGGAGGTGAAGGAGGGTACCTGTGGAAGGCACGGAGGCATACCAAACGCTACATACTCCTGGGACACTTCATGATTTATCTTTAAAAATCCACACGAATCTTGTATTAAGCTCTGTAGTGATATAAAATGTTAAATGTAAAGTACCATTTCAACTCCTTAACCATCTGTTACAGTAATGCCTCCAGCTTTGCTCTTTTTTGCTCAAGATTGCTTTGGCTATGTGGGGTCTTTGAGCTTCCATACAAATTTTAAGATCGTTTTTCCTATTGCAGGTGCAGTCAAGGTAAGATGCGGTCATTAGGTTGGACTTAATCCACTATGACTGATGTCCTTATTAAAAGGGGAAGTTTGGACACACACACAGAGAAAGAATGCCATGTGAAGATGAAGACAGCGATCAGGGTAGCACAATGACAAGCCGGGGAACACCAAAGATTGCCAGCACAGCCCTCAGAAGAACCAGCCCTGCCAACACTTTAATCTTGGACTTGTAGTCTTAGAAGCATAAGACATAAATTTCTATTGTTTAAGCCACTCAGACTGTGGCACTTTGTTACAGCCGTCCTGGCAGACTAATACACCATCAAATAAAATGTACCCTTAAGGAAGATGCACCACAATGACCCCATGTCCCCCAACCTCTGCCCCAGCTATGGCCCCAGTCTGGGAGAACACAGTGGAGGCGCATGGCTCCTCAAGAGTTGAGTGAAACCACTGTATAAATTATTAAATGATATGAAAATGCCAGTTGCTGCAATGAAATGGAAGAGTAAGGCAAGGAGGCTTCTGGGAAATGGTAATGTCAACTGAGTCAAGAAGACTGATTGACATAGAAATCCGCCAGTGTGCTCAGAGGAATTATTCTAGGTCTCAATCAGCCTACAGATGTAGGAAGTATAGATAAATTGCCTCTTTAATTGTTACAAGTAAATTGGTGCAAAAAAATTGGGATGTTTTCAGGTATAATTCATATAATTATATGAATGTAGAAGAACTTCAACTTAGAAGTTAGAAGAACTTCTAGCATTCCACATAAGGTCGTGGTTTATTTTTTAAGCCCACCATACTGCTTGGACCCCGTGTCTCCAGTGAAAAGACAAAGGACAGAGACATCTGGGAAATGACAGCACTTCACATGTATTTTAGCGTTGCTTAAATGTGAACCTATTTCCAAGTGTGAAGAGATTTGGGCCCATATGTTGTTCAATGGAAAAAAGCCAGGAAAAAATCCGGGTTTATATTATAGTACCAGCACGAGAAGCCTGAAGCCATTTGAGTAAATCTGTCTAGAATGCCAAGAACACAGTTTATGTTCACCGTTACTTCAGGAAGCACGTGTAAGTACAGAATCTAGCCTAGCATTTTTTTTTTTAAGAGACAGAGTCTCCACGCCTGCAATCCTAGCACTATGGGAGGCCGACGCGTGTGGATCGCTCAAGATCAGGAGTTCGAAACCAGCCCGAGCAAGACCCCGTCTCTACTAATAATAGAAAGAAATTAATTGGCCAACTAAAAATATGTAGAAAAAAATTAGCCAGGCATGGTGGCGCACACCTGTAGTCCCTGCTACTCGGGAGGCTGAGACAGAAGGATTGTTTGAGCCCAGGAGTTTGAGGTTGCTGTGAGCACGGCACTCTAACAGGGGCAACAGAGTGAGACTCTGTCTCAAAAAAAAGAGAGAGACAGAGTCTCGCCATGTTGCACAGGCTGGAGTGCAGTAGCTATTCACAGGCGTCTTGAACTCAGCACACTACAGTCTTGAACTCTCGTGCTCCAGTGATCCTCCTGCCTCAGCCTCCTTAGTAGCTGGGACTACAGTTGTGTGCCACTGTGCTTGGCTATGCTAGAATTTTAATGGGTGCTACAATGACACCAAGGAAGTCAATGATTATTTCTACCCTTAGGGAACTTGGGCACTATTTGTAGAAATAAATATAAATACATGCCAGAACAAGACAAGTGCCAGCATGGTGTGACACCAAAGTATACACTTCATTCCTGCAATAAGAAAAAGCAACCAACTAGTTAATGGATTATAATTTTCCTCATGCTACTCTTTTAAATGTAAATCTTGGTATATCAACTTTAAAGTATGTGGGATGACAATGGAATACTTGGAAATTCTAATACAGTCAACCACCAGTGATCCATGATAAGCAGATGGCAGCTGTTCGGCAAAGCAATTAGTGCTTATATTTGAATGGGAAATGAAAGATTATGAGTTTAAAGGTATTTCTCTTCCTCATTTTGTGTCCTCAGTCTACCTTGTCCATATAAATGTTGGCAGGTTCAGAGCAGTGGTTTCCACTTTCAAGCATATTTCCTTTTTAATTTTTTTATTGATATATCACAGCTGTACACTTTTATGGACATATAAGAATCATACATTTTTATTGATACATAACAGTCATACATTAGATTTCCTTTTTAATGTCAAAAAAGTTTCAGGATCCTCTTAAAATAGCTGTCTTTTTGAAGACACTCTCATTGAGAAGAGAGGTAATAACAAGATAACTACTGTGAATTCAGTGGCTCTTCTAAATAAAATTGCTTTTTTTTTTTTTTTTTTTTTGAGACAGTGTCTCACTTTGTTGCCCAGGCTAGAGTGAGTGCCGTGGCGTCAGCCTGGCTCACAGCAACCTCAATCTCCTGGGCTCAGCGATCCTCCTGCCTCAGCCTCCCGAGTAGCTGGGACTACAGGCATGCGCCACCATGCTCGGCTAATTTTTTTTTTGTATATATATTTTTAGTTGGTCACTTAATTTCTTTCTATTTTTGGTAGAGATGGGGTCTCGCTCAGGCTGGTTTCGAACTCCTGACCTTGAGCAATCCGCCCGCCTTGGCCTCCCAAAGTGCTAGGATTACAGGCGTGAGCCACCGCGCCTGGCCAAAATTGCTTTTTATCAATCGGAACAACTTCCGATGTATTGCATGCAAGAGAGTCACCCGCATAACTACCTAACATACTATGCATTCATTTTAGGCAAGACCCTGGCCAAGGGAACTGGAGTGGTCAGAGCAGGCTTCTAATACACCTTTCACGATGGCAGCTGCGCATTTAATGCAGACAGCCCTGGATGAGACCTGCAGAGAACCTCAAGTCTGGGCTCATCCGCCTTCCAGCAGCTTGTCTAATCTCATGGGGCCTCATTTTCCTCTTTTGAAAAACATCTCGCAGGGCAATAATCTAGAGGAGGCAAGGCTTTCCACATGCAACACTATAGAAAGGAGAAGAACCATTGCTATTTGGAATGCTACAGAGAGCCTTTAAGCTCTGCCTCGATTCTTACCAATACGAGAGTTCGTGGGAGTAAAAGAGCATACGAATCTCAGAAAGGAAACCAGCATTAGCTGCAAACATGCAGGACCCTGCACTAGGAAACTCCATGTCCTTTAACTCATTCTAGAGCTCACCACCACCCCGTGAGCTAGGCAGCATTAGCCCTGTTTTAAATCTGAGCCCGTGAGGCCGGGATTAGGCATCTGCGTTCTTGTGACTTCCCACAAGTGATTCCAATGTGCAGCAAGATTGACAACCACTGAAAAAATTCTGGAAAAAAAAGAAAAGCCTGCTGGGATTTCCATAGGGATTATGTTGCATCTACAGATCACGTTGGGCAGAACTGCTGTCTTAATAACATCGAGGCTTCCAATCTATGAATGTGAAATGTTTCTGCATTTATTTAAGAAGGACTATAATTCCTGAGAAACTATTACAGTCTGGGCCTTGGCCTAACTCATGTATAATCTGCATTTTGCTGGTGTGGCATCTGAGCCCAGAGACATTACGACACCTGTGAAGATGACATGTAGCTAGCACACTGGGATGCCAGGTACCCGGCCAACGCTGTTGCCACTTCATTCTGCTGCCTTGTCTTACTAGCAAGGTGGCCGACAGCACCTCAGCCAGCTCTAGTTTAGGGCCTTTCATTGGCATAATCCGTTGCCTTCAAAAAGAGATGAGAGATTAATTAAAAACAAAAGGGAGATTGGGTGCTCTATAGTGACATAGAAATATGTCCCAGATCAGAGATAAGTGAATAAGGAAGTCACAGAACTGTGTATATTTTATGGCCTACCTCTGTACGAGTGAAGGCATGGTATGTTTGCACTTAGGGAAGGCCTGGAAGGAGACCCAGGGAATTCTTAACGGGGGTTCTCTCTGGGGAAGGTAGCTGTGGTGGTAGAAGGATTAGTGAGGACTTTGACTTTTCATCTTCCACTGTCCTCTACTGTCATTAGGAAATTTTAGCATGAGCATGCCTTTCCTTTACCATGAAAAGAATCTCTAGTCGAGGGAGTGATGAGGAAAGATCTTCCCCACGTTGCCAATTGCAGAACTTGAAAATGGGAAGTTGCCAGGTCCCCTCCACAACTGTAGGGACTATGGAGTAACCCATGCTCCTCGGGAGGCACCTTGCAGTGGTGAGGGCACGGGAGGAAGTTGCACAGAGGCCTACATGTGCACCTGAGGGAACAAACCTGTACCTGTCACCCCCCAGGGTCCTCTGCTAGGCTGAATGTAGCTGCTGCTCCGAGATCAGGCTGCCAGTTGTCCTTCTGGGGTGCATGGGCGGGTCACTTACCCCAACCCCAGAGCCACTTCACCCACGGCTGCTGTGGGCCTTGCAGCAGTTCCTGTTTGGGGACAAAGGTACCATGTGAAAATGACAAAGAGGAAGCTGTGGCTATGTCAGTGGGAGGGGTACAGAGAGGGCCCTCTGCCCTTTGCCCTCTGGGAATGGGCTGCCCCTGAACAGCCATGCATGTGGCTCAGCAGGACAGGGAACATTTCCAGTGCTGCCGTAGGGGTCCCTGGAGACCATGGAGTAGGTGGGATATTTGTGATGATTCTCCTTCTCCTTCTGTCATTGCCCCCCACCCCACAGCCTTCTCCACCCCCAGGGCACCCCACCCTTTCCTCCATTCCGCCCTTCGCTCCTTCTCACACTGCACTGATCTTTGCTTTCCTCATGCCTAGACTCACACAGGGGACATAGTTGCACCCCATAAATACCAGATGTTTGGATGGATGGAAGGGTAGAGCTAATGCAGTGGAAGCTGCCATATTAAATATTTCCACCCAAAATATATGTTCCTCCAGCCCCAACTCTCTCCCACTGCCTTGATGTGGCCACCTGTGCCCAGGGCGTGGGGGACACTGGTGTCTGTCCTCAGCAGCCTCCTGAGTGTCTGAACAGAGAACAGCCTATGAGAACCAGAAGTCAAGCCACAGGCCATGAGAAAATGTTTGCAAAACAAATACCTGATAAAAGACTGGTTTCTAAAATACACAAATAATTCTTATACTGGACAATAAGAAACAGCCCAATTAAAAAGTGGGGAAAAGATCTGGACAGACACCTCACCAAAGAAGATATGCAGACGGCAAGTATGCATGGGAAAGAGAGTCAATGTCATGTGCCGTTAGGGAATTATGAACTGAAACAGCAATGAGATATCACTGCATACTTGTCGGGCTGGCTACAATTTAAACACCGAGAACACCACACACGCTGAGAGCCTGAGACCGTGCTGGGAAGGGGTGGGAGCAACAGAAATTCTCATCCACTGCTGGTGGGAACACCAGCGTGGTGCAGAAGCTTTGGAGGCAGCGTGGTAGTTTCTTACAAAGCAAATGTAGTCTTCCCATCCAGATCCATCAGTCAAGCTCTTTGGTATCTATTCGAATGAGTTAAAAACTGACATCCACACAGAAACCTGCACACAGACGTTTATAGCAGCCTCATCCATCATTGCCCAAGCCGGGAAGCAACCACGATGACCTTCAGCAGGTGGATGGATAAACACGCCGTGGTAGGTCCAGACAGTGGGATATTACCCAGGGCTAAGAGGAAGGAGCTATCACGCCATGCAAAGACAAGAAGAACTTCACATGCATATTACTATGAAAGAAGCCAATCCAAAAAGGCTGCATATTATATAATTTCACTACACGACACTCCAGAAAAGCCAAAACTATGAAGACAATAAAAATTGGAGGGATGAGGAGGAGGAAGGGAGGCCTAGGTGGAGCACAGAGAATTTTTAGAGCAGTGAAGATACTCTATATGATACTACAGTGGTGGCTACATGGCCTCATACATTTGTCAAACCCATAGAATGTGCGACAGCAAGAGTGGACTCATGTAAACTATGGACTTTAGTTAAGAATCATGTCTAGATATGGACTCATCGATTTTAACAAATGTACCACACCGATGCAATATAATAATGGAGAAATAGGAGCAGGGGTAAAGGAGGGTCTGTATTGCCTCTTCAGTATCTTCTGTTGGTGTAAAACAGTTCCCAAAAATAAAGTTATTAGAGAAACAGAGAGCACACACAAGCACGCAGCTCTTGCCAACAAATTATTTGCCATGTGGCAGTGTCAGGCTAGTTATAATAATTTTTGCTGCTGCAATCATCAGCACCAAATATTTGCAAGTCAAGGGTCTCCTCTGTGGCAGGAGCTGCACAGAGAAAGGCCTGGTGGGACCTTCATCTCCAACCCACAGTGTCCGCCCTGGCCAGCTCGGGGTCTGCTCTTGGTCCTGTCGTTGCCCCCGACAAGGAGGCCCCAGGGATGCTGTGAGACTTGAGTCCCTTTGGCAAGGCAGGTGGCTATGGGCAGTAGTTTCTGCTTCCAAGTGGATACATCTCCTTCACCTTCCCCGGGCTCTCAGGGATGCTCTTGGGAGCACGCTCTCGGAACTGAAAACTCACCTGTGCTCCGTTCTGCTCTGAGACCCTGGCCTGCGCTCAGATGTGCCAGCCCCCGAGACAGAGCTCAGTATGGGGACAATGAAGGCTGCCTGCCTCTAGGTGGTGGGACGGGGCCTCGGAGACAAGGGGCTGGGAACAGCTGTATTCCCCAGACACAGAGGGAGCAGCTTTCACAGTCCTGACAAGGGCTGGGTTTGCGATCCGGGGGTAGTGGCAGTGAGCACCACTGGCCGCTTTTCACAGGGTGTCACTAAAAGGAAAACAGACGGGCCACAGGTCTTGGTGGGCCCATCCAGCACAGCGGGAGTCCGTGGTGTCACTGACTCTGTGGCAGTTCCCTGAATCACATCTACATTATCACAGAGCAGAGCTGAATACACAAAGTGACACTGAGGACCAAACAGAAAGCCCAAGTGATCCTCAGGGTTTAAGAACTTTGTTCTGGTAACTGAGCACAGGGAACGGCGTGGCGCCTGCTTGTTCACTCAAGGGTTTCTTTTGCTAGGCCCTAAGTATCCACAGGTGGGTGTGCTCATTTGCAAAGGAGCCTTTCTGCCCCCGAGGTAAGTCAACTTACGTTATTTTAAGATAATTATATTTATGTAAATATTTTATACCTTACCTCTTTCCAAAAAGAATTAGAGATAGCAACTCATATCTTAAGGGAAATGAGTGTTCTGTATGGGAAGAAGCTCTGTATTCCGGAATTCTTCATTGAAAGGCTTTGAAACATTTTCCCGGGAGGTTCTCTTGGCCCTGGCCTGAAAGGGAAAGTGGGAAATGAAAGGAAACAGCCTTTAGCACAGCTACTGCCTCAGAGAGCACCTGGAGTGCCTCGAGAGTCGGGGAGGGCAGGGCAGGGGAGGGCAGGGCAGCGTGGGTGTCTTTCCCCAGTGGGCCCGTGGCTCTGCGGGGAGAGCAGACCGTGTACTGCCCCCGCCACAGGCCAGAAGCTAGAAGCCTGGCTGGAGCCCATTTTTTTAAAAAGGCTTTTACCCAAGTTTCATGATCATCCCAGCTACAAGTTTAGTCCTTTAATATTCTATATTTCCTAAGCTCTTCCTGCCATTGTCATACCCCAGTGACATAACGGCAGAATAATTCCTCTGTTTTGAAAACCAAGGAGTTGTTGGTTATGCATTTCATTTTTATAGAACTTGTGTTCACACAAGCAAAGGAGAAATTGACCTCCTCCCCAGGGTGGGGGTGGGGAGGGCAATGTATCATCAGCTCACAGTTAACAAGTCCTTTAAAAATGTAAAAGACCACCTTCTTAGGGAGTGGGAATTTCAGCAAAGGTTTAGTGAGTAGACTCCTTTGCCATATTGTTTTATTTCTTTACTATTTAAAGATCCACGTAGTGCTTACATAGGACTGATACATTTTTACAGTTGTTAAATTCCCAGTAAAATGTACTGTTAGCTTTACAGGAATACGAGAAGGCACCCACAAGCCCCGCCTATGCTGAGTAGGGTGAACTCAGTGCCTGTCATTTTTTTCTCTACAGGTTTATAAGGTGCCACTTAGTGGGCAACCTCAGCCTCGAGCAGGTGCACAAGGATTATACTGATCACGCGGCTCTGCCAGCACCAAGAAAAATCCATCGCTAGGACAATTTCGCTTCTCCATGATTGAATTTCAGGGAGGCAGTTTCTCCAGCAACTGTGCATTGTCATTTTTGACAGGCTTCCTGGAATCGTACAGGGAGTGCGGGTTTGAGCCCTGGCTTTCCATCCTGACTGGTTGTGTCCCTTTCTATGTGTCAGCCTCCTCCTCTGTAAATGGGAAACCACAGCCCTGAGAGAAGTTCTCACGGGAAAGCAGCTAGCGGAGTGTGGGGCCTCAACTATGTGCCCTCAATAAATGTCCACTTGTCAGCCTCACACTTGAGGTTATCACAGAGGAGCGGACTGCCTGCCTGCATCGAGAGTTTTGTCTGCAATACAGCCTGGGAGCTGTGCTCAGTAACCGTGATCTGGTTCTAGAGGGCAGTAGTGACACACCCATTCAAAATTGCAGGCAGTCCAAAATTACCAGACTCAAGGTCCAGCCCTTTCAGAAGAATATAGTGGGCAGCATAGAAATAGAAGACGAGTTGAGATCACTCTGCTAACTGCTGGTCACAAAATTACCAGATGACGTCTGGAAACGAGGGTCAAACCCAGGCGAACAGGAGGAGCTTGGAGTAGGAGAACTCAGTCCTCACTTGGTGATGGGAGGTGGGGAGTCCCCAGCCTGGTTGTGGTGCAATGACACATTGTGCAAAGCACACTGTGTGGAACATTATGCAAAATGCTTCCTCCAAACAAAAGTCCACAAATGACAGAAAGTGGAACTAAACCTAGTTTCACTCAGGGTAAAAGTCCAGTCCGCAACACCCCCTTCCCCCCACCTTTGGTTCACTTCTGGATGCTGCCAAATTATCGCTGTCCACAAGGCAACCCCACCACTGGGTCTGAGAACAGACTCACAAGCAGGTTTCGGTGCCCGGGGCCATCTTTGCCATCTTTGAAAGGGACAGTTCCTTTTCTGCATTCAACTCCAATAGTTTTTGTAAGCAGACTTCTCTATGGTTAGAAAGCCATCCATTACCAGGTCTCAGGCCCGTCCTCCAATGTGTGACACTTTTCCTTTAGCCTCAGCATGATTTCTTCTTATAGACCTCAAGTGTGAGAGGATCCCTTTCCAGCAACCCCCAATTCCTCCATGTTTTGCTCTTGCCCCACACCTTCCTCTGCCCAGAACGCCTTGTCCCTACCTCCTCACTCTCTCCATGCCCTCGCCTCTGCCAGCCCCAGAGCGTGAGCGTGTGTGTGCACGTGTGAGCATGAATGTGTGTGTAAGGGTGTGTGTGTGTGTGTGTGTGAATGAAGCTGCCCCTGAGGCAGAATCTGGTAGATGGGACAAAAATTCATTCAGTCAGTCAACAAACATCGGTCAGGCACTGATAATATGGGAAGACTAGGGATACAACAGCAGGGGTGCGACTGCCCAGTGAGGTGCTGCTAAGAAGGTTCTAGGCACCAGAAAGGGCACCTCCATAAAACCAGAGGGAGGTGAGTGTGCCTCTGGGTGGTCCCATTTCCCCCCTCGCACCCCAGCCCTGTGGAGGGCTCTCCTTTCCCCCTTACCTTTTATTAAAAGGGGTGCAGCAGAGAAATCTTTTCTGACATCCTTTGGTGCTTAAAAAAGAACAATCTTGATATCAGAAGGCCATAGTCTCCCTACCCCTGGCAGAGGCTGGAAGCCCAAGATCATAGTGATGAAATGGTAAAGATGGTAAAATTATATATGCATATTTTACCTCAATAAAAAAATAATTAAATTATTTTTTTAAAAAAGATCACAGTGTTGGCAGGTCTGCTTTCTTCCACTGAGGCCTCCCTCCTGGGCTTGCAGATGGCCATCATCTCCCTGTGTGCGTCTGCGTCCTAATCTCCTCTTCTTGTAAGAACACTGGATTAGGGATCGCCTTCGTGACCTCATTTTAATTTAATTACCTCTTTAAGACGCTATCTCCAAATAAGGTGACATTCTGAGGAACTAGGGAATAGGACTTCGGCAAATGAATTTGGGAAGGTGACACAATTCAGTCCATAACAGTATGCGCGTGCGCGTGTGCGTGCATGTGCGTGCGCATGCGTGGTGGGCGGGGGAGCAGAAACCGCGCTTTCCAGAAAGCCCAGCAGTTTTGGCGGCTGCCTGGCATGGTTGCCTTCCCCGGAAGAGTCTGGCAGGTAAGAGACCTGACTTTCCTCGGGCCTCGTCCTGGCTTTGTGAGTTTGTGAGGGAGCTGAGAGCGCCATCACGTCATAGGCTAGCGTGGTTCTTTGGACCTCAGGATTTGACATGAATTCCTCCCAAGTCCCATGCAGCGTTCAGCTTCCACTGGAGCGACTCCTGCCTCCAAGCACCTCATGTGACAGCGCTGCCTTCCCAGGCCCACCCTGACTGACATTCCCTGCAGCAGAAGAGGAGCGATTGGAAAAATCTGGCTTCCCTCCAAGGACAAGGCCAGTTTTGCTCACACCTCCCCTCCCCGGTGTGACTCCGTTCATTTAAGCTTTCCTCGTGCAGTATGCTCCCCTGTGTGTCCCTGAGGGCCACGTTCCCTGTTTTTTTAAACTAGAAAAGACATTTTTGAGACGCTAGTTAAGTTTGTTCTTTCATAGTGGAAGAACTGTTTGTGGGCTTGAAGGGAGATGTGGCAATAGGTTATTTCGGGCCTTTCAGAAGGCCTGCTTTCCATTTGGGATGGGAGTGTTACCTAACAGGCTATCCTTCATAGGAACTGAACAAAGACTTGCTGACACAATCTCAACCGTTGGCTGTTACCGGAATAGCGGACAAGTATTTTGCTTCTGGGTGCAGCAAGCACAAAAGAAGGGGCCAAGGTACACATGGACTTCACTGTGAGCCGGGAAGGCCCGAGGGGCAAGCCCTCAGTAAAGCGCAGGGGTCTCCAGGGAGCTCAGGGGCTATAGGGTTCACACTAGAGCAGATGCCACAGGATGGTAAATGCAGGACCCAGCCCAGAACATAAGCAGTACTTTGCACTTGCTAAATGTTTGTCGATAAAATGACTGAAAGAATGAAAAGTACCATCTAAAGGAAGGCAAACTCATGTGCGAGGCAGGAAAGGGAGGGCCAGAAGTGATGGAGAGATGTTATTACTAGCTTCCTTCTGGAAGGCTCACTGCAGCAGCAACATCGCCTTTGAGGAAAGCTTTCAGTCAGGAGACATGTCAGCTTGTCTAAAATCATATATTAAGCACCCCTTGTATGTAAAACACTGGGAGGCCAATAAGATTATTCTAGAGAATTTCCATTTCCTGCTTATACATTATGTGGAACAAAACATAATTACAACTATAGGCATAAGGAAAAAGACTGGAAGGGAAATTGAAAATAATAGTAATTGTCCTGGGGTCGTGGGATTATGGCTAAATTTATTTTCTCTTCCGGACTTTCTATAATGTTGTTTTTTAGCTTTTAAGTTTGATATTCAAAGAGTCATAATCCTCTGCTGTTTTAACCAGTGTAGTCAACTCAGGACAGGGATGTGCTTTCTGGAAGCATAACCCCAGCTTCAGAGGATAGGGGTGTCAGTATCAGTGGGGAAAAGAGTCCAGCAATAGCAAACCTGACCCCTTTGGGGGCAGAGTTGGCCTCTCTGGGGGGCTACATCTGCACATGGTATCCTCCGCTTAATTTGCTCCAATAACCTGAAAACGTGGCTTCTTTTCCCCCCTCCTATTTATCTTCTTTGACTCATTCATTCATTCATCAAACATTCAATTCCAGTCCATGAACAATGAGCCACATCATGCTCTGGGAATACAAAGAATATGCATTAGGCGCTGGGCTCCCCATTTGCATGCGAAACAGATATTTAAACACATGAAGACCAAACAGGAATAATGGAACAGCCAATAGGCTCTTGGGGCTAGGAGCCTGAGCATCAAGGAAGGGAGGCTTCCTGAAGGAGGCGACATGTTTGAAGGGAGTTTCAAAGGAAAGGTGCGAGGATAATAGGAAAAGACTTTCTGCAAAGAAAGAACCACGCAAAGGTATGGAGCCAGAAAGGAGTGGAGGGTCAAGCATATTGTTCTTAGAAGGAGCTGTGAGCACATTAACCTGGAGCCAAGGGTGCAAGAGGGGAAGAGGACATGAATAGATGTGGCCAGACGTTGAAGGGCCTGCAAAGGAATCTAGACTTATCCTACAGACATCGGGTTGCCTGAGTCTTAAAGCAGAGGGAAGACACAGTAACACTAGCTTTTTAGCAAGAGAACTCTAGTGGCCCTGAGAAGAGTGGGGACGTGGGATCAAGGGCCAGAAGGGCAGTGAGGAGGCCGGTGGGGTGGTGGGTGATAAAAGCCTGACCTGAGGACCCAGCAGCAGGTGTCGACATGATGCTGCATTGCTGTGCTTGCAGTCGGGAGGAGGGTGAGGGTAGGGAAACCAATCTCTTCCCTCTTCCAGTGCCAAGTTCTGGTGCCCATCCACTCTCTGGCCTTGGTCTTAGTGATCTCATGTGTCCAGCATCTCACAGCCACACTAACCTTCCCCAGCCATTGGGTTACCCGTCCCCATTCTTCCCCCACTGCCTTGTAAAGCCTGATTGTATAAAGGTTAAATCCCCTTTCAACAGCTACATTCTAGTCCCCCTTTCAGCCTTCGCTCTCCATGTTTCCTAGTGTGAACGTGTCTCCACCCCAGCATACCCACTTATGTCCTCAGAGACCCCTCTGTCTCTGCAGCTGACACTTTGTCCTCACAGTGTCCCCAGGGGCTGCCAGCCTCTGCCAGTATGGATGGAATATATCCTCCAAGGCTCACCTCCCCTGCAAAACCTTCCCCACACCCCAAGGTTCCTCACAAAGAACTCTCCCTCTTCTGATTCCTATGGCATTTTTTCTGATAACCTACCACATTTGTTTTGCACTGTTATTTATGTGTTTTGATAATGTGTCATGGCTCCAAGTACAGCATAAGCTTTTTGTGGGAGACAAGATGTGACTTACACCTTTTTGAGTCCCTCACAGAAGCCAGCACAATGCCACCTACATAGTGGGAGTCAGTAAATGTTGATTGATTGGTTGTCAATCTGTTTATTGGGAAGCTTATCAACAGTATCTGTCACTCTGCTGTCATCAATGTTACTGGTGTGCTGTACAAAGGACAGGCCCTGGGCTTGGAGTCAGAAACCTTGGCCATTTATCATAATCTCATGAGCTCCAGCCAGTCACTTAACCTGCCTGGCTCTTCATTTCCTCATCAGCAAAATGGCAACCCAATCAATGGTTGTCATCTCCTTTTCACCTTTTGTTGACCACAGAACATTCTTTCAAATGTGGAACTGCTTATGTGCAACACATGAAAACGAAGCTACTAGGAACCCAAGCTTTCTCCCTCCTCCTCCTCCTTCTCCTCCTCCTCTTCCTTTTCCTCCTCCTCCTTTCCTTCAATCCACTGTAGAATTTGGAAAAAATGGAAAACCATCAGATTGAGTGGTTCCTTCAAGGACAAACTTCTAAGACTCAGTGCCTCCACAGTTACAGAATGGCACAAATGAGTAGTTTGATGGTTCTAGGTCTTGCACTGCTATGTCTACACAGGACTATGGCAGGGGCTAGGTCAAGTCCATGCTCACTAATTATAGAGAAGCAGTTACTGCAAAATTTCTCAAGGAAACCAAAGCTAGGGTTTGGTTTCCACTTAGATTGAGCAACTTCCTTCCAGGGCACTCAGCCTTCTCAGCAAAGCATTCTCTTCAATACAAGCAGACCAATAACACACAAGGGTTGTGATTGTGCATTTGACCATAAATATACAAATGCACCTTCAGTAGGAAGCTGGACCCATGGCTGATTCACTCTGGTGGGGTTGTTTACATGAGTTTGATTGTCCACTTTAACAATCTTAAGAATCTAGAATAGGTTGAGGTCACAGTTCATGGGCAGTGTTCATGGGACAGTTAAGGATATTCTGTTAGATTTAAAGTAAATTGTGTTATCGCAAATCCTGGAGGATGTTTCACATTTCACTGGTGGTCACTTAAAAATAATTTAAATGCACACTAAAAGGGACCCACAACTTTCATTGCCTGAGTCCTCTTTGTTAAACTTATGTCTCCTCTTTGGTATCTCTGAGTCCCTCTCCTTCCTCAGCCAACCTCACCCAGAAAGCTGAGCAGGAAGCTCAGTGCTTTCATCCTAGCCAGGCTCTGAGGAGAAACTGGGAACATTTCCACTTAACCAAACCGGTTGCTCCAAAAAGGCCCAGATTCCTGGGTCACTTTCCTCTGACCTGTTGCTAGTCATGCTTGCATTGGTTTGGCTGGATGGGCTTGCAAAAGCTGTTTCAAGTTTCCTGGACCTCTCTCCTTTTTGTGAACACCTTGACCTAAATTTCTCACGCACTGCCAGTTGGTCATCACTCCATAAATAATTTCCAATTTCAGTTTTTTTATATCCCTAAAGGAACAGCTGTGGTCAAAGATAGCCTATTGGACCTATCTGCCTTTAAACATAAGAGTTCCTGTTCTCTCCTCGGGAGTGGTTGTCACAGGAACTCGTGGGAACTGGATCCTTCTCAGCAGAACAGCTTCTCAGGGTGATGGGTGGTTATCGGGGCCAGGCAGAGTCTATGCTATCGTGGTATGCCTGTGGGGGATTCAGACCAAAAGATAGAGTGTGTGTGTCTCTGTGTGGTGAGAGTGAGAGAGAGGGAGTGTGCACGTGAGACAAAGCACTCTTCACATTACCAGGGAGCTTTGATAAGTGTAGACAGGAATGGGCTATTTTGTTTATTGGATAATTGCCTCCCTTTGAGATTCCATGTAGGTGACTATTCTGGTGATGGAATTTACTACAAAGTCAAGGAAAGGACCTGGAAGTTGCAGAAAGTGAGAAGAACCCCAGAATGTAGTGTAGCAGTTTTAGTCTTCCTATAGAATGTCTATCCTGCTATTTGTAGGTTTTGCACATAAGGACTTTGCTGTCTCAAACTTGCCTTCACTTCGATAATCAATCATTTCTGTTTAATTGTTCTCAGTGATCCACACAGCTAGTGTGATTTAAGGCAACTGTCTGGGGCCCAGGTTGCAGAAGGTTCTATAGGATAATATATTTGTTAAGGCCCAAGCACTGTGTTAAGCCTTTAATATAATCTACTTCATTTAACTCCGGAACAATGCTATGAGTAAGTGCTGTTATAACCGTCATTTATTAAAAACACTTTGGGCAACTGAGGTAGTAGCTTGCCCAAGGTCACCTGGCCAGTAACATGGTGAATGTGGGCTTTGAACCCAGGTGGTCTGACTCTAGCATCTTGGCTTTAATCCACACAGAGCTAAATCCACGTAAGAGTGTTCTTTTGGGGACAACTTTCCTAGGTTTGAATCCTAGCTCTTCAGCTTACTAGCTGTGCGATCTTGGTGAGTTAAGAGACTTAAATTCTTGGAGCCAAATTTTCCCCATCTTTAAAATGCGTTTGACAATAATAATACCCGATAGTGTGGCTGTGATAATTAATATGTATAAAGTGCCTGACACATCGCAAAGAACCATAGATACTAATATCATGTTACTCCTGCCTCCATGGTTTTACCCTGACTTTTTCACACTAAAACAGATTTTTAAAACTTATTTGGGGCTGGGCGTGGTGGCTCACGCCTGTAATCCTAGCACTCTGGGAGGCCGATGTGGGTGAATCGCTCAAGGTTAGGAGTTCAAAATCATCCTGAGCAAGAGCAAGACACCGTCTCTACTAAAAATAGAAAGAAATTAATTGGCCAGCTGAAAATATATAGAAAACATTAGCCAGGCATGGTGGCACATGCCTGTAGTCCCAGGTACTTGGGAGGCAGAGGCAGGAGGATTGCTTGAGCCCAGGAGTTTGAAGTTGCTGTGAGCTAGGCTGACGCCACAGCACTCTAGTGGGGGGCAACAGAGTGAGATTCTGTCTCAGAAAAAACAAAAAACAAAAAAAAAACTTATTTGGAAAAAATTTTAACCTTACAGAGAAGTCACAAGAATAATACAATGAACTCTATATACTCTTCAGATTCAGTGACTATTAATATTTTGCCACATTTGCTTTATTTTTTTTTTCTTTCTCTCACTTGATTTATACCATCATTATTGTTATTTTTGCTAACTCATTTTAAGAGTGAAGTTGCGGGTATTTGACCCATTACTTCTAAGAACAAGGACATTCTCTTATATAACCACAATAAAATTATCATATTCAGGAAATTTAACACTAATATGATACTATGATTTGCTGTCCAGTTCACACTCAAACTTTCCTAACTGGCCCCATCATAATGCCCTTTAGAGAAATGCTCTTCCCTGTTCCAGGATCCAATCCAGAATCACGAGTTGCTTTCAGTTGCAGGATCACATAGTCTTGTTTCATCTGGGATAGCTCCTTAGCCTTGCTTTGTCCTGCATGTTCAATCATTTTTGAAGAATGCAGAGTTTGTAGAATGTCCCTTATTTAGGCCATTTTTGTTCCTCGTGATGAGGTTCCGATTATGCACTTATGACAGAAATGCTACATAAGTGACGGTTCTCAGTGCATCACGCTGAGAGGCACATGATGTTCATTTTAATCTGTGGGGAGATAACTTTGAGACTATAAATACCCTGTTCCTCTTGCGCCTGTCCCCAGTGGTCTCTGGAACAGATCAGAAAGCTGCGCACTCCCTGATGCAGGTGCCCCACTGTGCACCTGGAGGTGGGCTGGCCCCACCTTCAGCCCCACATCCCACTCACCGGACCTTCCTCACTCTCCTCACTCTCAGTATGGGTCTGCCTCTCACGCCCCTTCCCTCCCTATCACAGGGCTTTACACAGAGCAGAGACTCTGCAAACACTCGTCAGATTGAAAAATAAAAGAAGTATATGATCCGGGGAATAAGCGCTTCAACAGGAGTACCTTTCACAAGGATTCTGCTGATAGCTCATTAGGCTGGGGGCCCGAAGAACACAAATATCCTTTTCATCTGCCTGTGGGGGACTCAGACTGAAAGAACCCTGGATGGTAGATCAGTAAAAAAGGAAGGAGGAAGAAGAAATGAACTATGAATATACCTCACAGGCCAGCCATTCTCTTCCAAATGGCGTTTGTGGTGGCAGGCAGTAGAAGACCACCTAGCTGTTCCTCCTTAGAGAAAGCGATAAATAAATAACACGTGGTAGACACATACTCATTCATTTACTCAATATTGATGAAGAACCTATCATGGGCTGACACTACTCTAAGAGCTAAAGTAAGAGCAGTGAGTATAAGAAAGTCCCTGATCTCGTGGAACACTAATTTTAGTGAGTGTTAACACACAGTGAATCCACATGCACGTGCATGTGCACACACACATATTGTGGAGTGACAAGTGAAGGGGTGTAGGAGAGGGGTAGGGAAAGAATACTCTGCAGTCAGAAGTAATAACCTAGGTTTACAAACAGGAAGTGAATAGACCTTAAAAACAATCAGTTGAATGAAGGGCATAGAATCAAATTGATAAAATTAGTGCACAATATCATTTATGGAACTTAAAGACATATGCAAAATGATGCTGTACATGGCTCAGGTAAAAGCGTATCTAAGGACACATGTAAACATGCTAGTGTGTAAACCTAACGGAGGTGAGAATGGAAGTTTAGAAGTGGGTAAGGGGGGGAAATAATGAATAAAACGAGCAGATCTTTGCTTGGATGGATGAGAGGGAGCCAGGAGTTGAGATGTAAGATTATCTAACTGAATATATGTGAGGTTCAAACAGAGTGGACAAGGGAAGAGATTTTGTTGCCAAGAATGAAGAAATGAATGTATTTTTCCCCCCTTCCTGCATTCTGGGACTAGGGCTACCCAGGAGCCTCCAAGCTTCTTCGTCTGACTTGTGAAGCTGTCTCAGGGCAGCACAGCTCGCAGCCGTGCCACTGCCAGGGAGCAGCAGGGGTGATCATGGTGGCAAGAGCAGGTGGGCAGGCACGAGGTAGGCAGCCCCTCTCACTTGACCACACAGCTCTGGTCCACATTCCAGCTTCATTACCTCCTACATATGTGATCTTTGGGCAGGTCGCTTTCTCTCTCTAAAGCTCAGTTTCCCCATCTGGGAAGTGGGAATAAGAACAGTAACATACCTGCTGATTTTCTTCACGTAAAAAAAAAAAAAAAAAAAAAAAAAGAACAGTAACCATTTCACAGGGTGGTTGTGAGGATTCTATGAGCCCGTGCATGGGAAGCCTTCATCTCGGGACTGGGACCATGGCGTGTTCTTGGGAATTCTTAGTTATTAGTGCTCTTCTCTTTTGTTCCCTAAAACAGTTGTCAAACTAACTTAGTCCCAGAATATCATTCTGCATGTTCAGAATGTGGCTGAGTAAACTACAGGCAGACTACTGGCAGCCTCTGCTCAATAACACCTGGGGCTTTCACTTTTTAAACACAGCAAACCTGAACCTTCACTGACCCTTCATTGTCAGTTCCTGGGGTCCGGGCCTGAACAAGGCTCTAGCACCAACCTCACCTGGGCATGTTCCTGTGCAAGAACAAGAGGAAACCCAACACTGCCCTGTTGATCTCTTCTCCAGGGAGCTATTGAATTGCTTGTGTTTATTTTTTTAATGTACTGTGTTTAGGACAGCTTCCTTTTTCTAGAAATTTGACATGGAATCACATAAGTAATTGAGTCTAAACACCATGAATAGGGTGTGTGTGCTCTCACGTGTGCGTGGGTGCAACTGTATGTGCATGTGTGTGTGTGCATGTCTTTGTGCGTGTATGTGCAATTATGTGCGCATGTGTGTATGTGTGCAATTGTGTGTGTGTGTGTGATCTTATTCTAGGTGGTTGCTGAGTTCCCATCTCCAGGATTCTTTTTATTTTTTTCTGAAGGGCTCTAGACATTGGGCAACACACCCTTTTTTCATATTTAAATCATCTTTACAAAATACTACTCTGAAAGTTATAATTCCATTAAGCTTTAATTCAAGCAACAGTATAATCACATAAGTAACAGCAGTTACTTAAACTGAAATGAGAGATAAATCAAAATTACTCGTGAAGAGAGCAAAAATACTATCAGGCTTCTTGTCGTCGTTCTGGATGTGCAGTAACAGGCTCGTTTGAAGGTGGCATCAACCCTAAAGAGAACCAACTTCTACTTTCAGAATGTAGAGGTGGGGAGAAAAATTCAGTTCTTGGGAGAAGATAAGGAGGAAACTGCCTTGGTGAATAGACATTTCTCATTGCAAATGGGAGACATGGTAGATAGAGAAAGCACTTGGTGGGAAATAATCTCGAGGAGCTCCGTATGTGTTTCCTGGAGGAGGGGGAGGAAACGGAGGCTGTCTTATGAATGGGCCCCTCGTATCCATTGGAAACAATGGTCCTGTCTTTGCAGGAAGAGGTGCAGGAGCAAAGCCAGGGCCGGTTGCTTCATTTTTGGCAGGGAGAGGTGAATTGGGCACATTTAAATGACCAAGATCATCTTTGGTATCACTTCTATGGGATTCCATCTCTAAAGACACTGGCCCATCCAGGTTATCCAAAGAAGGCATGTTAAAGCTTCTGAGTTCTGCCAGTGCAGACTGTCTACCAGAATGAGAATAAAGTCTGTCTTGCCTTTGGGGAGGAAGAGCTGGATGCAGATATGTTCAGTCTGATGGAGGAATCCCCATCCTACCAGACTGTTTCCATGGTGGTGACAGGAGGCGCCTAATGGCAGAAGGTGCCCTGGGAGCATCAGTTAACCTCTCACAGTTATATTCTCATCTCTCCTTGGTAATCTGATGGTCCAGAGGATTCCCTGAGCCTCGAGTCTCTTCCTCCTCCCCTTGGAAGCAAAGGTGAGAGTCTGCGTGGGCCCGGCAACAAAGTTGGAGGAGAGAGAAAAGCTCTCCTTGCACAGGGAGGCTGGCCCCATGGCAAGGGACCAGAGGGGGAATGCTCTCTGCCAAATGCTGTATTTGGAACATCAAGTGCATGAGGATCTTTTCCTAAAAGTTCAAATTTAATCTCTGTTGCAGTTAATTTTTGTCTGTGGTAAAAATTTTCTTTCCTTAAGTCATTGAGTTTTCTTTCAGCTGCCCAAGCTGCCAACCCATTATCACGTGCTTTTTTCTCATAGGAGAGAATCTTCCCCTGATAAAAATGATTGATTCTCTTCGAGTGTTCTTTAAGATCTACGATTCGCTGTTTGTAGGTCTCCAACTCTTCAGCCGCACGGCTGATCTCTCCATCTACTTTGGACAGTTTCTCTTCTTTCTCTAACCGGTCATTTTCCTCTGCTTTTAATTTCCTGTGGAGTTTCCTTTTATTTTCTTGATACAGTTCAGTCATTACTTCAAGTTTCTGTTGAAGTTTTTGTTTCTCACTTTCCAACTGTGTATTTTCTGACTCCAAAGATTTTTTTTCCATCTGAAGATTTTTAATACGCTCTGCAAGTCCTTCCTTTGTTTTATCTACTTCAGATAACTGAGTGTAGATTCGGTTTCTTTCTCTTTCTAGGGTTCTGAAAGAAGCATTGAGCTCAGCAGCATGAATCAGTTTCTTCAAAGCTCCTCTTGGCTGATGATGGAAGTGGGCATCATTTTCTGATTCACTCTTCCTTTCTGACTCCAAGTTCTCACCATCCATTGTGTCTTCCCCAAGCAGAGCAGCCCAGTCTTTCATATTTAGCAAACGATCATGCAGAAACCTGATGTGATTTTCTTTATCATTTAGAGCTTGGCACGCACGTACTTTGGAGTCTTCCAATGTTACCTTCTGTTTATTAAGTATATTCACTTCTTCTTTCCATGCTTCAGCTTCTTGTAAAAGCTGTTTCTGCTTTTCTTGAAGATGGGAATTTTCATCCAAAGCGACTTTTAGGGCCATCTTATGCAGTTCTGTGTTTATTTGAAATATCTGGACAATTGTTTTGGGTCCAGCTAATTGTGACTTGATAAATTTCGATTCATCTTGAAGGGACTGTATTCTTTTCGAAATATCTGCCATCAATTCATCTTGTTCAGCATGTTTCGATTTCTCTTCTTTGATCTCTTTTGCTAGATGGAGAATGTCATCCTCAAGTTTAGATTTGGACCTGTTCAGCTTTTTGTAAGTTGCTTCCAAACTTTGTGCTTCTGTCAACTCCTTCCCAAAGCTGGCATCCTTGAAAGGTGACTCTAAGTCTTCATACTCTTTTTGAACAAGGCTAATTTTTTCAAGTAGTTTACCTTTTTCTTCAATTAGTTCACAAAGCATCATAGCAAGCTTAGCCTCTCTTCGCACAAAAAGCCGTCTTCTAACCCATAAAAAACTCCACACACAAAAAAGAGCAGCAAAAAATCCAATAGCTGCACATACCACCAATTCCCATGGAAAACCATAAGGATTAGGACCTGGTTTCCTATCTTCAGGCATTGCTGCCACAACCCCGAGTAGCTCTTCCAGGACCAGCGCCAAGAACAGCTGAGGGGCAGCCCTGGACCCTTCCATAGCGACAAGGCTGCTTTGGCTGTCACAGCCACAGCCCAGGCCTGGCGGGGCCAGCGACAAGCGGCCGAGAACACGCAGCGTTGGGTCTGTAGCCCAAATCACGCACACAGCAAGCACAGCGGAGCCGGCTGCAGGGCGAGTGGGGAGCACAGGCGACCACCGCCTCACAGCTGCCCCGCCCCTTTGTTACGCTTCGCACCCTAGCAACGCAGGTCGCAGCGTCAGCGCCAGCCTGTGGCGCCCCGCCCCTCCCCCATCCTCACCAGCCCGCCGCTGGCGTTTGGCCAGAGCCTGGCATTGGCGTGGAGGCGAGGCGGCAGGTGCCCATTGGCCGCCGGCATCCTCTGAGACTCAGTCAGGCGTTTTCTAGTCTTTGATTGCACCCACAGAAGCTTAGAAAGGGGACAAAGCAGGAGGCAGAAAATGTGGGTGGAGTTTAGGGCACATGGGAGGTGTCACGCACAGCAGTCCTGGTCCTGGGGACTCAAGATCCCTTGTCCTCGGGCCTCCACTGGCAGTCACCCCCTGGCCTTGCAGTTCGGTGGAGTGCGGGACTGCATTCTCTCTCTGATGTATCTCTCTGTGTAGGGGGACTTTGTCAAGAAGGTGACCCCTAGCTTGAACCCTAAGGCTTAAGGGTGGCCCACTCTTATCTGGAAGTGCTGTCCAATCTCTAGACCAGAGAGCAGCAAACTTGTTCTCAAAGGGCCACAGAGTAAATATTTCTGGCTTTGCAGGCCAGTCTGGGTTGCTGTTACTCAACTCTGTCATTCCAGCTCAAAAGCAGCCCTAGAGGACCCCTAAATGAGTGGGAGTGGCTATGTGCCAGTGAAAGTTATGAAAGGGCACTGACGTTTCAGTTTCATTTCTTTTCATGTGTCATGAAACAGTCTTCTTTTGATTTTTTTTCAACCAATTGAACATGTGAAAACTATTCTTAGCTCCCAGGCCACACAAAAACAGGCCTGGGGCTACATTTGTCCCGAGGGCCGTACTTTGCCAACTTCTGCACACCCCTCTTCCAGTCTAGAGGATTTCCTTTTGAAAATGTCTGGTTGTTTAGTGGGGTGCAGTGGTGCACACCTGTAGCTACTCGGGATGCTGAAGCAGGAGGATTATTTGAGCTCAGGAGTTCAAGGCTGCATGCAAGTGAGCAAAGATCATGTCACTGCACTCCAGCCTGGGTGACAGAGCAAGACTCTTGTCTCTAAAAAAAAAAAAGAAAAGAAAAAAAAATGTCTAGTCATTGTTATTTATGTTTTATTCTCATTTGATGTCAAATTTTAACACTAGCCTTATAGGCTAACCATATTCTATTTCCAGTGACGACTTCTCCTTGAGTAGATACAATTTTGGCCATGACATTTGTATGTCTATGAACTATGGTATTGACTCATGGGATAATGGACTTTGGCAACTTCGGTCTTTTTATTTTTTTATTTGCATTTCTAAATCAGTGTCTGGTGGACATTCATTAATGTATCTTTTATTATGGTAAAATACACATAAGATAAAATTAACCATTGTAACCATTTTAAAGTATACAATTCAGTGGCATTAAGTTCATCCACAGTGTTGTACTACCATCAGCACTATCTAGTTCCAGCACTTTTTATCACGCATCGTTGATTTATTTTCCCATTTCTTTCGAGGTTATCTATGTTACAGTGCAAGCCCTTAGAGGATAGGGCCCCAGCTTGCAAGCAACAGTCAACACTCGATGAACATTGAAATGACCCTGCCTTCATGGAGTTCAGAGTTAAATGGAGAAATTAAAACAGCTAGACTGGTTTTTAGGGAAAAAGCAACAAATAATTATTTAATTTATCTTAATATTTTCTGTTTTGATTTTTCTCTTATTGACATTGTATTGTATTTCTCTTATTGTATTGACATTTTAAACATGCAGTTATACATATCATGACTTTATAGGTTTTGTTTTTCAAGACTATTCCAAAAAATGAATTATTTCCTTCTAAAATAGCTATAACTTCAGTTCTTCTTTCTTAGTGAAGTTGGTACCCCTAGATTGTGACCGATGGAAGCAAACCAAAAGATGTCCAGTTTGCATAAAGAAGTAAAGTAAATGTTCATACAGTTTTCTCATTCTTTTTCTATACACATACACATCTTTGATATTTTATTAAAATAAAATAATAAATATTATTTATTTGAAGTATTGCTGCTGTATCACTAAAAATTATTAATATTGCTATCTGTAAAGGAACTCTTTATTTAATATAAGGAAAAAACCTAGCATCTCCCTCTCTCTTTAGCTGTTTGTCTCAATACGTGAGACAATACATCTAACCCGGCATTGTCAGACTCATGCAGAAAATAGACTTTAAAGATACCCTGATCCTTACTTTGAAGTCAGAATCCCACTGGCTTGTCTATGTAATTTGGAGTTGTAGCTCTTTCAGTGCAGGGCTTCAAGGTAGCTTGGTGTCAAAAATCCTTTTGGGTGGTTTTTCATCAATAGAGGCTTTCAACTGCCAATTTAAACTCACCAGGGAGAATGCGCTAGAAGGTCATGCTCCTAACATGCTTGCTTGGTGGTCTTCTAGCTAACCTCCCAATTCCTCTTGCATAAGGGGGAAACGTTCTTTGTGGATCTTGTGACTTGGCACAAGAGGGAGAGGGAAGAAGAGTGAGCGGACTTAGGTGATTTAGACCCTTGGTGACAGCAGCTGCCACGTGGAGATCATTTTCCCCCATATAAGTTATAGTCTTCTCAGAACTGGGTTTATAGCATGCATTTCATGCATATTTTTCCTTAAAGGAAATAATTTACTGACTGAAGTTGTCTTTACAGCCATGGAAACTCTTGTTAGTATTTTATATGCATACACATACACATATATGTATATATTGATACATACATATGCATGCATACATGTAGTTATATGTGTGTGTGTATACACATAGCAAAAAGACTGATGTGTGACCCCCTAAGCTATACCTGTGGACTGCTAAACTCAACATTTCAGATCACCTTTTTTTTCTCCAGAAGGGAAAAGAATAGCAAACTGCTTAGATTCTTGAATGTAACTGAATAATGTATGCCCCCAGCCATCTGTTTCCAGGCAGAAGTGTTACAACATCAGGGAGTGAATTCAGTTCCCAAGCTGCCATTCTCCTTGTCCTCATTTGTCCACATGGCTGTATGTGACAGAAAGGAAATAGACCCTTCAAGAAAGACAAGAGGCCTGTGATCTCTGGCACCAAGAATGTGTTGGAAACCTTAGAAAAGTAATGAATGCACCCCCGCGGCCTGCCTGCCCTGGACTATTCATGCTACTTGTTGCTACCGTGTTTGTTCCCCTGTTTCAATTACAGCAGAACAATAGTCTTTGACTGGAGCTGGCTGTAGAATTTGATCCCGAGGTCAGAAGGGGAGTTTCTCCCTAATTGGGTTGTTAGACATGAGCCTTGAAGGACCTTTGCTCTATCTTTTTGGCCGGCTTGGTCTGACCATGTTACACCAGCTACACAGTCTCCGGGGGGTTGTAGCTGTTAAAATGACTCTTAGCACTGGAATGGCTTTAGTGGGCATTCACTGGGCTGTTTTGCCCAGTGGCCAGCAGCTTCTGCTCCAACATGTACAGCAGGGAGCTCCCTGCCTTGCTTCCCCACTAGCCAGAACAAGGCCAGCCTCCTGGGCAAGCAACCTGTACAGTTGCACAGGACTTGCACTCAGAAGGCTCCCCACTCTTGGTTTACTGTTCTGCTGCTACTGTCTTGAAATTCTCAATAATTCTTGAACAAGGGGGCCTTGCATTTTCATTTTGCACTTGGATCCACAAATTACAAAGCTGGTACTGCTGGCACATTTAAGCTAATCCCACCCTCCGCTCACATGCAGCATGGATGAACAAATGTGCGGCTGTCATCTACACTCTTGCTGCCTGGTCTGCTCCAGGAGCTGAACTTCAACCCTGTTCTTTCACACCTGGTTCCAGCCTCTTGGACTTAACCTGCCTTTACCCTTGAGATTGGAAGTCTGAGCCTGGCTTCCCTAGTTTCACCCTTGCAGGTCAGATGCCCCAGAGAGTACAGGCTCTAGTCTTGGTTTTTCTCACTTGCCACTACTTAGGATAAATTCACTGCCCAACTCAGCTCTGATCTCCAGACTGTTAACCGAGACAGGCCTCAGCCCTAAGAGACGAGTCAGCTGATTCTATTTATAGGGAGTTATTTTGAACTTTTGTTAAAAGTTCTGTCTATTGAGCCAAACGTCTGCTTCCCTAAAACTCCTACACATTACCTGGGAAATGTGACAGATTGCTCGTTGTTGAGTCAGTGTGTAAAATGATGCACAAATAAACATACTGAAATGAAGCATGTCTGTTAAAGATGACAATATTAAACCACCCACTCTCCAATTCAAACATCACAATGATTCTCCCAGGCATCTGTCACACATCTCCGCACAACCAGCCCAGCCTCAGGCTCCCAGTCACCTCCCTCCATCAGACTGTCCCAAATGTCACCCACCTCTCTGTACCCCCCAGCTCCCACTTGGGTGGGCCTGCTCACAGCTCTTTAGCAGACCCTCTTCTCTGTCCCCACTACTCCTCCCGTGTAGCCAACCAGGCCTGGAATGCCATTTCATGGTGACAAAAGTCTTCCTAAACATCTTCTGTTGCTGGGTTCTGTGTTTATACCCCTCCCATGGCAGCATCCCCTGTGTCTCCTGGCCTGAATTTTCCCAGGCTCCTGCACAGCAATGTTTATTTTGACTAATGCTCTGACTGTGCCACCTCAGTTACAGCCCCTGCCCCAGATAGAACTGCAGCCACCTCCAGCACTTCTCCAGCACTTCTCATCATCTCTTGTGATTTTCCTGGACGTGCTCATGCTAGTTCTCAGACTCCTTGCTAGCACAACTGTTTAACTGGACACCTTATGTGTGTATGTGCATGTGTGTATGCATATATGTGCATGTGTATGTACACAAGGATCGTTTCTCTCATACTGAGAGTGTTTCTTTCATTATGAGGAGCTAGCCTTGTACATCACTACACACCTGATGCCTGTGTTCTGACATTGCTATTAGCACAGTAGCATGTGAATTCAGTGCTAGCATCTCCAAACTGCCTTCTTGCTTGTATTTGAACTCAAGCCCTCAGCCAGCCCTGTTTTGCACTGTGCATTAACCTGGTGGCTCCCAAGTCTGGCAGACCACTGGAAAATACAGTTTCCAATGTATTTTCTGTGGTAGCACCTCAGACCTACCGAATCCAAGCCTCTGAGAGAGGGACTCTGAAATCTGCACATTTCCAAAGCTCTCGGGGCTGAACATAGTCCAGAAACCACTGCCCGAACAGCAAGCCACCCTCTGCCAGACATAAACCTAATACATGCACCTTAAGTAGGCATCTGGCACATTACCCTGCATTAAGGTAGGGAGGCATTACTATCCCAGTTTCAGAGCTGAAATAACCAAGGCCATGGAAGACTATACAACATGTCCAAGGTATAGAATGCAGCCAGGACTCTGTGCATTTGCCTGCCAGGGCCTGCTCTTTCCGCTGTCTGGGGGACTGCCATGCCACAGGTATGCCAGATCTATGGTTCCTCCTCATGTGCTTGCTGTGCTACATCCTAGACCATAACCCTGGATCCGACGTGAGGGCAAGGGCACATCCAGACACTGTTTGCTTGAGGCCATCTCTGAACCCCTCTGGCCCCATCATCCTGCATACTGTGCCTTCTCTGCACAGACCTGTGATGGAACTGTCAGGTGGTCATTCACTCACACATCCATCACCCACTACGGTCAGGGCTCCCTGGGCAAGCAACCTGTACAGATGGCTGGGGTGCTGTGGAATGGGCACCGAACTCAGATGTGGACAGATCTGGGTTGGACTCTCAGTTGGGCCTGTGTATAAGTCTGTTAGAGCTGCTACAACAACAACAACAAAAAAATCATAGACTGTGTGGCTTTAGCTACAGGAACTTATTGTCTCACAGTTCTGGAGGTCAGAAGTGCAAGATCAAGGTGTTGGCGGCGTTGGATCCTTCTGAGGGCTGTGAGGGAGACTCTGTTCCATGCCCCTCTCCTGGCTTCTGGTGGCTTGCTGGCAATCCTCAGTGTCCCTTGGCTTGTGGAGAATCACCCTGATTTCTTATTTCATCATTACATGGCATTCTCCCCATGTGCGTGTCTGTGTCCAAATTTCCCCTTTTGATAAGGACACCAGTCACAGTGGACTAGGGCCCACCATAATGACATCATTTTAGTTTGATTACTTCTATAAAGACCCATCTCCAAAGAAGGTCACATTCTGCAGTACTGTGAGTTAGGACTTCAACATATCTTTTGGGGGGATACAGTTAAACCCATAATGGCATGTAACTGGTTTTGTGACTCTAAGCAAGTAATTGAACCTCATAGAATCAGTTTCTTCATCTGTGAAATGGGGATTAAAAATACCTGCTGTGCAGGCTTTTTTCTTAATAATTATTATCAGATCAGATAAGGCATATGATTTTTTTTTTTTTGAGACAGAGTCTCATTGTGTGCCCCCCCCCCCCATTAGAGTGCCATGGCATCAGCCTAGCTGACAGCAACCTCAAACTCCTGGGCTCAAGCAATCCTACTGTCTCAGCCTCCCGAGTGGCTGGGACTAAAGGTGTGCACCATGATGCCAGGCTAATTTTTCTATTTTTAGTAGAAACGGGGTCTTGCTCTTGCTTAGGCTGGTCTCAAACCGCTGAACTCGAACAATCTTCCCACCTCAGCCTCCCAGAGTGCTAGGATTACAGGAATGATCCACTACACCCAGCCTTTTTTTTAAAAGCAAGGTATAGAATAGTGAGGTTAGTTGCTACAATCTGGGTTAAAATAGGTGGGGCATTAACTATGTCATCCCCCCTTCCCCCTGCAGTGTGAGATGTATGTGTAAGTATACCACAGACTGTGACTGCTCACATCATCAGATCATTAGAGCCTAAGGCAGATTCTAACAGAAACCACACATCAAACAAACATGGTTATACCCAAATGCTGACTTCAAATTTCCACTCAAATGAAGGAGATATCAGTACTAAAATCAAGAACTAGGCACCTTTGTTGCTGTTCAATTGGCCTTATCATTTTGCTCAGTTAGCAGCATGTTTCCTAAATTTTCCTGATCAGACACTTTAGAAGCACAGATCCTGTCTCCAAAGATTCAGGTTCGTTGGGTCAGGCAGGGGCCGAGGGAGCTGTATTTTAACAAGCTGGTCAGGTGCATCTGGAACAGGGCTGCTCTGATCACAGTGGGACCTGATTTCTCACCTTGGTCTCTTGTGCTGTTGACTGGCCAGGTTAAAGTCACTGAACCGGTTGGGGTGAGAGGATAGGAGGTTGGTGGGGGGATAGGAGGTGGGGGGTTCAGTTCTGTCAACTTTAACCTTGTGCCTAACTTCCTGTCTTGAGATCTCCAAGATCTTTCCAGCCCTGAAATGTGATCCCTTTGCTTGTTGGTTCAGAATTGTCTGCATCATAATAAGCTCCTTGAACTACCTCTGACATCTTTTGCCACATGATTCCCTGGCAAGTTGGGGCCTCTATACTCAGCGGGGGTCCGGCCAAGCTAACCTGCTGACTGACCAGATTAATGTGGTCAAGAGCAGCTGCCCGGGGAGCCAGCACAGGAGCAGAACAACTTTAGGGCAGTCTCTTCCCTCTAAAGCAGGGGAGGGCTGTCTTGTTCCTGCCCTCCGAGAGAAGTCTGCAGACTAGCTGGGCTTGTTTGGTGTATGCTCACCTTTTAGCACGGCCACTTTGCCAATCATTGCTGTTAAACAATGATTGGTCATTAAATGCCCTTGGCAGAATCAGTGGTTTTAGGATGAACAAATTGTTTTGTTGGTTTTGTTCTGTTTGCTGTGTAAAAGAGGAGAAAGACCCTCATACATTACTGGTGGAAATGCAAAATGGTACAGCTGATATGGAAAACTGTGTGGCAGTTCCCCAAAATGTTAAATAAAGAGTTACCCTATGACCAATTCTACCTCTAGGTATGTACCCAAGGGAAATGAAAACATACATCGACATGGAAACCTGTGCACTAATGCTTATAGCAGCATTATTCATGATAGCCAAAAGGTGGAAACAACCCAAATGCCCATCAGCAGATCAATGAATAAACAAATTGTGGTTCATCCACACAATGTAATATCATTCAGTCATACAAAGGAATGAAGTACTGATACATGCCACGAACCTGGAAAACACGGTAAGTGAAAGAAGCCAGACAAAAAGGTCACATGTTGTATTATTCCTTTTGTATTAAATATCCAGAATAGGCAAATCTAGAGAGGTAGAAAGCAGATAAGTGGTTTCCAGGGGCTGGGGGTTGGGGAAAGGGAAGTGACTGCTTAATGGGTACTGGGCATTCTTCTGGAGTGAAAAAGTTTTGAAACCGGAGAGAGGTGGTGATTGCAAAACTTCGTGAATGCACTAAATGCACTGAATCGCACACTGTCAAAGGGTTCATTGTATGTTATGTGAATTTCACATTGATAAAAAGAAAGAGAGCCAGATAAAGGAGGGAATGGGAGAGGGAAGGGAGGAGGAATGGGGAGAAGGAGGCAATATTATTATGCCTGGCATGTGAATGTTTAGAGGGTAATGTGACCACTGTATCACTGAGATAGAACAGAGTACTATTCTGATTACTGCCCACTGACCTTCTCTGAGGGGTGGAAGCCCCATCATTTCCTTTTCACCCCAGCAGTCTTTGATACTGCAAGTCACAAGATGTGGCACCAGGTTGTATATCTTTGGGTTGACTGGGGAAGTCTCCAGCAGTCTCTCAATCAAGTGTCTCCAGCTCGGAGGACTCTGCTCGGAGACTGAGCCATGCAAGGTTCTTTCAGCCTTGGCGCCTCGTCAACTACTCTGGAGTTCAGTGGGCCTATGGGGTACACAGGGAAATATGAGCTCCTCCAGGCTGTAGATCCACTAGCCCATGGGGATGGACTCCTTTTCGTCAGCTCTCAAATGTACAAATCATGTCCTTCCTGGTGCTTGGCAGGGTAAAGTCTTGGATTTAAGAAAAAAAAAAAACAAAAACTGATGGAGATTTGAGCTGGACAACAGAGAAAACACATCAGTTGGCCAGTCTAGAGAATGCATTTGGAAGGGTTTCACCACAGTCCTTTGCTACTGAGGTTTGCAGCCATGGAGTCAGGTGCCCTTCAGACCTGTGTGGGTGAAGGTCTCAGGTAGCGTTGACTGCCTGACACAATCAGTTCAGGATGAGAATGGAGTTCTATAGAATTCAATAAGTCTCAAGTGAGACCCACATATACTCTCCAAATGACTGATCTTGGATGCTTGCCCAGACTTCTACCTCTGGGACCACCCTGCTAGTGGTTTGGTGTCTACTTGTGGGCTCCAGCCACCAACCACAACATCACCCTTCACTGATGGCTGCCCTCCAGATCTCTGCCTAAATCTGTGTCCCCTTCCTGGACACACCGCACTAATGCTGACTGTGAATGCAGCCAGGGTCCAGGTCGACAGTCGCTGTGGACTGTCAGATGAGAAGCTGCTGGAAAAGAGGCCACTGTAACTTCTAGCATAGGCTTTGCCACAGCCGGAGTTGAGGGTCTTGCAGCACATTCCAGACTCCCCAGTATGCAGATGCTCCCTTAGATACCTTTGGAAGCTTCCACGGCTGTGCATTTTGCCTATACCAGGGCAGGTCTAGATGGCTGCTGATCGCCAAGGGGCTCTGGTGTTGCCACGACAGCCGGTCAGCTCCCTGCAACAGTTCAAGCAGGGCTTTGTGTTTCAAAGAAGACACTGAGTAGGTCACCTTCTTAGCTTTGCAGCCACCCAGTGGATCCCTGCTGGAGCTTCCTCCTCAGTGTTGAGGGGGGTGTGGTCTTTGAAGGGACTCTGTCTAGAGCCCTCTTTAGAATCCCCATCGCACCAAGCTGTGCTGATGCAAAACTCACAGTCCCCTTAGATTCCTGTTATTATTGCTGTTCTCTTCTTCTTTGAGCACTTCGACAAAGGACTTCATTGTTCTACAGCCTAAGACTTTCAGTAAAGCACATGGTCTTTTAATCTGATAATTAAAATTAAATGAACATTTTCATTTTCTTTTAAAAATTTAAATTTCATTTAAAATTTAATGAAAACTGAATAGCATTTACTTAAAAAGTGCAGCATGGTTGTGGGCCTCAAGTCCTGCCCCCCTGTCCCCCGCCCCCTACCCCCAGAAGTGATAATCCTGCCTGAATACCGTTTGCCCATCCAAGGGAATCTGTGCCAGGCTATGTCTCCAGGGCTGGAGTTTACAGCTCACCATCACATGGTGTGGTAACTCATGCTTCTTAATCAGAGCATCAAATGATTTCAAATGATTTAGTCAATGTGGTCTTGCTTTTATTTTTACAAAGCGTCTCCCTGGCGAGGCCTGCTCTGAGCTTCAGGGCCTTCCCTTGGCTCCACTCCAACAACTTGAGTAATTTCCTGTTTTGAGGGCCCTTGTGCTAGAGCTTCTTATTAGGTGAACCACCAGGTTAGAGCCTGAGCTGTTTCGGAGTGTTCATTCCAGGTGCTTTGGAAGGAGGTCCAAGCCCTGGAACAGGAGACTGAACTCCTGGCTTGAATTCTGCCTTTGCCCCTGCATGGCTGTGTGACACTGCACAAGTTAATTAACTTCTCAGGCCTTCCGTTTCTACACCTGTAAAACAGAAATTACAAACATGATGATAACGGAGGAAGGAGCTCAGAATTTAGAATCAGACAGACTTATATTCAAATCCCAGCTCTGCTGCTGGGTGGCTGTGGGACTTGGCAGTCCCCGAACCTCCCAGAGCCTCTAAAGTTCTTGTAGAAATTAAAAAGAGATGATATCGGTACCATACCTAGCACATGGTTAGGTGCTGAAGAAATATGTTTGTTGACCATGAAATAAAACACACTACATTATCTACCTCTGTGGATTTTTGACAGGATCAAATTAATAAATGTAAAAATACACTGTAAACTACAAAGTAATATAAAATGTCATTATCATTATTGAAATCTTTTTTTCCTCTCAATTTTCCCCCCAACTTTTTATTTAACAATTTCAAAAGTGGAAAAATTTGGAAAAATAATATAATAAATGTCTGAACATCATTTCCCTAGATTCAACAATTATTAATAGTTGCCTCATTTGTTCACTCTCTCTATATATCTATACCTATCCCTATTTTTATTCATCTACATGTGATCTATCTATAATTGGTTAAACCATTTGAAAGTAAGTTGCATACATCACGACTCTACACCTAAGTACCTTAGCCTGTGTCTCCTAAGAATAACAGCATTCTCCTCTCTGTAACCATTATTAACTGTCGTTGCTGTGTTAGTCCACTGCTATAACAAAATGCCATAGTCTAGGTGGCTTAAACAACACACATTTGTTTCTCGCAGTTCTGGAGGACAGTAGTGCTAGATCAAGGTGTCAGCTGATTCCATTCTTGGAGAGAGCCCTCTTCGTTGCAGCTGGCTGCTTCCTCTCTGTCTTCACGTGGTGGAAAGAGAGAGAGAAAGCTCTGTCATCTCTTCCTCTTCTTATAAAGACACAAATCTCATCACGGGGGCCTCACACTCATGACCTCATCTAAACCTATTTCCTTCCCAAAGATCTCACCTCCAAATAACACTGGGTGTTAGGACTTTGACATATGAATTTGGAGGACACACAAACGTTCAGTTCATAACAATTGCCAAAGGCTTTAACATGGATACAACAATATTATCTAACACACAGTCTACATTCAAGTTTCCTCAATAATCCCCACAATCTCCCTTATAGCTATTTTTTCCAATATAGATTACACGTTTCATTTAGTCTCTTAAGTCTTCTTTAATCTAGAACTATGCTATCCAATACATACATCACAACTACACCTAAGTACCTTAGCTTTAGCCACAGTACATTAATTCTTTATATTGATTGTTTATTGAAATGAAAATATGTTGAATACATTGAGCTAAAATACATTATTAAAAATCAATTTTACCCATCTTGTTACTTTTTAATATGGCTATTGAAAAACTAAAATTCCATATTTTGCTCACATTATATTTCTATTGGCTATTACTGTTCTAGATTATTTACTTCTGCCTTTTTTCTTATTGTTTGTGATATGGACATTTTTGAAGAGGCTGCACCAATTATTTTGTAGAATGCCCTACAATATGGATTTGTCTGTTTCCTTTTGACTAGACTTTCTTTAAATCTTTCTGACAAAGAATACAATCTGGCTGGGCACAGTGCTCATACTTGCAATCCTAGCACTCTGGGAGGCTGAGGCAGGAGGATTGCTTGAGGTCAGGAGTTCGAGAGCAGCCTGAGTAAGAGTGAGACCCCATCTCTGCAAAAAAATAGAAAAAATTAACTGGCGTGGTGTCATGCACCTATAGTCCCAACTACCTGGGAGGCTGAGGCGGGAGGATCACTGGAGCCCAGGAATTGGAATTTGCAGTGAGCTATGATGGTGCCACTGCACTCTAGCTGTGCCTTTGTCTCAAAGAAAAAGAAAAAAAAAAAAAAAAACAATCCAAGTGATGGTGATACTTTGTCTCAGGAGGCTCATTGTGTGAGTTTGTCCCTTTGTTGGGGATGCAAAGTTTGATCACTTGGTTAAAGTGGCATCTGAAGATCCCTCAATGTAAAGGTCTCTTGGGGTTTAGCATCTAACGACAATCATTGCTTATATGAATCATACATTAGTGGTGTCAAAAATCACAGGTGTCTTAACTTTTCATTTTAACTCAGTGGATTGACTAATTTTCTATTCAAGTCTTTTATACTAGTACACAATGTGAATAATTCACATCTAAGTGTCCTTATTTTACTGGTTGCATAGCATTCCATTGTATAGAATGTAGATTACAACATAGTTTATTTAAACTTTCATGATGATTATTTGGATCATTTCTAATTTTTTGCTACTAAAAATATTGATTTCATGAACATCTTTGTGCACTGTCCATCTAATCATTTCCTTCTTTGAGCTACATTCCTAGAAGTGGTATTACTGAGTGTGTTTGGTTAAATTTTTGACACCGAACAAAAATTTGGTGCAGGACACAGGAGAGGCAGAATACCAGGTTGACACCAATCAGCCAGACAGTATTGTAACTGACACCATCAGTTTTGTGACAACTGAACAAGATTGTTTGAAATTGTAATAACAATAATATTTAACATCTGATGTGTTGTTTGTCCCTGTCAACTTCTTTCCCTGGTGTGACTTTATCCCATTTAGAACAAGAAAAATCCATAAATGAAAAAAAAATTGATTTCTGAAATGCATTTACTCTGCCAACCACTTTACGTGAATTTTCTCTTTTAATCCTCATAACAAATCTACAAGGCAAATATTATTATCCCCACTTTAGAGACGAGAAGCCAGATGCAGAGAGAGGTTAAGTAACTTGCTCAAAGTCACCCAGCCAAGTCATGGTGGCAGAATATGAATTCAGGCAGGTCTCTCATGAGAGACTGTATTATACAGTATTGCTTGCCCGTGAAATCACACTATTCTACACGTGAAACAAAAAGGCAGTTGCGTTCTGAAATGTAAGCACATTCTATAGCATTAACTCAAAGTCTAGAGAGGTCCCCTGGATTGGTGGCACCAGTTGTAGAATAACAGTGATGCTGAAAAACCCAGGGACCTTAAAAAAACACTTGGGAGTTAGCAGAGCCGCTTCTTCAACCTCCCTTGTGGGAAATAATCAGATCTAAGTCATCTCCGCTCTGTGACTAATACCCATTTCCAGGGCTGTTCCTTTATGCTGCAGGAGTCACGGTCATGACTAAGCCATCAAGATGGATCTCTTTTCTAATAACATACGCTGCACAGGACTAAATTCTATTAAGCCAGCCTTCGAGTCTGGAGCTGGAGGGGAGAATGTACGACTGTCTTTCCTATCTGGGCTAAAAGGGGCAGTATGTATTAAAATAATGAGGCCCGGGTTCCCCTCCTCCTAGGATGGCTGGCCCTTCCAGCCCCTTCGCATTCCTTCCTTAGTAAAGCTGCTTCCAGTGCATTGTGGGAGCTCACCGTGACCTTGTCAGCCTGGGGGGGGGGGAGGGAATTGGGCTGGGCCAGGCCCGGGGCCCTCTCAGCACCCACCCGCCCATAATACCTTTGCCTCATGTTGTTTTACAGTTTCTCAGGAGCCACAGAAGGTGGACAGTGATGAATTAGAGCAGCAAACCAGATAAAAAGCAGGGACCCACCACTTCATAACACCAGTGCTTTTATTTTAAAGCAGACTCTGAGGTGGTAACCCTGACATCCTGTAATTATGCTCCTAGTAAACACTTATTTAGACAACAGTACATAAATTAGTTGACGACTTCCTGTGTCACTTAGAAACTGCAAAGGTCAGAGGTAAAGAGCTGAGTACAATTATCTTGTCACTAACTCAATTTGTTTTTGAGTTCCCAACTAAAATGCTGACCTTTTTCTCAGCTTCTGAGAGTAGAGAATATCTGTCGTGTCCGTTCTCCTGCTTACAATTCGCCAGTGGCTTCCCTCACTCTCAGGATAAAACCCCACCCTTTTATCATGGTCCTTCATAATCCATTCCTCCCTTACCTCTTCAATGCAATCTTTTATTATTTTTTTAATTGACAGGTAAAATTGTATGTATTTATTGCACACAACATGATGTTTTGAAATATACCTTTCAACATGCCTCGCCTCTGCCCCCAGCTCAGTCTTAGGCAAACAGCACTAACCCTCCAAGCTCTCATCCCACCCAGCCATTCCCTTGGCATTGAAACACCCCCTCCTCACCCCTACCTCTCCACCTTGTCTGGCTGACTCCTCCTGTCTGTCTCAGCTAGAATGTCATTTCCTCCTAGAAGCTTTCCCTCCTCTCTCCCAGTGCCAGCAAGTGTGGCTGCCACTTCTGCACATTCCTGCAGAAGAACTCAGCGGCTATCACAGTGTCCCTATGACAACGGCCCCTGGGTTTACCTGTCTTGTTCACCAACTGCAAATCCTCGAGAGCAAGGACTGTGTTATCCTCGCTGCTGTTCCCAGTACCCTGCCGTGGAGTCTGGCACATAGCAGATGGTTGTTAATATTTGTGGTTGAATGTTATTCATGCCCATATGATTTTTTTTTTATATTTTTTGCTACTAAGAATATAGTTCTTTTTATACTCTCTGCCACTTTCCTGAAAATAACCGAGTGACTCATAGTTTCTCCCCGTCCAAGCGGACGCCTACTCACTCCGTTTAGAGGGCAGGCCTCCCTTTTTTTACCCCCAGTGTGCACTCTGAGCCAAGCCTCCATCATGGCATGCGGAAACTTGAACCTTACATCGAAGAATTGGCTTTTACTCAACAAGAAGGGTGAGTTAGTGGAAGTTTGTTCAGGACCAGGGAGTGCGCAGTTACAGCTATATGCCAAGGAACTGTTTCTGTGAGGTCCAGGATGGACCGGCAGTAAGAAAACTTTGAGAGTAAGGGACACTGGTTAGGGAACCATGACAATAACGATGTAAATTAGACTAGTGGGGATCAGCATGGAAAGGAGGGGTCAGACTTGAACTGAGAGGACTGAAAATTGACTAGATACAGGGGCAGAAAAAAGAGGCTCAAAGTTGATTTCAGGCTCTTGGCTCTGGAAACGAGAAGACAGGTGACAATGCTAACAGAAATAGAGATCATTAGAGGGACTGTGAGAGGTGTGTATTGGATGTGCTAACAGAGTATCCAAGTTCTACAGCTCAATCATTGAAATAAAATTAGAGATAGCATTTCTTAAGTGATTACTATAAGCCAATCACTTTACAAAATTAATTTTTTAAATGATTATTACAACACTATGAGGTAGATTCTATTATTCTCCCCATTTTGCAGATAAGGAAAATGAGGCTTGAGTCACTTGTCCACATTCACACAGCTGTTCTGAGTGGCAGAGATAGAACTTAGCCTGTGCCCTGTGACCCGGTGCCTTCAGGATGTGGGGCTGGGGCTCGAGCAAGAGCGTGGAGCTCCCTGCAGACTTCTGAGCATTTCACATAAGGATGTTAGTTAAAGCACCAATATTGACAAGTTTGTGGAGAGTGGTAACATGCAGAGGGAAGAACTGAGAAAAGACCGAGAGTGAGCAGGCAAAGGGATGAAAAGGAGCCAGAGGTGTACACCAACCAAGAGCCGCCAAGCAGGGGAGCAGGTAGAGCATTCTAGATTAAAGTGGAAACATTCTGGGGGAGAGATGAGTGTCGCCTGCTGTACAGAGAGGTCACAAAGGAAAGGCACTTTAAGGCCATGAGAATGTTTATTATTTATTATTAACTGAGTGGTCAGGCTAATAATCAATATGTTTGCTTAGAGTTCCTACAGTGCAGAAAGCAGAGGGAGGAATGCTGAGAAAACAATTTGGGTAACATCAACAGTATGATAGAGGGAAATTTAATTTTTACTCTTTTGGAGACCAAGTGTCACTCTGTCATCCCAGGTAGAGTGCAATTCTGTCATCATAGCTCACAGAAACCTCAAACTCCTGGACTTAAGCCATCCTCCTGCCTCAGCCTCCCGAGTAGTTGGGACTACAGGTACATGCCATCACGCCCCGCTAATTTTTTCTATTTTTGGTAGAGTTGGAATCTCACTCTTGTTCAAGGCCTTTCTTGAACTCTTGAGCTCAAGACATCCTCTTGCCTCAGCCTCCCAGAGTGCTAGAATTGTAGGCATGAGCCACTTGCACCCGGCCCGACAGAGGGAAATTTGTGCTGTGGTTTCCACACTTTGAAAATGCAAAGCTGAGACGTGCCAAGAATAATCATTAAGGCTGTTTGAAAGCCGCAGCATACCACTCCAGCATAGCTAAAGCCTCAGTATCACTCTTGGTTTGAAAACAATCTGAGATAGCCTTGACTCTAGTGTACTGTGACCCTAAGATCATTTACCAGTGATGCAGATCTTATTTCAAGCTCTTCTTTCAGGTTCCAGCACCAGACAACATGGAGTAAAGCCATCTCTAGAACTAGCCAGAACAATTTTTCATCTGGAACCATTCAAATAACACTCTACACACAAGGGCAGAATTTACAAACATCGATCATTCTCTCCAACTTTGCCAGTTGCTAAGCAATCTTTCAGCTTGTTCTGCAGAGGTCCTGGAGCTCAGGGAATTTAAGATTATCTCTGCTAACACTGGCCCCTTTGGAAGAGGAGAGGTTTCTTTCCTTTTCCTTGGATAAATAATAAATGAACTGGCATCCAAGTTGCTAAGACTGAACATCCATTAGGGGCTTAAATAGCCTCAAAGTGTGTGCGCTAGGGAGGAGGGGTAGGGCAATTATAGAAAGCTGAAACTAAAAGAACATCAAAAAACCATGTAGCTCAAGCCCTCATTTTGCAGATGAACAAAATGAGGCCAAGAAAGGTGAAAGAGTTTGCTAAAGTCTCAGAGCTGGATAGTACCAGTGCTAGGACCAGAACCTATGTCTCTTAAATAATCCAGTCCTCTTTCCACTATAGCATTCAGAAAGCAAATAATTCATCAATCTGTGGATGTTTGTCCTCTAGCATTCCAGCATTTTAGCATCTAATGCCACTTACTGTCTCCATGAGCATATATTTGTGCCTTAGGCAAGACTAGTAGACAGCTCTTCAAAATATACTGTGCAAAGACCCAAGGACTTTTTAAAGAGGTAACATAACCTTTGGGGAAAGACCACTTAGGCTTTGGAATTGTTCACCCTGGGTTTTTAAAATTTTTTTTTAATAATTTAATTTTTTCCCATTTCTACTAAAAATAGAAAGAAATTAATTGGCCTCACCCTGGGTTTTAATCCTGACTTCCCCGTTGTCTAATTTGTGATGCTGGGCAAGTTATTACTTAAACTCTGTATTGGTTTCCTATTGCTACTGTAACAAATTACCGCAAAACTAGTGGCTTAAAACAACATAACTTATTCTCACAGTTCTGGAAGAAGTCCCAAATGTGTCTTACGGGCTACACCAAGGTGTCAGCAGGGCAGGCTCCTTCAGGTGGCTCTAGGGAAGAATCCATGTTCTTGCCTTTCATAGCTTCTAGAGGTCACCTGCACTCCTTGGCTCATGGCCCCTTGCTCTTATCCCTCCAACCTCTTGTCTCTTGTCACCCTATCTCCACTACTGATTTTGACCTCTGGATTCCCTCTTATAAAGGATTACATGTGATTACACTAAGCCCTCCCAGATAATCCAGGATAATCTCTGCATCTCAAGATGTTTAAGTTGATCACATTAGCAAAGATCTTTTTTGCCACGTAAGGTACCGTATTCACAGGCTTTGGAGATTAGGATGTGGACAACTTTGGGGGCTGTTATTCCACAAACTCTGGGAGGCTTAGAGATAATTCTGGGGATAATAATTTCAATCATGCTTAAACTTCACTTCCTACAAAAGGACTTCCTTGGGATCCCCAAATTAGGGTAGGGTCACCTCCTATGTGCTCCGGTCACCATCTGGGCTGACCTCTCACTGGAACTCTTATCACACTACATTGTAGTTATCTGGTCATGTTTATGTCCTCCACACTAGACTGTATAACTCTGCAGAGCAAGGGCTGTGTCCTATTTATTTATTTTTTATCTCCTTTCTCCAACATGGTGTCAGGCACTTGATAGTTGCTTAATAAATATTTGGTGTTGTGAGGATTAAAAGAAATGATGTAGGCTGCGCATGGTGGCTCACACCTGTAATCCTAGCACTCTGGGAAGCCAAGGTGGGAGGATCATTTGAGCTCAGGAGTTGGAGACCAGCCTGAGCAAGAGCGAGACCCTGTCTCCACTAAAAAGGTAAAAAGAAATTATCTGGACAACTAAAAATATATAGAAAAAAATTAGCCAGGCATGGTGGCACATGCCTGTAGTCCCAGCTACCTGGGAGGCTGAGGCAGGAGGATTGCCTGAGCCCAGGAATTTGAGGTTGCTGTGACCTAAGCCAATGCCAC
Organism: Microcebus murinus; assembly: GCF_040939455.1. Taxonomy (NCBI): domain Eukaryota; kingdom Metazoa; phylum Chordata; class Mammalia; order Primates; family Cheirogaleidae; genus Microcebus; species Microcebus murinus. Next base: position 44,265,234 of record NC_134122.1, on the reverse strand, counting down.
GGCATTCTAGCCCAGGCAACAGAGTGAGACTCTGTCTCAAAAACAAAAAAAAAGAGAGAGATGATACAAAGTGCCCGATGGTACCTGGCTCAGATTAGTATTCAATAGATGGTGGATCCTTTTGCTAACACCCATTATGCCCAAGAAAGTAAGATAATTTCTATGGATGACAAGTAAAATGTCTCCCTCCCTAAGGGGAAAAACTGCAAGATTGCATGTCTTCTGGTTTAGAAACAAAAACCCTTTGGGCAGTCAGAGGCAACGCCATAGTTTACCTTTTTTGCTTTTATTATAACATTGTTTTGCCCAGAACCCATCACAGACTTGCTGAGGAAAGCATGCTGGCTGACTTTCAGAGGCAAATGGGGTAGGAGAAATCTGCTCCCTGTACTTCTTCCCTCCAACTGGGCAGAATAGAGATGAAATCTGGATCTGCCTTTACCTTTTCAAGTGCTGTTGCACGCTCAGCTGGTATCACATTTCCTCTCAATGGGCTGTAATTGCTTTTCTCTAGCAATGTTTACACCTGGTGCGGCACAGGGACCAGAGGGTGGGCAGCAGGCCAAGTAGTTCTGAGCCGCCCTGTGGCGCTACTGGATTCACGGTATTATTGGACTTACTGTCTGGCCATAGACAAGTCATTCCTCTTTCAATTTCTGCATCTATAAAATGCCTGACTCACCTCACAGATGCCAAGAAATTCAAAGTGTTCCTGTCATTAAAGAGGAAGAGTTTAAAAAAAAAAAAAAAAGCTGCTGTAGAGGTACCTGTCAGGCTATTATTAGCCCAAAGCCAGAGACAAGGCCAAAGCAAGCTTTGATTTCATTTCAAAGCCAGGAGCAGGGAATTTTGTGTCAGAACTTTAAAGGTGCTTGCTGTTTAAAGTGAGACTCCCCACCCTACAATTTGGATTCAAATTCAAACACATCCCACAGTGTGGGGGATGAACCCCACACCCCACAGGATGAACCAAACACATCCTGGTTCTTTCACAGGTACACACTGTAGGGCTTAAACCAGCCACCTGGCCTTTCTCACCAAGCAGTAACATGTAGTGCTTGCACCTCCAGTCAGAGCCCGACTGGTGTATCAAACATATTTGCTGACCAAATTAGGTCATGTGGTCTCCAAAAGAAATTTTTAATATGTGAATTTGTTTCTATGAAAAGTGTTACAAAGGAACTAATATTAAACCAAACTTAGTTATGCATTAATATGTGAATTTGTTTCTATGAAAAGTGTTACAAAGGAACTAATATTAAACGAAACTTAGTTATGCATTCAACATGTAACTCTTTTTAAGAAAGACTAAATTGTATACTCAGACACCATGAGCTCTTTGAAGACCACTGTCGTTGTCTTTATCTTTAAATCCCCATCTTTAAAATACCCTTAAAACTGGCCGGGCGAGGTGGCTCAAGTAATCCTAGCACTCTGGGAGGCCCAGGCGGGCAGATTGCTCAAGGTCAGGAGTTCGAAGCCAGCCTGAGCAAGAGTGAGACCCTGTCTCTACTATAAATAGAAAGAAATTAATTGGCCAACTAATATATATAGAAAAAATTAGCTGGGCATGGTGGCACATGCCTGTAGTCCTAGCTACTCGGGAGGCTGAGGCAGAGGAGTGCTTGAGCCCAGGAGTTTGAGGTTGCTGTGAGCTAGGCTGACGCCGCAGCACTCACTCTAGCCTGGGCAACAAAGTGAGACTCAGTCTTAAAAAATAAATAAATAAATAAATAAAATAAAACACCCTTAAAACAGTTTGTGCTCAGTAAAATGTTGGCTATTCAATAAAACACTATTTCTATTGTCTACTGCAGGGAAGAAAAGGAAACAGAAGACAGTCTTTGCCACCGATTGAAGGCAATAAGGTGAACAGATTAAAAAGACATATAGCAAAAGGATATTGTACAAGTGAAAACCAATTTTCATTGACAGGGAACTTACCTGGTTCAGCAGTGCTGATCATTCATTCATTTACTCTTTCATTGTTATCATTCAATAACTATTTTGTAAGCACCTTCCACAAGGTGCACAAGCACCTTCCACAAGGCCACAAGGAAGAAGACCACGTTAACTCTGAATTATGCCCAGAGTTCTAGAGTCTTCTTTCACTTAATAGACAATAAATGGGCAATTCCATGCACAATGGAGCATGGTAAGTGCTACTTTGGGGAAGGTACTGAAAGAGCACCAGACACTGACCCAGCCCAGGAGTGACGGATTTGTCCATCTCAACCATCATAAAACACCTGCCTTTGTAACATCATTTTCAAATAGGAAGCGCAAAGAAGGGAGGGGTGGCTTGGAATTCAGGGGGGAAAAAAAGAACTCATCCCAAACTCATCAACCTCAATAGTCATTAATCAGGAAATTTGACAAATGTTTCAGATTCAGAGATTGAGGATTGTAGTTTAACAAAACTAATAAAAATAACACAAGTGATCTTTTATAATACCTTACTATCATCCATCTCACTGCAGCCTTTGTCCAGAGGACTAAAAGTCATCATTCAGCACCATTTCACTTCTGTGGATTCCTGAACTGTGGTGAACCAGCTCCCACCTCCCCACCTTCTCCATCTCAGGTGGGGTTCCCAAGAAGCACAAGGATTCTCGAATGGGTGATTCACTGGGTAGGCTTTCTCCAGAGGAGACTAGGGGGAGCAGGACAGGTTGGGGAGGAAAGCCAAGCGAGGAGGTAGGCTCAGCTGGAGACTGACTTCAAGCTGAACCCTCCAGGGGGCTCTAGAAGGCACAAGTCCACCATGCAGTCACCCCTCCCTCCTCCACCCCCACCCTCGCTTCATGCAAGGGCCTGAGGTTTTGTGTCTGGGCCCCACGGAAGTCACGACTCCCATGTGCTGGAAGACAATTCCCAGGATGAGGAGGGGCTGTGAGTTGCCATCAGCAAACCAACAGCAGCAGGGGGACAGATGCACCTGCAGGAAAAAGGGACCTGGGCGTGGCAGCCCTAGCATCTATTATACCATGGAGAGCAGCACTAACTTCATTGCTTGCCTCACCACCATGGGTGCTAGGACTGGAATGTTGCTAGTAGCCCCAGGGGCCAGGGCTCTTCTTCCCCCCACCCCCACCCCCTCCAGCCGTGCCTCTAGGTGACTCAGGGAGCTGCCCCTGCTGCTGGCTTGCTGACTAACTCTGCCCATGGGAAGGTCAAGGCAATGCTACGTTTTGAAAATAGTCTCTGTGGTAGTTCAAAATCTGTCATACTTAATTTGTAGGAGGTAAATAGAAGCCTTTCCCCTTTCCCCACCCCTCCAACCTAGAGTTGAGGCCCTGCCCCCGAAGGAAGGACTCCTGGGGGTTCAGTATGAGCAGGACACCACCTCTTAATAGCTGTTGACCTTTGACCAATTAATAATAACAATCAATCATAGCGAACACTATTGAGTGCTTGCTCTGTCCAGGCACTGAGCTGAGTACTTCAAGTATATTATCTTATTTAATTCTCAGTAGACCTATGAGGTATAGGCAATTAGCGTTCACATTGTCCTCATAGGAAGCCTGAGGCTCAGGGTGGTTCAGTAACTTGGGAAGGTCACGGGAAGTAGCACAGAGGTACTTCAAAGGTAGCCTGTCTCCAGAGGCTGCGTTTACTACTTCTCTCAGATTCAGTTTCCTCATCATAAAGTGGAACTCAAATCATCTCCCCCAGACTGGGGTGTTCCATGGATTGCAGGATACAATGTATAAGGTGCTCAACAAAGTTAGCTATTATAAATAAATTTCTGCTATTATTACAGTACCAGAAATGTTTACATTTTAATAGGGGACCATAGGAGGAGAATGTGTGTGTGTTTGTATGAGGGTTTGTATCGTGTGCATGGGAGAGACAGAAAAAAACAATAACTATCGTGAAAGTCATAAATTAGAATGGTGAAATTTTGTGTAAGGTGCTTTCTCTTAGTGTATAAAGTCATGTGCTATAAAATATTAAATAGTTCTTCAGGGTGGTTTTCATTCTTTGATGAGATATCAGCCCCTGGTGCAACATTTAAGGAGGCTAAAAGAACTCAGTTATCAAAATATATAACATAAATAATATTTTATGCAATTAAAAATAAAATAAAATTGGCAAATTATCACCTGTGGACAGCCACTTGTTTTTATAAACAAAGTTTTAATTTCTAATTTAAAACAGAACTTCTGGTTACACACTTGTTATAGTTGGAATGTCCCCTTTAAAACTCTTGTTGAGTGGCCGGACGCGGTGGCTCATGCCTGTAATCCTAGCACTCTGGGAGGCCAAGGCGGGCAGATTGCTCGAGGTCAGGAGTTTGAAACCAGCCTGAGCAAGAGCAAGACCTTGTCTCTACTATAAATAAAAAGAAATTAATTGGCCAAGTAACATATATAGAAAAAATTAGCTGGGCATGGTAGCGCATGCCTGTAGTCCCAAGCTACTTGTGGGGGCTGAGGATAGCAGGATTGCTTGAGCCCAGGAGTTCGAGGTTGCTGTGAGCTAGGCTGACGCCACGGCACTCACTGTAGCCTGGGCAACAAAGCGAGACTCTGTCTCAAAAAATAAATAAATAAATAAATAGAAATAAAATAAAATAAAACTCCCGTTGAAATATAATCCCCAATGTGGCAGTTTTGAGAGGTGGGGCCTTTAAGGGGTGATTGGGTCAGGAGGATTCTGCCCTCGTGAATAGATGAATCCATTCATGGATTAATGAGTTATCACGGGAATGGGACTGATGGTTTTATAAGAAGAGGAAGAGAGACCTGAGCTAGCACGTTAGTATGCTCAGCCCTGTGCCGCATGATACCCTGCACTGCCTTGGGACTCTGCAGTGCCCCCACCAGCAAGAAGGCCCTCACCAGAGGTGGCCCTTTGACCTGGGCCATCTCAGCCTCCATAACTACGTAAGAAATGTGTTCTTTTTCTTTATAAATTACCCAGCTCAGGGATGAGGGATGGGAGAGATCAGAAATGGCCTGGGGAGGCTCAGATCAGGAAGAGAGCAGCCCAGACAGACAGGTACAAAGAACTGACAGCTACCTCACCGTGTCACAGTGCTATGGGTTGACACACCACCAAACCAGAGGAAAAGTGAAATGGTGATTCATTTATTCAACAAATATTGAGCATCTACTAGTGAGGCAGGCACAGGGTTCAATGCTGGGGGATGTGGCAAGGAGCCAAAAGGCCTTGTGTCTGCTGTCATTGGACTTACCAGGTGGTGGGGAGACGAAACCCCAAAGTAAACAAAGAAGTATAGCATTACACATAGTAATGAGACCGCGAAGGCATGAAACAGGATGCTGGGAGAGAAAATAGGGCGGGCAGGGAAGATCTCTTTTAGGATGTGGTTTTAAGCTGAAGTCAGCAAGGACAGGAAGCAGAGGAAGGAGGAGCAGCCCAAGGCGTGGGCCTGAGGGACTTCCTATTTGAGAAACTCAGAGAGACCAGTGCAGCCTCAAAAAGCTCTAGCAGTGGCTGGGTATATTGGCTCACGCCTGTAATCCTAACACTCTGGGAAGCTGAAGTGGGAGGATCCCTTGAGGTCAGGAGTTCAAGACCAGCCTGAGTAAGAGGAAGACCCATCTCGACCAAAAATGGAATAAATGAGCCTGGCATGGCAGCGTGTGCCTGTAGTCTGAGCTACTCAGGAGGCTGAGGCAGGAGGATCACTTGAGCCCAGAAGTTTGAGGTTGCTGTGTTGACACCACTGCACTCCAGCTGGGGTGGCAGAACAAGACCTTGTCTGAAAAATAAAGAAATAAATAAAAATAAAAAGGTAGGCAGAGAGCGAGGCCTGACAACATCCCCAGGGAAAAATACAGGCAGACCAGGTAAACTCAGATCAACCAGGTTAAGTAAGAGATTCGGATTTTGTTCTAAGTATGGCTGGCCGAGGAAGAGTTGTACAACAGGGAGTGATGGGTGTGATTTATATTCATACAGGAATATCCAGGCTGCTGGGCGGACAAAACTAGAAAGGAGTTTGGGCAAAAGGGGGAACAGTCAGAAGTGGTTAGGACTAATATTAAACTAGTTAACTTTTTCTCTTTCTGAAAGATTATTATTTACCCAATTTTGTAACTGAAGAGACTGAGCTTCAGAGCTGGGACGAGGACCCAAATCATTTCTGTCCCTGAGTTAGAATCTAAACTACTGCTGCCTCTTCTGTAACTCTTATGCTCAGTGGCACGTAACTTCCATTTGGCAAAGATTGGAAAGAATGATAATATCCATTTTTAGCAAGGAAGCAGGGGAAAAGGGAATTCTCATCCGCTGCAGATGGGAATGTAAATTGGTACTGTCTTTTCAGGGGGAAACCCAATGCCTTAAAGATGTGTATTCTCCTAGAGTTCCCAATACCAGTTTTAGGAATCCTAAAAAAAATAAATAAATAAACCATATGCTGAACCAAGATGTTTGAATGAGTCTTGCTTACCAGTATTTGTAAGCCTGAAATAGGACCCAGTGAGAAAATTGGGTTAACAAAAGATGTCACATGTGATCCCATTTTGTAAAACATATGTTTATGTGTATAGAAAAAAATCTAGAAGGATCTTCACCAAAATCTTAAGAGGGTTTATCTCCAGAAGATGAGATATCTGGAGTTTTTTTGGTTGTTGCTGTTGGTTTTTTTAATCCGTGATGTCTAATGTTTCTAAATAAAAAATGTTAACTTTTTATCAAAGTATACATACATAGAAAAGAGGCACATATTCTATGTTCACAACTTGAGAAATGATCACAAACTGAACATACTTATAAATAACACACTGATCAAGAAATAGAACATTACCAGTCTCCTAGAAGTCTCCTTTGTAGAATCACACAGAATCTACTTTTTATGTCTGGCTTCTTTCACCAAATATTGTGTTTATATATGATTCTTCCATGTGGCTGCATTTATTTATAGTAAATTCATCTTTTTTTTTTTTTTTTGAGATGGAGTCTTGCTCTGTCACCTGGGCTAGAGTGCCATGGCGTCAGCCTAGCTCACAGCAATCTCAAACTCCTGGGCTCAAGTGATCTTCCTGCCTCAGCTTCCCAAGTAGCTGGGATTACAGGTGCACATCACCATGCCTGGCTAATTTTTCTATTTTTAGTAGAGACGGGGTCTTGCTGTATCTAACTCAGGCTGGTCTCGAACTCCTGACCTCAAGCGATCCTCCTGTCAAAGCCTCTCTGAGTGCTCAGTTTACAGGCGTGAGCTACCATGCCCAGCTAATCAATTTTTTTAAATCTTAGAATGTTTATACTTTGTCTTTTACGATTTTGTGATAATCATTAGCATTTTTGTCACCTTATAAAGCATTTTTCATGTATACCAGCTCTAAACATTCTTATTGTCCTCATTTGATAGACAAAGGGCCTGGAGCTCAGAGGGGAATTTGCCCTGCACAAAGCTAGTAGGTGGCCAAGCCAGGACTGAGTCTTATCTAAATCTATGCCCTTTCTGCCACATGCAATTGGATTAAGAGCAAAGGTAGCAGTGGATTAAATGAAAGGAATAATTTACTCACCATTAGGTGCTTTAGATCTTGAGACAAATTACTAGGGAAATTTGTTTAAACTCCTCTCTTGAAAATCATTCAGAACAAACACAAAAACCCTTTTAATTGGGAAGGCAAATGTTCCATAAATATTCAACCAGTTTCAATATTAATCATTAATCGGGGAGAATTTCTTCTAATAATCTGTGATATCAACATTTCTCATTTAATACGATTAATCATTATGTCCTCATGATTACATTGTATATGTTATATATAAATACTTATCATGTAGAATTTATATTTGCATATACCCACTTTCCTTTCCAGCTTGATGAATGTCATTGATTACAGCCTCTTAGCTGTCATATGAAGGAGTGTCACTTCTCATCCACAGGTGAGGAAATTGAAGCCCACTGTCAACTAGAAGGTTTCAGCAGACCTCGGGCAAAATTCATGTCTTCTGACTCCTACTCCACACCTTGCTGCATAAAGTGAGAAACTTTTTTCTACTTGGAAACATAAACAAGGATGTTCCTAATTGTTATTAAAACTGTGAAAGGTTTTTGTGTTTTGCTTTGTTTCAAGAAAGTAGAGGCCGGGCGCTGTGGCTCACGCCTGTAATCCTAGCTCTTGGGAGGCCGAGGCGGGCGGATTGCTCAAGGTCAGGAGTTCAAAACCAGCCTGAGCGAGACCCCGTCTCTACTATAAAAATAGAAAGAAATTAATTGGCCAACTGATATATATATAAAAAAATTAGCCGGGCATGGTGGCGCATGCCTGTAGTCCCAGCTACCCGGGAGGCTGAGGCAGAAGGATCACTTGAGCCCAGGAGTTTGAGGTTGCTGTGAGCTAGGACGCCACGGCACTCACTCTAGCCTGGGCAACAAAGCAAGACTCTGTCTCAAAAAAAAAAAAAAAAAAAAAAAAAAAAAAAAAAAAAAAAGAAAGTAGAGCTGCATGACTTAGCTTTATATTATTATAAAATCATGATATTGTACTTACTATAAGGTTTGTAATGATTCTTCTCTAAAACATTATGATTCGGTGTGTTAGGAAACTGATTTCACAATCCAGTACACTTCAAAGAAATGTCAAAAGAAATTAGGTGAGTTAGTAGAGAAAACAAGAACTTGTCACCTCAAATATTTCCTTAAGCACTAACAGGAGTATCTTTTTGCCTTATAGGTGAGAGTTGTGAGATTTCAAAAGGTGAAGTGAGGTCTTTGTCTAAACTCTTCCTCTTCTTCCCTGTTCCTATTTCCTCTTCTGTGGATATTCCTTTTTGGGTAATTTTAGAAAAGCACAAAGTAGTTTGCATTTGGAGTCTTTCTACCTGTGGATCTAGCATTCCTGGCACTGAGACCATTTCCCCAGGAAGCTGGGCTTTGCTTTTCCCCTGGTCACCTGTCAGGAATCACAAAACTAGAGGGTCTGTTTTTCCCTACAAAAGAACAGCTCCTGGAGGTCAAAGGACCACAGATAAGCCTGTTTATTTTCCCAGAGACCTTGGCCAGGCTCTGCCTCTTCTCTCTTCGCCCTGGGGTCTAGGGTCTGCCTCAGGTCATGGCCTTGCATGGCCTTGACCAGGTACCAGGTCTCCCCACTTCACGCGCCCAGGGACTTTCTAGGCCTCCTCTTTGAGCTCCTCTGTGAACTTCTATCCTCACAGTTACCTTTATAAACAGACAATGGGGGAAACAAATATTTAAATAAAACAGATAAATAAGATCTTGGAACTGTCACCATTCTAATGACCGTTAGACACTGGGAAGTACCTGGAGCCCCAGAGCTCTGGACCATCCCCGGTCCCAGGCTGGGCCCTGTAGGGTAGGGCTGTGGCCTGGGTACACAGCTTGAGTGCTGAGTAAACAGAGAGCTTTCCCAGCTTGCAGTGGGAACTCCACCTCTTAGAACATGCCATATGGCGTGAATATTATCTCTTCCACAGAAACTGGCCGAGCCCTGGGATTCTCATCTGCTGACCTAGACTGTAACAAAGACTGACAACTGGCAGAGGTCTTCTTTTGTCCTCAAGCACAGAGAAACGCAGTGCCAGCTGTCTGCAGGTGGGTGGGTGTTGCACAGTCCAGGGAAGGTTGAGTGAAAGGGGCTGCAGGGAGGGCCTGGCCTCCTTTGTGGGGTCAGTAGTTGTCCCAAGCCTGTGGGCCGGGTGGCTGGTGAGAGTGAAAGTGGGTTGCTTGGGGGAGGGGCTCGTAGCTGTGCCCCTGCCTGAAAGAGGAGGACCCACACACCTGCCCTTTCCCTGAGGTCTAAAGGCCTTGAGGAATGCCTAAAGGCCAGGATAATAATTACCTCTAGGGAGGGGCCACTGATAAGGTTTCTGATCCCCAACAGCTGTTGTTTGGAATTTTTTTTTTTTTTTTTTAAAGAGATAGAGTCTCGCTCTGTTGCCCAGGCCAGAGTGCAGTGGCTATTCACAGGCAGGATCATTGCACACTATGGTCTTGAACTCCTGGGCTCAGACATTCCTCCTGCCTCAACCTCCTGAGCAACTGGAACTATAGGCATGTGCCGCTGTGCCCGGCCATGTTTAATAAAGTCCTTATTTTGGAATGATTTTGGGTTTACAGAAAAATCGCACATACAGTCCAGAGAGTTCCCATGTCCCTTCACCCAGTTTCCCCTAATGTCGACATATTACAAAGCCGTAGGACATCTATCAAAACTGAGAAATTAACACTGGTAGAACTAAACATTAGACTTTATTTGGACTTCACCAGTTTTTCCACAAATGCCCTTTTTTTGTTTCAGGATTCAATCCAAGATACCACGTTGCATTTAGAACAGCCACGCCGTTTTATGCCTTCCCAAAGTCTGAAGAAATGATGGCAAATATTACGATTTCGTGAAACTTTCTGGCCAGAACAGAAAATTCATTACATTACTCTCTGGCCATTATAGGAGAGAACTTTATACTGTAGCAATTATGAAGGAGGCTCCGGAGACAAGTCAAGCAATCCAGATTCAAATTCTAGCTTGAGCCCTCCCCAGCTGTGTGCTTCATCTCTTGAGCCTAACTTTCATCTCAAAAATAGGGATAAGGGCGGTACCTACCTCTTGGGTTTACTCTGAGGCTTACATGGATTAAGTCATGTAAAGCAACAGGAATAGTGCTCAATAAATGTTAGCTATTTTTATTAATTGCATATATAGTATTTCACAATACAGAATTTTAAAAAATAGCTCCTTTGGGCTTGTTTGGGCTTGTCTGGTTCCCATCTTAACAAGAAATCGCAATCTTCTTTGTATAGTCATGACCTGTATTACAGAACTTGACACACTGTATTGTAACTATTGTTTATGTATGTGTCTCCAACAGTGGACTCCGCTTTGCCCAGCATGGAACATGCAGGATGAAAGTGTGTCCAGTATGAAGGAAGAAACAAAACAAGCTGAATGGATGGGCAGCTCCCCCAGCAGCTCTAAGGTTAGGGTGGCGGGGGTCAGGATCAGAGCATTTGCTGAGATGGAGGGAGCTGCATTTTTTAGGGCAAAGATTTAGCAGGGATGAGAAGATGGAATAATAGCATGGAGGGCTCCAAGCACAAAGCAGGGGTGCAGGGTTGCATTGGCCAAGATGCCAAGAGAGAGAGAGAGCTCTCTGTCTAGTTCTTTTGAGAGCCTGCACAGTCCAGGGGCCTGGGAGAATTTTCCATCCCCATGGCTGAACCAAACACTCAGCACTCCACTCTACTTACTGGCCAGAGCTCACCTGGGACAATGGCTGCAGTCAGCTTTCATCCTTGGACACTGAGCAACAAGCAACCTCTCCCCTAGCCCGCCTTTTAAAAAATTTAACCATTTTAAGTGTACAGTTCAATGGCCTTAAGTTCATTCACAATGTTGCACAACCATCACAACCACCCCTCTCCAGAACTTTTTCATCTGCCCACGCTGAAACCCTGAACCCATTAAACAGCAACTCCTCATTCTCCATCCCCGATTTCCTGGCCACCACCATTCTACTTTCTGTCTCTATGAATTTGACTCCTCTAGGTACCTCGTATAGTGGAATCATACAGTATTTGTCCTTTAGTGATTGGCTTGTTTCACTTTGAGATTCATCCATGTTGTAGCATGTGTCAGAATTTCCTTCCTTTGTAAGGCTAGATAATATTCCATTGCATGGATATACCACACGCTGCATATCTATTCATCTATCCATGGACACTTGGGTTGCCGCTACCTTTTGACTATTGTGATTAATGCTGCTGTGAACATTGGTGTACACATCTGTTTGAGATCCTGTTTTCAATTATTTGGGGTATATACCCAGAACAGGAATCGCCAGATCATATTGTAATTCTATGTTTAACTTTTTAATGAACGACCAAACGGGTGCCCCTTTTTTATAGCAAGAAAGGATTCTGGGGTGTGGGAGATGGGCAGGGAGGAGGGATGGTAGTTCCAAGAATCAAGATTACTTAGAAAGACATTTGTCAGAACCTCAAGGTTAGTAGGTTGCTGGAATCTGAAAGTTAATCCAGCACAACTACCCTTCCGGCACCTGCAGCACCTGTGTTAGCAATGTGTGCCTTTTCTCCACGTGCTGAGACACCCCAGAGAAAGTCTCCCTGTGTAGGACTTACCTCTGTGGCCAATCAGACAAGCTGACAGCCCTCAGACCTCAAAGACAGCTTTCTTGTCTCCCTCCATCATCTTTTCTTGTAGGGAAAGCTTTCTGCCTTTTTTTTTTTTTTTTAACTGTTCCTTCTATGACACAGTTTTAAGATGCCTTATCCTATGCATGCTCTGAGTTTGTTTCTGTACAATACTTAAAAGAGTGGTGTCCTAAGCGGATGGAAACACCTCCAGTAAAACCCAAGCAGCTTGGCCTAGAGCAGGGGTCCTCAAACTTTTTAAACGGGGCCAGTTCAGTGTCCCTCAGACCGTTGGAGAGCAGGATTATAGTTTTTAAAAAACTGTGAACAAATTACTATGCACACTGCACATATCTTATTTTGAAGTAAAAAAAAAACCAAACGGGCAGAAACACCCGCATGTGGCCTGCGGGCCGGAGTTTGAGGATGCCTGGCCCTAGAGAAAGTGTACAGCCTCCTTTATTCTAAAGCAGGATACCGAATCACTGCTTGGGCAGAGCCAGGAACAGAGAGATGTGAGTCAGGCCCCAGTGAGACAGCTGTGGCTGGTAAAGCCTGGGGTTAGATGGAAAGCGAGTTTCCTTGCAAAGGTACTCACTGGACAGCAACAACAGCCCCAACCACTCTGGAGGATTTGCCCCGAGCATAAACCAACCAACCCCATTGTTTCTTCTACTTTTTGACAGGTAGGAAAAGAGTGGGTGAAGGGCTACAACAATCACTATATGGCTTCATACTGAGCTTGCTTTGCACTGAAACCCTGAACAGTTATTCTTATAAGTGTTGCAAAACATCTTTCTCCCATTCTTCACTCAAACTGTTGACTTTCTGGACTCACCCCACAGGGCTAGACATAGATCTCTGTTAAATGTCATCTTGTTATAATCATGCCATCTCTTTAACCCTTCAGGATTTTTCTGGGCCCTGATTCTGTCATCCTGTGTATTCTGTTTCCCAACTCCGATCTCAGCTTGTCAACGTTCCCTAGGAATGATTGAGGGGTTTTAAGAGGTTGAGTTTTTTAGACCTCTCTGTAAATTAGTGCAGTGCAGTACATACCACCTCAGCTTGGATGTAACTCCTTTCTTTCATATTATACTGATTTCTCAACTCTGCCAAACAGCCTGGACAAACAGTGAAGCCTTAGGAAGGACAACCACTTAAAGTTGACCTGTACTTCATGCCTCCCTGTAACTTCAGTCCTATTTTTAATTTGCCATTCTCTCTTCTTTACTAGCAGTGAATAGCAGTGAATCTATAGATAAGCTATAATATTCAATGAGTTATTATGTTTTCCTGTTGATATTTTTAAAGGAATACAGTGACTCTTTAGGAGACAAGTGGTTTATTCTTCATTGAATTTAATGCCAAGTAATATTTGGATAAATTTATGACTGTTTCTTTATCAGATAAAAGATAAAAACATTTTCTTCCATCAGAGGCCTACAAAACATATAAACATGAAAAGATGTTTATAATTTAAATTTTTAAAAAAGATAAAAACATGTTCTTGAGCAGGGAGTCCAACCTCTACTGTCCATTTCATTTTTCTTTTTGCCGTGATTACCAGTAATTTAGTACAAATTCAGAGCCCAATGATAATAATTAGCTCATGTCAGGTAATGGGTTATATTTGCCATTTACAGAGCCCTTACTATATTTTTAATCTTAAATTACCATTTACAGAGCCCTTACTATATTTTTAATCTTAAATTACCCAGTTTTTTATAATCTGCATCAACTTTTTCAAGCCAATTGGTATCACTGTGTGCATCAGATGAATGTTTAACTAAATGACAGCCACCCATAAAAGTATTCTATCTTCCTAATGAATCATTTGCATCTGGCTCAGTAGCAAGGGCCTCTAAGTTCATAATAGGGCCAAGTGTATTTTCTTCTAAAAAGCCTTTGGGGCCGGGCACGGTGGCTCATGCCTGTAATCCTAGCACTCTGGGAGGCCAAGGCAGGTGGATCATTTGAGCTCAGGCATTCCAGACCAGCCTGAGCAAGAGCAAGACCCCGTCTCTACTAAAAAATCGAAAGAAATTAGCTGGACAACTTAAAATATATAGAAAAAATTAGCCGGGCATAGTGGTACATGCCTGTAGTACCAGCTACTTGGGAGGCTGAGGCAGTAGGATCACCTGAGCCCAGGAGTTTGAGGTTGCTGTGAGCTAGGCTGACGCCATGGCACTCTAGCCCAGGCAACAGAGTGAGACTCTGTCTCAAAACAAAACAAAACAAAAGCCTTTGGGAAGAAAATATTATTATAATTCAGTACATGATGTTGCGACAGGTGACCTGATATCGGTAGGATTAAATGAGGCAGAAAGTGGCATGACAGATGCAAGTAACACTTAGAGGGGTGAGGTCTTCACCTCTATTTTAAACACTGCCGGGGGTTTTGCGTGTTACAGTGTGAAACAGAGCTAACAAACAGTTCAGAGTTAAGAAGGCTTTTCTTCCCCTCCTAAAGGTATGCATTGAGAGTGACTTTATTACTCACAGCATTCAGCCAGTTTTCATGTTGGGTAGATAAAATAACTTTCTCTCAGTTCCTTTGACCTTACGTCTCTGCTGGGTGTGTGCCACTGAGTTAAACCAGAGCTGATATCAGGATGGTAAATACACTGATATCAGGATGGTAAATCCACATTCATTTCACTGAGAGCAGCTGGGGAAATTCATAGACGTGGCCCAAACAGTGACAGACAAGAATTGCAATAACTATTTATCGAGGACCTAATACCTACATGGCACATAATATACTAGAATACATTTACAACTATTTGCTGAGAAACTAATTATAAAGACTGTGCCAGTTGCTTTAGGGTTCAGCCAGGCGTAGAAATTGAGAATGGTAAGTAATGTAGTAATATCTATTATAAGCATCCACTTTAATAGTCATTGTTCTACATTCCACCATGATGTTCTGATGTTAATCATTTTAGCTATAATCTGTGTCCAGAATATATTATGATCAGCATCAATTTTAAAATGGAGTAATAACCCTGGTAGTTCTGAGCAAATACACAAAATATATTATAGGCATTCAACAAATGTTTATTGTATAACCATTATGTAGTCTGTATATATAGGTATGCATATATATACACATACATGTATGTATGGAACACACACACAAGAGCAGTCTAGTTAAGTAGTTAGAAGCATGGAATTGAAAGTTAAACAGGCCTGGGTTCAAGCACTGGAACCACCATTTAAAAGCAGTGAGACATTAGGCAAGTCTCAGATTCCTCATCTGAAAAATGGGAATAAAAATAGCTACAGTAGATAGGATTAATTGTTGTGAGGATTAAATACAATACTATTGGTAAAGTGCTAGCTCAGGACCTGGCATAATTGCTCAGTAAAAGATATCGATTTATTGCTTTTGTACATACATGTATATGTGTAAGAATTTATAAATGAAAATATTACTTTGGAAATCCATAATAGGCATGAGATTAAACAGATGATAGTAGTTTTAATCAAAAAATTTTAGAAGTAACAATAGCAGGGAGAAAAGGGAGATAGGCAGATTTTAGGACAAAGGAAGGACAAAAAAAACCAGACACCCTGAATTTGGTGAAAGGTTGCCACCAGATGGCTAGGGGCAGTGGCAAGAGTCAGGACTCACATTCTATGTCCTGGAAGGACTGCAGACTTCTCAAGCCAAGAGCAATGATAATCCACCCAGGGACAAACTTAGGCCCGCCCCCTCTGCAGAAGAATCAGGCAGCTATGACTCATAGGAGCCACCATGAAATCACTAACTGGAAATCCTTGCTGCAACTATACTGCAAAAGAATTGGACTTGATTTGCCAAATTCCCCATGTGATACAAGCATGGCCACCTGCCAAAGAGCCAGAGCAGAGAGGTCTACTTGCCTTCCCGGTGACACAGAGGTTTCCTAGCCCTGTTATGGAATGAAAAAGCAGGATAAGGGCTTAATAAGAAACCATTCCCGATGAAAATTTGGCTTTGAGAAGAACAGCTGTTGTGCCAGAGTATTTGGTGCATTGGCCTCTTTAGGGAGCTTGTCCGTTCTTGCACGGGGAAGTTGTATTCTGTCATGCACTGCATGACACCTCACCACCTGCTCCTGTGTTTTCCTTGGGTGACATCAGAGAGTGCAGCAGTATTTGTCCTTGTCATCTAATGGGGTTTCCAGCTGTTTGACTCAACTGTGTGTGTTCTTACAATGCCAGGAGAATGATCCTGCCCTAAGTCAGCTGAACAGAAGCCAGACTTCAATTGCAAACAGAAGACCCAGTTTGCTGAACAGCATGGAGGAGACCAGCTTCACTGCAGCTAACTGGGTAGATGGTTGCTAATTAGCCTGCAGTGAAGATGTCTACAAAGTGACCACCAAAGGAAAGAGTTCCTTGCTCACCTGAAGAAGGTGCAGGTAGGTTAAAGTGTTTTTGAGACTTCCAAGTGCCAGCCACGAGCATGGGCAGGTGGGCAGGATGGGTTCAGGCTGGGTTCAGGCTGAGAGCTTCAGTGCCACAGAGAAAGGTGACTGGTGGGTGGATTCCTGTCAGCCCCGGTGCCCTCCGGAGCTGGCTCCTGCAGACTGCTTGCTCAGAGAGTGGCCAAGTGCTGCAGAGAAACCTTTGGGGAGGGTATTTGTGGAAAGAAACTAAAGATACTCTCCAAAGTGGAATAGCCAAAGACCTTCATTGCAGAGATTCCAACTCTGATTCTCGGGTGCCAGCAAATTGCGACCGTCTGGGGCATGACGCAGTTATAAAGACTCATTCAATAAATGGGAGCAGATGGGATGATGTGGGATGTAGTTAGATGGGACACATTGAACCGAGCATATCCAGGATGCACTCGTTCTTTCTGTTCTTTCTCCCCTCCTCACCCCTCACCGCTGGCCCTCTAACCCTCCAGCCTCCTTTATACTGCTGATCCGTGCTAAGGACATTGCAAATCTCTCCTTCCTCACATCTTGGAAACTAGAGACAGGCTTATGAGGAAGAGGGAGGCAGAACAGAACTAAGGATTGGAGTGGGGAACTATGAAGGGATAAATAAGGCATTCCATGGCTAGAGAAGTAGAGGGAAGGATACACTGAGAATGAAATTCAAGGGAAAGCTAGGAGGAGCTGGAATGCCCATTGCATAGGATAGCATGGAGATCAGGAGTTTAGCCATTGGGAGGTAAGAACAAGCTCAAGAAGGGCCAAGGTTGGGAGGGGCCTTGAGCAATCGTTCTGTGAGCAGCCGAAACCTGTAGAGCATGTGGGGCGGGGAAGGAGAAGGGCAGGAGTGGATGAAAAAACAACTCCATCCACTCAGAAGCCAAGCCAGTAGCTTGGGAGCTGTCTTCCATTCCCCCTCTCATGGGTTCCTGCATCCTCCTAAACACACCTCTCTATTCCCACACCCTCTCAGCTCCCATCCTGGTCATCTCCCTCTCGGGCTGTTGCAGGGGTCTCACCACCATTGTCTCTTCCTCTAGTCGGTCTTCCCTCCAATCCATCCTTCATGCAACTCCCCACATTATCTTTCTATTTGTTTTTATTTTTACCCCTGGTTTTCTACTCAGTACACATTATCTTTCTAAAATGCAAGCTTGGTCTGATGTCCAGCTTAAAGGACTCCAATGCCCGCCCCACGCCTACAACTACATAGGCACACAAGAGCTTTCAAGATCTGCTCCCTCTGCCACTGCAGCTTCCTCTCCTGTCACTTACTTGCAAGTGTCCAGGGCTGTATTCACCCCAGTTACTTCCTGTTCCTTTAATATGACCTTGGAATTGCCTTCTTACCTCCTTATGCTCTTCCCCCAGCCCAGAATATCTTTTTCTCTTGTCCTGCCTGCCAAACCCTCCCTCATCTTTTAAGACAAAGCTGCCTCCTCTGTGATTTGTAATTGTTCTGCCTCCTACTCTTGTGTGTGTGTGTGTGTGTGTGTAGGTGTGTGTGGGGTGTTAAATATACAATAACATAAAATTTACCATTTTAACCATTTTTGAGTGTACAGTTCGGTGGTATTAAGAACATTCACAGGATTGTGCAAACATTGCCACTATTTATTTCCAGAACTTCATTAACTTCCCCAACTGAAATCCTTTATTTGCCCCATTCCTGCGGTCCCCTGGCAACCACCATTCTCTTTTCTGTCTCTGTGAATTTGACTACTCTTGGTACCTCATGTAAGTGAAATCATGTAGTGTTTGTCCTTTTGTGACAGACTTTTTTCACTTAGTATATTGTCCTCAAGTTTCATCCACGTTGTAGTATATGTCAGAATTTCTTTCTTTTTTATGGCTGAATAATGTTCCATTGTATGTATATAACACATTTTCCTTATCTGTTCATCCATTGATGGACACTTGAGTTGCTTCCACCTTTGGCTACTGTGAATAATGCTGCCATGAACATGGGTTCACAAATATCCCTTTGAGATCCTGCTGTCACTCTTTTTGGTGTATACCAAGAAGTGGAATTGCAGGATCGCATGGTAATTCTAACTCCTAATTCTTTTTCCTCAAGGCTAATTGTGCATGTTAATGTGCATCTTCAATGTAGTAATGCAGCTATATACAAATTCCCTTTGAGTAAATCTAGATAATTAAAGCATAACAAAGACTCTGCAAAGAACATGTGACTCTTTCCTGGAGTAAAAGTATGTTTTTCACATAGAAATTGCAAACCTGTTAAAACGTGACAAGTGCAAATAACACTTGAAATCTAAAATTAGACTCTGACAAAATGCTTCCAAGAAGAAAATCCTTTCAAGAAATCCAGTTAGTGAATTTTGTACCTATCACTTTGTTATGACTTGCTTGGGAATTTGGAAACAGGAAACTCTAGTTCCAGCTCTGCCCTGCCCATTACTTAGAGTAAGTTACTTAATTCTCTTTAGGCTAATTTTATCCTCAGTAAAATAACAAGCCCCCCTTTACATTTGTGATAATAAAGCAATCCAAAGGAAAGTATTCTGGTGGCCTCAAAAAAAGGGGGTCATCTGAATTATCGTATTGGCCAGCACCACATGCAATGCTGGGGTGCTTTTATAGCATACCTGGATGGTAGTAAATTGGCTTCATAGACCTCTCTCAAAGGAAGCTAAATGGAATCTTTTTTTTTTTTTTTTTTTTTTGAGACAGAGTCTCACTTTGTTGCCCAGGCTAGAGTGAGTGCCGTGGCATCAGCCTGGCTCACAGCAACCTCAATCTCCTGGGCTCAGTGATCCTACTGCCTCAGCCTCCCGAGTAGCTGGGACTACAGGCATGCGCCACCATGCCCGGCTAATTTTTTGTATATATATTTTTAGTTGGTCAATTAATTTCTTTCTATTTTTGGTAGAGACGGGGTCTCGCTCAGGCTGGTTTCGAACTCCTGACCTTGAGCGATCCGCCCGCCTCGGCCTCCCAAAGTGCTAGGATTACAGGCGTGAGCCACCGCGCCCGGCCTAAATGGAATCTTTGAAGGACAAAATACAGCGATACTTGCTCATTTCCACTTGGGTATGAAAAATCTTTGAGAAAGGCCTATAGTCCCAGCACTTTGGGAGGCCAAGGCAGGATGATTGCTTGAGGCCAGGAGTTTGAGACCAGCCTGGGCAACATAGCAAGACATTATCTCTACAAAAAGAAAAGGAGAAAAATTAGCTAGGTGTGGTGGCACATGCAATGTAGTCCCAGCTATTTGGGAGGCTGAGGCAGAAGGATCACTTGAGCCCAGAAGTTCGAGGCTGCAGTGAGCTATGATCAGGCCACTGCTCTCCAGCTTAGGCAATAGAGCAAGATCCTGTTTCTAAAAAAAAAAAGAAAGAAAGAAAAAGAAAGAAAAGAAAAAAATCTTTGAGGAGAAAGTAGAATTCCTGGGACCCATCATTTAAGGGTGATAAGCATGGTGCCATTGGGATTTAAAACATGGCAGTTGAGGAGATAGTTTTCCATCAAGAAGGAATGCAGACCAGATGCGGTGGCTCATGCCTGTAATCCTAACACTCTGGGAGGCCGAGGCAGGCAGATTGTTTGAGGTCAGGAGTTTGAAACCAGCCTGAGCAAGAGCGAGAGCCCATCTCTACTATAAATAGAAAGAAATTAATTGGACAACTAATATATATAGAAAAAAATTAGCCGGGCATGGTGGCGCATGCCTGTAGTCCCAGCTACTCGGGAGGCTGAGGCAGCAGGATTGCTTGAGCCCAGGAGTTTAAGGTTGCTAGGCTGATGCCACGGCACTCTAGCCTGGGCAACAGAGTGAGACTCTGTCTCAAAAAAAAAAAAAAAAAAAAAAAAAAAAAAAAAGGAATGGAAACACAAAGAAAGCTCTGTGTCAAGAGTATTAATAGAAAAAATACTCTTGGTGAAAACAGTACATCGTATTTGGTAAGTGTGTATTCCATCCAGGCAGTACCGGTTAGAGCAGCGGTCCCCAACCTTTTTGGCACCAGGGACTGGTTTCATGGAAGACAATTTTTCCATGGACTAGGGATGGGTGGGTGTCATGGGGTGCGGAGCTCAGGCAGTGCTGCACATTTCCTAACAGGCCACAGCCCAGGGTTTGGGGACCACAGGGTTAGAGTATCAGAATAAATACTCCAACTGACTTCCCATGGTTATTTCTGGCTTGCAATACACATTAGGTACAGCATAGATATGTTCATAGTCACTGCTATGATGTTGCCAAATTATGACACTTTTAATGAGTAATAAATCAACACAGCTTTCTTGACTTAGAAGAACTGGCCAATTAACTTACCTGTAGATCTTACAACCTACCTTTTTCTCTTCCATGTTTTCAGAGTGTCGATGCTATTGATTCTCCACAGGAGAAGACAGTATAAGGCAAGCCTACTGATATATTTTTTTCACATAAACAGAGAAATTAATATTGAATGGGATATAGTCTTTCTTCTTCATTCCTTTCTCTTTACTCACTGAAACTGAGAAAGTGGTCAGTAAAAAGAAAACATGTTTGGAACAATTACAGAATTCAGGTGATTTAACCCCTCTCTTGTAAATACGAGATATCGAAGGCAGAGTGCTGTGCATGTAGTTAAATCTAAGAAAAACATGAGACAGCAGTTTCTTCTTCTGAAAAACGTAGATGCATTTTCAGGGCTATCAGTTTATGGATCTATATCTGTCTATTCTGGAGAGCCCAGAAACAACCTGAAAAGTAGGAAATTAGTATGCAATAAAGATGATAATGGTATTTCTAATTAGAGGGGGGAAAGATGAGCATAATGAATGAATGGTGTTAAAAGAACAGATAATCTTTTTGGAGGGAAATGTTTTTTCCCTGTTTTCTTTCCCTTTAAATGGTGTCTTCCACATGTTTTGTCAGGCATCTGGTTAGGGAGTCTGTAGACACAGGCAGCAGCTGGGTGCCACTCAACAGTGCTTGCGGTGACTATTGTCGGCATTCAACCATTCCTGCCACATGCTCCTCCTTTTGCAAAATCAGTCTCCAGTGGTCAAAGATTTCTTTTATTTTCAGACATCTATTGTATGTATGTGTGCCTTGAATTGATCAGATTTCATTCATCACATCCCTGTAAATGCATTCTCCCCAGTGATGGAGGCTCTAATATCATTTCTCCGCATTAAGAATCAGCCATGGGTAGGGAGGAGTCTCACCTCCTAGTTGCTGTGCATGTGTGAAAAACTCAGTTCACTGGCTTGCCTGAGCCTGATGTGATGGGTGGCAAGGACAGGGTTAAAAGCCAGGTTTCCAACAATTAGCAGGGGCACAGCTGCCAGTAAATACAGTGTTGTTTGCAACCCATCAGGAAGCCCTTGCTCTCCTATTAGACCTAATTATCAGTCAGCAGCTTGAGTTCCAGAAATGGCATTACAGGTTCAGCAGGAAACAAATCAGGGGAGGTTATCCTGCAGGGCGAGAGGTTCTATGATGGTGCTTTACAATACATTTCCTGGTCATCTATTACTGTGATTTGGTGACCTCCAATTCTCGGCTGATGCTTTTAATGTCTGGAGGAGGAACATGTGCAGCGGGAGCTGCCATAGTGGAAGCAGGGCTATCATCACTACTTTTATTTCAGGTTGCTGGGATCTGACGATTAGGGAGAGTGTGTCTGTTGGGGTTGGGGGGATTGGGACGGATGGGCTAGAAGGAAGTGTATCTTCTCCAAACCACTTAGAATTCAGGAGAAGCCAAGTTCAATGGTAGCTTGCATACTGGCCCCAAAGTCCACCCACGGGGCCAGCCACTCTGCCATAAGCCACTCCCTCCTTGGCCAGGGCAGGGATGCATTTTGCCAACACTGTCTTCTGCCCGAGAATCCTCATCCAGGTGAAGGCTGAGCTCACCTGCTCCTGGGATGTTGCTTTGGAGCTCTACTGACTGAGCTACCCTGCCTCGCTGACATATGCAAAGTGACATGATGATTTTTGAACAACTATCATCTAGATATTAAAATATAAGAAGATTACACTATTAAAAAGGCCAAGCCATTTTTCAATGTCTTGCTTATTTAATTTCTTTTACAATTCACAAAGGTGCCTTAACACAGCTTATCTGAGTCAACTTAGAGTTCCAGAATCTAGTAACACCCTGTTGCCATGTCTTCTCTACGTTATATTTCGGTGAACTGAAATATAACATAGATAAGACATTTCCAACCTAATATCTGCATTTGTTCCAATATCACTGTGTGTTTCAGACCTTTTTTCCATGTTGGATAGTGTCAGGTACTAAACAGAGTGTACATCTTATTTTCAATAACATGGCCCACCTGGGCTACTGCTATACTACCAAGTGACACAACTGTCTCAGAACTGTACTCAAAGGATACTGCATTAATGAAAAAACAAAATCAAAAGTTGGCCAAAACCCAGCTGTTTACAAAATGAATTCTATGTCCCATGGACTCCTACATTTCCTGCGTTGGTCTACTGTCAGCACAAGCTGGGCAGGGAGAAACCACTTTGCTTCCATCCAAGGCTCTGTCAGGCACACACCTGATGGAGTGAGTGACCTCTCTTGGCCAAGGCTGGTGTGTAAGGCCGACCCCTCCATGTCGTGGAGCTGGGCCACACTCTTTTCTCTGGTGCGACCACTCGGTTCTATGGATACCAAGTCAGTGCTGCCTGGGACCAGGGATCCTATGGACATTTTAGTGAAAACAGCCCTTTCAGTTTTAAATCTCAAATGCTTTTATCCAGGACAGGACTTAGAAATACCTAGGAAGCAGTAGGGAGCAAATCGGATGCAGACAACCTGCTGCACATCCAATCGCTTGTTCCTTTCTGCAAGCTAACTTTTATTATTAGTTGAGCTTGTGTACCAGGGAAGGTCTGAATGAGAGCTTCCCAAGAAGGCTCTTCAGTCATTGATGTGAACCTATTCCTGGGGCTGCTCCACCAAGACCCCTATAACTCTCACCATCTGGATTCCAGACATATACATAGTTTAGACTTAAGGTGAGACCACATTATATTAATGTTCAATTCTGATTTCTTACATAGTGAGCTAGGGAAATGATTATGTACGTTTTACAAGTTTGATTTCTCTTTGCATAAAACAGTACTTTAGGGCCGGGCGCGGTGGCTCACGCCTGTAATCCTAGCTCTCTGGGAGGCCGAGGCGGGCGGATTGCTCGAGGTCGGGAGTTCAAAACCAGCCTGAGCAAGAGCGAGACCCCGTCTCTACTATAAATAGAAAGAAACTAATTGGCCAACTAATATATATAGAAAAAATTAGCCGGGCATGGTGGCGCATGCCTGTAGTCCCAGCTACTTGGGAGGCTGAGACAGAAGGATCGCTTGAGCCCAGGAGTCTGAGGTTGCTGTGAGCTAGGTTGACGCCACGGCACTCACTCTAGCCTAGGCAACAAAGTGAGACTCTGTCTAAAAAAAAAAAAAAACAAAAAAAACAAAAAAAAAAAACAGTACTTTACTTGTGGGCACAGTGGTACATACCTATAGTCCCAGCTACTCAGGAGACTGAGTCAGGAGGATCACTTGAGCCCAAGAGTTAGAAGCCAGCCTGGGCAACACAGCAAGACCCTGTATCTAAAAAAAAAAACAAAACAAAACCCACGCACACAAACTCCAGCACTTTATGTTTTTTTTTTAATTTTTATTTTTTGAGACAGAGTCATGCTCTGTTGCCTGGGCTAGAGTGCCGTGGCATCAGCCTAGTTCACAGCAACCTCAAACTCCTGGGCTCAAGTGATCCTCCTACCTCAGCCTCCTGAGTAGCTGGGACCACAGGCATGTGCCACCATGCCTGGCTAATTTTTTCTATTTTTGGTAGAGACAGGGTCTCGCTCTTGCTGAGGCTGGTCTCAAACTCCTGACCTCAAGCAATCCTCCCACCTTAGCCTCCCAGAGTGCTAAGATTATATATAGCCCATCCAGCACTTTACTAACAAACAGGATACCACATCATACTGCACTCAGATATCAAATATTTAGATCAGCCAGACACAAAAATCAGAATTTAAATAAAATTTTCTGAAGTGTAAGAAGACACATAACCTCTCACAACTGTTGGCCACGTGACTATAGGTCATAGAGAATTCATTCAGCTATTTATATTCTTCTGCATCATTGTCTTCCTCACTTATTTAAAAAATTAATTGAGCAGCCACTATCTGAGGTACTTGGGAACACAATAAGCCAAAATACAGTTCCTACAACTTAATAAACTCAAAGCGTATTTGAGAAGACAAACATTTTTGGAAAATAATGATAGCCATATTGTAGGCAGCAGGGAAGGAAGTCTATATAAGATTGTGTTTAGCTTGTCTGCCACAGTTCCTTGGGATATTCTTCCCTTTCAGTAGATAAAAGAGAAAATGCATATTTTAATTTAAATTCTTACTTATGAATACAAAAGGGCAAGACTGCCTTTTGTACATTTAGCACAGGTCTTCTGCTGGTGTAAGATGAAGACTAACTGAGACAACCAGGCAGTTGTGTGGGACAGGGCTCCTTCCATCAGTGTCATGTAAGAGCCCCTGGCTTAGGGAAAGCCTTTATCCTTCGGCGTCTGGTCCTTATTAAAACAGACTCTCCACCAGCCACTCTGGAGAGTCAGTGTACCCTGTTATTATAGTTATGAAATGCTTAATCGGCATCTCACTAATTGCCGCACAGCAGGCCCAAGATATTTATCCCAAGGTATTTAACTTGTGCCTTTGAGGTTTTTCAATAAATAGGCATTTCAAGCAATATAGAAAAATGGCTTAGTTAAAAATGACCAGGTTGAAATATGGAGCAATTATCTATCCAGCTACAGTTGGAGCAGGGAGAAAATACAAATCATCTTCATCCTCCTTCCCGCCTGCCTTCCCAGCATCATTCACACCTTCCCTGAATTGTGGCCCTGACTCCCTCTGCTTTGGAAAGGATCTTCAAACCACTGTGATCTCTCCCACCTTCTCTCCCCTAGAATAGTGCTTCTTAAACTTTAACGTGCTTACAAATCACCCAGGGATCTTGTCAAAATGCCAAGTCTGACTCAGGAAGTCTGGGGCATGGCGTGAGATTCTGTATTTCTCACAAGCTCCCAGTAATCCCGATGCTGCTGGTCCGAGGGGGAGCCTGGGCCTAGAGCACCCTTGCTGCCCATCCTGGCCCAGCTGTCAATGGTTTCAGGACACATAGATTTCATAGACATCCACACACCCATCCACACACACTGACAGCCATACCAACAATGCCAAGAAAACAACAAACCCTTTCGGGGACCAATCAGGTTGCCAACCAACTCGTTATTGCCAACCGATTGGTCAAGAAAGGCCATTAAAGATATGCCACGCTGTTATTTCTGCATCATAGAAGGAAAGTTATCTATGGTCCTCGACCCGCAGAGTCACAGACCAATACCAGTTTATGGCCTGTTAGGAACCAGCTGCACAGAGGGTGGTGAGCGGTGGGCCAGCCAGCGAGGCTTCATCTATATTTACAGCCGCTCCCCATCATTCACATCACTGCATGAGCTCTGCCTCCTGTCGGATCAGCAGTGGCATTAGATTCTTATAGGAGCTCGAACCCTGCTGTGAATGTAATGCCCTTGAATCATCCCGAAATCACCTTCCCACCCCCCATCCATGGAAAAATTGTCTTCCATGAAACTGGTCCCTGGTGCCAAAAAAGGTTGGGGACAACTGAATTGCCAAAAAGTAGAAAGGGCATAGTTTCAAAATAAAGGACAATTTTTTTAAAAATAAAATTAGCTTTGTGTAAAAACTCACTACATTGATCTTATTTTTACAGTTTTATCCTAGACTAGGGGTGCTTAAAGCATTTAGGAAAAATTGGCCTGCCCAAGCCTACTAAGTCTTTAAGTCTCAAGTCTAGAGTTAGCCTTTCCAAATAGCCTGTTCTGATCCTGGGATGGGGGTTGGATGTTCCCCAACGCTGCTCCCATGCACGATGCTGTCGTAACTCTCATTCCCCTCCTCTGTAATTGCTTGTTTGCCCGTCTGAAGTCCCAGCAGACCTGGAATGTCGTTCAGCTCCCTTTGGATTCCAAAGCCTCGAACAGCGCATGTACACAGAAAATAGCCAATATTGAATGAAAGTCTGAAATAATGGCTCAATCTTGCAACCTTACTGCTATAGTGGATTCTGTGTGGTACGTGGTATTAGGTAGAGTTTTCGACATTTTTTTGAAATGGTTCAAAATTGTGGTGAGTATATAACAATAAAGAAAGTGTACATATTAAGAATTTTTTTATGTAGCATAGTTTTTTTCAGTAGGCAGTGAAACACAAATAAATCTTTACCTGTTCCTTTAAATCTGCCTAGCCCTTTCCAACTGTTGCTTTGAACTGGTCGAGTGCTATTTTGTTCTGTG
Source organism: Microcebus murinus (assembly GCF_040939455.1). Lineage (NCBI taxonomy): Eukaryota > Metazoa > Chordata > Mammalia > Primates > Cheirogaleidae > Microcebus > Microcebus murinus. The sequence goes on along the minus strand of NC_134122.1, from coordinate 44,238,332 downwards.
AATCTGCTGATAACTTGGACTACCTCTGTATTTTTCTAGTTTCCTTCTGAATGAGCTTCTTTGAGCTTTAGTGAGTTCTTGTAATTTTTAATGGACTTCTATGACCTAGGCTCTTGGCTGTATAAATAGGAATGGATAGGAAACCTGCATTTCTAATGTTAATTTCCTTATACTTCTTAGCCTGTCCATTGTGTTAGACAGACTTAGTTTGCTCTTCCAAAATAAACAGCTCATGCAGGTTATAGCTGAAAGTTAACCAGAAACTTGTTGGCCACAGGAATATATTGGGAATTAAGATGGACAAATATTGGCTATTAAAACAAGAAATGCCAAGTAAATCACTTGGCTAAGAATTATGCTCAGTAATGAACTCAAATCCCTCTTTTTCTTCCAAGAGAGTAATGGTGATAGTGCTAACACAACAATAACAATAACAACTCTATGTGTGAGCATGTACTAAAACATCTGTGGGCATGTATTTCAATTCTAATGATTATCTTTAGGATGAGATTACAGAATACTTTCATTTTTTCTATTGTATATTTGTCTAGTGTTTGAATATATTACTATAGCATATATTTTCTGTTGTAAAAGTAGAAAAACAGGTCAACATTTTAAGAAGAAAATACTGTCATGAAAGTTAATGACACTATTGCCCATGAGTACAGTCTTTCCTATATATGAAAGTAGGACACTAAGATACAATCATCATGAGGTTTCCACAGGAAAGAAAGGAAATTGCAGTTGTTTTACACTTTTAGTTGATTGAAAAGGTCATCTCATAAAATATTTTTTGACCTTTTTTATTTACTTTTTAATTTTTTTTTTTGAGACAGAGTCTTGCTCTGTTGCCCGGGCTAGAGTGCCATGGAGTCAGCCTAGCTCACAGCAACCTCAAACTCCTAGGCTCAAGCAATCTTCCTGCCTCAGCCTCCCGAATAGCTGGGACTGCAGGTGCATACCACTACATCCAGCTAATTTTTTTCTATTTTTAGTAGGGATGGGGACTTAGTCTTGCTGAGGCTGGTCTCGAACTCCTGACCTCAAGAGATCCTCCTGCCTCAGCCTCCCAGAGTGACAAGCCAACAAGCGTGAGCCACTGCGCCCAGCCATTGATCTTTTTCTATGTTGAGATTCAGAACACAATACCCCTAAGTATGGTGCCTTGGCACGCTATGTACTTTGAATTGAAGGAAACTGAAAGCACCTCAGAAGAAAAATCTATCTGGCCTTCTTCCATCCTCCTTTCTCCTGCTCATCTTTCTCTCACAAGGCAGCCATAGAAACTCAAGTTCCACTTCCCCAAGGCAAGCCATAGGAAGTAGAACCCTTCTTCTTCAAAGCAAGCCGTAAAACCTAGACATATTACTCTAACTTCCTTTCCCAACCTTTTATGTAGAAGGTGACCATAAAGAAATTCTCTATTAGTTATACTGGTATACTAAACAAAAAAAAAAAAAAAAAAAAAAAAAAAAAAAGAAATTCTCTGATCTTCCCTGTCTAAGAGTAGGTCATAAAACCCTCATTCCAGAGGGGTCCTGTCCTTTACCCAGGAAGAAGGAATGCTACACAGAGAGGCCGAAAAAGAACCTGAACAGACAGGCCTTGCTGGGTTTCTCCCCATGCCCAGTCTAACCATTAGGTGATACTCTTTTGTCCAATCACATTTCTATGTGGCTGTCCATTCTTTATCAAACCTAAGCATAAAAATGGACAGTTTTCCCTGGGTCTCTGGGTCTTCATTTCCAAAGGCTTCTATGTCACATAAAACTTTGATTAAAGAGGCCAGGTGCGGTGGCTCACGTCTATAATCTTAGCACGTTGGGAGGCAAAGGTGGGGGGGATTCCTTGAGCTCAGGAGTTCGAGACCAGCCAGAGCAAGAGAGAGACCTCCATCTCTACTATAAATAGAAATAAATTAGCTAAACAATTAAAAATAGAAAAAAATTAGCCGGGCATGGTGGCACATGCCTGTAGTCCCAGCTACCTGGGAGGCTGAGGCAGGAGGATTGCTTGAGGTCAGGAGTTTGAGGTTGCTGTGAGCTCAGCAACTGACTGATGCCATGGCACTCTAGCCCGGGCAACAGAGTGAGACTCTGTCTCAAAACAAAAAACAACTTTGATTAAATAAATTTGTGTGTTTTCTCCTGCTAATCTGTCTTTATTAGTTTTATTTCAGACCCAGCCAAGAACCCTAAAAGAGTTGAGGAAACTTTTCCTCCTCTACATTTATAAATTTTCTTTTAATCTAAGGACTTAAGAGTTTTTCAGTATAGATACTTTTGGGGATTTAAAATGCTATTCATGATGTAGTAGAGAAAATTACATAAAAGAATCTTACTAAACCCCAACTTGATAAGTTTTGCAAAAAGGAGATGTTGCTGACAACTTAATGAAGACATTAATTATGAACTGACCTCTTCAATAAAGTTTCCAGGTGCCTATTAAGAAGCACATTCTTAAAAGATTCATATACATCCTAATGAATCAGGCATTTCAAAATTAAATTTGTATGTCTATAATTTTTAAATGTAGTAATTGCTTGGTCTTTAGTGAAATGTATAATTTTAGTCATCTGTATAATTTTGACCACGTTACTTTACTGAAATTGCAGTCTTGTACTCCTCTATCACTTTACAGATCCATTTCTTTTCCAGTGCATTGCAGTAAGGCATTAAAGTTGTCCAGCTACATCTCAAAATTATGATTAACTTACTCTTTGGATGTTTATTTGAATTTTAAACAGAATTTTCTTTTTCTTTTTTTTTTTTTTTTTAAGACAGAGTCTCACTTTGTTGCCCAGGCTAGAGTGAGTGCCGTGGCGTCAGCCTGGCTCACAGCAACCTCAATCTCCTGGGCTCAGCGATCCTACTGCCTCAGCCTCCCGAGTAGCTGGGACTACAGGCATGCGCCACCATGCCCGGCTAATTTTTTGTATATATATTTTTAGTTGGTCAATTAATTTATTTCTATTTTTGGTAGAGACAGGGTCTCGCTCAGGCTGGTTTCGAACTCCTGACCTTGAGCAATCCGCCCGCCTCGGCCTCCCAAAGTGCTAGGATTACAGGCGTGAGCCACCACGCCTGGCCAGAATTTTCTTAATTAATTAAAACATTTATCCTAATACTCTGGGAGGCCGTTGTAGGAGGATCGCTTGAGGTTGGGAGTTGGAGACCAGCCTCAGCAAGACTGAGACCCCGTTTCTACTACTAATAGAAAACATTATCTGGGTGTGGTGGCGCTCATGCTCGGGCCCAAGAATTTGAGGTTGCTGTGAGCTAGGCTGAAGCCATGGCACTCTAGCCCTAGCAACAGAGTAAGAGTCTGTCTAAAAAAAAACAAAAATTCATCCAAATATTTACTGAGAGCCTGCTAAGTGCCACTGTTCTGGCACTTGGTATACATCATAAATAGAACGAAGATTGCTGCCCTTGTGGAACCTATAGTCTAAATGGGAGTGACAATAAAAATAAGCAGAATAAATAGGTAAATTATGTGATATGCTAGAAGATGACAGGTGCTATGAAAGAGATGACGTTTAGAGTTATAGGTTACAATATGTCATCTCTCAGCACCAGATCCCAAGTGACAGAGGACCTCTGTGTTTTTAAATAAAATTATTTTAGGTGACATTTGTGATATCAGGGACATTTAAGTGTGAGGTGCAGAGTATAGGCCCCTCTTGCCTAAGTTTAAGTGCAGTATTAAGGGAAGACCTCATTGAGAGGTGGACTCTGAGCAAAGACATGAAGGAGATAAGGGATTTGTACCTGTGGCTATCTGGAGAAAAAGAATTTTTTTTTTTATTTTTTTATTTTTTTTTTTTACTTCTTTTAAAAATTTTTTTCCTTTGTTTATTTTTTATTTTTTTCTTTTTCTTGCAGAACACCTGACAGTCAAGAGAAAAAGAATTTTAAGCAGAGGGACTAGCCAGTGCAAAGGCTTTAAAGCAGAAATGTGTTTGGCATATTTGGTAAACAGTAAATAATAATAATAATAATTTTTAAGGTATTTTGGGCAATAATTAAATGTGATATTATGCACATTTATATTAACTGCATGTTTTTAAACTTTGATGTTATAATATCATTTTAGAATCTAATTTTGGAGTCAAATTATCTGGACATTTCCCACTTAGGAAGTTTTCCAGTATGTGATAGGTACATAAGTAGGGCTTCCTTCTACGTATTTATTATTTTTCTTTACTTTTTCTTCTTTTGCATGTTTTTGATTACACACTTTTTGTATTCCTCTTGTTAACTAAAAAAAAAAAATTAAGGTTTATACTTTGGGAAAAGGAGAGCTTTATTTCTCATGAAGGGTAGCAACATGTTGGGCAGCCATTCCAACAGGATGGGAAGCAGAGTGTGGGCCAAAGGCCAGGCACGCAGTGCATCAAAGAAGAGGTAAAAGGCAACAGGATTTTATACCCAGAAGTGTGGTCAAATATACATATTTAACAAGCTATAGTAGGAGTCATGAATATTTATGAAGAGAAATTATACCCTGTAATTGTGCTTTATCACTCCCATCCCATCATGGCTGGGAACTCAGTTTTAAGGTGTTTCTAGGGTCTTCTTGGCTGAGAGGGGTCCTATCAGTTCACTTAGGATTTTATTTTAGCTCATACTTTGAAATCTTTTAAACTAAGTTTTATTTAATATGTATATTTAATATTGATGTTCTCAGATACTATTGAACAAAATCAATACTGCAGTAGCTTGGTTAAAATACTGGTTAAAATATTTCATGCTTCAGATATACAGAGAAAAAAACAGTCACAAATGACATTACTTTGTGCCTTTTATAAGTAATACTCTGAGGGTCAGTTGTGTACCATTGTCGTTTAAAGTCTGTCTCTCTGTTGCTTTAATGAAATCATGATCACCCATTATTTTCTATGCAAGGTTAACAGAAATTGGCTTGTTACTTGACATTTCTGTGACTTCTTTCAACCATTAGAAAAGGGGGGGGCTGTTTTTAAGATTAGTGGATGAAAGTTAATGTGTAAGTAAGAGCAGGTTCAGTTTAGGTAAAATTGTAAAACAGGTCGTTGGGCTTCCTCTTCCTCTTTGAATTCAGGCAGAAAAGTATCTCCAGCACAGTACAGAACCTAGCACATTGTGAGTGCTCATTATATATTTGTTAAATGAGTGATGATTTCCCTGAGGCATCTTTTTCATTAACTTGTTAGGGACTTGCCCATACCCAGAATATTTGCATTTTAAAAGGCTGCCTGCCAGAGGAAGTGGGCAACCTTGCCTAAAGGCATGAAGATATGAATGGTTAAATATAGGACATCAAAGAGGTGACGCTTTAAAGTGGGGAATTTTCCCCAAAAGCCCCTATAAAGCACATCAATGGGCAACTATTTACTTTGCTTGTCATTGGGTCAGATGGGAGTTTGAGGAATTGAGAGTTACATTTGGTATATACCCTTGGGACATAATTTCCTGAATTATTTCTATTTGATAATTCTATGTGAAAAATTACGAGAGTTGATTCTATAGCCATTCCTGTCAATTTGTAGACGATTTGCTTACAGTTTGTATTGTTTGGTAGGACTTGGAAAACTACTGAACAATACAAACTATATTTGTGTAGTTCAGGCTCTTTCCTAGTATGACATTTCTGTCACAGTGACTAGGAGGTGAGGAGTAGTGGCTCTTGAAATGCCAAACCTCTGGGTGCCAGTCAGCTTCGTGCTGGGCCTGGCAGTCTGTGATGCAGCTGAAAACATCCTCGTATTTAATCTACAGCTCCCACTTTCTGGAGGGACTGGTACATTAAGGCACATAGCGCTGACAGTGTGCACTGTAGACAATTGTGCTTGAACAGAAATATGTTGGAAAAAACACCTCTGCACTGAATTTAATTCTACAGTGGCTTTGCAAACCTCTTCTCATTTGTTGAGCGAAGCTTACGGTAACCCTTACAATATGGCTTTTTCCAGGTCCTGGAGGAAGGCTAGGGGTTCCTCGTGGATAAAGCCTTTCTGCCTCTCCCGACTCCTTCCCATATTTCTTCTATCCTCATCCTCTGGACCTACACAACCGGACAGGATGACATTCTGTGTTGAATGGAGGAAGCGGGCGCTGCGCATGTGCTAGATGCTTTTCAAACGGAGCAAGCTCTCCCCGGGGCCTGACGCAGCCCACTACGCAGAGCACAGACAGGAGGTGCGGGAGCCGGGCAGGCCCCGCCCTGCGCTGAGGAACCCCCAGGGCCCCGAAGCCGCGGCCCCGCGGATGGGCCCGCCCCGTCCGCTCCCCATTGGCTCGCCGGCTTTATACGTCACCCCTGCGACTCCGGCGTTGCCCTCCCAGAGTTGGGCGGGACTAGGAACTCGCGAGGCGGGGCCCAGTGCGCACGCGCAGGAGAGTGGGTCTGAGTCCGGACTGGAGGGAGGGAGGGGGTGGTGTTCCCGGTTTCCTGGGTTACCTGAGGGGGCGGGGGCGGGGAATTCGCGGCGGCGGCGGCGGCGGCAGCAGCAGCAGCCCCAGCGTCGACTGGGGATTCTCCGTGTGAGCGAAGTGCGCGGTGGCGGCAGCGGCTACAGAGCAGGTAAAGGCGGCTTCTGGGCGCCGACGGTGCCGGAGAGGGCTTAGGGTAGCGGACCCTACGCGTGTCCTGGAGGGAGGGCGGTTCGGAGGTGGTGGCTGTCAGCCCGGGGTGAGGGTCGCCGCTGCCGGGCTGAGGGAGCCGGAGGACTCGGCCTGACGCGCTGGCCTGGGGCTTCCTCTCCAGCTTCGCGGCTCCGGGCGTCTCTCCGCGGCGCCAGGCCGCCTCTGCCACGGCTGAGCAGCCACGGGCGGGAGCTCGGCGGGGCCCCTCCAGGCCATTGCAGCTGCCGCGCGGCCACCGGGCACTAACTTTATTTCCCGGCCCGCGAGGGGTGAGGTCGAGCAGGCTGGCGGCGATCTGCTGCTACCTTTATTGCATTTTTTAATCCTATGCCGCGGCACTCCCTCACCCCAGCCGGGCCCAGACTGGCAGGTTTGAAGATGGGAATTGACAGTTTCCGCGCCACCACCCTGCTGGGTCGCTTCCTCGCACTCCTGCCCCGCCGCCGTCATCGCCCACCTGTCATCTTCACCGTGCGACTTGGTCTGCTGCTTTTTTCCTGCCTGTGACACCCCTTGCCCGGGCGAGAACCTTTCTCCAGGGGATCCCCTGAGACATCTGCTGTCTCAGGCATCATTGGAGCCTGGCTGAGATGCCCCTTTGCCTCTGATGGGTTATACTGTATGGGAAATAACCCAGTTAGAACCCGGGTTGTTTAGTGGTGGAGGGGATACAGAGGCTTTAGGAAAGGTTTCCTTAGCCCTGATTCTTACCGGGTTAAACAAAACGTAGCAAAACATCCCCTATATGCTCAACAGACCATACGTGCACAGTGACAGCACTTGATAGTTTATGGGCTTTCTTTAAGCAGATAGAAAATTTTAAGGGGGTTGAATCTTGTTTTGAATATGTTGGTGTTGCATTTGGACCTGTGTTTCTTTGAAAATCAAATTCAGCTGGCATATTCCTTAGGGTTTGTTTAACAGATTGATAAGACAAACTGAAGAGGGCTTTTCTCCTGATGATTCTTGGTTCTTCTCTATTACTTTAAACTTACGCACTTAGAAACCTTATGCTCATAAACATTTTGACTCTTTAAGCTTTCATTTTATAAATGTAGTTAATTTATATGGGTATCTGTTTTAAAGAGCTTTGCAAGTAGCCAGCAACTCTTTTTCTGATAGCTCTTTGCTGTCATCCATATTGGTTACTGTAAAGATTGAGCATTTAGAGAAGAGAGGGCGTAAGAAGAAAATGAGTTACCATAATTTAATTTACATGAGAACACTGTAAACTATAAAATTATATGTAAATTCAGTAAATATTTACTGAGCACCTACTGTGTACCAGACACTTTTCTAAACAGGTAAATATACTCTTGTTTATAGAACTTATAGTAAACAAAATATGTGCTATGTCAGATAGTATTAAGGGCTGTAGAGAAAAAGTAGAGAGGAGGGAGGACGGGGAACTGGGTAGCTGCGGAAGGCTTCCTGGAGATGGTGATGTTTGAGCCAAGACTGGAAAGAAGTGAGGGATAATCCATGCACCCTTCTGGGGGAAGAGTGTGCTAGTAAAGGGGAAAGTACTTGCAAAAGCCCTGAGGCAAGAGTATGCTAGGCCAGTTTGAGGACAGCAGAGAGAAGCTGATTTGGCTGTGGTGGAGTGAGCAAAGAGTAGCGGATATAAAGTCGGAGAGGTTACTGTGGTGGGAGATTAGATTGTGTAAGGCCTTATAGGCCTTTGAAGGACTTGGGTTTTTACTCTGAGTGAGAAGGGAAGTCCTCCCTTTGGATAAAGAAAGGATATAATCTGACTTATCAATGGACCTTTTAAATGGTCCTTCTGGTGGCTGGATAGAGAAGAGTTTTTTGTGGAGGAGAGGTTGAGCAGGAGCAGAGACAGGGATACCAGTACAGGGACTGTTGCCACAATCCAGGCCAGAGATAATGTAGCTTGGACAAGGCTGGAACTGGTGGAGGTGGTGAGAGGTCATTGATTTCAGGATAAATTGAGGGTAGAGGTGTAAAGAATGCCAACATTTTGTCCTGAGGAAGTAGGATGATGGGATAGATAGGTACTGCAATGAGGTTTATGAGAGGAGTAGGTTTGGTGGGGAGAAGGTTAGGAGTTGGTTAGAAGACATTAAAATTAGACATCCAAGTTTTTAAAGTAAAAACGTATTCAATTAATGGTAAGGAAGACTATTCAGGACCATTGTGATGGGTATAGGGACCACCACAACAGGGCCTGCAGTGAGGGAGAGATACTAGGCTCAACTCTAAGTACAGCATGGACAAGAGGGAATTTATAGCTAAGGAGCAGTGTGGGGGTCAGTGGATAGAAAATTACTTAGAGGAAATATCAGAGGTAAGGGGGATTCTGGCTAAACTGACCTAACAGGATTCTTGCCAAAGATGGGCCAGGGTGATCAGACATCACCTGGAATGGTGGAGGATGAGGACCCTGATCAGATATTGAGGATAATCAGTTATCCAGGATGGGTATGCTAAACAGATTTAGCAGAGTTCTTTGCTAAAACTGGATTTTATAAGGAAGTACACTGATAGGCCTAGCAGAAGATTCAGAAGGCTAACTAAAGTTTTGCCAGGCAAAGAATCTTTGTCAAAGTGGAGATTATTAGTAGTAAACTCTAGTGACTTTGTTTTGAAGAAACTTTTTACATTACCTTGACTGTACTGTACAGGGGGTTATATTGTCACCCATAAACTGCCAACTAGTATTTCATGCTTGTTTTCTTTTTAGCTCTTTTGAACCACCCTAGTCATTCTTTTCCTAAATGTTGGTTTGTTATTGTTTGCTTGAACTCATGGAATGTGTTTGTTAGTTTTAGTTGTAGTGAAATCCATATAATTCAGGATTTCAGAATACCTTTTTTGTCTCTTGCTGCATTTAACTTGAACTCCTTCATCTAATTAATCTTTTTCTGAATTATCTTTAGATGCCTGGCTTTAGTTTAGGATTTTTTAAGCCCCAGAAATGTTGTTGTTTCACTTGATCATTTGTGAAATTACAATGGAAAATACTTGTATTTTTAATGCTTTAATCATGTCAAAAGACAAAATTGCAACAAATTAAGTTTAAAGGTCTTTTTTCTTTTTTAGACACAGTCTTGCTCTGTCACCCAGGCTGCATTGCAGTGGCATGACCATAGCTCACTGCAGCCTTAAACTCCTGGGCTCAAGTGATCCACCTGTCTCAGCCTCCCAAGTAGTTGGGACTCTAGGTACATGCCACCATGCCCAGCTAATTTTAAAAAAAATATTATTATTATTTTTTTACAGACAAGGTCTTGCTGTGTTGTCCAGGCTGATCTCAAACTCTTGAGGTCAAGCAGTCTTCCCACTCTGGCCTCTTGAGTAGTAGCTGGCATAAATTACAGATGCGAGCCATCGTGCCCGGCAAATTTAGTTTAAATATCTTATTGGGCTTTTATTTGTGATTCTAGAATTGAGCAACATCTTATTCTATAAAATAGATTGGGTATTTTGATGAACTGAGCAGAGATGGCTGGTTTTATGGTAGTCCCCCATTATCCATGAGGAATACGTTCCAAGATCCCCATTGGAAGTCTGAAACTTTGGATAGTACCAAACACTATATACACTGTGAAGTGGGATGGTGCACACTACTCAGAACTGGGTGCAACTTAAAACTTATGAATTATTTATGGAATTTTTCATTTAATATTTTTGGATTGTGATTGACCTCAGATAACGGAAACCTCCAAAAGTGAAATGGTGGATAAGAGGAGACTACTGTCTAGACAGAAAAGGGCTGAGGAAAACAGAAGCAGAAAACGAAAAGCAGATTGGTTATTTTAAAGTTACTTTACTTATAAAGGTTAAAGCAGAGGGGACTTCCTTATCATGTCAGCCTTATCATATCATATATCATATCTTATAACAACTGGCCTGTTTGGGGATTTGGCTGTTATCTCTCTCTTTCCTGATACTTTGGAAGGTCAGATGAACAATTTAGTTTTGGCTTGGTGAAGTGGAACTTCAGCATGAGTAACTCCATTTTGGTTTGGTCTATTGGGCCCAGTGCAGGAGCTCAGTCCAAACCAGTGGCCTCCTATAAATTTTATTTAACATAAGTAAGTCAGTGATATACAAGGATTATCCTAATTCTTTGTTTCATTAAGGATGGCTTGAAATAAATGGGCCATTACATGTTAAATGTAGATCTTGTAAATCAAATTATACAGCATTCATAGCAATAGAATTTGCCCTGTAAAATTTGAATCAAAAATATATCAGTCTTTAAGCTAGGCACTGTGGCACATTTATGTAGTCTCAGCTACTTGGGAGACTGAGGCAGGAGAATTGCTTGAGCCTAGGAGTTTGAGTCCAGCCTGGGAAACTCTTATCTCTTAAAAAAAAGTGTAGATATGTGTGTGTGTGTGTGTGTGTGTGTGTATATATATATATGTATATATATATATGATATAAATGGGAACTCTGTACTTTCCACGTGATTTTGCTGTGTGAACTTAAACTCCTCTATAATACAGTCTATTTTAAAAAAAGGAAAAGAATAGAAGATTTTCCCCAGAAGACCAAAGAACTGCTTATTTACATTTAAAAAATGGGAGAAGGGAAGGTCAACCCCAGAAACTATATATTGAAAATCTTGACACTGACTGATTCCTAGAAAAATTATAGCCAGATTGCCAAATGCTTTGTGATTTGTGATGAAAACAGAAAGCACTGATTACTCATACCCAGAATTTGTTTTTAAGAACAAGTCCTGTTAAGCTAACCGCATCTTACTTTGCTGAAGATATAATATTTGTGTGATCATCTTTATATAGCACTTCACTTACAGAGTGTATTCTCATTTATTATTTCATTTAACCCTCACAACATCCCTTTGAATTAGTGTAACATGAGGAAGGCCTCAACAGTAGCAACCCTGGGAGGGCATGAAGGGGACAGATGTGAGAGATTTTTGAAAGGGCTTACTTAGATATGGGGTAAAGGCGAGGGAGGAATCAAAATAGGCTTTGATTCTAGATTGTCTGACAGGATGAATGGTGATGCTGATAATTGTTCTTAATTTTTAAAATACAGGTAGAGGAGTAGATTTGGAAATGTGAAAATTATCAGTTTTCAAATTGGTGAAATTAGCTGTTTTATTTCCTTTGTTGGAATTGAGTCAGATATAATTACATTGGGGGGAAAAAGGTCTGGAGCTCAGGAGAGAAGTCTGAAACAAATACAGCAATCTTCATTCATTCAGTAAATATATTCTTTCAAATACTTTTAATAATGAAAGGAGGACAGTGAATGGAAGCTTGAGCAGTGAGATGTGATCAGTGAAAGGTTTGGCTTCTTTTAAGAATGGAGAAGTAAAGGACACTTTAGTGGATTGAGGGAGAGGTGCCACTGAAGAAGAAGAAAATTGAAGTCACAAGAGAAAGAAGATAATTGATCAACTGTAATCCCAGAGGAAATGGAGTGGCTGGGACAAGGGGCACAGGTGAAAGGGTTACCCTAAAGAACAGCAATGATACATTTTCCTGTTTAAAGGGAAGGAAATAAGGAGTAGATATAGATGAGTGTCCAGGATGGCTTCTCTTCTCTCTGTGAAGCAAGATTATCTGCTGAGATTGAGAAGGAAGAACATGGGCTGGGTATGCTTAAGGGCAAAAGAAAAGTTACCATTGAGATTGGAAAAGAGACTTAACTAGGGACAAGTGATCTAATTGCTGAATAGTGATAAATACCCCCCCCCAAGGCTTGAAATCACAAATGTACAAAGGGGCCTATTGGAATGGTCAAGCAGTTTCTCCAGCAGGCTACTTCCCCTCCCCAAATAATGCATAAAGTAGATAGACTGAACCTAGACGGGGATTGGGAGGGAAGATGTAATGGAAAACCTGGGTAGGGGGATAGTGGTTGAGGTCAAGGAATTGAGGATAATAATGAGGTTGCTAATTAAAGGGCTGAACCATAGGAATCCTTCTTGGTTAAGGAAGAAAGTCAAGCCAAGATGGGGCTCATAAATGTGGAGAATGAAGAAGGTGAAGAATCTCAATGAGTAAGGGACAGGACTAATGGAAGTAAGAGTACTAGAGATGGAAAAGTAGACACATGTGATGTGAGAGTCCAAAATGTAAGATTCTGGAGTTGGAGCAATTTCAGGTGGTGATAAAGGCCAAAGAATGACTGATGATGGTGGGTAGCCAAGATTAATAGTGCTAATTACAGCAATATTAATATTAATAAAAGCTAGTTTATTGAGCTATGTGTAATAGTCACTATGCTAAATACTTTCCATAGGTTATCATGCTTATGTTTCACAACAATCCTCTGAAGCACATTTTAGCATCAACATTTTACTGATGAGGAAAGTGGAGCTCAGTGAGGTTAAGTAGCTTTCCCCAAGGCACACAGCCAGTAAGTATCTGAGTCTTTCTAATTTTGAAATGCTTATGCCCTATTACTAAATCATTGTGGCCTTCTACAAAGTAGGGGTCATTGAAGAAAATAAAGGCAAAAAACTTTAAATATAGTGTGTTGAAATTGATTGTTCTTACAGATAGTGAGGTCCCTAGAATACCAGCTCTTGTGTAGAGAGGAAGATATTCATATTGGCAGAGTTTTCAGTAAGTGGAGATTACTGACTTGAAGGTCAATAGTTGACAACTATAAATATAGCTATAATATAACCTTAAAATGGATAAAATGTGATGATAATGATTTGCAAGTCAACTTGGGAAACCAGGAGAATACTGACTTGCTTTCCTGGCCTGCGATTTGGGTGTATATAGTGATTTATTAAGAAGAGGAGGTGAAGTGATTCTCCAGTGTGAAGGTAGAGGATGTAGGGAAGTTTCTTAGCAACAGAGCTAGGGTTGCTAAAGGTAGGGAGTAAAGAATCCAGGGAGGAAGGAAGATTTACCTAGTTGTGTGTGAAAAATCAGAAAGGATGGGTGGGTGGGTGGGTAAGGTAATCATGTAACTAACTCATTGACCAAACAGGTGCTATTAGTGAAAGGTTAATAGTTATTCTGGGACAATAGGCATAAACCAGGACTGTCTTAGGCAAATCAAGATGTTTGATCATACCAGTTATAAGTAACAAGAAAAGTTGTCACCTTGGAAAGGGGGTGTAGACGTTGAGAATAAATGAATTAGAGCCCTAAACTAGAGGGGCATGAATGGAACTTACTAGCATAAAATTATTTTCTCTAGCCCCATGATATTTCCCTGAAATGTTCTGGATACATCTTCTTATATAAGGATCTGAGGATTTGAAGAAAGTTCTTGATTCATGTCTAGATGAACATCTGAAAGTCATTAACATGTAGGTGGTACACGAAACCTTAGAAGTGGATGATATTATCAAAGGAGAGTGCAAAGAAAGAGAAGTGAGGAGGAAGAAGAAGAGGAGGTGAGAATCCAGAGGCTTACCAACATGAAGGATCTGGCAAAGAAGAATCCAGCCAAGGAGACCAAGAAGGAGTGGTCATAGGAGTGGGAGGAAAACCAAGGGAGGTTTAAGAAATGAGTGGTTAATAGTCTCATATGCTTTATGTTCCTCATGAAGAGAGGTCAAATAAGATAAGGACTGGAATGTGTCCGTTGGAATGGATTTTGGCAGTTAAAGGTTATTGTTGATCTTAGCCTGAGTAGTTTTGGTAGAGTAGTGTGAACAAAAGTCAGACACCCTTGCAGAGAGATGAGGTCAAGTGAGAAGACCACTTCTAGTATGGACTGCTTTTGAGTAATCTTGAAAGAGGAGGGTGTCAACAGGATTTTTCTTTTTCTTTTAAAGTATAAGCAGTGAAGAAGCTAATGGAGGAGAGGAGTTAAAAACTAAAAGGGTGCTGGAAGTTGAATTAATGCCTCCTAGTAATATTTAGTCTGTAATTTTGTTGTCATCAAAAGGCTGAAAGTAAGAAGAAGATACATTTTAAATCAATTAAGACAAATTTCATAATAACTAAACTTTATCAAAAACTGGCATGGGTGGGAAGTGTTTATTGAAGAGACAGAATTCCTAATTTGAATGAAATACTGGAAAATTTGCATCTAGAGTGTAGACTAATTCTAGGATTCTATTTTTTTCTACCTTTAAGACTGTTTTTTTTTTTTTGGAATGGTCTAACCATGTCCCACCTCCAAGATTATTGGAATAGGTTTGCTATTTTCTAGGAATTTATTCTTGTGTTTACCTATCTCTTTTTATAAGGTTAACTGTGTCTGTAACATTGTAAATATTTTCTGGTTAAGTCTATTTAAATTTTTTGTTGTTGTGGCATTTGATTCTTAGCTGAATTCAATGTTTGGTAATTTCTGTTTATTTAGCCTAAATGAAATCAAATCTATATACTCTATTTAGTATTTTGAACTTTTAAAGAGCCCTAATAGTATATTAATTTTTTTCCTTTCTCTTCTCTCTTTAAAATTGATCTGATCAAGGCTGGCATGGTGTCTCACACTTTGTAATCCTGGTACTTTGAGAGACCAAAGCGGGAGGATCACTTGAGGCTAGGAGTTTGAGACCAGCCTAAGCAATAGACTTAGCTAGTTTGAGACTAGCCTCAGCAAGAGCGAGACACCATCTCTACAAAAATATATAAAGTTAGCCTGGTGTGGTGGCATATGCCTGTAGTCCCAGCTACTCAGGAGGCTGAGGTAGGAGGATTGCTTCAGCCCAGGAGTTTGAGGTTGCAGTGAGCTATGATGATACACACCAGTGGACTCCAGCCTAGGCCACAGAGTGAGGAAAAAAACAACAAAAAACAAAACAACAAAAAAATAAAATTGATCTGATCAAAATGTGATTGCTACAATACTTATTGGTTCTATAGTTTGCTTATCTTAGTTCCTTAGATAGAAGAATATTATGCCACTGAGTTTGGATGAGTGTGAAATTAAAACAATGGTAAGAATGATTTCCTCCTTTATCATAACAATGTGGCTTATTTGAAAGGTCAATAAAACAACATTTATCAGTTCATAAAATGCATTCATTGTTATTGCTTCTGTATATTCATTCATTGAAATATTAATACAAAATTCACTGTATCCTGGCCAACGACAAAAGAAGGTTTTTTTTTGAGACAAGAGTCTCGCTCTGTTGCCCACTCAGAGCAACCTCAAATTCCTGGGCTCTAGTGATCCTCCTGCCTCAGCCTCCTGAGTAGCTGGGACTGCAGGCCTGCACCACCACACCTGACTAATTTTTTCTATTTTTAGTAGAGGCATGGTCTCACTTTTGCTGAGGCAAGTCTCTAACTCCTGATCTCAAGCGATCTTCCCACCTCAGCCTCCCAGAATGATACAATTACAGGTGTGAGCCACCATGCCTGGCCCCAAAGAAGGTTTTATTGGTGTAACTTCTAGGACAGCTGCTTTTTTCCATCAACTTGCTCTTCTCCTACTTTGTATATTTGCTTGTCTAGACTTTGTTGGACCTTTACAGCATTATTACTTAGAGTTTGTTAAAGATTAAAATTCCTTGCCATCTTCTGAACTTCCTCTTAATGATGCTTCCAAAGCTAGTAATACTGATAATTATTATTGAAGTTTTTTTTTCTCTGTTAACTTTATTTAAAGACTTTGGAGAATATTTCCAAAGTCATTTCTTCCACATTACCGAAATATATTTATTTTCTCCACATCTAATTTTTTTTTTTTTTTTTTTTTTTTTTGAGACAGAGTCTCGCTTTGTTGCCCAGGCTACAGTGAGTGCCGTGGCGTCAGCCTAGCTCACAGCAACCTCAAACTCCTGGGCTCAAGCAATCCTGCTGCCTCAGCCTCCCAAATAGCTGGGACTACAGGCATGTGCCACCATGCCCAGCTAATTTTTTCTATATATATTAGTTGGCCAATTAATTTCTTTCTATTTATAGTAGAGACAGGGTCTCGCTCTTGCTCAGGCTGGTTTCGAACTCCTGACCTCGAGCAATCCTCCCACCTCGGCCTCCCAGAGTGCTAGGATTACAGGCGTGAGCCATTGTGCCCGGCCTCCACATCTAATTTTTTAAAAAATAGAACTCAGTAAGGTAGTTTTGACAAAACCCGGTTATGTATACTTTAATACATTGACTGCCAAACTAGGAAAAAATTTTTTTCTCCAGGGTCACGGTGTTTTATTAAAACAAAACAATCGTTTCTAACTTGTTATTTTTTATTGTTTTCTGTACGTGAGTTATATGCAACGCAATCCTTGTTTTTAGAATTAAATTGTCAATATTAATTGTAACGATAAGAACATCATCAAGTAACATTTTTCAGGAACCAACTGCAGAGTTTTGCTTCATGAGGCCCTGGACTCAAAACTAGACTGAGTAAATACAACTTATATGGCAGTCAGTGTGTTCAGGAAACATTTAAGATGTGTAATTTTAATCTTAAATTAATCTTGATGCTTATTGCGTTTTTGGAATGTTGTACTGTCATTAAAGTTCACAACCCAAAGTGGAATTTAGAGATCATTTAGTGTTTGTTTTTAAAACATATATACAAATAAGGGGGTCAGATTGTTAACCAGTTTACCTGAGCTCCTGAAGAGAATTTGAGGCAAAACAGAAAACTGAGACTCTCTTGACTTAGTATTATTGCTATGTCACTACCCTCTTGAACATTTTAATGTATTTTAAGAAATAACCTCATAGACAAAAGACAACTATGAATCATAGAAAGCTATACTGTTAGGTTTCCAGTATGTAATTTGATTATGACATTTTTTCTTTACATGAGTCTACAGTTAGACCACAGTGATAGAAACTAATTGTGATGATACCCAATTAGGGTAGGAAAAAAAATTAAGTGTAAGTAGAATTTGAAATGCCTTTACTCATAAAATGTTTATATATATATATTGCTTTCTTAGTTTTGTGCTGTGCCCTTCTCCCTTAACTACCCATCTCTACAGATGGTTAGAGAACAATAGATTCAACAATCAGATCTCAATTTTTTTTTAATTTTCCCCGCCCAGCCCCCCAAATCTCAATTCGATCTCTGTATCTTACTTGGTGTGAAATGTTTTATAACAATAAACACATTTTTTCCATAATTGACTGCCTCAACTACATTTTTCCTTCTTTAGAAGGAAAGCTAATTTTTTTGTGTCTGTAAGAATTAGGAAAGAATAAGAGGAAACTAATGCTATCTACACTTGCAAGGTGTCTTTAAAGCTTATAAATATCTGTGTTCAGTATTTCTAACACTGATTTTGCAGAATCTTTTACCTTGTGCAAAAATGAAAAAATATTGATCATCATAGTGTTGCTATGTAAATTATTTTTATTATTTGCTTGCTTCCTTCCTCCCTTCCTCCCTTCCTCCCCTCCCTCCCCTCCCTCCCCTCCCTCCCCTTTCTCCCCTTCCTTTCTTTTCTTTCTTTCCTTGAGTCTCTCTCTGTTGCCCAGGCTACAGTACTGTGGCATCAGCAGAGCTCACAACAACGTCAAACTCCTGGGCTCAAGTGATCTTCCTGCCTTAGCCTCCTGAGTAGCTGGGATTATAGGTATGTGCCACCACGCCCGGCTAATTTTTCTATTTTTAGTAGAGACGTGGTCTCACTCTTGCTGAGGATGGTCTCAAACACCTGACTTCAAGCAATCCTCCCACCTTGGCCTCCCAGAATGCTAGGATTACAGGTGTGAGCCACTTCACCCAGCCTATTTTTTTAATTTTCATTTCATATTTAGGGTAAGGCTTTAAATGGTATTTTTAGTGTTTCTTTAGGAGATATGGAATGCTATCATGCCTATAGTTGATTTTAAAGAATTTTTAAACTGTATTCTCTGATTTATAATCTTTAACATAGTATGAGTAGACATCTAAAATTTTATTGCTGAAGTTTTTTGTTTTCACTATAAATATTTTTTGGTGAGGCTTTTTAGATATTTCTGTAGCACTTTCCTTGATACTTTAAATACTTGCTGTGAAATAAGGAAAGACTTTCAGAAATGTGCCTATTTATTTCTCAGAGCCTTAGCTGTGGGAAGATTTCCTAAAGGTATCTGAATATTAAAATGTTTTCTATCAAAGTTAATATTTAAATGAATTGGTATTTATTTATTGAGCTCTTACTGTTTATGGTGCTGTGTTAGGCACTAGTGATTTTTTGAACAAATAAGACCTGCTTTCCCTTAAGTATAATCTAGTTTGAAAAGAAACAGTAAAATCCCAGAATATAGTCTGATGAGTGCTAAAATAGAGGCATATGGAAAAGTAATTGAGAATTAATGGGAATTTCCATAGCAAACACAACATGATAAAATTAGTGAAATAATTCTGAGAAAGTATATGCCCTTTGAAGGAATTTGTGGGGTAGTACAGTGTATTATGAGATGTGTTGGGAGATTGGAAAGCCTAAATTGTGGTGGGTATTGCATACCCTAATAATAAGGAGTTGGGATCTTATTCCCTATGAATTAGAGTGTCATTTGTGATTCCAACAAATCTGAGTAACATTTTTAGCAGGTATATATTTGGATTGGATGGAAAACAGACCAGAGGCAGGTTGACCAAGTAGGAGGTTGTTGGTATTACAAGTAAGAGAGGAGATTAGAGCCTAAGAATGCTTAGGCATAAGGTTAGAGGGGAAGGGAAGGACCAAATTCAAGATGATGATGTTAATAGCTTATAATGATTGATCTTCCTACAATCTGCCAGGCACTGTGCTATGCATTTTACATGAATTATTTCATTTAATTTTAATAGTGACAACTCTGGGTACTCTAATGGACCCAGTTGTATAGATAAGGAACTGTGGCTTAGAAAGAGGAAGTCAAACTTAGGGTCATAGAGCTAGTGAATAGCAGATGCAGATGTGAACCAGCAAACTGTCAAGAGGGAGAGTCGACTAGGCCCCAGATGAAGCACTATTCTGGTTTCTCACCTGAGTGACTGGGTAGAGGCCATTAACTGAAATAGGAATGAGGAAGGAAGAGTTGGTTTGTTAGAGGGAGGAGTCAGTGTTTGCTTTGGAAAATAGAAATTTGTATGCAGAATACAGAGAGATTGCCTGAGTCTGAATCATGGCCCTGACACTTAGGAGCTCTGTGACCTTGAGCAATTACCTAATCTTACTGTGCTTCAGTTTCTAATGTGTGACACATAGGAATAATAATGATATTTATGAGATTGTTTTGAAGATTAAACCAGCTACTCTATGTTCCTAGAGTGCTTACAGTAGCATTACAGTAGTGATGCGTAGTATTCAATCACTGTAGGTGTTAGCTAGATCATCATTATCATTATTCTATAAAAATCCAAAGGTCTATTTTGAGGATGGATGAGGTAATCAGTTTAAAACTCCCAGCACATTCCTTCCAACAGGGATAGAAAGCCAGAGGGATGATTTTCCTGGATGGGCCTTTATAGTTGCTTTTAATGCAGCCTCACTCTAACCACAGTGTCTCAGAACTCCCATCCTTTCAGGGTCAGATACAGGTTCTTGCTTTAAGTATCTGGTTTGTTTTAGGAAAAATGAACTACTTGTTGAAAGGCTTAAGTTTGATATATTTTTGTTACGGTGGAAAGCCTAGTAGGTGCTCATGGTGTGGGTGGAGAAAGATTTCTTATGCAGAGATTAAGATATAAAAGCAAAAAAATTTATTTTGTCTTCTTAGAAGGATAGAAAGAATGAGAGAGTGAAAGAAGGGAAAGGTGTGTGTGTGTTGGGGGGGAGAGCAGAGAGATGGCGTGGCATTCCAAAGAAAGAAAAGGGGGTGCTAGCAGCCAGGCATGGCTTGCTGATTTTAAGGGAGATGAAGAGAAAAAAAAATAGTGATGGTTGTCAGTGGAGAACAAAAACGGCAGCAGGTAGATGACAAAAGCTGCAAGGCTATCAAAGTGCAGGACTTGGTTTCCTGCCTTTCCTTGGAGAAACGATTGTCACAGGAGATGTGACTCAGGCGTAGAGATGTGGTTGAGGTTGTAGCTCATTCTTCTGCCATTTACTCAGGAACTCTGTAAAAGCAGATTCTCAAAAAACAATTTTGAAAAGGAGAGATTTACATTTCTTTTCCATTCAGCTCTTTTCAGAAGTGCAAAACAGAACTCCTGCTGGTGCCTGTTAGTGAGAGAACTCATAGGATTGATCTTTAACTGTTACTGGGGAAATTGTGAGATTAGGTATTTATTTTCCTATTATTTTTGCAAGGCTGCCTCTTTCAATTTTGGTGTGACTTGCACTGAATTTTTGTTAAAATTTTGCCTTGCTACCCTGTGCGTGGGTTTCCTTTATTTCCTGGCCAGCTTTGTCATACATGGAGCCAGAGTAACATCTCTTCCCTGGGCAGCCATAGGTTTCAAGGCAGGTAGAATGGGGAGTTAACCAAGTGGGCTTGGGGAGAGAGGGGATGGAAACAGGCAGTTTTGTTTGTTGACACCCTGAAATGGGGGGGGTAGGTACAGTTTGGAGGCCATTGCTTTCTTAGGTTTCCACCCTCCTCCCCAAACCACTGCTCTTATACCTTTTTTGAATTTTCTTGATTTGAACAGCCCACACAATTCTACATAAATTGAAAATGTTTCATTGAACACATTTTTCTACTTTGACTTAGCCTAAATTCATAATACAAAATAAATGTAGGAACAGTATATAATCATTTTCATAATCACTGATTAAGGATTATAGTCTTACATTTTTAATATGGAACATCGAGGTCAGAGCCAACTTTACCCCTCTGATACTGAAATTCTAGTTAGAGCTGAAGGTGTTACTTCTTGTTAAAATGTAAATACTTTCTTGGAGGAGCAGCATTTTTTTTCCAGGTCATTTATTTCTTGGTATAAATTAACAATGTGGAAAAGTATGGGAAAAGATAACATGAAGCTATAAAACACCTTGAGAAATTTAGGGCAGCAGGAAGGTTGTGGTGCATGAAGGGATGAAAACAGCATAGGACAGAGAGGTGGGGTCACTGCCTGATTATAGTTAGTGCCAGACCTAATCACTAAAATGCTCTGAAAGGTAGCATTCTGAAAGACATAGTTTGGCTGTTAGAAGTCTCTGAAAAATCTCATGCAATATTAGGAAAACACTGGATAGGAATCTGTAGATGTAGCTGTTAAGATATATAACTTTTGGGAAATCTCTTAACCTCCATCTGCCTTAGTGTTATTATCTGTAAAATTTTGAGGGAGATAAAGGGGAGATTAATAACCCAGAGGACATTTAACTCTCTGAGTATTGATTACAGAGTAGATTCTCATTTTGAAATAATGTTTTTTGAGACAGAGTCTTGCTCTGTCACCCAGGCTGGAGTGCAGTGGCATCATCATAGCTCACTGCAACCTCAAACTTCTGGGCTCAAGCGATCCTCCTGCCTCAGCCTCCTGAGTAGCTGGGACTACAGGTGTGTACCGTTATGTCCAGCTAATTTTTTCTGTTATTAGTGGAGACAGGGTCTCAGGATGGTCTTGAACTCCTGACCTCAAGCAATCCTCTTGCTTCAGCCTCCCAGAGTGCTATGATTACAGGTGTGAGCCACCATGACTGGCCTAAAATAATTATTAAATGCAAATTCTGGCAGTTTTCTTTTATTGACAGTCATGTTATTGTTACCTCAGTGTTAGTTGAAAAAGTTTTGTTTGTTGCAGTTACTTCTTATAAATGATTGTGTTCCAAATGCTTATTTCTGAGATGGTTGTTTAGAATGTAGATTGCCCTTACAGACAATGTTCTTTATACATATATATACACACATATATAGATAAATACATATATATATAATATATACATATATATTATACATATATATCCTTAGGAAATATATATCCTAAGGACTTGTCTTCTGTAGGTCATTTAAACTAAAGTATAAACTAATGTGGCATTGTGAGAGGACCCTGGGACGAAGGCTTAAGATTACCTGATCAAGTTTAACTGGCTTACTGTTTGCTTCACTTACTACTACCCTACTTTTGGTGCTCTTTGGCCAGATCTTCAGAGCCACTAAAAATGACTTGGAGATGCAGGAATCTCCTCTACTTCTCCTGGTAGGCAGGGTACTGGGGGAGAGTAGGGCAAAATATGTTAATAGCAATTCAAGTTGGAACTCTGAATTCATTTTCCCATGGAGGCATGTATTGTTACTCAAACTCTGTAGTGTCTGTAGTTCAAAGCCTTAAAATTTCCTTCCTGAAGCTGTCTCAATGTTAGTATCTAAGGAGCTGGAGACCACAATCCTAATTTCATGAGAATGTATGACATCTTGACTTGCAGTCAGATGCTCTTTAATGCACAATTCGGAGAATCAGGTTCAGTATTTGTCAAGAAGGGCTTGGGCTGTAAACACCTGCTGAAATTTCTTTCAAAGTTAATTGGTTCAATGCAAGTTGAATATGCTCCCAAATATGGTGAATTGTCAGTAATTATGGGATTGTGATTTGTCTTACAGAAGATTTCAGTTTGTGAAACCCTTCTACTGTAAAGTGGTTTTTATGAATTCTTTTGTTCAGTTATTTAATTTAGAAATTTGTTAAGGTATAATATCATTTTCTTACCTTCATTTTAAATTCCAAGGGGAATTTTATAACACAAAGCTCATTAAAATATATTTTAATTTTTCATATTGCAGTGCCTACCAAATTTGGCTTCAAATTTCTAGAGAGAAGAATGTATTCATTATCCATTATAAAATAGACTGTAAGGTGCTTAAATTAATAAACTTATGGTGCATAAATAATATTCCTAATGAGCTTTTTGTTCGAAGTCTTTAGTTGGGAGTCATTCTGACGGTGATTACTGAACACATCTAGTATTGACCAAAAGGTTACATGGTAAAGCTTAGATTAACAGATATTCCCTTGCTTAAGTATTATATAATTTAATTGAACTGATATAGTTTAGCTTATTCTTTAAAGTGAATTCTATTAGTCTGAACAAGGTTAGTTCCTCCCTGCTGCCCCCCACCCCTTTTCTACACTCCAAGTTTCCTACATTTCAGACATATAGCTCTATGTTGTAGTTACAAAAGTTTGTAGAGAGAGATTTTAAAATCTTGTTTCCAGGTGTACAGATTGCAATATAGTGGATTTGAGTAGAGGCTCTGGATAACATTTAGGGTAGTATTTAGTGTTAAGGAAGCTTCTTTTCCCATTGTCTAATTTTTAATTAACCTGACAGAAGAAGAAAGGCTGTGTCTAAACTTTGGTTATCTTAGTTCTGGTTAATTAGATCCAAAAATATATAACTCTAAGACAACTGGTATGAGAATCTAGGGACCTAACCAGTTCTATGACCTTGAACCTGTAGGCCTCAGTTATTGTCATCTGTAGAATGTGGGTTTAGAGAATATGCTATCTAAACTTTCTGCCATTGTGAAAATGTATGACTCTTAAGTTGTTAGTATTCATTCCCTTATTCATGTGATTTATAAAATGGTATAAATTGTGTTAATAGTGCTATCTTTTTTTCCTACTAAAGTTTTTGATTTTTACTGATGTATTGTAAAGAATATATGAGATCTTTGAGAAAGTTGTTAATCAGTATATTAAAGTTGTACATCAGTATATATTGAACTCTGGAGAGATGGGATTTAGCATAGTTCAGTCCATATCAACCAACACTTATTTTTAAGAAGGCTGCTTCAATCATGCCAGATTTTGATTCAACAAAATTTACTGGGCACTTGTTATTGTATACACTATTTTGTTTAATTGTCACAATGACTGTGATTTATTGTGGTCTTCTCTTTGGCACATAATAACATTTCTGAAAAATATTATTTCCAGTGGTAATTTCTCTAATACTATCATAATTAAGAAAATTTGGCAAGCACATAGTGTTACTTTAAAAGGAATTTATCAGTATTTTTGGCATTTGGTGAAAGATTAGGAACTGAGTCTTTCAGGTATTACTATTTGATGAGGAAAAATTATGCTTTCTAATCAGGCTATAAGAAAAAAGTTCATTATTATAACCTTTTTATTGTCTTTTCCTTTTTCTTCTTTTTTTCCTGTGGAAACCACAAGCCAGGAAAAAGGCGGAA
Source organism: Microcebus murinus (assembly GCF_040939455.1). Lineage (NCBI taxonomy): Eukaryota > Metazoa > Chordata > Mammalia > Primates > Cheirogaleidae > Microcebus > Microcebus murinus. The sequence goes on along the minus strand of NC_134122.1, from coordinate 44,213,782 downwards.
AATTTGGGTACTCTCTGCTTTTATTTTCAGTGCTTCCTTGAAAACTGCATCACAAAGCAGGAGGATTTTCTTCCTGCTTTTCGGGAGAAAGGTTGCAATGATCTTTTTCTCCTGCAGATGGCACTCTCTGTTGTAATGTGCTCAGCTAGTGCTGAGGATTTAAATAGAACTATAAAATTTGCCAGCAGTTTATTGACATTATATAATCTCTTAGAATTCACATAGCAACTCTGTGGGGTAGACATTTTATGGAAGAGGAAATCAAACATCATGCAGCTCTGTGTGAGTAGCTAGTAATTGCTAGATTCCCAATCTGCTGCCTCTGGGTCCCTCGCTTTCCTCACCATCATGATGTCTACTCTGTGTATATTCAACTATTCAGAACAGATTCAGAAACTAGCAAAAATAGAAGGAGTAAGCATGTTAATAATACATACTTGTTGAAATATTTATTTAATAAATAATGGATATTGGTCGAATTAATGAATTCATGAAAAAGGGAAAGGTGGCACAATGGATGCCTTTTCCTTCTTATTGCTGTGGCCACTGGCTATTTGGTATTTCTTGAGGTGGAACCTAGGGACCTTGGCAACCTAGGGCCCACTCCTTGTCATGTTGTTAAGCTTGAGATTTTATTTTCAGTGGTAAATATAATGTCTTTGGTAGCACTGACTAGAATGCAGAAGTGAGTGACAGCACATTTAAATATGCCATTAAGCTAGGCATGGCATGTGTTCCTATTGGGAGGCTGAGGTGGGAGGATCACTTGAGCTCAGGAGTTTAAGGCTGCAGTGAGCTATGATTGTGCCACCACATTCCTGCCTGGATGACAGAGAGAGACCCTGTTTTGTAAAAAAAAAAAAAAAAAAAAAAGCCATTGTATGAGGGGGATAGCCCTGCAAGTGAAGAATATATGTGTTTATGACTTGGTGCGAGGGGCAGGTTTGGTAGTTGTACAGGTTTGGTAGTTGTATATATCAAGAAGACAAATGCGTAAAAATCCATAAGATTGAGGGTGATAGCTTAATTCTGTGATCTTTTAGGTGGATAATAGGTTGTGGAAATTATTCACAGAACCAGAACAGAGCTAAGATATCAAAGTCATCTATCTAGATGTCTGCAGGAAGTCTTAATAAAAGCAAAGTCACTGTTGACTGACTTTACTGACTATTTCATTTCCAGAAAGTAAAGGAAATAATCATGGGAGCCAATACTTTGAGTCTAACCTTTACCTAATTTTGAATGTCAGGGCTCAATTAGACAAGTTAATGTATTATTATTAATAATAGGAATCCTGAGAGAAAGGCCATTCTGTTTATTCAACAAATCAGTTAAACTGAATACCTTCTATGTGCCAGGTACAGCACTAACATGCTGGAGATTTAGCAGTAAATACAACAGACAAAATCTCTGTCATTAAGGAGCTTTCATGTTAAGAGTTTACAATGATCTGTTGTCCAGAAAAACTAGCCTTGTGGCTACTTAACTGCAATGACCTTAACTTTCACTTTACTTTAGACAACTACTTTCGAGGCCACACTCTGGATATTGCCATCTGGAATTGCTTGTTTCAGAAAGCTAAAAATTATGACATCCCTTCATTCTCACATTGTCTATTCTTTAATCTTATAGAGATCCATGTTTCCTTGATTACCTGAATTTTTTCCTTGTTTATCAGTATTTGCCTGGCCTCTTTCTTTTTCCTACCCAGCCTGTATTATATTTTTGGCCATAATTTTGACTGTTCACTTGTACCCATGAGCCCCTTTCACCTGTGATCAGTCATATAATCTACATTGTCTACTATTAGACCCATGCAGCTGAATCCTGCTGGAGAATCTCAAATATCTGAGAAAACTGATATCATCAGAAATTCTTGGTTTTCAGCCTCTGCTGAGCTCTCAGCCGACCAGTAAATTTTTTAATTTGTCCTTCATCACTACTTTATCCCATTTGGCTATTCTAGCATTAATTATTCTATATAACTTAGCCCTCAGCCCTAATCCCTAGACCCCTCTCTCAGCAGACAATCTTGACTATTACTTGAGTGAAAAAATTGAGGCTGTTATTCTTGAGCTCCCTCAGTTTCTGGCTTCTTACATGTTAAGTTTTCTGTATCTTCAATTATCCCTGATCCTTTCCCTCAGCTTCAATGAATGATGTGTCCCCTACTGCTTCTCCCCACCTTCCAGCCTAACCTCTTCACCTATACCCTTGATCCAGTCTTCACATACATCCTCTGTGAATTTTGCCCTTTTTTCATTCCTTCTCTTGCCCCTGTCTTCAATGTCTTCTCCTGTGCTGGCTGCAGTGGTATGCCAGAAAATTGGATCTCTTGGGGAAAGAAACAAAAAAGACCCTGATGTGTAGCATTTGCCCATTTCCATCGTGTAAATACTCCCCCTATGACTGATTTTTAGCTCCTGGATGTCTCTGATGCTGGGAAGAAGTACACATAATCAGAACTAATAGGAATTGGATGGCCGCACCACCAGTCAGCTCCTTTCTTAGAGCCTAAAAAACATGCCCAAGTTATCCCAATTCTAAAACAAACCAACAACAACAAAAAAATTATTAAAAAAAAAACAACACCACCTTCTTTGACCTATGGCCTCTTTCTCTAGGTCCTCTCTATTTTCTCTTTTTCTTTTCTACTCCTACCTTCTCAGAGGAGTCTATACTTGCATATTTCCTTTTTCCATCTGGCATTGGAAACCATGGGGTGGGGCTGAGGATGATTGTTAAGAAAGTATACATATTGAGCATCGCTGAAATTAGAATGAAGGGCATAGTGGATTTAGTCTCAGTAGTCACAGCAAAGAAGTTGATCACTGCCTAATGGACAGAGGACTCAGCTCACTTGACATGCATTGAGTTTTTCCTGACAGCAGATTCTGCACACATCCCTTAGCTCTTCTTCTGGTGTGTACTTCCCAGGTGGTACTACCATCTATCCAGTTAACCAAGCTAATATTCAGAGAATTGTCCTGATGCCCCTTCCCTTCATTTCCTATTCTAATTCATCACCAAAATTGCACTCATTTTAACTCCTGGATAGTTATTAAAATTGTAGTGTTCTTGCTCTAGAAAAAGGTCTTCTTACCTTTTGCTTGGGGTATAACACCAGTCCCAAATTAGTTTTCCTACAGCTAGATTTTCTTCCTAAAATCTGTCTTCCATATTGCCACTAGGATAGTCTATCTGCTCAAGATTGATCATCCCACTCACATGTTTGAAATAACTCATGGGCTTCCTATCACCTGTAGCAATGGTTCTCATTCCTGAATTTTCATCAGAATCACCTATGAAGCTTGTTAAAAATACTGGTGTTTGGATCCTACTACAGGTTTAGTGGATTAGAGTCTGTGTATGGTGGGGACCAGACAAATTCTATAGATGATTCTGATGAGACCCACTAGCCAGTATATTAAAGGCCAAGGTTCTTAGCATAGTGTACAAAGCCTTTCACCATCTGGTCTTTGCCTACCACTCCCTCCATCCTTGTTTTTCCTGTTTCTCATTTTGCAGTTATGATACCAAACTTTTTGTAATTTCCTCAGTGACCTAACTTGAGCTGCTCTTTCTGTCTGTAATGCTTTTCTTCCCTCTTTTTCCTCCCTTCCTTTTTCTCCTTTTACCTGCATAACTTCTACTTCATGAAGCTTCTTTGACCACTCGAATTGGGTTAAGTACCCCCCCTTAGCAGTACAGAGTACCCTGTGTATTGGTTTGCCTTTGCCACCATATGTGATCTTCTTGAGGGCAGAGACTGAAATTACTTTTGAATTTTGTATTCTTAGTGTCTAGTACAAAGTGAGTGTTTTGTAAATGACAGCTAAATGAATAAATCATAAACAGGAAGAAGAATATGGAGCAAAGCCAGAGTGTAGAGAATTGGAATAAAGAATTCCTAAAGTTCAAAGAAAAGGTAGATAAGATGCCATGGGATACAGTCTCTTGAAGGGAAAGTGATTGTAAGGTGATCAAAGACAGAATCTTTACTGAACAGTTGAAAATAACATGTGGAGAAAAGGCAGAGGTAAAGTGACCATATGAACTGATTGTAAAATAACACATGCAGAAGAAGGAAAGAAAGATATGAAACATATATATATACACACACATACACACATACATAAAAAAGAACACAATCCTAGTAGAATAATGAGCTGACATTTTGAAAAAGATTGAGGCTAACCTTTTACATTATATATATATAAAATGAAAATGACAAATAAATAATAGATTCTTATTAACAAACTGACCCAATAATCAGATATACAGAATGAATGAAAAGTCCTCAGCTTTTGTTTAGTTTCTGTCTTCTCTGACATGAAAAGTGATCTACACACAGACTAACAAAAGTGCAAGTAATAAAAATTGTTTGTGAAAATTGAAGTCCAAGGTTGGAGAGGAGATTGTACTAGAACCTCTAGATGCTCTGAATTAGTTCACATCTCAGAATCAGATTCTGAGAAGATTTGTTAATGTCATTGCGAAACTAGTAATCTTTGAGTTATTGTGGTGAAATGTGAAAACTTGTAGAGGACTGTGGAGGAATGAAGTTCTAAAATTTAAAATAATTAGAATATAGATTCCATAGATTTTAGTAAACTTGATGTTACCTCCACAAAATACTCTAGAGATCATTTTAAAAGATTTACAGATATTTACAGAAGGAAAAGATGAGCAATAAAAGTTATGTAGGTTCTCTAAGCAGATTTCATTCCAGATGACCCAGTTTAAACTTTTGACACTATATTAGCTGCAGTATATCTAGACTTCCATAGGGAATTTGACAGTCTACCATTCTATCCTTGGGAACACCAGGGAGAATTGGATTATAGTATGGGTATGATTATTGAACAATGGAATTCAATTTTAGTTTATTTACTCATTGGCAGCCTAGTGGGAAGTCTCTTATGGGTTACTATGTTTGACCCTGGTACACTCATCAGTATAACACCTTCTCCCCAGTTTTCACACTCAGCTAGTAACCTTGTTGTTTACACCAAGAAAATAGGAGCACCTGAAAACCACTTCTTGGTCTTCCCACTGCCAAATATACTAATCTTCCTACATCTGTACTCATACTCTGACATCCTTCTTATTTCACTAGATGAACTGTCATTTTCCCCTCCACTTGTACTTCTCTTCATTTTGACTACACATTGTTCCTGGGATTATCTTTTCTCATTTTAGTTTTTCATCAATTTCCCTTTCTGTATTGGAGAAATGTGCTCTATTTCAGCTTACAAGCATGCTATTATATTATTATATAATATCAATTGTTATTTTTTAAAACCTCACTTATCTCATGTCCATCTCAAGCTACTACCCATTTCCCTTTTTTTCTTACTTTTCTTTTCTTTCTTTCTTTTTTTTTTTTATAGTCTGTAAGGATTCCTGGATAAAGATACTACTCATTTCCTTGCATGCCTTATTGCAGAACTTCTCAAAAGTGCTGTCTAAATTGCTTGCTTTCATTTCCTCACTACTCTTTCCCACTTCACTGAGACCATTCTTTGAAAAGGTTGTCAGTAACTTCCATATTGCTAAATCCAGTGGTCAATTCCAAGCTTCATCCTATTCAACCTTTCAGCAATATTTGATAACTGTTGATGATTCTTTCCTGTTTGAAGCTTTCTTCACTTGGTTTCTGGATGACACCACTCTTCTGATTTTTCTCCCACCTCACTTGCTGTTCCTTCCCAGTCTCCTGTGCTGGGTATTCTTCCTCTCCTTGCCTCGGTCATGCTAAGCCCAGGGTTCAGTCCTAGAACCTCTTCTCTGCTCCCTTTACACTCATTATCTAGGTCCCCACTGTTCATTATGGTAGCCACTAGCCACATGTGGCTTTGTCTGCTGTATTGGATAGCAGAAATTATAGAATAGTCGCACCATCTCAGAAAACTCTGTTGGATAGCACTGATCCATCCATCTAGTCCCATGGCTTTAAAAATGTATCTACATGCTAATGACTCCCAAATTGATTCACCAGTTCCAGCCTCCTCACCTGAATCAACTGCCTAGTTAGTATCTTTTACTTGATTTCTAACAGACCTGTCACACTTAGCATAGTTGAATATGAACTTTATTTTCCCTCCCAACCTGCTCTTCTGTCAGTCTTCAGTCAGTAAACAGTACTATTCTCCACACAGAATAAAAACCCTGTTAGCTTCTTTTTGAGGAGGGAGGGCGGTCAGGGAGGAATGAGAGAATTCCTAGGGAGAAACAGTTCCAAAGGAATATTTCTATTTCCTCTTTCCACACCTTACTTTAGTCCCTGAGATGTAGGAGTGAGTGACTTTTCTCGGTCTTTCTTTGTAGTCATTTTTAACTTCTCTTTTCCTCTTGTACTCAGTGTCTAATGTATCAAGCATGCATTTATCTCAGTGCCATGGAACACACTTTGCCAGATACCCACATGGCCCATTTACTCATTCCATTCAAGTTTTTGCTCAAATATTATATTTTCAGACCTTTCTTGTCCACCTTATCTAAAGTAGCATTCCTATCACTCTGTACCCTTATTCTGTTTTACTTTTTTCACAGCACTTAACACTACTTAACATTATAATGTTTGGTTTTTTGTCTGTTTCTATCCCACCAAAATCCATGAGGGTAGGGATTTTGTTTTTATTCTACACCCAGTGCCTAAAATAGTAGCTGATGTATAATAAGTATTCAATAAATATTTGTCAAATTAAATGGCATATTGAAATTTCCGATGATATAAAACTAGGAGGAATGGCTAATACATTAAATCAGGGTTTTTTTGTGTGTATGTATTTTCTTTTTGTTTGGCTGTTCATTATTTTACATTTTGGCAGTCACTCTTTGAGAGAAAGTGAAACCTATTATTTTTCTGAGTTCATTTATATGATTATAAGCAATTGGTACTATGTGTTTCACTTCTGGTAAATGGTAAGAATATAATAATTCTAGCAATATTATTGGGGCAAGTTTTATTGCAATATTATAACAATTGTTACATTAGAAATTAAAATTATAGTAATAATGTTGAATTTAAAATTTGGGATTATAGCTATAAAGGCAAAAAGTAATAAGACAGAGTCCCTGGTCTTAAGAAATTTGAGACCTAGAGGGTAAGACAGTCATATTTGATAAGTAACCCTAGGGTGCATCTATGTACTTTGGAAACAGAGGCAGTGGTAGAGAGATGTGTGTGTGTGTGTGTGTGTGTGTGTGTGTGTGTGTGTGTGTGTGTGTGTGTGTAATGCTCTAAGAACATCTTTATTAAAAATATATCTGTATTTCCAGGCCAGGCGCGGTGGCTCACGCCTGTAATCCTAGCACTCTGGGAGGCCGAGGCGGGCGGATTGCTCAAGGTCAGGAGTTTGAAACCAGCCTGAGCAAGAGCGAGACCCCGTCTCTACTATAAATAGAAAGAAATTAATTGGCCAACTAATATATATAGAAAAAATTAGCCGGGCATGGTGGCACATGCCTGTAGTCCCAGCTACTCGGGAGGCTGAGGCAGGAGGATTGCTTGACCCCAGGAGTTTGAGGTTGCTGTGAGCTAGGCTGACGCCATGGCACTCACTCTAGCCTAGGCAACAAAGTGAGACTCTGTCTCAAAAAAAATAAATAAATAAAATAAAATAAATATATATATATATCTGTATTTCCAAATGGTCTAGATCTAGACACCTAGTATAACTTAGGGTGATAAAAATAAGGAAAGCAGATGTGTATAAACGGTGATGGCAGAGTCAAGGAGGGCACAGATGACTGTGCTGGCAGTTAGAATTATGATCTTGAATAAAATGAAATTCCATGGATATCTAAGCCAGGCTTTGGAGAATACAGAGATAAAGAAGCCATGCCAGTTTAAGAGCATTAGAGAAATCCCTCAGCTTGGCCTAGAAAATGTCCTTTCATGAGAGAGAGAGAGAGAGAGAGAGAGAGAGAGAGAGAGAGAGAGAGAGAGAGATCTAGTTGACTGTCAGCTCACATTTCTAATGGCCAGACTAAGTTAGCTGGAATCATTTTGGCATTGCAGGGTAGGTGGTTCTACCTTGTGGCAGTCCAGGCTATAGGGTGCTAGTAGTCAGAGCAATTAATACTATCTTTAGGCTTATAATTTGACTGATAATTTCTCCTTCCATAATTTTAGAGTTAGAAAATACATGCATGATTTTGGTTAGTTCAGGAGGCAGCAGGAGCGTCTGTTAATACTCCATTCCAAGCCTCTTCCATTTGGTTGAGTGGTTTTACTAGTGATCTGCCAGTAGAGTGAGTGGTAAGACTGAAATCTAGCCTGTGCTTTGATAGTGGTGAACCCCGATGTGGAGCTGCACCCACCAGAAAAGGATGTTTTCTTTTCCTAATTATTACAAAGCCCCGTGTAGTCTAACATAGCCTGTCCCGTTTCCTGCTTGGTTTATCCTCAAGTGCTTAAAATATTATGTGATATAAGAACTGTTTGCCAAGCTGAAAGGAACTCAAGAGAGTTCTCTGGATTTGAGCATTCTGAAGCAGTTAAGGACACTCTGATTTAAAAACTTGTGATTCCAGATAAACCTTCATGTTTGCCTCTATGATAAAGAAAAATTTTTCATGTTTGTTCTTGATGAAAACTATAGAGAAAAGGAAAACAGATAACTATAGAGGAGCATCTTGTTGCTATCCACCAAGTAGCAATTTGTCCTTTAGGGTTCATTGTACTGTATACAAAGGATTAATTCATTTAAAAGATTCAATAAGGATATGAGATTTGGTAGTAATTAATAAATCATTGTTTGGTTTTAGTATTTTCAGAGTTCTCATATATACTCAAATAACTTTTACTCTGACAGGAGAGTAATAACTTTATTGTACCTAGGAACTTTGAGTTGAAGATCTTTTTTTCTTGGTAGTATATAGATGATATTCCACTGTCTCCTACATCAGCAGTTCCCAACCTTTTTGGTACCGGCAACCGGCTTCATGTAAGACAGTTTTTACTTGGACAGGAAGGGGAATGGGGTTTCAGGATGACTCAAGTGCTTTATGTTTATTGTGCAGTCAACCCTCTCTGGTAATGATAATCTGAATTTGCAGCTGCTCCCCAGCACTAGCATCACCACCTCAGCTCCATCCCAGATCCTCAGGCATTAGATTCTCATAAGGAGCACACAACCTAGATCCCTCGCTGTGCAGTTACAGTAGGGTTCATGCTCCTGTGAGCATCTAATGTCCTGGCTGATTTGACAGGAGGCAGAGCTTATGTGGTGATGGAAGTGATGGGGAGTGGCTGTAAATACAGATAAAGTGTCGCTCACTTGCCAGCTGCTCACCTCACAGGTACTGGTCCACAGCCCTGGGGGTTGGGGACCATAGTCCTAGATTCCAGTGTTAAGAAGACTGATACTGTTATGGATTCTCCTTTGCACTTAACTTATGATTTACCTGGACATTGTGAGTTAGGGGTTGGGACAGGAAGGGTAGAAAGCTATGACTAAGTTGCTTTGTTTGGATCACTATGTTCCTTCCAAGACTCCCTCTCTCAGGACTCAATTCTTGAAGGTAGACATTCTTTTTAGTGTGCTCTTGAGATTTTAAAAAGCTTGTTGCTTGTTTCATACATCATATGAAGACAGGTCATGATTTTTATGTCAGTACTTTATTTGTTAAAATTATTTGTGGTTTACTATTATGATTAATATGTTTGTCTTTTGTTTTTTTGTAGGTGAAGCTTTTCTCCTATGAATGTTTGTTTTATCTAGTTTATAAGCCCAAATTATATAGACTCTAAATGTTACAGGAGTGTTAAAAGACTGGTAAGTATATAATATAATAAATATTAGCAGTCAAAATAATTGATTCAGTTAAAGGCTTTAAAAACTACATAGTAATGTGACATTAATTAAACCCCAAAGTAAAAACAGCTAAATTTTTCTTAGTAGGTATGGATATATATAGACTGTGATTTCATACAATAGTATATTGCACAGTAGTTTAAAGGAATGGACATAACCTTGAGAAGGAAAGGCGAAATTATAAAAGGATACATATAGTATACTATTTATATAAATTTTTAAAATTGTTAAAATACTGAATTTTTTATAGGTATAAACATGTAAGAAATATAAAAATGGGAATGAAAAACACCAACTAGGGAAGGGTAAGAGGTATGGGTGTGGCTTTCATGTAGTATAAAGTTTGATTCCTTTTTTTTTTTTTTTTGAGACAGAGTCTTACTCTATTGCCCTGGCTAGAGTGTTGTGGCATCAGCCTAGCTCACAGCAACCTCACTCCTGGGCTCAAGCGATCCTCCTGCCTCAGCCTCCTGAGTAGCTGGGACTACAGGCATGAGCCACCATGCCCGGCTAAATTTTTCTATATATTTTTAGTTGTCCTGCTAATTTCTTTCTATTTTTTTAGTAGAGACAGGGTCTCACTCTTCCTCAGGCTGGTCTCGAACTCCTGAGCTCAAGCAGTTCTCCCACCTCGGCCTCCCAAAGTGCTAGGATTACAGGTGTGAGCCACTGTACCTGGCCAAGGTTTGATTTCTTTACACACACACAAATACACACACCCCCACACACATACTCTTTCTCTGTCTCTCTCTTTGACCTGAATGTACCATTATGTTAATATTTGCCAGATCTGGGTGTTGGTTATAACCTCATGTTATATTCCTTGTTTCTGGGTATTTGAAATATTAGAAAAAATTTAAAGAAATTGCCATGTAATCATCTTTTCACCTGGCATTCAAAATGGCTGAAAGGCACTCAATTAAATTCAACATTCCTGTTAGGAAGAAATAAATACTTCTAATGTGCCCCCTGTACCCCAATTAGTGTTGTTCTATTAGTGCTAACTAATGCAGTTAGAAGAATGGAAATTGTATGACTATTGGATAGGAGAATTTAGAATTTTTGTTATTTGTAGATTATAGAATATTATATCTGAGAAATAAAAGAACCCAAGAAAGTGCTGTAAGAAGTTTAGATATATGATTACTATATCCTAATAAGTCTATTTCTTATATGTCTGCTACATACCAGTTTTATATCTTAATTGGAATATATAGCCAGGTGTGGTGGCTCATGCCTATAATCTTAGCACTTTGGGAGGCCAAGGAAGGAGGATTGCTTGAGGCCAGGAGTTGGATACCAGCCTGAGCAAGAGCGAGACCCCATCTCTACAGACAGTAGAAAAATTAGCCAGGGGTAGTGGTGGGCCCCTGTAGTCTTAGCTACTCAGGAGGCTGATGCAGGAGGATTGCTTGAGCCCAGGAGTTTGAGGTTGCAGTGATTTGTGAAGATGCCACTACACTCTAGCCCAGGCGAAAGCGGGAGATCTTGTCTCAAAAAAAAAAAAAAAAATTAAAGTATGTAATAGAAACCAAAATCCTGTTCAGAATAATGGCAAAAAGTATAAAGCATATTGGAATAAACCTAACAAGAAATGTGTAAAACCTACTGTATGAAGTAACAGCAATTTCTACTTCAAGGAAATAATGAGGTTAATGTGCAAGTAGGGTAAGGGTGTTCATTGCAGCTTTGTTTATAATAACAAAAAGCTAGAAGTAATCTAAATATTCAACAATAAGAGATTGACTATGTAGTTATAGTACATCTATACTAAAATGAAATACATGTAATATATACGTGCAGTAGAATGCTGTGCAGCATTAAAGAGTAAGAGCATATGGAAAAAGTTTTTCAAAATATTGAAATGAATGAAACAAGTAATAGATTATATATAATATCCTTTTCATGTAAACAAGTATGTATTTTGTGTACCTTTTTAAATTGGGAAAAACATAATTTCTGTATATATCATAATGCTTTTTACTGATAGGGCATCTTGTGCTTTCAGAAAGTGGGATTGAAATATTTCTTTATTGTCTAAAAGTTCATGTTGATTTCCATTATCTTAATTTCTAGAAGATCGGCTCTAATTATAACCATAATTTTTTGATTTTTCATGTTTTTAATATTTCTGAAACTTTAGCATGTCTTGTAATGGATGGCTCTTTCGGGAGGCTCCACCTGTGAAGTAGTTGGCCTTGCCTGCTTATAAGTGAACTGGATCATAGATGTTCACATTGTTAGCATTTCAGTTGACTTCTATGCATTGCTGGTACTATACCTGCTAAGGTTTCAATGTTTTCCTGGTTGATTTCTGAAATTTTTTTGCCAATCTCATTTGGAAAGATCAAGGAAGCATAAAAACTTACAGAATGATGTTAGCAGTTTGGGAAGAAAAATCCCGGGAACAATAGTGCAGTTCTCTTAAGAATTGCTGCATTGTGGATGGTCTTGATGGCCAGAAGGTGATATTGTAGGGAAATTCTATGTGATAAGAAAGCATTATGTCATAGTTTAAAAGGCAGTGTTTTTTTTTTTTCTTTTTTAGTGCTGTACTAAATAATTATGTATCCTAAAATCAGTAAGGTGACATATATTAAAGTTGGATAAATATAAATTAGGTTATTTGATTTATTGAATAATTTTACTTTGTGAACGCTTATAAAGAACCCATATTGTGTATAATAAAGGTTGTAGCTGCATTTTGGAATAATCAGGGATGTACTCTTTTTGTCTTTTTCCTAGTGGTCAAAAATATTAAAAATAAATGATATTTGTTATACTAAAAGGGAACTATTATTGTAATGCTACCTAGAATTCTGATGGGAATGCAGGAATTAAGCTATCAGGCCCTAGAATGAGAAGGAACCAAGGTAGTATTAGGAATTTCTCTAGTCTTTCCCTTTCATGTTTATCTGCTTCTTTTTGCATCCTGTTGATTTGTTTTTACCCAGTTGGCTTCTTCTGAGCCTCACCTACTTCCTTTATGAAGACCACCACAGGCCCATCTCTACATGGCCTTTTAGCACATCAACTATGTCCCTTTAGATTAAATTCCTGAGAGAAAGAAAGAAAACCTGATTGGTTCAGTTCCTCTTTGCAAGCTATGCTATACCAGCCACATCTGTGGCCAGCTTGTATTGTGGCTGCCTCTGAACCAGATGTGCTTCAATTCATGGAGGCCCAGAGCCTGACCCTGGCCCCTCTGCAGGAGGGATGTGGCTTACTGTCTTTTTAGCAGGGACTCTGGGGAGCGCTTCCCCCTGCAGGGGATTGAAGGAACATGCGGCAATATACATATGTCTTATTTAACATCTCTAGGTTCGACAGTTTTTAAAAGTTGCTAAATCTTTTAGCCCAAAGATGAAACTGTTTTGAAACTCATGGGGGATTTTGCTGTTCATTATTTTTCATTTCAGAAATTTGTACATTTGTTTCTATATTTGTTTTCCTCCCTCTTCTGCTTACTTTACCTTATTGTTTTCCTTAATCTTAAAATGTCACATTGCCCTATATTTGGTTCAAATGTGTAGTAAGAAGTAAAGTGGCATAACTTTGGCTGATAGAATTCTTCAATTTTTATTCCCATGACGGGAAATCTTTTTTTCCTTATGTTAACTGAACTCTGGTGTTTTGGGAGTGTGGTCAGTGATTGTGGGCTGTATCAAGTAAAAAAACAGTTTATATTTTTTAAAATATACTTTTATCTGTTTTAAAACATGTAAGACAAGAACATTTTATAAGTAATGGGTTATTTTTATTCTATTTAAGAGAGAAAGTATGTTCTATCTTGGTGCTGTCACTTACCCATTCTTGGCTATGCTCAGGTATTTGAAACCCAGGACTCATTTCTGCCATGGCAGGAGTTATTTAAGGAGCACTTGACTAGATCAGAACTATGACTAACAATGTTACGGGATTAAGTACCAATACCCAGTAAAGTCAGTCTTCAGTTAAAAACAACAAAAACACATAGTTTTAAAAGTAAATTTGTATTCTTTTTTCTAATCTTTTTTGTAATATTTTTTTATAGCTCGGTCATGAGCACTGACAGTAACTCATTGGCACGTCAATTTCTGACTGATGTCAACCGGCTTTGCAATGCAGTGGTCCAGAGGGTGGAGGCCAGGGAAGAGGAAGAGGAGGAGACACACATGGCAACCCTTGGACAGTACCTTGTCCATGGTCGAGGATTTCTGTTACTTACCAAGCTAAATTCTATCATTGATCAGGTAATATTTTCATATCAAATCATTTTTTTCATAAGTATATTGTAGTTAATTATAAATACATTATTTCTGGGTTACATATTTTCTAAATTCTCTGAGATAACGTCCTATCTCTCTTATCACTCCAACAAAAAAAAGTAGTTCTATTTGTGAACATATTATTTGTATATTTTCCAAATGTCTGAAATATCTTAGAATTATAAATGGCCTTTCTTCTGAAATTGTATCATGCTTTTTATTCTAATATTAATGTGATAACTATGATTATTAGTAGAGATATAAGATTATAATTCAGGAACGTGATGAATTTGGACTTTTAATAAACATCAAATATATTTTTGAAGAGTTTTGTAATAATTTATATTTAGTGAGTCTGCTAATTCTGGGGTGAAAGCAGAGAATCCTTTTGTGTAAACTAATAATTACTAAGTCCTTTAGCTTGTGTACATCTAGTTTTAATATATTATTGTTTTTGCTTGAAGTATGGTATGGCCTTATGGTTTTGTTGTTTCCTTGTTATAGTTTTAAAGTCAATTGGGACTAGAGAGATGTTTTCGTCTAACTTTCTTTTTCAAATGAGAAAACTGAGATCCAGAAACATTAAGTAACTTACACAAGGTTTACTTGAAGGCCAAATGTGATTTATATCTTTATTTGATTTTATTAGAAAACAAATACTTATTTTATGAAAAAAAACCTCTACAATCTGCTTTAAAGGCAGTAATTAATGTAGTTAGATAATAATATTTTAATTACCTTGAATGGAAAAGATAATAAAATCTCTGTAGCATAAATATGATTGACATCTTTTAACATGTTCAAAGTTACCAGCTTTAGATGTAAACTTAGCCATCATTAAATAAAATTTCTTGCTATGAAAGCATTTTGCTAGTAAATACATATATTAAGTAAATATAGATACTAAAATGAAGCAATGACTGTTTTCACTGTAAGCTAAACAATGTAACAAGTATAAATCAGGAAACATTTGTTCACTGTGATATCCACTTATCATGGAATTTTCCAGGATGTTTGCAGGTTTATATATTTTTCTTTTTCATGAATGTGATTTGTTTAATATGTGATTAAATATTTTATTTTTATATATTTGTATGACTTTTCTATAAATAAACTTTAAAAAAATTATTTGCTAGATCATATGTAGTGATTTTTTATTTTGAAATTTTGATTACTTAATATGCATAACCATGCTCTGTTCATCTTCTTATCCTACATTCAGTGCTTTCAGTATCTTTTTTAAAGATGTCATATAAATAGCATCATATACCTAGTAATAAATCCAATAAAATATGTACAGTACTTCTGCATGGAATTCTATAAAACATTTTTGAGAGAAACTGAAGAAATGGAGATAAATAAATATTCTCCCAAATAAATGGAGAACTATATAATGTTCATGTATTGAAAGAATCAGTATTGTAAAGATATGTTTTCTCCAGACTGATCTATAGATTCCAATGTAATCCCTATCAAAATCTCAACAGCGGCCAGGTGCGGTGGCTCACGCCTATAATCCTAGCACTCTGGGAGGCCAAGGCGGGCGGATGGCTCAAGGTCAGGAGTTTGAAACCAGCCTTAGCAAGAGCGACACCCCATCTCTACTAAAAATAGAAAGAAATTAATTGGCTAACTAAAAATATATAGAAAAAATGAGCCGGGCATGGTGGCGCATGCCTGTAGTCCCAGCTACTCAGGAGGCTGAGGCAGGAGGATTGCTTGAGCCCAGGAGTTTGAGGTTGCTGTGAGCTAAGCTGACTCCACGGTACTCTAGCCTGAGCAATACAGTGAGACTTTGTCTCAAAAAAAAAACAAAGCAAAACTCAACAGCTTTTTAAAATTACAGCATTCCTGAGATATAATTCATATATCATACAATTTACCCATTTTATGTGTACAATTCAGTGATTTCTAGTGGAGTCACAGATATGTGCATGCATCCGTCACCACAGTCAATTTTAGAACATTTTCATCGCCTCAAAAAGAAACCTCATTCCCTTTAGCTATCACTTCCCTACCATTCCTATCCCTCCAGCCTTAAGCAACCACTAATCTACTTTCTGTTTCTATACATTTTATATTTTTTATACTTTGTCTTTTAAATCATGAAATATCTTTTGATGTATTATTAAATGACTGAAATAATTCATGTTATAACAGTAGTAATAGTTTTTTTTTTTTTTTTTTGAGACAGAGTCTCACTTTTGTTGCCCTGGCTAGAGTGAGTGCCGTGGCGTCAGCCTAGCTCACAGCAACCTCAAACTCCTGGGCTCAAGCGATCCTCCTGCCTCAGCCTCCCAAGTAGCTGGGACTACAGGCATGCGCCACCATGCCCGGCTAATTTTTTGTATATATATATTCTTTAGTTGGTTAATTAATTTCTTTCTATTTTTAGTAGAGACGGGGTCTCGCTCAGGATGGTTTCGAACTCTCAACCTCGAGCAATCCGCCCGCCTCGGCCTCCCAGAGTGCTAGGATTACAGGCGTGAGCCACCGCGCCCGGCCATAGTTTTTTTTTATGTTAATATTTTGCCAGTCTTCAGTATTAAACATTCTAAGTGAATATGAAGTAGTATCTCGTACTTTCAATTTGCATTTCTCTGACAACTAATGTTGAGCACTTTTTCTTGTGCTTATTGGCCATTTATGTATTTTTTTTGTGAATGTCAGTTCAAGTTTTATGCCATTTTTAAGATCAGTTTATTATCCAGTTGTAGCAGTTCTTTATGTATTCTGGATAGAAGTCTGTTGGATTTCAAATACAGTATTTTCTTTGTAAATGTGGTAAAGAGAATACTTTCTGTTAAGTCTTAAAATACCTTTTCATGCATTAAATGACTAAAGGTATTCAGGTCATAATTGCAATAATATATTTTCCTGTGGTAATATTTTTTAATCCATTCTTTCTACCTAACCACTTTGGAATATCTGTAACAATGATAATAGGAACAATAAAAATTATCTTTGGAGTGAAAATAAGTAGCCATTTAAAATATAGGCCTTATAACATTTAATTCTTTCAATTAGGAGATGGAGAATGACCATTTGAGTCTTTAAGGGGAATTAATTTAACAAGATTTAATCATTTAAGATGAAATCATAACACTAGGCACAAAGCTGTACATTTTGGGAGGAACTTTGAGCGTTTATATCTATGTTTCTCATGAATGAGAGCACTTCTTGAGTACTCTGGGAAAGAGAAGATTTAGGCCCCTGGCCATCCACTGCAGTCCTTTGGCTTTATTAATAGATGTTTAATGTAAAGAACTAAACTGACTTTATTGAGATATAATTTATATAGTTAGTACGCAGATGTTAAGTATATATTTGGGTGAGTTTTGACAAATATATACACCTGTGTAATCACCACCCAGATCAATGTTTAGAACATTACCACCACCCTAGAAAGTTTTGTAATGCTTATTTAGTTGGTGTCTTCCCTTTACCTACTGTAAGACAAACCACTGTTCTGATTTCTAGCATCCAAATGTAGTTTTGCTTGTTCTAGAATTTCACATCAGTGGAATCATGCAGTATGTACTCTTGTGTCTCTAAGATTCATCCATGTTGTTGCATGACTCAGTAGTTCACCACTTTTTTTTCCTGATTAGTATTTTGTTGTATGAATATACCACAGTTTGGTTAACCATTCACCTGTTGTTTAACCATTTGGGTTGTATGCATTTAGCTATTATAAATAAAGCTGCTGTGAACATTCATATAAAAGTCTTTGTGTGGGTATGTTTTCATTTCTCTCAGGTAAATATCTAGGTATACAGTTGCTGGGTCAAAGGGTACGTGTTTGCTTAACTTTTTAAGAAACTACCAAATTGTTTTTCAAAGTGGTTGTACCATTTTTCATTCTTACCAGCAATGTATGAGAATTCCATTGGTGCTACATTCTCTCTAATATTTGATATTGCCAGTCTTTTTAGTATTAGCCATTCTAAGTGAATATGAAGTAGTATCTCATTGTTTTAATCTGATTTCTTTGACAATTAAGGATATTTAGCACTTTTTCTTGTGCTTGTTGGTCATTTGTATATCTTTTGTGAATGTTCAAGTTTTATGCCATTTGTGAGGTCAGATGATTTGTTTTATCCAGTCATAGCATAATGGTTCTTTATGTATTCTGGATACATACATAACTAGATCTAGAATATGTTAGGTTGCAAATACATATTTTTTGTCTATGGCTTGCCTTTCTGTTTCTTAACCATGTCTTTAGAAAAGCAGATTTTTTTTCTCTTGCAAATAGTGTTTTTTTGTGTCCTAAGAAAACTTTGTCTTACAACCCTAAAGTTGCTAAGATATTCGCCTACATTTTTTTCATAAAAGCTTTTCAGTTATTGCTTTTACTTTTAGGTCTGTGATCCATTTTGAATTAATATTTGAATATTGTATGAGGTAGGAGTTATAGTTCCTTTTCACCCTCTCCCCCTGATATAGGATCCAGCTATCCCCCTGATATAGCAATACTTCTTAAAAGTGTGTTCTTTCCCCATTGAATAATCTTGGCACCTTTATTGAGAATCAATTGTCCATGTATTTATGGGTCTTTTTCTAGACTTTCTATTTTGTTCCACTGATTTGTCATTTGTTTTTTCACCAATACTATATTATCTGGATTACTGTAGCTTTTATAAAAGCAAGTCTGGAAATTAAATGGTATAAGTTCTCCAGTTTCAATCTTGTTTTTTAAGAATGTTTGGCCATTTTAGGTCCTTGCATTTCCATATAAATTTCAGAATCTGCTTGTTATTTTTACAAAAATGCACACTAGGATTTCAGTTGAGATGGTGTTGATGAATTCATAAATCAATTTGGAGAACATTGACAACATAACAGTGTTCAGTTTTCTGATCCATGAACCACAGGATAAATCTCTGTTTATTGGTTTTTTTCTAATTTTTCTGCAATGTTTTG
Source organism: Microcebus murinus (assembly GCF_040939455.1). Lineage (NCBI taxonomy): Eukaryota > Metazoa > Chordata > Mammalia > Primates > Cheirogaleidae > Microcebus > Microcebus murinus. The sequence goes on along the minus strand of NC_134122.1, from coordinate 44,194,785 downwards.
TGTTTTTAAGTATAGATGTCTTGCATATTTTTTGGTTACATTTATACGAAATATTTTTTTGATGCTATTGTAAATGGTACTTAACATCTGTTTATTTTCCCTTTGTTTGTTGCTCATATACAGTTGCCTTTTGTATGGTTGGCCTTGTATTCTATACCTTTACTAAATTTATTTATTAGATCTTGAAAATTTTCTGTAGATTCCTTAGGATTTCCAATGTAAAGAATCATATCATCTGTGAATGATGACAATTTCACTTTGTTTTTTCCAATTTTTGTGCGTTTTGTTTTGCTTTCTTGATTTTTGCACTGGTTTCTAGTACAAAGGTAGATGGAAGCAGTGAAAATGAACATTCTGGTTTTGTGTCTGACCCAAGGGGAGGTTTTTTACTATTAAATGTGATGTGAGCTCTTCAGTTTTTTTAGATGCTTTTTATCAAATGGGGAAGTTCTCTTCTATTGTCAGTATGTTGAGAATTTTTATTCTGAATGGATATTGAATTTTGTAAAATGCCTTTTCTGCCTCTGTTGAGACTATCGTATGATTTTTCTTTTTTATTCTGTAATGTGAGTGAGTTACACTGATGGTTTTCAGATGTTGAACTAACTTTGCATTCCTGGGATAGACCCCATTTTTTTCATAATTTGTTATAAACAGACACTTTAATCTATTTATTATTAGGGAAATATACTTTGTTTAAATAGTAAAAACATTATTTTTAATGGTTAAAGATGACAGAGTTGAAGTTTATACTCAGGTCTTTATAAATTTTTTGAAAGAAACTTTGTCCGGCCTAAGAAGTAACACTTATCCTTGGTTTTAATCTCGGCACTAGTATCAACTAGATGGGTAACTTCAGTCACTTCATTGCTCCAGATCTCATTATCCTCATCTGTAACATAAGGACATTCAGCTGGATGACTTAAGAGATCTCTTCCAACATAAAAATTATTTGTTTCCATGCAATATTTGATAATATTTTTGATTTCTTCTGTATCCTAATTATAAATAAATGGCTTATTCTCATGTAATAGGTAGAAAATTGCAGTGATCTTTTGCCAATACATTATATCAAAATTGTACAACCATGTGTTATAAATACTACTTTTTAAAATTTTAGTAATACATAATTTCTATATCTGTTCATACTCTGTGGATGTTTTATAAAGTTATTTATGTTGCTGAGTAAAATATGAAGTTTTACTGAAGGAGATTATAAACATTTATAAACAAAATATAATTTATCTTCAGGTACTTTCCATGTAGGAGAGAGTACTTTATTCTTCTTACATTTTTGTAGTGTCATCATTTTAATATCTAGTACTGCATAAATGGCCTATCTATAGTGATATATACAATAAATATAAAAGGAAAATATCAGACCTTTAAAAGTGTGGCTACATAGTTTATTCACTGATTTATTTAGCAGACCATCAAGTATCTACTGTGCCTAGTGCCTGTGCTAGATGCAGAGATGAAAGAAGGGAGACTTTAGCTTTTGCTAATAGAACTCTTAGCTTTTGAAGAGGTGAACAGATAAATAAATGATGACAAAACCCTGTAAAAAGTATTTGAGGAGTTTTAGTAAAAGTATTAGAAGAGAGAGTCATCAGGAAATGCTTCCTAGAGATATTGACATGCCTGAATAGGGATTAGCAATGTAAAGAGGCAGGAGGCACTAGACCAGGGGAACTGCAAACTCGAAGATTGGGGGCAGGAGAAGGAACAGCACATTCAGTGAGCTACAAGTAGCTTAGTGAAGTTAGAGCAAAGACTGAATGTGGAGGCTTGGCTAGTGCAGAGACCTGAAAGGCAGAGACCATGTCATGGCAAACCTTGTGTACCATGTTAAGGACTCTTAATTTTATTCTGAAAACATTGGGGAGGTTTTAAAACAAGGGAGTAGGCAATGAAAATTATTTGTCAGGTTTGACAAGTAAGTTATTGGTAATACTGGCAAAAATTGTTTCAGCAGGAGAATAATGCAGACTTTTAAATGTAAAGTTAATAATAAATGAACTGTAATTTGCTGCATCTAGTTCTGTAGTTTCTTTGCATAAATATCAAGATTTTTATCAATGCATGACAGGTTTGGCAGGAATGAGAGGGTGTAGGGGATGCTGGCTTTCCTACTTTTTAGAGTGGTGAGAGTATGATTGCAGTGGAAATTTTAGCCACTAGACAGTGATGCTATCCACAGAGAGTAATTTATTAAGTTATCTCCTTTTAACACCCAGACTAATAATAGATATTAATAGGAGCAATGAGTATATCAATTGATTGTTGTATAATAGACCACATCCCAAAACTTAGTGGCTTAAAAGAACAATGATTTATCTTCTCATGATTCTATGAGTTGGCAGTTCAGGCAGAGCTCAGCTGGAATAGTCACTTTGGTTCCTTGTGGTTTCAGCTGGGTTTATATCTGAATTTGCAGTCAGTCAGCAGATTGACAGGAGGGCTGTTGGATGGGGCTGTTGTCTAGGCCGCCTCAGTTCTCATCCACGTGGCCTCTCATCTTTCAGTAGGCTAGACTCAGCTTCTTTACATGATGATGGAATCATTCCAAAAGGGAGAGGAAACTGTGGGAAGACACATTTTGATGACATTCTATTGGTCAAAGCAAGTCACAAGGTCAACCCAGATATAAGGGATGAGAATAGATTCTATCACTTGATAGGAGGAACTGCAATTAATTTGTGGCCATGTTTATCATAATCTCCTCTCTGTCCAAAATTATTAGTATTCATCTACCCTCACTCCCCTTCCCCCAGGCCTAAGTATCATCATTCCATCATGGCATAAAGCTCAAAGTTGATGGATCTCATGATATGCAGCAGTTCTGGATGCAGATGAGGCTTCTATATAAGGTACTTTTGTTGCAACTCTTCTTGATTGAGAAATTTGTGAACTCAAAAAATATCTGCCCCCCATACACCCTATGTGCAATAATGAGATGGGGATAAGTTAGTTGCAGTAGATACTTCAACAAGGAGAGGGACAGGAGGCACATACCATTCCCTCAGCCATAGCAGTTCTGAAATCCAGTTGGGCAAATGTTGTCATACCCCCTATTCTGGGGCCAGGAATATGTTTTTCTTCTGTGGGAGTGGTTCCCTAATCCATGGTTCTCCAGGACTCTTGGTTCCACCGTCTGAGGTGTCTTCTCTTTTCCATAATAAATAGCCCATAATTTGTAGCTTTCTCATCCTGCGTCCTGCCTGTAGAAAAGTGGGGGCCCAGAGGTCCCTTTCACTTTGAATTGTCTGTGTCCCTTCTAGGCCAAGCTGTTAGTACTTTTTAATAGCACAACTTTTTAAAAAATGGTGTGGGTTTACTCTGAATCATAGGGGGAGCACTCCATGCCCCCAAAGCCACATCTATAATTGTTTTTGAAACAGACCTCTCTCTACTTTGGCAAGTAAGGCTCTTGTGTGAAACAGTGCTCTCAAGATTCTTAGTAATATTTTTGTCTAAATGACAAGGTCTACTAGGTACCACCTTAAGTCTTTCTGGGGTCTTAACAAAGAGTATTGTGGCCATTAAATAACCATTCTTTGCTGGGAGGGGAGAGGAGTGGGAATGGGGGCTGGTTGGGCAAACTGCAGCCTATGGACCAAATCTTGCTGCCATTGACCCGTTTTTATATAAAGTACTAGCTAAGAATAGTGTTTGCTTTTTTAAAGGACTGTTAAACTGAAAACTATGTGATAGAGACCATATATAACTCACAAAGTCTAAAATATTTACTATCTGGCCTTTTACAAAAAGAAGTTTACAATCCCTGGTCCAATTCAAGAAAAAAAATGTTAGCATAGTATTTGACATCAGAAAGAAAAGACAGTAGTATAACTACCCTGAGACATCAAAAACATTTGACAAAAGTCATCTATTCTTGACAAAAGTTCTAAAAACAAATTAAGAATAGATGATTTTATTCATATATAAATAATAGAAGAATATATTGATATAATATTATTAATAAGCTCTATATAAGACCAATATAAGTATAACCCCCTATTACTATTTCTGTTTGATATGTTTTAAAAACATGCAATATTAAAGCAGAATATGAAAGTAATGACAATTGAATTGGAAAAGATGGAGAAATAAAAATACTATTTTTTAAAGTGATGTATATAGAAAAATCCAAAACTCATCAAGAAAACCATTCAACAAAGTTATAGAATATAAGGCAAGCTTATATTATTTCCTTTAGCCATAGCTATGTAGCTAGAAAAGGGGAAAAAAGATTCTATTTACAATACTAATAAAGAAAATTTCATATATGTGTGTATATACACACATATATTAGAAATAATTATAAAATTCTCATAGAAGAAATAAAGAACTTAATATATATATATCACTGCTTATGTGTGGAAGATTAAATTTAATTAGCATGTCAAGATACAGATTTAAAGTAATACCGATAATACTATTAAAATAACTTCAGTACCTTTCCATCACATTCTGGATGGAGTCCAAGTTCCTTTCTTACAGGAACTTGGCCCACACTGATCTGGTACCCATTTGTCTTTGCAGCTTTCTAGACTCAGTCTGGTTTGGGATCTCAGCCCTTTCCCCTGATCATTTGTCCATTCTCTCCCATCCTGCTACTACTATTGCTGAGTGGCTAGGACAAGCATTTAATTTAAAACCCAGTTTAAACGGTAGTTATGAAAAGGGCTAGTGCTTGGCACCTGGCAGGTACTTAAAATATATTTCTTTAGTTTAATTGAAAAATTAATTGCCTCAATGAAAGTGATTTTACTGTTTACTATTGCTATGGGAAACTAAAAAAGGTATGACACATTTTCCCCTTAGAAGGGGAGACATAAAAATGTAAGTATTATGAGATTATCTTAGCTAAAAATGGGATTAATTTGGGTGGAGGTCACGAGATTGTTTTAGACAAATATGAGATTGATCAGAACCTTAAAAGCTCTGTACCTCTGCTCTGAAGCAGGACGTTGATACTTTGTGATGGGAGTCTGCCAGCCTCCTCATTTTCCAGCAAATTAATCAACTTCTCTTTCCTTCTCCTCAAAAAAAAAAAAGTAAGTATTAAATAAGAGTGGCTGCAGGGTGTGGTGGCTCACACCTGTAATCTCAGCAACTCAAGAGGCTGAAGCAGGAGGATTGCTTGAGGCCAGGAGTTTGAGACCAGCTTGGGTAAGGTAGCAAGACCTCATCTCTAAAAAAATAAAAACAAATTAGCTGTGCATAGTGGCATATACCTGTAGCCCCAGATATTTGGTAGGCTGAGACAGGAGGATTGCTTGAGCCCAGGGGTTCAACACTGCAATAAGGTATGATTGCACCACTGCACTCCAGCCTGGATGAAAGAGTGAGACTTCATCTCTTTAAAAAAAAGAAAAAGAAAGTGGTATGATATTGACTGATTTCTCTAGGTTGGATAGTTTAGAAATAGGGAATGGATATCTTTATGACATATATTGCCTAATATGGCAAATTGGGAACTTTCTACTTGGATGACATGAGGGAACGTCTCATTTTTCTGGATAGTGTCATTGTTGTATATATCTAGGACCTTGGGAGATGAAACTAGAGCATGGCTTGAAATACAGGGCTGCAAGTTCTAGTTTGCCTAGTACCTACAAAAAAGAGAAAAAGATTTTATGACTTCTAAGAGAACAGAATTACATATGTGGTTTCTTTGAGACTAGAAAGCATAAATAAATTTGGAAATGTACAATACATAAAAAAGCTATAGGTCCAGAGGATTAAAGAGAGCTGCCCCAGTAATGAATTGTATTAGAAATTATTATGGTCATTGAATGTGAAGCAAAGACTTGTTTTTCCACTGCTGTGTTGGGCAGCAGGAGGGTATCCTCTTCAGGACTGCAATTCCAGCAGAGAGGACAAAACCCAAAAATCTGTGTTTGCTTCAATCTCATTCTTTCGAAAGGCCCATGATTTCCAAGAATTAATCCACTTGGTGAAATGGGGGCAGCAGGCATGAAGTCCCTGAGAGGGAGAATAGTAATGCTGGGTTGGTGCAGGAGGAGAAGCTTCACAGGAGAGGTATTGCCGGGGCTGGTCCTTGAAGGTGGCAGGGAGCCCTAAGCTAAGTGGGAAGACATGAGGGATGTTCCAGACTGTGTGTTACGCAGAGGCCAGGAGACCGGAATGTCTGTTCACACAGCAGTGATGATTTGCCAGTGTACTGTTGTGGAGCAAGTGCTAAGTTATTAGGATAGCTTCTTCACAGACACCCTGGAGGTTTCTACAAATTCCATTAGAATGCCAAAGATATGAAGACTCAGATTAGGAGGACTTTGCAGGAAAAAAAAATTTTTAAAGATAATGTTTACTGGTATCTTAACAAATGTTGATATCTCTAGGTTATGTATGAGCTATACATGGAAATGTTATTCAGACATCTTTAGTCTTACTAATTTTAAAGTAAAGCACATGGAAATGGGACCCTTCGATATAATTTTTACTTTGTTTCCAGAATTTAAAATTGTTCATGCAGCGAATGTTTATTGAATATTCAACTATGTGTTAGACATTGGGTGGCAGAAAAAGGGTGGTTGCTAAAGACAAGTGACTGAGCCCTGAGAGAGGACTGGAAAGTATGTTTGGGAAAGTTTCCTATCATACTTAGAGATAAATCCTAACTCCTTTGCATGGCCCACAAGACTCCATTAGATCTGACACTACCCATCGGTCCAGCCTACACCCTCCAACTCTGTCTCCTTACACTTTCCCCCTTACTGTGCTCCAGCCACACTGGTCTTTTTGCTTTCTATGAAAAAGCCAAACCCATTCCCAACCTGTCATATACTTTCTGGGAGTCCTTTTCCTCCAAATCTTTGCATGAATGCCTTCTTCTCATCAATTAAGTGTCTTCTCATGTGGCCCATCCTGAAGAGTCTATCTAAAATATCCCCCTTTTCATCACTCTGGTAATTCCTGCTCTGGTTAATTTCCTTCATAGCACCACTTTCTATCTGAAATTTTCTTATTTGTACCTATTATTTTCTGTCTCCTCTGCTGGAGTGTTGGCTTCATGAGGATATGAATGTTGTCTTTCTTGTTCACCACTGCATCTGAAGTGCCTAGCATATAAGTAGTGGGCTCAATAAATATTTGTTGAATCAATACAAGAGGAAAATGAGCATTGAGACATGAGCAGCAGCAACCATTCAGCAAGATGGTTGCTGGCATGGAAACAAATCCAAAGGGAGAAACAGGGTATTCAAGTAGTCTCCCCACAGAGGAACTAAAACCTGAAGAATGAGTTGGAATTTGGCAGATGGGAATAGGAAAATGTGGGAGCAGTGCATGCAAGGAAGACAGTGGGGCGTCCAAAGACCAATGATGTTCAGGGGCAATCCTTACCAGCTGGCTGTGTGGGGAGGGCTCAGGTATGGTGATAGATGGGAGCTAAAGCTGGACAGGTCAACATGAATCATGCCACGAAGGATCTTCTGAGCCTGAAAAGGAATTTAGATTTTACTTTTGAAGAATTTTGAGGCTTTTCATAACCAGGATGCTAGAAGGAATAGTCTGAATGCTAAGTCCCTACTTTCTCCCTTCCTTTGACTCTTCAGCCTATTGTAATTGACTTGAACCCTAATCAAGGTCCTGTTGACTTTCCTTTCTTTCCAGATCTGCTCTCTTTCTCAGTTTCTCTGGTTCTACTTCTTTTTCAAGGGGCTACTTCTCCATCTCCTTTGCAGCCTTCTCCTTAATTCTCCAGAGCTCCATTCTCTACAGTGTTCTCTTGTTCTGTGTTCTCACCCTGGGAAATTTCACATATGTCCTTGACTTCTGCTCCGATGATTCCCAAATCCTTTTTTTTAATTTCACATTTTTTTCCTTAAGTCCCAGATCTATATGTTCACTGTCTACTAAAAACAAAAACATAAACAAAACCTAACTCTTTTCATTTGATATCTCACAGGCATATCAGATTTAATATGTCTGAAAAGTGAATCCATCATCTTTACCCCAATGTAATACCACTCCTAAAATTCCTATCTTGGTGAATATATTATCAGCTACTTAGTTGCCTAAACCAGAAACCTGTGAGTCCTTTTAGACATTGTTCTTCTCTCTTCTGCCCCATAGATAATCAACTGCAAGTCATTTATTTCAGTTCTGCTTTACAGTTTCTCAAATATGTCTCCTTTTCACTTCTGTTGTTAAGAGTACTTTTGATAGTTATCGTCTCTCTCATCCGGATTATTGTTTCCCTGCCCCTGACACTGACTGCTACCCATTTCCCCTAATTCTGTCCAGCAAATCTGATTGTGTCATCCTGACCCCTCCCCAGAGATTGGTGTGAGGAAGGAATCCAAACTTAATTTGTCATTAAATCCTTGCTTGCCCATGTCCCAGGTACCCCAGGTCCAGGTCTCTATCTCCAGTCCCACTTCCACACTTACGATTATTCCTTCTTCTAAACTCCTGAACTAAACACCCATACCACTCCTGGGTACTTACTTACACTACATGCATTCTGTTGTTCTTTAACTGTTTGTGTGTATGTATTTTATGGACCAAATGAGGGGACCTTCTCCAGGGCTTGGACCATATCCTCCAGAAAGGGTAAGACAGTAGTCCTGTGGATGTAGTGTGCAGTCGATAAGTATTTATTGGGTCACTAATAAGTCTGTCTCTCTTTATATGTATTATTTATTAATACTGTCTCTTTTTTAAAAAATTGGTTTCTGAGTTTTATATTTAACTGCATGAAGACTACATTTTTCTAGTAACTTTGTGTTATGAGTTTGCTAATTAATAGGGCTTAACTTTTCATTTTCACCTAGTAAATCTGTTTTTTCATAGGTGAGGAATTCTGGCAATGTGCATGGCGGTGATAGCAACTATTTTTGGAAATATCAGCAAGAATGTGCTAAATACCATCAAATACTCTTACATTCTTCTGTCACTGGAAAGGCTTATAAATTGAAAAGTATCACAGCTTTAATTGGATTTAAAATAGGTTAATTTGATTCTTATCTTCTTAAATGCAACCTTTCAAGGAAAAGAGTTTTTTGTTCCATTTAAGATAAGATATTAAGAATTAATGTGTCTCATCCCCTTAGAACATGGACTTTCTTGTTTCTGACACAGGCGTTAACGTGTAGAGAAGAACTCCTGACACTTCTTCTATCGCTCCTTCCACTGGTATGGAAGATACCTGTTCAAGAAGAAAAAGCAACAGGTATGTTTTTCCTTTTATCGTATCAATCACTTGTGTTGTCAAAATTGCACTGGGAAAAAAGTTTTATTGAGAAGTTAATTCTGCCTGAATGGTTTGGTACAGCTTTAGGTTCCGAACACTATATGTTACTGCAATTTATTATATAGTAAATATGAAAAATTCTTTAGGCATGCTCATTTTTATTCCTTTTAATAATACAAAAACCATGATGTTTCTTGGGAGATTACTTGACTATACTGATGACTAGAAAATATGTGAAGAAGCAGAACACTTATCAAAATGAGTAAATTTAGGTATGCATTGGAAAAATGGATAGTGAAAAGTTTGAAGAAAGAAATTAAAGTTTCTTTGCTTATTTTAAAGACTGCTTTTTGTTACTGGTCTATAAATTACTTTTGTAGTATTTCTTTTAGCTTTAGTTTTTTTAATGTTGCCTTTAAAGGATCAATTTGAAGTAATATTTAGTTTCAAGGCTGGGTAGAATTACTACCCCTAAGGTCAATAGATATTTTTAATTTCTGATTTTGAAAAAATTATACATGTATATATAGAAAGAATATATGAAACTTTAAATGTTTAATGGAGAGATTATAGTTTTTTCCTTGACCACTTCTGTGATATGTGACTTGTGAGATGTTTAAAGATTTCTTAGGTTTAAAAAAATCCTTCTGTATTGAATTTTAATGCTATATATGTATTTTTAGTAAATTTCTGACATAGGGCTCTTTTTAGGGAGGTGTCTAAAGTCTTATGATGTTTTCCCACTTATTTGTTGATTCATGAACTCTCTGCTTTTATTTCCTTCTGAATTTATAGAATTCACAAATTTTTAGTCACTTAAGAAATGTGATTAATGCTTTTTTGGGGAAGTTGTCTTCATTGCCTGCATATTTTGCTTGGGAAGAATTTGTCAGATTCATTTTGATTTCCCCTGTTCTCATCAGGTTTGTTTTCCCTCTCTTAGTTAAAGCTAGGAAAGCACATCTCTTGTTTTTTTTGAGACAGTCTCACTATGTTGCCCTGGCTAGAGTGGTATCATTGTAGCTCACCACAATCTCAGACTCCTGGGCTCAAATGATCTTCCTGCCTCAGCCTCCTTAGTGGCTGAGACACACCACCATGGCTGGCTAAATTTTCTATTTTTTGTAGAGACAGGGTCTTGCTCTTGCTCAGTCTGGTCTTGAATTCCTGGGCTCAAGCTATCTTCCTGCCTCAGCCTTCCAGAGTGCTAGAATAATAGGTGTGAGCCACTGTGTCCAGTCCACAAATCTTTTATTTAACAGATTTTTATTTATTCATTCTAAATTGCAACTGTATTTTTGTATAGATCTTATTACATATTATTGCAAAGAGAAAGCCAATTTAATTATTTTCAGTTAGTAAGGAAAATTTGATCATTTCTTCAAGAAATAGTTATTCTGTGTTGACCACATGCCAGGCCCTGAGGTCTAGGCACTGAGAATGAAACAGTGATGTCTATTCTCAAGTGAGACACTTGAGAAATAATTTGAGTGAAGAATTCTTTTAACCTCAATTTTGGAGAACATTTGGTATATAGTGTATGATTTTGAAATAATTTTGGAAAATCTTATAGTTCCTAAGTTATATCAGGGCTATAAACTAAATGGTATTTTTGATAATATAACATGCACCTGTATCTTAGTGACTTTATTGGAAGAGATTTAAAAAATGGTCTGAATAGCAGCACTAAATACCAGATAATCTAAAGAGTTTCTTATGTTGAAGTTGGAATATAATATCTGGTTTTAAGTCAGATTTACTTTCTTAATTCTGTTCTCCTTTGTTGTTTTTAAAATCAATTTGTATCCTTTGAACTAACGCTAACTGGTGTTCAGAGTGAGGGTAAGTGTGGGAAGAAGTAACCCAGAGGCATAACATAACTGAAGGAAATCAGCCCTGCAGCAGAAGTGTACTGAGGATAAACTCCTAAAGTGGGTGATAAATAAGAATAATCTAAATAAGGTCATCACCCATACAAATGGAGTTTTTAAACATATTGATGTATTCTAAGTCTTCTTTCCTCCATTAGGTTTTAATCTGCCGTTCTCAGCTGATATAATCCTGACCAAAGAAAAGAACACAACTTCACAAAGATCCACTCAGGAAAAATTACATTTAGAAGGGAGTGCCCCGTCTGGTCAGGTTTCTGCAAAAGTAAGCACTTTTCGTAAAAGCAGAAGACAGCGTAAAATTACCCATCGCTATTCTATAAGAGATGCAAGAAAAACACAGCTCTCCACTTCAGATTCAGAAGCCAATTCAGATGAAAAAAGCATAGCAATGAATAAGCATAGAAGGTCCCATCTGCTACAGCATTTTGTAACACAGTCTCCTAAAGAAGACCACCTTACAGTTAAACTTGACCACTTAGCAACCAAAGAACAGACTCCTCCTGATACTATGGCTTTGGAACTTTCCAGAGAGATTATTCTAAGACAGGAGTCAAACACTGACATTTTAAGTGAGCCAGCTGCCTTGTCTGTTATCAGTAACATGAACAATTCTCCATTTGACTTATGTCATGTTTTGTTATCTCTATTAGAAAAAGTTTGTAAATTTGACATGAGCTTAAATCATACTTCTGCTCTAGCAGCTAGTGTAGTGCCCACACTGACTGAATTCTTGGCAGGCTTTGGAGAATGCTGCAATTTAAGCGACAACTTGGAGAATCAAGTGGTTTCTACAGGTTGGACTGAAGAACCAGTGGCTTTGATTCAACGAATGCTCTTTCGAACAGTGTTGCATCTGATGTCAGTAGATGTTAGTACTGCAGAGGTGATGCCAGAAAGTCTTAGAAAAAATTTAACTGAATTGCTTAGGGCAGCTTTAAAAATTAGAACTTGTCTAGAAAAGCAGCCTGATCCTTTTGCACCAAGGCAAAAGAAAACATTACAGGAGATTCAGGAAGATTTTGTGTTTTCAAAGTATCGTCATAGAGCCCTTCTTTTACCTGAGCTTCTGGAAGGAGTTCTACAGATCCTCATCTGTTGTCTTCAAAGTGCAGCTTCAAATCCCTTCTACTTCAGTCAAGCCATGGATTTGGTTCAAGAATTCATTCAGCATTATGGATTTAATTTATTTGAAACAGCAGTTCTTCAAATGGAATGGCTGGTTTTAAGAGATGGAGTTCCTCCTGAGGCCTCAGAACATTTGAAATCACTCATAAATAGTGTGATGAAAATAATGAGCACTGTCAAAAAAGTAAAATCTGAGCAACTTCATCATTCAATGTGTACAAGAAAAAGGCACAGACGCTGTGAATATTCTCACTTTATGCATCATCACCGAGATCTCTCAGGTCTTTTGGTTTCAGCTTTTAAAAACCAAGTTTCCAAAAACCCATTTGAAGAGACTGCAGATGGGGATGTTTATTATCCTGAGCGCTGCTGCTGTATTGCAGTGTGTGCTCATCAGTGCTTGCGCTTACTGCAGCAGGCTTCCTCAAGCAGCACTTGTGTCCAGATTCTTTCAGGTGTTCACAACATCGGAATATGCTGTTGTATGGATCCTAAATCTGTGATCATTCCTTTGCTCCATGCATTTAAGTTGCCAGCACTGAAAAATTTTCAGCAGCATATATTGAATATCCTTAACAAACTTATTTTGGATCAGTTAGGAGGAGCAGAGATATCAGAAAAAATTAAAAAAGCACCTTGCAACATTTGTACTGTTGACTCTGACCAACTAGCCAAATTAGAAGAGACGCTGCAGGGAAACTCATGTGATGCTGAAGCCTCCTCAAGTTTATCTAGTTCTTCGAGTAGATTTCAAGGGATCCTGCCTAGCAGTGGATTTGAAGATTTGTTGTGGAAATGGGATGCCTTAAAGGCTTATCAGAACTTTGTTTTTGAAGAAGACAGATTACAGAGTGTACAAATTGCAAATCATATTTGCAGTTTAATTCAGAAAGGCAATGTAATTGTTCAGTGGAAACTGTATAATTACATATTTAATCCTGTGCTCCAAAGAGGAGTTGAATTAGCACATCATTGTCAACAGCTAAGCACTACTTCAGCTCGAACTCATACATGTTGCCATCATAACCAATGTTTGCCTCAGGAAGTGCTTCAGATTTATTTAAAAACTCTACCTATGCTGCTTAAATCCAGGTTTGTATGTATATGTGTGTGTGTGTGTGTGTGTGTAGATTATTTTTTCACATTTTATACTTTTGAATGAGTGCTAAAGTATACGCATTTGAACTTCTAACCCTGATATTTCCAAGGCTTTATCTGTAGTATAATTGTATTTATTCTTTCCTAGGATTTAATTTGAATTTGTCAGCAAAAAAAGTTCCCCTCCCATGTGAGATTTGTTTTAACCATTTATTTGTGTGTATGTGTTTTGTGTTGTTTTTATTTTTTGTTTTTCTTTTTGAGACAGAATCTCACTCTTGCCCTAGCTAGAGTGCTGTGGAATAAGTCTAGCTCACAGCAACCTCAAACTCCTGGACTCAAGCAACCCTCCTGCCTCAGCCTTCCAAGTAGCTGGGACTACAGGCACAAGTCACCATGCTTGGCTAATTTTTTGCTTCTGCTTTTAGTTGACTGGCTAATTTTTTTTCTATTTTTAGTAGAGGTGGGATCTTGCTCTTGCTCAGGCTGGTCTTGAACTCCTGACCTTGAGCGATCCTCCCTCCTTGGCCTCCCAGAATGCTAGGATTATAGGTGTAAGCCACTGTGCCCGGCCTATGTATGTGTTTTTACGGGGGTGCTTATAGGGAGGAGGATAGAGCCATTGATTTTACTGTCTTAGTGAAAAAGTAGTTTTAAGTATACTTCTGAGAAAAAAATGGATGCAACACAGATATTTAAAAACAGAGCAAGTTTAAACTAATTTTATATTTACTTGATAGAATATAGTTAGTCATTAAAATGTTTACAAAGGTCATGTTGGAACATGAGAAAAAGCTTATACTATTTTATGGGTAAAATATACAAAATTAAAATAGTATTCACTTATTTATAACTATGTAAAATATGCATATACATAAAATGATAATTATTGAGACAGTGGCATTAGTGGGATTATTTTTAAATAGCATATACATTGATTAGCTAAGTAATACATGTAGAAAAATTAGAAAATACAGATAAGCAAAAAGAAGAAAACTAAAATTACTTTTTATTCCACCAATAAGTTTTCCAGATTTTGTCATTGTCAAGACTGGTACATTTAAAAAATAATTTTATAAGTAAACTTGCTTTTGTTGGGTAGACTGACTTTTCAAATTCATGTATATATCATTTTAAAAACATAAAAAATATAACCAATTGTTATTATCTTCATTTGAGGCTTTTTTTGTTCATCTTAGTACAACTACTTTAAAACTAATATTGATATGGTCATTGCCTTACAATTATTTTTTTAAATTTCTGACATTCTGGCATTAAGTAGAACTGACTTTGATTTGAAAGTTTTGTAGCTCGGCTTATTTGTGGACAAACTGGATCTTTGTAAAGTAAGGGCTGAGAATCACTGAGCTGATTTATATTAAAGTTATTGCTAGCATTCTAATGATCTACACACATGAGTCTCACTGAAGAAAGGGCTAAAACCTTTCTTTAATGTTTGTATCATTGACTCAGATCAACTAGCCAAATTAGAAGAGATGCTACAGAGAAACTCATATGATATTGAACATTCTGAAGAAGATTTTTGGCTCTGTAGTTTGGTTTTTCTCTTTATGAGGTGCAGATTTAAAGCAAATAAAAAGTCTTAAATGAACCATCAGACTGACAAATGAACAAACCAATGCCTTCTTGCCCTCATGGTGTGGTGTCTACCTCAAGTGTGGTGGTGTTGTGGTATTTAGAATTTATGTAAAATTTGCCATTTGGAGAAAAATATTCTTACCTAAATTACTTCATTTAATTTGGGACACATATAATCTTTATTTTTAAAATACTGCAGGAACCACATGTGCATTGTTTTAGAAGGGTATAAGAATAATTAGAAAGTAACTTGAGGTCGTGGTCATACTTAAGAACTTTAGCCAGGTAACTGATGAATCAAACTAGGTAGTATTTAGTATATACTACATGCAGCAATGGCATATTACATACTATATGTACCTATTTACAAATGTTTCTATATGTAAAATCTTATATTTTTTTTCCCCCACAGGGTAATAAGAGATTTGTTTTTAAGTTGTAATGGAGTGAATCAAATAATCGAATTAAATTACTTAAATGGTATTCGAAATCATTCCCTAAAAGCATTTGAAACTCTGATAATCAGCCTAGGGGAACAACAGAAAGATGCTTCAGTTCCAGGTATTGATGGGATAGACATTGAACAGAAGGAGCTGTCCTCTGTAAATGTAGATACTGCTTTTCCTAACCAGCAAGCTTATTCAGATTCTTCTCAGAGCCTCAGCAAATTTTATGCCAACCTCAAAGAAGCTTATCCTAAGAAACGGAAGACTGTTAACCAGGATGTTCATATCAACACAATAAACCTATTCCTCTGTGTAGCATTTTTATGCGTGAGTAAAGAAGCAGAGTCTGATAGGGAGTTGGCTAATGATTCAGAAGATACTTCTGGCTATGACAGCACAGCCAGTGAGTCTTTAAGTCATATGCTGCCTTGTTTATCTCTTGAGAGCCTTGTCTTGCCTTCTCCTGAACATATGCATCAAGCGGCAGACATTTGGTCTATGTGTCGTTGGATCTACATGTTGAGTTCAGTCTTCCAGAAACAGTTTTACAGGCTTGGTGGTTTCCGAGTATGCCATAAATTAATATTTATGATAATACAGAACCTATTCAGAAGTCATGAAGAGGAGCAAGGAAAAAAGGAGGCAGATACAAATGTAAATGAAAACCAAGATTTAAACAGAACTTCTCAACCTGAGATAACTATGAAGGAAGATTTATTATCTTTGACTGTAAAAAGTGACTCCACGTCCTCAGAAATGAGTAGTCTAAAAAAGAGTGCTGACAGTTTAGGTACATTAGAGTCACAGCGTATTTCTTCCATAAATGTGGAACAGATTTCTGCTACTGAAGCTACTCCCAAGGAAGCAAAGATTACAAGTCAAGAAAGTGAGACCTCACTTCACAGCATACGACTTTTAGAAGCCCTTCTGGCTATTTGTCTTCATAGTGCCAGAACTAGTCAACAAAAAGCGGAATTGGAGTTACCTAATCAGGTAATCCCTTGTCCTTAGTCCAGCTCTTGTGTAATACACACACACACACACACACACACACACACACACACACACACACACTTAATATATTTAAAGTTCTAAGTTAATACTATTCTAGTTTTGTTTTTCCAAAGATTTTACATTTTGAGATGCTCCTATATACTTAGCACGGTACCAGGTACTGTGAAGGATACAAAGGAGCATGTCGCCTAGTTCTCACCCTAAAGAAGCTTAGGATTTGGTTTGGAATGCAAAGCCCCATGTGAAAAAGTATATGCATTAAGTGTCAGATGAATAATAATGGATATTGTATTTCAAAGTTCTCAATTTTGGTGTGATGCTGTTGAGTACCCTGCCCAGATCCACTTTACCAAACTGATGCGCCTATTGCCATCCTGCTCATCAGCACCTGTCTTCCAAGGATTGCCCTTGGCTGACAGGAGGTGCCCTGCCTAAGATGCCTGGGAAGGGTGCTCATAGCTAATCCCTATTGGACATGACTCTGGGGTGAGGATAGTCTCTGTGGTACAGTTCAGGCTCCAGAGCTTCCCAGGAGACTAGGCTGGGACCAGACTTTTCCTGAACCCACATCTTTGTCCAGATTTTCCCCCTGATTTCTTCTGCTTCCCTCACACCCTTACAAAGTTTCTCCTGAGAGGACTTCTTAACAAAAAGGGAATCCAGGGACCTTGGATGTGACAGACCTCTTTCTTCTTGTTCTTACTAACTCACCCCTGACTGTTCTGTCAGCCAACAGGCTCTTCTTACTCTAGTTCCAACCTCTGTATTGCTTCATATCTTAAACTCTCGATGCTTCTAAATTGCTCACTCTTTACCATAGCATTCAAAATCCTTCACAGTCTTGCTTTTATTTGTTTGCTTAGCCTCTTTTCTTGCCATTCCTCACTATACTATAATCAAAATCAGTAAAGTGCTTGATACATAAAAATGTTATTAATTTTAATGGTTAGGATGTTTATATAAGAGGTAGATATTTACACAGTCACTTTTATATCAACTATAAATAGACTAGCTTTCTACTTGTTAAGTAAATATTAATTTGTCATTTGTCTTCTTACTGTTTAGTTTTTGAAAAGCATGTTATTAATATTCTTACTGCCTTTTATTTTACCTTAGAACTTGTCTGTGGAAAATATATTGTTTGAAATGAGGGACCACCTTTCCCAGTCAAAGGTGATTGAAACAGAATTAGCAAAACCTTTATTTGATGCCCTGCTTCGAGTTGCCCTGGGAAGTCATTCAGCAGATTTTGAACGTAATGATGCTATGACTGAGAAGGTATGAATAATATATAGTTGCGTTATTTGGGTATGACTAGCAGAGGCAGAAGTGTGTGGGATGGGACTAGGACACTGATGAATGTGGTTAGAATATATGGATCAGGATTTGATCAGGTGAGTTTGATGGATCATATTTTCATTATCTGTGATGGGGACAGTATTTCGTCACTACCCTATCTCATAAAAAACAGGAGGGCAATATGATAGGTTTTTCTTTACGTAATCTGGAAATTTACTAAGCATTACTCCCATTTAAGGTAGAAATGTATTATTAGATTTGATAAGTCTTATGTATATCTGATAGTTTATTAAATGATAATTCAGAGATGGTGCTGATTTAGCTATCATCTCTGGTCCTGCGTTCTTGGTACAGTTAATATTTCCAGAACTTTCTACTCACTTTAATTTTAAATCACTCAACATAAAAATGTCTAGAAAGTAGCCATCACAGTGTTTCAGTTGTTTGTGTTAACATTTTTATCCTAAAAGAACTATTTTAATTTTTTTCCTAAAACTTTGTGATGCATATTTAATTCATTTCCCTCTCATTGCATGTTTTTCTTTTACCTTTAGTTGTCACCTATCCTTTATTTTTATATAAATTCTCGTTTGACTCCTTGGATTAGCTATATATATGATGTTTATAATCTCTTGCCACAATATTTTATGTTACCATTTGTCATAACTTAAAAATTTAGTGAAATAGCTATTAATGCCTTCTCCTTGTATTGCTGAATCAACTGGTTAACTGTAAAATGTTAAAATACCTATTTTATTCTACCTTTTATTGATGTTGCAGTGATCAGGTACTTTGAGCTTCTTTAAAATGAAAATATTTTCTAGAACCAAAGTATTAGTAGCATTTTTGTAAGAAAAGGAAAATTTCTTGCTGTAAGGTGTTAAACATAAAGTTATTGCTGGAACTCTTGATTTCTGAGATGGTTGTGTATAGACAATTGCATTCTGAAATCTTTAAATTAATCCCTTTGAAAAACCATCATGTATCCTCTAGTTATCTAATTTATGAAATATTTTATTTATAAAATCCCTAGGAAAAAAATCTTTTCCTATTAATAAATTTATAAAAATAATATATATGAGGGATCTTCAAAAAGTTCATCAAAAATGTGTATTGTAAAAAGAAAACTATACATGGACTTCAAAATTTTTTGCACCAAAATAAACTCTTACTAACTTGTTATAATGTTTCTGAAAATGATCTAGTTTGAGGCACTAAGAAGCTTAAAGACATCAGTTTGAAAAGAGCCCCTATCAGAACAACATGAATCCTGCTAAAATTGAAGCAAGAACAAACATCAAGTTTATGGTGAAGCTTGCATGGAAGAATGGTGAAATCATTGATGCTTTACAAAAAGTTTGTGTGGACAATGCCCCAGAGAAATCAGCAGTTTACAAATGGATAACTTGTTTTAAGAAAAGGCAAGATGATATTGAAGATGAAGCCTGCCACAGAAACCATCCACATCAATTTGTGAGGAAAAGCTTTGTCTTCTTTGTGCACTAATTGAAAAGGACCAGTAATAAACAGCAGAAACAATAGCCAACAGTGTAGACATCTCAGTGGTTCAGCTTACACAATTCTGGCTTAAAAATAAAGTTGAGCAAACTTTCCGCTCAATGAATGTCAAAACTATTATACCCAGATCAGCTGCAGACAAAAGCAGAGCTTTCAGTGAAAATTTTAAACAAGTGACATCAAGATCCTGAAGCATTTCTATGAAGAATTGTCCCAGGGAAGGAAACATGTCTTCACCAGAACAATCCTGAAGACAAAGCACAATCAAAGCAAATGGCTAACAAAGGCAAAGGTCATGGCAACAGTTTTTTGGGATGCTCAAGTCATTTTGCTTGTTGTCTTTCTGAAGAGCCAAAGAACAATAATGTCTGCTAATTGTGAAAGTGTTTTGAAAAAGTTAACCAAATCTTTAGCAGAAAAACACTTGGGAAAGCTTCACCACAGAATCCTCCTCTATCATGACGACACTCCTGCTCGTTTCTCTCATCAAAGACAATTTTGCAAGAGTTTTGATGGGAAATCATTAGGCACCCTCCTTACAGTCCTGATTTGGCTCCTTCAGACTTCTTTTTGTTTCCTATTCTTAAAAAATATATAAAGGGCACCCATTTTTTTTTCAGTTAATAATGTAAAAAAGACTGTATTGACATGGTTAAATTCCTAGATCCTTAGTTCTTTAGGGATGGGCTAACTGGCTGGTATCATCACTTATAAAAGTGTCTTGAACATATATTAAGAAGTAAAGTTTATGATTTTGATTTTTATCTTTTAATTCCATTTTTCCAAAGAATTTTTGAAGTCTTCTCGTGTTTATTAGCATTAAGTTATGTGAAGTATAATTTCACTTCATTATGGTTTTTAGTGATTTCCTTTTGTAAACTGGAATGAAGTTTCTTAAATAGATTTATTTTTCAATAAAACTGAAAAAGCTAACCTATAGCTTTCTCTGTTAGAAACTTTCTTTTTTGAGATAAGTTGTCTGAGAGTTTCTGGGAAATTTTTCTGCGTAAATTTCATAATTTATAATGATTAATATTGATTACTATGGTTTTTTCTTCAAGAAAATATTGAAGCTGTCCTTAATATGACTTTGAGTAATAAATATTCTATTACTAAAAGTGAGCAAAAGTTACAACTGTTATTTTTTAATTACATTGATCTTACAGAATCATCAGTCTGAGGAAGAACTGTCGTCCCAGCCTGGTGATTTTTCAGAAGAAGCTGAGGATTCTCAGTGCTGTAGTTTTAAACTTTTAGTTGAAGAAGAAGGTTATGAAGCAGATAGTGAAAGCAATCCTGAGGGTGGCGAAACTTGGGATGATGGTAAAATATCACTGAAGCGCTTATGATTAGATCTGCAAGTCCCATTGTTAACTAGCAAAGTGGTTCATAATAATAATACTTTAGGATTTTGTATTGCCTTACAATTTAAAAAGTGTTACATTATCTTATTTGATCTTCACAACAAATTCTAGCATTTGTATATGCAATTATGAGATATATTTTGTTATCACGAACATTTTCTGAATGCCTCAGAACATGGTGTAAAAGAAAAATTCCCTACTTTCATATATATTCTAGTGTGAAAGACAAACAATAAATACCAGAAACAAATAGTCTGAAGAAAATAAAACCAGGTGACATAATAGTAATAGTGATCAGGTGGTGAGTGAAGTCTTTTCTGAAGAGGCAATGTTTACATTGAGGCCTGAATAAAAACAAGCAAGCCAGATGAACACTGGCAGGAATAGCATTTCAGGCAGTTTGTTATAAAGACTAAGTAATATAGGGAATGCAGAACATTTTTCTGTGACATCCAAGGATGCTGCAGCATAGATTTCTTCTTAGTTTACCACAGCTCACCTTGACCTTAGGATGGAACTGCATTGCATGTGATCCTTTCTTTGTCTCTGGGTTTAAAACTTGGGTAGAATAGAAGAGGTGGATTGATTAGAGCCAAGATATTTCTGGGAAGACGCCATCTTAGTATATGCTGGTCTTTTGAATTTCCCAGTACTATTAATCTTTACTGAGTTTACAGTGGTTTATCTTCCTTACAGTTGATTTTCTCTTTCCCCTTCAGTAAATGGGAATAACCACTGATATCTTACTTAAAGCGCTTAATGGACCCATGGCTGTTGCTTTTTGCAAAGCTATTGGCTTAATGGTGGTTTTCTTATAGTATAATTTTATCATAATACAGATTTAATTTTGTAATTATGAATTTCCTCTTTTTTATGTTTTATGTTTGCTAAGCAGATCTCAATAAATTTATAAATTTCTTAACTATATAAACTTCTTTTAAGAATATAGCAGTCTTAAAAGATATTAGTCAAATTTTCCAAAATGCAATATTTAGTAAAACAGAGTCTGTTTCTCACTTATGAAGAAGACAAAGTTGAGAATTCATCCAACCAATAGCCAAGCTTACTATTTTCAAGCAATATGGACAGGCACATTGAACTACACGTGATTTAGGTATTTTGGAGTCAGAAAGTTTGGAACAGTTTTTTTCCCCAGTCACTTCAGGAGGGATGTGTTAAATCTGTATCCCATGTCTATAAAAATTACTGTTGCTAATATTTGTAGCTCTGGTGAAGATCAAAATTACTTTTTAGGCTACTTATCTTCAAAATATCCATAAGGCTTGATTATTCAGATTATATTATATTGTAATCAAATGTTATGTTGTAAAAAAAGGCTTTGTGAGCATCTTGTAGATAGCACTTTGCCACTAGATTTTCTAAAATGATGAATAAAGTATGAAATATTTAGTGGTTAGGGAATAAAAATAATTTTTTCTTTTTCCCTTTCCAGGGATAGATGTAAAGTCTGAAACAGAAGGTTTTAGTGCATCAAGCAGTCCAAATGTCTTACCTGAAAACCTCACTCAAGGAGAAATAATATATCCTGAGATTTGTATTCTGGAATTAAATTTGCTTTCTGCTAGTAAAGCCAAACTTGATGTGCTTGCCCATGTATTTGAGGGTTTTTTGAAAATTATTAGGCAGAAAGAAAAGAATATTTTTCTGCTCATGCAACAGGTAAAAAATGTATTTAGTTAACTGTGATCGATATTTATCAGACTCATGCCCTAAAAACACATCTCCTTATGTATAACGCAACTTGTCTGAAAATTGAGATGATTGACTACTGATCTTTTATAGTACTTTAGGTGTGTTTTTACCTACAAATGGCTTTCCAAAATCTTTTAATTCCATAATTCTCTAAAATAGTATAAAAATTAATGTTGTCATTGGCTAGCCAGTAATGAATTCTCATATGTTTCTGAGAATGGGTAATATTTTTTAAATTGCATGTAATTTTAGTATGTGCCTATTGTTTTGGAAAATCAGAAACAGTATAAAAAGAAAATAAAAATTATGTATAATCCTACACATAGTATTCTTTTCAGTTATTTTAAAATACATATTTATACAGTAGACGCCCCCCATCAAATAATTTATTATGACATTACAATTCCTTCATGCTTCTGTAAGGGTAAGAAATTTAATTTCTTATGTTTTGTTTTTTAATCTTCAGGGAACTGTGAAAAATCTTTTAGGAGGGTTCTTGAGTATTTTATCGCAGGCTGATTCTGATTTTCAAGGTGAGTTGAAACTGTTAGTTTTATTTGGGGGGGGTTGTTCAAGCCACTTTATTGAGGGGAACTGGGGACAGGGTACAAAAAGGATGTAGAACGAGATCTGTCTTTGGCCGGGCTGGAACCTCTCAGCCTTTGCAGACACAGAAAAGGAAACTGTTAATTTTAGACAAGAGTTTTGCAATTATTTTATGTGAAGAGTTGCTTATAATGGTTTCCATTGGCATGGTGCCCTGTGATTTCAAAAGTATATGTAATTATCTCATTTGTTTCTCAGATCCACCCAATGAAATAGACATGGTGTAAGTATCTTTATACAGAGGAAAATCTAGATTCTAAGGGATTGAGTTGTTCAGGTCCATGCATATAGAAGTGGCATTGCCAGGACCGTAACCCAGTCTAAACAGTGTGTTGGTGCCGTATCTGATTGATTGTCTACTCTCTACTTAGTACTTACCCAGACATTTGACAAATTCACAGTAAATATGTAATATGCTTTCTAACCACAAGAAACCTAAATCCTATTTAGAGAATTAAAGCTAACATACATGAAACACTGATTTGGGTTTTTCTGATCTTTCTCTGTGATTAAATTCAGGTTATATTAATATATTTTTGGTAGGAATACTCAGAAGTGATATTGGGTCCTTCTGAGTGCATCATGTCAAAGGATGTATGATATCTAGATCTTATTACTGGTGATGTTAACTTTGATCACATGGTTAAGATGGTGTCTGCCAGGTTTCTCCATTTTAAAGTTACTATTTTCCCTTTATAATTAATAAGTATCTCGTGGGGATATAACTTGAGACTATGTAAATATCCTTTTTCTTGTCATACTTTAACTCACTAATTTTAACATCCATGGATGATTCTTGACTGAAACAGTTAATACTGTGATATTTACCAAATGATGATTTTCTATTTTCTTCATTTCTTCTGTGTTTATTAATTTAGATTGTACTGTAAGGAAAGCTTTCTTTTCTCCTCCATTCACGTATTTAGTGTATGGGTATATTTTTATTTATTGTGCTATTCTATTTATTGTGTGAACCCTTGTGATCTGAAGACTTATTTCCATCTTTGCTCTGAGAAATTCTATTCCATTATTGTTTACTAACAGCTTTATTGAGATATAATTCCCATACCATACAACTCACCTATTTAAAGTGATTAATTCACTATTTTTTAGTGTATTTACAGAGTTGTGCAACTATCACCATAATCAACTTTAGAACATTTTCATCACCCCTAAAAGAAACCCTGTACTCTTTAGCAGTTACTCCCTATTTCCCCTTAACCCTGCCCACACATATCCCCCTGCCCTTGGCCATCACTAATCTACTTCCTGTCGCTACAGATTTGCCTATTCTGGATATTTCATATAAATGAAATGTATGTTCTTTTGTGACTGGTTTCTTTCTCATGGCGTGTTTTGTTTTGTTTTGTTTGTTTGTTTGGGTTTTTTTTGAGACAGAGTCTCACTTTGTTGCCCAGGCTAGAGTGAGTGCTGTGGCATCAGCCTGGCTCACAGCAACCTCAAACTCCTGGGCTCAAGCGATCCTTCTGCTTCAGCCTCCCGAGTAGCTGGGACTACAGGCATGTGACACGATGCCCAGCTAATTTTTTATATATATATTAGTTGGCCAATGAATTTCTTTGTATTTATAGTAGAGATGGGGTCTCGCTCTTGCTCAGGTTGGTTTCGAACTCCTGAGCTCAAAGGATCCACCCGCCTCGGCCTCCCAGAGAGCTAGAATTACAGGGGTGAGCCACCGCGCCCGGCCTCTCATAGCATGTTTTAAGTGTTCATTTATGTTGTAATGTGTCTTAGCACTTAAATTTTGTTTATTATTTCTTTTATTTTATTTTTTATTTGAATGGATTACTTTTTAGTTTTTCTTAATAGTCTTTAGTTTTGAAAATAGCTTTAGGTTTACAGAGAAATTGAACAGATAATATTGAGAGTTCCCACATTATGCCCCTCCTTGCAGTTTCCCCATTACTAACATCTAGTTTTTATGATATGTGTGTTATAATTAATCAGCCTATTATTTAGCTAAAGTCTATAGTTTATTCAGATTTCCTCAAGAATCCTATCTAAGATACCACATTATAGTTAGTTGGCATAACTCCTTAGGCACCTCTTAGCTGTGACAATTTCTCGGACTTTCCTTGTTTTTGACCACCTTGACAGTTTTGAGATGTACTGGTCAGGTATATTAAAGAATGCCCCTCTATTGGAATCTATCTGATATTGTTTTCATTGTGCTATCTGATTGTGATTTTGATTTCCATTTCCCTAACAGTTGCTGATTTGAGCATCTTTTCATGTGCTTATTGGCCATTTGTGTATCTTGTTTGAAGAAATGTCTTTTCAAGCTTTTTGCTTATTTTTGAATTGGGTTCTTTTTTTGTTGAGTTTTAGGAGTTCTCTGTATATTCTAGATATTAATTCCTTATCAGATATGTGATTTGCTAATATTTTTCTTACATTCTGTGGTTGGCCTTTTTACTCTGTTGATAGTATGTATAATTTGATATGCAAAAGTTTTCATTTTGAGCTCCAATTTGTCTATTTTTTTCCTTTGGTTTCTTTACCTTTTCTGTCATATCCAAGAAATCATTGATAAATTCAATGTTATGGAAATCCTAAGTTTCCTTCTAAGAGTTTTATATTTTCATCTCTTACATTTAGGTCCTCAATCCATTTTGAGTTAATTTTTTATATCATGTTAGTTAAGGATCCAGCTTTATTCTTTTCCATGTGGATATCTAATTTTCCTAGCACCATTTGTTGAAAAGATTGTCCTTTCCCCCCACTGATTGGTCTTGCACCTTTATCAAAAATCATGATTACACTGGGGATATGGACTTTTAGGAGGGCGATCATAGAAGTAAAGTACCATTTTTATTACATCATATCAAGGGTACATACTGTCAACATGATTTATGACTGTGATGTTGACCTTGATCACTTGTATTAAGTAGTGTGTGTTTGTCTGGCTTCTCCACTGTAAAGTTGCTTTTCCTTTTCCCCCCTTGTTTTTTTTTTTTTTTTTTTTTTTTTTGAGACAGAGTCTTGCTTCTTTCCCAGGCTAGAGTGAGTGCCGTGGCCTCAGCCTAGCTCACAGCAACCTCAAACTCCTGGGCTCAAGCAATCCTTCTGCCTCAGCCTCCCGAGGAGCTGGGACTACAGGCATGCGCCACCATGCCCGGCTAATTTTATATATATATATTAGTTGGCCAATTAATTTCTTTCTATTTATAGTAGAGATGGGGTCTTGCTCTTGCTCAGGCTGGTTTCGAACTCCTGAACTCGAGCAATCCGCCTGCCTCAGCCTCCCAGAGTGCTAGGATTACAGGCGTGAGCCACTGCGCCCGGCCCCCCCTTGTTTTCTTTTTGGCTGAGTAACATTCCATGGTGCGGATATACCACATTTTATTTATTCATTAATCAGTTGATAGACAATTGGACTGTTCCATTTTTTGCTATTATCAATAATACTGATATGACCACTTATTTATAAGATTTAATGTGAATTTATGTTTTCATTTCTCTTGGGTCATTTATTTTGGGTCATATGGTAACTCTGTGTTTAACCATTTGAGGAACTGACAGACTATTTTCCACAATGGCTGCACCATCTTACATTCTTACCATCAGTGTATAAGAGTTCTAATTTATTCACATCCTTGCCAACACTTGTTATTATCTGTCTCTTTTATTATATCCATCTTAGTGCTTATGAAGTGGTATTTCATTGTGGTTTTGATTTGTGTTTCCCTGAATACTAATAATGTTAAGCATATTTTCATGTGTTTGTGAGTCCTTTTTGTGCTGCTATAACAGAATACCACAGACTGGATAATTTATAAGGAGCAGAAATTTATTTTCTCCTAATTCTAATGGCTAGGAGTCCAAGATCAAGGTGCTGGCATCTGGCAAGGGCCTTCTTGCTGCATCTTCACGTGGCTGAGGTGAAAGGGCAAAGAGGCCAACAGGGGCTGAATTCTCCCTCCAATAAGGATATTAATCCCACTCATGGGGGCAGAGTCTTATCAATTCCTAAAGGTCCCTCCTCCTAACACCACCACAACAGTAACCGAAATTCAACATGTGTTTTAGGGGAGGTGAACATTCACACCACAGCAATGTGCTCATTGACTATT
This sequence comes from Microcebus murinus, assembly GCF_040939455.1. Lineage (NCBI taxonomy): Eukaryota > Metazoa > Chordata > Mammalia > Primates > Cheirogaleidae > Microcebus > Microcebus murinus. The sequence continues at coordinate 44,167,794 of NC_134122.1, read as the reverse complement.
TGTATATCTTCTTTGGATTTCTTTGGAGAAATCCTTTACCCACTTTTAAATTGAGCAATTTGTGCTTTTATTATTGTAGTAAGAGTTTTTAATATATTTTAGATGCAAGTCTCTTATTAGATATATGATTTTCTCCCATTCTTTGAGTTGTCTTTTCACTTTATTAATGGTTTACTTTGAAGTACAATTTTTTTTATTTTGATAAAGTCAAATGTATTTATTTTTGCTTTTGTTGCTTTGCTTTTAGTGTCATATGGGAAGGTCACAAACATTTATTATTTTTTATAAGCCATATGCTATTGTATTAATCATTTAATATATTATAAAATATATACAAAATAGAAATTACAGAGGGAAAGATTAATATTTTAACATGCATTTTGTTTATTAATGATGTTAAAGAGATTTTTTTCCTCATAGGCACTGATCGAAAATGTTCTGGTAATTTTGAAAATCTAGTAAAACACTTTGTATAAAAATTAAAGTTTGATTCTAAGTTCAGTTTATTTAAATAATTGGTTTTAATAGCTATTGTAGGTGAAAAAGATACCTCATAATGAGATTATCTCCAAACTGAAGAAATATTGTCAACTGTGCTTACTAGATCATGGTACTAATATTTCAATCACATCCAAAAATTCTCTCAATGTTTTTATTGAAATAAATCTGTAAAATTTCATATTTCCTAATGCCAATTGCTGCTAATCAAAAAATTCTGCCTTTTATTATTTTTAACAAGTATATTGAATAACCATGGGAACATTCATATAGAAGATCTTTGAATATGTTAGGAAATTTTGTTTCTAAATTTGAAAATATGAGGGTTTTTTTTATATATAGGTGACATACTTTTCAGCAAAAAATCACTTACTGGAAACATATCTATGAAACATACCAAAAATTCTCACTCCATAGCACAAGTTTCTTTCAAAAACTCAGTAACTTCCCCATTCACTATTAAAATGCTATTACACTTTGAAGGGTCAGATTTTTTTTTTCCTTAATATTTGCCTGAAACCAATTTTCACATATTTAAAAAAATTTTGTAACATGAAAAGTGTGTAGCTTATATCTAAGTTCAACTCTAATGTATTAATATTCATCTCAGAGTAGCCAGTGCATTTTTAAATAATACATGTGATCTTCAAGGTCACACCGCTTCTCAAAATAAAACATTTTAAATATTATTTTTAAAGATTTTCATTTTTTAAAAATAATTATATTGACATAATAAAGCATTTTGGACACTGTTGGCTTTATTTTCCTTTCTATAATAGCTTTCCTAAAAATCGTGCAATAAGTGGATTTTGATGTATGATGCAAAATGCAGCCAATGCAACCAATCTACTGTGGTTACATTTACATATATATTTTTTTATTTCAGCATATTATGGGGGTACAAATGTTAAGGTTACGTATATTGCCCTTGCCCCCACTTCCCCCTCAAGTCAGAGCTTCAAGTGTGTCCATCCCCCAGATGGTGCGCATCACACTCATTTATGTATGTATATACCCATTCCCTCCTCCCCCCTCCCACCTGCCCGACACCTGATAAATGTTATTCCTATATGTTCACTTAGGTGTTGATCAGTGAAACCAATTTGCTGGTGAGTACATGTGGTGCTTATTTTTCCATTCTTGGGATACTTCACTTAGTAGAATGGCTTCTAGCTCTATCCAGGAAAATACAAGAGGTGCTATATCACTGTTGTTTCTTATAGCTGAATAGTACTCCATGGTATACATATACCACATTTTATTAATCCACTCACATATTGATGAGCACTTCGGTTGTTTCCACATCTTTGCAATTGTGAATTGTGCTGCTATAAACATTTGAGTGCAGGTGTCTTTTTCATGCAGTGACTTTTGTTCTTTTGGATAGATGCCCAGTAATGGGATTGCTGGATCAAATGGTAGATCCACTTGTATCACTTTAAGGTATCTCCATATTGCTTTCCACAGAGGTTGAACTAGTTTGCAGTTCCACCAGCAGTGTAGGAGTGTTCCTATCTTTCCACATCCATGCCAACATTTATTGTTTTGGGACTTGTTAATAAAGGCCATTCTAACTGGAGATAAGTGATATCTCATTGTGGTTTTCATTTGCATTCCCTGATGGTAGAAGATGTTGAGCATTTTTTCATATGTTTGTTGGTCATTATTCTGTCTTCTTTTGGAAAGTTTCTGTTCATGTCCTTTGCCCACTTTTTGATAGGGTTGTTTGATTTTTTTCCTTGCAGTTTTTCCTGAGTTCTAAATAGATTGTAGTTTATCAGCACTTTATTGGACGTGGACGTGTAGCTTGCGAAAATTTTCTCCCATTCTGTAGGTTGTCTGTTTGCTCTTGTGACAGTTTCTTTGGCTGTGCAGAAGCCTTTTAATTTGATCAGGTCTCATTTATTTATTTTTGTTGCTTCTGTGATTGCCTTTGGGGTCTTCTTCATAAATTCTTTGCCTAGGCCAATGTCTAGAAGAGTATTTCCAACAGTTTCCTTTAGAATTCTAATAGTTTCACAACTTAGGTTTAAGTCTGTTACCCAGTGTGAGTTGATTTTTGTGAGAGGTGAAAGGTGTGAATCCTGTTTCAGTCTTCTACATATGTCTATCTGGTTTTCCCAGCACCATTTATTGAATAAGGATTCTTTTCCCAGTGTATGTTTTTGTCTGCTTTGTCAAAGATTAGATGGCTATTAGAGGATGGTTTTATATCTGGGTTCTCTGTTCTGTTTCACTGGTCAATGTCCCTGCCAAGCTGTTTTAATTACTATAGCCTTGTGGTATAGTTTGAAGTCAGGTAAATTGATACCTCCCATTTTGTTTTTATTGCCTAGGATTGCTTTTGCTATACAGGGTCTTCTCTGGTTCCATATGAAACATAAAATTATTTTTTCTATATCTGTGAAAATGATGATGGTATTTTAATAGGGATTGCATTGATTCTGTAGATCTCTTTGGGTAGTATAGACATTTTAACAATGTTGATTCTGCCAACCCACGACCATGGTATGGTCTTCTACCTGTTTACATCCTCTGCTATTTCCTTCTTCAGTGTTTCATAGTTCTCCCTGTAGAGGTCTTTTACCTCTCTAGTTAAATATATTCCTAGGTACTTTATTTTCTTTGTTGCTATTGTGAAGGGAATTGAGTCTTTCATTTGGTTCCCACTTGGACTCTTATTGGCAAATATGAATGCCTCTGATTTGTGTGTATTGATTTTGTATCCTGAGACTTTACTGAATTCATTTGTTAATTCAGGGAGTCTCTTGGTTGAATCTTTGGGGTTTTCTAGATATAATATCATATCATCAGCAAAGAGTGAGAGTTTGATCTCTTCTGCTCCCATTTGGACGCCCTTTATTCCGCTGTCTTATCTAATTGCTATAGCAAGGACTTCCAGCACTATGTTGAACAGAACAGAAGTGGAGACAGTGGGCAACCTTGCCTTATTCCAGTTCTAAGTGGGAATACTTTCCATTTTTCCCCATTCAGTATGATGTTGGTTGTGGGTTTGTCATACATGGCTTGTATCATTTTTAAGCAAGCCTCATCTATGCCTATTTTGTTAAGCGTTCTTATCATAAAAGGATGTTGAATTTTGTCAAATGCTTTTTCTGCATCTATTATTTAATTTTTAATTCTGATAATTATATTTTAATATTTAAGAGTTCTTTGTTGTTTGATTATTTTCTGGTTATTTTTTTTGAATGCAAAGGATATAGTATCTTATATATATCTGGTTACATAATGAATATTTTAAAGTTTTTTTTCTATCCCCTAAATTTTTTCTTTTTCCTTTGTGTTCAGTTTATCAATTTATTTTTTATATCTCAGTTTCACTATTTTAGGTTGCTGATTATCTAATATTTTATGAGCCTTTTTAAGCTATTTATATTTTTAAGAAACTATTGGAGATTTTCTGTAATATTATGAAAGTAGATTTGTTCTCCTTTTTGGCCTCTTCCCTGAAAGGATATTCTGTTGAAGAGCTCTGTGTGGGCCAGGCGTGTTGGCTCACGCCTGTAATCCTACTACTCTGGGAGGCCGAGGCGGGAGGATTGCTCAAGGTCAGGAGTTCGAAAGCAGCCTGAGTGAGACCCTGTCTCTACTAAAAATAGAAAGAAATTAATTGACCAACTAAAAATATATATACAAAAAAAAAAATTAGCTGGGCATGGTGGCGCGTGCCTGTAGTCCCAGCTACTTGGGAGGCTGAGGCAGTAGGATCACTTGAAGATTGAGGTTGCTGTGAGCTAGGCTGATGCCACGGCACTCACTCTAGCCTGGGCAACAAAGTAAGACTCTGTCTCAAGAAAAAGAGCTCTGTGTGGATGTGCCAGCGGATGATTAGGGGGCTCCCCAAATACCCTAATGAATAGAGCTTTATTTTGGGGGACCATTAGGGCCACTATTACTCCATGTGGCACTTTGCCTACATTAGAAAAATACATCTTCCATATGTAGAGCTTGGCTAACAAATAGTATCTTTGTACTAAGAAAAAGATATTGCTTTCTTTGTCCAGGCAACACAGCCCAACACCAGGATGTGTGGCTTGATGAACAGCATTCAGGCTTTATTTCAGTCTGGATTTTTCCCTTTGATTAGACAAGTTGACCATTTTGCAGACTGTACAATTATACTCAATAGCCCTGATGCTAACATCCCACTATATGTCTGAGCTTTTGCCTGGCAATCCATTCCATTTCTTTAGAGAAGAGTTATCATGTTTTTGGCCTAAAAATGAAAGCTGAGCTATCTGTATTTTCTACTGAGAAACAGGGAGTAAGGTGGATATTCACAGATCTTTCAATAATCCCTGTGTGTCGGCCACACTCTCACTTCTTCTCTAGACCTTAGTTGTATAGATTGGCTCCCCACTGCTCTCAGACTCTTTGTAATTCAAAGGAATTCTAGACTGCAGCTTTCTTTTTTATCCAACTACTTTTCATTTTCAAGATATATTTTTAAATCTCTTACCTGATAGGCCCTATTGTTTCCCCCCCCCCCTTTTTTTTTCTTCCTGTTATGGGTTTCTTCCTTTTTATAAAAATTCTATACTTTAATGCAGTGAGTTTTCAGTAGTACACAGAAGCAAGTAGATGTATTAATTCCCCTATTTTGAACTGGAAGCTGTCAGTTTGGAACTGAAAAACAAAATCCAAGGACATACATTTTTTATTTTGATCATATTACTTTCTTATTCAATAGCCTTTCATGGATTCATATTACCTATAGGATTCATGCTATTTTATAGTCTTGTTGCAAGTAGTCTTTTCAGATATACCTACTGTTATATTACTGCATCAGCTCTTTGCTTCTACAAAACATGTTACTTAAACATGTCTTCTATTCTTTAACCTTCAGGTCTTCCCAATCTACCAGTCTTTTAAGACACATCTTAAGTTTTATGTCAGGTTTATTTTCGTCATGTATAAAAGTAAAGATAACATTGAATTTGTAGGAGTTTTTTGGTGAGGGTCAGCTGAGATAATGCATGTAAAAATACTTTGAACACCATAATGTACTCTACAAATATTAGTTATTATTTTACTTTAAATAATTCTATGAATTTATGAAGTACCATTTATGTTTTATGCTAAACCCATGGTGGAATAAAGAAAATGTTCAGACTAAATAGTTTGTGCTATTTAAGCATGTAAATAATCGTTAATGTTTCCACTTTTATTTTCTGTTACCTAATTTTATATTTAGAAAGTGATAGTTATACTTTACACATTTTCACGATGAGAAGATAACAGACTATTTTGTGGCATGAGAGTGGTATCAACTTAATTTAATAAATACTGTGTTGATTTATGCTTCTTTAACGAATGCCCTTAGTTTACTTGTAGCTAACCAATCTTTAAGAAAAGTATAGAAGTCATACGTGATGCTTAAAAAAGAAAAAAAAAAAAAAAAGAAAAGTGGTTTTGTTGTTTTTTAAATTTTGTTGGTTGGTTCACATTTAGTTATATTGGTATTTCCTCAGCAAATTTTGTGATTACTGTATTAGATTTTTTATAATCCATTCAAGATGTTACAGTAGTGTTTGCTTTCAATGACATTGCTTATTCATTTCCTTTAATGAAATGTATACTAGTTTTAATTTTTTCTCTCTTTCTTTAATTTAGCATGCCAGAGAGTATTGGTGGATCTTTTGGTATCTTTGATGAGTTCAAGAACATGTTCAGAAGAGCTAACCCTTCTTTTGAGAATATTTCTGGAGAAATCTCCTTGTACAGTAAATATACTATAATTTTTACATTTTTCACTGGTACCTTAATAGAATGTATTTTTAATTATTTGGAAATGTCTGAGCTCTTTCTTTTGATGTGGCAATTGTATAGTCAATTTTGTATTATTATGTGTGAAGTTCTCAATTATTTTATTGTTAGCACATGTTTCAACCATTTCACTTTGATTTTGACTAACCAAACATATCATTGAGATTATAGTCCCTTTAACACACCCTATCCCTAATTTTGTGCTTAAGAAATGCCAAATAATTTTAATTACTGAAGAGAACTTAATTATGAATAATTATAACCGTATTAGGGATTGTGCTTTTCTAAAAAAAAAACCATTATCTACTCTTTATTCATCTTTACACTTCTTTCCATTGGTGTAGCTTAGTGGATTTTAGACTGTTCTTTGCTGGGAAACCCATTTTTATAATGAAATCTCAGCTGGAAGCATAAGCAAATAAAACAGAAAACTTTGGAGCTGTTTTGTTTGAAGCAGGAATGGTTGTTCCAGAGCTCTGCCTGCTTTACCAACCCTTTCCAGTATGGAGGACCCTGAGGGAGCTCTGTGGAACACAAGTTAAAAACTGCTAGTATAGATCATCGAGAACTGTTTATTTATGGAATGCTTCTATTACTTTTTCAGAGTGTATTTCTCATTATTGTAATCAACATCAGATGTTATTTTATGCATTGTAGGGCATTGTACTAGGTTGCTCTTTTCTGCTTTTTTCCATATCTCTCCTAGTCATTATTCTACTCTTTAATTAAATGCTCATTTCCTCACATCTTTTCTATAAATTCTACATTTCAGTTTAACCAAGAACTTGTAATTTAAAATAAAACCCTAAAACCTTATTTCAGTTGCCAAACACCAATGAAAGAAAATTTACTTGATTATGGAAAAAGCATGTGAAATAAGCTGGAAAATAATTGGGCACTCTATTTTATAAAGTCTAGAATGCTATGGTATCATTCAGAAATCTGGAGAATTTGTAAGGTCTCTGGTTGTATCCCTGATTTTAAAATAATTGAGAGAAGAACCATAGTTTAACTTGGAAATAAGCATCCGTCTTTGGAAGAAATGATTACTGATATAAGTATCATATTTAATTTGTAACACTTAAAACCAACTCATAAACATTAGATTTGTACCATAAAAACATCTGAACATGAAACAAACACAAGAGATCATGTATTTTAAGAATGAAATCTGTTTCATATTTTATCTGAACTACACAAAAATGAAAATTTTAAAGATTTGGAAGATAAGAAGGTATTTAAATAGGAATGCTGATAGGTGTGGTTATGTTTGTATTTGCATTTTTAAACTGAATTTCAAGATTATCATGTACCTTGCGACATGATTATTAAGTTTTATTTGTTTTTCTTTTTCTCTAGAAAATTATTCTTCTGGGCATTCTGAAAATTATTGAAAGTGATAATACTATGAGCCCTTCACAGTATCTAACCTTCCCTTTACTGCATACCCCAAATTTAAGCAATGGTGTTTCATCTCAAAAGTGTCCTGGAATTCTGAACAGTAAGGCCATGGGTTTACTGAGAAGAGCACGAGTTTCACGGAGCAAGAAGGAGGCTGATAGAGAAAGTTTTCCCCATCGGCTGCTTTCCTCTTGGCACATAGCCCCAATCCACTTGCCATTGCTGGGGCAAAACTGCTGGCCACACCTGTCAGAAGGTTTTAGTGTTTCACTGTGGTTTAATGTGGAGTGTATCCATGAAGCTGAGAGTACCACAGAGAAAGGAAAGAAGATAAAGAAAAGAAACAAATCATTAATTTTACGAGATAGCGGTTTTGATGGCACAGGTATGATGACAGGATTATCAGATTTGTACACAATGATATTCCAGACAGCAATTTTGATTGAGCAGTGAGAATATAGCAATGTTCTAGCTTGCTCTGAACACACTCTTCCCCTTATATGCCTTATTTAGTGGTTGTAGATCCTGACTTCCAAAGCCTGAGTTGTCAGATAACCTTGACTCTCCTTTTTCTTCTCTACTTTTGTCTTTTATGAAGGTGTGGGTGGGGATCACCACATATTCAACTTCTGCTGGGGTCATCAGCCCCATTTCCAGCCTCTTTCCTGGTCTCGTTACTGGATGCAGGTGGCTCCTGATGTTAGAAAACGAAAGGATAAAGCCCTGCAGCCACTTTTCTTTCTGCTACCTGTTTCCTAACCCCTATTAGTCAGCCCCCATTTCCTCTTTCTTTTATTTCAAATTCTTCTTCTCATGCTGTGTCTTACCTTAGTGGACCTTTCCTAGTTCCTGTTATAGCATGTTTAAATGGATCAGCCATTCTCCAAAGTTAGAATAAATGTTATTGTAGTTCTTTCTATAACTGAAGAATTGCTATTATAACTGCTAGGAAACTAAATCTTGTTACTCATAGGACTAGGACAAGAGGAAACTATTCATTAAAAACAGTTTATGGTGGTGGGAAGTAAAGTAGATAGGATAATTCTTAGGGTCCATCGAAAGAATGAAATGACTAAATAAGACATGTTTAGGATTTTACATGTACATGAAAGTGCAGGCCTCAGTAACTCTTCATTCCACACATCTTACCCACTGGAACCTCTGTCTTAGAGCACTAGGCCTTCACTAGTGTCTGACTTCTACTAACCTATGGATGGAAGGAAAGGAAAAATCCCTAATGTTACTGCCAAGATTGCAACAGTGGGAGTTGTCACCTTATATCTGTAGTTGGAACTCTGAATCCATTTTTTAATAGACATATTTCCTTTTTAATCTCAGCAGATAATCTCAGCAGATTTGTAATGTTTCAAGTAATAATAGAATTTTCTTTTGTGAATTGAATTTTGCCACTTAAGAGTGATAGCCCTACATGTGATAGCATTGATAATGATGCTATCTAACGTACATCGAGCACTTTCGGAGCATTTTATTTTATTTATTTATTTTTATTTTTTATATTTTTGAGACAGAGTCTCGCTTTGTTGCCCAGGCTAGAGTGCCATGGCATCAGCCTAGCTCACAGCAACCTCAGACTTCTGGGCTCAAGCAATCCTCCTGCCTCAACCTCCCAAGTAGCTGGGACTACAGGATGCCCCACCTTGCCCGGCTAATTTTTTTCTATATATATTAGTTGGCCAATTAATTTCTTTCTATTTTGTATAGTAGAGATGGGGTCTCGCTCTTGCTCAGGCTGGTTTCGAACTCCTGACCTTAAGCAGTCGCCCGCCTCAGCCTCCCAGAGAGCTAGGTTTACAGACATGAGCCACCACCCCCAAGCTGAGCATTTTAATCTTAACAAGTCAGTAGGTGTTCATACTATCTGTATTTTTAGATTAAGTTAAGCAGCCTCATCAACTTATGTAGCTATTAATAGTAAGCAATGGAAAGAGATTTAAACCTACCTTTATTTAATTCCAGAGCTTTTAAACATCATGACCATACTATACGCTATGTAGATTGCTTTCTCATATTTTAATGGGGGCAATCACATGTAAAAGTCTCTTATAAAATGAACAAATATACACAGTGACCTGAGAAAAGTAAATATTGGAAATTTTTAAATATTTTATTTTAAAGACGTATTAGAAAACTTATTTTAGAAAGGTGATTTTGCATAAACACTGAGACATGTAAAAATAGTGGATATATATAAAAACTTTTGAAGAGAGATGAAGAAAATATTGCAGTGATATCACATTTTGCAGACTATATGCCTTTGAGCAAGTTTTTTAACATCTCAGTATCTCAATTCTATTGCCCCATAATATTTTCCTAGTTAGATTTTTGTGAGCATTAAGTTAAGAAATATTTGCAATATTCCTATAGTTCTTAGGTATACACTGATTTTTGTCCTAGTTTTTTATTTGTATAAATTCAGACTTGATATATAAACATTTTTAACATGACACGTCAGATATGCATTCTCTGTCTATATTATATCTTGGGAAGTAGTCCTCAAAATAATAAATGACTTTAACTCTTCTTTTTTAGGGCCATTGTTATTGATGGGGGGAGTATTTTTAAAAATTGGTGGTGGTTTTACCTGTTGAAAAATGGCAACTAATGATATAAATGCAATCTAGTAACTAGTAATGTTCATCTTCTCTAAAAATCTGAGCCTTTGGACATGCATTTTGTATTTTTGTATATCGTAACAGCTTTCCATAAAGTCACATGCATTGTAATAATATGTAGTTCACCATACATCTTCAGGTAGTGCTCGGTTTTAAATGGTGAGGAAGAGGAGTCAGGATGACCAGACAGTCCAAAGCCTGTAAGCATTTATCTTTGCTTGCCTTAAAGAAATATTAATGTAGTGTTTCAGAATCATTTAGCAATTACATTCAAAGATCACTCACCAGGGATCTAAATAATGAATATGTTCAAACACTACATTTTTCTGAAAAGATTTTTAATATGATCAGTTTTTAAAAATTATACCACTGTGATAATTACAAAACGACCTTTGGTAGTACGAAGCATTGACAAGGGTGTGTACTCCCTGGACCAGGGTCAATGATGTCATAGTGGCCAAATCCAGTTGATGAAAGAAGCGTGGTACAGATTGTAATAGGTAATCACAGTGACATTATAGTCTGGTCATGCCCACAATTGCCCTCAGTTATTATACATTTTTAAAACATTTAGTAACTTTTTTTGGAGATAGGGTCTTGCTCTTTCACCCAGGCTGGAGTGCAATGGTGCAATCATAGCTCACTGTAGTCTCGAACTCCTGGACTTAAGCAGTCTTCCCACCTCAGCTGCCCAAGTAGCTAGGACTACAGGCACCCACCACCACAACTGGCTGAATTTTTTTTTTTTTTTTGTAGAGACAGGGATCTTGCCATGTTGCCCTGGCTGGTCTCAAACTCCTGGGCTCAAGCGATCTTTCCACCTGGGTCTCCCAGAGTGCTGAGATTATAGGTGTGAGCCACCATACCTGGCCCATTTAATAACTTTTAAGACATTCAATTACTGTTTTTCACCTATTGTGCTTTTTTAGAATTAACATCTATACTTTGGAAATGTTGTTTGCAACAGTTCAGACTTAGACATTCTGGGTAAATAATCTACTACAAATGAACAACCATGCTTTGTATTCTTCTATATTCACTTTTCCACTTAATTTTTATGAACTGTTCTGCTGATCATTTTAACATCTTTTCCTTGTAGAGAGTGACAGACCAGAAGGTGCAGAGTACATAAATCCTGGTGAGAGACTCATAGAAGAAGGATGTATTCATATGATTTCCCTGGGATCCAAAGCATTGATGATCCAAGTGTGGGCTGATCCTCATAATGGCACTTTTATCTTTCGGTATTGATTATTTTTTATTCCCCGTGAATAAATCATGTATTTAAACAATTTATGTAAGAAACATTAATGTGAAATCTGCTAATAAAAATCATTATGGCAAAAGAAAAAACCTTATTAAAAAGGAAAATACATTCTAACAGTTATTAATAATACTTTTATAACAGCTTATTATTCTATCCAAAAATCTATAAAGTCTAAAATAGATTATGTTAATTCTCTTTAGGTTTTAGATCAAATACTATAATCTTATTCTATGGAAATATTCTATCCAATTTCAGTGGTCTTACAGTGTTATTAACAGACAGATGTTTTCCAGATAATTGATAGCCAATACCTAATAAGCTTGGGTTTTCCATGCTATCTTATCTTTTTTTCCCTAGCTCCTTTATTAAGTGGTATAGATACAAGTCTTCTATTTGTATTAAGTAAATAAGAGTAATAGGATACTGTCTGTTTAAAACTCAAACCTAAACAAATCAATATGTTATTTAGGCATATATGCTTTGTAAATGTTATAAATATTACTAGGTGCTTTATGTACATGATCTCATTCTTTCTGTAATTCCTCAAAGTAGGTTAGACCTCCCATACTTCTGGTATTTATGACATTTATGTATAATTTGTATTAATTTTTCTATTAACCAAATATTACATTGTATTAATAATTTCTAAAAGGGCAATGACTATGTAAATAGTAATAAATATTTTTTTGCAAACTGAATTCTGAAAATTATTGCCTAAATTATTAACACCAGTTAATGAGCCTAATCTATTTTATTTCATGAATTGAGGTAATGATATAATAAAATAACTAAGTAGATTATGGTGTAAAACAAAGATCTCACTTTTTAAATAATTAAAAAAAATAGAACTGATTTTTAATCTTACTTAAATATTTATAATTGTAGTTGCTATACACGTGTTAAATACTGAGGTCAGAATTTTCGTGTTTTGAGCCTATGCCTTTTCTCTTTTTCTGTAGTGTGTGCGTGGATTCAAATGATGACATGAAAGCTGTGTTACTAGCACAGGTTGAATCACAGGAGAATATTTTCCTCCCAAGAAAATGGCAACATTTAGTACTTACCTACTTACAGCAGCCCCAAGGGAAAAAGAATATTCATGGGAAAGTCTCCATATGGGTCTCTGGACAGAGGTATGAAGCATTTTGAGAAAATGCATATTAATCTCAGTTACAATTTTAAATTTGTCTGTTATAGCTTCTGAAATACAGTATAGAAAACTGTAGGTAAAGCTTACTGTATATTAACATAGGAATCCATGTTAGAGTTGGATTTTTTTTCTATTTTTCTATCATTGTCCTACAAAATAAACCTCCCTCAGTAACTGCTGAAAATTAATATTTGCATTTGGGGAACATGCAGAAACCTGGACATTTAGACATTTGTATCAATTATATTAGAGAGAAACAGAACCTATAATTTTGTCCCTCCAGCCCATATATTATAAAAGTGAATCCACAGAGAATTATTTAAATTAAGTGGCTAATAAGGATAATACCTAACTTAAATTAAGCTTTCAAAAGAAATTAGAATGACTAGAGAGAAATATTTCAGGTGATAGATTCAGACAGGGTCCTAGAAATAGGTGATGGATTCAGGTAGAGTACTGAGTGATTTTACTGCACAGGAGAATTGTGGGCCAAGTTAATAAGAAACATTTTGTAGAATATCTTAATGTAAAATTTAACCCTACATGAACTATAAAGTATCTTGGATTTGTAAGAGTTGGGAAGTATTATTATTTTTTTTTTGAGACAGAATCTTGCTCTGTTGCCTGGGCTAGAGTGCCATGGTGTCAGCCTAGCTCACAGCAACCTCAAACTCCTGGGCTCAAGCAATCCTCCTGCCTCAGCCTCCCGAGTAGCTGGGACTACAGGCATGTGCCACCATGCCTGGCTAATTTTTTTCTATATATTTTTAGTTGTCCAGCTAATTTCTTTCTGTTTTTAGTAGAGACGGGGTCTTGCTCTTGGTCAGGCTGGTCTTGAACTCCTGACCTTGAGCAATCCTCCCACCTCGGCCTCCCAGCATGCTAGGATTACAGGCATGAGCCACCACACCCAGTTGAAAGTATTTTAATGAATGAAATAACGTGGAAGAAGATACAGAATTCAAAACCAGTATAGCATCGGAGAGGATCAAGCTGACTCTAAGAGTCTAAGTTGAATAATGAGAAAGAAAAATGAATGGCCATGGTGAAGCTACCTGCCAGGAGGCTTTGAATGCCAAGATAAGTCTAGATTTAGTCAAATGGAGCTTAATAGATTGCATACTTATTATGTTACAGACTTTCTGCTAGGTGCTTTATATACTTTACCTCCTAATTCTCTCAAAAATCCTTCAAAGTAGATAAGACCACAGAAATAACAGATTAATCTATTTTCATTCATTCATAAATTCACATTTATTCACATTTATTCTTCACATTTATTGAGGAATTACTGTGTCTAAGCACTTGGCTATGTTAGACCTGGAGGACAGTGGTAAACAATACAGACATCTTCCCTGCCTTCTTGGAACTCAGTCTCATGAGGAAGCAGAGAACAAGCAAGCGCAATTAAATGAGTATTTACAAATATGATTAATACTGGGAAGGTTAACAGGTCCTGAGAAAGAAAATACCAGGTTTAATATTTAAGATAGGTGGATCAGCAAAGTCCTATCTAAGAACAGGGTATTAAAGCTGAGACCTGAAGGAGGAAATGGAGCTTGCCCTGAGCAGGTGGGAGGAGTGTTCCAGGTAGAGAGAAAGGCCTGTGGAAACTAAGTGAAGGCTATCTGCTTCGTAGTCCTGCAGACGTTGATTGTTTACAGCTGTCTACCTTACTAATAGAGGAAGGCAGGGGAGAAGGGGCTTGTGAAAGCCTTACCTTAGCCAGTCCCCAGTGTTTGCCACAGGAAAGAACAAGCTTTGGGGGTAAAATCAAGAGTTCACTTTTGTTTTATTCATTAAAAAAATGTGAAAATGCATAATTAAAGCCTAATTTCCATATTCTAAATAAAATGCCATCTGGCATGAATCTTCACACCTGCCTAAGCCAGAATGGCAGCTATAGCCAATCATTAAATTGGTTTCCAGAACCTGTAGTTAAATCAGTTGGAGTTGGGGTTGGAGCTATATGTAGGAGAGCCTCTTTTTCTTCTCTCCTCTTAATTTCTTCAGCTCTCAACTTTACTTAGATTATCTCATTTAATTCTTCCAACAACAATGTGAAGTAAGTATATTATTATCTCTATTTTACATATGAGGCAATTGAGACCCACAGTGCCTTGGCCAAAGTCATGCCATAAGTAAAGGGCTAGAGCTGAAACTTCAACCTAGATTCTGACCCCCGATAAGAGTCCATTCTGTAAAGCTCTGCTATCTGCCCCTACAGCCTTTTTCTTCATCAGGGCAACTGACAGGTGTAGGAACCATAAAGTCATTATTAGACATGTTCAGAATGAGAAATTACATTTTCATCATGGGCAGTTCTGAAGTTAGTCAGCAGTCACTTGCTTTACATATTCTTTTACTTTTTTACCCACCCATTTATTTCTACATTCCTTTGAGGGAATTGTTTGCCACTCTGTACAAGTTAATGATTTCATTAGTTAACAGAGCAGTGAGCAAATAACCAAGGAGAAATATATTGTTCTGTTGACTTAAGTTTGGTGCTGTCTTCGTCAGTTGAGCTATAGAATAATGTTTAAAGGAATACATTTCAAGAAGCCATTTTGAATAATACATAAGATACTGAAAATGATTCATTAATAATCTGTTATTTGATGAACATCATAAATATATAGCACAGACTAGATACTTAATATTTGTTGAATTCATTTTGCATTCACCCTGTAATAGTTTTCTTTTACCTTTAAAAATACTATTTTAAAAAATAAATAATTTTTTAAAAATACTATTAATATTTTAAGTCATAATGCCACTAGATGGCAATAGTGGTTCAGTCACAGCCATTTATTTGGCCCAAGGAGAAGCATGTCACTGAAGGTATCTCACATCTTTCCTTTATTAAAAAATTTCCTGTTAAAATAGTTACATTTATATGTTAAATAGGAAACAGAGAGCCTTAGGGGAAGGTTTTAAAATAAATATATACAAAGTTGAATTTATTACTAAGAACTAACCATGTTAGCTTATTCTAAGTCTTCATCTTATTCACAAATTTTATTTAGAATTTGCCTTTATAGGTCACCGTTATTATCTTACCATGGAGTGTAAAATGTTCCTATACTAGAGATAGAAGCTTGGCATTCTGAAGTTTTGCTAGTTGATGTAGTCCTCCTGGCTTTTGTGTGTCTCTCTGTGAAAAAGCCTTACTTTACCTTTTCAAGTCCTCTGTAAGTATTCGTGTAACCTTTATCTATGAAGAAAAAGAAACTAATCAAAAGCTCTGTAATCACTTACCACTGAAAAAAAAACAGAAAATGCAAAAAGCATCAGTGCATTTCAGTGGCTAGACAGGAAAATTTGCAGAAGAGATATTGTTTTTCTGAATAGTCTTCAAAGCCCTCATAAAGGACATAAAATTTTTGGAAACGTGTGCCAAGATGTGAGACTTCTTTGTAAAATTAGGGGGCAATGGGGAGGTAAGAAGGTGATTGGTTTGTACCTGTAAACCAGGAAGGTACATATGCAGAAGTCCCATGGCAAAGAAAACTGGCAGCAAATGTCCAGTCACACTTCCCATGGCCGGTTGTGGGATCGTTGGGTATCTCTGTGTTGCTCCCACTCCGGTGGCTTGTGGACTGCCAGCATCTCTGCCCAAAGACAACAGAATCAGCCCCTTTCCCTCCCCATCACCAGCCATCTGACACGGAACCAACAAAATTATTCAAGAATTTCCTGTTGTTAAACATTCATACTTTAAAACTATTTGAAGTATTTTAAAAAATACTAGTACTCCCTGAAGTCATTGATTTAACTTTGTTTTTAATGTAGGAAGCCTGATGTTACTTTGGATTTTATGCTTCCAAGAAAAACAAGTTTGTCATCTGATAGCAATAAAACATTTTGTATGATCGGCCATTGTTTATCATCCCAAGAAGAGTTTTTGCAATTGGCTGGAAAATGGGACCTGGGAAATTTGCTCCTCTTCAATGGTATATTTTTCCCTTTGAAGCATTTTTGTTTTTCAGTTAACAAATATTAAACTTAATGAATTAACCTGACTAAAATGTTGATCTCTGTTTCTACATCTGTGTTATAATAAGTACTGCATTTCTAAGATTCTAAGATAGACTTTTTAAATATTTTAACATTTTTATAATCTAGATATGTCTTACAATTGATATATTCATTTAATACAGAAATGTGTTCCTTTCTCTCTGCCCCCTCCAAAAAAAGAGAAACTTATATTAAATCAACATTATTTTACAATCCTGGAAAATTGGGTATTATGACTAGTAAGCTTATTGTCTCTTTTATTTGTAATTTTAGTATATCCTATATAAGTATCAAATTTTAGGGGAAAAATGAAATATATGATTTTAAAAATATTTCATTAAACCTGATACATAATAGCATTTCAGGCAGTGTTTATTGAATAGATAGGAAGGAATAAAGATATTAAATCAAATTTGATTTTAAAATGGAATTTACCAAGGTATAGTTTCCATTGATTAAACAAATCAAAACAAAACAAAAAAATCTGTTTTCTGGCTTAAGGAGAAAATAGAAATTTTATAATTTTATTTTATCAAGAGCTTCACAATTATCTTTACATACATTAATCATTAATTCATCTTCCATCACAGTTGGCATAGCTTATTTTCTTATGACATTAATTTGGAAATTGAGGTTTTGTTAATTTTATAAAATATGAACAACTGAAAGAATCTGGCAAAAATAATAACTCTTGGTTTCTTGCTTTTTATGAAAAATTCTGGTCAGAGTGTTTTAAATAACTACCATATTTTTATGCTATTCAGGAGCTAAGATTGGTTCACAAGAAGCCTTTTATCTATATGCTTGTGGACCCAACCACACATCTATAATGCCATGTAAATATGGCCAACCAGTCAATGACTACTCCAAATATATCAATAAGGAAATTCTGCAGTGTGAACAAATCAGAGAACTTTTTATGACCAAGAAAGATGTGGACATTGGTCTCTTAATTGTAAGTTTTAATTTTAATAATAACTGTATGTAGATATATTTGTTAAAATGTGTAATTACTTATAAATTAGATTTCTAAAGTTTTTCATTTTGTTCTTTAACATTTTCTTTTCTTAGAATATGTTTTTTCCTGAAAAAATTTAGAGCTCTGACTTCCTTCAAAATATATTTCAGGTTTTATACTTACATTTTCTTTTCCTTGAAAGTATATTTCTATAGTAAGTTTGTTGGTTTAGTTTATTTTATACTTACTTCTTATGAGAATTACAATTATAGGTCAGAGATATTTCCTACTTGAAGGAGATTGCTGTTTTAGAATGTACTTTTTCTTGTTCTTGTTGAGGTGTGCCAGGGGGATCTGGTTGTCAGTGGTTATTGGGTGAGGGCCAGGCATGCTAAATTCTCTATGGTACATGAGCACTATTGTATAACAAAGGATGATCCCATCCCAGATGTCTCACCATTAAGAAAACATGCTTTGGAAGCCGGACATAGTAGCATGCGCCTCTAATCTCAGGTCCTCAGGAGGCCTAGGTGAGAAGATCACTTGAACCCAGGAGTTCAAGACCAGCCTGGGAAACATAGCGAGACTCTGCTTCAATTGAAAAAACAAAAAACAAAACCCACAAAACTTGATTTAGGGAATGGTTCTCATACCTAATTGTGCATCGGAATTACTCAGAGGGCTTGTTAAAATATAGGTCACTGGGCCAGAACTTCTGATTCAGTAAGTCTGAAGTGTGGCCCTGGGATTTACATTTTTAATAAGGTCCTAGGTGATGGTGATGCTGCTGACTGGGGACCACACTTTGAGAACCTCTGCTTTAGGGAAACTGAGGAGCTCACACAAGTGTGTGTTCTCTAATTTTTGGTTAATCCACTTGTTTTTGTAAAACAATTTTCCCTAATTCTTTTATTTTTCCTGAAAGAATATAGGTCATGTAAGTCATAAAACTCAACAGAAATTATCACAAATAAAAATTCCAAGGGTTTTATGTGAAAACTCTTTTTAGAAAGTAAATTCTTTAAGTCTGATTTAGTAATTTGGAGGTTATAAGGTCCGTGAAAGAGTGGTCAGGGAGAAGTGGTGCTTTCATGTCAGGTTTCTGACTAAAACTACTACAGGCTTGAAACTTTATTTTCCAACCTAATCATATATGACAGACTGTGTAATTGGTTTAGTGTGCAAATATGCTGGGTGCTATGTCCGATTGCTGTGAGTCATAAATGATCAAAGCCCAAGGCCCCCACCAACGTCTGTGAGATGACACTGAATATATATGACTTCCCTGAGCCTGGGCTTGGCAGCAGCTACCGAAACCACCTCAAAGTGCATTATACATTTAAAATTTACCTTGGACAGGTGCAGTGGCTCATGCCTGTAATCCTAGCACTTTGGGAGGCCAGCCTGGGCAATGTAGCTAGACCCCATATCTACAAACAAACAAACAAACAAACCTACCTTAATTTTTAAAGTAGTTTAGAGAATCTTGACAGGAAGCCAAAAGCTGATTGCAGCTATCATTTACATGGGAGAGATATTGAAAGTTCTATTTAAGTTTTGTTTGGTCTGCTGACGGTCTAGAATTTTATTCTATTAGAAAGAAAGATCGGCCGGGCGCGGTGGCTCACGCCTGTAATCCTAGCACTTTGGGAGGCCGAGGCGGGCGGATTGCTCGAGGTCAGGAGTTCGAAACCAGCCTGAGCGAGACCCTGTCTCTACCAAAAATAGAAATAAATTAATTGACCAACTAAAAATATATATACAAAAAATTAGCCGGGCATGGTGGCACATGCCTGTAGTCCCAGCTACTCGGGAGGCTGAGGCAGTAGGATCGCTGAGCCCCGGAGATTGAGGTTGCTGTGAGCTAGGCTGACGCCACGGCACTCACTCTAGCCTGGGCAACAAAGTGAGACTCTGTCTCAAAAAAAAAAAAAAAAAAAGAAAGAAAGAAAGATCTAGTTTAGAGTCACTTTTAAATGAGTTGCCAACCCATAAGCAAATCCAAAACAAAAATTTCAGGTAAATTGACCCAGAGTTCCCAGTATTTGTAAGTACTTAGAACAGTGCCTGGTATGTAATGAGTATGGTATAAAATTTAGCTGTTATTCATATTAAGAATAATTTCATATTTATTCTAAACAACTGATCAAAACTGGAATCCTCCTCAACTTTGTTGTGGTTTATATTATTGATCACTGCTAAATGAAACAGCTTTGTGAGAAGCAGCCCTGCCTTTCGTGTTCATCTTTGTTTAGTGTATTAGCTGTCTTTTTTAAAACAAATAAAAAGATTAGTTGGGTTTCTTTTCACTTTGAAATGTCTGTTTACTAGTTGATAACTTTTTAACTTGTTTAGTTACTGAAGGAAACTATTTATATTTCAGGAAAGTCTTTCAGTTGTTTATACAACTTACTGTCCTGCTCAGTATACCATCTATGAGCCAGTGATTAGACTTAAAGGTCAGATGAAAACTCAGCTCTCTCAAAGACCCTTCAGCTCAAAAGAAGTTCAGAGCATCTTATTAGAACCTCATCATCTAAAGAATCTCCAGCCTACTGAATGTAAAACTATGCAAGGCATTTTGCATGAGATTGGTGGAACTGGCATCTTTGTTTTTCTTTTTGCTAGGGTAAGAATCACTGATTATAGTTTTGTCTAAAGAGAACTGCTTATTTATTATTGATAATTTAACAGTTTCTTTTGGATTACCATAAAAAGCTACACTCAACTGTATTAAACTTTTAAGATAAGAAAATTACATATTAAAGATGTCATCAAGCTTTCTGTCACAAATTGTTAAGGTTTATTCTAATTTATGAAGATTTTACAAGTTTTCTATTAACCAGAAATGTAATTATAACAATTAAATGTTAAATGTACAAGATGTAAAATTGCTTTGGGAAAGAAAAATATATGCCATAGTAATATGAAAGAAAAATACTTTTAAAATAAGGTTTGTGGGGCTTTTATCCCAATGTGTGGAAAAAACCAAAGGTCAACAAATAAGTTAAAAAAAAAAACCTTTAATTGAGTTTTGAGTTTTTTTTAAAGAGCAGAAATATAGGAAGTTTGACTTGGGCCATGAGTACCATTTGAGAACAATCATTTAACTATCTGTTCTATTTAGTTGTTTGAAAGCAGGGACAATATCTTTCCTGATGCAGAATAGGCAGTGAGTAATTGTAGATTGATTATTTCAGGGATTGCTGAAATCTGTAATAGGGGGCACGAATAGTCTCACTTTGGTACAAATCATTTCTACTTCCTCAGGGTCCATATCCATGTTTAATTAAAGCAGCTTGATTTTCCTTCATCCTCAGAATACCTTCTTCATTTTATCCCTAAGTATAAATTCTGCAACATTATTAAATTTTCACTGTCTCTCTAACTGGCTCTTTCTTTAATGGACCACCTTTGATTAATTTTGCAATAATCAGCATTTGTTGTTGTTAGTGTTTTTATAAATATCTTGTTAGCATTTGACCTACCATATTCTTTAGGCTATCTTTCCTTCTCTACCTCTTTCTTTTGCATACTTTTTTTTTTACATCTAGTATCTAGTTGAGTAGATTGTCCTCTAGTGTTTTAAAAATTAAAAGCCCTTCATTTAACTCCTCATCAACATTTTGTGACCTCCTTTTATACCATTGTATAATTTCAAAATGAGCATCCTTTTTCCTCAAGGTATTGAATATAATTTTGTTATGATTGTTACACAAGGAATGCATCCTAGAGATAAAGGTTAAATTTTTATCTTCATATATTCAGGATATTGCCATTAAGACTTTTAAAGTGTATTTCCACATTTAAAACTTAGAAACTTTGTTTAGTATCCTTCCTCCTCCCTTACAAAAATAAAATTCAGTCTCTTTAAAATCCTTATATGCATAGCCTGCCTTTTGAGCCTAATCTCCACAATCCAGCCAAAGAGGCAATCTGCAGACTTACAGATGTACCATGAACTTCCAGTTTAGGCCTTTGCCCCTCCTCTGGCTGTGCCCTGCCTGTAGCCACCCCTTGGCTCTCCTTCCAGGCCATTTTCTCTCTGTATATCCTTCCCTAAACCAAGCAGAAAAGGGTCAGAGTAGTTTCTGTGCTCTCCTGGCATACCTTTTGTTTTATCTTCTTTGCCTTCTTTATCATGATAATAGGTGTGTGTTTCTTAATACAGTAGTTGTCAGGAAACTTTGGTTGAATTGAAGTATAAGACACAATATGTGGTTTTTATATATGCATCTTATCTCTTTGATTAGATAGTAAGTACCACTGGGGGCAGTTATCATGTCTTTTACTTCTTTTTATCTTCCACAGCACATAACTCAGAGCCTGTTTGTTGATTGACTAGTTTATCAAAAACTTGAAGCATTTTGCTGACACTTCAGATCACTGATTATAGAGTGCTACTGACCTCTAAGATTGTTAATGCTATTTTAGTATATAGTATATGTAAGAGATTAAAGAACATGGAATTTATGCCTTTCTCTTGGTTTTATTTATCCACAATTCTTAAATAAGTATAGCATGAGCATTAAAAAATAAACTTTCATAGAAACTGGTGGATTGATATTACATAATAGAAAATAATCATACATGTTACTCAACAAATTAGTAGTAAGACATATTCCCTTTTTTTAGGTTGTTGAACTTAGTAGCTGTGAAGAAACTCAAGCATTAGCACTGCAAGTTATACTCTCATTAATTAAATACAACCAACAAAGAGTACATGAATTAGAAAATTGTAATGGACTTTCCATGATTCATCAGGTGTTGATCAAACAAAAATGCATTGTTGGCTTTCACATTTTGAAGGTATGACCTCATAAAATTTATTCTTATAGTTTCATATGCAGTGATATGCATCTCTTCATCAAAGTCTTTCAATAATAGTTTGTGTTTCAATTATTCCTGAAGAAAATGACGGAAACTCAGTATATGTGTAATCAAACTGGTCACTCTTCTGGTTCTTTTCTTTTTTTTTTTTTGAGACAGAGTCTCGCTTTGTTGCCCAGGCTAGAGTGAGTGCTGTGGTGTCAGCCTAGCTCACAGCAACCTCAAACTCCTGGGCTTGAACAATCCTCCTGCCTCAGCCTCCTGAGTAGCTGGGACTACAGGCATGTGCCATGCCCGGCTGATTTTTTCTCTATATATTAGTTGGCCAATTAATTTCTTTCTATTTATAGTAGAGATGGGGGTCTCGCTCTTGCTCAGGCTGGTTTCGAATTCTTGACCTCGAGCAATCTGCCCTCCTCGGCCTCCCAAGTGCTAGGATTACAGGCGTGAGCCACCGCGCCCAGCCTGGTTCTTTTCATCATTTAAATAATTACATTTTTCTTTTCCTTATAGCATTTTGGAAACGTAAAAAAAAAAATCCATAAAACTTTAGATCTGAATGGACCACAGATATCTCCCAGGCCATTCCCTCATTCTGTAGACTGATGAATTTGTTTGTTTCAGCTCCCATCATATGGAACACAACCTAGTTTTCCAGACACCTAGAGACATACCATTCCAATGGTATGTAGCAATGGTGCTACAGAGTTAATTTCTAAAGTCACTGATATTGGTGTTAGTTTTATTATGATCCCACTATCATCATATATTTAAATACCTTTCTAGCTAAAAGTATTTGGTAGCACTGTGAAAATATTTTTCTCTGAATTATTGATACTAAGGCAAAAGATGATTGATTCCCTTACCCTTACTTCCACCCACACCTCTTCAGTCTATCAAGATCCATGCATTTATGCCATAAATCCTTACTACTTTTTGGAAAAGGTTTTAAAGCCTAATGGGAGATTAATTCGATTTAAAAAGTGAAAATAGAATGCGGTTTGTTTTACCCCATATTTGAAATCTAGTAATTTCTTACAAATATTTGAAAGTTTGAGATTTTTCTATTAATCTGAATTGTTTTACAAAACAAATTCAAGATATTTTGTGAAATGTTGAATTATTTGTATTTTCCTTTGAATTTAATGTCATGATTGCTAAGATTGAAAACTTAATGTTTCTGTTGAATTTTTTGATTAATCAATTATTAATGCATCTTGTATTAATACTAATTTTCTGTAGACTCTTCTCGAAGGTTGCTGTGATGAAGATATTATTCACATCAATGAGAACGGAGAGTTTAATTTGGACATGGAGTCTAATGCTATAATCCAAGATGTTAAACTGTTAGAGAAGTTATTGCTTGACTGGAAGATATGGAATAAAGCAGAGGCATGT
Source organism: Microcebus murinus (assembly GCF_040939455.1). NCBI lineage: Eukaryota > Metazoa > Chordata > Mammalia > Primates > Cheirogaleidae > Microcebus > Microcebus murinus. The sequence goes on along the minus strand of NC_134122.1, from coordinate 44,143,855 downwards.
AATATATGATTTTTTCTATTTTTTATTGTAAAATATATGTAACATACAATTTGCTATCTTAACAATTTTTAAGTCTGCAGTTCAGTGGCACATTCACAGTGTTGTACAACTATTACCACTATCCATCTCCATAACTCTTTGTTATATAAAAACAAAACTCTGTACCCTTTAAACAATAACTCCCTTTTCCTCCTTTTCCCCACTCCCTAGCAACCACCATTCTACTTCTGGGTCTATGAATTTGACTATCTAATATAAGTGAAATTGTGTAGTATTTGTTTTTTTTTTGTGATTAGCTTATTTCGCTTAGCATAATGTTTTCAAGGTTCATCCATGTTATAGTATCTGTCAGAATTTCCTTCATTTTTAACACTGAATAATATTCTATTCTATTCATATATCACATTTTACTTATCCATTCATCAGTTGAGGGACTTTGGATTGCTTCCACATTTTAGCTATTGTGAATAGAAGCATATACTTTTAAATAATTTATCTAATTCTTCTTCTGAAGAAAAGAATGAATTTATTGCTTCAGTGTAATGTTAATTATAAATAGAAATCTGGAGATTATTTCCCATGCAAAGGTTTGAACAGCCATGGGTAATGCTGAGCTGGAGGGTAAGGATCAGAGCTTGGGCTGGCTGAGAATACCACACTCAAGCAGGAGCACATAGGCTTATTTGGATCAGTCGAAGGCTCACATTTACTGAAAACTCTGAAAGGGGGGCATGCTAAAGTCAGAGGAGTCAGGTCCAGGAGAGGAAAATGGACACATTTCTGAGTAGGAGAGCCGCACTGGCTTAGGAGTTGAGATGGTGGTGTGTAGGGTAAGGTTTCATCATAAGCATAAAGTAAGCAACATAAATAGATCTTAGGTCTAGGCACTGCATCTCAACACCTGTAATGAATGGGCTGGACCCAGCCAGGGAATGAGTATAGGGCTGTTTTCTTTCTGCCCTAGTTTTAAACAGTCTTAATTGTATAGGCTTGTAGGCTTATTAGTTCTAGTGTAGACTGTTCCTTCCACATGTAGCAGGGCTCTAGTAAGTATTGGTGGTAGGTATTCGGGATTTTTGCAAAAAATTAGATTGTCTATAATTAATTAGAGTATAATAACATTATCATCAAACATAATTATTTAAAGAGCAATTCAGAGTATATATACCTTTAGAATTTTAAAAAATTGATTATTCCCAAATTTGGCAATAGTCCCTAAAAATTTGCTCATTACTGATAATAAGTTGTGAAGCTGGAAAAAACTCTTCTAATATATTAATAAAAATAAACAGGCTGGGCGCCATGACTCACACCTGTAATCCTAGCTCTCTGGGAGGCCAAGGTTGGTGGATTGCTCGAGGTCAGGAGTTTGAGACCAGCCTAAGCAAGAGTGAGACCCCGTTTCTAATAAAAATAGAAAGAAATTAGCTGAACAACTAAAAAAATCTATATAGAAAAAATTAGCCAAGCATGGTGGTGCATGCCTATAGTCCCAGCTACTCAGGAGGTGGAGGCAGTAGGATTGCTTGAGCCCAGGAGTTTGAGGTTGCTATGAGCTGGGTTGACACCACGGCACTCTAACCCAGGAAACAGAGTGAGACTCTGTCTCAAATAAATAAATAAATGAATAAACAAACATAGCTCAAACATGCTAGAGGAAAGAGAATTATTTTTCTGTTGTTCTTATAGAAAATTATATTACAAAACTGTTATATGAAGAGGCAATCAAAGAATATGCAGCCACAAAACATAAAAGTATTAAAAAGACATGTCAAGCAGCTAACTAAACTATTACTATTTTTCTGAATTTAGTGGTATTTATGGTATTTTTGTATTTTTAAACCTTGTAATTTGTTGTAATTTCTTTTCTCATCTGAATAAATAGTCACCTTCAGATTTAAAAAAATAGAAGATAGATAAAAATAAGTGAAATATTATAGGTAGAGAAAACAAATAATTACAAGGATAGCATATGTAAACAAATTGTATCAAAGGCAGTATAAATATATAATAGTGAATATGCTCAGTTGCAGATTGGAATATCCAACCTACCTAAATATTGCAGTTTATTTAGTATTTCAAAAGAGCAGGCAAATTTGGGGTTGATTTAAAAAAACATTTTTTATTGAATTCAAAGTAATGAAACACACATACATTTCTATGGATTTGAAATAAGATTTTCTTACCTAATTATTTTTGAACTAACATTGGTTTTTCTTGTTCTTTGTCGTTGGTGGTTTGTTTATATTGTCACTATTTTATTTTGGTACTATTTTTCAGATTTGAATCAAGTTTTCATACTTTGGTGGCCTTGTCTTCCAGTTTTCATATGGCTTTTGCTTTTAGCGCATCTTGCCTCTATCTCGTGAAGAGAGAGGTACATTGGTTAGAGTAGTATGATTAAGTCTATCAATTCCTTGGCCTTTTCATTGTTCATTGTTGCCATATAATGGCAGGAGAAATAGTAAGACCTGCAACCCCAAGCCAGCTAATTTTGCTTTTTGTTAAAAGCTTTGTTGAAAGGTCAATGGGGATAATAAGATGAGGAGGAGATTATCTTTCAGTATTAGTTATCTATGTAAGCTCTCTTTGTCTCTAATATTATGTTTAACTTAAGATTGATTCAATACGGGAGGAGCATTTTAAGGCACCATCAAAGGATGCTAACTACTCTTTGAAGATGCATAGTTTGTAGTTCAGAGAATTCTATTAATTTGGACTTAAAAGTAAATTAGTTAAAAAATGCAGAATTTTCACATTGTCCGTGACTTTTCAATTTAGTATGATTTGTTCTAAAATTATTTGGTTAAATTCTGTGTATGCAAATTGGTATTGAAATGTATACATTTTAATAACATTCCTTGAAGATAAATTATTTGAAAACAATTATATTGGAATATGTATACTTCTGTAATTTGAATAAATCCCTCAAAATAATTCACCTTTTGAAAATACTTATATATCGTTTAATGCCACAGAAAGGGTAATGTAATAAAGCACCTAATATTAATAAAATATTGCATTCAACATGGGTAATTGGAAATGACCTGTTGACAACAAAAAATAATAATCGGAGAATGAATTTTAAGATTTGCTTTTTTCAGACAAATTTAAACTTTGATACTGAATATATACACAGTGTTAAATTGTGTTATGTGTTTTCTAAAAAGCAGGAAGCCTGTTTTTCAGCAACTATGTGCTTATTGGTGTGTGTTTATTTTCTCAGCAAGGTGTTTGGGAAACTCTGCTAGCTGCTCTAGAAGTCCTCATCAGAGCAGATCACCACCAGCAGATGTTTAATATTAAGCAGTTATTGAAAGCTCAAGTGGTTCATCACTTTCTACTGACTTGTCAGGTTTTACAGGTACTTTTCATGCAACTTTACTTTTGGAGAGATATTTTCTGTAGTTGTTTCTGTGTAATAATTCAATACTTTGGACATCAAATTTTTGTGGGACTTTCAATGGGAATTTTTTTCTCTCTTTTCCATCTTCTCTACTATCCAGGTTCTCTTCTTTCAACAAATAATATAGGCGTTTTTCAACTCCTGCCTCTTATACCTTGATCTTCACACTGTCATCATTCCTTACTCAATTACAAAAGAACAACTACTAAATTTCTGAGATTTTTTTTGAGTTGGGATATAATAATAATTCTGTGATGTCTTAAAGATCATAGTTAATTAATTTTTTTAAGTTTTAGAGTATTATGGTGGTACAAACGTTTTGATTACATGAATTGCTTTTGTGCCATTTGAGTCAAAGTTATAAGTGTGCCCAGCACCAAGATAGTGTGCCTTGTACCCATTAGGTGTGCATTTACCCATCCCCTTCTCCCCCTCCCACCTGCTTGATTTTCGCTGAGTTTTACTACCATATTGTACTCACTATTTCATTAATTTTAACTATTTCATATTCCTTAAATAAAAACTTATAAGTATGCATTGTTTAAATAAGTATAAATTTACTAAAAGAATTAGCGTCTTGAAAATGTAGCCAAAAATTATATTAAAAAGTGGCACTAATTTCACCATTTATGTTATAATGTATGTGCTATGGCCTGGCTTCTAGTTAAATTTTTTTCTTTGCGTTTACAGATGTTCTTTTATCTGCAGACTATCTTTCAAGTTTTTTAAAAATGTCTAAGGCATCTATTGGAACTTTGTCAAGTTAGATAAGTACAGATACTCCATGGGATCATCAATATATTATACTTTTAGTGCTTTTGCTTCAGTGGTACTAGGGGCTTCTCATTGTGGTTTGGGCTAAAATCCAAAATCCGTGACAATTATAATATGGTCTATATGATCTGGCAACCACTCCAGCCTCATACTACTCAGCCTCCCTGGCTTTCTTTCCCTTCCTTAAACAAGCATTCTCCCACATCAGGGAACATAGTGTTCTTTTTGCCTTAAAAGTTATTGATCTCATCCATTTTATCTGGCTAACTATTGCTTATCCTTCTTATGGCAACTTTAAACTTACTTCCTGAGCGATGCCTTCCCTGTCCTTTCCATCTAAATTAACCCCTTCCCCTTTATACCCTTATTCACACTCTGTGCATATACAATTTGTTAGTTTTACTGTTTTTTATGAGATTATGGTTTATTTCCCTCCATACACCTCCTGAGGGTGGCAGGGATATGTTTTTTGTTGATCACACTGTAACCTCAGTGCTTGCCACACACAAGCACCTGGTAAATATTTGTTAAATGAATGAATTCTGAAAAAAAAAATTTTTTTTTGCCTTTCTTGGCTCTTATGGTAAATTAGACTATTGTCAGGAATACAATTTGGTGATCTCTCAGGCCCCTTGCTTACTGAATGTTTTATGCGTCATTTATGCATCAGTTTTCCTCTAAATTTTGCCTATGTATATTCGTTTTGAAATTGATTGGCCAGTTTTCAATGAGTTCATATGACAGTGTGATATTCTTGTAGTTTATATTTTCTGTAGCTGAGGTTACAGGGGGACGTTCAGTGACGGTGACTGCTAGGCACTTACAGTAGTGAAGCCTTGGGGTTAGATAAGCACTACAAGATAGACAGATGTAGTGAGAGAATCATAGAGGGAAGAACCATTCCGGAAAAACCATTTTCATGGTGTGAAACAGGAAAAAGGGGCTATTGAAAGAGAGATAGAAAGAGTAATCAACGAGGTAGGAGAAGAAGCAGGAAACTTAGTAAAGTGAAAGTCAGGGGTGGACAGAGGGGAAGAGCATACATAGGAGGAGGTGGTACCTTGAGCCAAATGATGTGGTAGGTTCAGAGAAAATGTAGACAGATAAAGGGCCACTGGCTTAGAAATTCTTAATGACTTGCAAGATTTTAGTAGCATGGAGATGGCAAGAACCAGATTTCAGGCAGCATGTGTGGTGGACCATTGGAAATAGTGAGAATAAACATGTATTAAAAAGTCCAGCAGCAAAAGTAAAAAGAGAAACAGAATGTTAACAAAAGGTCAAATTATGGGATTTTCCCCCCCAATAAAATAGGATACTGGTAACTATCATGAAGTTAGTGGAGAGTGCAAGATTTAAGAAACTTGAGCTAGCATGCACTTAGCAATGATTAACTGATTTTGCAACCAGGAAAGTTAAGAATATACAAGGGGTACAATTTAGAAGAAAGGCAGATGTTTGTACCAGAAATAGCTCTATACTGGAACTCAGGAGATCTGTGTTTCTGTCTTAGATCACCACTTGATGGTTGTAAGATCTTGGCAAAGGGATTTTGTGTTTTCTCCTTCTGTAGAATTAGTGTTCTCTTCTTTAATCTGAGGTAGTTAGATTAAATTGTTTTAAAATTAACATGTACATTTTAAGTACTTCAATTCAGCAATACACAGGATAAATGAAGAAGGGTAAATGTAGAGATATATATTTGGACATAGGGAAAGGGAAGATGAGGAAGTTTGCCTCCCATACCCTTGATCGAGAGGCCAGCTGCTATCTATTGGGGAGATGGAATTGGAGGATAAAAACAATTTATTTATATCATATTTATTTTTAGTAATTACTTGGCATTCTACCAAGTCTCATTATTCCAGGCAGTAGATGATGTAGTAGAAAGAGTTCAGTGGCCTGCGTTTGATTATAATTGTACTGCATACATACTTTTGGGTTATAATTGTACTACATACATACTTTCTGTGTGGTATATGCTAGTCAAAAATGAGCCTCTTACTCTAGAAATGAGGGGTAAAACCTCTCATAGAGCTGTTGTGAGAAAGAGCTTTGTAAACTGGAGCACATTGTATTAATGTACTAATTTTGTCTATCAGAAATTTTCCCTCCTGATCCCATAGTAGTAATAGTAGTAGCAACAGAAGAAGAAGAAGAGGAAGAAGAAGTAGTATCAGTAGTAGTAATAGTAATAGTAGTGATGGTAATACTAATTGTAGCTAATATTTACATGGGGCTTACTATATGTGAGGCACTATTCAAAGAATTTATGTTCGTTAATCCTTGGAACAACCCTATGAAGTAGCACTAGTAGTATTCTCATATTATAGACAAAGCAACTGAGGCATGGAAATGTTACATAACATATCTAAGGTCACACAGCTAGTAAGTGGAGGAGCCAGAATGCAAACTTAGGTAGTTTGGCTTTTGAGTCTATACTTGTGGGTGCTAAAATATAACTTTGCCTCTGTTAATTAAGGTAAATGGGCTACAAATAAGTTGCTATCAATTTTAATGAATTTTTAATAATAAGATTGCTTGACATGAGAAATAGCAACTCAACTTAATGATAAATATGGTCAGATTCAAGTTGTAAACCAACAGAATTCTATCTTAAAAAGAATATCTTGCTTAAATGAAAAACCTTAGTTAAATCGACAGTTCTTTAAATCTAATGAGAGTTTGATTTTTATTTTTTCAGGAACACAAAGAGGGGCAGCTCACATCCATGCCCCGAGAGGTTTGTAGATCATTTGTGAAAATTATAGCAGAAGTCCTTGGATCTCCTCCAGATTTGGAGTTATTGACAATTATCTTCAATTTCCTTTTAGCAGTTCACCCTCCTACTAATACTTACGTTTGTCACAACCCCACGAACTTCTACTTTTCTTTGCACATAGGTAAGTATAATCATTTTTTGTTAGATCTTGGCTATCTCCATTTTTGTTTTTATTCTTTCCACTTGATCCACATTTGTTTGTTATTTGAATGGCCTCTCTGTACTAGAAACTGTCCTAATTACATACTGGGGTTGGTACAGGCAGACAGTTATAGAATGAACCAGACATGGCCTCTGCCTTCAGGGAGCCTAAATAGCAAGAGAAGAGAGGAGACATACACTCAAATAGCTACAATAAGAAACAATATTTGGTAAGTACATAATAGATAAAAAAGAAGAACTAATGAGATTTCGGAGGAGAAAGGGTTGCATCAGACCACTGTGGAAAGAGAATATTTAATAGGTTACATGATACCTGACATAACATTGAAGAATTTGGGGAGAATTTGAAAAAGGGAGATTTGAAAAGGGAGATTAGAGAATTACCATTTCAGGCAAAGAGAATTTCTTTAAGGGGAGGAAAAATGGAAAGAGAAAATAAGGAATAATGAATTTTACCTAGATATAAAGGACCTATAAAGGAGTATTGAGAAATAATGCCATAAATATAGTTTATGACATCATTTATTTATTTTTCCCCTAAGGTCATATTAAAATCGATCCTTGAATGTAAGGCCAGAGAATTTGAACTTATATTCTAGTTAGAGGTCACTGAAAGGGTTTTTTGTCTTGAGGAAAGGGATATGATGTAAGTAAGTTATTGCAGTATGATTCAGGAATAAGAAACTAGAGATAGACCAATTATAGTGGTCTATAAGAGACAAAATAATAGAATCTGGGCATGGTAGCAGTAGAACTAGAAAGGAGAGATAAATGGAGAAATGGGAAGGTTAGGGTGGAATGACTTGACTCTGGGGATGTTAAGGAAAAAGGATAATACTTTGGCTTTATGATACTTGTATTTGAGGTACCTTGTAGTTATTCATGGTATGATTGTCTAGCAAGCAGTTGGAAATAAGGGTTATGAAATGGGGGAGGTTGTAAAGAGCTACCCACATAGAAGTGAGTTGAAGCTCTGAGAACAGATAGGACCACTGAAGAAAAGTATGTAGAGAAAGGAAAGACAAAGCTAAGGATAGAACTACTGTAATATTACTATTTAGAGAGTGGGACAAGAAAGAGGAATGAATATAAGAGAAAGATGGAATAATTAGAGTTTTTTAAAAACTAGAGAAATATAATGTAAGAAAGAAAGAAAGACTGTACCTATGAGAAAGCTAAGTAGTAAATTTGGTGTAGAAAACTGGTTGTACAACATCCATTTTAAGAAATGTAATAAATGAATAAAATTAGTGAGCAGGCCAGGCACAGTGGTTCACACCTGTAATCCCTGTACTTTGGGGAGGCCAAGGCCAAGGGATCACTTGAGGCCAGGAGTTCAAGACCAGTAACACAGCAAGATCCCATGTCTACAAAAAGTAAAATAAAATGAGCCAAGTGTGGTGATGTGTGCCTATAGTCCCAGCTACTTAGGAGGCTGATGCAGGAGGATGGCTTAAGCCCAGGAGTTTGAGGTTGCAGTGAGCTATAATGACACCACTGCAACCTAGCCCTGGCAGCAGAGTGAGACCCTGTCTCCAAAAAAATGAAACTAGATGAAAATGAACTTAGTATGACTTTGTGTTAGGCTCAGCACATTTAGTAGACAAAGGACTGTGGGTAAAGATTCTGGAGGCAGGGTGGTTCCAAAGTTGAGTAAAACATGGTCCCCAACCTTGAGAAACGTACAGCCTAGTGGAGAGGAGAGACGCATAAACAGATAATTATACTATGCCATGTGGAAAGCACAGTGATACAGAAGTCAACATTTTGTTTTCTGCAAGCATAGAGCATGTGAGAGCTAAGGAGGCAGTTCCTGGAGGAGGTGATGCCTGCTCTGAGTCATAAAGGATGAGTAGGAATCAAAGGGAAGGGCCTTCCAGGCAAAAGAAGCAGCTTGATGGGGAGCTGTAAGAAGTTTGTGCTGTTGAAGTGTAATGTAGGAAACAAGGCTGGAGTGGGGCCTGGGGACAAATAGTGGAGAATCTCCTAGACTAGAAGTTTGGACTTTATCCAAGGTGGTAAAGAGGCAACAGAAAGCCACTGGAAGGTTTTAAATAGGAGTTGACATTTGAGAGAGAGAATTCTGGTAGCTGTGAGGATATGAGGGTGACAAGATATCTGTCAAGGACACCATTTAGAAATCTGTGACAGTAATCCGAGTGAGAGATGGTAAAGCCTACATTATGGTAGAGATGAGGAGAGTTCAAAAAATAAGAAATAAAGCCAGTTATGTCTGGTGACTGACTTGCCATGGATAAAAGAAAGGTAGTGATCAAGGGTGGCTCCAGGTTCCTACATGTGGGGAATGGGTACTTCTACCAAGCTAACCAAAGAACAAAACAAAAATAGTGAATTTAGGGCAAAAAAATGATTCTGATTTAGATTTGTTGCATTTGTGGTTCATTCAAGAAGTCAAGCAGTTGAGTTATGAAACTCAGAAGAGGAAGATTAAGCTAGAAGTATTAGGTTAGGAGTCATAGACACTGAAAGGGATATATAAAAATATGAGACATAGTTCTTTCCTCAAGGAATGAACAGATGAATAGTCTTCTTGGAGAGACTATAACATATAAAAAGTGAACAGTTAAATGTTAAACCATATAAATAACTATAAATATAGTTGGAATTCAAAGAAAATAGAAGTTAATGTGGCTAGAAATAATCAACAACAAAATAAAAAATTATATAGAGTATAAATACTCATGTATGTGCATTAGTATAAAGTATGCCATATTTTTTTCTCTCTGATCATCTTTTTGTCAGAATTTGTATTTAATGATCTGCCTTTAAAGTTTTTTTTATCCTTTTTTTTTTTTTTTGAGACAGAGTCTCACTGTGTTGCCTGGGCTAGAGTGCTGTGGCATCAGTTTAGCTCACAGCAACCTCAAACTCCTGGGCTCAAGCAATCCTTCTGTCTCAGCCTCCCGAGTAGCCAGGACTACAGACATGTGCCACCATGCCCAACTAATTTTTTCTATATATATTTTTAGTTGGCCAATTAATTTCTTTCTATTTTTAGTAGAGACAGATCTCGCTCGTGCTCAGGCTGGTTTCGAACTCCTTGACCTGGAGTGATCCTCCCACCTCGGCCTCCCAGAGTGCTAGGATTACAGGCATGAGCCACTGCTCCTGGCCTTTTTTATCCTTTTTTAAAAGTTGGCTGTCTCAAAAATTTTTTTTGATTCTAGATGGCAAGATCTTTCAGGAGAAAGTCCAGTCAATAATGTACCTGAGGCATTCCAGCAGTGGAGGAAGGTCCCTTACAAGCCCTGGATTTATGGTAATAAGCCCATCTGGTTTTACTGCTTCACCACATGAAGGTAAAAATAGCAATAATGAAATTATGATCCTTCCCATTTTAGTTCTGAATATTCTTAGATAATTAAATAGTACATGTTTTAGGAGTATGTATTGTACAACCTGATATTCAGACTAAATAAATAGAAGATTAAACTTAAAAATTATAGAATTTACTTAAGGAATCGTTTTCACAACTTTCTGGTATCAGTAACTTACACTCAATCTAACAAGTGATATGCAGCAAAGGTCCTTAGGAGAACTTAGAAAATGGATTTGGCTCATGCTATCTTGCTCTGGCATTCTCTGTCCTCACTTATAGCCATTTGTCCTTCACTAAACTTCTGATTTATTTTCCCATTCTCTTCAAAAGTTTTATTTGTCTTCCTCTCTTCTTTCTACCTAAACCTATCATTTTAGATAACTTCACTTGCCAGATGAATGGCCATCTACTACTCCAGCTTCATGCTCCTCGCCTCAGAACACCTTTCCCTCTACCTTGTCTGCCAGTGTGCATGGCTCCGTCTTGGACTTTGTCATCATCCAGAATGCTTGCAAGCACCTCTGAAACTCCAGAATCCCACTCTCTATCTATAATGATCTTTTTAAAATCACATGCATCACTCCGAAACATTTCCAAACACTTTACAATCATCCCTCAATTTTTTCCAGGTCTTTTGAACAGAATCTTTTGGCACCTTTTGCCCTCTAGCCAAAATCCAGATATAACTAGAGAAAACTTCTGAGCTATGGTACTATTTTATTACTACAAGCCTTTGCTCTAAAGCAGTTCATTTAGTGCCTATTTACATCAGTGTTTTTCACATTTCCAACATGCAGAAAAATCACCTGGAGAGCTTATTAAAATACAGATTCCTGGGCCCCTCCCTCACATATTCTGTTTCAGTAGATATAGGTTAGAGCATGAGAATGTGAATTTCTAACAATTCCGCAGGTGGTGCTGATGCCTGTGCTGCTAGTCCCTGGACCACACCTTGAGTAGCATGTACTTTTATATACCATATACTTAAGCATAGGAGCGATTTTTTTGCTTTCCTACTACATACAATATTAGAAGCAGCAAATTGGAGAGCCACAGCAAGAAGAAAGAAAACTGGTACTTCTCTCTAATAGCAGCAAGAAGTGACTAAAGAAATGAAGGAGAGACAGAACTGTCTTAGACCATTTAGTCCAGTAATAACAAGAAGTATTACTATTTATTGAGCACCTATTATATGCCAGGTGCCATGTTAGGTGTTTGACAAATATAATCTCAATCCTTAAAGCAGCCCTGCAAAGAAGATATTAAAAACTCTCATTATACATTTGCAGAAACTAACACTCATTTGGTACAATTAAGCGATTTACCTAAGGCCACTTAACTAAAAGACCTATCGTTTAAATACAGTTAAATCTAGTTACAAAGCCCACATACTTTCTGCTGTATCAAATTGCATCCTGGTGATTGCCAGCCTGAGATAAACTAAGTTTCACTTAATTCACTTAATTTCCCTACAGTAGAACCATTAATCCTAGTGGCTTTGAATCATTTAGTCAATACAGTATTTTGTTAAAGACATGTGAAAAGACATAAGTTTTTGCATGATAATTGTAGGATTTTCATAAATGCCATTGATTAAATTGAGGAAAAAAAGACATATGTTTTTGAAAGAGTCTAATAAAAAGAGGTTAAAATAAAAGTTTTGGCATTGAAGAATTCTACACATTATTTACTAGGAAATTCTACACATTATTTACTAGGAAAATTAACCTGTGTGGATTCTTTAACAGTACTAGATAAATGGGCTATTGCTATGGTTGTCATTTGTAGCGAAGAGAAGTGGTCTCACTTAATAGATTTTTAAGTCGTATGTTTTTATCTCCTCTTACCAGGAAACAATTCCTTCAATATTATTCCACGGCAAATGGCTGCCCACATGCTGCGTTCTAGAAGCCTACCAGCATTTCCTACTTCTTCACCAGGAATACAGCCACGGAAATTGACTGCAAGTTTGGGTTGTAGTATCGACAAGTTACAAAATATTGCAGATACTTATGTTGCTACCCAACCAGAAAAAGAAAAACCTTTGGGGAGTTCTGACACACTGAAAAAAGGCAAAGAGGATGCATTCATCAGTAGCTGCGAGTCTGCAAAAACTATTTGTGAAGTGGAAGCTATCTTCTCAGCCCCAGCCTCTGTCAGTGATGTCCCAAAAGGAACGTTTGGATTTCCAGCAGTCAAAGTAGATAATAAGGAATTGGGGGCAGAACCCAGACCAGAGGACGTCAGTCCTGGAGATGAGTCTTGCCCACGCCGACCTGATTACCTAAAGGGACTGGCCTCATTCCAGCGGAGCCAGAGCACTATTGCAAGCCTTGGGCTAGCTTTTCCTTCACAGAATGGATCTGCAGCCATCGGCCGTTGGCCGAGTCTTGTTGATAGGAACACTGATGATTGGGAAAACTTTGCTTTCGCTCTTGGTTATGAGTCAAACTACAACCGAACTGCAAGTGCTCAGAGGTACTCATGTATTTTTGTGTACACTCCCCCCCATTTTTAATGTTTTTTGAAGAATCTCTACATTTCTAGAAATGTCTTCATTGTGTCACCTCTTATAATACAACAGATCTGTTAATAACAAACAGAAAGGTGCTTTTCTCCTCATTTTAATACTAGATAAAGTTAAACCATAAATATCTCTCAAAGAAAAGAATATCTTGTAGTTTATTTAATTCCTTACAGTTATTAGAGAAAAATTCTTCAGTTCAGAGAATTGATAAAGTTTATTATTATTTCCAATAACATCTAAAGTAGCACTATCCAATGAAACTTTCTGCAATGATGGATGTGTTTTATCTGTGCTGTCCAATGCAGTCAGCACTAGCCACATATGCCTGTTGAGCACTTGAAATATTGCTCGTGCAACTGAGGAACTGAATTTTTAATTTAATTTTAAATAGTGTAAATAGCACAAGTGGCAGTGACTACTGTATTAGACATCATAGATGTAGACTAGAGTAGTATTTAGTATTTAGTAGTAGAATATATGTCTGAAAAATCAGTGATAAAAAGTGATGGTAAATTTGTTAATTACAGTTAAATTAGGAATCATTTCTTAAACATTATGCATATTTGTTCACATATTCACATGTGAACACATTTGTTCACATATAATATTCACATATTAAAATTATTGGCCGGGTGCGTTGGCTCACGCCTGTAATCCTAGCACTCTGGGAGGCTGAGGCGGGTGAATCACTAAAGGTCAGGAGTTTGAAACCAGCCTGAGCAAGAGCGAGACCCTGTCTCTACTAAAAATAGAAAGAAATTAATTGGCCAACTAAATATATATAGAAAAAATTAGCCGGGCATGGTGGCACTTGCCTGTAGTCCCAGCTACTCGGGAGGCTGAGGCAGAAGGATTGCTTGAGCCCAGGAGTTTGAGGTTGCTGTGAGCTAGGCTGATGCCACGGCACTCTAGCCCAGGCAACAGAGTGAGACTCTGTCTCAGAAAACAACAAAAGTTATTACTGCTCTTCAGAGTTCCCAAGGTAATCATGTACTTTTCTCCCTGATATTGTGTTAGTAAGACTTTTTTGGTCTCTGTTTTAGTGTAACCGAAGACTGTTTGGTACCTATATGCTGTGGATTATATGAACTCTTACGTGGAGTTCTTCTCATCCTACCTGATATGATGCTTGAGAATGTGATGGACAAACTTATTCAAGCAGACTTACTTTTGGTCCTCGTTAACCACCCATCACCAGCTATACAACAAGGAGTGATAAAAGTAAGGGCAAATACGAGATATATTGTTTTAGTTCTGAAAAATAAATATATGTGTAATTTTAAAATTTGAATATATATTGTTCAAGTAGACAAAAAGCTTTATTTTATACTTAAGAATAATGCATTAATACAGTTTCTTACTTCTTACTCATATTTTTGCATTATTCAATTTTAAATCCTTCATATATTGATTCATATCAATATGTTTCTAAAATGTATCAACAAATCCACATATCCCAACACTTAGTCCATTTTTGTAAAAATTACAGGGAATACATGATTCATTGGAAATCTCTTCTGCAATGTAATATCAAATTTAGACATTTACTTCAGGTCTAGCTCAGACGTCACCTTTCCAGAGAGTCCTTCCCTGACTACCTTATCAAAATCACTTTCCTTTAGCCCTGTTCTTTATTTATTGTATCATATATCCTATTTATATCCTCTAATTATCTTTTAAATTATCTGTGTAATTGTTTTTTTAATGTCCCACATGAGGGTAGGCATCTTTTATCTAGCATATAATAGGTACTGAGTATATTGTTGACTGAATGAATGTTTTATATGAATGGTTTCTATTAGAACACAACCCAATATTGGAATGGTCTTTTAAAGATTCTCATTTTCTTTCATTTGGATGTAGGTACTGTTTAATCACTCGCAGTTCAGCCCAGTATTTATTAAGCTCCAATTTTATATGTAAAATACTGGGCTAGTTGCAATGTGGTATATAAAGGGGAATAACATAAGCTCTCACATTTAAGGAGTTATAGTCTGGTAGGGGAGAGAGTCATATACCCAGCTAAGTAAAATGCAAGAAATTCTGTGATGAGTGCTGCAATGGCAGTAATTAATAAAGAAGAATTGAGCATAGGGGAAGCAGAGAAAGATTCACGCAGAAGGTGTACTTTGTATTATACTGTAAACTTAGGAAGCTTTTTAAGTAGGACAGTAAATAGATGTGTGTTTGGAGACAAGTGGCCTTTCACCATTGTGAGGGAGTGATTGAAGGAGAGAGAGAGGTGGAAATATTCTGTTAGCAGACTAGCTCAGTAAGTAGTTCAGGGAAGAAAAGATGACTTCCTGGTCTGAGGTAGTGGTAAGTCAAAAGACAGACAGATTTGAAGATGTTCACTGGAGTGGTGGTACCACTGGAGGGGTACCTTCATAATTGCATGTGGGGAATCAGGAATAAAAAAGCCAAAAGTGAGTTAAGCCTTTAGATGATGGGACCACTTCCTCTAAGATTGGAACCATGGAAGAAGTAGGTTTGGAAGGAAAAGTAGTTAATTTGATGTTATAAATGTTGCATTTAAGAAACTAGAGAGGGTTGGAAATTCAGATCAATATTCAGGATAAATAATCTGTCAAGACGTCTAGAAATAGAGGTCTAGTCTACATACATATACGTAGATTTGCAGAGAGAACATAGTGTGCTGATTTTTTTCCTTTAGAATTAGCCACAGATATTCTAAGATCCCCATAGTAGGGTCATCATTAGCATGCCACAGTAGTCAGAGACAAGTTCATTTTTTTTTTTTTTGCTACGAAGGTGGTATTTTTTTGAGATTTCTATGTTCTTCTATACAGATGAACTTAATAACTTACAAATACAAGTGTGATTCCTGTCTGATTTGTGTATATTAAATGTTAATATATTATCTAAATTATCTTAAATTTTTGTTTTAGTTATTAGATGCATATTTTAATAGAGCATCTAAGGAACAAAAAGATAAATTTCTGAAGAATCGTGGATTTTCCTTGCTAGCCAACCAATTGTATCTTCATCGGGGAACTCAGGAATTGTTAGAGTGCTTCATCGAAATGTTCTTTGGTCGACGTATTGGCCTTGATGAAGAGTAAGTGGGTACTTACTTCCCCCATAATTAGGGATCTTTTGTCTTAAATGTAAAATTTAGTGAACTCACTCTTAAAAAAGTTATTTGGTCATCTTTAGGAAAAACCTACTACAAGTAATTTTCCAGGTGAATCAGTTTATTATTTACTATATGATTTTTTTTCTATTAATAATATAACTTCTTCCTTAATAGTTCATTCACTAGCTCGAAACTAGAAACAAATAAATACTGCATCAAATGAAAGGAAGTGATAGTTAGGATTTGGCATATTGTGTTAACATGAGAAAGTTAACTGAAAAGAAAGGTGGCTTGCATATTTTCAGTGACAGATTACACAAATGATCCATAGAGGACTCTTCACTCTCCTCAGAGCCCTCAGGTTATCTGGGAAAAGAGTAAATCCCTCACCTGGAATTACTGATTGCTGAGATTTGAAGCTGGTGTAATGCTGATGGGTTAGCAAATAAGTACAAAAATAAAATAATATTTTTCTCCCAAACCAACAGTTTGGCAGAAAAGTCAAACTGTTATTTCTATTTATAATAAACATAGAGACATGTGTCTCCTTATTGTGATAAATAAATTTGGACATTGAGGAATTTACTTATTTATTGTGATTTTGGTATTTTCCTTTGCATACAGCTTTTGGCTTTCACAAAGCAATTTTGCATTATCGTTTTGTTTTGTTTTATTTTGTTTTGTGAAACGGTCTTGCTGTCAACGGGACTAGAGTGCAGTGGCTTGATCGTAGTTCACTGTGACCTCAAACTCCTGGGCTCAAGTGACCCTCCAGCCTCAGCCTCCCAAGTAGCTGGGACTACAGGCACCTGCCACCACACCTGGCCAATTTTTCTATTTTTTGTAGAGACGGGTCTTTGCTCTTGCTCAGGCTGGCAATTCTGTGTTATCTTATTTGGTTCTCACAACAGCTTTGAGAAGAAAGGAGGGCATATTATTATCTCACATATTTGATAGATAAGGAAAATGAGGCATAAAATACTTAAATAATTTTGTTCAATCACAAAGACAAGTATTATTGGGACAGGAACTCAAAGATTCCTTCAGTTATGTTTGACCTCTTTTTACTAGCTTTCTCTCAAACATTATGTAAAATAATAATAATAATAATTTTCCTGTGGAATTGTTGTAGAGCCCCCTAACACAGAATTTCTTTGGACATAAGCAGCCCATGCATAAATTGAGGTGAATCAATCAAAGCCATGAAATTGTATGCATGTTTTATCTGAATGTTTGTATATTTATCTTGGGATGGACTTCTAGCACCAGCTTTTATCTTCTTAGTGGAGGGGGTCTATAATCTAAAAAACAAGTTAAGAATCCTTACTCCATAAACTTTTTTTTATAACTTCAAAATCCAGTTAACAAAGTAGCCTGTAGTTTCCTTATTTTGTGACTAATTGCTTCTAATGTTCTCTTAATTGTATTTAATTGTATATTATTTGTTACAGATTTGATCTGGAAGATGTGAAAAACATGGGACTGTTTCAGAAGTGGTCTGTCATTCCTATCCTGGGACTAATAGAGACCTCTCTATATGACAACATACTCTTGCATAATGCTCTTTTACTACTTCTCCAAATTTTAAATTCTTGTTCTAAGGTAGCAGATATGTTGCTGGATAATGGTCTACTCTATGTGTTATGTAATACAATAGCCGCCCTGAATGGATTAGAAAAGAAGTAAGTTTTAAATTATTATTTAAAATTATATCTGATAAATATTTTAGAAAGAGAAAACTTTAGTAACAAGTTACTTTAAAGCATCTGATTTTTCATAATACTTTTAAACAATTTTTCCCACAAAATTTATTTTAGATTAAATTAATTTGGAGAGATATATTTCATCACTTTCAACAAAGTTTGGTTAAGAAGAGAATATTTATATGACCTGCTTTTAGGTATTTATAACTTGAAGACAAGTAGAATAAATTTAACTGCTCCAAATATATTTACCAGCCTTCCACGATAGACCATAAAAATTATTATCCCCATCAGGAATAGAAAATTGAGGGTTTAGGTATAGTAACTCATCGAGGGTCCCACAGCGAGTAAATAGAATTGAGACTGAATCTCACTTCAAAAGCCTATAATTTGAACTTGCCATGCTGTCTTATTATTAGCATACTGTGTAACTATCTACTACCATAAATTAGCTTCTAATAGCCAAAAGTACGTTGGCAAATGACTGCCTACCCAATAGATTAACAGCTTTAAAAAGTATGTTGGGAGATTAGATTTTTTATTTAGATTTTGTACATTGGTGTCTGTATTTGTGATATACCATATAATATTTGTATTAGAATAATATTAAAATGTCAATCTCCAAAAGCACCATCTTGGTGCACATTTTTTTTTCTGGAATAATCAGGAAGAACTTTTTGTACATTAAAGCATTAAATGTTATCTGTACTTTTATGGAGAGAACAAAGCATATCTTTACTGATTCTCTAGGCCAAAGAGAAACTCTTTGTACTCAACTGTGTTCAATTTTTATTGGGTACCTGTTACATTTAGGGTCTGTGTGCTTGGAATATGGGAAATGCAAAGAAATACAAAGTATTTTATTTCCACAAAACACTTAGCCTTTATTATAATACAATGTATGAAATTGGTAGAATTTGGGAAGTGTACTTACAGGCTTATTTTAGAAGTAGTTTTTTGTTTGTTTTAAAATTAATTACACTTACTGAATGTCCCTGTATGCCACTCTATTAATTGGCCTGAGACAGGTAGTATTTCTAACCCTTGCTTGATTTGGAAAACATAAATGGAAAGAAGTATTTGGATCTAATGTCACACACTGAGGTAGATTATCAAGATTAAAATTGAGGGGCAGAAGTAACTAATTCATATTTATTGGTTATTTATAAGTGATTAATATATGTTCAAATCCATTGTTTCTTTTAATCCTTAAAATAACTATAATTTATACAAGTGAGATTCAGAGAGGTTAATTAATTTAGTGAAATTCACATTTTCTGAGAAATCCTTTCAGAATGATCCTATTCCTGCCCATACAAGTCTTCACCCTTAGTGTGGGCTGCTTATGTATTCTCACAGGATCTCATGTTAAGCTCTATTGTTACACTTACTACCATTTACTGTTTATAGTGGTGTCTCTATCTGGTACTCTGAAAAGCTATATTTTAGACAGGGGTAAAAGTGTATCTTCTTATTTCTACTTCTAACATGTATTACATGTTACTTGCCATAGAGTAAGCATGAATAGATACTAAATGACTGCATGAATGAGTACACACTGGTAGAATAGGAATTTAAAACAGTTGTCTTTGTCTTAAATTAGTTGTTCTTTTTCTTATAAATGTTCTGTTCTCTTTTTTTTTTTTTGTCATTATTTTTAGCATTCCTTTGAGTGAATACAAATTGCTTGCTTGTGATATACAGCAGCTTTTCATAGCAGTTACAATTCATGCTTGCAGTTCCTCAGGGTCACAATACTTTAGGGTTATTGAAGACCTGATTGTACTACTTGGATATCTTCAAAATAGTAAAAACAAGAGGACACAAAGTAAGATTTAATTTTTATGGATTTTGGGGGGAGTTGTATAGTAGCCAAACATGTTATTTGAGCCTAATCTCTTTCTTCTTAGAAGCTCTTTTACTGAAAGTTTAACATTAATTCTGTGATAATATCTACTGGTTTTGAAAAGAAGCCTTTTTGAGTGGTAAATGTAGAAAAAAAAAAAAACGATGCCTTGATGTAATTAGTAGCTGGCAACACATCATTGAAAGAAGCCACTGATTTTTCTTACCAAGTAGAATTTAAAAGTTTATGTGGAATAGTAATGCCCATTAGTTTTCTTTAATGGCAAATGTTAAAGTGAGTATGAAACAGAAAGATGTGAGAATTCCTGGTTTAACTTTTTGCCTTCTGTACAAAAAGTCTGTTCTTTGAAACAATTATGTATAATGAAATAAATTTGTCAACTAATATTTTTTCCAGTGAAAGTTTTATAGTGGCCATTTGGAAATTTGCTTTAAAATTTGTTTTAAAGACAATTGAAAAATGTTTACTACCATCAAGAACCCATGTTGATCAAAATTTTTAAATTTATGTCTAATAAAATATTGGCAGTTTAGATTTTTAACATAGAGGTCAGTTCAATAAAAAAATTAATAACCACATAGCTTGAAAACATTCTAGTATCTTCTGTTTTTAGATATGGCTGTTGCACTACAACTTAGAGTTCTCCAGGCTGCGATGGAATTTATAAGGACTACCGCAAATCATGACTCTGAAAACCTTGCAGGTTCACCCCAGTCACCTTCTGCTCCCCATCATGCAGTATTTCAGAAGCGTAAAAGCATTGCTGGTGAGTATTGAAATAATATTTTAATAATGATAAATTAAAGATAGCTTGACTTTCCTATATTCTTATAAATATTTCTTAGTTTAAAAAGTTAAGCTATAAAATTTAAGAAAGTTTTTTCCCCCAGAGGGAACTATTCTGCTGCTTTCTTTTCAGCGTTGTTCTCATTCAATTATTTCTTGAGCATCTATTATGTGCCAAGCACTATACTAAATATTGGCGGTACAATGTTGAAAAAAATAGACACAGAGTCTGCCCTTGCAGAGACTGTGAAACAGTAGAGAAATGTAGAGGGTAGGGATAGAGATTATACTAGGACATCCTGATTTACATCAGGAATTAGGGAGATCGCTGAGGAAATGAGATAGCAGTATAGACATAAAGGATGATAAAGGAGTTAGCAAGGTAGAGAGTCAGAGGAAAAGTGTTACAGGCAGAGTGGATGGCTTATGTGAAGGTTCCCAGGCAGGGAAAAGCTGAGCTTGTTCTGAGAACTGAAAGCCATTTAGCTAGAATGTGGCGCGTGATGAGGGAGTGATGCCAGGTGAGGCTGCAGAGCGCAGCATGGGCCAGTTCATACATAACATGGCCAGCCATGTTAAAGAGTTTAAATTTGATCCTATTGGGAAGTTTTTAAGTAGGTGGCATGATATACTCAGCCTTCTATTTTATAAAGAAGTCTTCTATGTAGAGAGGAGTTTAAAGGAGAACAAAAGAGGCAATGGGGAGCACAGGTGGGAGTAGTCAAGGCAGATGATGGTGACTTACACATGATTAATACATAGACTGCCACACCAGAAAAAAAATTTTTTCCTTGGGACCACAGTGTTTTATTACAAAAATAGAATAAAAACTCAAAAACAAAACAATCCTAATTTAATGAAAAAATTATTATTTTTTATTGCACAAGTTATATGGCAACTTGAAAAATTGTTCCATGGCTCTGAAGGTGAAGAGACATGTGAGTTACATATGCTTCTTGAGGCCCTGGGCTCAAAACTAGCATGAGTTAAATACAACTCACATGGCAATTAATGTGTTAAAATGCACATGACATTTGGGCTTGCTGTAAGTTAATACATGTCATCAATAAGTGTTAATAGTGTTAGACTTCCTTATTGTTTCTACAAAAGCTGTGACCTTTATATAAACACAACCCAGAAAGTTAAACACTACACATGCAGGATATACACACCCATACACCACACATACACATATACACGTCTCCATAGTACTTAGTAAATTGAAGTTTAATCACCCTTGCTGTCTGAAAGGCTTTTAAATCCAAATCTGTTTTTCATTTTGTTAGACTACTTCATTGCGTTCAATTCTATGCAAAATTTTAAAACTATGTGAAAAATTCACCCATAAAGAAAAGCTACTAAATACGTTGTTTTACAATAGTATAAATTTAAATTATGTTAAATAAAACTTATGTAAATATAACTTGTAAAATATCCATGTAACTAAATTATTGAATGCAGTCTCTCCTCTTGAGCTGCCTTCCCTGTTGTTACCTCTCTTTTGTCCTGGGTAGAATTTTATTTTTTACCAAGTGTAGCAGTAATGCGCAGCTTCCTACATGCCAAATGATGACTTTTGGACAACTTTCCTTAGCATAACTCCTTATATGGTCAGTGACTGTTTAGGTGAAATCACCCTCTGTTGGTATCAGAAAGTATACCTTTACTACTACTCCTTTCTCTTTTTTGTTGATACTTATTCTCATATCTGTTCCTTCTCTGCTTCCATTCCTAGATCCCTGGTTTTAGTTAATGATCAACTTATGCCTGAGCTAACACAATAGCCCTCTGCTATTTTCTGTTTGGTCTATGATTTATCTAATAGTCTGTCATCTCTCTCTTTAGATACTTGCATTTTTGTCACTTTAAGCTTTGGAGCCCTGCTCCAGGTTTGTTATTGTTTGGTTTTAGTTTTAATCATTTTAAAACAGATAATGGGCTTTTAGTCTTTTCACTGGACCACTCTCCTTTATTTTTCCTATCTCTTACAGTCCTTTATAATGCTTGGGCTTATATTTTTCACTCTAAGTAAATGCAGCTGCTGTAAGTTATGTGAGGATTGTAGAATCCTACAAATTTTGAGCTTAATATAAGACCTTAAAAGTCATCTAGTCCAGCTTCCTTATCTTAACAGACGCACCACATCCTGTAATTAGGGACTGTTGGAATGTGCACCTTTGTTGTCTTCCCTTTGTTGTCCTACATCACATCTACTCATTCCAGGTCTATCATCTCCCTCAGATCTCTCTCAAGAATTGTTGCTGTTTTAAATACTTCCTTTGTTTAAATTCTGTCTTTGTGAATCGAATTCACAAAATACCACTTTATATGTGTTTATTAATAGTTGCTGCTTTGTAATTGCTTTCAAGTTGTTTTATTACACACATGTTTGGGGAAGACATTTTTTATTTCTTCACCACTGGTTAAAAGTTATGGTCAAAATTATATTGGCTTTGTGAGCTATAGGTATAAAAGATACAGAATTCTGAGACTCCTCTGCTTCTGAGCAGTATGGTTACAAAAACTTATTCAAGTCCATTTGTCCATGATACTAAAGTGACTTAGGTGGATTTCTGTTTCTATCATTTCCATCAATTAGATAATGATTTGTTCCTTAAAGGACCTAAAACAAGCTGTTTTCACTACTGATAAGTGTTGGGGGAGGGGTCCTAAATAGACTCATTACACATTTGTTGAAAACTACTGAGATAAGTGACCTCTCCAACCCACTGCACCTTCAGCAGGAGTTGTTGGGACTGCCAGCGGCTGCAGCTTCCATTACAGCTACACACCATACTCTGGTAATAGATTTACCCAGACCTTGAATCTCAGGATATCCACGGCTTGAGACCAAAGTTTCTTCAGCAGTACTTTCATTACATCTAGGTTTTCAGTTCTCATACTCCTCAAGGAGTTAGATAGTATTTTATTGCCAGGTGAATATTTTTACAATCTAATTCAGGTATTCCATTCCTCTGCTCAGCAGCTCCAAGTTACCTACTACTCAGTGAACAAAGCTTTTAATGCCTTAGCCTTTATATCTTATTTTGATGTATTAACAGCTATATATATAAGGGAGAGGGATAGAATTATGCCTAAATGGTTTCATACTCTACCCACTGTTTATAAACTGATTTCTATTTGTAATCAATATATTCTAGTTTCCATATTAATAAACATAAATTTTTTTTTCTTTTGAGACAGGATCTCACTCTGTTGCCAGGGCTAGAGTACAGTGGCATCATCATAGCTCACTGCAACCTCCAACTCCTAGGCTCAAGCGATCTGAGTCTCAGTCTCCTCAGTAGCTGGGACTACAGGTGTATACCACCACACCCGGATAATTTTTCTATTGTTTTGTAGAGATATGATCTCACTGTGTTGCTCAGGCTGGTCTCAAACTCCTGGCCTCAAGTGATCCTCCCACCTTGGCCTCCCTGAGTGTTAGGATTACAGGCATGAGCCACCACGCCCAGAGTATATTCTTTATTTTTAATGAATGCATAATCTATTATGTTGATGTGCAATGATCTTCTTCCCTAACTTCTATCAAAAAACAAAGTAATTATTTATTTATTTTGCTATTATAAACAAGGTAATGATATACATTCTTTTAAATGTATTTTTCATTTATCTACTTATCAATATGAAAAACTTTACACATCACCCTTAATGCAGAAGGTAGAAGAAGTAAGCATTAGGGTATTATTTAAAATGCTACACATACATTTAAACCATCATATATGTAGTTGTATTATTAATATAATTCACATATAAATGATTTTTATTTATATTTCAGCTAATAATAATACCCAATAACAACACTAATCATTAATAATTTTGGATTCTTTGTGAGAAAGAGACAGGTACTGTTTTTACATCCATTATTTTATTCAATCCCCAAAATAACTCTGAACATTTATTCAACTATCAAATTTTTCTTTTTTTCAATTAAAGAGAGAGAGTCTCTCTCTGTCGCCCAGGCTGGAGTACAGTGTCTCCATCAAAACTCACTCCAGCCTCAAATTCTGGGCTCAAGTGATCCTACTACCGCAGCCTCCTAAGTATCTAGGACTACAGGGATGCCTGGCTAATTTTTTAATTTTTTGCAGAGATAGGGTCTCAAATTTCTGAGCTTAAGCGATCCACCCACGTAGGCCTCCCAACGCTCTGGTTTTATAGGCATGAGCCACTGAACTTGGCCCCAACTATCAAATATTTATTGAACAGCAGCCATGTGCCAGTTACTATTTTACCTGTCCTCATGGAACTTATACTGAAGGAAATGATCCATAAGCACATAAACAAATATATTTAATATAGTATCAGATAGTGATAAATAACTGCATGTGAGGTAAGCTCTATTTTACTTTGTAATCTGCATCTTACAAATGAGGAAACTGAGATTTGGAAAGAAGTGTGCTTAAGTCCACACCAGCTCTGTGTGGCTTCATAGCATGAGTGCTAAAATGTCCTCCCACTTTTTCAAGTACTTTGTACCAGAGAAGACTTAACATTTCCTTTATTCAGTAGATTGCCATGCCTCTGAATTACAAGTATCAGCCACTTATTCAAGCATGGAAACTGTTAGAGATATAGGCATCAGGAAGAATCTACCCAAACTAAGGATATTGTTTGAGAACATTATTCTTGAATATGTACAGGTTACACATTTTTTTCTTTTTATTTGCTGTTTTTTTGCCTCAAAGGTGACTCCCCCAAAATGTGTTAACTGATCAAGAATTCTGATTACCTAAAATACTGGATAATCTAAAATGCTATTAAAACATTTAACTATCTCACCGGATAAGTCATTAAAACCTGTTTTAATTTAGTCGTATGTAAGTAATTTTTATGGAGGTTATTTATGGAAATTGATATATGTTTTCATAATTTAAAACAAAGGTTCAATTCCAATGAAGGGTTCCGTTATTCCTCACCTACCGAGACGTCATTTTGGTTCCTATGGTCAACTTCCAATGCCCTTCTTCAGTCCATTAAATCAAGACTCATCCCTCCAGTTTTCTCTCGGATGCACTACTTGTGTTGTATCTCCTGGAGCAGGTGCAGTAATAGTGCCAGAAATGCCACTCCTACTCGTTCAATCTCAGGGAATGTTTCCGAAACGTTTCTCAGGAAATGCTTCATAGCATTGAATTCCAAATGACACATACAGTCTAAATCATTTTGATAACAAATTACTGGAATTATATTCACCTTTCTGATTTTTTCACTTTCAATTACTGATTTCTATTTTGTCACTGTATACAATTTTCAAAACTATGCTATAAAATTCAGTAGTAGTAATTATCCAGAAATAGTAATGTTCTCACTAAAACATGATATGCTTTAAAACTTTTGATTTTGGAATACAAGGAAGTGAAACAGTATTTGAAAATATTTTATCAAAACACTCTGAACTAGTTTCGCCTATTTAATCCTTTTTTTTTTCTAAGATTCAAACTTTGCCAAATGATATCCATTCTAAGCTGTGTCACTAGCTTCAGCATTGTCATTTAGGACTTTGAAAACAGAAATACTGTTGCACTTCCTCAAAGAGGGAGAAACGTCACTTTCTCTTAATCATTTTCTTTCCTTTGTATAAATTAATTCTGAAAGAAATAAGGTTCTTTTCATGGCCTGATAATCAAAAGGTTGCAGCAAAAATAGTTTCTCTGATCCTTGTTAACACTGGCATTTGACATTTAATTTATGTGCTATTGCAGGTCCTCGAAAATTTCCACTTGCTCAAACTGAATCTCTTTTGATGAAAATGCGTTCGGTGGCAAATGATGAGCTTCATATGATGATGCAGCGGAGAATGAGCCAGGAGAATCCCAGCCAGGCATCTGAAACAGAGCTGACACAGAGACTGCAGAGGCTCACTGTTCTAGCAGTCAACAGGATTATTTATCAAGGTAAGACTATGGGATTAATTTGTTCTTCCTCAGATATTAAATGAAAAGGAAAATAATGTAAGAGTGAACTGGTTAGTTTTCAAATTTGTAAACAGCATTATTTTTCAATTCGTAACATCCACATTATTAAAGGAATTTGTTATTTAGAACTGATAGTCTTAAATAAAAGTCCACTTTTTAATGTGTTAAATGCTACCCTAGATTGACCATTGATTTTAAAATCATATGACACTTCCAATATGATCTTTTGAGATCGTTGTGGATTCACATGCAATTAAGAAATAATACAGAGAAATTCTGTGTACTCTTTGCCCAGTTTCCCCCAATGGATCTTGCAAGACTGTAGTATAGTATCACTACTAGGATAGTACATTCATGTATAAGTTTTTGTGTGAATATAAATCCTCATTTTTCTGAGATAAATGCCCAGGAGTGCTATATGTAAAGCAACCACTAAAAAAGCTATTCAAAGAAATACATTCCAAAGCACTATATATAATGTTCTCACCACAAAAAAACAAAATGTAACTCTGTGAGGTAGTGGATATGTTAATTAGCTTGATTGTGGTGATCATTTGACAATGTATACATATATCAAAACACCTTAAATATATACAATTTCTATTTGTTGATTAT
Organism: Microcebus murinus; assembly: GCF_040939455.1. Classification (NCBI taxonomy): domain Eukaryota; kingdom Metazoa; phylum Chordata; class Mammalia; order Primates; family Cheirogaleidae; genus Microcebus; species Microcebus murinus. Next base: position 44,116,857 of record NC_134122.1, on the reverse strand, counting down.
ATCCCAATAAAGTTGAAAATTTTTTTCTGAAAAGTACTATAGGTAAGTCAAAACAGAATTCTGACAATTATTCAGTTAACCTCAGGAAGGCAGGGAAAAGAAAACATAAGTGTTAATCACTAGAAAAATATGATATACCTAAGACGTTTGGGGTTTCTTAAAAAACTTTTCTAATTTACATTTGGGATAACAGCCTTCCAGGCTAAATTCTGAAGTTGAAACAGGATTATAACACATACAGTATTTAATTGGATAGCACATGCAGTGAAACAGCTCTGTAGATCCATCTAATATAAATATCACATAGTCTTTATGTTTGATTTGTATGAGAATCCCATGGTTTTAATTATTTTGTAGTTTAACTTATCTTCATTAGTAAATTAAATCTTTAATTTATAATGGATTTATATGACATGAATTTTTAAGTTCCTATGTTATTTTAGGTGAATTCACTTTCTCTAGTTTATTATATCTACTACATCTAATATACCTATTGCACATTTATATTGTGATAATTGAATTAGTAATTATATAGAACATTGTTAGCAGCATTATTACCATTTATAATGGCTGAGCATCAGTGATATAACTAATTTTTTATTTTTTTTATGCAAAGAGTTTAATTCAGACATTGTTGACATTTTGAGAACTCCAGAAAATACAACTCAAAGGAAGACTTCAGGTTCCCAGACTGAAATTTCTGAGGAAGATACTCATCGTGAACAGCCTTCTGTTTTGAATCCATTTCAGAAAGAAATGTTTACATACCTGGTAGAAGGATTCAAAGTATCTATTGTAAGTAAATTAATTAATGAGCAATGTTCATTCACACAAAGGGAGTAGAGGTTTTATGTGTCTGTATTATGTTTTCAAAATCATAGTTCTTTGTGTTCTTTTAAAAAGTTTTAAAAAACTCAGAAAACTTGGATTTTTAATAATAGAGAAATATGAGATAGATCGCTGATTTACTCTTTCAAAATGAGTCATCTCACATTGGTTTTTTAAGTCTGTACCCTGAAAGCCATCTTCTAATATTGTAGTTTATTATGATCAACATTAGAAAAGGGTAGAGCTTTGATGACTATGACAATTTATGTTAATAGTCTGTTTTTAAAGGACTTTATTTATAGTTACTTACTCTTGAGTTTCTGAAATATTATTAAGTTTAGATCTTTAGGCTTTAATGTATCCAACACCTTGAAAATCACAAAGAGAATATTGACAAGTGTCAGGCTCCGTTTATTATTATTGTCTCACTTGGGTTCGTATGGGTCACTTACACGGTGGTTGACTGTAGGGAACAAATCAGTCAGTTCACTCTATAAATACCAAAGGCCAAGCTAATTCTAGCAGAACTCATAAACCATGACTTGCCAATCTCTAAATCTAAACTAGATTTTAGTGTTTATATTTGGACAGCAAAACAAACCACAGGTTCACTTAGAACTAAATCACTCACACAGGGTCCTTTAGGAGTAATCAGAGAGCCATTTCCAAAACTCAGAATAAACTCTAAAATGTCCTGATTCCAGTTTTAAAACAGCTACAGGTACTTTGATCAGGATTGGGCTGGCCTTGGTGGGAACATGCTTGACATAACTTACGTGGTTAATTGTTACGGAATATTGATGGTTCACATGCACAGTGGTTTCTCCCATCTGCAGGAGATACGTTCCGAGACCTCCAGTGAAGGGGAAAACCATAGGTAGCACCAAACCCTGCATGTACTGGTTTTTCCCTTACATACATATCTGTGATGCAATTTAATTTACAAATTAGGCATAATAAGTGATTAACACCAATAACTAATAATAAAATAGAACAATTATATTAATAGCAATATACTGTAATTATATTGTACTCCCAGTGGACAGCAGAAAACAAAACTGCAGATAAGTGACGACAGCTGTATGCAGTACTTAATTTGTGACTATTATGCTTAGTATTTATAGTACTAATTCAAATCTTTATTATGAATCTTTTCTCTTTTTTATTGCAAAAACAATGTGGGCTTATCTGCCATTGTTCCTTGATAGTTTCATTTTTTTAATTTATAAGTTGAGTCCTTGGTAATTTTTAAAATGGCTTAGGACTTTAGTTCTTCATCCATCTCTTTTTTTAAAATTGAGATAAAATCAGTGGTCCCCAACCTTTTTGGCACTAGGAAATGGTTTCATGGAAGACAATTTTTCCACAGACTGGGTGGGGGTGAGGGTGGTGATTTCAGGATGATTCAAGGGTATTACATTTATTGTGCACTTTATTTCTATTATTATTACATTGTAATATATAATAAAATAATTACACAACTAACAATAATGTAGAATCAGTGAGAGCCCTGAGCTTGTTTCCTGCAACTAGAAGGTCCCATCTGGGGGTGACAGGAGACAGTGACTGATCTGACAGGAGGTGGAGCTCAGACAGTGATGCCAGCAATGGGGAGTGGCTACAAATACAGATGAAGCTTCACTCACTCACCTCCTGCTGTGCAGCCAGGTTCCTAACAGGCCACAGACTGGTACCAGTCAACAGCCCAGGGGCTGCTGGGAACTGCAGGGTAAAATACATGTAACGTAAAATTTACCATTTTAACCATTGTTAAGGGTACAATTCAGTGGCATTAAGTGCATTCATATTGTTGTGCAACCATCACCACCATCCATCTCCAGAATTTTTTTATTATCCCAAGTTGAAACTCTGTACCCATTAACAATAACTCTTATTCCCTGCCCCCTAGTTCCCAATACTATAATTCTACTTTCTCTCTCTATGAAAGTAGATACCTCATATAAGTGGGAACGTACAATATTTGTCCTTTTGTGTGTGGCTTATTTAATTTAGCATGGTTTCATAGTTCATCTGTGTTGAAGCATATATCAGAACTTGATTGCTTTTTAAAAATGAATTATATTTCATTGTATATATATACCACATTCTGTTTATCCATTCATCCATTGATGGACATTTGAACTGTTTCCACCTTTCAGCTATTTTGAATAATGCTATTATGAATATTGTTGTATGTTCCTCTTTTTTAAACTGCAATTTGTATGGATGTGTGTATGTCTTTCTAATATTGACTGATAAATGTAGAATAAAACATGTTCCATGATCTTATTTAGGGCTATATAAGATTAACATTATTGCTTAAGAAGTTTGATCCTAATTCATTCCTATTTTGATTTAAGGGTTCAGGTAAAACCAGTGGTTCTAAGCAGCAGTGGGCTAAAATCCTATGGTCTTGTAAGGAAACCTTCCGAATGCAGCTTGGGAGACTACTGGTACATATTTTGTCACCAGCCCACACTGCCCAAGAGAGAAAGCAAATTTTTGAAATAGTTCATGAACCAAATCATCAAGAAATACTAAGAGATTGTCTCAGCCCATCCTTGCAAGTAAGTATCTCAGCATATGATAAGTAAAAACTTTTGGTGAAATATAAAGTTTTAACAAAATAAGAACTGAAATTAAACTGAATTTTCATGCCTAATGTCATGAATATAATTTTCTTACCAAACAAATGTTGTTGTTGTTTTTTGAGACAGAGTCTCACTGTGTTGCCTGGGCTAGAGTGCTGTGGCATCAGCCTAGCTCTTAGAAACCTCAAACTCCTGGGCTCAAGCAATCCTTCTGCCTCAGCCTCCCGAGTAGCTGGAACTACAGACATGTGCCACCATGCCCAGCTAATTTTTTCTATATATTTTTAGTCGGCCAATTAATTTCTTTCTATTTTTAGTAGAGATGGTATCTCACTCTTGCTCAGACTGGTTTCGAACTCCTCACCTTGAGTGATCCTACCGCCTCGGCCTCCCAGAGTGCTAGGATTATAAGCGTGAGCCACTGTGCCTGGCCCTTACCAAACAAATTTAACTTGAGGTATTTTTTCAGATGCTCTTTTACAGGCTCAATTTGACCTCTGTTGATTTCCCAATCCTTTTTCCTACACTTAAATAAAGAAGTTCTTTATCTGAGTTGTTTTCTGATTCTTTATAATGTGTTACCACATCTTGAAGTGTTTTCTTTAAGAATTGTTTGTGCCAGGCATTGTGGCTCACACCTATAATCCCAACATTTTGGGAGGCCAAGAAGGGAGGATTGCTTGAATTTAGGAGTTTGAGACCAACCTGAGCAATGTAGCAAGACCTCATCTCGACAAAATAATTGTTTTGAAAAATTAGCTGAGCATGGTGGTGCACACCTGTATTCCTAGCTACTTAGGAGGCTGAGGCAGGAGGATCACTTGAGCCCAGGAATTCAAGGTTATAGTGAGCTATAATCATGCTATTGCACTTCAGCCTGAGTGACAGAGCAAGACCCTATCTCTAAAAAAAAAAAAAAAGAAGAAGAAGAAGAAGAATTGTTTGGAGGCCTTTAAAAAAAAAAGCATTATATTATCTGTGAAATATCTATGCTCAATAGCTCTCAAACAACAGTATATATAACGTATTTCAAAAATATTTATAGTCATCTAAAATAGAAAAAAATGTTGAACACTTGGAATGATCAAAACCAAAATACTTAAAAGAATTTTAGAGTCTATAAATTCTCCAGTGATAAATGAAGAGTTTAAGTGGTATATTAAACCATTTTGGATGGCTATTTAACAGTTCTTATAAAATTAAGCATATACTGAACTTGTGACCCTATTTATTTTTAGATACTTAACCCCCAAAATTAAAACATATGTCCATAAAAAGACTTGTACAAGAATATCCATGGCAGCCTTTCATTAATGGCCCCAAACTGGAAATAACCCAAATGTCTATCGGAAGGTCAATGTATTATATAAACTAATTTTGATATATTTGTACAATAGACTAATATACAGCTATAAAAAAAGAACAGACTGCTGATACACTTACTATTATGGGTGAACCTCCAGTGAGTTGGGGAAAGGGGAAGCTGAACACAAAAGAGCATGCAGTCTGTGATTCCATTCTAATGAAGTACAAGAACATGTAAAATTGATAGAATATTTGTGGTATACAGTGAAAATACTACATAGTAAAAGCACTTAAAATAGTTTTTTAAAAATGTGGTCATGCCACTAACTTCAATTAATTTTATTTTTAATCATATAAAATGTCTACATAGTTCCAAAATCAAAATTGTGAAACATAGCACATTCAGAGAGGCTCTAGCTTTTATCCCTATACCCTTCTTCTATTCTTCCCCTCTCCCTATGGTTAACCATCTAAATTTCTGTTGCAGATATAAATAAATCTATGTATACACACATACACATAAATATTATCTCCCCCACTTACAAAGAAAGAGCAAACTATACACATTTCTGTTTAACTATGTTCTAGAGATCATTACATAGTAAAATATAGAGATCTTCTTTATGCCTTTTTACAGCTGCATATAAACTGTATTCCATTTGTAATCTGCCTCAGTTTTAAAGCCCCACGCTTGTTTTCTCCTGTCACAACTTGATTCTGATTAATCTCCAGTCTGTAGCCCCTCCTCTTTTCAAGATAATATCATCCTCCTCTCGTGCATCCTCTTCACATCCTATGTATTTCTGCTGCTGCGCTTCTTTGTTCATGTTGTCCACCCTGCACCAAATGCCTTCTCTCTTTTGTCTGTCTATATAATCCATTCTATCTATGCATAGACCCTGCTCAGTCCATACTTCCTTCAAAAACATTCTCCCTTTTTACAGTCCACTCAGAACTCTTCCTTCTTAGAACTTACTTCATTGGAAATTTTGTTTTTACACATTTTAGCATTTTATTATTTTCTAAGGATTAGTATTAAACAGATTCAGTTCCTTAAATCATTTTTTTAAGGACTGAAAACAAGATTTTTTTGTGTCTATCTACAATGACACCTTTTATAGTCCTAGAAAGTATAATCAATAAATGATTGATCAGAGGATGTTAAAATGAAATATTAGAAACACCTTCAGTGTTTAAGAAAATTGTGTGTTTTTTTAGATATTCAGAAGGATGGAAACATTTCTGATAGTTTTTTTGTGATAATTGTAGTATGTCACTGAATACTAAACTGAAATATTTTAAAAGTTGTATCAAGAATATACCTTTAAGACACATGTTTGAAAATATTCTAGTCATTTACCATTTTTCTTTATTTGCCAACTCTTCAGGCCTTTTACTTGCAGTGCATCTGTTCATTTTTCTCTTTTGGTCAGGTAGCAGCTGTCTTCTGACTAATTTAAAATGTTGCATTAAAATGAGCTTTGCTATTTTCACCATTGCATATGTTCGTCTTTTGCTTTTGTGAAATGACATGATGTGATTCAACGTGTTAATTTAAATATCACCCAAAATATAATCATTTCCAGATCCATTTGTTGACATTTAATACTATTTAGTTTAAAATGTCATAAAGCCAAATGCAGTGGTATTTGTACCAATGCAAATTTTGGGGCAAAAGTAATTGTCTAAATAATACATAGTGTACACGTTACAATCAGATGTGATATCTATAGCATGGAAGGGCCACTTGAAAAATCATGAATCAAAGTTTGGTTTAGGTTTGTGCTGAAAAGGACAATTGCCATTACCTTAAGTAGCAGTGTAATTTTGTTTTAGAGTCTATTCACAAAGGACTGGCCTGAACCAGTCTTCCCTGAACATGCACATAACACTGAGTGGCTTAGGTCTCAGTTTTTGAGTTTTTCGATTTTTGTTCTCTTACATAGTAAAGGGCTTTCTTTATTCTGTAAATTTCACCAACTTCTCTTTTACTAAGCAGAAATTAAAGGAGAAAGAATAAGTAAGCATATTTCTTTTATTTTAAGGTTTAAAGGAAGTTTTTCTTTTCAGTTCAGTTTTTCTGTGAGGAAAACTAAGATTAATTATCTTCCTTTATTCCAGCTTATTTCCTGTATTCCTTTAGCAAATCCTCTTCAAGAATTTCTCCCCTAAATCTAGGTAGCTTGCTTTTTTAAAAATCTTTCATAATGAAAACTTTTCAAACATACAAAGCAGAGAGAATAATATAATGAATGTCATGTGACCATCACCTAGGTTTAATAATTGTTAACATTTTTGTCATATTGATATTTCTTATGAATCATTTTAAAGTAAATTATAGAAATTAAGATATTTTACTTCTAAATTCTTTTTTAAAAAGACATTTTCTTATGTAACCATAACAACATTTATTACACATAACAAAATTAGGATTAATTTTCTATCATCAAATACCCAATGCATAATCAAGTGTCTTCAATTGTCCCCAGAATGTCTTTTGTAGGTGATTTATTAAAATCAGATCCAACCAAATAAATCTAGTAATATAATTTAATTTAATTACTGTTAAATAATTTAAATGTAAGAAATTTTTTATTACTAAAAAAATTATTACTTTTTTTAAAGCATGGAGCCAAGTTAGTTTTGTATTTGTCAGAGTTGATACATAATCACCAAGATGAGTTGACTGAAGAAGAACTAGACACAGCAGAACTACTTATGAATGCTTTAAAATTATGTGGTCACAAGTGCATCCCTCCCAGTGCATCAACAAAACCAGACCTTATTAAAATGATCAAAGAGGTGAGTCAGTGAAACCGTAACTGTTTCTTAGGAGAATCCATTGTATATAGTTAAAGAATGATTGACATTACTTTTTTTAGAATAGAATAGAATATCACTGATGATAAAATTGAAATGATTGTTTTATTTTTTACTATATACTGTACTGCGTTTTACTATGAAAGAAAAAAATAGGCTTATTTTTAGGAGCATTTTATTCTCTGTGGTCATCCTTACCCATTGTCAGTAATCTTCAGTGAAGGAAAGATTTTTATAGTGACAAGCAAGTTGAAGCATACTTTGAATTAGGGGTTCTTTAGTGAAAAAGCAAAATAAGGAAGCAAGCAACTGTGTAAACTCATCAGGTTTGGCAATTCTGGTTAACTATGCTGTCCTACTTTCTATGTCCCAAATTGTATAGACACAAAGAGGAATTATAATATTATTTGAGTGATTATTTTAATATTCTGGTCTCCAAGGGATAATATTTTTTCCTTTGTTAACTTGATTATAAAATTAGTTTGTTGGGCTCTGTGCCAATGTTAGATGAGAAATAATAAGTTTTATATAGTATATTATGATCTAAATCTTTTAGGAACAAAAGAAATATGAAACTGAAGAAGGTGTGAGTAAAGCTGCCTGGCAGAAGACAGTTAATAATAATCAGCAAAGGTAAGATTCGATGTGTTCCAAAAGTCATGTCTTCTAGGAATCCATTAGATTTCACATATACTTTTAGTTTTAAAGTGTCATGTTTTGGTAAATATTTAATGTTCCATATACACTTATGGATAGTGTTGTTGTCTGTTTAGTCTCTTTCAGCGTCTTGATTCAAAATCAAAGGATATATCTAAAATCGCTGCAGATATCACTCAGGCAGTGTCTCTCTCCCAAGGAATTGAGAGAAAAAAGGTCATCCAGCATATTAGAGGAATGTATAAAGTAGACTTGAGTGCCAGCAGACACTGGCAGGAACTTATTCAGCAACTGACGCATGACAGGTAAGCACTGGGAGGACATCTTAAGTTGTGTTGTATGAATATTTCATATATTGCCATGAAACGCATTTTTTTATTCCAGAATTCAGACATAAATTGTTTCATTATTTAAACTTTTTTTTTTGTTTAACCATTTGTGATTTTTTTTTTTATCTTGAAGACTAATCATATGAGGTTTTTTTTTTTTTTTTTTTTTTTAATTCTGGGGGAAAAAAGTAATGAGGGAGAGAGGCATTAGCTCTTCCAGATGGTAATATTGGCTTTAATTTTACAATATGGTCTTTGAAAAAGAATAGAGAAATCACTGAAATAGAATAGCTGAGAAAAACATCTTTTTCTACCTATGACTATTAATAAAATTATAAAAATAAACTACAAATAATGAAAAAAGAGAAAGTAAATTCTCTAAATTTCGTTAAGATAACTAATTTGTGTGACTTTGGTGTGTTAAAATACACTATTTAGCACACTAAAGTAAATTCCAGATGGATGAAAGAGTTAACTTCAAATGGTTTATAAAGTAGAAGAAAATAGGGTATTTATCAACTCTGGGTGGGTAACTTTTAAGCTCAAACACAACAATAGAAATTGTAAAGAAACCAATGGATTTGAATCTTAGTGGGTTTTTTTGTTTTTTTTTTTTTTTTAGACAGAGTCTCACTTTGTTGCCGGGCTAGAGTGCCACGGCTTCAGCCTAGCTCACAACAACCTCAAACTCCTGGGCTCAAGCAATCCTTCTGCCTCAGCCTCCCAAGTAGCTTGGGACTACAGGCATGCGCCACCATGCCTGGTTAATTTTTTCTATATATTTTCAGTTGGTCAATTAATTTCTTTCTATTTTTAGTAGAGACGGGGGTCTCACTCTTGCTCAGGCTGGTTTCGAACTCCTGACCTTGAGCCATCCTCCCGCCTAGGCATCCCAGAGTGCTAGGATTATAGGCGTGAGCCACTGTGCCTGGTTTATAGTGTTTTTAACAATTACAACAACAATTATGAAAAAGCATGGAAATTTATTTTCAGCAAATATATTAAAAAGGTAATATTCTTACTGTTTGAAAACTCATGTAAATTCTAAAGTAAAATCTTATGATCCCAGAAGTTTGAATGAGCAAAAGACATGAACGCATTCCTTATGTAAGACAAATAGAATTTATAAACACATGGGAAAATTTTCAATATATCTAGAGGCTAATTTGGTTTTCTAAAACCTTTAGATACCGCATTTTACTTTTGTATTTAAAATAATTTTTTTCATCTGCTAATATCCACAGCAGGATATTAGCTGTCCTTAGAGCTTTTGTGACATTGTACACTTTGACAGTGTATATCAGGAATCCTACAAACATTTTATTTTTAGCTTCAGTTATTTTAGTGATTCTATCCTGAGGAAAATATTAAAAATATAGAAGGCATAAATATAAAGGTTTTTATCTCTGCATTATTTATGCTAGTGAATGAATTAGAAACACCTTAAATATGTAAAAATACTAATATATTAACAGTTAAATACATTGTGATATATCCACTCAATGTAATATTAAGCAGTCATTTAAAATGGTGATAATAAAAATTATACTGTTTCAGTGAAAGAAGGCAGGATATGGAAGTATACATAGCTAATGATTATAACTGCAAATTAAAAACAGATATATGTTTAAAAAGAAAGAAACAAAGAAAGAAATAACCACTACTCGCATTTTGGTATATTTGTGGTAGGATTAAGGTGATTTTTTTCTCTATTTCTAAAAATGTATTTAATATGGTTTTACTGTTTTCTTTTATCCAAGATATAAAACTATTTTAAAACCTTTTTTAGACTGAGATTTATATCACAAAGGGGAACTAATTTTATGTGTTAAATTACATACAGAATAGGCAAAATAGGAAAATAAATAATCAATTGGGAAAAAAAAATTTTAGCTAACCATGTTAAATCCAATGTGTTGTATTATGTTGCTAAAGTGTTCATAGTAGTTATGATATATCTTTTTAAAAATTTAATAGATTCAAGAAACTGGAAGCAGAGCTAGCCTCTAGGAGGGGAACTGGGAGACTGAGATTCAGGAAGAGAAGGTCACTTAGATTTTATGTTATTCTTTTGTACTATGTGTATGCATTCCCTGGGCTAAGCATATAAATAGTTGGGTCTTTTTAATTGAATAGGTCAATTGTGACTTATTTATTCAATCTCTATAATGATTTTTTTAGAAAGCTAAAGTCCTTGGATGGCCACTTAAAACACCCTTTTATTTTCACTTGCAGAGCGGTATGGTATGACCCCATCTACTATCCAACTTCATGGCAATTGGATCCAACAGAAGGGCCAAATCGAGAGAGGAGACGTTTACAGCGATGTTACTTAACTATTCCAAATAAGTATCTCCTTAGGGATAGACAAAAATCGGAAGGTAATAGTGGCTTCTTTACTCAACATTTAAATATAGCAGATATAACTGTAGTCATTTGATAGAGATAATATGTACTTTTTCCTCAACAGATGTGGTCAAACCACCACTCTCTTACCTATTTGAAGACAAAACTCATTCTTCTTTCTCTTCCACTGTCAAAGACAAAGCTGCAAGTGAATCTATAAGGTGAGTTTGGCTCCATAGATCTTCACTCTTTTGTGAAAGTACAACAATTTATTAAAGTGTTTAATATTTATTTTAGATAATGCTGTGGTTTAAAGAAAAGTCCTAAACAGGATAGGCTCAAGAGAGGACAGGGAATTTGATTAGCCAAAATACAAAAGGAAATGACATTTCTGATAGCAAGCATTCATTGGACTTCAGCCATCATGATCTGGCCCTTGTTAGCATACATACATTTTTATAGTTAACTTTTTTAACAGCTCTGTAAAGTAGGTAGACCTGTTGGTGGTATCATCAAAAGGTGATATAGTGTAGTGTTAAAGGTTCAAATTCCAATTCCTCCTCTTACTTGCCATTTGATCTTGGGCAAATTACTTAGACTTTCAGTTTCCTCATCTGTTAAATGAGGAACATAATAATACCCAAGGTGTCATAGCATTGTTGAGTATTAAGTGTGTCGGTATATGTTAACTAATGATTGTAGTATCATTACTGTTTTTGTGGTTATTATTATACCCATTTTATAGATAAAAAACCGAGATTCAAAGATAATTGGACTAAAGAACAGAGGAATTTTCTGACTCTAAATCACTCGTTTTCTCTAGAATACTAGGCTTTATTTATATATTTGAAGTATCAGAGGCATGAACCAATGTTTTGCTTATTTACTGGAAAATATAAAATATTAAAGTCTCTATTAAATAACTGAATTCCTGTATTCTACATACAACTTACAGGGATTGTTAGCTTTTTCTAAGTTTCAGATATTTTCTCCTACTGGAATGCTAATAAAGGAGGTGGTATTCATGTAGATTTTGATAAGACACCTCATGCTATTGAAACTCTAGTCTGCTTTGCTGAAATATTTTACTAGATAAAATAAAGCCTATATTCTCTAAAATTGGTCAAAATATTTAATCATAGTAATTTTAAGTATGTTTTGACAGAGTGAATCGAAGATGTATCAGCGTTGCACCATCTAGAGAGACAGCTGGTGAATTGTTATTAGGTAAGTCAAATTTTAAAGAATTTCACACATGTTCACCCTGCCTTGTTTTTTTAATTTTAATTTTTTTTACTATGGAATCTTTCTAGCCACACCCTGCTTTATTTTATTTTTTGATAATTTAAAGTGTTTTTTTGACACATTGTCATTAAATCAGATAAAATTTCTCTAATATCATTTAGGATAGTTTGCCTTAACATTATATATAATGTATATAGCTCATACATGTGAAGAAAATAACCTTATTTTCTGAAAAGCATATGAATAGCATTTTGATTTTTATAAAATTGAGTTTCTTTATGAGTATACATTTTTATATTTAATCATTCCTTTTATTATATGCCAATTTAAAATAAAAAATTATTGGTATATTTATAATTTATGTGCCTACTGTTTTAACAAATATACCTATGCATAAGAAATATATCTACCTTAAGATTATTCATAATTTACATTCTCTATTGTGCTTCTGAGAGAAAAAGGCGAATATTGTCAGTCCACAAATACCTAAATAGTTACATTTGGTGGAAAATTTTTTCTCAAAACATGAAGAAGTAAAGTTATACCATTTGGTCTCTATTCCCTTAAAGAACCAATTTGTATGCTGAAACCTACGTTCTTAAAGCTGGTCCTTGAATCAGCAGCATCTGCATCTCCTAGAAGCTTCTTTAGAAATGCACATTCTCAGGCCCTAGCCCAGAGCTTTTGAATCAGAAATCCTGAGGGTGAGGCCCAGCAGTCTGTGTTTTCATTAGCCCCCCAGTACCCTCAAATTTGAGAGTCAGTGCTGTAAGCTATAGCATCCACGGTCCAAGGTGTGGAGCTTCGAACTTACTGAGAATGAGCCCCATGGTCACACGGATAGAGATTGTACTGTTCTCTGACCCAGTCGTGCCAGTACTTCAAGGTCTACCCAGCACTCCAGGGTGACCAGCATGCAGGTGGCGGAACCCCAGCAAAGTTCCCAGCATTGGAAACATGATGTAGGGACGTGTGTTAGTAATAGCCAGCCTATGAAGCAGGAAAATTGGGGGCTGTGTTTAGGGCCTATTTTGCCCTACTGAGTGTCTCCATCTTCAAAATAATTAAGGATTTCTCTTTTGCTAAAAAATATGGTTTAGCACTTGACTTCCGTTAATGTGTGACAAAATAAAGCAAATCAGTATGCTAGTAATATAAGAATAATGGTAATAATAAATGCCAACATTTATTTAGCACTGAGTACCAAGAACTATTAATAAGCATTTTGCATATATTCTGATTTAATTCCCACAATAACTCTGTGAAATAGGACCCCCCCATCTTTTTTTGATAAGGAAACCAACATACAAAGAGGTTAAGCAACTTGCCCACGATCTCATAAATACTATTCAGAAGTATTTATTGAGCACTAGGAACTGTCTCTAGGTACTAAGATTCAAATTCAGATCAAAGGAATCCAGGGGTCATGCTTTTAACCGTATATAATACTCTGGTTTCTCTTGAGATTGTATAAATCCTTTGCCTTTTTAGCCATATATGGTAATAGTGCAGATACATTTTAAAACCCTTATATCCAATTATTTTTTGCAGGTAAATGTGGAATGTATTTTGTGGAAGATAATGCTTCTGATACAGTCGAAAGTTCGGTGAGTAGAGGCTTAATACAAATAGAGACAGATTCCAAAAATGTATAAATTTAGTATAACCAGAGAGCAGGACAACTATTAGAGTTCATTCTTTGTCACTGTATGTGTAGATTGGTCTGAATTCCAAAGTTTGTTTTTTTGTGTGTTTTTTTGAGATTATAGCTCACTGTAACTTCCAACTCCTATCCTCCTGCCTCAGCCTCCTGAGTAGCTGAGACTACAGGCATGCAACACCATGTCTGGCTAATCCTTTAATTTTATTTTTATTTCATCATATTATGGGGGTACAAATATTGTTAAGGTTACATATACTGTCTTTGCCACCCCTCCCCCCTGCCGAGTCAGAGCTTCTAGTGCATCCATCCCCCAGGTGGTGCGCATGGCACTCATTATGTAAGTATACACCCATACCCCCCTCCCCCCTCCCACCTGCCCGACACCTGACAAATGTTTTGTGGTTTTTTTGGACATTTTGGTTACATTTTATATCTTTGTCTCTCCCTAGTCTTTTAATTTTTTGTAGATACAGGCTCTAGTATGTTGCCCAGGCTGGTAAAAGATAGTTTTAAAAAGAAGATGGTGCCATCTCCTCTGTCTTACAGCCCAAGTCTCATAGCAGTTGATACTATGAGTCAAATTCTAAGCACTCCTGTTATTTCAATTTATGTCCATTCTTTCTCATTACTATCCTCAGTAGCAACAAATTACTACTCCCTGCCACTCCTAGTTCACTATCAAGTATCTTTGCCTGCAGAAAGGAAAATATAATTGAATAACTTATCCTGACATGCAGTTTAGTAATGATAATTTTTATTCTTCTGTAAATACTGATATTAATCAGAAAATAACTACAAAGACTCTTGATTCAAATTTTTTGTATAGTAAAGGTTTTCAGTCATTTGAATTAGTTTGTATACCATTAAAATATTTATTGAGATTCCTGTAATATAAGAAATAGGCTTTTTGTTTCAGAAATGTTCTAAAGCCAGGAATTCTTAAGAATATACTAAATGAGATTATATGTGATTTAATGATGAATATATATTTGATTTTAAAGAAATTAAGGAGTGAAATCATAAAATTTGGTTATAACATAGGTAGTGTGAAAAAATCATGAAAATACTTAATATAGCCAAAATTTGAGTAGGCATTCTTTTCTAATCTATATAGCAATTACTACAAGGTTTGTCCCAGCTAGTAAAAATATTATGACATTATTTTTCGAGATGTATCTCTTTTTATCAACCAAAGAATTCAGTAGTTGATATTTGAGACAACATTTTTTTGTGTTCAAAAGGTAACATTTTCTCCGTTAAAAATTCTTATAAATATGTCCTTGCTTTTTAATGGATTGGAGGATACTTTCTTTCGCTGTACTTTTGTAGTATTTGTTCTTATGTTTGCTATCTTCATTAAGTGTACAAATGTGTGTGCAAGTATCTCATGGCCCATTTTTGTCATATACAAATTTATTTCATGCAGAGCACTTAGCAGAGATGTTTAATTAATGTATGTTCAATTGCACATAGATGTTTAATTAATGTATGTTCAATTGAATGAATGAATGAATGTTGAAGCTAAACAAAGGTGGAATTAGGTTTTAAGTATGAGCATATTAGTTTCATTAAGACATTTTATTTTATTTTAATATTTTCTCTACCTCTACTTCTAAAAATTATTTGGGAACCAGGACAATAGTAAAACACACATAGAGTAGGGCAAGTCAAATAAAAAATTAAAGTAAGGATTTGGAAGGGTAAAGAGCCTGGGATGAAATAGTTCTTGCAATTGAATCTTAAATTTAGCTTTGAGCTTCCTGTTAGTCAACATAAAAAAGTAAGTAAATGCAGTTTTCCAAAAGGAAAAACTGATGGAAGAAAACCCACTAGGATGTAAGTTTGTTTGAGGAAATAATTTCTAACTAGTTTTAAACTTTAGTAGAAACTTTTTTCATGATTTCTCCATTAAAAGCATTGAATAACATAATTGATGTATTCGCTTACAATTTATAAAAGAATTAGATGCATATTTTTTAAAGTTTTTTTGATTTTGTGCTTTGAGAAAGGACTTAGTAATGGTAGGATGTGTAGACCTATCCCCTAACTCTTCATTCCAGAATGCGGAGATTTGCCTAAATAAGCTGGGATTAATGCTTTCAAGGACATCCAGCCTTCCAGTGGTCACTTTCTCATCTCCTTTCCTTCTGCTGACCACATAGGAAAGGACTGTAGCTGTTTAATATGTGTTGATCTGTGAGGTTACATTCAGTGGGGCTTTATTTGCAGGGGTGCTGCATTGGCTGCAGAAGTGTTCCTCCAGAGACTCTGCTTTGCCTTTGCTGGATGATCTGGGGGCATAGGGACTGTGTTTCATTGCTTGGTCATTTCCAGGCCATTCAGATAGGTTATTGTAAACCTAAAATCATATGGTGGCAGGCCCACAGTTAATAATTCTCAGAGAAACTTTTTTCTATTCTCCACCCAGGCCCCTGGCCAAAAGAGACAAGCTTCCCCCTTTATTTATTTATTTATTTTTATTTATTTATTTATTTATTTATTTATTTATTTATTTATTTATTTATTTTATTTTATTTTCTTCTTCTGGTTTTTGTTGTTTTTTTTTTAGTGCTCCAATGAGTCATTCATCTGCCTTGTTTTATTTTTATTCTGTGCTTGTCTCCTTATTAATTGTAAACTCCTTGAGACCAGGTGATTGTATATCGTATACAATAATGTTGTATATCATATTCCGTAATAGCACTGGATTTTCTTTATGGAGGAGACTTTAAGGCAACGGGCTGGAAGAGAGAGCTTTGTTGGGTTTCTTTTTTTTTTTTTTTTTTTTTTGCCTGTTTTGATGAACATCAGAAGGAATATGTATGATCACTAATTCTCAGGAATAAAATAAGGAATGCAGAATTGTTCAGGGAGAGTTGAGATACTGTTCTACCTACCAAATGATAGTGTTACTGATTTTTAAGAATATGTGTGTGTGTGATATCCTTAGGATATTTACATTCATTTGACTATAGTTGGTATGTAATTTTTTCCAAAATGATTTTTAATAATGCTACTATTTTTTCATTAAATTATCATAACACCTTCCAGTTTGGGTAGGTTAACAAGTATTATTCTCTCAAATTAATACAAAGAGCAAAAAGATATTGTTTCAAGTATGTTGTGTACTTTGTTTTGGGAGACAGTCTTGCTCTGTTGCTTAGGCTAGAGTGCTGTGGTGTCATCATAGTTCACAGCAACCTCAAACTCTTGGGCTCAAGAAGCTGTCCTCCTCCCTCCCCAGTAGCTGGGACTACAGGCATGCACCAGGCCCAGCTAATTTTTTTTATTTGTAGTTGCCTAGCTAATTTTTTTCTATTTTTGGTAGAGACGGGTCTCGCTCTTGCTAAGGCTAGTCTGGAACTGTTGACCTCAAGCCATCCTCCTGCCTTGGCCTCCCAAAGTGCTAGGTTTACAGGTGTGAGCCACCACGCCAGGCTGTTGTGTACTTTAAATAGATCTTTCAGTTACATGCTCAAAAAACTTTTTTTTGCAAACCGACTATATCCCAGGCACTGTTCTATAGGCAATTGTTTTACTGCGGCAAAGGACAGAACCTGGCATATAGTATGCATTCAATAAATGTTGAGTTAACAACTCCTTTGTTCTTTTCCTCTCCCTTGACTCTGCCCCAGTTGCTTTTCCTTTATTCACTCCTTCCCCCTTTATTGATGAGCACATATGTCTAATCTTTCATTAGGAATTTGTCCTTCCTGGGTTTTAGCATTCTGAAGGAATCTCAGTTCTACACTCTGATTCCAAGGAGCCCAAGGCCTCATCTTCTGTCTTCAAGAGAATATTAACCTAAGTCACTTTGTTTCTGAAACAAGGTAGAGTGTAGTAGTATGCATATATATTATATATGCACATACAAGCACATATAACCAGGTAGCCAAAGCATTGCTTCCTCCTTGCTGCTGTTCTTTTTTAAAAAATTTCTTTTTATTTTTGATTCCTGGGGATTTCATTTTCCTTATTTTCTTGCAAGCTCATCTATGAAGTTAAAAGAATATTTGCAGGCTGGGCATGGTGGCTTATGCCTGTAATCCTAGCACTCTATGAGGCTGAGGCAGGAGGATTGTTCAAGGCCAGGAGTTCGAAACCAGCCTGAGCAAGAGCAAGACCCTGTCTCTACAATAAATAGAAAAATCAGCCAAGTATCGTAGCACACACCTATAGTCCCAGCTACTCAGGAGGCTGAGGCAGGCAGATCACTTAAGCCCTGGAGTTCAAGGCTGCAGTGAGCTATGATGACACCACTGCACTCTAGCCTGGGTGACAGAGCGAGACCCTGTATCAAAAAGAAAAAAATTTGCTTAATAAAAGAATAAAAGAAGCCAACCTGAAAGGCCACATACTGTATGATTATCAAACTATATGACATTCTGGAAAATGCAAAACTATGGAGATAGTAAACAGATTAGTAGTTGCCAAGAGTTGAGGAGAGGAAAGGAGGAATGAATAGAGGGAGCACAGAAAATTTTTAGGGCAGTGAAACTATTTTGTACGATACTGTAATGGTGGATACATGCTATTATATGTTTGTCAAAACCCATAGAATATACAATACACAGTGAACCCTAAGGTAAACTATGGACTTTAGGAAGAAAAATGTAGCAATATTGGTTTCAATTATAATAAATGTTCCACACCAAATGCAAGATTTAATAGGCAAACTGTGAGCATTGGGGGAATGTGGGGGGTCGGGAGGATATATTGGAACTCTGTGCTATCTGCTCAATTTTCTGTAAAATCTATGAATTTTTTAATTCCTAAATTTTATCTACCGATTTGAAAGTGTTTTGCAGTGGGAAGATTTCTAGGTAATCTTATCTGCCATTTTGCCACAAAAGAAAGATTTTAAAATTTCATTTTGATATTTTTAAATCTAAAATTAAAATAATTTATTTATAGTTTGTGCAAAACAAATATTTTTATTTATTTCTTTGTCTTAGAGCCTTCAAGGAGAGTTGGAACCAGCATCATTTTCTTGGACATATGAAGAAATTAAAGAAGTTCACAAGCGTTGGTGGCAATTGAGAGATAATGCTGTAGAAATCTTTTTAACAAATGGCAGAACACTCCTGTTAGCATTTGATAACACCAAGGTAAATTCAGCTTTATTAATAGATATGTATGTTTTGACAATCATGGACCAATGTAACTGTATTCATACTGATTGTATAAAGGTTTCTGAAATCAAATAAAAATTGCCTTATTTCTTAGTCCTTATTAAAGTAAAGCCTTGGTTATATCAGGATTGTTTTTATTCTTCAAAACTGTGTTAAATTCCAATTCCTCAAAATGACTGAAAGAAGTAGTTTAAACTTGCTCAGTGCTGTAGCAGAGTCCATCTTTGGCAAACCCTATCTTGACCTCAAGTTTCTTCAGCTACCATTTCTCTGCTCTTCTTTGTAGAAAACATTGGAAAAAGTTGTATGTGCTTGCTGCCTCCAGTTCTCCTTTAAAATGCTCTAGTCAGACATTCTTCTCACCACTCTGGTCAGGATCACTGGTGACCTCCGTGTTGCTCAACCCCTCAAGGTCATACTTTTTAGTCCTTGTCTTACTTGACCTGTCAGCAGCATTTGACAAAGCTGATTATTCTTTCCTTCTCAAAGAAAACCTTCCTCACTGGGTTTAAACTTGCTTAGTGCTGTGTTAGAGTCCACCTTTGACAAACCCTGTCTTGATCTCCAGTCCCTTCAGCAACCATTTCTTTGCTCTTTTACAGAAAACCTCTTGCTCTTCAGGCTGTTCTCAACACAGCAGCTAAAGTGTATTGTATCATTCTATTCCTCTACTCTGAACCCTTCAGTTATTTCCATGTCACTCAGTTAAAGCTGAAGTCCTTCCAATAAGCTAGTAAAGTCCTGAGTGATCTGGTACCTTGTTACCTCTCTGACCTCATCTTCTGCCATTCTGTTCTCTAAGTCATTCTCTCTGCTTCATCCATGGTGACTTTCTTTTCCTTGAATATGTCAGGAACACCAAAGCTGCAGGGCCTTTGCATTTACTGCTGCCTGGAATACTTTTCCCTTTAGAAATTCAAATGATTCTCTCCCTTACTTTTATGGGGATCCTTGATTAAATGTGCCCTTATCAGAGAGGCCCTCTCTGATTATATAGAATAGCAACACCTCTCTCCCCTCACCAAGCATCCCTTATCTCCCTTACTTTGCTCTGTTTTTCTCTGTAGTATTAGCATCAGCATTGTGTGCCTCTCCCCAACAGAATGTCAAGACTGCTTTCTTAAGTTGCTTTTTTTTCAGTACCTTGAATGCTACTATATGTAGGTGTTCAATAAATATTTGTTGAATGAATGAATGAATGCTTCCTTTTCCTTCCAGAGTTTGATTTACAGTCTGTCATAAATTCCCTTCCATGGACCTTGACTTCATCAGTTGGCAACCTTCAGATTTAGTCTACAGGTTTAGGCTGCTAAGCACACCTTGCTTCTGCCTGTTCCATAATTACAGCTGCATTTCCTCATTGTTGTCATTTACTTTTAGTCTTGTCTCTCATTATCCACATCTGTGGCTTTTCTTCCTAGGCCTGAAGTATATACCTGCTTAAGATGGGTATTTCAAATCTGTTTTTATCTAAGGTTTGGCTCATCTATTTTTTTTTTTACCACTTATTACCAATTATCATTTAATTGCATTAGAAGAATCAATACCCTTTTTCTGTGATAGAATTGTTGTGAATCTCAAAAAAAGTTTATATATGTTTTCAATAAGTAGTGAAAATCAAATATCCTATTTACACAGGGTATTTTATTTAATTCTTCATGAGGTAAATATTATCACTGTCATATTACAGATGTGGTAACAGCAGCACAAAGGGTTTAGCAGGAAAGCAGACCAGATCTATCTAATTCAGAAGACCATGCTCTTTTACTACACCATGTGGTATTTATTAGAAGAAAACCTTTCTTTTTTCTTTCTTTTTTTCTTAGCGTCTGTATATAAATGAGTTTTCTATACAAACCTTTTCTTGTAAGTTTCTTATTAACAGATTTCTCCAGCAGCAAAGCATAGTGGTTAAGAAGAGCTTAACCTTTGGAGGAGGACCTGGATTTGAATTTCAGTTCTCTACAAGTTAATTTTACTGGGCAAAAAGTATTTTCTTGGAGGACTTTAGATTAGTAACATGTCTGTAACATCATGGGTTCTTTGGAGAAAAGTTCCAGTAAGTTTAAAAATAACATCGGGGTTGTTTTTTTTTTTCCTCCTTCCCTTTTAGGTTCGTGATGATGTATACCACAGTATACTCACAAATAACCTCCCTAATCTTCTGGAATATGGTAACATCACCGCTCTGACAAATCTATGGTATTCAGGACAAATTACTAATTTTGAGTATTTGACTCACTTAAATAAACATGCTGGCCGATCCTTCAATGATCTCATGCAGTATCCAGTGTTCCCATTTATACTTGCTGACTATGTTAGTGAGACACTTGACCTTAATGATCCATCAATCTACAGGTAAGTAAAAACATCGCCTTTTGGATTTCTCCATCCATATGTTATATTTATCCTATTAAAGTTTTCATTATGAAAAATTTTAAACCTGCACAAAAATAGAATGAATATATAATGAACCCCTATATAACCATCACTCCAATTCAACAATTATGAATTATGAAGATTTTTGCCAAACTTCCATTGTCTCTTTTTTCCCCTTTATTTAAGGCAAATCATAGACATGTTGTTATGTCGCTTCTGTTTCTACAGTATCCGTCTCTTATAAAAAATAGGGCATTTTCTTACATAACAGTGTCATTATCACATCTAAGAAAATAAACAATAAATCAGTGATATCCTCTAATATACAGTCCATTTTTTAATTGTTCCTGATTATCTCAAAAATATCTTTTTATAATTGGTTGGATTGAATTAGATCCATTGTTGCCTTTAGCTGCTGGATCTTTAAAAACATACATCTAGAACAACCATTCTTTTTTTGTATGTATTTTTTCTCTTTCTTTTCTCTTGACATTGACTTGAAAAAACTAGGTCATTTATCCTGTAGGATGCCCCACATTGTGTTTTCTGATTGCTTCCTATGACATTATATAGTTTGTTCCTCTAGCCTCTGTATTTTCTAGAGACTAGAAGTTAGTTTCAAAGTCTTGCTTAGATTCAGGTTCAACTTTTTGGGTGCAAGAATCCTTTGTAGGTGGTGATGTGAACTTTATATGGCATCATATCAGGAGGCCTACTGTATTCCACTCCAGTGATGCTCAGGTTGACCTGTGGGTTCAGGCCCCCACTGAACTTGTACCTAATAGTTTTGTCCATTGATAATTATTGCTTGAATAAATTATTTCACTAGGGGTTGCAAAGTGTTTACTTCCTATTCTCTCATTTCTTCTAAATTTATTAGAAGAAAACATAAAAGTGAACCTAGAATATTTTGTTGTGTCAGAAAGCAAAAAAACTAACATATTCTTGTCAAAAGAACTCAGAAGCCAATTTGAAGTGGCTCTCACTGACATAGGATCAATCATCTAAGAATAAAAAGAATAATGACTGCAACTAGTTAAAATAATTTACTTGAGATAAAAAGATACATAAGGTCATAGTGATACTTTTTAACAGGCTAAAAAAAAAACCCAAAAACAAACAAAAACAAAATTCATTGGTCCCATTAGAGTTAACTAAGACACCAATTCCTTACTTTAAAATTTGGTAGTTAAAGGAAGAGAATTCAGCATTTACTCTGCCTTTCTTGAATAAACTACTCAAGAAATAACCAAATAGCCCTAGATGATGAGGGAATATTTTGTTTATTTATTATGAAACAGTATCCTCATATTTAATATAAAGAAAAATTGACTCCAAATATTTCATTTTGTATTTTATTTCAGTTATAATTGCCAAAAAGTAGGCCTAGTTCTGATAGTTCTCAAGAAATCGATTCAGTTTAATGCATTTGTCAATTTACAAAGGAGCAAATGACACATTATTTCTTTTTCAAACATTTTTATACATTGCTGATGGACATTTATTTATTTACTTATTTAGAGACACAGTCTCACTCTATCACCTGGCCTAGAGTACAGTGTCATCATCATAGCTCACTGTAACCTCAAACTCCTGAGCTCTAGCCATCTTCTTACCGCAGCCTTCCCGTGCCTCAGCCTCACAACTGGCTGGGACTACCGACGTGTGCCACCATACCCAGATAGTTTTTCTATTTTTTTTGTAGAGATGGGGTCTTGCTCTTGCTCAGGCTTGTTTCCAATTCCTGGCCTCAAGCAGTCATCCCACCTCAGCCTCCCAGAGTGCTAGGATTACAGGTGTGAGCCACCATGCCTGGCTAACATTTAAACATTTTAATACACTGCTTGTATAAATAGATACAAGGAAGGCAATTTGACAATAATATATCCAAAGAATTCTTAAAATGTATATACTCTGTTTTAGCAACTTAGCTTCTAGGAATTTTTTCTTAGGAAATATTTAAGGATGTGTGCTTTACCGGAACGGTTCCCACTAGAAACAAGTTTCATGAGGGCAGGAGCTGTATTCATCTGGTTTATTGCTTATGATGGTGCTTGGCACTTCATGTGAAAGTTTAGCCATAAACAAAGTCCTCATGTCATTTTTCAAAGTAGCTAAAATTTAGAAATAACCTATATGCTCGACACTAGGTTTGAATAAATTGTTATGTGTTGCACTGTTAAAACGATATTATGGTAGTGTATGTTTTAGGCATTGAAGATGTTCTTTTTATTTAAAAAGCTGAATATGCTTTTAAATAATCTGGTTACACAGATAAGCAGAAAAAACATCTGGACAAGCATACACCAAAATATTTTACCTAGAGTAATAGTCTTGTGGCTGATTTCAGTTTATTGTTTGCTCAACTATAATTTCTGATTTTTTAATCACAATCATTAGTATAACTGTTTCCAAAAAAACCTTTATTACAAGTGGGGATCTTAAACATGATTTCTTGGTGGGGCACAGTGGCTAGCACTTTGGGAAGCCGAAGCAGGAAGATCACTTTAGCCCAGGAGTTCAAGACCAGCCTGAGCAGTTTCAAGACCCTGTCTCTACAAAATATTAAAAATTAGCCAGGCATGGTGGTATGTGCCTGTAGTCCCAGCTACTAAGGAGGTTGAGGCAGGAGGAACCCTTGAGCCCAGAAGTTGGAGACTCATGTGAGCTATGATGTACCACTGCACTCTAGCCCGGGCAACAGAACAAGACCTTGTCTCCAAAAAAAATGATTTTTTTTTCTATTTTGAGATGTTAATTTTTATCTATTCTATAAAAAGATTTGTACTTTTTAACAACATTTCTATGATTAAAAGTCTCAAAAGCAAAATTATTATTTGATATCATTAATTTCAATATCCCCAGAAAATAATAATTTACCAAAAACCAGGTGTATAACATGTGACTAAGCAGATTTGGTTTACTTACTGAAATTCAGGCAAATCTTGCTATTGGTCTAGTTATGATGTCATATATTGAAATCCAGGTGGTCCCATCCCTGTGTCAGACCAGATGGTTCCTTAGCCAGAGGAGCCTGCCTTTCCTCATCAGGTTTTTTTCTCTTTTTCTTTCAAGTGCTGCATGGGGACACCACTTGATTCTGTAGCATTTAAGTGAGGATTCATTCCTTGAGTTTTCTTACATCAAGGAATGGTGTTGTGTGGTGCTCATACAATGTGAACACCAGCACTGACACATTGGCACACATGTACACATGCTCCATATGCACAGTGTTATTACTCAGTGCCTACTAACTAGATAGCAACACACTCCAAATCTCAACTTATTGTTTCTTCAATTTTTACTAACCAGCATGTCCCCATGATCATAATTTTCATCCTTCACTCTACACTCTACGTCTAACTGTATGTAGAATCTGGAAAGTAGGGACAAGAATTTCAGGGGTTGGTAGGAATCAGCTTCCAAGGGCAGCATCCATTACAATTCCAGAGGAAGCTACAGGAGTAAGGGTAGGAGAGATAGCAGCAGCTCTAGCTCTCCTTGTTTAGGTTACTTATAAGTCAGGAATTCCCAATACTGATGTGAATCCATGGGAAAAATTCTACCTTAATAGTTTATAAAATCATTATTTTAAATGGTGGCTGTTAGTTGCAAAGCAACATGTATAAGCAGTAAACTAAAGGCTGAGCATCTTGTTGATCACATATTTACTTAAAGGCTGTACATGTAAGCAGGGTAATCTTAACAGTGTCACAATATTTCATTTTTTATCTTTTGTAGGAATCTCTCTAAGCCTATAGCTGTGCAGTACAAGGAAAAAGAAGATCGTTATGTGGATACATACAAGGTAGTTTTAGTTTTTATTCATACTTTGATAAATGAAAAATGGAGCTTTGTTTTAGCTAATGTGTTTTACCTAATTTTAAATTTATGGTATTATTTTTTACCTTCTTGTACTTTGATTGAAATCATCTAGAAACCATCATGTGAAATTAAATATCATCCTCTATCTTAATTCTCTAAAAACACTTGCCCAGGCCAGGCACAGTGGCTCACGCCTGTACTTCTAGCACTTTGGGAGGCTGGGGTGGGAGGACTGCTTGAGCTCAGGAGTTCAAGACCAGCCGCCTTAAACAAGGCAAGACCTTGTCTCTACAAAAAATAGAAAAATTAGCCAGGCACAATGATAAGCTCCTGTGGTCCCAGCTACTTGGGAGGCTGAGGCAGGAGGATTGATCGCTTGAACCCAGGAGTGTAAGATTGCAGTGAGCTATGATCATGCTTCTGTACCCTATTCTGGGCAACAGGGCAAGCCCATCTCCAAAAAAAACACAACAACAACAACAAAAAATACCAAATACCACTTGCTCAGAAAATGAATACATTTATTTTAGCATAAATTGAAAATTAATAATTCATTATCTATTCAAATATATAATAATTGTGTTATAAAAAATCACAAAGATTTCCAGGGATCTGCTATTCATACCCCTAGTGTCATTTATATAACAATATATTTATAATGTACCATAACCATTAATCATATTCAAGAAATCATGCATTGATTATTAAACAGAAATTTACCAGATCTTAAAATTTTTCAATAGAAACAAATGACCTCTTTCTGTGAAATTAATATCAATAGAATTCTATTGGAAATTCAGAAGAACTCAGTAGCTTCACATTGTATTCTGTACAACAGTGTCAAGATAGGAGCAACTGAAGCAATTTTCTCATATTCATCACATTATTTTATGTCACAGTTCCAGAAACATCTTTCTAAGCATTTTATGACTGTCACTATTTGATTCTTCAGCAGTTGAAAATGGAGCATTGCTGTGGGAATCAAGAAGTGACTCTTGAAAATTCACTGCACCTGACTTCATTATCAGAGCTGGACAGAATCTCTGGGAGATGAGACTAGTGACAGTAAATGTTTGGATGAGCGTCCTGCTTTATGATGGGAAGACAGGAGCAGTGAAAAACCACCATATTCTTTTTTTTATCTCTTTGCAACTATACTACAAAATAACCATAAAATGTTATAATATTAATAATATCAATAATATGACACAGTTTTTACATTTCTCTTGAGTTTCCACTTCTAGAGAAGCATTTCTCCAAATAACATAGCATTACATCTTGAAATTCTCTTTTAAAATTCAGATTTCTCTAGAGGTAGAAACAGCTCTCATTTTTGAGTGCTTGATCAGCTTAGACATTATTGAGCCATTGGTTGGGAGGCATGGTGCTGGGAGTTAGGATGCAGAACACATAAGTTTTCTATGAGGGAATGAGAGAGTGGAGGTGAAGAATGTGGCATGCTTCTCTAGTGTTCTGATCTTGGTGGGGCACCAAGGAGGAGACCCCAAGGCGCTCAAGGAGGCTGAGGTCTCCAAGCAAAAGTGGGAGAGCAACCAGGCAGTAGAGAATGGCAACAAAGGGGTGGGAGAAAAGGATGGAAAAGAAAACCATCCAGTGCTTTTCCAGTGTTGCCTGGGGCCCCCAGTCATAAATTCTCTCTGACTCACTATTTCCTTCAGTACTTGGAGGAAGAGTACCGCAAAGGAGCCAGGGAAGATGACCCCATGCCTCCGGTGCAGCCCTATCACTACGGCTCCCACTATTCTAACAGCGGCACTGTGCTTCACTTCCTGGTTAGGATGCCTCCTTTCACGAAAATGTTTTTAGCCTATCAAGGTAAGGATTTTTTTTATAACTGCCTAAAAAGTCATGTTGGGTCATCAGAAGAAAAAATAAATTTGACTGGCTTTTTAAGAACTATCAAGACTAATCAAACCACAGGAAAAAGAATTCTATTTATTCCTTCACCAAAAAGCTGTAGTAAGCCAAATCATTTTACTAATAATGTCTCAGATTTTAGCTTCAAATTAAGCATGTCTATGTTTATAAAAATGCAATTCACTTTTTAAAAATTAAAATGTAATGAACAAACCATAAAATGTATCCTTTTAAAGTATATACAATTCACTTTTTTTTTTTTTTTGTAATTATCAAAAGGAGTTTTATTGTCTAGCTCGAGCTAGGGTCTGAGCCGCCAGAGTGCCAGTGCAGTGGCCTCTTCTCCGGGCAGGGACCCTCCTTTGTGTGTTAGTCCCCTTTTTATTTTTTTATTTTTATTTTTTTTTTTATTTCGGCATATTATGGGGGAACAAATTTTAAGGTTTCAATAAATGCCCTCCCCCCCACCGACAAGTCTGAGTTTCCAGCATGACCATCCCCCAGATGGTGCACATCTCACTCCTTATGTATATATACCCGCCCCCCACCCCCCTCCCACCTGCCCAATACCCTATTACTGTAGTACCTATGTGTCCACTTAGGTGCTACTCAGTTAATACCAGTTTGCTGGAGAATATATCTGGTGCTTGTTTTTCCATTCTTGGGATACTTCACTTAGTAGTATGGGTTCCAGCTCTAACCAGGAAAATATAAGATGTGCTATATCACCGTTGTTTCTTAGAGCTGAATAGTACTCCATGGTATACATATACCACATTTTATTAATCCATTCTTGGATTGATGGGCATTTGGGCTGTTTCCACAGCCTTGCAATTATGAATTGTGCTGCTATAAACATTCGAGTGCAGGTGTCTTTTTTGTAGAGTGTCATTGGATCATTTGGGTAGATGCCCAGCAATGGGATTGCTGGATCAAATGGTAGATTCACTTGTATTGCTTTAAGTTATCTCCATATTGCTTTCCACAGAGGTTGAACTAGTTTATGCAATTCACTTTTTAATGACATTCAACTTAATAATTATTTCAAAACATATAAGTTACCTTTGGAGCCTACATACATTATTTGTACATAGGGTACATTATTGTAGTTTGTCAAAGGGGAGTACATTATTGTAGTTTATTATAACTCCTCTCTCTAATAGGAGAGCCACACTGGCACCTTCACTATAGTAGTTTTCTAGTTAATAATCTTCTACCTCACCATTGTAAGCAGCAGCCTGCAGGCCTGAAGATGACTTAGATAGGAATGAATTTCCTGATTTGTGTGTAATAGAGACACACCCACCTGTCAGTTTCTAATTAAAACTGTGGTATTAGCTCTATAGTTGTTTCTCATGGCACCCAGAATCCTTTGTGGAATCATTTTCCATTCATTTACTTAACCCATCTTGAATTTCTTTATGTTTTTTACTTATATATGACCTCTTGGCAGAATGGACTTTGTAAAAGGAGCTTTCGTATATTTGTCCCTCTGTAAGTACACAGAACAAGTGTTCCACATAACAGCTGTTCAAATATTTGAAGGTTGTAACCCTTTTCCTCTTCTCTCTGTCTTGTTTTTCCTCTGGTTAATTATCCTTGGTTAATATGACATCAGGTTGAGGGCCTTCTGTATGCACGGCCTTCTTCCAGCTTCAGCAAGGAATACTGGTCAATAAATAAGACAGTTTTATACTTAATAAAGAGTTTTAAAAACTAATGTTTAAGCCATCCTTGTTTACTATGGTTTCTAAGCTTGCCACTATTCTGAACAAGTCCTTATTTGTGAGTGCTGTTATTAAAAAATGGCAGTCAGAATTAAAAAGAATATTTCAGATATGGTTTGAGACCATTGCAGTGTTTAACAGAATTGTTACCTCCCTCTGTCTAAGACTATACTTCTTTTAATGTAGCCTAAGAATCCATTAATATAAAACTTCCAGTCAACTAAACCTTATGAATATTTTTCATTCATATTATCATTATGAATATATTCATATGTAATATTATGTTTTCTTAATTGTGTATTTATGAATAGACTTTTTTAAAACCCTGGGACTACCTCAATCCCCATTCACCTTTTTTATCTCATTAGTTTAAAATGATGTTTGTTGGCTTTTGAATTTATATCTAGACTTATGGTTTAGTACAGGGATTCTCAACCTTGGCATTGTGTAGTCCTTTCATGCCACATAATTTTTTTGTCATGAAGGCTGCCTTGTGCATTATAGGGTACTTAGCAGCATTCCTGGACTCTCCCCACTAATGCCAGTGGTACCACCACCTCCCCATCCCAGTCGTGAGAATTAAAGATGTTTCCAGACCTTGCCAAATAATCCCTGGAGGGTGAAAGTGCTGGTTTAGTATATGTACAGTCTAGATTATAGGACTTTGTAGTAATACTTTTAAAAAAAAATTTAGGAAGCTACAGAGAATCTTAAAATCTGAACAGAACCCACAATGTGCTTTTCTTGTTCCCCAGTTCCTTAGTCTCATCTCTAGGTTCAAGTGACCCCACCATCACCTTACAGAATTGCCTTAATGTTTCTGAATTCCATTGAGATTGACAGCTTTTTCTCCTCAGTGAGTTAGTAGGTATTTCTTTAAATGGCCCTTCATACTTTCTGAGAAAAAATAAATATTTATAAACCTTATTTCTTCCTAGATTTTATTTAGTGGCTAGCCAATGCTAACTGACTTAACAGAGTAGATGAGAAAGTGATAAAAGTAATAGTAAATGTTGCTCAGCAGAACAACTAAGGCTTGAAGAAGAAACTTAACACATCCTTTTGGAATTGTGCTTTGCTTCATGCTAGATTACTTTGTGCCAGTCTCCCAATGAAAAGATGTGTTCAAATTTCAACAAGTTCAGAAGTGTTTTAGATGATGCAATGTGGTTCCTAAGAAACATGTGCACTGCGGTTTTCAGGGGCCAGTTTTTGGATATCATTTAATGTAGTCCTCCCCTATGGCTAGAAAGTCTGAGAATTGTTGACAGAAAAGAAATCAAATTAAATTCTTAATTTGATTATTAATGGTCTATACTGGAAAAAAATTTTAAAAGAGTGACAATGCTTAATTTTATTTTCATTCATAGGGAATTTTACTCAATTCCTAGAATACCTAAAAAGCAATGTAGGCCGGGAGCTGTGGCTCATGCCTGTAATCCTAGCACTCTGGGAGGCTGAGGGGAGCAGATCGTTCAAGGTCAGGAGTTCGAAACCAGCCTGAGCAAGAGCGAGACCCTGTCTCTACTAAAAATAGAAAGAAATTAATTGGACAGCTAAAAATATATGGAAAAATTAGCTGGGCATGGTGGTGCGTGCCTGTAGTCCCAGCTACTTGGGAGGCTGAGGCAGAAGGATTGCTTGAGCCCAGGAGTTTGAGGTTGCTGTGAGCTAGGCTGCCGCCATGGCACTCTAGCTCAGGCAAGAGAGTGAGACTCTGACTTGAAAAAAAAAAAAAGCAATATACCCCATATACACCCAAAACAAAAAGAAAAGAAGGGAAAAAAATAATCTTAACAGTTAGAGATAAAGGAATAATTTGCTTCCTGATGAAGAAAAAACTATTTACCTACTTGAACTTTAATTTCCGTTCTTCATTATTCATTCATTCAATAAATAAATCATTATTGAGTACTCATAATATGCTAGGTGTGGGTGATACCCAGGCCTCTGCTTTTATGAAACTTTCATTCTACTTGGGTAGACAGAAGGTAATCAATTAAACAAATAAATGATATAAATTCATCTACTTATGTATATTCTGAAAGCATAATATAGATAAAAAATAATGAATATCTCAAATTATTTACAGAAATACTTGTTTTCAAGAATATGAATAACCTCTTTTAAACTATGAACAAACAAAATGAACATTATTTTAATCTTTCTGAAGTAGCAAAAGTAAATTAAATATGACAGGCCTCAAATGGAATTAGATCTTTGTATCTTAATTATGTTATTTGTATTTCTTTATAGATCAAAGTTTTGACATTCCAGACAGAACTTTTCATTCTACAAATACAACTTGGCGCCTCTCATCTTTTGAATCTATGACTGATGTGAAAGAACTTATCCCAGAGTTTTTCTATCTTCCAGAGTTCTTAGTTAACCGTGAAGGTATAGCAACAAATGATTTCTAATTTACATTTCTGAGGGTTTGTTGTTGTTTTATTATTTTCTAAAAATAAAAATAGCTTTTGTAAGTTCTAAAATTTAAGTTCCCAAATAAGAGAAATTCTTTTATCAAGTATATAATTTTATTTTCAAATAAGGTTGAGGATATTAAATATTTTATAGGATTAAATATATTTGAAAGACTGTAACTATTAACTATTAAAATTATTTGTAAATACATTTTAATTTTATTATGGATATTGATTTATTTTTTCTGAATATGAAGGTTATAATATATTCATTCAAAAGTAATTAGTATGACTATTGAAAGCAAACTGTAAGTTAACTAAAAATCTCAGTTATTTTATGAATTATGACAGAAATAAAAATAAAGTACTCTAACCAGAATTATCTAACAACCAAAAGGAATACTGGAGGAGAAAACAAATTTTCTGTGATGCCAATGACCAACAGTCTTGACCAGCCTTACCTGTTTTTAAATAGATCAGTTAAGCCCTTAAGGGACATCTTTTGGTCATTTTCCTACATTGCTTAATTCCATATTTTTATGTGACCCTTAGGAACATATGAAATTGAGAATTATATCTTTAGGGAAGTTGGTGTTGGGCAAATTACTTTTTCATTTTGTTCTATACTAACTAGCCTCTCTGAGGTTTTTTGGAGACTCGTTAATAAATCCATACTGCTGGTTACCCTGGAGCATGTTTTATAGTGTTGCCCAAGTGAGAAATGCCTCAGTCAGATATCAGCATCTGCAATTTGGAATGCCTGCCTTGTGGATTTCAATTTGGGACTCATATTTAAATCTATTGCTTGTTTTCCCTGTACATGGTCTCTTATATGTATGTCGGCTATGTAACAAATAATCCCAACACTTAGTGGCTTAAAACAATAATAAATTTATTATCTATCATAGTCTCTGTATGTAAAAATTCAGGTACAGCTCAGTCAGGTGATTTTGGCTCAGAGTCTCTCATGCAGTTGCATTCAGATTGCCTGGAGCTGGAACAGGCGGGGAATGGAGCAGTAGGTAGCTGGGAGACATCTCATTCTCTTCATCAGTGTCAGTGCTTTTCCATGTGGTCTGTCCATAGAGGCTCATTTGGGCTTCCTCACAGCATAGCAACCTTGGATATCCTACTTAGCAACTCAGGGTTCTAAAGGTAGGTGTCCCAAGAGAGAGACTAGCAGAAGCTGCATGGCTTTTCCCCACCTCGCAGTGGTGGGAAATGCTGCGACAGATGCTGCGACAGTCACGCAGCATCATTCCACTGCATTCCATTCCATGAGGAAGTCACAAGTGCCTGCCCAGATTAAAAGGAAGATTTGACACATGATGGAAAGTAGCAAGATTTTGGAAAAGCATTCAAAATAGGATTTGTTATAGCTACTTTTGGAAAATATAATTTTCTACAGCACACATCATATCATTTCCTTCCAACATTCTTCTAGGCCTCTCATTGTACCTCAGTCATCTGCTCTGGGTGAGGAGTGTCCACCTCTGTGATGTGCCCCCAGAACACCTGAAAGTTGGGAATGATTTAGTTTGTAGAAACCTGCTACTACCCAACCCCTCCCCAGCCCAGCCCTTAGATGCCTCCTTCCCTGTTGTTAAGTGGATAAGTTCCTGCTGCTGCCTCTCCCAAAGCTGCACACATAGAGTTCTGCAGGTGCTCAGCCAGTCCATCTTAAATCAACCCTGCAGCTGCTCTGCGTGATGACTGCTGAGCTTTTTGAGATGCCTCAGCCCCATCCCATATGAATTTTGTATAAGCTCTAGGTTTATATTCTACATCATATCATTTCAAAGTAATTCCAGACAGTTTGATGAATATCCTTCTAACTGTTTTCACAAAATCAAAAAGTAGACCTTCATTTTATATGGAGCTTAATTAGCTTTTAAAAGATCCTTTTTAATTTTCATTCTGTTATGGTCTTCAGCACACCATAAAATGTAGCACAATAAGCCATTTCTGTTCAAAGGTAACATTTCTTTTAGGATAATTTTTTTAAAAAACACCTCTGAGATTTTTATTTATACTAGCAGACTAATGAGATAATTAAATATTAGCTCATTTACATCACAGAAGAACCCTCTTTTTCATGTGTTGGGATAATTTTGTTGTCTACAGGAATGCTTAGTAGAAAGGAAGTCAGAACAGACCTATAGACTTACCATAAAATTAATAGATGATGACAATTCATTCTAGGAATGTATATACTTTATAATAGTTGAGTTTTTTAAACTACAGATACTAATATTTATTAAATATAAACAATCTTAAATTTATTAAAATATTAATACCAATAATTTAGAAATGCTTATACAAAGCCTTAATTTGATTATAATCAGGTTTACAGATGAATAGATATTTAAGCACTTGTTGCATTTGAAGATTTGATTAGTGGGAATATTGGTTTTATTAGGCAATGGCTTTCTGCTTTTTCTTCAATACATTATGAAGGATAAAGTTGAAAGATCTCAAATTTAATTAGGATGGTGTTAATGCACATAGCCCTACTAGTAGGTAGGTAAGTAGATGAGCAATGATTTTTCTTATTTAAAAGGTAAATCCTCTTTGGTATTCCTTTTTCTGGTTGTAGCACATAATCAGCTGTTTCTTTGAATTCTTAAGACCTTTTCTTTGGGCCAAATAAAACATGCTTTTGGAAAGATAAACGTTAATATCAATCTTCTCTTTTAGGTTTTGATTTTGGTGTGCGTCAAAATGGTGAACGGGTTAATCACGTCAACCTCCCCCCATGGGCACGCAATGATCCTCGTCTTTTTATCCTCATCCATCGGCAGGCCCTAGAGTCTGACTACGTGTCCCAGAACATCTGTCAATGGATTGACTTAGTGTTTGGGTATAAGCAAAAGGGGAAGGCTTCTGTTCAAGCCATCAATGTTTTTCATCCTGCTGTAAGTGACTCTTTTAAAATAATCTACATTTATATAAGATAGAATCTGAATATTGTAAGGTTAGCTGTTAGGCTGTTCCTTTAAAATATGCAAGTTATCAATGAGAATTGGTGATAACATTAAAGTGTTACTCAGTATTTTCCAGGTTTCAGGTTTCATCTCTTTTAAAACAAGTTACATACTATCTGTGTCAGGAGTTCTCCAAAACCACCCACACCATTTATGATTCACTAGGCAGACTTAAGGATTCAGCAGCTAAGGTTTATTACAGTGAATGATACAAAGCAAAATCAGCAAAAGCAAAGGTCCCCAGTCTTTTTGGCACCAGCGGACTGTTTCATGGAAGACAATTTTTCCACGGACGGGGAATGGGGGGGATGGTTTCAGGATGATTCAAGTGCATTATGTTTATTGTGCAGGCAAACCTCTCTGCTAATAATCATCTGTATTTGCAGCCACTCCCCAGTGCTAGCATCACCACCTCAGCTCCACCTCAGATCATCAGGCATTAGATTCTCATAAGGAGCACACAACCTAGATCCATCGCATGCACAGTTCACAGTAGGGGGGTCACACTACTATGAGAATCTAGTGCCACTGCTGATCTGATGGGAGGTGGAACTTACATGGTGATACGAGCAATGGAGAGCAGCTGTAAATACAGATGAAGTTTGGCTTCATCTGCCTGGGGTTTGGGGACCACAGAACAAAGGGTAAAGGAACGTGGGGCAAAGTCTGAGAGAAACCAGGCACATACTTCCAAGTGTCTCCTCCTGGTGAATCACAAAGAACACACTCACTTCCTCCAGCAATGAGCTGTGATGACATATGTGAAATGTTGTCTACCAGGGACGCTCATTAGAGACTCCAGTGCCCAGGGTTTTTACCTGGTGCTAGTAATGTAGGCACCCTCTGCCTTGTACATACTGAAATTCCAGACTCCCTGAAGTAAGTAGGTGTTCAGCATAAACTGCATTGTTTGTACATACTGTTCAGGCACAGTAAGCCTCTTTTATCAGTTAGGGAATATTGGAAACTCTTCTGAAATCCAAGTTCCCAGACACTAGCCAGAGGCTGACCTTGCAAGCAGGCCTTTCCAAGGAGAGCAATCAAACTTGCTATGTTCACTCTTTTCAGTGCATTATTCTACATATATGTTCTATTTTTAAATGGCATTATTTTTCCTTATTTCAGAAAAAAGTGCTTGTGCTTTTTAGAAAAATGTGTAAAATACAGACTAGGAAAAGAAAGATTTTTAAATAAATCAACTTTGACATCACCATTTAGAGATAAATATTGAAACCATCTTCCAGACCTTTATATATATATGTATATACATATATATATATATATATTCCATTTATATAATAATAATATTAATACTATTTGGTAACCTTTTTCTCTCCCTGAACAAGGTAGTCTTAAATATATTCAAGTCATTAGTTATCATTCTACATGATTTTTAATGGGTACTTAATAGAAGTTGACTATCCCTAATCCAAAAACCCAAAATCCAAAATACTCCTAAATCAGAAACTTTTTTAGCACCAACATGACACTCAAAGGAAATGCTCATTGGAGCATTTTGGATTTCAGATTTTCAGGGTTAGAGATGCTAAACTGGTAAGTATATAATGCAAATATTCCAAAATCCAAAAAAAAATAGGAAATCTGAAACACTTCTAGTTCTAAGCATTTCATATAAGGGATTCAACTTGTATTCTAAAGTGTGACTGTATGATAATTTATTTAACCAGTCTTCTATTTTTGGATATTTAGCTAGGATTTGTTTGCTTTTAAAATTAATATTCCCGAAGTCCTTTCTTTATGTACATCTTCATTTCCTTAAGATAAATTCCTAGAAGTAGAATTGTTATACTTTGACATGTGCTTTTCAATATTGTTAAATAGACTAAGTTTAAAAAAAAATCTTATCTATTCAGGAAACATTTATTTTGCTAGGCTCTGGGATTTAAGGGTAAATAAGACTCAAACAGGGTGAGCAGGGTTAGGAAAGTTGGGATAGATGTACCTGCCAGAATGTGGTAGTAGAGTCTGAATGAGGCCTCTCAAAGGAAATTCCTCAAAGAACAGGAAGTAAAATACAAATTCTGAGGAGAAAAATATTTCCTGGTACTGCCTAGTGGCTACTCAAAAACAAGTACAACAGATTAACCACTAATCCACTGCATAAGACATTTAACCTCTTTGTTTTCCTAACTTTAAAATTAGGAGGTAGAATAGATTGATCTTGGATTTCCCTACCAACTGTAATTTTCTGTGGAGAGTATAACAAATCTACAAATGCTTATAACAAATGCAGCTAAGAGGTACACACAGAACCTACAGTAAAACACTCCATATCTGAGCTTATTATGCCAGTGATCCATTCCCAAAAAGTAGTTTTAAAATAAAAATCTTTTTTTTGTTCCATTATTATTTTGAATACCTCTAAGGTAATATTAAATTCCTTAAGAGATTTACAGTCTAGAAGAGAGAATAAGACAGGCTTCCTGATGACTCTCATAGAAAATAAATGCTATGGGAAAGTTTATTATTTAAAAAGGAGAATACAGTTTAATTGGTGAATAATAATTTTATGCATAATAGTAGTATATAGAGGAGGAAAAGTGTCTTTGCCTTCTACCCATCTTAGGTTAATTTGCTGAGGCCTCTGCCAAAAAAAAAAAAAAAAAAAGAAAAGAAAAACAGATTAAGAAGAAAAAAAACATACAAATTTATTTAATGCAAGTTTCATGTGACATGAGAAGCTTCCTAAAGAAATAAAGCCCCTGACAAGTGGTTAAACCTGAGTGCTTTTATGCTAGATTTGATGAAGACTGAAAAGTCATGTAGTATGCGCTAAGTGTAATCAACTGGGGGAAATAGCAAAGCCTGTTTGTTCAGATTCCTCTCTGTGACCCTCTGTCTTCCAAAATAAGGATGCTCCTTTCCTATGGGTATAGGGAAGGCACCTCTCCCCTGAAGGTATTATGATCTGCTTCAGGAAAAGGTCAAAAGTCTTTCCTGCACATGCTGTTCATCAGATTCCTTCAACTTAAAATATTCAATATGCCAATGTGCCATATTTTGGGGTAGCATGTCCTAAACCCCATCAAGTATAAAATAAAGGCAAAGCTTCAGGTATAGTTTTCTTGCTTCATTTACATTTGATCTTAAAATGTGACTTTTAAAGCAATTAGGAATTTTGACATTAACTTGAATATGCTCTGTGCCTACAATCCTGCACCATCTTTTCAGTTATTCTTATATAAAATTCACATTAAAAGTATTTGAAGACTAAATATACAAGGTAATTCTCATCTGAATGAAAGTTTTACTGCTTCTTTGGGACTTTAGTACTTTTAAAAAGACAGAGTTTATGCCATTGTTCTTAAGAATTTAATAAAATTCAATTCATGAGGCAAAACAAAGTAGTGATTAAGTACACAGTTTCTGAATTAAGAATTGAGTTCAAATCCTCACTCTGTGACTCTGCCACTTGTTGTGTGACCTTGGGCAAATTGTTTAATCTCTCTGTACCTAAATGTACAAATTTGTAAAATGTAAATTATAATACCAACCTCATAAATGAGGAAGAAAATTCATATAGGATAATGTCTGCTAACAATTAAGTATAAATAAAGGTTAACATTTTTAAAAGGCATGTAGAAATGCCTTTTGACCTTAATTCATCATTCACTAATATACAGAAACCAATATCACAGAATATAAAGAAGCCATATTTTAAAATATTTTTTTTAATTTCTAAATATTATGGGGGTACAAATGTTTTTGGTTATATGGATCATTTTTGTAATGCTTGAGTCAGGGCTAAAAGTGTGCCTGTCACTGAGATAGTGTTCATTGCACCCCCTTAGGTAGTTTTTGCACATCCCATCTGCACCACACACCCCCCAATTCCTTTGAGATATACTTCCCTCTATGCACATGTTTGCTCATCAGGTCCAATTTAATAGTGAGATATGTGGTATTTGTTTTTCCATATTTTAGATACTTCACTTAGGAGAATGATCTCCAGTTCCATCCAAATTGGTGCAAAAAGCATTAAGTTATCCTGCTTCATGGCTAAGTAGTACTCCATGGTATACATATACCATATTTTGTTAATCCACTCATGAATTGATGGGCACTTGGATTGATTCCACATCATTACAGTTGTGAATTGTGTTACCATAAACATTCAAGTGCAGGTGTCTTTTTGATAAAATGACTTCTTTTCCTTTGGGTAAATACCCAGTGATGCAATTGCTAGATCAAATGGGTACTTCTACTTTCAGTTCATCGTGGAATCTCCATACTGTTTTCCATAGAGGTTGTACTAATTTCCAGTCCCACCAACAGTGTATAAGCGTTCCTTTCTCTTTTCATCCACACCAGCACCTATAGTTTTTGCACTTTTTAATAAAAGCCATTCTAACAGGGGTACAGTGATAACTCATTGTGGTTTTGATTTGCATTTCCCTGATGATTAGTGATATTGAGCATTTTTTCATATATTTATTGGCCATTTGTCTATCTTCCTGTGAGAAGCTTCTGTTCATGTCTTTTGCCCACTTTTTAATGGGGTTGTTTGATTTTTTTTCTTCCTGATTTGCTTAAGTTCTTTGTAGATTCTGGTTATTAGTCCTTTATCAGATATATAGCTTGAGGAAAGAAATCACAGATGATTCGAACAAGTGGAAAAACATATCATGCACATGGATCAATAGAATCAACATTGTTAAAATGTCCTTACTACCCAAAGTGATCTATAGATTCAGTGTAATCCCCATCAAAATACCAATGTCATATTTCACAGAACAAGAAAAAATAATTCTATGCTTCACCTGGAACCAGAAAAGAATCCAAATAGCAAAACAATTTTAAGCAAAAAGAACAAATCTGGAGGCATCCCATTACCAGACTTCAAACTATACTACAAGGCTATAGTAACCAAAACACCCTGGTATTGGGACAACAATAGAAACATAGACCAGTGGAACCAAACAGAAACCCCAGATATAAAACCATCCACATACAGCCAACTGATCTTTGACAAAGCAACAGTATACACTGGGGAAAGAATCTCCCTATTCAATATATAGTGCTGGTATAACTGAATAGCTACATGCAGAAGAATAAAACAGGATTCATCTCTCTCACCACTCACAAAAATTAACCCAAGATAGATAAAGGACTTAAATGTAGGGCATGAAACCATAAGAATTCTAGAAGAAAATGTTGGAAAAACTCTTATAGATATCAGGCTAGGCAAAGAATTCATGAAAAAGACCCCAATGGCAATCACAGCAACAACAAAAATAAATAAATGGGACTTGATTGAATTAAAAAGCGTTTGCACAGCCAAGGAAATAATTAACAAGTAAACAGACAATCTACAGAATGGGAGAAAACTAAATTTTAAAAGAATTCTGGCTATAGGATTATACCAGTCATCATTTGATTTTTTTTTAATACATTAAATCAAATAGCCATTACAAATGCCTTGCTTAAATATACATCTGTAACAAATATTTGATCCCTGGTACTGAGAGTGATGGTGAGGGGAATAGTGTTAAAGATTATTTAACTTGTGAAGTATCTTTGAAATTTTATTTTGGCACTTACAGACATGTTATATCTAGATATGTAAATGAAAGTTGCTATGATTGATTAAATGCCAAAACCTAAACTGTTCAAGTAGTTATACACAAAATATGGCCAATCTGTACTCAGCTACTAACTGCTAGCTTTAGAAATAAAGAAGTAAATGAACATTGCTCTCTATCTGATTTTAAGGGATGACAACACTAAGCAAAGACATGTAATAATACCTTTTACATTAAAGAGCTTATAATTTTCATTACTACTCTTTCAGATTCACTTACAGTTTTCTTTAGAACCTAAATAATGTTCTCTTGAACTACCTACCAGCATTGTTTTTTTATAACTTCATTTTGCCTTTTCCTGTATATCACTTTGGACAAGCAACTTCTTCAATAATTTAGTATTATGCATGAGGTCATACATATTCTCAGGTCTTAAATTAGAAAGGACTTTTATAAACATACGTAATTAAAACCAATAGTCAAGATACACTATTTTTGTTCACCAATTCAGAAACATTGATTACTTCTATTCTGATCTCAGACCATTAATGATCAAAAGCAATTTTAAATCATTTCCATTTGAAATAGAGAGGAGTAAACCATTGGCTAGAAAAGAAAAAGTATTGTTTTTCCCTT
The DNA here is from genome assembly GCF_040939455.1 of Microcebus murinus. NCBI lineage: Eukaryota > Metazoa > Chordata > Mammalia > Primates > Cheirogaleidae > Microcebus > Microcebus murinus. The sequence continues at coordinate 44,076,546 of NC_134122.1, read as the reverse complement.
TGGTATTATTGCCAAGTCTTAGTTTATGCTACATGTCTTTTGTTCTTTTCCTCTTGTACTGTATAGACATATTTTGGAATGGATGTCTCTGCAGTTGAAGATCCAGTTCAGAGACGGGCACTGGAGACCATGATAAAAACCTATGGGCAGACTCCTCGTCAGCTGTTCCATACAGCTCATGCAGGCAGACCTGGAGCCAAACTCAACATTGAAGGAGAGCTTCCGGCTGCTGTGGGGTTGTTAGTGCAGTTTGCTTTCAGAGAGACTCGAGAACAGGTCAAAGAAATCACCTATCCGGTATGTTATTTGGATTTCAATAGAATTCACCAAAACCTGATTAGACTCCTGCAATGCCAGGCTCTCTCCTAGGCTCTCTAGGGACACAGAAATGAATAGCGAGGTCCTGGCCTAAAGCTGTGCACCAGCCAGCACAAGACAGGTGCAGGCAGCAAAAGCAATATCCTGTGCGAGGTAAATGCTGTGTTAGGGATATGAAGAGAGTGCTTTGGGAAGCTTCAAGGAAAAACGAATTGATTGTGTCAGCCAGTAGACTCCCTTAGAGAGCAGAGAGAAGGGTTATTACCAGGGAAAGCTTCCCAAGGCAGTGACATAACAGGATTTTGCAAACAAGAGGGGAGGAACCGTCAGTACTAGAAAGCAGTTTACGCATGGGTATGCCAGTGTACACATGCGTACTGGTTATTATCTTCAACCAAAAGGACTGACCAGTGGTATGGATGTTCTGGTTTACACTTAAGGGGAAACTTTCCATATTTTCTTTTTTGGCCTCTCCAGATTGTAATTATAAAAAGTATTGCCTCTAAAAATAGGAAATAGGTATAATTTTTACTTTGATATAGAAAAATAAAGCAAGCAAGCCTTAACCCTTTGCACTCGCTTGCTTTTTTCCTCATCATCCACTTGACATTATCCACACTCGACATCCTAGTGCAAAGGGTTAAAAGTAAAATAGATTTTAATCTTCAACTCAGCTCTTCGTTATAAAAGTAGTGTAAGATGTACCCCCATAATATGCCGAAAAAAAAAAAAGTAGCGTAAGATTGTAAAATATGAATCATAAAGTATTATAAGAGTTTGCAGAAGGAAATCACAAAAAATGACGTGGTAAAGAAAAGAGGTTGTGAAGGACCTTAAATGAAATAAAGCAGTGTATCTCAAACTGTAGTAATCTGCAATCCATTTTAAGAGGAAAGGTTTTCACAGACCTTGTTTTGACAGTTTTTCCTTGTAATAATATCACTTTATGACAGACAGAACATTAGATGTAAATTCTTCATGCTTATAGTTAACATATGTCAATACAAATAAAACTTATTCAACCAATAAAATTTAATTAAAAAATATTAATATGATAGACAGTGTTGTTTTACTAAAACCAAATCACCAATATTGAGTTTCATAGTAGAAAGCTATATTTTTGATCTCATGCTTCTGAAGCCTCACAAATCATTTTAGTCACTATTATTACCAGGGTCATTATTTTTAACTGCAATCGGTTACTTTAATATGTCAAAATAATTTTACAGTGCATCCCTGAAAATTACTAAGTGCCATTTAATTTACTACTAGTTGCTAATTTTAAGTTGGCCTATTATATGTTATATAAAGGCTCACAGTGGAAACGTGGTCCCAACTGATCTCATTCTCACCTCAGGACCTTTGCACTGTTTCCTCTACCTGGAATAACCTGTCCCAGGATATAGCCCCATTTGCTCACTCAATTCATTCAGGTCTCTGCACAGACATTTCCTCACAGTCTTGCCTGGGCTCCATCTAAACGCTTTTCATACAGCTCTGATTTATATCTAAATCTGATTATATCTAAAACAGCAGTTCCATCATTCTCAGTCCTCTTCCCCTTCTTCATTTTGCTTCATATGGCATTTCTACCACCTGACATATTGTATATGTATTTGTTTATTTATTTGTCTATCTCTCCCATCCTAGCTAGTGTGGTAACTCCATGGAGACAAGGACTTTGTCTTTTTCATCACTGTATCTCCAGTTCCTAGGACAGTGCCTGACATACAATGGACACTCACTATTTCTTAAATTAATGTCTTCTCAAGCACAAGTTCTTTAAAGTTTGGTTTGCTGCATTTCTGTGTGTCATGTAATGACACTTATGCCACTGCTTTTTATTTGAACCACCGTGAAGCCTTCCACACAGTACTGCTCCTTGACTCCCTGGGCCTTCACTTGACATCGACACAAAATACAAACACCAGCCCTGAAACTGATAAACAGTCCTCAGTTATAAAAGGGGTCATCTGGATGACCCAGATATGCTTGTGTGAACTGCAGTTCATCACTGAAGTTTAAAACAATCAGAGCTGTATGGAAAACATTTAAACAAAGCACTCTTCTTTTCTGCATACTATGAGGTAAAACGGTTGCCATTGTATGTTTGTGAGTAATTGAAAAACTAAAAGTTTACAATCTACAATTTATATAAAAGGAATTTTCTGGCAAAGAATTGTGAATGATAAATCATAACTTTAGCTCAGCACACGTTTTTCTCCACTTTAACACTGATAGACAAAATTTTAGAAAAAGCTTGTTTTCAAAATATCTGATCCTAACCTCTCTGTTCCCACTTTAGCATTCCTGAAGCTCTTCAGCTTTTCCAGAGATACTCATTTTTTAAGACTCTGATATCATTTAAGACTGTATATTAACATGTCCCCAAAATAATCTGACAGAATTATTAGAGGTCCTAAAGTGGCATATATTTTTAAAAGATAATATATGTAGGCCAATGATGTTTTTTTTTTTTCCATTCATTGAAAAATAACATAAGCAGATTTTCACTGAAAACCATTAGGTTTTTTGTGGAACTGACTAAAAATTGCTTAGTGTGTTATTTTTATTAGATTTATGTAGCATTTCCCCTGAGGAGTTAAAATAATTAAACTTTTAAATGTCTGAAAGAGGGGAAATCTATTTAAAAAGAAGAGATTCATCTGGGGGATGGTCATGATGGAGACTCAGACTTTTGGGGGGAGGGGGGGAAATGGGCATTTATTGAAACCTTAAAATCTGTACCCCCATAATATGCCAAAATAAAAAAAGGAAAAAAAAAAGAGATTAATAGAGGATAAAACAGTGAAAAGAGAACAAAAAGAATAGAACTGTTGGGAGAAACTCCTGAAAACGGCATGGTTTCTTTGCTTGATTTTAAAATTTCTTGGTAAATATTTTTATTTGAAGTGGAGGAAACTTTCATTACTGTTCATGGGCAGGAACATAGTATCACTCTACAGAGTCTTCTCTCATTTTTCTAAACCCAAATCCCACTGTTCAAGCTCCTCCTCTTCTATTTTTCACTGACAACTCCTTATCTCTTTTCTTCTCTAGTACTTACTAGTATTTTCTGGAGATGTTCTAGTCCTCTCAATATGCTCCATAGATAAATACTTTTCAATTCATTCATCAAACATTTCTTAAGAACCTACTATATTCCAGGCACACAGACAAATCAGAGGTGTTCCTTGATGTCAGTCATAGCTGAGTGAGATTTTCTGTACTACATGTGGTATATTGCTTGGCACACTGCCAAATTACAATCCTCCCATAGGTATCAACTTTAGATATTTCAGCTAGATTGAAAAGAATGCACTTAAATCCTTTTTTTTTCTGCTCAAATTTCAAGGAATTTTGAAATATTAGCCAGAAAGTTTAATGCAAGTTAGGCCAGAGCCACAGAATAAAAATCAAATAAGGAACACATATTTCTATATGCTAAGCGTAGGGAAATAAAAAAGTATAAAATAATTCTTGCCCTCAAAGAACTTATAATTTATATTACTTTCCGTTACTTTGTTTAGAATTTAAATTAGAAATAATTCTGTATTTACTACCTTTTTTAAAAAGCATACTTTTACTTTCCTTGGTTTTAGAGTCCTTTGTCATGGATAAAAGGCTTGAAATGGGGAGAGTATGTGGGTTCCCCAAGTGCCCCAGTACCTGTGGTCTGCTTCAGCCAGCCTCATGGAGAAAGATTTGGTTCCCTCCAGGCTCTGCCCACCAGAGCAATCTGTGGTTTGTCCCAAAATTTCTGCCTTCTGATGACATATAGCAAGGAGCAAGGTAAAATAAAACATAATGAAAATCATTCTGGATATATCTTTCATAAGATTTGAGTGTTTCCTGCTCATCTGTGCTGTCATTTTGTTTCACTTCTAAATTTATCTGAGTCATTGGTGAGAAACTCTTCTCAAATTTGTGGCTATTTAGTGCAAAGTAGGAATTAAAACATACTACATGAAAAAAATGAAAATTGAGTGCAGTGCTGTTTGAAATGAGAGGAGGAGTTTGAAGGAGACAAGAATGAATGGTTATGTTCACAAGATGAAAACATTATCAATTTGATATAAATATATACTTTGAGGCTCTTGAACCCCAGAAAAGCAGATTTATTTGACCAACAAATCTAGTACTTCAGAAGATACAGTCATGGAGCCAGGTGTGGTGGTGTACACCTGTAGTACTAGCTACTTGGGAGGCTGAGGTGGGAGGATTACTTGAGCCCAGGAGTTTGAGGCTGTAATGAGCTATCGTTGTGCCACTGTGCTCTAGCATGGGCAGCAGAGCATGACCCTATCTCTTAAAAAAAAAAAAAAAAAAGGAAGAAGGAGATATAGTCATTGGTTTAAACAAACAAGCAAATGAAACAAGGAGTCAAGTAGACTTGCAAATAGTTTTAAAAACATATACCTCTGAAAAGCAGTCTTCTTCTGACTCCTCACGCACTGACTCACTGAAAGCCACATGTGGAAAAGTGCTTATGCAGTCAAGGCCTTTTCGTATTTCTAAATGTCAAGTAGACCCTGAAAAACTAGAGACATTTTCCACTTAAGTAATCCCTCAGCCCTTCCAAATTAACCATTTCACTGGATGCAAAAGAACTCTCCCTACTTACTGAACTTAAGGTACTAAAATGAATGACTGAGGGCAGTCATCTGTTCATATCAGGCTGTATGCAGATGTGCCTGAAAGCCAACTTGTGGACCAGATGCCTCTTAGTCAGCACTGCTAGCATTTAACATCACCTTCTGTGCACTATGCTCCTTGGAGTCCACGTGTAGCCTTCTGCCTGCAATGTGATACCAGCTTGCCAGGACCTGGGCCACACATCAGTCACCTAAAGAAATTAGGTTTACTGGCCAGGCCAGGCTCGTTCTTACTTCTATCATTAAATGAATAATTGTTTTTATAGTTGTTAGGAATAATGCATACACTTAAGTTTAGAGAGTTAGTAGGATAAGTAAATCTGTTTTATCATAATTATTGTGATACCAATTTATTGCAATTAGTTATGAGGTGTATTGTACTTCATAATTTACCACTAGTAATACTTAAAGTACCAACATGTGTGAATGATTTACTTTGTAAAACAATTAATTAGAATATATGAAAGTTTATCTCTATTTAGCAAAAGGGAAAGGGCTGGTATTGTCACTTAGCATTATGGAACTTAAATATGTCAAATATAATTCTCAGCCTATCTTATTTGTGCCGCTACAGTCACAAGCCTTTAGTGTGCCCTTAATAGCTGTGTTCATTCAAATTACACTTTATTTCCTTGCAGAATGTATTTGGGATTTGTCAGAATCTATAAAATAGGTATAATGAAAGGCTTTACCTCACAAGGTAATTTACTGTAAAGATTCAATGAAATAATGTATCAAAATGATTAGCACAGTACCTGGTGCATTCCAAGTGCTTAATAAGTGTGTGTTGGACTATAAATGCCCTGGGGCCTGGGGCGATGTCAATGTTTACTGTGTAGACCCATCACTAACAGTCCATGTAGGCATTCCAGAGAAGTGTTTACGAACAAGTGGAATTTGCAGTGAAAGTTCCACTTGTTAACAACTGGAATATGTTGAGCACTGTCATATAAAATAGCTGTGTGGTTTTGCTTTGTTGTACATGCATGTATAATACAATGTTAACAACTATACTTAGATGGTTTTAATGATTTTTAAGCCCAATATAAACCAATTACTTGAGAATTGACTGTGCCTCAGAATTGATTGAGGTGCTTTTTTTCAAAATATACTTGTCTAGGTCCCACTTGAGACACACTGCATCAGAATCTCTGGGGCTTGAGTCCAAGCCTACAAATGCTGAAAACCAATTTTCTTGCAAGTTCCTGTTTAAGATCCATTGTTCTAATAGGTAAAGGAAAAGTTTCTTTTTCTGAAAGAAAAAAAAAGATACTGCATCTTGTATTACTGGAATCAGAAATGTGGGTTATTGAACACCTGCTACTAGCCAGATACTGTGGTAGATTTGGAGAGGGCTCAAGACTCATCATATGTGGTTCCTTACCCTAGCAGCATATATTTAGAGGAGCTCAAATTTAGTGAGTATTTCCTAATTCCTTTGTTGCAAATGTTGTCAACATTTGGTGTTTTACTCAACAAAACAAAAAGAAATCTGTGAATTACATTTTCAGTGTGCCATTGATTCATTCAAGAAATATTTATTTGTTATACTTGTTATATGCTGGATATTCTGGTAGGTACAAGAATAAATAAAACACATGCTCCTTTAAGAACTTAAAACATTGCAGATTTCGAGGGCAGTACTGTTTACAGCATTTATGCTGCGGTTAGTTATATTCAGTATAGATTTTAAATAGTACTGTGAAAGGATGTCAAAATTTCCAAAGCTTTATGTGAAAAGGACATAACACTATGTTGTAAAAAAGAGAGAAGAACATAATCTCCTTTAATGAAGGTCTGCCGTGCACAGTCCTGAAGTTGGCATGATTAAATTATTCCTTCTCAGGGTAGGTGTTGCTTCTACTCTACCAGTGTTCTCTTTCTAGTATTAGTAGTTGTCCATACTGATTATTCAGCACTGAGTATCTAGAAAGTAATGTAAACAGTATCTAGTTCATATTTATTTATTTTTTTTCAATCTTGTTATCTTTTTTTTATATTTATTTTTTAAAAGAAAGGTGTCTCAGAACTTGAATAGAGTAAGCTTGACTGTCATTGTCTATTATAAAAATGTCATAACAGAAATTTTAGTTTTAAGTCAAATAAATCCCCACCAAAACAACGCAAGTGAAAAAGAATCTAATTCCACTCTTAGAATTCTGTTAGCATTAATGAATAAAACAAAAATAAATTTTTCCATCTTAGGGATGTAAAGATGACTTTGCGCCATATGATATGTTCTGCTAAATAAATTCACGCTTTAATCTGTAATTTTTTGGCTGTCATTTAACAGTTGAGCAGTAACCATCTTTTATTTCTCCTCTCCTTAAGGTGTGAGAAGCATGAACAGTACTGACATTCAGTGGTCAGCCATCCTGAGCTGGGGTTATGCTGATAACATTTTAAGGTTGAAGAGTAAACAAAGTGAGCCTCCAATAAATTTTATACAAAGTTCACAACAGTACCAGGTACCTTTTTTGTGTAATCTTTATAATAATTAAATATAATGTTTTAAAAAAGGAATCAGACTGATAGCAGCTGGTTTTTACTATCCTGCAATGAGTCCAATCAAGAAGCTGATGTTTATAGTGCTACAGACTTCCTAATTACTGCTGTTCTGACTATGTCTTCCAAATTTGTTTTCTACCCATTTTCTCACTGAGAGAATATTGTCATAATCCGCATCAGGGGAGGACACAGTGTTTAAACAAAATCAGCATTGCCTTCTTCTCAGTGTTCACTCACTTTTGTCAATTGGTCATTTTCTGTAACCACAGTGCCATCTTTTATACCTGATTTTTCCTAAATGGGTTGGGTATTCAGGCATCCTGATGTCATTGAGCCTAATGCCCTATTAATCTGTGTTAGGTCCCAGCTTTCTTATTTACTAACTGTAGCCTTTGGCGAGTAACTTAACCTTTCCAAACTTGTTTCTTTCCTCCTCTTTAAAACTGAGATACTACTATTCATACTACTCTCTCAGAAAGCTGTTGTAAAAATGTTTCCGGTGTTTGTGAAAGAAACTTGTAAACTATAAAACACCTCATAAATATACAGTACTGCCACACTGTTATAGACTAAGTTGTATGCGTAGCCTTACTTCTTTAACTGTCTTGCCATAAGAAGTTCTCTTACCATTTCCATTACCTGCATACCACCTGCTGCCTTTTCATGTATCCTAAAATGTGTCCCATTCCCTGAGCTCTTTAAAAATGGAGTAAGCTACTTTGGGGGAATTTTTGGCAGGGAAAGCAAGGGGAACAATGACTTATTTGCATAACTTTCAATATTCCTGACAGTAGTACCAGGAAACTGACAAAAGTAAGAATAAAAAGAGACAATGAAAAACAACCTTATTAAAAAATTTTTTAACAAGAATTTTTTTAGTTTTGAAACATATCAGCCTTGCATTAATCAGAGCATTTTTATGCAAACAGAAATATATATCCAAACACAAACTATAACCATAAATCATGGCAAAGCCGACAGTATAACTAAATTGGAAATGAGTCTACAAAATAAATGAAAACACAAAAACATAGGATCAGTATGTTTTTTACTGTATCCTTTCTTGAGATTGTTATAAGTTGGGAGAAAAAAGAGAAATATGTGCAGTGGGAGTTAGATATATAATACATTTTACTTGTCAAAATATAATAACACAAATAGATTTATGAGCCAATATAGCTCACTGCTGTTGTCAATAATCTGGATTTGCAAACATGTTAACTTTCCAATGAAAAGTGATGAAAAAGAAATGAAATTCTCATCAGCATTAATTGAATGACAAAGCAGTGTTAAAGATACAACCTTTTGTAAGGTTTCAGTCAAGATCTTTTTTCCTCTCATTGCTAGGCTTTCCTTGCATTTGTGTAAGAGTTGGCTGTGACCGATTAGACATGGTGTGAAGAGAGGACAAAGATAGAAAATTATTTACTTAATACTTTTAGGAAGCTTTTCCATTCACTAATATATTTTCTCTAGTACAAAGACAAGCATTTAGTCAAATTGTTTTTGCCAAGTAAATTAACTATTAATAGTAATTTAGCAGATCCAAAGCTTCAGTAAAGATTGTTTTAAGTAAAGTTCTTATTTTATTTTTTTCCAGCTTTATGGGGCTGTAATTGACAAAATTATATATATTTAAGGTATACAATGTGATGTTTTAATATATATATACCCATTGTGAAATAATTATTACTATAATCAGGCTAATTAATATAGCCATCACCTCACATAGTTATTATTTTTTGTGTGGGCAATGAAGATATTTAAGATTTACTCTATTAGCAGATTTTAAGAATACAACACAATATTATTAGCAATAATCACCATGTTATACATTAGATCTTTAGGACGTAGTCATCTTGTATAACTGAAACTTTTGTACCCTTTGGCCATCTCTCCATTCCATACACATCACCACCACTCCCAGCTCTGGCAACTGCTGTGCTACTCTCCGCTTCTGTACTTTGACTTTTTTAGATTCCACATATGAGTAGGAACATACAGTATTTGTCTTCTGTGCCTGGTTTATTTTACTCAACACTGTGTCCTCTGGGTTTATTTATGTTATCACAAATGACAGGATTTCCATCTTTTTAAAGGCTGAAATATATTTCATGATGTATATGTATCTATATGTATATATCTACATATATATAATGTATAAGGATTTAAGCATTACAAAATTATTTTTATCATAATAGATAAAATAAAGATGAAAGAATACTCTCTTAAGTCCTTTTTGCAAAGCAAAGTGCTCCAGATTTTTGTAGCAAAATACTGTGTGATAAAGTACTTCTAGTCAAATGACTAATTGGACGAGAATACCATAGTTCATTTTCATCCTTAGATATATTCCTAAGGATACATCTTTGTTCAATCTTTAATTTGTGAAAATTCAGCTGGGATATTATTTTATGAAGGCTAACACTCTGAGGTTTCACTTACATGATCAGTTTCATCATCATCATTAGAGTCTAGAGTCCTGATGGCTCTTCCTCTTCTGACTACCCATAGAATTTTTAAACATCTTCCTGTGTCAGTTTTCTTCTCTTTGTTATTATTGTTAGACAGTGGAAAAATTCTGAATTCTGAACTGTATTCCATGCAAGCTAAGAGAAACAGACTGCAGAAATTATGTCGCCAGTTACTTTCTTGAGGGATGACACCATACTTTGGACAATGCAATAAGAAAACCAAAAGATGACAATTATTTCATATATTACCCTTTCGAGAAACTCTATCATTCTCCCATTTTCTTAATGTGTTTGGTGCGTTCGTTCTTTCTTTCTTTCTTTCTTTCTTTCTTTCTTTCTTTCCTTCCTTCCTTCCTTCCTTCCTTCCTTCCTTCCTTCCTTCCTTCCTTCCTTCCTTCCTTCCTTCCTTCCTTCCTTCCTTCCTTCTCTCTCTCTCTCTCTCTCTCTCTCTCTCTCTCTCTCTCTCTCTCTCTCTCTCTCTCTCTTTCTTTCTTTCTTTCTTTCTTTCTTTTTTTTTGTATAGTAGGGAATAGTCAATGTTTAGTAATGAAATAATTCCTAGAATGATGAAATTAAAAAAATGTTTCAAGACAGAAAAAATAAGATAATTAAAACCTTATAATGTGGCTGAATGTGGTAACTCACGCCTGTAATCCTAACACTCTGGTAGGCTGAGGCGGGAGGACTGCTTGGGCTCAGAAGTTTGAGACCAGCCTGAGGAAGAGCAAGACCCCATCTCTACTAGAATTAGAAAAAAAATAGCTGGACGTGGTAGCATACACCAAGGCAGGAGGATCACTGGAGCCCAGGAGTTTGAGGTTGCTGTGAGCTGGGCTGACGCCATGGCACTCACCCCAGGCAACAGAGTGAGACTCTGTCTCAAAACACACACACACACACAAAATCTTATAATGTAATTTAAGTTTATAAAAGATTCAATGGATCCATATGGAAATTGCAAGAAAAAAATGAGTTTTATTTTATATATTTTTAAAAAGTTATTTTCTCTTTGTTCTTTGGAAGACCTCTAAGAAAAAGTAAAAGTTGTGCAGTATCAAGCTTTACAAATAGAATACTAAGGAAAGAAACTGAAAAAATAAAATTGGATCCAGTGAACCCTAATTGTATATTGAGAGTTAAGAAGAATTAGGATCAACAATAGACATTTTCTAAGGTAGCAGAGACTTTTTTTTTCATGTCTACTCTAAAGACAGGTAACAGAGACTTAAACACATTTGAAGTCCAGGGGAAGAAGCCAGCAAAAGACAGTTTGAAACTATAAGAGAGGACAAGGGTTCTGAGGAACCCGTGGGATGGGAGCAAGGCTGGCCCTGAAAACAGAAATGCTTCCTCTGAATGAGAGGACTGGGAGACGCCTTGAAGCGCAGAGGAAGAGGTCTGGGGCTGAGGACCTCACTTAGTGTGGCGAGGGGAGGTGACGCTGCAGTGGCACAAGGGGAGCAGAGCAGTTGGGGACAGCTGCTGTAGATGTGGCACTGGGTGGGGGTCAGCTAGTGCTAAAAAAGGACCTTTCAGGCCACACAGAAAATTGCCCCAAACCTGAATGGTACCTCCATGGTTAGGACTGAAGGATTTTGTACCAAAAGAGTAATACAAGCGTTTACACTCACGTTTATCTTTCCTTCTTCTCCTGCTTAACAATCTTTAGAACTATTAGAAGCAGTATCTCTATTTATGTGTACCTTATTTCCCCATCAAAGACATAAAAAGAAAAAAAGAAATTTAAAAAGCAGATAAATGTGTAAGACACACACATACACACTCTCAACCTTAGATCTAATTAATCCTGAATCATAATTTCTAAGGAAAAAATGAATATATATATGTGTGTTTGTGTGTGTGTGTGTGTGTATGTGTGTGTGTAAAATCACAGACTATGCATTACAATACATTTTCATTTGGAAACAACTTTTAGGCATTTGGCTTACAGTTACAGAATACTCTATTATTATATCTGGCACCTTTCTAATCATTTTAAGTACAATGTTTACCTAAACTTTGAGATTTTTAAAAATAATAGTCAGAAAAGCAGAAGCATTTCTTGTGCTTTTAAAACATGATAATCTTTGATTTGTCTTTTTTCAAAGGTGACTAGTTGTGCTTGGGTGCCTGACAGTTGCCAGCTGTTTACTGGAAGCAAATGTGGTGTCATCACAGCCTACACAAACAGATTTACAAGCAGCATGGTAGGTCCTGGGCTCTCTGTGTGGGTAGTTTGGGATTTTGTCCATAAGAAGAAGAAAACCTTCATGAAGCATAAGATTAACTTGAAATGTTTGTACTTCGATCTTTTCCCCACATTAGCTCTTAAAATGTTGAACAGACACAGATTTAGCTCTTCAGGTTTATTAGGATCATGAAAATTTTTGAAAGTAATTACAAGGTCTTATTTTTTGGTTTTAGAGGTAGTATTTTGAGTTGTGATCTGTTTTGTATTTAAGCTTGTTAATGACATTTTGATGCTTGCCTATATTCTCGGAATCAACCTGAATCTTAGGAGTATACCACAAGATTCTATCAAATTTGAAGGTTTAGAAACCCTATTGTTCAATATTCCTATACTCTCTAGGTAAATTAAATGACAGCAAAATCCAAGTAGCCTGTCTTCATTTCTACCACTTACTGAAAGAAATTTTTTTTAGCCATTCACTGAACTTCTAGGATTTTGTAATCATAAAACATTCTAATGAAGAAAAAAAGACACATTGTGCAGTGCTTCTTTTAATTTACTGTTTTTCCCTTCTCAAATCAACCACCTGGAGTGGAATTAACTACCTGTTGTGCAGTTGAGGATAAGTGGCAAGTTTAGGGCAATAACTCAGTAATCATCATTCTAATCTAGAATTTTCTCTGTGCCTTTTTAAAATTATAATTCTCTTCATTATATTATTAAATACACTTTACTGGATGAAATCTATATTCCTGGTATTGGGTGACTTCCAGGTTCTTCTTACTTTTCTATCAAACTTATTTCCTTTTGAACCCATTTTAAGATTCTTTTGCCATGGTTCCCTGGCTATAAATGTGACCATAATATTGTTTCTGTCTCTTAGCCTAGAGACCCATTAAAATAGGGTAAGCAGGAATGATATGATCCAATCAGCATTTTAAGAAGGCCACGATAGCACTTGCAAGGAGAAACATTTCCAGGGCATGGGACTGAGGACCAGGATACCCATGAGAAGACTTACTGAGCAATGGGCTCACTGCCTGACAAACATAGAAGCCAACACCATGGCACCAGCTTTTGAGAAAAGAAATGGCTTTGTGGCAGGTTGACTGGCAAGTATACAGGAGGCAACGCTTAACGCTTATCTCCCCAAGCTGGAGTCCAGGGAGCAGGTTTTATAGGCAGAGAGTTACTATGGGAGAGATAAGAAAATGCCATGAGGTGTGATCTAATTGAGTTGTGCAAAGGGGTAGTGATGAGTCCTTGGCTCTTAAGTTCACATTGCAACAAAACAAGACACCCCCTTGCTTCTTCAGTCTCTGTTCCTCTGAGTACTTAGATTCTGCCTGTAGCTGACTCTTTCTTTCCAGCAGGCCCTGGGATAACAAGTCAGGCATGCTTGGTTCATCCGGCCACGCTCAGGTTAACATGACCTGCAAGCTGGGGATCTGTTGTGCTGAAAAACAACTCATCCTTGTGTTGCATTTTGTTATATATTGTTACTAACAAAGTTAAACCAGACTGAACTGGTTTCTGTGGTTACAAGGCTGCTGCAGTGATCCAGACAGGATGCCCAGGATGCACTGAAGGGCAGGGTAAGGAGGCAGGTGTGTGCAAATTATTGCAGGATGGTGGATTGTATGCTCTAAGAAAAGCACACGCACAGGTTAGAGGAGCAGAGGTGAGGGGCCAACCAGATGTCAGGGAGCCTGAAACATTCCACTTGAGGTGGATCTTAAAGGATCATTTTACAAGTAGAATAAAGAGGAAAGAACATTTTAGGCAGAGGAAACAGTTTGTACAACAGCCTGTGATCAAAACCATGGTAATTTGAGGGGGTGGCAAATAGTTTTATGTGTAAAGTGTAACATGTGGGGAAAGAATGGCAAAAACATGGTAGGAAAAGTAGACTAAGGCCAATGGTAAGGTTCTCACATACCATGATAAAAAGAATACTAAGGAATCTGAGCAGAGACGTGTTATAACTTTTCGTATGTCTCCTTTTTTCTTGTTATCCCCAAAGGCTTAAAATGGATGTTAATTGTATAACATTGCTAATATTCATGGCTACTATTAAATCTTTAATCTTCTGAGCTCACCCTCTGTTTCCTTTCTCCTATAAATCTATTCTAAATCCTGCTGCTAGGGCTGTTGTCTGCTTGTATACTTGGATCATTTTGCACCATGACATAAGCACCTTTTTAAAAACTGACTTTGTCTTTTGCTCTTTATTTCCTCTTGCTTTCCCCAGCACTTTGAACACCCTGTTCTTAGCTTACCTCACTTCTGCATTTTTAATTGTGCACTAACATATTAATAGTATGCAATATAGGTTTTGGGTTTTTTTTTTAAGGTTAAGCTATCAGTATAGGAAAATTGTGCACAGAATAGCTTTGCATATAGCAGATCAAGGGTATAGCTAGTATAATTTACATACAGCAAGAGGTACACTTCTTTCAGGTAGACTTGTGAAGGCTTATGTTGCTTGCCTTTCCTCAGTTACACTCTTCGCCTGAGAGCATATTTTTTTCAGCTCATTTATAGAGATTCTTTTTTTTCCTCCTAAGTATTAGGTAATCAAGTCATGATATTATTAATAACAATTACTATTCAAACAGTGCCAAAAATGCAACTTAGCTGTGTGGTTTTATCATTGTTTGTTTTGAGGAGAGGTTACTTGATTTTCTGTAGACATTGTTGCATTTTCTCAGGGACCGTGCCACCATTCTGGTGTCTCTAGAGTTGCAGCTGTAACCCTGTGCCTGCGAAGTCAGCAGGAGGCACCTCAGGTTCACTAGTTTCTGTTCTGCAGCTTTCCCAAGCCACTGAATGCTATAATTTTAACAGTATTCATGTTCCAAATTTCCCCTTTGGGTTGACTTTAACACAGAAAAAGATAGGCTTCACAAGTGCCATGTAGGAACGTGGCCAAAATCATTGTTTGAAAATCTTTTCAAGGAGATCTTATGAAACACCTTCCTTAGCTAGTATAGCATATCTGACTTTCAGCACTGTAAATTTCTGTTGAATCGCCTAAGATAAATGTCTTCTAAAATGCATTCTAGGTAATGAGGACTAAGTTGACTTGTTATATATGATTGATACCTATAAGCCATTTAAATGTTAGAGAAAAAATGTCTTCTAAAAGTTATAAGTGATTGTAAAATAGTTGCTGTTGAGTCATTCTTTTACTAATTAAATAATGTGGCCACATCATCTTCATATAAGTAAACTCCTATGTTTCTATTCTCTAAATTGGTGGTGGTAGAAGACTATATAAGCAGCTTATCCAAAGTAGTATATTGCTTCATTTAAGAACACTATTTAAAAGGAGGCCAGCACAAGATTCCTACTCACCCACTGGAAATTACTTTCTGACTTGTTAGGAAATTATCTCGTAACACTTACTCTTGCAATGACTTTAAAGTGCAGAGTTTATAAAATTATCAACTACTACTATTAGAGGCCCTATGTTGTATTTACCCTGTAACTGTTATTCATGTCACAGAGTAAAAGGTGAAGAACAGGTCAATAAATCTGTGCTCTTATATTCCTTATAGCATAATTTTTACAAAAATGAATGGGCAATACAATGGTCAGTAGAAGAATGGCCTAAAACTTTAGGAAAATACTGGCCAGAAGAGCCCAGACTTGTAATTTGTCAAGTATAGAACACTAACCTCACTTTAGTTTTGATGTTAAGGCAAGGCATTAATCTGTACTCAGTGAATTGGAGCCAGTTGCTCTCTTTAAAAATGGAACACTGAAGAAAATAAAGTAGAACTTCCAGAAATGAAATAATAAAGATAATGGCTAATACTTATTGAACGCCTACTTTGTATCAGGCATCATTCTCAGCTCTTACATGTCCTAATGCATCGAATCTTCACAACAACCCTTTGATATAGGTTTTATTATCCCCATTTTCAGATGAGAACACTGAAACACAAGAGTTAATCCTTCTTGTACTTGCCCAGGGTGTCACACCTGGTTCATTATAATGGCTAGTTAAATAGAAGACTATAGGAGTAGTGAACTGGAAGAAGGCAGATATGGAAAAATTTATACCAAATGTAACATGAGAGATAAAAAGAAAAGATGAGGAAAGAAGGGATAACGGGTCTAGAATGGGAAGGTCCAAATGCAGCTAATAATTACAGGAGGAAAGAATGGGAGAAAGGCAGAATTTGAAGAGATAATGACTGAGAGTTTTTCAGAATTAAAACATGAATTTTGAGTTAAAGAATCACAATAATTCCCTGGCAGGATAAATAAAAATGAGTCAAACCTATCTTCTCCGCCCATTGCCCCAGCTCAGCCCTTTACCACCTCCTGCCCCGATAACTGCAGTGGCCTTTTCATTGGTGTCCTGGCCACCCGTCTCATGCCCCTGGAGGTGACTCTCCTTGTAGGCCCTACAGTAGTCTTCCTAAAATGCCAACTGGATCATACTATCCCTGTTTAAAACATTTTAGTGGTTCCTCATTGCTTAGAGGATAAACTGTCATGTCTCCTTTCCCTCACACGTGGCTTTCTTAGCCCAGAATGTCCTTTGACAGTCCTTTTTCTTTGTCAGAATAAATCCCGCCAGTTCTTCAAACCTCAGCTCGTATGTCATCTCCTCAGGGAATCCTTCTTTTACTCTCTCCCACTCGCCGCCACCCCCAGTCTGATGAAGTAGCTGATCTGTGGGTCCCTGAGGTTCTCTGTGAAAATCCTCTTTGGTAGCTCTCACTTTGGTAGCTGCCACAGAGCTCCTGGAAGAAAAGAATCATCTCTCTGTTTCCCCAAGTCCTAGTTCAGTGACAGGAACATAGTAGTAGGTACTTAGCAGTGTTTGCTGGATGAATGAATGAATGGATTGCATTCCAGGTTGCTTCTCTCTCTGTAACATATGAATCACTTGTTTGTCATTATTAAAAATGTCTATGATCGTGGCCAACAAAGAAATTCTAGTAGGAAATTTCCTCTTTCTTTAAAAAGTTATTCAGAATAACCTTCCCCTGAAATAATTAAGACTGGATAAAAAATATATAAATATATGTTTATAAAATGTTTATATTTAATATAAAATATACATTTATATTTTGATATAATATAAATATATAGATAAAATATGTTTTATCCCATCATAGTTGTTTATATATATATTCCTTAGGTCTTTTTTTCCCCAAAATATTAAGGGGGTATAAATCTTTTTACATGGATAGCTTTTATAACGCTTAAGTCAGGGCTATTAGTGTGCCCATCACCCAAATAGTGTTCACTGTACTCTATAGGGTAGGTTTTTATCCCCCCTCCCCTCCCCTCCCCTCCCCTCCCCTTACCCCTTCGTGATTTCCAGTGACTTTTGCATCTCTCTGTGCTCATGTGTGCCCATTGATTAGTTCCCAGTTATTACAGAGTGCATATGGTATTTGTTTTTCCATTTATGAGATACTTCACTTAAGATAATGCTCTCTGGTTCCATACACGTTGCTGTAAAAGACATTATTTTATTCCTTTTTGTCTGAGTAGTACTCTGTGGTATATCTACACCACATTTCTTAATCCACTCATGAGTTGATGGGCACTTAGGTTGATTCCACATCTTGGCAATTGTAACTTGTGCTGCAATAAACATTTAAATTAAAAAGCTTCTGCACAGCGAATGGAATAATCAACAGAGTAAATAGACAACCTTCAGAATGGGAGAAAAATATTCACAATATACATCCAAAATATACACAATATACATCCAAAAAATGGCTAATATCCAGAATCCACGAAGAACTCAAACAAATCAACAAGAAAAAGAAAAACACATTAAAAAGTGGGCAAAAGACATGAACAGAAGCCTTTCAAAAGAAGATAGACAAATGACCAACAAACAAATGAAGAAATGCTCAACATGACTAATTATCAGGAAAATGCAAATTAAAACCACAATGAGATATTACCTTACCCTTATCAGAATGACAATTTTTAAAAAAGTCAAAAAACAACAAATGTTGGCACAGATGTAGTGAAAAGGGAATGCTTGTACACTGTTGGTGGGACTGAAAATTAGTACAGCCTCTATGGAAAACAGTATGGAGATTCCTCAAATAAATAAATATAGACTTACCATTCAACCCGACAATCCCACTTTTCTTTGGGTATTTACCCAAAGAAAAAGAAGTCATTTTATCAAAAAGATACCTGCACTCAAAAAATTTTTTTAAGTCTTAAAAGCATCAATGATCTAACAAGCTAGTAAGAAAGTACTAAGCCAGAGAGGTGAAATAAGCAAGAAGGAATCTTTAGCCTTGAAGACACTACTTGTCAATCCTAGAACATTGACACTGTCCTTGGACAGCCCTTTAGGGGAGAAATAAAAAACACCTATGGACCAAGCAAGCTGGGGAGTCCCAAGGGAGCCCTCCTCCAAAAGACTGGTCCCCAAGGGGCTATACTCTCAAAGTGAAGATGAGTTGGATACGACCAACTCTTGCATGAAATTATAGCCTAGGTTGGAATTCCTTGGGTTTTCCAGGATTCTTAAAGACTTGACTTTGCATCAGGGTGGCCCTAGACTGGAGTGGTGGTCTTTGTCAACTGGCAGAAACAGGGAAGATATTTGCATTCTGTTCTGCAAATAGAGAAATTCCTATAAATACTTTTTAAAAATGTAGTGACAAATACACAAAACCAGGCACACAAAAAAGTTAGTTAAAGAAATACATGAATATATGAAAAAATTGCAACTTGCTTATGATAAAAGAAATATAATTTAAAGCAGCCCTGATTGTCGTTTAACACTTAGGACATTTTCAAAGATTTAGAATGGAGGTGGATCAAAAACTTAAATGCTACAGAGCTCAAGCAGAAAAGGAAGCAATTCATACTCCTTTGGGCAGGGAATTCCTTGGTCCCAGATACCCCAAAACATGGTCTGAAAAGGGTTCTGGACACATCCCAGTGACCCTACAGACTTCTGGTTGTGGGGAGGGTCACAGTCAGAGAGCCAGAATGCGACCCTCTAAAGAGAGGGCCCAGGGACCCAGGCCTATGCATTTTGCCCCTCTTAAAAACTGATCAGGTACCTGTAATTGTGTTCAGTTGTAGGTCACATACCCTAGCTAAACAGGCAGCTGCTACACAGCTTGAGCCAGTTGTTCCAAGTAAGACTGTGACCCTAGTATTACCTGGTCTTTTGATTCTTTAACACATTAACTGCCATGTGATTTGTATTAAACCCACACTAGTTTTGAGCCCAGAGTCTTGTGAAGAATATATAACTCATACATCTCTACTTTGGGAGCCATGTCACTATTTTTCAAGTTGCATATAACTCACATACAGAAAATAATAAAATATAACAAATTTTTCATTAAATTGGAAAGGATTATTTTGTTTTCATAGCTTTTATTCTATTTTCATAGTAAAATACCGTGACCTCAAGAAAAAATATTTTTTTTCTAGTGTGGTAGTCAATGTGTGAAGTGTAAAATATGTATTTTTGTGTGGCTATAACACTGGAGTATATGGCAGTTAAGATAGATAAGCTACACCTGATATATCAATATATATACTTCAAAAATAATGGCAAACAAAAAGGCAAGATGCAAAAGATACCTGCAGAATAATATATATATATATATAGCTCATAAACATGAAAAATAATACAATATGTCCAAGTATAAAAATTTGCATAGGAACATAAATACAAAATTTAGGATAGTAGTAACTTCTGACAAGGGAGAGGAAATAGGATATAGAACAGTACACAAGTTGTATGTTTAATGCCTTCTTTTTTTTTTTTTTTTTTTTTTTGAGACAGAGTCTCGCTTTGTTGTCCAGGCTAGAGTGAGTGCCGTGGCGTCAGCCTAGCTCACAGCAACCTCAAACTCCTGGACTCAAGCGATCCTCCTGCCTCAGCCTCCCGAGTAGCTGGGACTACAGGCATGCGCCACCATGCCCGGCTAATTTTTTATATATATATATCAGTTGGCCAATTAATTTCTTTCTATTTATAGTAGAGACGGGGTCTCGCTCTTGTTCAGGCTGGTTTTGAACTCCTGACCTTGAGCAATCCGCCCGCCTCGGCCTCCCAAGAGCTAGGATTACAGGCGTGAGCCACCGCGCCCGGCCTAATGCCTTCTTTATTTAAAAAATAAACTGATAATATAAAACACTAAGATTTAACTGGGTGGTCAGTATATAGCTCTTTATTATACTTATTCCTTCTGCTTTTTTATATACTTTGAAGGGGAAATATTGAAATAATTTATGATAATAAATAGCTAGCCTAACACAGAAAGCAGGAGTCAAATCCTGTGTGAACATCTAGCATCTGTGAGCCAATGTGGACCTCAGAGCACACTTTGCAACCTTTGATTTAGAAAGTCAGTCCATAACTGTTGACAAGTAACAATGGCATTGGGACCCATTACCATTGGTAGCATCATGAGTTGTTGCAACACCTTCTAAATGTACATTGTCAAGAACTATAAAATTATTAATATTCACTGACCCACTAGTAGGATTCTGGAAACTTATTCTAAAGAAATAATTCAGAGGAGGAACAAAAATTTTATGCATTGATAACTTATGGCATTATCTATAATTTGAAAAACTGGAAACAGTTTTAAATGTCTGTCAATGAAAGATGCTCAAGTAAGTTATGGCATACTAACGGTATAGAATATTATAACACCATTAAAAATTATTTTGAAGACAATATCAAAACTGGAAAATGGTTATAGGAGAATGTGTAAAATACAAACTAGGAAATTATTTATTTGTAAGACAATATTATAACTATAAAAATACATGTGTATTTCAACAAAGACTGGATAAGAATAGATGAAAAAAATGAAAACATATAACTTGAAATTGTGAGCAATTTTAAATTTTTTAAATTCTTTATTAGTTTTACTCTTGAAGAAGTTGAACTGGATAGGGTTGAAAAATGATATATTTGAGAAGAACGTTTGAATCACTTTGGTTATGTTATTTTTGAGATAGTATACTAGGATACTTTGTTGTGATTTTTATCTTATACTCAATTTTTAAATTTCAGCCATCAGAGATAGAAATGGAGACTCAGATACATCTCTATGGTCACACGGAAGAGATAACCAGCTTATTTGTTTGCAAACCATACAGTATTCTGATAAGTGTGAGCAGAGATGGAACCTGCATCATATGGGATTTAAACAGGTACAGAAGTCTCCAACTCAAACATAGCTATTTTTAATATGTCAGTTCTAACCATATGAAATGAAAACACTAAAACAATATCTTTACATTTTAATAATTTTAAGCATGAAATACATGCTTAAAGGTAATAAGATTACCTTTATAATTTTATTAAAATTTTCAATTTTATTGAAAAGATCAGATAGGAAAACATTTATGAATAATGTGTACATAGACTGAGAAAAAGAATTCTAAAATAGCATATAATTAATGATCATATGAAAATTCATACCTTTTGTCTTTCAGGTTGTGCTATGTACAAAGTCTGGCGGGACACAAAAGCCCTGTCACAGCTGTCTCTGCCAGTGAAACCTCAGGTGACATCGCTACTGTGTGTGATTCAGGTGAGCTTGCCCCAAACCTAAGCACAGGGCTGGCACTCCAGCAGCACATTTGGCCAGCTGGTTACCTCCTAGGTTGAGCTGTTGGACTTTGAATTCTCTCAGGTCCCTGCCAGATCTAAGTACTTTAGTAATAGGATGTATGTGTATTGAAATACAATAAGGTCCAAGATTTGGCTCATCAATTTAGGCATCAACTTATGCAGAAGTTAGTATTGTCATAATTAAATTCTTTTCCTGATATATGTAAAACTGCATTTGAGCACATATAAGTTAATCAAATTACTGTTATGTAATTATCTGAATGTTCTTGGTTTTGGTTTTTCTATCCTTTTTTGCTTCTGCTTTTTAACTATTAACTTTATTACCTTCCTCTGTCAAAGAACAAAATTTTAACAAATTTAAAGATTGAATTTGCTTTTATTAGTGATTCATGAATTGGGCAGTATCCCATCTATGAAATAGAATGGTGCTCCAATGAGCTGAGCAAAGGAGATGGGCTTTATAGGCAGAAAAGGCTGAAGAAAGCAGAAACAAGGAACAAAATGTGAATTGGTCATTTCAACATTACTTTTCTTACAGGATTAAAGCAGAGGGGACTTCCTTACCAGGCTGGCTCAAGTTAACTGGGCCCTTTGTGATTGAATGCTGTGAATCTCCTATTTTTTAGAAAACTGCCCCATTTTTAAGTTTGATGTTATTACATGACACCCAGCATGAGTGACTCCATTCTGGTTTGGTCTGGTGTGTGGGGGCCTCCCACAGGAGCTCAGTCCAAAACAATGGCCTCTCATTGTATTTAACACTCCTGACTAAGTGAGAAGCATCAGCAGATGACTGACTTTGAATATATGTCTTCCAGTTCCTGAGAGGGAACAGTAGTATAGAATAATAAATGGAAGTATTAATTTGCCTTAAAAATTACATGGCAAAGATATCTCCTAATCAAAAGTCTTTGTTTTTATTTTATGTTTTTCATGTGTACATGTTAAAAAAACAATGCATCCAGCAGAAAAGTTGGAAAATTCATGAATTTTCTGTTTGCATTACTATTTTTAAGTATCTTAAAATTGAAAGGATGCTTTGAAAAACTTTTTTTTTCTTTTGTGTCCATTCAGTATAGAATATCTTTCACACATCTAAGTGGGTAGTCCTCTATCGTTTACTTTCATTTTTTATATTGTTTGGGTTTTTTCTGACACCAAGTGTATGGTGTCTTTCCAAACACCAGCCAGTTGTCTGACACCAGTCAGTGTCCAACAGTTAATTCATTCTGACACTTGAAGTTAGCAAATTCAGGGGTTGCCATGACTCCGCACCAGATTCAATAATTCACTAGAACAACTCACAGAACTCAGTAAAACACTATACTTACAACTATAGTTTATCATATAGGATAGACATGAGCATCAGATGAAGAGGTACATAGGGGGCAAGTCTGGAACGGTCCTGAATGCAGGAGCCTCTGACCTCATGGAGTCAGGGCTGTGGAGTTTGGGTGGAGCACCCTCTGGTGTGTGGATTTCTTCACCAACCCGGAAGTGCTCTAACCTTGTCATTTAGGAATTTTATGGAGGTTTCATTACATAGGCATGATTGATTAAATCACTGGCCATTGGTGGCTGAGCTCAATATCCAGCCCCTCTCCACTCCTTGAAGGTAGGCATGGGAGTGAGGTGGGGCGTTCTCTGAAAGTACCTGTTCTCTAATCATGTGGTTGGTTTGTCTGGTGATCAGCCACCATCCTGAAGCTATCTAGCTCTCCCCCAATGAGTCACATCATGGCATACAAAAGTCAGTAAATTCCAAGGGTTTTAGGTTTTATTTTTTAATTATATTACAGATCTCTTGGGGTTTTGGTGTTATTTTTACAGAATATTCATTAAGAATAAATAGTAAGAATAGTATTCAAGAAAAGTAATGTCTTCAGTCACGATTTAAGATTCCAGATATGAAAGTATCTTTGCCAGTCTTAGCCTCCAGTCATAAAATAACGTGGTGAAAAAAATTTTTTTCCTAATGACCATAACTAAGGGAAAAGATCTCACTTAAACAATTGACTTTGGTAATACAAGTGTGAGCAGATCAGTGATGATTTTGCTAATTGTTCCTCCTTGATTTGTACATTAGCAGCTTTTAGTATGTCACATCAAGAGGGATGCTAGGGAAGTAATATAATGATTTTTTATGTGGAGTTCTCTCCTTTCTTGTTTTGGCAGCATTTGAAAGTTAGGACTGATCCTGAGGGAACTGAATTTTGTAAATTTAATTACTTTCTTGCTGCCAGTAGTGATTTATATCTATGCTATTATATCAGCTAGTCATATGGGAACTAGAAACAAAATTACTTTTGCTGCAATAACCAACTCACTAGTAGGGTATTCAGGTGTCCCTGGGTAGTGCACACAGTGTGATAGAGTAATGAGTAAAACTTTGTTTCCAATTTGAACCAAAAGGCTTTCTCTGAACTTTTTTAAGGCCTCTTGATACATATATAAAAGGAATCTTAAAGAACATTTGGTATATAGAGAACATAATTTTTAAAATTAGTTTTTAAAAGAGGCCAAATTTATGTTTAGTGACCCAGACTAGAGTTCATCCTTCCACTTTCTTGTAGGCCAAGAAAGGAAGAAAGTTATCAGATTTAGCCTACCAAAAATCTTGACTGTTTAATGGATACTATGCAAGTAATTTTAAAATCAAAATTAAAAGTAAATAAACATATATGTATATACATATATATAGTTGGCCCTCTGATTGTGTGGGTTCTACATCTGTGGATTCAACCAATAGAGGTTTGAAAAGATTTGGGGAAAAAAGAGATGGTCGTGTCTGTACTGAACAGGTAAAACCTTTTTTCTTGCCATTATTCCCTAAACAATACAGTGTTACTACTTACCTAGCATTTATATTATATTAGGTACTCTAATCTAGAGATGATACGTGTAGGTATATGCTAGCACCATGGCATTTTATATAACATAAAGGACTTGAGCATCCATGGATTTTGGCATCCACAGGGATCCTTGAACCAATCCCATTTGGATACCGAGGAACAACTGTATATGTAGTATGTGTGTGTATAAAATCTTCTCAAAAGTTAGATTGGCAAACTCATTCCCCTTGATTATAATTATAATTCCTCAGTTGTTATTATTATGGGATATGGTTTTTATAGTGATAAGATGTGAAATTTGTTACACTATGAAAATGTAATAGATGATTCTGGGTTGTTTTTTTTAAACCATCCTACCACTGGATCAAAATATATGCCTTTGAACTAGGGTGAGATATCCATAGCATGCCCCTCTGTCACGAGTGACATGATAAAGTTAATATAATATTCTAAGATTCAGGATGCAGTTCTCCAATTTATTTTAATATCCATGACAATATATAGAAAGAACAGAGATGTTTTTCAGAAATGCCTGAGTTTATGACTTTTAGTTGATGTGTTAAATTATATATGAAAGCAATCTAGTATTGGGTAACAGTCTTGAATTTTGATATTTACAGTCTTAGGTGAGTAGTTATTTGGTTTTATGGTAGCTCAAGATGCTGAGTAAGCTATTAGGATAATTCTTTGGCTGCTAAGTTCCAAATCATGCTTCAAAGAGTCCAGGCCCACCTTTAGATTTTCTATTTTGCAGGATTAAGCCTGTACATCAATATCTTTTATGGATATGTATCCAGTGACTTTAATAACCCTCTAACCCTACTAGTACTCATCTGTTTGTTTTATATTTTTTTAAAAACCTTTTAGCAGATACTAAATTAAAAAGAAAGGGTGAAATGTAGCCTACTCATGGAAAAGATTACTTTATCATCTACAATTTTATTTCTTTAGCATACTGAATCTCCAGCATCTTGATGCTATATTTAGATATCTCCTAATCAGTGTTCTACAATAGGAAGTCTTAGTAAAACACTGGATATTTGTGTGGGGGGGTGGCAAAGTATATTTAACATAAAAGTTGCCATTATAGCCAATTTTTAAGTATTCGATTCAGTGGCATTAATTATGTAACAGTATTGTGCAGCCATTACTACTATTTCAAAATCTTTGCCATCACTCCAAACAGAACCTCTGTAACCATTAAGCAATAATTACCCATTCCTCCTCTCCCACCCCTAGTAATCTTTATTCTACGACTTTCTGTCGCTATGAATTTCCCTGTTATAGTTAAGTGGAATTATATAGTATCATATAGTACTTGTCCTTTTGTGTATCTGGCTTATTTCACTTAGCATAATGTTTTCAGTGTTCATCCATGTTGTAGCATATGCTCCTTTTTATGATTGAATAATATTGCATTATATGCCCATACACACACACACACATACATGCGCGCGCTCCCCTACTCCCCCTCTCTCACTTCATTTTGTTTATCCATTCATCTGTGGATGGACATTTGTGTTGTTCTATGTTTGGTTATTGTGAATAATGCTGCAACACACTGAGCATTTTTGTCTGTGGTGTTTGATGGTCCTTAACATATCTTTAAATAAAGAATCATTTCTAATATTTGTTCCTTTGCTATAAAATATAAAATATTTTCATTGTCTTAATAAGGTAGAGAAATAAATTCACTATTTTTATGTTAGTCCTAATGAAAAGATAAGATTAAGTGTAGTGAGACTATGTCATTCAAGTTTTATCATGCCTCCTCACCTCTTTTTTTTTTTTTAATTTCAAAATATTAAGGAGGTATAAACATTTTTGGTTACATGGATCATTTTTGTAATGCTTGAGTCATGGCTATAAGTATGCCCATTACCCAAATGGTGTTCACTATACCTGTTAGGTAGGCTTTTGCCCCTCCCCTCTACTCTTTCCCGCCTACTTGATTTCCCTCTGTGCACATGTATGCTCATTGGTTACTTCCAATTTAATAATGAGTACATGTGGTGTTTGTTTTTCCATTCTTGAGATAGGAGAATGGTCTCCAGTTCCATCCAGGTTAATACAAGAGGTATTAGTTCACCATTTTTTTATGGTTGAGTAGTACTCCATGGTATACATATACCACATTTTATTAATCCATTCATGAATTGATGGGCACTTGGGTTGATTCCACATCTTTGCAATTGTGAATTTTGCTGCAATAAGCATTCGAGTGCAGGTGTCTTTTTGATAGAAAAACTTCTTTTCCTTTGGGTAGATACCTAGTAGTGGGATTGCTGAATCTAATGGTAGGTCAACTTTTAGTTCTTTGAGGAATCTCCATACTGTTTTCCATGGAGGTTGTACTAATTTTCAGTCCCACCAACAATGTATAAGTGTTCCTTTCTTTTTGCATCCATGCCAGCATCTATTGTTTTTGGACTTTTTAATAAAAAGCCATTCTAACAGGGGTTCAGTGATATCTCTTTGTGGTTTTGATTTGCATTTCCCTGGTGAGTAGTGACATTGAGCAGTGTTTCATATGTTTATTGACCATTTGTCCATCTTCTTTTGTGAAGCTTCTGTTCATGTCTTTTGCCCACTTTTTAATGGGGTTGTTTGATTTTTTTTTCCTAATTTGCTTAAGTTCTTTGTAGATTCTGGTTATTAGCTCTTTATCAGATGTATAGTTTGTGACCATTTTCTCCCATCCTATAGAGAGAAAGAGAGACAAGTAGGTTGTCTACTTGCTCTGTTGATTGTTTCCTTAGCTGTGCAAAAGCTTTTTCGTTTAATCAGGTCCCATTTATTTATTTTTGTTATTGCTGTGATTGCCATTGGGGTCTTCTTCATCAATTCTTTGCCTAGGCTGATATGTAGAAGAATTTTTCCCACGTTTTCTTCTAGAAATCTTATGGTTTTGTACCTTACATTTAAGTCTTATGTCCATCTCAAATTAATTTTTGTGTATGGTGAGAGATAGGGGATTCTGTTTCATTCTTCTGCATGTGGCTATCCAATTTTCCCAGCACCATTTATTGAATAGGGCTGCTTCTCCCCAGTGTATGTTGTTGTCTGCTTTGTCCAAGATCAATTGGCTGTAGGTAGGTGGTTTTATATCTGGGTTCTCTATTTTTGTGCCAATACAATACCATTTTGGTTACTATAGCCTTGTAGTATAGTTTGAAGTCTGATAATGTGAGGCCTCCAGATTTGTTCTTTTTGTTTAAGATTACTTTGGCTGTTCGGGATTCTTTTCTGGTTCCAAAGTGTAGAATTATTTTTTCTAGACCTGTGAAGTATAACATTGGTATCTTGATGGGGATTGCATTGAATCTGTAGATCATTTTGGATAGTATGGACATTTTAACAGTGGTGATTCTGCCAATCTATGAGCATGTTTTTCCATTTATTTGTGTCCTCTGCAGTTTCTTTCCTCAGTGTTTCATTGTTCTCCTTGTAGAAATCTTTCACCTCCTTGCTAATCTCGTTCTTGATCATTGTGAGAATGTTTCCCCAGAGAAGGCTGAACGCATCATCATGAGGCCCCAAACCACCAGCTCCAGTTTACAAAGCATGGCAAGCAATGATTGCCTTCCGCACTCCCCAGAAAACTAAAGAAAAGTTTGGTTACTCTGTAGTCTTTGAAAATGAAAAATTGATTTAATAAGGTATTGATATAAAGATTCAATCTTAGATGTTCTATAGAATAAATTTTCTTCTTTTTTTAAGAATTAGTTTTTAACTCAGATAATTTTTACTACAAATGTTTTTTCTCTTAAAAAGTCACATTTGTCTCTTGTAGATGGTTTCACAGAATATTTTATTCTCTTTTTGGAGATTGTTTAGCTTTCTAGTTATTTTCAAAAACATAATTCAGATTTAGTAGTTTACATGCTAAAATATTGCAATTACACAAAGATTTATGATTAATTTACCTTGTTGCTCTACATCGTAGATTGCTTTTTTATTGTTATTTTTTCACTGATCATTGTCTCTAGATTAATATATAAAGTTCTGTATAACTCATAATGTAGTAATTTCATTAATAGTCTTCCATCATGGATTGCTTATAAACTTCATCTCTAAGCAGACAAGCTTGACCCTCAAGGATGCACTTTGGGGGCCCAATGTGGGTGGGCCCTGAGATGCCCACGTTCTGGTAACCTGCAGGTGATTTGGCTGTTTTAGCTGGCGGAGGCAGTGACCTCAGACTCTGGACGGTGAATGGGGACCTTGTTGGACATGTCCACTGTAGGGAGATCATTTGTTCTGTTGCTTTCTCCAACCAACCTGAGGGAATATCTATCAATGTAATTGCTGGAGGATTAGAAAATGGAATTGTAAGGTAAGAGGATTTGGATTCTCTTCTTTTGCTTTCATTGATAAGGACACAGCAGTTTCAGAAATTAGTTTTGATATCTAGGCATATTAATATTCAATATTTAGAGAACTTAAAATATCTTTGGATAAAGTTTCTTCCTGTTTTATTTCTAAATAATAAAGATAGCTTTAGTGCAGTTTTGAAGTTTTATGTTAACTATAAAAGATTAACTATGAAAGATAGAAAGCTAAAAGTTCCCTTATTCTTACACATTTCCAGAGGTAACTGGTGTTTGTTGTTTGTTATATTTCCTTCTTAATGACTTAGCACAAAGAAACAAATATATAGGATTTTTTAGTGAGGGTAATTTTAGTTTGCATAACTAGATGATGACTTTTTCCCCCTCTAGGTTATGGAGTACATGGGACTTAAAGCCTGTGAGGGAAATTACATTTCCCAAATCTAATAAGCCTATCGTGAGGTAAGATCTTACCCTGCCTTATTCTTCATAATATAATTTGTGATTGCATTTTTCTTAGAGTAATATTAAAGCACACAGACCTAAAAGAACTGTGACTGAAGTCATCATGAAAAGCTGACCATTTTGGCCAGGTGTGGTGGCTCACGCCTGTAATCCTAGCACTCTGGGAGGCCGAGGTGGGAGGATTACTTGAGCTCAGGAGTTCAAGACCAGCTCTGAGCAAGAGCGAGACCCTGTCTCTCTAAAAATAGAAAAAATTAGCCAGTCAACTAAAAATGAAACAAAAAATTAGCCAGGTGTGGTGGCTCGCACCTGTAGTCCCAGCTGCTCAGGAAGCTGAGGCAGGAGGATCACTTGAGCCCAGGAGTCTGAGGTTGCTGTGAGGTAGGCTGATGCCATAGTACTCTAGCCCGAGCAACAAAGTGAGACTCTGTCTCAAAAAAAAAAAAAAACAACAAAAAACAAAACACTGACCATTTTATCCATGACCCAGCAGCAAGAGGCACACACTCCTTATCTTCATGGAACTTAAAATCTGAGTCAGTAACTCAGAGTCTAATGGAAAGACATGCTAGCTGGTAGTGTGCCCAGGGAAGGCCTCTAGAATTATAGATATTTTTTCCTTCCTTATTTGGAAAGACCGTACTGGTGATTGATAGTAGCAGGAGTGTACTCAACATCATGGATAAACAACCAGTTTATTTGTTCAGTTAACAAATTTGACTTGAAAAACTCAACTGGAAGAAAAGTGATTCAAATTCTGCTTTATTAAAATAAATTTATTTTCAGTGTACTAATTTTAAAGTTTAAGGAACCTAAAGTTATTATTTATTTGTGTTATTATTATTATTATTATTATTTTTTGAGACAAAGTCTTACTGTGTTGCCCGGGCTAGAGTACCGTGGCGTTAGCCTAGCTCACAGCAACCTCTAACTCCTCGGCTCAAGTGGTCCTTCTGCCTCAGCCTCCCAAGTAGCTGGGACTACAGGCAGGCACCACCATGCCCGGCTAATTTTTTCTATATATTTTTAGTGGGCCAATTAATTTATTTCTATTTTCCATAGAGACAGGGTCTTGTTCTTGCTCAGGCTGGTCTCAAACTCCTGACCGTGAGTGATCCTCCCCTCCCACCTCAGCCTCCCAGAGTGCTAGGATTACAGGCATCAGCCACCGCGCCTAGCCTATTAATGTTATTTTTTGCCCTTTTTTCTTTTAGGGAAATAAAGTATATCCATTAAATAATTATCATTTATTTCCATAAGGAGGAATTATAATACTGTTATATTTTTTAAGGTTTCCTACACCCAGGTATCTTTTGTTTTGGTAATAAAGCATAAATAAGAAGGAAAAACTAGAGATATAAAGAAAGAACAGATGCACTGAGCTCTTTGATCCTGATTTTATTGTGTATCACCTGGTTAGAATGAACATCACTAACTTGTCAGCAGAGTAGTGACTGTATTAGAATTACAGTGGAAACCAGTGAGTTGTAGGCAGTCATTCAGTTCATGGCTCTGCTTCAGTGAAGATATCTTCACCTCTATACATTATCTTCTACGTGATGACCAACGTGCTAATACAGTTTTAAGAAATATAATGTACAAACGGAATTTTTTTTACAGCCTTACATTTTCTTGCGATGGCCACCATTTGTACACAGCAAACAGTGATGGGACCGTGATCGCCTGGTGTCGGAAGGACCAGCAGCGCTTGAAACAGCCAATGTTCTATTCTTTCCTTAGCAGCTATGCAGCCGGATGAATGTGAGAGAACTCTGCATTCTCCAAAGCACTTTAGCTCCAAACTAGACTCGTTGACTTCACCAGTTCTAAGAGGTTGAACCTGAAGAAATGGATGACTAAACAAACCATCTGAATATGATAAAATCTATTCATCTGCACAAAATTCTAAAGCCTCACGAGGTCTTGAGAAGAAAGTTCTATACTAATTTAGTGATAATCTGTAAGATTGTGTCAGTATGCACTAACCAACAAGTTTTAAGTCTTGCCTGGTAAATTTAAATGATATTCTTCAAGTTTTTTCCCACAAAGGTATTCCTAAGAAAAGATTAAGGTTTCCCCTTTTTCTATTATTCCAGAAGAGCCAGTAAAATTTAAATTGTTTTGCTAATTGTTTACATAAAATACTCTAAAATTTATATTTTAAAAGTGTTCTGCCCTGAGATAACCCCCACATATACACACCCAAAAAAATTAAAGAAAAAAAAGATAAGAATTTTCAGAACTTGATAATTGCTTTCTTTGAGAAGCAAATAATTCAGTAGGTGCCTCAGCACCCAACATTTTATGGATACTAAAATGAAACTACTAATGAATCTCAATGTTAGGCAGTTTTTGCCAGTTGCCTTCTTAGCTCAAAGGAGAAACAGAATTTTTTGACAACCACAAACAAGAATACAGGTATCTTTGATTTCAGACACATTCTGTTTCTTCATAAAATTTTACTTAAAATCTGTAACACTAGATATTGAATGTCCTTAGTTGAGTCACTAAGGTTTAAACACAATGATAAAGGTTTCAAAATCTTCCATTTACAGAGCATTGAATACTTAGCAATTTGCAATAGAAAGCCTCCGCTATGCAAAAAGTTTGCACAGGTATTAATAAAATAGCCGAGGTAAGGCATTTAATCTAATCTGCAGGAAGAATTATCTACCCCAAAACAGAATTATAAAAGAAAAGGAGACAGCTTACTTTGTTTTAAACAGGATGCAAAATAATTCTTTTAGGAAACCATTTTCATTCTGTTTCTACTAACCTATACCACCTGAGAATTCTAGGAACAAGAGTAAAATCTAAATATACTCCACAGCAAACTTACACACCATAAAGACAGAATTCCTAAAAATCTTGGAATAGTCTGTCTCTACTGTGATACTACGGCTATATTTTTACTTGGGGTGCTGCTTTATTGGCTTTGAAAACACTGTAAAATAAGCTCAGTAATATGTTACCATGGGATAAAAATACATATCCTTGCCTAAGAATAACTCACGCATTTATTATGGAAATTTAATTCATATGGTGTTTACAGAACTACTTTTGTAACTTCCAGACTTTCTAAAACATTCTGCTTAAAAGCTATATAAAATACAATTCCAAAGTCTCTGCTGTCAGGACAGATACGAGAGAAAGCACATGGCCATGTATGCTTTTAACCTTAAACTGCGTACACCTGTAAGGACGCGTAACAGGCTGCATTTAGATCATGGTTTGCTCAGGCAAGATGTTAATTCCAAGGTCCATATAGGTGCAGAGATGAGATTATTCCTATTCACGTTGAAGTGATTTGCTTTGTTTAAGAAAAAAAAATGCAGCTATTGTCTAGCTTTCGTTTTTTTACTGAGAACTTTAAATTAGTTCCCTATTAGAATAGGGTTGCTACTCAGTCTTTTTTTAAGGCCGAATTTCATCATTTATCTAAAGAGAAAATATGCAAAATAACTGGTCTTGTTAAGAGTGCAATATTATATTTTTATGTAAAAATAAAAACTAATTTGGGGGGATTATTTATTCAGCATGAAACCTAATATGTATATGTTTGAAACACTTCATAATGTGCATGTTATAGCAAACATTTCTGTAAATTATCACAAGCTCTGTTATCTTTGTATACACTGCCACTTCAATTTGGAAATAAATTTCATAAAAATAGATTCGAATACCTATTCTTCAAACTATTTAAATATTATGACCAGATGTCAAATTGATGGGTTTTTTTTAACTCACTTAAGTTCTCTCTTTAGTTCCACTATAAATTTATATCAGTAGGAAAAGATAACTTTCATTTCTTATTGTGGTTTTTGTGTTAAATTTTATATTTCAACTTCTGATACCCTTAAATAAAGTTTATACATGAGTCCCAAGATCAAACCACTCATTGTAAAGAAAAGAACATCTGTCCCACCCCTCAAAGAAGATCTATACTGAGCCCCTGCCATGCGCCAGGACCATACTAAGCGCTGACGATATCGTCTTACACAAAATATAGCTGTTCCCTGCACTCCTGGAGGTCACAAGCCAGCGAGAAACCACCATAAATACCGTAAGTGACACACAATGTGTACACAGTTACAAACTGTAGTAAGTGCTAGGGAGGTAGAGTGTAGGCTACTCTGAGAGAATGTAACAGGAGGAATTCAGTTTGGATCAAGGTGATCTAGAAAGCCTCTTGAAAAACTGAAATTTTTGTTAAAACCTAATGGATGAATAGAAATCTGACAGGAGAAGACGGGACAGATGTGTTCCAGGTAACACATGTGCAAAGACCCAGTGAAGAAAGAGTAGCCTGTAAGTGCAGGGGTTGCAACATGGTGGGTGAAGTCAACAGCAGCAGTCCGAGCCCAGAATGGAGCTTTATTTTTCTGCTTTGTGTCTGTGGTTTTTTGTTTGTCTGTTTTCTTCCAGAGACAGGGTCTCACTGTGCCACTCAGGCTAAAGTACAGTGGCATGACCATAACTCACTGAAGCCTCAGACTTCTAGGCTTACAATCTCCCGCCTCAGCCTCCAGAGTAGCTAGAACTACAGATGCACACTACCATGCCCAGCTAGTTTTTCTTTTTTAGAGAGGGGTCTCACTCTGTTGCCCATCCTGGTCTCACACTCCTGGGCTCAGGCAATCCTCCCACCTCAGCCTCCAGAGTCGCTGGGACTACAAGCGCATGCCACCATGCCAGGCTTGCATCTCTGGTATTTTAAGGGTTCTTAAGACTAGAACACTCCTGTTTCTAGGTGTCTATCCCCAAGAGAACTCAGCAGCAGCATTTTATCGGTGTAAGCCTGCCAACCCAGATGTCCCCTCCTTACCTCCAAGTCACAGTTTGACCCATCCTTTCCACAACACCCGTTGAATGCCAGTTGTGTGCAAGCCCAAAGCTGGGGTATGGGAGGTGGGGAGAAGCAGAGGAATTCTTCCAGCTCTTCAGAGCTCATAGCTGATCATCTGTTTCTCACCATTTTGAATGACTTGTTAATGTTCTGAGGCAAAAAAAAAAAAAAAAGAGCTACAAGGCCAGTGTTTAGAAAAGTAAGTAGGGAGGAAAGAGACTCAACAGCTTAACATTTATTTTATCAATATTTCCAAAAGAGGTTAGTTTGAGACCGAAAGGATTGAAGTTCCTGAATTATCCACTTTAAAGTCCCCCTTTCCTTACTGATTGTCCTTCAGATGCTCCCAACTTGTCTCATATTGGGGACAAAATGTGCCAGTTTGTTCCCAAACTGTGCCAATTCTTGGACAATTGTATTATTTTTTCAGTGTATTCCTCCGGGTAACACTCCACATATTATGAACCCAAAGGACTGCAAAGTTTAATAGGCTTAAAACCTTTAATCACAAAGACCAACTGAAAAGCCTTACCAGTTGGAGAGTAAATGGAGGAGGAAACAAAACAAAGTATCGCCATTTGAAAGAAGAATTCTAAATTGAAGTTAAAGGGTAGCAAGAGAGGTTTTAGGTTCAGTATAAATTGATATTTTGGAGTATCATGCAAAAAGTGTCATATATTACTTGCAGTATTTATCAGATATTCCCCCAGTGTTATTTCCAATTTTAAATGCCACAACTAAAGCAGCTACATTTGCCAATACAAAAAAAATACACATGTACATTGAGTTGGGAAAGAGGTGCCACCAATTTTATTGTATGTTATATGACATGAACAGAAAAGCGTATACTGCCACTTTGGGGACACTGGGTTACAACTCAGCTGTTTGAGAGAAATTAAATAATACAATATGTCCCTTGAGGCCAAAATGAGTAGGAGATCATTTGAGACTAGGCTACAATATTCTTGCTCAAGAGCTGAGCTTGTTTCTTCCCTCATGAATAAAGTTAATGAGAAATGCATTTTTAAAAGATTGTTTTGTGGCAAAATTTGGCTCATTTCCAAAGTGAATTAAACTGGTTTTACCAAAACTTCTGAAGGCTGGTAACAATGAACCAGTCTTTCACTCTTAGATCGATCGATCGATCTATCTATCTATCTATCTATCTATCTATCTATCTATCTATCTATCTATCTTTTGTTCGTTCTTTCATTCTTTCTTTCGTTCTTTCGTTCGTTTTTGAAATAGATATAGGGAGTACAAGTTGAATTCCGTTACATGTATATATTGTATAGTGGTTAAGTTTGGGCTTTTAGTGTAACCATCACTCCAGCAGTGTACATTATACTACATAGGTAATTTTTCATCCCTTTAAGTCTCCAGTGTTCATTATACCACTCTGTGTTGTCCTTGTGTAGTCATAGTTTAGCTCCCACTTATAAGTGAGGACATGCAGCATTTGTTTTTCTATTCCTGAGTCACTTCACTTAGGATAATAGCATCCGGTTCCATCTAATTTGCTGCAAAAGGCATTATTTCATGCTTTCTTATGGCTGAGTAGTACTCATTGGTTGTGTGTGTGTGTGTACACACACTACATTTTCTGTATTTACTCATCTGTTGATGGACACATAGATTGATTCCATATTTTTGCAATTGTGATTTGTGCTATAATAAATATATGAGTGCGGGTACATTTTTGATATAATGATTTCTTTTCCTTTGGGGGTAGATACCTAGTAGTGGGATTGCAGGATCAAGTAGTAGGTCTACCTTTAGTTCTTTGAGAAATCTCCATACTGATCTCCATAGAGGTTGTACTAATTGACATTTCCACTAATAGCATATAAGTGTTTCTTTTTCACCGTATCTGAGCCAATATCTATTGTTTTTTGACTTTTTAATAATGGTCATTCTAATTGAAATAAATGGCATCTCATTGTGGTTTTAATTTGCATTTTTCTGCTGATTAATGATGTTGAGCATTTCTTCATGTTCATTGGCCATTTGCATATCTTTTTGTAAAAAAATGCCTGTTCATGTAATTTCCCCATTTTTTAATTGGGTTGTTTGCCTTTTTCTTGCTGAGTTGTTTGAGTTCCCTTTAGATTCTGGATATCAGTACTTTGTCAGATACATAGTTTGTGAACGTATTCTCCCATTCTGTATGTTGTCTATTCTTTTGATTATTTCTTTTGCTGTGCAAAATTTGTTTAGTTTAATTAAGTCCCATATATCTATTTTTGTTTTTGTTGCATTTGCTCTTGGGGTCTTAGTCATAAATTCTTTGCCTGGGCCAATGTCCGTAAGAATTTTTCCTAGGTTTTCTTCTAGGATTCTTATTGTTTCAGGTCTTACATTTATGTCTTTCATGTATTTTGAGTTAATTTTTATATATGGTGAGATATAGATCCAGTTTCATCCATCTGCATATGGCTATCCAGTTTTCCCAGCACCATTTATTGAATAATGTGTCCTTTCCCCAGTGCATGTTTTTCTTTGCTTTGTCAAAGATCAGTTGGTTGTAGGTATGTAGTTTTATTTCTGGGTTCTCTATTCTGTTCCATTCATCTATGTGTCTACTTTTATGCCAGTACCATGAAGTTTTGGTTACTATAGCCTTATAGTATAATTTGAACTCAGGTAATGTGATGCCTCTAGTTTTCTGTAGGATTGCTTTAGCTATTCAGGCTCTATTTTGGTTCCATATAATTTTTTTTCTTATTTTATGAAAAATGACATTGTTATTTTGATAAGAATTGCACTGAATCTGTAGATTGCTTTGGGCAGTAGGGACATTTTAACAAAATTGGTTCTTCCATTCCTTGAGCATGGGATGTTTTTCCATTTTTTTTGTGTCATCTATGATTTCTTTTATCCAGGCATCCTCAAACTACAGCCCATAGGCCACATGCAGGTGTTTTTACCCATTTGTTTTTTTACTTCAAAATAAGATATGTGCAGTGTGCATAGGAATTTGGTCATAGTTTTTTTTAAACTATAGTCCGGCCCTCCAACGGTCTGAGGGACAGTGAACTGGCCCTCTGTTTAAAAAGCTTGAGGACCCCTGCTTTTATCCGTGAGTTCTTTTTCTCCTTGTAGAGATCTTTCACTTCCTTTGTTAAATATATTCCTAAGTGTTTTTTTGTTTTGTTTTATTTTTGCAGCTATTGTAAGTGGGATTGAGTCCTTGATTTGGTTCTCAGCTTGGTTATTAGTAGTAGTATATATTAATATTATATAAAAATGCTATTGATTTTTGTACATTGATTTTATAACCTGAGATTTTGCTGAATTCATTTATCAAATGTGGCAGTCTTTTAGAGAAGTCCTTAGGGTTTTCTAGGTATAAGATCATATCGTCAGCAATCAGATAATTTGACTTATTTTCCAGTTTTGATGCCCTTTATATCTTTCCCTTGCCTTATTGGTCTGGCTAGGACTTCAGCACTGTGCTGAATACAAGAGATGAAAGTGTCCATCCTTGTTTTGTTCCAGTTCTTAGGGGGAATGCTTTCAACTTTTCCACAGTCAGTATGATGTTGGCTGTGGGGTTGTCATATGTGGCTTTTATTATTTTGAGGTATGTTCCTTCTGTGCTGAGTTTTTTTTAGGGTTTTTATCATGAAGAGATGCTGGATTTTATCAAATGCTTTTTCTGCATTTGAGATGATCATATGGTTTTTAATCCTGTTTATGTGGTGAATCACATTTATTGACTTAATGTCAATAAATGTTGAACCATCCTTGCATCCCTGGGATGAAACCCACTCGATCATGGTGATATATCCTTTTGATGTGCTGTTGGATTCAGTTTGTTAGTATTTTGTTGAAGATTTTTGTGTCTATTTTCATCAGAGATATTGGTCTGTAGTTTTTTTTGTTGCACCCTTTCCTGGCTTTGGTATAAGGGTGATACTGGCTTCATAGAATGACTTAGGGAGAATTCCCTCCTTCTAGAGGAAGTCTGGAACAGTTTCACTAGGATTGGCACCAGTTCTTTTCTGTATGTCTGGTATTAATAGAATTTGGCTATGAATCCATCTGGTCCTGGGCTTTTTGTTGTTGTTGTTGTTGTTGTTGGAAGATTTTTTTTTTATTACTGATTCAATCTCATTGCTTGTTATTTATCTGCTCATGAGTTCTATTTCTTCCTCGTTCAGTCTTGGAAGGTTGTATGTTTTCAGGAATTCATCTAATTCTTCTAGGTTTTCTAGTTTGTGAGCATATAATTGTTCATATTAGTCTCTGATGATCTTTTTTATTTCTGTGGTATTACTTACAATGTTTCCTTTTTCTTTCTGATTGTGTTTATTCAGATCTTCTCTCTTCTTTCCTTAGTCTAGCTAGTGGTTTATCAATTTTGTTTGCTTTTTTGTAGAACCAACTTTTTGATTCATTGATTCTTTGTGGGGTTGAGGTGTTTGTTTTTATCTCTGTTTCATCTAGTTCTGCTCTGATCTTTATTTCTTTTCTTCTGCTAACTTCAGGTTTGGTTTGTTCTTTCTTTTCTAGTTCCTGGAGGTGCAATGTTAGGTTGTTAATTTGTGATCCTTCTACTTTTTTGATGTGAGCATTTCATGCAATAAACTTCCCTCTCAGCACTGTTTTTGCTGTATCCCACAAGTTTCGGTATGTTTTATTTTCATTTTCATTTGTTTCAAAATTGTTTTAGTTTCCAAATTTATTTCTTTAATGATCTAGTGATTGTTCAGGAGCATGTTGTTTAATTTACATATGTCTGTACAGTTTCTGAAGTTCCTCTAAATATTGATTTCTAATTTCATTCCACTGTGGTGTGAGAAGATACTTGATATGATTTCA
Source organism: Microcebus murinus (assembly GCF_040939455.1). Taxonomy (NCBI): domain Eukaryota; kingdom Metazoa; phylum Chordata; class Mammalia; order Primates; family Cheirogaleidae; genus Microcebus; species Microcebus murinus. Next base: position 44,037,475 of record NC_134122.1, on the reverse strand, counting down.
ATTTTAAAAAATTTGTTAAAACTTGTTTTGTGGCCTAACATGTGGTCTATCTTGGAGAATATTCCATGTGCTGATGGAATGTATATTCAGTAGTTGGTAGAATGTTCTGTAAGTGTCCGTTTAGTCCATTTGGTCTAAAGTCCAACCTAAGTCCAATGTTTCTCTGTTGATTTCTTCTCTTAATGATCATTCTCAGATTTTAATTTTGTTAAAATAGCTTTAAAAATCCTTGACATCAGTCCCAAGAGTTAAGAAAAAAGATTGTCTTTTCTGAGATTTTTAGTAAAAATTAAATTTTTCATAGCTGTTGATATGACCTAAATACAAACAATTTAATTACTTTACTTCATTATGTAGTTTCTGTACATGATTTTCTATTACAACCAAAAAAAAAAAAATCAACTTACATGTGTGCCTACTTAGATATGAATTAGACATCTATTTTATTTTCTAGAATGGCCTGGAGAACACAGTTGTGAGCCATAATGCCTCAGAGCCTGTAATTGGGTCTGAAAGAACAGGTGTATTCCACTGCTCTTTCCACCATGTGCATATTTAGACAAGCATTGTTCTTTGCTCCTTGCTGCAGGCATCATTTGCAGAGCCAGCTTCAGCTCTGCCTCATGGATACATGTACTCCATAGTGGTGTTCAGTTAATGAGCTACTTCCCCACTGCTTTATGTTCAACTGGTAGTCTCTTTGCCACTGTGTATTCCTGCATTTTAATTTTTTTTCAGTTATTAAAACCAATATACTCAGTGTTGGGAAATCTTTCTCCTGTGAACAAACATAGTTTTGAAAACAACCAAAAGTCATCAGAGTTGATTCTGATAAATATTTGATATTGTTTTAGTCAGAAACAAAGTATCGGCCGGGCGCTGTGGCTCACGCCTGTAATCCTAGCTCTTGGGAGGCCGAGGCGGGCGGATTGCTCAAGGTCAGGAGTTCAAAACCAGCCTGAGCAAGAGCGAGACCCCGTCTCTACTATAAATAGAAAGAAATTAATTGGCCAACTGATATATATATATAAAAAATTAGCCGGGCATGGTGGCACATGCCTGTAGTCCCAGCTACTCGGGAGGCTGAGGCAGAAGGATCACTCGAGCCCAGGAGTTTGAGGTTGCTGTGAGCTAGGCTGACGCCACGGCACTCACTCTAGCCTGGGCAACAAAGCGAGACTCTGTCTCAAAAAGAAAAAAAAAAAAAAAAAGAAACAAAGTATGATTACATGGTAGTGAAAAAATTTGGTTCTACAAGTAATTCCAAAAGAATTTTCAAAATGTTTTCAGCGATTTACAGTGTCATTGGAATAGAGCAGATTAGGTGCATACTGAGGGAAGGAAGGTAGGAAAGGAAGGAAGGGATGGTTAGTGGATGAATGGACAGACATGTATCTTACAGACATTATGTAAGGTAAGAAAGGAAAGAAGGAAGGGAGGGAGGGAGAGAGGGTTGGTGGGTGAATGGACAGACATTATGTATCATTTTATCTTTTCTTGATAGTTTTTTAAGAAACTTCCCAATACAAAATAAACTACCAAGTCCTGGGTTACCTTTCCTTGTCTTTGGATAACATCTTTCATAAAAATGCAGCCCACTGTGGTGGCTCACGCCTGTAATCCTAACACTTTGGGAGGCCGAGGCGGGCGGATTGCTCAAGGTCAGGAGTTCGAAACCAGCCTGAGCGAGACCCCGTCTCTACCAAAAATAGAAATAAATTAATTGACCAACTAAAATATATATATACAAAAAAAAAAAAAAATTAGCCGGGCATGGTGGCACATGCCTGTAGTCCCAGCTACTCGGGAGGCTGAGGCAGGAGGATTGCTTGAGCCCAGGAGTTTGAGGTTGCTGTGAGCTAGGCTGACGCCACGGCACTCACTCTAGCCTGGGCAACAAAGTGAGACTCTGTCTCAAAAAAAAAAAATGCAGCCCACTCTTGGTTATCTTCACTTACACACTTTCCTCAACTCTTTTCTTTGCCAAGACACTCCCTATCTTGGAGTGAACTTATTTGACTTCCCCAAAGAGTCTCTTACCTCTGTTTTTGTCCTCTGTTTTATTATATTATAGTTCTTCCATGCTTATATCAGGATAATTTTTATACAAATATTAAAATAGGAGTAAGAGTGGCAGAGTTGTGTACACATGTCCTGTCAGAGATTTAAAGGGGTCCTTTTAGATCCACTGAAAAAGGCTAATTTAGAGCCCTATTTAATACTTTTGATTATCACTCAGGGACAAATTGTGCCAGAAGCAACCAGTCTCTCTTGGTAGTCTATATGGTAGTCTTTACATTTTCTCTATGCAGTAAATCACTCCAGATAAGACAATATTTTGGAGTTTTTAATTAGCCCTCTATCAATTGATCCTTGAAATGTTTTTTATCCAGGAATAATATTCAAAAAGCTAAGGCTCTTCTTTTTACAATTTCCCTCCTAAGTGAGGTCAGTCATACACCAAACTACCTTTACCAAATCTTTAACAAGATTTAAATGTAAGCAAATCATGTACATGGTTTTCCTCGATGTCTTTAAACATGGAGTATAATTGCTCATTTTTTAACACATTTGAGCTTTTATAATGTACCAGACACAAGATTAATAAGACAGAGAATATGCTCTCAAAATAACTCATTGATGAAGGAGGAATTGTAAAAAGAGAATTATGATACAATGAAGTAAAATTTATAACAGAAGCATCTACATATCAGAGTGACTAAAATGGGAAGGAGGGGTATAGTCAGGTTAGATTTCCCAAAGATGATAAAGATTTAGCCAAATCTTAAAGAAGACAGAAATTGGCCAGATTTGGGCCAGGGTAGAAGGAAACCAATGGTGCCAAGATTCAAAGGCATAAGAATGCAGGAAATGGAAGTGGTCAGTGTGTCAAGACATAAGATGAAAGAGGGCATAAGGGGGAAATGAGGGTTAAAATATAATAGGAACTTCTGCCTTGGTCCACTTTGGGGAAAAAAGAGATCAGACTTACCCAGCTATCATACATAAATGACTGGGAACATAGAGATGATATACGAAAACTGATTTTCAGTGTGGAAAACAGGCAGCACAGGAATGTGATGCCTGAGAGAAGGGGAACAAACTAAGTGAATCTTATCACTGTCTCAGCTTTCTGCCTGTGAGTACTCACAAATAGCTATAATGCAGAAGGAGACACTTAGGAAGGTGCAGAAATCTTGCTGAGATGAGGCAAGAGAGACCAGAGTTTGGGAGAGGCTCAGAAACTGAATTTGTGCTACAGAGTACCATAGAGAAAGTTGCTACCCAAAGAGATCCAGTTTCCTCCTCATGGGTTCCCTGGAAGCTCAAGCTGAATACTAAGCTATATAAGATAAGACTCCCTGGGTCTGAACAAAGAATTTCCAGGGCGCTGTAAGCTGAGCAATGCCCGGAGCTCACAGGAGATTGGGATATTTTGAGTTTGAACCAACTAGAGGGCATGGGTTCACAGAAGACACAAGCATTCAATTGAGACCCCAGAAGAGTCATACCTTAGTAAAAAGGCTAAACTAGTCCTAGAATAATGTCTACAAACCTTTCAAACAACCATCAAAAGGGTCAAACTGATCTATAAGAAACTACCTGCCAAAACAAAGTCCCTATTCTGTAAAAGAAGACAACAAAATCTAGGCACATGACAACATACATTTACAATGTCTAGCATCCAATCACAAATTACTAGATATACCAAGAAATATGAAATGTGACCTAAAATAGGAGAAAACTCAGTTGATAGGAATTGAACAAGATAGGAAGAAAATGACAGAATTCACATATAAGTATATTAAATTAGCTATTATAAATATGCTCAACACTCTCAAAGGTTAAAGGAAAACATGAATCTAATGAGGACAAATGGAAGATTAAAAAAAACTAAGTGGAACTTCCAGAGGTAAACATACAACATCTGAAATGAAAATTGGCTGGGCTCAACAGCAGATTAGACACTTCAGAAGAAATGATTAATGAACTTGATATAGCAGCAGAAATAGTCCAAACTGAAACAGAGAATAAAGAATCTTTTAAAATGAACAGAGCTTCAGTGACTGGTGGTATAATATCAAATGGCCTATCATATCTGTGATTGGAATCCCAGAGGAGAAGGGCAAGAAGAGGCTCAGAAAAATATTTAACTAAATGATGGGTGGAAAATTTCCAATTTGATACATTTGAATAAAGATTACAAACCTACAGATCCACCAAGCAGAATAAAAACAAAGAAGACCACATCAAATCACTTCATAATCACATTGCTGAAAAACAGTGACAAAGAGAAAACCTTATAAGCAGCCTTGGAAAAAAGAGATACATTACATGCCAAGGAACAGGATAAAAATACTGCAGATTTCTTAAGAGAAACTACACAAGCACAATGAATGACATCTTTAAGATTCTTTAAAGTATCAACCTGAAATCCTTCAAAAATGAAAGCAAAATATTTATTCAGATAAACCAAAACTGAGATAATTCATCACCAGGAGACCTACAAGACACATAAGATGTTCTTCAGGCAGAAGGAAATGATGTCAGAAATTTGAATTTTCACAAATAAAGATGTGAAGAGCATCGGAAATGGTAAATATAAAAGACTTTTAAAAAATTTCTAAATTGTCTAAAAGAAAATTGACAGTTTAAAACAGTGTGCTGTGGGGTTTATTACATATGTAAAGGGAAATATGACAAAAATAACACAAAGAATGAAAGAGGGGAAATGGAAGCTGTAAAGATCTGATAGTAAATAAGAAGTGGTATGATGTTATTTGAAAGTAGACTATGGGCCGGGTGCTGTGGCTCACGCCTCTAATCCTAGCACTCTGGGAGGCCGAGGTGGGAGGATCGCTGGAGGTCAGGAGTTCGAGACAAGCCTGAGCAAGAGCAAGATGCCGTCTCTACTAAAAATAGAAAAAAAAAATTAGCCAGTCAACTAAAAATAGAAACAAAAAATTAGCCCAGCATAGTGGCTTGCTCCTGTAGTCCCAGCTACTTGGGAGGCTGAGGCAGGAGGGTCATTTGAGCCCAGGAGTTTGAGGTTGCTGTGAGCTAGGCTGACACCATGGCACTCACTCTAGCCCAGGCAACAAAGCAAGCTCTGTCTCAAGAAAAAAAAGAAAGAAAGAAAGCAGACTATGGTAAGTTAAAGATGCGTTTTATACACCCTAGAATGAAAGAGAGAAAAAGAGAATATGAAGGCCAATACTTGAGATAAAGTAGAACACTAAAGTACGCTCAGTCAATCTAGAAGGAGGCAGGAAAAAAGGAATGAAGAATAATAGGACAAACAGAAAACAAACAAATGCAAGATGGTACATTTAAACTCAACCACATAATTACCTCAGAAGTAAATGACCTAAACACTCCAGTTAAAAAGCACACATTTGTCAAGCTGAATTTTTAAAAAGAAGACCCAGTTCTATGCTGCCTACAAGGATAGAGAATCCCACTTTAAGAATAAAGATGCAGATAGATTTAAAAATTAAAAGGATATAAATATACATCATGCAAACACTAATGGTAAGACATCTGTAGTGGCTATATTGACATCGGACAGTGTAGACTTCAGAACAAGGATAAAGGACTGATGTCCAGGGTCCTGGGGCCAAGCGTTATGCTATTGCAGCCATCTCGGGTGATGTCCACAGATGCACAGAATTGGAATCCTCGGGAGGGCTAAAAACACAGATTGCTGGGCGCCACCCCCAGAGTTTCTGATTCATATCTGGGCTGGTTCCTGATAGTCTGATTTCTAGCAAGTTCTCCAGTGATGCTGACGCTGCTGGTCTTGAGACCCACTCTGGAACTGGTTTGGACAAATCACCGAACCTCTTCTTCCTCTTTAAAGTGGACATAATCTTATCTTGAATGGATAATGTCATAATTAGAGAGATAAAATAAGGAAGCAAGGTCTCTGGAAGTGTAGATATTGATTTCTGGCCATTGATTAACTGGAATTGAGATTGGGATTTTAGATAAACGGAACCCTAAGATTCTGCTTCAACCAACACGTTGTGGGGGGTTGCCATTGAGGCAGCAAATACAGGAGAAACAGATTTGGGGGTGAAAATAATGAGTCCAATTTTGGAGTTTAAATGTGTTTTCCATGCAGTACCCATATATCTTTCTCACTCTGAAAAATAAAGGTCTGTGCTGGGGACATTTACTGGCTCACTCATTTTTTACCATAGTTTAATTTTGTGCCTTCAGTAGGCACTTGGGAGCTTTGAAAAATCGATGAGTGTTTGCTGGCCCCGCGCTGGCCTTTCTGGTCTGTGCACTTGCATTCAGTCGGGCACTGACCGGGACTCCGGGAAGGTGCACATTTGTGGGGGGCAAATGCCACAAATGCACATTTGTGGGGGGCAAATGCCACAAATGCACATTTGTGGGGGGCAAATGCCACAAATGCACATTTGTGGGGGGCAAATGCCACAAATGCACATTTGTGGGGGGCAAATGCCACAAATGCACATTTGTGGGGGCAAATGCCACAAATGCACATTTGTGGGGGGCAAATGCCACAAATGCACATTTGTGGGGGGCAAATGTTACAAATGCACATTTGTGGGGGGGCAAATGTCAAACCAGTGAGGACCAGAGACCCAAGACACGTGTTTCTCGAGTCAGGAAAGGTTGCTGACGGTGGGCGAGGAATGCAGAGTTTCAGGAAATACTTCCTAATCGTTAGTCATGATTTGTTGTCGTTGTCGTTCTTATAAAGGCGATTGATACTGGCTTCCTTTTCTACCGATTTTGCTGACGCTGCCTCAAGTGTTCTGTCGCTTCTCCGTGGCGAGGGCTTTGTGTGGTTTCACGGCGAGCTGGGAGAAGGACGGCGCTCAGCCGCGCGTCCGCACCGGAGCCTGCGATGCCCGGCCTGCCGGCAGCCGCCGCGGGAACACTGGGGTCGCCAAGCTGTCCCCGCGGAAGCAGCGTCCTGCTCTTTCACGAACATGGAGATTGGCCGCCGCCTCGCGGGGGGCCGGCGGGGACGGGGACAGCTCGCGGGAGTCCAGGCGACGCCGCCTCGCGGTCACCCCCAAAGCAGGGGGCGCCGCGGCCCGGCCCTGTCCCCGTCACTTAGCAACGTCGTCATCGGTACCCTCCGCCCCGCCGGCGGCGACGATGCCGGGTGAGTCCCGCAGGCACGAAGCGCTCCCGCTCCCGTCCCGCCGCGGCGGGCGCTGTCCGCGGACGGACGCTGGGGGGGGGCTGCGCGCGGCCGCACTGTCGCGGGGCTTGTCGCGGGGCTCGCCCCGGGCGAGGACGGGCTGCGGGCGCGCTCGGAGGGAGCCCGCGAGGACCGCAGCCCCCGCGCCCCCCGAGCCCGGGCAGCGCGCTCCTGCCCCAACGGGGGGCGCGGGCCGGGCTGCGGGTGGGCAACGCGGGCGGGAGCTGGGGTGCGGGCCGGGCGGGGCGGGAGCGCGGAGCCCCGGCGCGGGAGCCCCGGTGACGCACCAGTGACGTCCGTGGCGGCGGGCGGGATTTCCCGGCCCCTCCCGGCTCTGGGCGAGACCCTGCCGCGGAGTGGGCGCGACCAACGTGGCGGGAAGGGGGCGAGGGTCGCAGGGTCGCCGGCCTCTCCCCACGTCGGGCCCCGCACGACGCGAGGCGCCGAGCGGCAGCACCTGGCGGCGGGCGGCCCCGCTCCCGGGCCGGGCAGGGGACGGGGAGGCGGGACTCGCACCCGGGCGCGCGGCCCCCTCCCCGGCCCCGCGTGGTCTTTCCCGGCCCGGGGCGGGGCGGGGCCGGGCCGAGCGCGGAGACCCCGCGGGCGGGAGGGGCGGCGCGGGGCGCGCGTTGGCACCGCGAGCCCGCACACGCCGGGGCGCGGGAGCCCGACCCGCCCGCCCAGCCCCGCGCCCCGATGAGGAGCGACGCTGCTCGGCCCGGCCGCCCCCCGCGTGCACCGCGCCCGAGACAAAGCCCGCGCGCCCCGCTCCGGTAAGTGGGCGCCCGCGGGGTGCGGGGGCCCCGCTGCCCCGGGAGGGACGCGCCGCGGCCGGGCCCGGTGTGCGGGCGGGGAATGCCGCGGCCCTCGCTGCGGCGAGCTGGGGAGAGCCGGAAACAACAGCGAAAGTCGGGCAAGAAAGTCTCTGCAACTAGAGGCACGGTCCCGGCGCCTGTGTCGTTCTGACGCTGTCGGTGGCCGCCCGCGACACAAAGACCGGCGGTCGTCTCGGCCGCCCGTCGCTGGCCCGGCCTCCGCGGCGCCCGCACAGGTGGACGTCCGCGGCCCGCGTCGCCAGGTGCGGGCTCCCTGGAGTTCCCGGGACCTGCGTGCTGAGCCCTGGGAGGCCCGAGCGCAGGTTTGGACAGCCCGCTCGGGACGCGTAGGGGGTCCCCCGCGGTCGCGTGGCCCCCTCTCTCTGGCTCGAGGCAGGCGGAGGCTTCTGAAGGACCGACCCCCTTCCATATGTAGGTCACAGGGCGGCTGCTGTTCTCCCGGCGGGGACGTCCTCCGTTGAAGAGGACCTTAGTGGAGGGACATGGAATGGCTAGGTGGTCATTTGTTTGGGGAAATGTGTTTGGCGAGTGCCTGCGGAAGCCCTCGCGAGTCCCCAGCACCCTGGGACCCCTGCCTCGGGAGCGGTTCCGGTGGTGACTGTGGACGACAGGGTGAGGGTTTGTTTTATGGCGTCTGTCCCCAAGGCTGGTGCTGAAATGTGCTGCGCTCGCCGCGCGCGCACCCGGCTGCATTGGGGCAGCCTGGGCTTCATTTTATAATTGCCTCGGAAATAACGGGAGGGTGAGGTGGGGGGACAGAGTGTGGTTGGAAAAGACGCCTTCATTTGGAAAGATTTGCTTCATTTCGTGCATTTGGGGCTAAGGTGTTAGGAAACCTAAAAACGTTGAAGTTGGGTCGAGTGATAAAGTGGATCGCAGACACCAGGTCTCCCCAGCCTCGGGGCTGCCGGCTGGCTTCTCTTCCTGTCGCCTCCAGGACTGTAAAAGGCTGGCACAGGGCCCGGGCCTTTCAGCCAGAGCAAAAGGCCTCCTGGGCTGCTCCTGTGTTCTCCATTAAACGTGTCAGTCCTGTCGTCTGCTCATGAGTGAGTGAGGTGTGGTGCTTCCCACAGTGGGACAGCAAAATGCAGCAGCGAATGCCTCAAAGCGGCTGGGAGGGGACCTAAGCTCTGTGGTTGGCAACTCCTTTTCCTGATTGTCGCTGCGGCGGGGGAGGGGAGGCTCACCGGCCTCTGCTCTGGCTCTTTCCTGCGAGAAGAACTGCGGCGATGAAAGGAAAGCCTTTTCCAGCCCAGAGAAACAAGACGGAGCACATGTGAACTGCGGATTATTTTTGAAGTGTGGGGTTGGGGCAATGATCAGTCATGATAAGAGAGGGCCGTGGCACTTCACAAATAGCAGGTGTCATTGTCTATACAAGGTTTATTGTGATGCTTTGTTAGTGAATGAGTAGCTTCACTATGGGGTTATTAGGCTGCAATGACTATTTAGGACAATGGACTTCCTGTTGGCCCCTCCACCCATGCCCAGCTCCAGTCCCCATAACCCCTTAAAATATAAAATTGCCCAAAGGAAGCTGGCTAATCAGCACAGCAAAAGGCTCGTTCCCAGGGGTCCCATGACTGGCTGGGCAATTACCTTTGACATTTCTCGTGCAAGTCGACAGTGGAGAAAGCAGAAACAAAGCTTTTTCCATGTTCATTTTACAGTTTTTAAAGCAAAAGTGACAGTCTCTGAAGCACACCCCACAAATCCCAAAGCATTCTTTGAAATGGTGTTATAGAACATCAGGTGGGAACATGGACCCTGGTCCCTGGGCATGTGGTGCCCAGAGCTGTCTCAGAAGAACAGGAACACTTGGGATTTAGGAGTGATTGTATAAAACGCCCCCCCCACACACACACACACACTCACACTCACCACACAACTACTGCTTACAGAGGAACCAGAGACTAAAGTCCGTAACCAACAAATTGTTCTCAATTATTTATAGCCACATCTCACTATCACATTTTTCTTAGTTTGTCTCATTTTCTGCTTGCAGAGGGGAGAATGCCTATTATGTGTCAGAAGATTTCCCTTTTCTTAATGGAATTTCGAAACCATGTCTTTAAAAGATTACCTGATTGTTCTCAGAGCACCTTTCTGAGCATGCACTACTATCTGATCTTGCTGATTTTCCTTTGTAATTTGGCATTTTTATTCACTCTAGACATACTCAGGCAGGGAGTCTTTTATTATTCAGGTAAAGGGATTATTTGTTCAGTTTTCTTAAACCAGAAACCAAAATTTAACTTCTTTAATACTCCATAAGTACTACAGAAATGTCCCATCAACAGTGATTAGCAAGAATGTTTTCACCGAAAGTCAGAAAAGCTAAATGAGTACCAGAAAAAAAAAAAAAAACACAAAGAGATAAATTAATTACAGGATAATACTACCGAAAGGCTTTAAGTAGCTGGTTAAAACCATATGAAGAATAAGCCAAAGACCTTGAATAAATGATCAGAAGTGAAAATGAAATTTCCATTTTAGGGAAGGAAATAGAGGCAAGAAAAACTGCTGAAAGAGAAAGTGACTGCAGAGAAAAACAATGGGTACTTGAAAAGAGATCCATTCAGCAAGCTAGCTGGAGCATTCCAAATCCCTTTAATAGCCAAAGAGCTTTTGTTAGGTCAAATGGTAGCTGGTGGGCAATCAGTTTTCCTGCTGGAACCCGGCAGACAAAATGGCAGGCGTCATGCAGATAGGGGACATGTGGCTGTGTTGAAGCCATGGCACTTACTGTGGAATGGGCCCTGCGTGCCCAGGAGAAGTGAGAAGGGGGCATGTGGAGCCGCGGAGGAGCTATTCATCTCCATGGCCCTGAGGTTTGTGGGTGTCTGCAAGCAAGTCCCCGAAAGCCCCACCTAAGAGGACCAGGCAGGGTAAGGAGCTCAGGTTGGTGGGCAGCAAGGGGAAGGGAGGGCCTGCCCTTGCCCGGTGTGGGCTGGACGCATCCTGCAGGTGATGGACTCTGATCCTCACCTGATACCTGCAAGGTTTTCCTAATTTGCAAAAAAAACAGCAGCGACTGCTAGTGTCCCGCCCGCCCAGGCGAGTTCTGGCTGGGAGTTTGGTGGGTGGTGGGAACTTCTTTTAACCAGCAAAGGAAGAGCACGCACAAATGGTAAGTGCAAGCAACTGAGACGTGTGGAAGAGAGGGAAGAGAAGAAGCCAGGCGGTGGCGTGTGCTCCTTCCCAGAGGATTTGTTCCTCTTCTTATACATTCCTCAAACCAGTCCTGCCGGGGTTGCCGGGCTGGCTCTCTCTAGTGGGACACTCATACGATGAAGCCATAGAAGGGCGCCCAGGGATAGCAGAAATGCTACAAGTGTCCCTCTGGGGCCCAAGGGATTTCTGTCCCCAGCCCCTCCCCCCACCCCAATAACACGTGCACAGTGTGGGGCCACAGCCCACAGGCACTGACTGGCACTAACTGGGTGTTCGCGCCTTTCTCCCCCATCCTGGGCTTCCTCCTGGTGCTCCTGCCTAGTTTCTAGCCGTGGGGCCTCCTCTCCCAGCCCTCCCCGCTCGCCACCATAGAGAGAGGCAGGGCAGTAGGCATAGGGAGGGGGAAACATTCGTAATTCTTTCAAAAATTCCTATTCAAGCACCTCTACAACTGCACCAGAAAAGTTTCCAAAAGAAGGAGATGTTCCCCATGATCCCAACATCCAAGTTCAACTTTGTTTACCTCTTCTGCTGTTCCGTCACGCAGATATGTAAAATGGAGAGACTTCCACCAAAACAGTGTCCATGTGTGAGGTCCGAGTAGGAGAGATGGGATTAGACAACGGGAAGGAAGGAGCAAGGACACTAGGACAGGGGTGGGGGAAGCAGAGCAGTGCCGAAGGTCCAGAGTGGCTTATTCTCCACGATGGCCCAGGGGGACTCTGTGGCCCAGAAGCGAGGACAGGAGTAGCAGACCGGGGTGGCCGTGCCCCAGGCTGGGACTCTGTCTTCCCAGGGCGTCAGGCTCTCAGAGGCAGGGGGCAGAGGTCAGGCAGCCCACCTTTGCTGACCGTCCCCCAGGGGCAGACCGTGAGCAGCCTCGGAAAGGGCTGTGTGTCCTCCCGCTACACGCGCCCTTGCTGGGGTCCGGCAGCCCAGCGCCCTCACAGACTGAGTACGGTGGCAGCGCCCCCTCCTTGGCACTGGGACCCACTGTCACAGGGGACTCCGCCTTCCCGTCGCTCCCTCTCTGTGCCAGGGTCCCAGCATACCCAAGAGCCAGCGTCCTCCTCTGGACTATCTGTCCTGCCCCATGGCCCTGGGGTCCCTGCAGCGTGCACAGCCTGCGTGGAAATTTCCAGCAGGGCTTTCCCTCAGCCCAGAGCCTGTGGCACACTAAGCCTGCATGAGTCAGGCCCTCTTTGGTTTTCGTTTCCCTTCGGCAGTGCTGGGAAAATTCTGTTTTCTCCATGCCCCAGCTAACCTCGCCTGCAGCCTGGGGGCTGCCCCCGTGTGCTTGTTTCCCCCCGGTCCGTGTGGGGCCGCACGGAGGACAGAGGGCTGCAGCCTGGTTAGGGAGACCCCGTGACTTCAGTCCACAACGCGTGTGTGTCTGGTGGCGTGCACGGGGAAAGCCGAAGTTACGAGGGTGCACACACAGCCGGGCTTCCTGACGCTCCAGGGCAGTGGTGGGAATGGAGTGTGGCCAGTGGGGGACAGTGGCAGACGTGAGTGAAGAATCCCAAAGTGCTGACCTCAAAGTAAATACAGGGAAACGGATGGTGGCGTCGGCCACTGAATTCTCTCTGGAACAGGTGTGTGATCCTTAAATTGGCCTCCATCAGTGTCACACACTTCCTGCCCTCTGTGAATTTTATCTGATGGGGACAGAGTCGCTGGCACCTCTGTGTGCCTGGGTCCCTGCCGCCGTTGCCTGTCTCTGGACAGCTACACCCGTCGACCTTCCAGTGGGAGGTTAGCATTTTCCTTCCACTCGGTTGGTCTTGCAGAATTGTGTTTTGGGGGCTCTCTCTCTGGGCATACCACTCCGTGCATGCCCTGTCTACACTGCTGTGAGTGTGTGTGCAGCCTTCTCGTGGTTCGCTGAGCTCACTGATAGGTCAGAATCTTCCAAACGACTCAGTTTCTTTCCAGACGCTCTCCTTGTGCTAGGGCTTGTTGCAGTCAAGAGTATCTAAAAGAAGTCGATCGCTGACCTGGACCCAGGCATGTTTTTATGAAAGAGCAATTTTCTTTGTCACGAGATCTGCCATCTCTGTGTTCTGCTGATCCTCTCGGTGGATCTCCCCAGCGTTTTCAGCCTTGCTCGAGTTTCCCTGTGCGCTAGTGCTCCAGACCGCATGCCTCTCAACGCCGGGCACAGCGGAGGGACTCTTTCAATGCAGGTGTATTGCGGAAAGCAATAGATGTGTTCGTAAAAGACTGTATGCAAACCATGTTTGTAAGACGTTCGCCGACTGCACACGTGGTAAACACCTGCAGGATGTGCACCAGGTAATTTAGGCTCTGGCGACAGAAAGATGAATGGGATATAATCACGCCCTCTGAAGAACTCATAACCCAGGGGGGTGCACGTGCGAAACAGCTCCCCTACCCTGGGTTGGTGCTGTGACAGACACCAGACAAGCAAGAAAGGGCTTTGTGGGCAGAGGGCCCAGCAGGTAGGTGCCCAGGCTCGGAGTCGTGAATAGCACAGGGGAGAGAGTGGAGAAGGCTGGTCGGAGCCAGGATATGAAGACTCTTGAGTGACGCAGGGAGGAGTCTGTTCTGTGACGAGTGGGAGCCCCAGGGCAGTTGGGCAGCACACTCAGGGTGTAGCGGGTGCCGGCCGCGGCCCTCTGGCGTGCCTGCTGCGTGGGGCAGGTCAGAGCTATGAGGCAGGAGAGGGAGGGCAGGGAGAGCTGGCGACGTCCCAGCATGCTCTGGCCCCCGCTTCCGTCGGGGCCACTGTCTGACCAGAAGCAGAGGGGCAGGGAGAGGTTGGCGTCTGGGGGTGCCGGGGTTTCTATCATAGCTTGGGCCTGGACAGGGCGAGGTCACATGCCTTGGTCTCGTGAGTGGAGTTGAGCAAGTGGAGAGAAGGTGTACGGCCTGCCAGGTCAGGAGGTGACACCTAAGGGACATATGTGTCCGGAGCTAAGCAGAGGTCTGGCTGGGCGCAGCCTGGAGGAGGATGGACTCGGTGGTACTCGGGGGAGGCCACGTGGTGAACAAGATTGCAGCGGGAGATCCAAGGCGTGGTGGCAAAGTAAGGAGACCCACGAGTCAAAGAAGAGGTGTGAAGTTAGGGACAGAACAGAAGACTCTTCTGTAAGATGCATACTGCTTCTAACACGGTCTGTCATGCGCTGGGCTCCCCTAAAAGAGACTGGACCCCCATACACATACCCCTCGCTTAGCTGCTCCGCTGGCCAGTCCCTGCTAAACCACAGCCAAGCTGCCGCCACTGTGCTTTCCTGGGTGACTCATTCGTTCTGCATTCCAGCAGTTGCAGCTCTGCCTCTTGTTTGTGATTCCTTTGTCCCCTAATGCTTGTGGCTTGCTCAGACGCTGCTAGCACCCGTCTCTTGCTGCCTGCCCACGTCGGGGAATTATAGTTTATTGACCTTCGGTGTGTGCACGTCTCTGTCCGAGGGGGAGTCTCCATTTTATGTCTTGCCCCAAGCCTCCCGGGCACCCTCCTCTCACCCCCAAGTTCTGGTGGCTTTGGGGCAGCCTGGCCCCGCTTCACAGTAACCATGGCAACTCACAAGCAACACCCCGCAGAGCCACCCAGCACCCAGGCCTGCCCCAGCCGCCCTCCGGTTCTCCTCTGCCCCCCACTGCCAGCTGAGAAACGCCCCCGGGGTCTGGTGTCCTCATAGTCCCCTCCTCCCTCCTACTGGTTTTCCTCACCGGACTTTCCAGGCTCTAGGGGTTCCAAAGACAGGCCACGGAGGGCGAAGCAAAAAAGCCTCTGCAGGCCGGGCGCGGTGGCTCACGCCTGTAATCCTAGCACTTTGGGAGGCCGAGGTGGGCGGATTGCTCAAGGTCAGGAGTTCGAAACCAGGCTGAGTGAGACCCCATCTCTACCAAAAATAGAAAGAAATTAATTGACCAACTAAAAATATATATACAAAAAATCAGCCGGGCATGGTGGCGCATGCCTGTAGTCCCAGCTACTCGGGAGGCTGAGGCAGGAGGATCGCTTGAGCCCAGGAGTTTGAGGTTGCTGTGAGTGAGGCTGACGCCATGGCACTCATTCTAGCCTGGGCAACAAAGTGAGACTCTGTCTCAAAAAAAAAAAGCCTCTGCAGAGGGCACGCCATCGTGGAGGAATCAGACCAATAACAAAAAGGTGGAAAGCTGAAAGTAGTTTAAATAAGTAAATTCATAAATACACATCTTAAGATGGAATACGCGTAGGAGAGAAAATAAAAGCAAGGCGGGGAGACAGGGACAGTCGTGGAGAGGGTGTGGCACATTGTAAGCAGGCCGCCCATGGAAGGACTTACTTAGCGCATTGACCCAAGACTGAGGTGGCCTCCCAGATGAACGCAGCCGATGCTCCCAGGGCTGCAGAGTGGAAGCAGGTGACACGGTGGTGGAGCCACGGGTTCTTTTATGCCCTCCTGGCAGGACGAGTATTTTGTCCCCCCCCCCATCCCTGGCATCAAAGGAAATTACATTACCCCAAAGGAGTGCATGGTAGCATAGCTCAGGTAGACTTCGACAGAGACTCTTTTATCAAAAGAGCACACAGGAAACAGCTCTTTCTCACCCCAAAGTGGACCTCTCCACAGCCTGGCTGTCCCGTGTGTGTGCCAGCAACCCAGCGCCTGGGGCTGCCGGGCCCCGGGACTGCGGATCGGCTGAGCGCCAGGTGGAGGCAGAAGAGAGGAAGAGCCCTGGTCCACAGGGGCATTTGACGCATCCTCAACCTCTCCAGGAGGTGGCCCCAAGAGGTGGGATTAGAGACCCTCACCAGTGAAGGTCTAGGGGGCTAGATGGTGTAGCGGGGCCACCCTCAATGACAGCCTTGTGGGTTCTTGGTGATTTTGTGTGATGACGGACTGGCCATTCCTTCTGCTTTTACACCCCTGTCTTGGGAACCCTTTGCTGGTGGCACAGTCCGCCTGTGAAATCCAAGGTAGATGCAGCGGTGGCTCCCAAACCTGGCTGCATTCACTGAGGGCAGATTTTTAAAATACCCCTTCTTGGGCCTCACTGCCTGGATGTTCTGACTCCAGGCAGGTCTGGGGTGGGGCCCAGGGGTCTGGGTTTGAGGTTTGCAGCCACCTGGTTTGAGCAGCATTGACCCGATGATTACTGTGGGTCCTTCTTCCTGGCATTCTGATCTCCTTCCACCTGCCTGCATGTCCCCAGGCTCCCGTGTCCTCTGCCAGCCTCTCCTGCCCCTCATGGGGCTGGGACAGGATGTGGCTGCAGCACCCACCAGGCTAAATGCCCGGATCTGTCTTCCCTGCCTTGCTTGGATGGTGACAGAGAGCCACCCCTGAGGGGACACCCGCTACGACCCTAAAGAACTGCCTCTGCTCAGAGCACGGTGACCCGGATGCAGACTTCTGCACCTCTGCTCCTTCCCACAGGCAGCCACAGAGCGGCTCAAAAGTTCTGGGTGCCCTGGAGGAGCTCGGACCTACGTTCACCCGTTAGTCATGGGCGAGATGTCAGACTGCTCCGTGGCCTTGTGCCGGGGGTAGGAATACAGAGATGAGGGACAGACCATCCCTGCTCATGAGAATTTGCTCTCTGGTGAGGGAGACAGATGATTATAACATGACACAGGCTTAAGGACAGGTCCCGCCTGAACACAGCAAGACAGCAAGCCCAGCCCAGAAGGTCAGGAGGGGCTTCTGGGAGGAGGCCTCAGAGTTTAGCCAGATGAAAGGGTTGGGGCAGAGCCAGTGAGAATTCCATTCGAGCAAATAATAATAACAACAACAACAACGGTGGCTAACATTGACTAAGAGCTCACTACAGGCCAGGCTCTAAGTGTCTTAGATGGTACTGAACTGCTTATTCCTGACAACTGCTGTGGTAGGAAGAATAATGATCCCGCAAGGATGGCCACACCCTTGTCCTTGGAACCTGTGGGTATGTCACACGGCAACCGGGATCTGCAGGCGGGATTAAGGGAAGAGTCTGGAGATGGGGAGATGATCCTGGATTTTCAGGTGTGCCCAGAGCATCAGAGGGGTTCTTGTAAGAGGGGGACAGGAACGTCGGGAGAAGAGACTGGAAGATGCCACACTGCTGGCTTTGGAAATGCAAGAGGGGCTGTGAGCCCAGGAATGCAGGCGGCCTCCAGAAACTGGAAAAGGCAGAGGCTACGGACTCTCCCCAGCACCTGGATTTTAGCCCCGTGAGACCCATTTTGGACTTTTGAACTCTAGAACTGTAATATAATACGTATGTATTGCTTTAAGCTATAAGTTTGTGGAAATTTGTTGCAGCAGCAATAGGAAACCAAAACAACTATTCCTCTCCCCATTTTGCAACGGAAGAAAGTGAGAAGGTCAGCCAAGTGCTTACGTTACACAGCTGGTAAAGCCGGGCTCCGGGCCCTGCACTCGCCCCTCTCGCCCCTCTCCTGTCCCTGCCACCTGGGGGAGAGGAAGAAGCAGCGGTTCAGCAGCTGGTGCTTACCAGGGAGCCCGGGAGCGTCAGAAGATGAGCTGGCAAGGTGAGCGGGCAGGAGCTTGGGTCCTTGAGGCCCTTCTTGGCCAAACAGAGGGGAGCAGCCATCTCGGCCTGTTGGCCCGGGCTCCTTTGTGGGGGTCTGCCCTAGTTCATGCCAGACCGGGCGTGCCCGTCGGGGCCGGGGTCAGCTCACCAGGCCCAGCTCACCTGCACCTGGCGTCAGCCGCCCACCGCGCTGCCTCCCTCCACCGTCAGATGGTTCAAAAGTGCCTCCCTGGCCAGGGTTAAGGGCAGGCGTCTGGCCAAGCACCTGCAGCGTCCTGATGCATTTAAAGTTCTATGTTCAAACATAGGCTTCCACCTCATCCTTCTTTCACTCATTCTAGTTCTTTAATAGAAAGCATCTCCCATCCCATCAGCCTTTGACTGAAAGAAGTAGTCAGAGGAATTTTTAGGCAGTGTTTTGTTTTGTTTTGTTTTGTTTTGTTTTTTTGAGACAGAGTCTCGCTTTGTTGCCCAGGCTAGAGTGAGTGCTGTGGCATCAGCCTAGCTCACAGCAACCTCAAACTCCTGGCTCAAGCAATCCTCCTGCCTCAGCCTCCCAAGTAGCTGGGACTACAGGCATTCGCCACCATGCCCAGCTAATTTTTTGTATATATTAGTTGGCCAATTAATTTCTTTCTATTTATAGTAGAGACGGGGTCTCGCTCTTGCTCAGGCTGGTTTCGAACTCCTGACCTTGAGCAATCCGCCCGCCTCGGCCTCCCAGAGAGCTAGGATTACAGGCGTGAGCCACCGTGCCCGGCCTGGTGTTTTGTTTTTTAAACAGGACACGTGAGCATTACCTGAAACTACCACTCCAGCTATGTCTGCTTAATTTATATTCCAACTATTTTACAGGCTGTGCTTAGATTTTCAAAGGAGCAATCACCGACATTTGATTAGCATTTTGCAGTTTGCCAAAAGCATTTGTGTACCCTGTCCACTTGATCTTTACAGAAACGCTAGGAGGCAGCGATCTTTACCCCATTCTTAAATGAGCAGGCTGAGGTTCTAGGAAGTACAATTTGGCCAGGGCACATGGCAGAGCCAGGATAGGAACGCAGGGCTACTACCTCGAATGCCACATTTTTTTCTGTTGCATTATATGGCCTCTGAAAGGGAAAAAGAAAAAAGACCCACAATGCACTTACGAGGAAATGGAGTCCCAGAATCCAGTTCAGATGTGCCCCTCCCAGGCGCAGAAGTACAATGCTGGGACATCCACATGCCACCGCCTCTGAGTGCCGGGGACCCCACCCGGGGCTCGGGGTTCATCAGAGCTCGGTCTTAGATGTGAGAGTGTCACACAGGGCGGTTTGAATGAGACGTGCGTAGTCGGCTCAGCAACATCTCGTGGCAGAGGCAGGCGTCCTGCTGGAGGACCTGCAGCGACGGGCACGTCTCTGGTGAGAGGCCGCAGCGTGCGTGGCCGAGGCTTGCCACAGGCCTGGGCCCCCCGGTGACAGAAACACAGCAGGCCTGCTCCCCAGCGCCAGCCACTCTCCTCTATTCAGGGCTCCCGCAGCCCTCATCTCAGGCCTCACCGCCGGCCCCTGTGTTGTCACCTCCTGCACAACGCAGGTGCCCGGGCACAGCTCAAGCCTGGCCTCTCCCGGTTCTCTTTCTAGGTGCCTTCGGGCTGCTCCCTTGCTGAGACCCCAGAGAGCCTTCCTCAAATAAATCCAAAGCTTTGGCATTCAAAACTCGTTCCTGAGGACGGCATTCAGAACCCACTTAGGAAGTAAAAAGCAGAGTACCTTTTTGTCTTTCTGTTCCCGCCTTAATAAGCCTGGTTCCCCTCGAGGCAGCACGATGTCTCTGGCTAGCGGCAGCCGGTCAGGTGCAAGAAAGCACCGCGACGGAAACAACAACCCATTTGTCACCACGATGCTCTGTCATCAGAGAGAGCCAGGTTCTCCCCATCCTAGTCCGGGCTCACCTGTCAGTGACCGGAAGGAGTCACCGCAAGGGGTCTTAGCATCCAGGTCCCCACCAGGAACCCTGTGCAGACCGAACACACATGCCACCACGTGTTTGTATGCCGCTAATTTGCAAGTACACATAGACACCTTGGGGATTAATAAAATAAAAATGAATCTAAGCCTGTTAACAGCTTTGTCACGTTATAGCTTCGGAGTCAACAGATATTAAAAGTACTGCGATCAGGGAAGCTGCGTTTGTTTTATTTATTTTAGAAGGGGCCTAACTTCTAGATGCTTAAAACGTCATGCTTTGAAACCACGGGAACTGTGGTTTGCAGACTCTTCTACCTCTAGTACTCGGTTCATTGGCGATGCCATGCTAGGGTATGTTTCCTGCATGTGCCGTGACTCGGCTCCCTGCCTGGTTCTGTGTCACCTTCCTCTAGCGCCTGCTGGCCTCAGAGAAGGAATAGCTCTAGGCAGCCTCACTCCCTCCACAGGGGCATCGAGTGGGGGAGCTTTTCAGAGGGTGGGTCCTTCCAGTGTCGGGGTGAAGGGTAGTCTTGAGACCGGCTGATCCTTCACCCTTCCTAGAGCAATAGGGTCTCGTTAGTGACCCATGGGACTAGTCGTGCCATTGTCTAGGACCCCAGTCTCAGCCCTGTCTGGTTTTGAAGCCTCCCATGCCCTACCATGATGACCCTTTTATTAGACCAGAGCTTATTTTTCTTCTCCAATTAGGATCCTGGTCTTTATATCCTTTCCTGTTTGCTCACAGAGACTTTGCCATGACCTGGACCCTGTGTACATTTTTCTTGCCTTTTTTTTTTTTTTTTTTTGCCTTATCCTGGTTGGACTCTTCCCAGCCCACGTGCTTCTTCACTCACAACCAGTTGGCTTCAGGTTAAAAGCAGAAAGAACCAAAGCCAGCCTCCCTGGCCAGCTGTCTTGCTCAGAGGGTTCCCACCACCGTCCAGCCATATGGTAGGTACAAGAGGAGTTTTGTCATCCCAGGTGCTTCATGTAGAGGTGCTGGCATGGAGGTCAGATCTCATCATCTGTGGCTTTTATGGCTGCTGGGAAGAACTGAGATTTCTCCCTGCTGCCTCCCCTAGCCAGTGTGCTCCACCAGCACCTCTGCCACTCAGGGACAAGTCGCTGTGAACCACCACGTTGCAGGGTCCACAGCCATGGTGTTCGCAGTATCAGGCTGTCAGCACATGAGAAAAAAAAAAAAAAACCATCCATGTCAGACTCTTCATCTTTATTCCTAGAAAATATTCAGTTAATGTTCAGGCTTATTTAACATGTCCTTTTTTGTTTTTCACTGCTGCCAAAATATTCTCTTCCATGCGTGGCATACTTGAGCAACACAAATCAGCCTGTCTGCAAAGTCTGAACAACCACCTTGGAGAGAGCCTTTGAATATGTGTAACAAGTGATCAACAGTGTCAGACTTCGACATCAGCTCTCCCTTCCTCTTTTGAAAACAGTTGCCTTTGAGTAGTCATCTGGGCTTATACGTTCTTCTCATCCAGAAAGAAAGCTACGTGACTGTGTTCTTCCTTTTGCTTTTGGTGTTTTTGTTTGTTGTTTGTTTTTTTTCAGGATCAAGCCATTAAGTTGTTACCTAATCTCAACAAAGGCAGGTGACAATGTCTAATATTCTGTGAATTTCTAAGTTGTGTTACTGGTTTTGTTCCTACCTGAGGCATCTTTCTTCATTCCAAGCATTTTGGGGCGTGAAGATGACAAATTGTTACGAATGGGAAGACTAAAATGCACAGAGACAGAAATGTGCTCAAAGTCATGCAAGGAATCAGAAGTAGGATTAGAGGCAAGTGTCCTGGCACCTCACCCACCTGCAAGTGGTTCAGGGCTGCGCCAAGGGGCACGAGGGGAAATTTACAAGGTGTTCTTGGAAGCAAGATAAAGAAAATACATGTGATTGGTTAAAGTGCAAAGTTCCTAGTTAGAGGTTAGTTGGCAGGTTCTGATTGGTTAAGTTTTGTTTACTGTTGACATTGAGCTGGGTTTGGGTTTGTTCAGGTAGGAGCTTCATGCAATGGAGTCTTAACCTATAGCCTCCCAGTTAATTCTTTTTAACTCCAGCTACACGGTGTTTCAGAATTCCTCTTCCATTGCACATGTCTCTTGAGTCTGAGGGCCGTGCATCTTGGCTGTTCTGAGCTGCATCTACGCTCCCCTGGGTGGCCTTCTGGTTATTGCCACAGCCGCTTAGGCCATCATACTGGCCTATCATGACAGGCCAACCCTGTTGCAGGGGCCTCAAATTACTGTCTCACGATTTGGCACTATAGACCATCTGCTTGCATCAGAATTACTGAGCCATACAAAATACCTGGCTTTGGGTGCTCAGCTTTGATGGGGGTGTCTGCTAAGTGATGAGACAGTGGCATTATTGGGCTGTTGGTCTTGATTATAGTATAGTGGTATAGTAGTTGAGCCACAGGTTGCTGTTTTCAGCAGCAAAGTTTCAAGTATTTATGGTACTTTGAAGGTGTGTATCTGACAGTGTTAGGTGCTGATGATTTATGAATCTTTCTGAAATGGTCTCACAAGGGAATTCTTAAATATCTTGAATAAACATTACTAGCCTCTTTTGTGAGCATGTGTTTGGTTCATGTGAAGTTATGATGTTCCGGAAAGTGTACAGCTAGTGTTATAGCTCTTGACCGGGGAAAGAACCAAGCGGCACAAGAAGAGCTGGAGAACAGTCTTTATTCCTCCAGTAGGCTCAGCCAACTTCTGACTTCTAACCCCACTTCCTTGTTCTCCTCCAGTTTTTATACCCTTGGTAGGACTCAAAAAGCATCCAATCAGCAACAAGCTTTAACATCCAATCAGCAACAAGCTTTAACATCCAATCAGCAACAAGCTTTAACATCCAATCAGCAACAAGCTTTAACATCTAATCAGCAACAGTGGCATTCAAAAAGTATCCAATCAAGATGCGCAGCCAGAGAACAGGAGCAGGCAGCCAAGCATCAAGCAGCGGGCGTTGGGCCCCAGAAGCGGGCACCTGCCATGGCTTGCAGCCATGTGGAGCAGCGGGGAGGCGGTGAGGGGCTGCATCCCAGCACCTGACGGTTTTCCCTGTCAATGAGGAATGGAAGTTACTCTTATCCTATTTAAAAAGACAGAGAAGAGTAAAAATGAAGATGTATGTAATTTATACCCACCAACTCTAATTCTAGTATCTACCCTATAGAAATTCCTATTCAAATAACATAACATCATTGTACAGGCTGGGCACATGGCTCATGCCTGTAATCCTAGCACATTAGAAGGCCAAGGCGGGAAGATCACTTGAGGCAAGTAATTCAAGACCAGCCTGAGCAAGAGAAAGACCCTATGTCTACAAAAAGTAGAAAAATTAGCTGGTTGTGGTGGTACACAGCTGTAGTCCCGGCTCTTTGGAAGGCTGAGGCAGGAGGATTGCTGGACCTCAGGAGTTTGAGGTTGCAGTGAGCTGTGATGATGCCACTGCACTCTAGCCTGGGAGACAGAGCAAGACCGTGTTTCAAAAAGCAAAACAAAAAAAAATCATTGTACAAAACAAAATATTGGAAATAACTAACTGTCCATCAACAGGAGAAAGGATAAAGAGAGGTAAATAAACACAGTAGAAGACCATTTGCATTAAGCTGGATAAATCTCAGGAAAACAGTTCAGGAGAATACATATATTATACCATTGCAGATATTTTTTAATAAGAAAAATAATTCTATGTATTATTTAGAGATAGATAGATAGATATATACACACCCAGGCCTACCTTGTATCATTACACTTTGCTTTATTGTGCTTCATGGATAGTGTGTTCTTTATAATTGAAGGTCGTGACAACTGCATCAAGCAGGTCTGTTGGCATCATTTTTCCAACAGCATTTTCTCACTTCATGCTTCTGTGTCATGTTCTTATAATTCTCCCAATGTTCCAGACTTTTTTTTGATTATTGTATCTATCATGGTGATCTGTGATCAGTGTTCTTTGATGTTACTATTGCAGTTGTTTTGGTGGTGCCACGAACTGTGCTCACATAACTTGGTGACCTTAATTGATAAATGTTGTGTGTGCTGACAGCTCCACCAACCAGCCATTCCCCATCTCTCCCTCCCCTCAGGCCTCCCTACTCCCTGAGACACAGCGATATTGAAATTAGGCCAATTAATAACCCTATAATGGTTTCTAAGTGTTTAAGAGAAGGAAGAGTCACATGACTCTCACTTTAAATCAAAAGCTAGAAATGATTAAACTTAGCGAGAAAGGCATGTCAAAAGCTGAGAGAGGTTGAAAGCGAGGCATCTTGTACCAGACAGCCAAGTTGTGAATGCAATGGAAAAGTTCTTGAAGGAAATTGAAAGTGATACTTCAGTGAACACACAAATGATAAGAAAACAAAACAGCCTTAGTGCTGATATGCAGAAAGTGTTAGTGGTCTGGATAGAAGATCAAACCAGCCCCAACATTCCCTTAAGTCAAAGCCTAATCCAGAGCAAGACCCTAACTCTCTTCAATTCTATGAAGGCTGAGAAAGGTGAGGAAACTGCAGAAGGAAAGTTCAAGTTTAATGAAAGAAGCCGTCTCCATACTATAAAAGTGCAGCACGTGCTGATGGAGAGGTTGCAACGAGTTATCCAGAAGATCTGGCTAAGATCATTGATGAAGATGGCTTCACTAAACAACAGATTTTCAGTGTAGACGAAACAGCCTTCTATTGGAAGATGTCATCTAGGACTTTCATAGCTAGAGAAGAAGTTGATGGCGGGCTTCAAAGGACAGGCTGACTCTCTTTTTAGGGGCTAATATAGCTGGTGACTTTAAGTTGAAGCCAGTGCTCATTGACCATTCTGAAAATCCTAGGGCTTTTATGAATTATGCTAAATCTAGTCCACCTGTGTGCTGTAAATGGAACAACAAAGCCTGGATGATGGCACCTCTGTTTATGGTATGGTTACTGAATATTTTAAGCCTACTTTTGAGACCTACTGCTCAGAAAAAAAGATTCCTTTCAAAATATTACTGCTCATTGATAATGCACCTAGTCAGCCAAGAGCTCTGATGGAGATGTACAGGAGATGAACATTGTTTCCATGCCTGCTAACACAACATCCACTCTGCAGCCATGGATCAAGGAGAAATTTTGACTTTCAAGCCTTATTATTTAAGAAATATATTTTATAAGGCTATAGCTGTCATAGGTAGTGATTCCTCTGATGGATCTAGGCAAAGTGTTTTGAAAACCCTCTGGAAAGGATTCACCATTCTATATGTCATTAAAAACATTCATGATTCATGGGAGGAGGTCAAATATCAACATTAATGGGAAATTGGAAGAAGCTGATTCTAACCCGCCTGGATCACTTTGAGGCATTCAAGACTTCCAGAGAAGAAGTAGCTGCAGATGTTGTGGCAATAGCAAGAGAACTAGAATTAGACATGGAGCCCGAAGTTGTGACTGAACTGCTGCAATCTCATGATGAAACTTTTGAACAGGTTTAGGGTTGCTTTTTACAGATGAATAAAGAATGTGGTCTCTTGGGATGAAACCTACTTCTGCTGAAGATACTGTGGACATTGTTGAAATGACAATAAAGGATTTAGAATATTCCAGAAATTTATTTGATAAAGCAGTAGCAGGGTTTGAGAGGATCGACTTTAATTTTGAAAGAAGTTCTAGTGAGGGTAAAATGCTGTCAAACAGCATTGCATACTACGGAGAAATCTTTTGTGAAAGGGAGAGTCAATCAGTGCAGGAAACTTCATTGTCTTATTTTACGGAGTTTCCACAGCTCCCCCAGCCTTTAGCAGCCACCACCCTGATCTGTCAGCAGCCACCAACACGCAGACAAGACCTTCCACAAGCAAAACGATTATGACTCACTGAAGGCTCAGATGATCATTAACATTTTTTAGCAATACAGTATTTTTAGTTAAGGTATGTACATTTTTATACATGTTATTGCACACTTAATAGACTACAGTGTAGTATAAATATTAATATAACTTTTATATTAACTAGGAAATTTAAAAAATTGTGTGAGTCACTGAACCAAGCCTGCAGTATCTCTGAGGTATGCCTGTATGTTTGAAAAGGTATCAAGTCATGTAGGAATGATAATCCATATTCAGAATAGCAGTTACTGGGGGGTGGGGGGCACACAATTAGGAAGAGGTACCCAGGAAACATCAATCATTTGTTTGATTTCACAAGCTGGGTGGCAGATAGATCAGTGTGTTAGTTATATTATTCTCTAAATGGTATTATATGTCTGAAATATCCCATAAGAAGAGGTAGGTTGGAAATCTACCCAACTCACTCATGGATATATGGGGCAAAATAATCTAATAGATTATTAGGTCATAGTAGATGTTTGTGAAGAAGGCATAGTACATATTTTGTTGCTGTTTCTGTGCATGGTGGACTTTGGATGTCCAGAAGTCATCTCCTGGCTCCATGGCCAAGCAAAGGGCAAATCACAGCTGTGCCCAGGATCCTGGGGGCAGACCCTGTAACCAGCAGCCAGACCAATGTCCACACAGATAGATGGATGTGTGGAGGGACCGGTCGCTAATGTAGCGACCAACCGCCCAATCTCAGTTTAAGAAAGCTTTGTGTCCATTCCAAGCAACAGAAACCAGCTCAAGTCCAAAGCAGCAGGTGGCTTGATTGTGCAGTTATAGGGAAATTCACAGAATGAACATGTGCTGGAAGAGCTTTGAACTAAAGAAGCATCAGGATTCCGGAGGGCAGGGCTGGGGAACAGTGGGGCAAGGTCTCGTTGACCTCTGAACACGGCCCCACCTCCAGTGGACACCACCGTGTGAATATCATCTCACCAGCCTGTTGTCCCCAGACCATGTTAGGAGCATGCTGGGGACAGAGCCCGAACGGTCATTTGTCCTGGCTGTTGCAGAGAAATTGAAACATGCTCCAACAGGCTGCTGGCCTGGTCGGTCTTGGCATATATTCCAGCCTTACAACTCCATAGATTTTTGCAGATATGGTTGCTACTAACTAAAAGAAGCTAAACAAATATTCCGGTTATCCCATTCTACTCTAGGCTTCCAACAATCCAAAATCCTTCCACTAAGTATTAATTTTTAAAGTAGTCTTAAAATTGTAGCTACTATGTATATTTTTTCATGAAACGAAGTCAGAATATAAACAAAAATCTTATTTATTTTAACTGAAATAACTTATTGGTGATTTTAATTTTATTTTTTTGTATGGTGTTTGAATATTTTTATAATGAACATATAATTAGAAAAAGTTGGTTGATTCCATTTGGAAATAAACACCCTTTGTGTTGGTCTGTTTGTGCTGCTATAACACATTACCTGGGCCTGGGTAATTTATAGACCACAGAAATTGATTTCTCGTGGTTCTAGAGGCTGGGAAGTCTGAGATCAAGGTGCTGGTGTTTGGTGTCTGGCAAGGGCCTTCTGGCTGTGTCCTCACGTGGCAGACAGGTCGTGGAAGGGCAAACGTGGGCCTAAGCTAGTTCCCGGCAGCCCTTTCATAAGGCACTAACCCATTCCTGAGCCCTCACGACTCAATCACTTCCCCCAAAGGCCCCACCCCCCTAATGCCACCCCAATGGTGATCAAGTTTCAACGTGAATCTTGGGGGGGACACACATTCAAATCATAGCACCCTCCAAGAAACCTGTTGAGATCTGGAACTCTTGTGGCTGATGATATTTGAACCTCTAGGTTTATTATTTTTGCTCCATGGTATTGACTCGGCGAGAGAGTGGAGTTGATACTGTTGTTTTGTATGGCTTTTGGCATTCAATTCAATTAATTGAATGACTATTGCAGGGGTCCTCAAACTTTTTAAACAGGGAGCCAGTTCACTGTCCCTCAGACCGTTGGAGAGTGTGGTGCACATTCCACACATGCGCACTGTGGGCCCGGGATGAGTTGGCTGCTAAGCAGGACAAGCAGCGGCGGCAAAAACAAGCAGCGGGCCAGATAAATGTCCTTGGCGGGTC
Source organism: Microcebus murinus (assembly GCF_040939455.1). NCBI lineage: Eukaryota > Metazoa > Chordata > Mammalia > Primates > Cheirogaleidae > Microcebus > Microcebus murinus. The sequence goes on along the minus strand of NC_134122.1, from coordinate 44,009,849 downwards.
GCATGTGGCCTGCGGGCTGTAGTTTGAGGACGCCTCGTCTGTTGAATGTAAAACCCTTTGCTAGTTGCTCTGGAAATACATAAATGAATCTAACAAGCTCCCTGCCCTAAAAAGAGCTGGAAATCTAGACAGGGAGAAAAGACATGTTCACATTATTTGCCTACCAGATGACACAGACTAATGCATTGAGGACAAGAAGCAGCCTGGAAGTGTCATAGAAATTAAAGGGAAGTGGTCGGGTCCCAGCGCCAAGGTGGTGAGCCAGCTCAGGAAAGCTTTGAGAGGTTGGTAGCCTCCAGGTGAAACCTTGAAGCTGAGTAGAGTAGGCTTTTAACAGGATGGGCTGGGGTGATAAACCAGGGAGGAGTGGAATAAATCCAATAGTGGAAGCAAAAGCATGAAAGTAGACAAGTTCTGAGCCCCTAAGAATAAACTCAGGCAGCCAACCCAGCTGGACTAGCATTACTTAACTTTTAATATCACATGGGAGAAGTTGGGATCAATTTGTTAAAGCCTCTTGTAATTGCATTTGACATTTCGAAAGAAATATCCCAGCCATTACATTTTAACCACTGATAGGATTTTTCAAAATAATAAACCTAACAGCTTTCTGCTGAGCCTCTGCTTTTTCTTGCCTCCTATAAGCAGTCTCACCTGCTTGCTAATTAACTCCCTACATGAAAAGTCAAGTAGCTGTTTAACTTGATCCCTTCCAAGGAGAGCAAGTGCCGGTTTTGTTCAGAGAGGAAACCTGTGTCTGTCTGTCTCCCAGGTCCTGCTCGGTTCTGTGGGGCTCAGTCGAGTGATTAACTTGAAGGTGCCCTGGCCGCCCGAGGATCAGTGGCAGCCGTTCTGAAGGAATAAGCCATCAAAGAGGCACGACAACCAGCTAGCGAGCCACACAGAGCGGGATGAGATGCAAAGGCCAGGTGGCCGCGACCAGAGAGTTGTGCAAAAGCCTCAGAATCAAAGGAAACTGAAGACTCTGTGAATACAAAAGCGAAGGGAGTGGCAAACAGCGAGAGAGGAGGCACAGAGACAGGAGGCTGGGTGTCCTGCAGGGAAGCCACCTGGGACCCATGGGGCAGAGTGGACAGGGCTGATACAAATCTCAATCCACACGCGCAGGGGTGAGGAAAAGGGTGACTCTTCTAATTTCCCTGTAACTCGGCTCTCATGGAAGCATGCCTCCTGCCTGGTTGGCGTGCCTGGGGTTGTCTCAGGGTCGCCCCCCCCCAGACCTTATGCAAGATAGGGTGTTGGGAGGGGTGTCCCCTCAGTCCTTTTCAGACTGGCTGCTTTCACTTAGGAAGATGCATTTAAGTTTCCCCTATGTCTTTTCATGCCTTGACAGCTCATTTCTTTTTAGCACTGAATGATACTCCCTTATCTGCATATACCAAAATTTATGTATCCGTTCACCTACTGAAGCACATCTTGGTTGCTTCCAAGTTTCGGCAGCTGTGAACAGGCTGCTGTAATGTCCTTGAGGCACCTGTCTACCGGGTGACCAGTGAGACACAGACTTCATTTTCCCAGGCTCATAACCTCCCCTTCACCCCCGACCCCAAGAAGAATCGATCATCTCCTCTTCTTTGGCCCCTCCACCCTTTAGCACCTTGAATTGATCATCGTGTTTGCTGCTGTTAGTTTTGTCCCTACACTGGATAGAAATCGGGGGTCATGTTCGACTCACTTCGTCACTTCTTTAGTGCAATGCCTGCCACTGTAAGGTTTCAATAAATGAATGATTGAATGATTGATTTGCAATCTTATTTTCATTGCTAATTAGCCACTTAATGACTTTGGACAAATTACTTACTACAAATGAGGAAATTGAAGCGGGTATAGGTTATAAATCCTGTCGTGTAGGCTGTTCTCAGTTCATGTTCCCGTCACTATAAGGCCACGAAACACCACGTGATTCTCAGAGAGGAGTTTCTGACAGGTGTAACAAAGAACAATAAAAATAAGTAAATCTGATTCTTTGTAGTGGTGAGCACAGACTCACGGTCACAGTCCTGAGTTGTATAGTGCACCCCCCAGATTCATATGCAACTGAGCTTCAGAGTGTAAGTTTATTTGGAAATTGTGTCTTTGCACATGTGATTAAGATAAGGATTAGAGCAGGACCTAAAACCAATGGCTGGTATCCTCTTAAGAAGAGGACATGACACAGAGACACACAGAGACGTGAGTCATGTGAAGACGGAAGCAGAGATTGGAGTGAGGGGCTCCAAATCAAGGAACATCAGAAGTTGCCAGGGGCCACCAGATGCCAGGAAAAGACAAGGAAAGCTCCTACCCTAGGGCCTTCAGAGGGAACCTGGCCTTGCCAACACCTTGATCTTGGACTTCTAGCCTCCAGAACTGTAGGAGGATACATTTCTGTTGCTTTGAGCCACCCAGTTTATGGGAATGTGTTCCTGTGGCCCAGCCATGGAATCTCTGACCTGCCTTTTTGTCCTCTGTGGTGTGGTCTGCCAGTTCAGTACAGCTGCAGTAAGACTCAAGTGAAAATGATGTCATTTCACGTCAGGTTGATGACGGTGTAAACACAGAGGGTGTGGGGTTTTGTTCTCCACTCTTGTCCCACTGGGCAGCTTGGCGGTTCCGTTTGATTAACCTGAATATCTGACCCAGCAGTCAGAAGAGGAGTTAGCTTCACACTCGGTGAGGGCCACGTAAAAGCAACTCTGTAGACTTTTGAACAGTTTTTTCCTGTCGATTAAGATTTTGGACTATCTGCAAGGCCAGAGGAACGGTTAGGGAGTGTCTGGGGTGGCCGGCTAGGACTAGGCACTCTGTGCCCGCCTGTCTTGGCACTGGGGACAGTGCCGCTAATGGCACAGTGGGCAGTGTGGAGAGTCCTACCGAGGACGGGTCGGGCTTATCTCTCTGCTGTTTATTCTGCACTGCCTTGTCCAATGCCATTTATGACAGCTGCTCTGCTGACCTCTCATTGCCTCGCCCTTAATAAGAGCTGGAGAAGGAGGGCAGCGTCCTGGTGACCGGCAGCCGGCGGGCTCCAGCACCATTCGGACCCAGAGTGCTCTTCCTAAGAAACCTTGGTTGTCTCCCAAGTCCACTGCGCCCCATAACAGGCCAGAAGCTCCTCGTCCCCGTGCTTGTTTAGCATCTATGTGATTAGACGTTGTTATTAGATCAGGCAGATGCCATCAGCCAATCAAGATGTAAATTGAGTCATTGAGACCCAAATTGTACAATGCACCGAACTTGACTGTCACAGTGTCTAATTGGCAAAGTGGTTTGAGCTGGCGTGGGGAGAATCAGGCCCCTACGAGGGGGACCACGTTCCCGCTGCAGGCGGAGCCCTGGGCACCTGGATGTGACGGCACCTGAGCCCCTGCCGCTCCCTTCAGGGGTCAGGACGTTCAGCTCCATCCCGAGACGACTGAGAAACAGCCAAATCGGTCACGTGGTGCTAACATACCACTTTGTCCATGTGTCCAGAGAGAGAGGCTGTGCCCTTTTCCGCTGCAGTGGTTGTGACTTCTCAAGTGAATTAGGATCTCCCGACCCTTTAAAGTCCCTGTGTCGAAGATGGGAGACCTCCATTGTCTGAGATATCCACTCAGTGCAAGATATCCTTGGGACAATTCAAAGCCAATTTATCGTAAAGCTGGAAGGGGGGGAAGTCTTAAATAGATGTTGGTGCTGAACGCCAGGGGACCCCTCCTCCACTTCTGTGCAAAGCGGTGCTGCCTCGGGGGCCAGCGTCTAACGGGATTTTAGGGTGACATGTTAAACCCTAGAAGCCAACACAGTGTCACGAGGTGGAGTCCTTGCTATGACTGTGTGCCTCATTGTCTTTGGTTTCCCACATAGAATTTCCTAAATTAGCACTTTTGTCTCAGATTTAAAAGCGTTTTCCAGGCAGCAGTGTTTCCATAAAGTAGCCTCTGTTGAGATGCCGTGTTGGTTAGCGGGATGCAGAGCTGCTGCGATGCTCTTTGTGACAAAACGACAGTGACGTAAAGAGTGTGGAAACGTCTTTCTCTCTCCTGTGGGAGCCCAGAGGTGGGTAGCCAGGCCAACAGGGCAGCTCGCCCCAGGCGGGTTTTCAGGGCTCCTTCTATTTTGTTCCCCCCTCTTGCCCCAGGACTGTGGCTCTCAACTCTCTTGAGCATCAGAGTCACCTGCAGGGCTTGTTAACCCCCTCCCACTCCCGGAGTTTCTATTCGGCAGGTCCGAGTGGGTTTGCATTTGTGTTTCTGACGTGTTGCCAGGGGACACTGACACCCCTGGTCCCTAGTCCACACCTGGAGAAACACTGCCCAGGCCCTGTCCCCGCCTGTCCTTGTTGAAGTTGAGCTGTAGACACGTCCATGTTCCGGGTCATGCAGTGGGAAAGAGCGCAGGGGTACACTCAAAAAAAAGAAAAAGAAAACATTCATCAGAGTACATTCATCAGCAGGATTATTCCACCAGCGTGTGACACCCCCTACCAAACTATTAGCCGCGTGAGAACAGAGACCCCGACTCCTATTCCTCAAGGCCCACCACCATGCGGTCAATAGGTAATGTGCGGCACTAGGTCATTGGCCTTCACAACCCCGGGAGCTATATTAGCTTCATTTAAGCATTGAAACAAGCTCAGTGCGGTGGCTCACGCCTGTAATCCTAGCACTCTGGGAGGACAGGGTGGGAGGACTGCTTGATGTCAGGAGTTCAAGACCAGTACGAGCAAGAGCGAGAGCCCTATCTCTACCAAAAATAGAAAAATTACCCAGCTGTGGTGGTGCACACCTGTAGTCCCAGCTAGTCAGGAGGCTGAGGCAGGAGGATCACTTGAGGCCAGGAGTTTGAGCCTGCAGTGAGCTATGATGATGCCACTGCACTCTACCCAGGGAGACAGAGTGAGATCCTGTCTCAAAAAAATAAAAGAATTGAAACAAGAGCAGCCATGGAGAATCAAAGTCACTGTTGAAGCCCGTGTTTGCTCTTTCATGCACACACGAGTCATGTTTGTATGGACTGACCACTCTGAGGCTGCCCTGTCTTGGCACTGGAGACGTGGAAGCTAATGAAACGAGGCCTCCGCCCTACGGGGGCTCCTGGCCAGCGAGCGGCCAGGGAGTGGCCCTCCCGATGCCCTCACAATGAAACACAAGATGGGGTTCAGAGATGAATGAAAAAAAGCTTTTGAAAACATCATGGTAAAATCTAGTGCTATTAAAAAGCAGCTCTCTTCAGCAACCAGATCAAGGCAGCCAGCCAAGAGCTAAATTCCCATCAGCTCCAACAACTTGTCTTATTTTGAGACATGGCGATGATGCAGGGAAGGTGCTAAAACCCCTACCTGGGGCATGGGGTGGCTTGGCAGGGGACGTCTGAAATATATTCCAGCACTGGATGGAAGAGACTATGCAAATGCCAAGTGAACAAGGAGAAATTAATGTAGTCTTTTTCTGATGTGTGGTCTTTCAAAGAGCTACTAGAATTAATTAAATCTCTAAAAGAGGAACCCAAAAAGCTGGATGGGGTGTGAGTAACACTCAGGGTCAGCGACTGTACTGTTTCCTATTTTTACCACCGACTTGTGTGTCTTACATGAGTCTCTTTGTCTTAGACACTCAGTAAAGTAAGTCTGGGCTCCTCTGGTCTAGCTCGGAGTTTCTCAAACTCTACCGTATACACGGATCACCTGAGTTAACACATGAACTGCCATGTGAGTTGTATTTAACTCACGCTGGTTTTGACCCTGGGTGCCTCATGAAGCATATGTAACTCACACATCTTTTCACCTTGGGAGCCACATGAACTATGTTTCAAGTTGCATATAACACATGCACAGAAAAAAATAAAAAAATTTTCATTAAATTAGAAAGGATCATTTTGTTTTCAAAGATTTTTTTTTTTTGAGACAGAGTCTCGCTTTGTTGCCCAGGCTAGAGTGAGTGCCGTGGCGTCAGCCTAGCTCACAGCAACCTCAATCTCCTAGGCTCAAGCAATCCTTCTGCCTCAGTCTCCTGAGAAGCTGGGACTACAGGCATGTGCCACCATGCCCGGCTAATTTTTTCTATATATATATATTAGTTGACCAATTAATTTCTTTCTATTTTTATAGTAGAGACGGGGTCTCGCTCTTGCTCAGGCTGGTTTCAAACTCCTGACCTCGAGCAATCCGCCCGCCTCGGCCTCCCAGAGTGCTAGGATTACAGGCGTGAGCCACCACGCCCGGCCTGTTTTCAAAGATTTTATCCTACTTTCGTAAGAAAATACGGTGGCCCCATGGAAAAAACATTTTTTTTTAGTGTGGCAGTTAGTGTGTTACAGTGCAGATTTGACTGAGCAGGTCTGGGTGGGGCTGAGATTCTGCGTTGCTAACAAGCTCTGGGGGACATTGACGCTGCTGACCTCCCATGTGGCTTGAGTAGCCCCCTCCAGCCTCCCTGAGGCCCTACTCAGTCCCACTGAAAGAGAGTCTGAGACTCCCATGGTTGGCATGCAAACCGGAGTTTCAGGTGTACGGCTAGGTGCAGTCTAGAGCAGTTTCTCAGATGCAGCTGCACATTGGAATCACCTGGGAAGCTTAAACTTCCACGGATTGTGACTTAAATGGTCTGGGGTTTGAGCTGGGCATCAGGATTTTTGGAAGCCGCCCTGGCCCGAGTGGTTGGGGGAGAATGGCCACCCCGCAGTGGGCTGGTGGGCGTGGTGGTGGCTGCAGGAGCAGGGTGTGGCCTGGGCTGCCTGAGTCTGGGGAACCAGTTGTCGCAGGGGGGTCTGTTTTCCCCAGAATGTGATTAAAAAGTATAAGAAGCACAATTATATGAAAAGACAAAACAAAACTAAACAAACTAGGGCATTCCTGGATCAATAAGTTTGAGAAACGCAGGATTAAGCAACCAGGTTTTTTCCTGCGAGATTCCTCCACGTGTTTACTGTGCACTATGACCTGCCAAGAGAGAAGCAAAATAGTGACCGTCCCTCAGTCTTCCGTGACCAGGAAGCCTTCTGTCATGGAGCTGATCGAGGGAGCTTGTCACACAAAGCCCCGGACAGCTCCTCCTAAGACACGATGCATATACGTGCAAAATGTCTAGCCTAGTTACTAATGCAGATGTCGCCGCCCCATCTGTATCTTCCTTGCTCTCTCCTTGGCTGTCCTCATGGCCTCTGCAGCCTTTACTGCAGGATGTTCGCTGGGGGGAATGATGGGGACGCCCCGCAAAGGCAATGAGAGTAGAGAATATTCCCTGGGGCACGTCTGATTTTAGAACCGAAACAGAGGTCAGGCGTGAAGAGGGAGGCGTGCTGGTCTGGCTGTGTTGGCAGGCAGGGGACGGCATTCAGAGGGTGCCTGGGACACACCAGCGGGCCACGGCTAAGGCTCCCTAACCAGATGTGAGAGGGGAGTTATGCAGCTGTTTGGTTTTTCCCCAACTCCCACCTCTCTGGGTTTGTAGTCTTTCCCGGGGGGGTGGGCAGGGAAGACTCTTGGAGTTAGATCTTCCTGATTTTAAGTTATCTTTCTGGGGTGTGGGGTTTAGGCTGTGCCCCTCCCCCCTTCAGTAGGCCTCTAGGATATGTCTATCTGTCTGTCTGCCTCCCTCCCTCTGGAAGATGCTAGGGGCAAGAGGGACTTGGAGGAGGAGGGAGGGACCATCCTCACCTTCCCTAGCTAGGACCCCGCTGGGCCCCCCACAGTTGGCTAAGACCTACCAGCAATGGGATTCCGTGCTGCCTGCAACACCAGTGACTTGAAAACAGGATGGTTTTCAAGTACATTGTTCACGAAGTGAAGAGAAAAGGGTCTTCCAATAACAGAGGGGTGAGAAAACAAAACAGGGAAGGAGATTAGGGTAAAACAACATAAGAGCCCAACAACTCAGGAATTTGAGGTTACAGGAAGCTATGATCACTCCACTGCACTCCAGCCTGGGCAAGAGAGCAAGACTCTGTCTCTTAAAAAAAAGAAAGCCAGGCATGGTGGCTCACACCTATAATCACAACACTTTGGGAGGCCAAGGCAGGAGGATAACTTGAGGTCAGGTGTTCCAGACCAGCCTGGTGACCAACATAGTGAGACCTTGTCTTTATAAAAAATTTTAAAATTAGCCAGGCCTGGTGGCCCACGTGCCTGTAGTCCCAGCTACTTGGGAGGCTAAGGTGGTGGGATCACTTGCACTCAGAAGTTTGAGGTTAAAGTGAGCTAAGATCACGCCACTGCACTCCAGTCTGGGTGACAGAGCAAGAGCATGTCTCTAAAAAAGCATAATAATTTTTTAGGGGTCAAAGCATCCAAATACAACAACTCTAACAGGAACAATCACATTTGAAAGAGTAGGCATGTAGTGTTTGTCAAAATGCAGAACAGGCTGTCTCAGACCATTCGGGCTGTTGTAACAAAATGCCATAGACTGGTGGCTTACAAACAACAGATATTTATTCCTTGCAGTTCTAGAGGATGAGAAGTCCAAGATCAAGGAGCCGACAGATTTGGCGTCCGGTGAAGTCCTGCTTCCTGGTTTGTAGAGCCTTCTTGCTGTGTCCTCACATGGAAGGAAGGGTGAGGGGTCTCTCTCAGACCTCTTTTGTAAGGGCACTAATCCCATCATGAGGGCTCCACCCTCATGACCTCGTCACCTCCCAAAGGCCCCATCTCCTAATATCATTCACCTTGGAGGTGAGGATTTCAACATATGAATTTGGGGGAGGCGGGTACAAACATGCAGATCATAGCACAGGCTAAGAAATATGTACCAAGCTCAACTTCAACCAATCTCCCCTGAAGGTCAAGCCAAAACAGATTTGGGCTGCACGCTAGCCAAGGAAGAAAACAGGACTGTCTGCTGTCCTCATTCCTGCCGGGCTTCTGTTTTCACTCCAAGTTCATTCGGATCCTTTAGAGATGGACGCTATAGGGCAGGACTCTTAGAAAACCCTTGGGGAAAGAGCCCATCATCCCAGAGTCGCCATTCTTGAGGCACTCAGACCAAGGAGGGAGATAGACAAGGCTATGCACCTCTCTCTGGAGAAGGGGGTTGTAAGAAGCCTTTTATAATGAGTTGTCTGATCTCGTGTCTCTTCTGTGCTAAATGTTCTTTGAGTCAAATCAAGTTATTTCTAATTTGTGTAAGAATAATATGCATCAACATGTTACCCATCGTTATCTCTGGGAAACGGCATTTCAAGTGGTCTTCATTTTCTTTCTTATAATTTTCCCTATCTTCACATTTTTCTATAGTAGATGTGTATTTTTATGATAAGAAAACATGTGAGCTGTTTCTGTTTGGCTGGAGCGGGGACTGCTCACACGAGTGGCAGAGCGACTCAGTGTGCAGGTGGGCAGGGACAGGTGCTGTCTGGTGGGGTCCGGCTGCCTGTGGCCTGGAGGTTGTGTTCCCGGTGTGCCTGTGTCAGGTCGGGGGCTCCTCTTTCTCCTTTAGCTCCTCATCTTTCCAAGGTCTGATATGACAGTCCCCAGGCTTGCAGGGAAAGCCATTGAGCTTGAAGAGAGGCAACCATGGGAGTGGGACAGTAGGGGACACCAAGGACAACAGAAAGGTGGCTTTCCCTGCACCTATAGACACGTCTCTGGTTGTGCTTTCAGGTGAACCTCAAAGCAGGAGCTCTGAATCGACCTCTCATCTGAGGACTGACTACTGCTGTCACTGCCAGCCTCCATCCCCTGCCCAGGCCTGTCACTGTGTCGCCCCTCAGCAGGTAAGGGGAGTGGCTTATCCTGTCTAAGAGCAGGTTCTTTCTGGAGAACAGGCATCTTTGCCAGGAGTATGTGTGGGGGCCTGGCTGAGACTCAGCTCTCAGGACCCATAAGGTGTGACCATGTCCTCAAGGCTCCTCACATTATCCCTGTGTGAGTGAACGTGCCCATCTTGGACAGCAATGGGAGAATACCAGCCCATCCCTGTGGGTTGTCGGGCCTTGGCTGGGGAACTGTGCTGTGTGCACCTGCCCATGGGAAAAGAGATGCTCTTCAGGTAAGCATCCTTGTTCTGCCACTTGCTGTGACAAGGGGAGGTCAACAAACACCACCCCACCCCAATCCTACAGTCTAAGCTGGTTGGTCCTTTTGGGCTTAGTGCTCTGTAGTCACTGGCAATAGAGGAGAAATGGCTCACAGCCAGCTGTGGCACTCCACCTCTGGTCTGTGCTAGAATCACCTTGGGAGGCTGTAAAATAGAGACGTCCAGGTGTGCAGGGTCACAGCATGGATCCCAGGTATGTGTGCTTTGAGAAACCAGATTGGCCCCCGGGAGAGAGAGAGAATGTGAATATGCACACAAAACAGCTTTGAGGATCACTGATGGCAATGAGTGACTGCGCTGGAGGTGGAATCAGGGAGAGAGGGAGCAACAGAGCAGAGCAGAGGTGGCAGCGCAGGCTTTTCTGTCCCGTGTACCAGGGAGAGCACTTTCATCCTTGTGTTAGCATCTCTTTGTCTGATTACCAAGGGCCTCTTAGTAGGACTCTGTAGGTACCTCTTCTCCCCACCTCCTTCTTTAGCAAGAATGCAGACTGAGGGGAGAGAGGGTTTTCTGTGTCGTTGTAAGATGGTCAGATGAAAAAGACATAAGTGTATTTTATATGCCGAGCTGAGGGAATCCAGAGACACAGACATTACAGGACAGAGCGGTGAGTGGCAGGGCAGCACCTTCAGAAAGGGGACCTATAAAGTGTTAGCCTTGGATAAGAAGATGCTTTCAGCTGCAGGTGACAAGTGACCCAACAAATGCAGCCTGAACGGTGAGGAATATGTTCTTTCAATTGCAAGGATCAGAAGTAGACCTTCCAGGACCCACCTAGCACAAGGCTCTGCAGCAATGTCTCTGTGAGTCTCCTGACCCTGTCTGTGGCTAATTCTTCAGGGGTTAGCATGGCTCTTGCAGCTCTGGATACAACTAAGTCAAGGCAACCAAAAACAGGGGTTCTCCCCTCATGCCTCGACTGGGGAGAAAAACCTTCACTACAAGTCCCTTGCAGATTCCCCTGGTGTCTCATTGATTAGGGCAATGTCACATGCTCTGGCCCCACTGCAAGGGAGGCAAGAAGGTGAGCATCTGGCATTGTCAGCCTCTGGACAGGAAGGTATGCCCTGCTGGCAGAGACAGCAAGTGTTGGAGCCACTGTGGGTGGGTCACCAGCAGGCTCTGGTGCAGAGGAGGCAAGGATGGATGTGAGCACAGAGCAGCTGTAGGTGGGGTGGGGGACACGAGGGTCCTGTCCTGATGGCCTTCTCTGTAGGCAGAGGGGCTGAGGTCCTCTGCTGAGCATGGAAGGACAGAGGTGGTGAAGGGATGATGAAGACTGAAACAGGAGGACAAAGGGAGGGAGAGATGATTTGGGACAAAGAGTCATCTTGCCAGGTAGCTGTGAGGACCCTGCTAAGGCTGGAAATTGAACATCTGCTAGCCAGAATTTTGGAGGTTCTCTCCTACAGTGCTTAGCACCCCACAGTGTGGGTGGAGAGGGGCAGGAGTTGGATCCTTATAAAGTTGGGTTTTAAGGAACAGAAGGAAGGGAGAGACAAGCAGAGAACATGGAAGACAGTGATAGCAGTGCTGGGTTGTGTTGTTCAGGCTGAATATGGAATTGCATGGAGCCAGGAGAGAAGGAAACATCAACAGAGGGCGTCGTAGGGTGAGACCGGGCCTAAGAACACAGCTCCTGGCTACGGGGTGGGCCTAGGGAATCTTGGCTGGGGTGGCTGTGGCTATATGGGCTGGAGAGCAGACACACTGGAGGGACTGAGGTGAGGATGTGGGAGAGATGGGAGTCCTTGAGGGGAAGATAATCAGCTCCCAAATATGGGAGCCCCCAGAGGGTGGGCCCACCCCAAAGCTTATTTGATCTCCTGGACATGAAAAGGAAAACATAGCTCAGCAGGGCCTGTTTTACATGTTAAGCATTTGGCCCATGTTCTCTTTCTGTGGAAAGGAGTGGAGTGTGTTGAAAATGTTCTTGAAACAAAAGAAAATCCAAAAGTAAGAAGTAACAGCTGCTCAGGATAAGAAGGAATTAGTGAAAGAACTCTGGAAGTAAGAAGAATCAAAGTGAAAGGACACCCACAAAAGGGAGCACCAGCTCTCTAGCAATGGATACCAACTAAGATCAGAATATTGAAATGACAAAGAATTTTGAACATAGATTGTAAGGAAGCTCAATGAAATGCAAGATAAAATAGAAACCAAACACAAAGACACCACAAAAACAATGTAGGAAATGAATGAAAATTCACTAAAGAAAATGAAATGTTAAAGAAAAATCAAACAGAACTGGAAATGAAAAATTCACTCAAGGTATTACAAAACACTGTGGAAAGCCTTAAGAATAGGTTAGACCAGGCAGAAGAAAGGATCTCAGGGATTGAAGACAATACCTTTCAATTAAACAAGTCAGTTGCAGAAATAGAACAGAGAAATAAGAGGAATGAGCAAAGCCTACAAGAAATATGGGATTATGTAAAAAGGCCTAACATAAGAATTATATGCATCCATGAGGGTGAAGAAGAAAATATACAAGGGTTAGATACACTATTTGAGGATATAATGGAGGAAAATTTTTCTGGCCTTGCTAGAAATCTAGATATCCAGGTACAAAAAGCTCGAAGGACACCTGGGAAATTCATTGCAAACAGGAAGACACCACAACACACAGTCATCAGACTGGCCAAAATAGACACAAAACAGGCCCTCCTATGACACGTAAGGGGAAAGCAGCAGGTAACTTACAAAGGAAAGCCTATCAGACTAACTGCACACTTCTCAACTGAGACCTTACAAACCAGAAGGGATTGGGGCCCCATTCTCAATCTTCTCAAACAGAATAATGCCCAGCCTATAATATTGTATCCTGCAAAACTAAGTTTCATTTATGAGGGGGAAATAAAGTCTTTCTCAGATAAACGAACACTGAGGGTATTTGTCAAGATAAGACCTGCCCTGCAAGAAGCACTCAGAACTGCATTATTCATGGATCAGAACAATAGATACTCATCAGTGTAAAATCACCCAAAAGCTAAAGTCAAAGGCCAGATACTACAAGGTCTCAAGAGAGAAAACAAATCAACTAGGAAAACAAAGAAACTCACCCCATTTATCAATTCTTTCACTGAAGAGACATAGGCTTGCTGAATGGATAAACATGCACTAGCCATGTATCTGCTGTCTTAAGGAAATACATCTAACCCACAAGGACACATCCAGGTACAAGTTGAAGGGATGGAAAAAACATTCCATGCAAATGGAAACCAAAAGAAAGCTAGTATAGCAGTTCTCATATCAGATAACTTAGTCTTCAAATCAACAAAAGTAATGAAGGACAAAGATGCTCATTCTATAGCAATAAAGGGAACAATTCAATAAGAAGACATAACAATTCTAAATATACACTTAACAAAGGTGTATCCAAGGCCGGGCGCTGTGGCTCACGCCTGTAATCCTAGCTCTTGGGAGGCCGAGGCGGGCGGATTGCTCAAGGTCAGGAGTTCAAAACCAGCCTGAGCAAGAGCGAGACCCCGTCTCTACTATAAATAGAAAGAAATTAATTGGCCAACTGATATATATATAAAAAATTAGCCGGGCATGGTGGCGCATGCCTGTAGTCCCAGCTACCTGGGAGGCTGAGGCAGAAGGATCACTCGAGCCCAGGAGTTTGAGGTTGCTGTGAGCTAGGCTGACGCCATGGCACTCACTCTAGCCTGGGCAACAAAGTGAGACTCTGTCTCAAAAAAAAAAAAAAAAAAAAAAAAAAAAAAAAAAAAAAAAAAAACAAAGGTGTATCCAGATTCATAAAGCAAATCCTATTTGATCTAAACAAAATGATAAACAGTAGTACTGTAATAGCTAGGGACTTCAACATTCCTCTGACAAAACAGGACAGATTCTTCAAACAGAAAGTAAACAAAGAAACAATGGACTTAAGCAGAACTCTAAAACAAATGGGTCTAACAGACATTTACAGAACATTCTACCCAAAAAACACTGAATATATATTCTTCTCATCAGCTCATGGGACATTCTCTAAGATTGGCCAAATTCTAGGCCATAAAACACACCTCAACAAATTTTTAAAAATAAAAATCTCAGACCACAGTGGAATAAAATTAGAAACCAAGTCCAACAGAATGCTCATCTCTATACAAAGTCTTGGAAATTAAACAACCTAAGGCTGAATGATAGTCAGGTCAAGAAGGAAATTAAGAAGGAAATCAAAAGATTCTTTGAATTAAATGATAAAGGAGACACAAGTTATCAAAATCTATAGGACACAGCTAAAGTAGTTCTGAGAGGAAAATTCATAGCCATAAACACCTACATCCAAAAGACAGAAAGGTCACAATCAATATTCTAATGAACCATCTCAAAGAACTAGAAAAAGATGAAAAAACTGATCAAAAACCCAGCAGAAGAAAAGAAATAACCAAGATCAGAACAGAACTGAGTGAAATTAATAACAAAAGAACTATATGGAAGAATAATGAAACAAAAATTTGGTTCCTTGAAAGGATAAACAAAATTGACATGCCTCTCACTAGATTAACCAGAAGCAGAAAAGAAAGGACTTTAATAAGCTCAATCAGGAATGAAAAAGGAGAAAGTACAGCTGATACCACAGAAATACAAAATATTATCTATGAATATCACAAAAATCACTATGCACATAAACTTGAAAATGTGGAGGAAATGGACAAATTCTTAGAAACAGACAGCCTCCCTAGGTTCAATCAGGAAGAAGTTGAATTCCTGAACAGACCAATATCAAATATCGAAATCAAAGCAAAAATAAAAATATTCCTAAAAACTAAAGTTCTGGACCAGATGGTTTCACACCCAAATTTTACCAGACCTACAAAGAAGAACTAGTGCCTAGCCTGCAGAAATTATTCCACAACATCGAGAAGGAAGGAATCCTCCTCAACGTGTTTTATGAAGCCAACATCACCCCGGGACCAAAGCCAGGAAAGAACTAAACAAAAAAGAAAACTACAGACCAATATCCCTTATGAATATAGATGCAAAAATTCTCAATAAAATCCCAGCAAACTGAATCCAGGTACTTATTGAGAAAGTAATCCATCATGACCAAGTGGGCTTCATCCCAGAGATGCAAGGATGGTTCAACATACACAAATCTATAAATGTAGATCACCACATAAAAAGAGGTAAAAACAAAGACCATATGTTACCCTCAATAGAGACAGAAAAATGTTCAATAAAGTTCAGCACCCTTTTATAATAAGAATGCTTAACAAAACAGGCATAGACAGCACTTACCTCAAAATGATAAAAGCCATATATGACAAACCCATATCCAACATCATACTGAATGGGGAAAAATTAAAAGCATTCCCACTTAGGACTGGAACCAGACAAGTTTGCCCTGTATCACTGCTTCTGTTCAACATAGTGCTAGAAGTCCTAGCCAGAGCAATCAGAGAAGAGAAAGAATTCAAGGGCATCCAAATGGGAGCAGAAGAGGTCAAACTATCACTCTTTGCTAACAATATGATCTTCTATCTAGAAAACTGCAAAGATTCTGCCAAGAGACTACTGGAATTGATAAATTCAACAAAGTCTCAGGTTACAAAATCAACGTACACAAATTAGTAGCATTCCTATACACCAACAACAATTAAACTGAGAACCAAATCAAAGACTCAATACCTTTCATGATAGCAACAAAGAAAATAAAATACCTAAGAATATATTTAACTAAGGAAATGAAAGACCTCTACAGGGAGAACTACAAAACACTGAAGAAGGAAATAGCAGAGATCATAAACAGATGGCAAACCATACCATGCTCATGGATTAGCAGAATCCATATTGTTAAAATGTCTACACTACCCAAAGTGATCTACAGATTCAATGTAATCTCTATTAAAATACTGACATCATTTCTTGAAGATCTAGAAAAAGTAATTCTACATTTTGTATGGAACCAGAGAAGACCCTGTACAGCAAAAGCAACCTTAAGCAAAAAGAACAAATTGGGAGGCATCTATTTACCAGACTTTAAACTATACAAGGCTATAGTAACAAAGGCGGCATGGTATTAGCACAAGAACAGAGACACAGACCAGTGGAACAAGACTGAGAACCCAGATATAAAACCATCCTCATATAGCCATCTGATCTTTGACAAAGCAGAGAAAAACATACACTGGGGAAAAGAATCCCTATTCGATAAATTGTGCTGGGAAAATTGGATAGCCACATGTAGGAGACTGAAACAGGATCTACACCTCTCACAAAAATCAACTTGCAATGGATCATAGACTTAAACCTAAGGCATGAAACCATAAGAATTCTAGAACAAATATGAACAGCAAGCAGGTTGATTTGAGTCTTGGTTTAACAGTTCCCCCTGGTTAACAACGCTACTATCCACCCTACTAGGCCCACTCATTATGCTAATCTTAGTCCTTACTTTCGGGACATGTGTAATTAATAGACTAGTAGCGTTTGTAAAAGAACGGATAAACACTGTCCAGCTACTAGTACTACAACAACAGCAGCAGCTGTGGTCAAGTGCTATAGAACTAGAGCACCTAAGAGACCTTGAGGATGAGCAAGAGTGCTCCTCTGCTACCTAGAGAAAGGGGGGAATGTAGGGCAGAGGAAGGGCAGAAGAATTTGCAGGACAGAGGAAGGGCAGAGGAATTTTTCCAATTGTCGGGAATTTACTTGGGTGGGGCAATGAGCTAACTGCAAACCTTTGCTTCTGGTCATTGGTTGCTTGCTACACCGCTGTATGGGGAATTATGGGATGAGGTCATTGAAGCACGGGCGACTGGCCCATCAGGCAATAGAGGGCAACCAACCCGCCAATTATTTCAAAAGGCAATAGTGGGCAACCAATCATTTTAAAGGTCAACGCATGATCCATGCATAGTCAGCTTGTGCGCAGCTTGTGCACCATGGGGATAAAAGGCATGCCGTTGTTCCGGTCGGGGTCCTTGCCTGCCAGAGTGGCCACTGCGTTGGTGCTCTGGGGCTTGGACCCTGGCTAGCCAGAAAATAAACCTCCTCTTGTGTGATTGCAAAAAAAAAAAAGAATTCTAGAACAAAATGTTGGGAAGACTCCTCTAAATATCAGCCTAGGCAAAGAATTTATAAAGAAGACCCCAAAGGCAATCACAGCAACAACAAAAATAAATAAATAAATTGGACCTAATCAAATTAAAAAGCTTCTGCACAAGCCAAGGAAACTATCACAAGAGCAAACAGACAGCCTACAGAATGGAAGAAAATATTCGCATGTTACACATCTGATAAAGGGCTGATAACTAGAATCTATATAGAACTTAGGAAAATCAGCAAGAAAAAATCAAACAACTCTATCAAAAAGTGGGCAAAGGACATGAACAGAAACTTCTCAAAAGAAGATTTGAAAAGTTTGACCAACAAACATATGAAAAAATGCTCAACATCTCTAATCATCAGGGAAATAAAAATCAAAACTGCAGTGAGATATCACTTATCTCCAGTGAGAATTGTCTTTATCAAAATCCCAAAACAATAAATGCTGGCATGGATGCAGAGAGATAGGAATACTCATACTCTGCTGGTGAGACTGCAAACTAGTGCAACCTCTGTGGAAAATAATATGGAGATACCTCAAAGAAATACAAGTAGAACTACCATTTGATCCAGCAATCCCATTACTGGGCATATACCCAAAAGAACAAAAGACACTCTATAAAAAAGACATCTGAACTAGAATGTTTATAGAAGCACAATTCACAACTGCAAAAATGTAGGAACAACCCAAGTGCTCATCAATATGTGAGTGGATTAATAAAAATGTTATATGTGTGTACCATGGAGTACTTAGCCACAAAAAACAATGGTGATATAGCACCTCTTGTATTACCCTGGACAGAGCTGGAGCCCATTCTACTAAGTGAAGTATCCCAAGAATGGAAAAACAAGCACCACATGTACTCACCAGCAAATTGGTTTTAACTGATCAACACGTAAGTGCAGATATAGTAATAACATTCATCAGGTGTAGGGCAGATGGGAGAGGGGAGGGAGGACCGATATATACACACCTAACGGTGCGGTGTGCACTGTCTGGAGGATGGACATGTTTGAAGCTCTGGTTTGGATGGTGCAAAAGCAATGTATGTAACCTAAACATTTGTACCCCCGTAATATGCTGAAATAAAATATTAAGGCCAGGCATGGTGGCTCACGCCCGTAATCCTAGCATTCTGGGAGGCCGAGGTGGGCGGATTGCTCGAGGTCAGGAGTTCGAAACCAGCCTGAGCAAGAGCGAGACCCTGTCTCTACTATAAACAGAAAGAAATTAATTGACCAACTAATATATATAGAAAAAATTAGCCGGGCATGGTGGTGCATGCCTGTAGTCCCAGCTACTCGTGAGGCTGAGGCAGGAGGATTGCTTGAGCTCAGGAGTTTGAGGTTGCTGTGAGCTAGGCTGACTCCACGGCACTCATTGTAGCTTGCACAACAAAGTGAGACTCTGTCTGAAAAAAAAAAAATATATATATATATATATATTAAATAAAAAGAAATTTAACTTGAAGAAACACCCATAATAATATGAAAATACATGAATGTCTATAAATCTATTAATCGAAAAAACCATGCTATAGCCACACAATGGAGCTATAGCTGCGAATGTACTATGTAGCTGTAAAAAAGAATGAGTATGATCTTTTTTACATATTAGTGATCTTTTTTACATATTAGTGAACTAATTTCCAGAATATATTGTTAAGTGCAAAAGCAAAGTTCAAAAGTGCCGCACACACACACATATAATGTTATCTTTTTGTGTAAGGAAGAAGCAGAAATGCAAAAATATACATGTAACTGATTTTTATAAAAAACATACTCAAGAAATTAATAAAATAAAGTACAACAATCATTAGGTGGGGAGAAACTAAAACTGAAATGAAGTACAAACAGAAACAAACCGAGAAAAGATCCCAGCCAACACTTCCTCACACCTCACCCTGCACTGTTGAGAGTCACTGTCGCTTGTGTTTCTGCTCACAGTGACTAGTCCTGGCTCTGAGACTTTAGTTATTAGAGCAGTTTCTCGTTCGATGGGGCAACTGTGCTCTACAGCATAAGCTTTCTGTGACATAGGTGGCATTACAGTGGTCTTTTCTTAGTCAAGTGGCATCATTATGTTTTGGGTCAGGGGAGAGTTTCTTTCTCTTTCTAGAAAAGTAAATCTAAGCTTGGGATGAGGGGTGTGTGTGTGTTATATTGTTGAAAAACCAAACTCCCAACCTAAAGTTGGTAAACTTTTTGGAAGTACAGCAACTTAAAATAAGTAATAAAGCAATTGTATTCATCGGAGCTGTAGATTGCTAGGAGAGGCTTTTGGAAACAGTGAGAAGGATGCTCAGCCAGGGTTTAAAGCAGAGATCCTCAAACTTTTTAAACAGGGGGCCAGTTCACTGTCCCTCAGACTGTTGGAGGGCCAGACTATAGTTTAAAAAAAAAAAAACTATGAACAAATTCCTATGCACACTGCATGTATCTTATTTTGAAGTAAAAAAACAGACAGGCAAAAACACGCGCATGTGGCCCGCGGGCCGTAGTTTGAGGACGCCTGCAAAAGCTTTGAGTTCGGGCTCTGGATGCATAAGTGTTGGCTGTGGAACCTTTGGCTGTTGGCTGGATTGCTCTGATTTTTGCACTTTCTTCATTTACAAAACAAAATGTAAAACTGTCCTGTCAACTTTATGGGCTGCTAGAGGAACAAACAAGCAAGCATGGGTGAAAATGATTGATTACCTTACAAATATCCAGGTGTGCCTTGTGGTGGCAGCGGTAGTGGTACAGAACTCACTCCAGGACCATCTGTTCTCACTCTTCCCAGGACTGAGAAAAGCATATGTCTCCCTTGCTCCCCTCACTCTAGTAAAGTGTGCCCTTCTCTTGTCCCACGAGAATTTTCTACCGAATGCTCCCAGACGCTCCCCGGCTTGCAGGGAGCAGCTGTGGGAGGCGGGAGATGGGGAAAGGTCGGGCAGGGTCCTGCCTCACCCTTGGAAAAGCAGCACTTCTAACCCTTTGACTTTGGTTGCTCCCAGGGGCAGCAGAATGAAAGAAGGCATGTCCAACAACAGCACCACGAGCATCTCCCAAGCCCGGAAAGCTGTGGAGCAGCTAAAGATGGAAGCCTGCATGGACAGGGTGAAGGTAAGCGTGCCTCCCCCTCTGCCCAGAACTCAGCTCAAAATTTTCCTCCGGTTTCCGAAGCAGCCTGGTGAGAGTTAATACGTCACCCGCCAGAGCATCCAGCCAACCTTAGCTGTAACATTTACAAATGAATGTTTGCTTCTGAGTTCTGAGTGTGCCCGAGGATTCGAATGATGCAAAATACACAGTGTGCATGAATTCCGTAAGGAGTTGCCAAAAATAGACTCATAATTCATCTTGGCTCTCTTTTAGCTCCGTTGTCATGCCAATAAGCAAGAAAGAGAGTTTAACAATGAGATCAATCACTGTTTTTCTGCCCGATACAGTGACTTTGAGGCTAGACAACATCGGATATTTTGACAGGGTTCCTGTCGGGGGAGAAGCACTGAACCGTGCCTGTGTTTGTCAAATATTCCCTGGGGGAAAGTGAAGAAAGGTGCCAGCCAGCTCCCACTGTGCTCATTTGGCTGCTAAGTGCAGGTCTCTTCATGCTGGGAAGGCTGAAGCAAGATGAAGCCTCCTATTCTCCAGGTGCCACTTAGAGGTGAGCAGGAAGTCTGGCAAAACAGGTGGCTCTGAAATACATTTGGAGCATATTCTTGCACACACTGATACCAACTACAAATCAGATATCAGGCCTTAGTCTCTAGGCTGGAGGAGGATTCAAGGTTAGCATGCAGAAAACAATTCTAAAACAGGGTGAGCCTCAGTAGTGTAGAAAAATATTGAAGAATGAGTGCAGTGGTCCAGCGGTGCAAAGACAGAAGGAACAACTGCTGGGAGGGTGTGGGCTGTGGTGGAAGCATCCCTGCACACCCCCTGTGCGCTAGCACGGTCCTGGGACAGGGCCATGGATGGGACAGTCTCCACCCTCTTGCTCAGAGAACAATTCTTGCAGTTGGGAGCTGTGGTTGCTCCTGAACTGGTACCAGAGCAGGATTTCCGCCACTGTGAGCGAGTCGTGGCCAGTGTCCGGCAGCTGGACTTGCTGGAAGCGCTGCAGGTCATGCTGGGAAGACAGTTTGGGGCAGCTCTGGTGGGGACAGTGCTGTGCACACAGGTGAGGATCATAGAAACTATTGGGCGTGAAGCCGAAGCCATGAGGGGACAGGTGTCCGAGGTGAACCACTCTGGCAGCAATAGATTGAGTTGCCAGAGGTGAGAAAGTTGAAGCTCTGAGTGTTCAGGAGAGGCAAGAGGGACAGAAATTGGGTGTCGTGTGAAGCAGAGAGCAAAGGTGGGATTAGAGAGGCAAACACACCAAAAAATCAGCAGAACTTGGTGAACAAACATGGGAGACGCTAGGAAGAGAGAAGGTGGAATCAACTGGCTTTGGCTATAGGACAGTTCTTTGCCCAGAAGTTCTACTTTGGCAAGGAAGATAAATTCTGCAAAAAGAGATCCTCACCTCCCACAAACACCACTGGGGTTCATCCATGTTTTCTCAAATGACAGAATTTTCTTCTTTTTAAAGACTGAATAGTATTGTGCATATATATATATATACCACATTTTCTGTATTTATTCATCTGTTGATGGACACTTGCATTGATTCCATATCTTGGTGCTGCAGTCAACATAGGAGTATGGATATTTCTTTCACATACTGATTTTATTTCCTTTAGATATATACCCAGAATCGGAATTGCTGGATTATATGATGGTTCTGTTTTTTGATTTTGGGGAAACCTCCATATTGTTTTCCAAAATGACTGTAGAAATTTACATTCCCACCAACGGTGTACCAGGGTTCCCTTTTCTCCATATCCTTGGCAATACTTGTTTCTTTTGTCTTTTTGATGATTGCCATCCTAATGTTACCAGCCTCTGAGTGGAGGTTTTTCCAAGTTCTCCGTATTTGTGTGGAAAAGAAGTTCAGGACGCACCACGTAAACCAAGCAAGTGAGAGCTTTATTGAAAGCAAAAGTACACACTCAGGGATGAGTGTGGGCAGGCTCGGAAAGAGCAGCTGCACTGAGAGGAAGTGGTTTTATGTCTTTTGTAGTCTTACTAATTGAGGGAAGGAATGTTCAAGTCCAGGATTTGGCATTTACTAAGAATTTAGGTAATAATTCCTAGAATGGGGTTCCCTCCCATTTTCATACTTTATATGGTTGTTTTGGGAACTGTCATGGTGATTCAAGGGCAGAGAAAGTTTGACATCACAATGTAAATAAATGATATTGTAATTAGCCAAAGTTCCCCTAAGGTGGCACAGACAGCTGACAAGCAAAACTTCTTGCCTGTGGTATCAGCCCTTCTAGTTAGCTTCTGTTTAAGAGTTGTTTCACACCTGATCTTTAAGCCCCTGCACCTGGTCTCAGCCCTGTCTCCTGATCTCTTACTCTAACACTAACAGGTGGGAGGTGATGTCTCCATGTGGTTCTTAATTTGCATTTCCCTGTTGATGTAGTGAGGTCTGCTTTTTTGGTAATAGTCATCCTAATGGGTAGGAAGCTCACACATGGTTTTAAGCCCTAGACATCCCTTGCTTCAAGGCACAGTGTGGCTTTGGGGAAAGATCTATTTGATGCAGTGCTTGGCAAGAGAAGGTGTGTGTTGATATCAATTAACCAGACTACAAGAACACAATGTGGAAAGAAAAGGAGCCATCAAAGACACCCCAGGAAGACCTTGTCAAGGCCTTGGGGGGAGAAAGAGGAAGAGAGTCACCAGGAAGAGGCAGGGGTCTTTCTCAGGTGGGTGCAAGATCACTGCAAGAGAAGAGGAAGGAAAGGGGGAGCCTGGACAGGAGGTAACAGAGGGAAGCCCCATGGAATGAGGAAAGGAGCAGTTTGTGGAACTCACACAGACTGTGCTGGGAATGTCAGATCTAGAGAAAGCAAAGAAGGATTTTCCAAGGAGGGAAAAAGGACAGGCCCATGCTGATGGCATGGGGAGAATGCAGAGAAGGTGAAGGTACCAGAGAGGGGAGCATGAGCTGGAAGGGACACAGCTGGTTGCTCCACAGGAGAAACCATGGCAACTGTGAGGCCCCTGAGCTGGCTGCCAGGTGGGAACCCAGTGAGGACAGTCTGGGCAAAGGTGGGTGTCGGCATGAGACCCAAAAGGCAGCCCCCCAGCTGGCGTGCTGTGTAGCCAACTGCAGAGCCCACCACCGGGCTTTGTGGTTTATTGTGCTTGAAAGAGTGTCCAAGCAGGAAGGAAGGAAAGGATGGCTTTTTGCCACTCAGGAGAACAACAGGGAGACCTGTCAGCAGGGAGAGAAGGGGGAAAAATAATTACATTAAGCAGTTGTTTGGGTTGCCAAGGTAAGAAAAGGTAACAGTGCAAACTCAGAGGTTTAGGGAGCTCATGGAGGAAAAATATAACTGAAGTGTCCACTATCATCTTGATGTCCTGTTTGTTCCCTGAAAACATCATTTGTACAAAAGCACTAGTACAAATGTAGACTTTTTTTTTTTTTTTTGGTAAGGGTTGTAGACAAAGGCTTTACACCTCCTAGCCCATAGCAAGACCTCAAACCCATGCACACTGTGGTTCCGTATGATCCAGCAATCCCACTGCTGGGTGTATATCCAAAAGAAAGGAAATCAATATATCAAAGAGATATCTGCACCCCCCTGTTTATTGCAGCACTATTCACAATAGCCAAAATATGGACTCAACCTAAGTTCCCATCAACAGATGAATGGATAAAGAAAATGTGGTATATAAACACAATGGTATATTATTCAGCCATTAAAAAGAATGAAATTCTGCTATTTGCAGCAACATGGATGGAACTGGAGGCCATTGTGTTAAGTGAAATAAGCCAGGCACAGAAAGACAAATATCGCCTGATCTCACTGATATGTGGGAGCTAAAAAGTGGATCTAATGAAGACAGAATAGATTGGTGGTTACCTAGCCAGGAAGGGAGGGAGGAGGGGGGAGGAAAAAAAGAGAGGAACAAAGAGAATATAAATGTATTTATTACTACTCAACTGTATACCTGAAAATGATAAAGATGGTCAATTATATATGTATTTTTTACCTCAATAAAAAAATAGTTTTAAAGAGCCCATTAAGTATGTGAAGAAGCAATTACTTAAGACAAGTATAGCTCACTTTTATTGTATTCTTTTTTCTTTTTTTTAATTGATAGTAATTTTACATATTCATGGATACATAATGACATTTCAATATATATAATGCATAATGATCAGATCAGGGTGATTAACATATTCATCACCTCAAACATTTATCATTTCTTTGTGTTGAGAATATTCAATGTCCTCCTTCTAGTTATTTGAAACTGCATATTATTGTCAACTATCATCATCCTTTTTATTACATTGTTAATATATGTCAGGTGCTTGAATTTTCAAACCAGCCCTGAAATATTGGTGCTACTAGTACCCCATTTCACAGCCAAGAAAACTGAAGCCCAGAGTTTTCATATGATAAAGTAAGGATACAAATCTAGAACCTCGGGTATTGTCACTAAACCACAGTGCCCCACCTGCAAAGGAGATAGTGTCTGGACAACATTTCTTAACAGTTCATAAGATGCCAGCCTAAAGAGAAACACTCTCAGCAATGAATTCTCTACCCAGCAAAGTGGCCATTTATGTCCACAGTGACATAAATATATTCTCAATTATGCAGAAATGTAAATATAATGCAAATATGTGCTGCTTTTCTTTAGCAAAATTATTTCATTTAATTCAACTGAATTTCACTGGCCAGGCGCAGTGGCTCACGCCTGTAATCCTAGCTCTCTGGGAGGCCGAGGCAGGCGGATTGCTCGAGGTCAGGAGTTCGAAACCAGCCTGAGCAAGAGCGAGACCCTGTCTCTACTATAAATAGAAAGAAATTAATTGGCCAACTAATATATATAGAAAATATTAGAAAATATTTATTAGAAATAAATATTAGAAAATAATTAGAATATAATAGAAAATAGAAAATATATATAGAACAAATTAGATGGGCATGGTGGTGCATGCCTGTAGTCCCAGCTACTCGGGAGGCTGAGGCAGAAGGATTGCTTGAGCCCAGGAGTTTGAGGTTGCTGTGAGCTAGTCTGATGCCATGGCACTTACTCTAGCCTGGGCAACAAAGCGAGACTCTGTCTCAAAAAAAAAAACTGAATTTCACTAAAGAAGATACAGATGTGCATAATCATGTTAATTTATACATGATAATATACATTAAGACCATAAGAAAGCTTCTAGGGAAACTCTCATTCAGTCAAAATTTCTTCCCAGGCAAGGGCTGAGGGTCTTCCTGTTCACTGCTGGGTCCACCTGCTATCTGGATCATAGGAGGCATTGGTCAAAGTGAAGGATGGATTTGATCTACTTTGACCAGCTATCACCTATTTTGATGCAGGTCCCAAATCAATATCATAGATGCAGAGTCAGGTGAGACAGCCTCTGCATCGCCCATGAATATACCCAAAGGAATTGAGAGTAGGGTTTTGAAGAGAGACTTGTACATACACGTTGCTAGCAGCTTATTTGCAATAGCCAAGGCATGGAAGCTACCTGAATGTCCATAGATAGATGAATGGATAAAGAAAACATGGTATACACCTAAAATAGAATATTATTCAGCCTTTAAAAGGAAGGAAATCCTGATATGTTACAACATGAGTGAAGCTCGACATGATGCAAAGAAACATAAGCCAGCCAAAAAAGACAAAATACTGTATTCTACCTATATGAGGTACCTAACGTAGTCAAATTCATAGAAACAGAAAGTAGAATGCTGGTCACCAGGGGCTGGGAGGAGGGAGAAGGGGGAGTTGTTTAATGGGTATAGAGTTTCCACTTTGCAAGATGAAAAAGTTGTGGAGAGGAATGACGGTGATGGTTGCAAAAGAATGTGAATATACTTAATAGTAAAGTAGTGTATGCTTAAAAATGGTTAAGATGATAAATTTTATGTTATGTGTATTTTATAGAAAGACACACATTTGTATATACATGTACATATATTTGTATAAACATATAGTTCTACCATTTAAAAAAATTTTTTTAATCTTTCAACTCAAAATTTTCTCCAAATCCAGCTTCAAGCACTGTAGAGCCTTTGGGGCCAACAAGTTTTGGTGCCATTGGATCTACTGTGCTAGAGGAGTTCATGTCCATCAAAACAACAGAAGCAATACCAAATTTATCTGTCTTAACAGTAAGTGTAGATTCTTATTTAATTTTTTAAAAGAATATATTTTGCATTAGACATACACCTAAAATAAAGTGACTCAGGCTGAAAGTAAAAGGATGGGCAACGGGCATCTACCCAAAAGATGGGTAGACAATGACACTCTACAAAAAAGACACCTGCACTCAAATGTTTATAGCAGCACAATTCATAATTGCAAGGCTGTGGAAACACCCCAAGTGCCCATCAATCCAAGAATGGATTAATAAAATGTGGTATATGTATACCATGGAGTACTATTCAGCTCTAAGAAACAACGGTGATATAGCACATCTTATATTTTCCTGGTTAGAGCTGGAACCCATACTACTAAGTGAAGTATCCCAAGAATGGAAAAACAAGCACCACATATACTCACCAGCAAACTGGTATTAACTGAGCAGCACCTAAGTGGACACATAGGTACTAAAGTAATAGGGTATTGGGCAGGGGGGAGGGGGGGTATATACATACATAATGAGTGAGATGTGCACCATCTGGGGGATGGTCATGCTGGAGACTCAGACTTGTGGGAGGAGGGGGAGAAAGGGCATTTATTGAAACCTTAAAATCTGTACCCCCATAATATGCCGAAATAAAAAATAAATTAAAAAAACCAACCAAACAAAAAAACACAGTAAGAGGTGATTTCCTCATTCCTAAAGATCTCGAGCTGCTCTGTTTATTACATGGGAACATTATCATGCAAATGAAACCTAGTACAATTTCAAATTAATGAGGAGAACCAGTGGCATTCTAGAAAGGGAAAAGAAAGTTAGTAAACTTGGTAGTGATCAGTTAAGCTGGTAACGAAATGGTAAATAAACTTGGCAGAAGCAGAAAAAAAAGGATGGGCAAAAATATTCCAGCTATGTACAATATATGAGGAAAACCACAAAACTCTGATGAAAGAAATCAAAATATAAATAAATAGAGAGATATTCCATGTTCATGGATAGGAAGACTCAATATTGTTAAGATGTCAGTTCTTCCCAACTTGATCTATAGATTCAAAGTAATCCTAATCAAAATCCCAGCAAGTTTTCTTATGGATATTAACCAAATAATTTTAATATTTATATGAAAAAGCAAAAGACCTAGAATAGCCAATAAAATATTGAAGAAGAACAAAGTTGGAAGACTGACATTACCCAACTCTAAGACTTACTACAAAGCTACAGTAATTAGGATGGTGTGGTGCTGATAAAAGACTAGACATGTAGATCAGTGGCACAGAATAGAGAGCCAGAAATAGACCCACATAAATATAGTCAACTAATCTTTGACAATGGAGCAAAAACAATATGATGGAATAAAGACAATCTTCAACAACTACCACTGGAACAACTGGACATCCACATGCCATAGAATGAATCTAGACACAGACCTTTCACATTTCACAAAAATTAACTCAAAATGAATCAGACATAAAACACAAAACTATTAAATATAGAACTTCTAGAAGATAACATAGGAGAACATCTAGGTGATCTTGGGTTTGGCAATGACTACTTAGATAGAACAGCAAAAGTACAATCAAGGAAAGAAAAAAAAATTGACAGACTAGACTTCATATAAATTAAAAACTTTAGCAAAAAAAACTGTTAAGGAAATGAAAAGACAAGCCACAGACTGGGAGAAAATCTTTGCAAAACATATGTCTGATAAAAGACCCGTGTCCAAAATATACAAAGAACTCTTAAAACACAATAATGAGAAAACAAACAACTGCATTAAAAAATGAGCAAAAGATACCTCACCAAAGATGATATACAAATGATAAATAAGCACATGAAAATACATTCAACATCTTATGTCACTGGAGAATTGCAAATTAAAATGATGAGATACCACTACACACCTATTAGTATGGCTAAAATCCAAAAAAAAACAAACCCTGACAATATCAAGGAAAGGTGATTAGAATGAGCAAGTCTAGAACTGAAATCAAATGAAAGGAGAAAAGTCTTTGTATTAAATCAAAGAATAGAACATGAGTAGTAGAACAAGAAGATGAAAGGTGCATTTGAAAAAGAAAAGGAACTCTTCTATTCACGGGGGTGTTCTAGTCAGGGGAGTTGTGAGCATCAAATGCCCTGAAAATTTCTGAGAAACTTCCTCACGTCTATTTCTCAAATATCCTTCCTGTCCTACCAGAAAGCAGCCAAATGAGTTATGAAATAATAAGCCCCTCTATGTACATCTTAGTTGGTTTGTGCATCTATAACATAATACGCAGACTGGGGAATTTATGATGAACAGAAATTTATCAGCTCACAGTTCTAGAGGCTGGGAAATCCAAGATCGAAGGGCTGCATCTGGCGAGAGCCTTCTTGCCGTGTCACCCCATGGCACAAAGCAAAAGGACAAGGAGGGGGCGAGAGAAAGGCAAAAGGGGCTGAACTCACCCTTTTATAAAGAGCCCACTCCCATGATCATGGCAATAATCTATTTATGAGGGCACAGGACTCAAGATCTAGTCACCTTTCATCAGGCCTCACCTGCTAACACTGTTGCATTGGTGTCAACTTTCCAATTTGTGCTTTTGGGGGGACACTTTCCAACCTTAGCAATATATAATGACATCCATTAGATCATTCAGCTACAAACTAGCTGGTGTTGTTATTCCCATTTGCAGGAATGAAAGCATCTCGTCCAGGATGGTAAACTTGCAAAATGACTAAATTATGGCTTTATTTGTGGAACATTGGGAAATATCAAAACTGAGAGCCAGAGAGAAAGACAGGACATATCTGTTGAAAGAGTTTGGTTAAGTCAAGGTCCAGGGTGGGTCTGGGTCAATCATATTCTAAACAAGCCAAGGGAGGGCTTTGCTGTTCCTGTGCTGAAGGCCATATAAGAACAACCCTTACTTAGATTAACTTGGTGACATTAAAACTCTTTGAAGCATCTTAGATTTACTTCCCAAAGTTCAATCAAATTTTGATCTAAAAAAAAATAAAACCTTGTGCTGTTGCTAGCAAACAGTGTCTGATTCACTAGTATGAACATTTGACTTCAGAATTCAGAGAGGGACTCTCTGTTGTACTGTACTTTTATTCACACAGATCTCCCACTCTTCCCCTCTCTGGATTCCACCTTCGGGTATAATCTTCTCCACTCTTAAATCGACGTTATCTGTGGCCTAGGACCCA
Organism: Microcebus murinus; assembly: GCF_040939455.1. NCBI lineage: Eukaryota > Metazoa > Chordata > Mammalia > Primates > Cheirogaleidae > Microcebus > Microcebus murinus. Next base: position 43,980,368 of record NC_134122.1, on the reverse strand, counting down.
CCCCTTGGGCAGAAGCCTCTCCCCACACAGGCCATATATCCACAATTGGGAATTTCCTATATTGATCTGGAACAGTACAAATTGGTTACTGGGATCCACTGAAAGCCATAACATGGCAGTATCTAGAGATTGCCCTTAGGAGCTGATGTGTTTGGTTTCAAATACTTCCCAATGTTAGAAGAAAAAAAAAAAATCCCAAGGATTCACCCTGCAGTATTTGCTGAGAATTTAGAGATGAGGAATATGCCTATAATGCAGACAGGTTCCTGTTAGGGTTACCTATCATATTATGATTTCTATTGGAGCATGCCCCAAATTTGACCTTGTAAAAGATACCATTGCACCTGGCTGCAACCTGGCTGTGCTCTTGACTATAATCCTATTTTGTTTTCTTGGGGTAGAGAAAAGAACAGACAAAACCAACAAAGATGTTTTTAATTGATTCCAAGGAGTATTGTTAAATAGACAAGGATTGCTAAGAAATAAGTGTGGGTCTCTCTACTTTAGATGCAAAGGATAAATGCAGTGGGTGTCACAGCCAGCATAATAATTATGTCATCTGTCTTGTCATGGAATGTGACTATAGTAATTGCAACATTTTCACCCATCATTGAAGCTTGTAATTATAGTGCAACTAACAGGATCATGTGCTAACTTGGGCTGTTTTAATCACCTCTTTTACTGTGAAATGTAATGGTAAAATTCCACAGTTGTTCCCAGGCTACCCATTCTTTCAACATCTCTTATTTTGTAACTCAAACAGTTCAATACTAAGGAGGGCAGGCGGAGAGATGCTGTGGGCATTTTATTACAGCAGACTGGAGGGAAAGCCGACTTCAGGCTTGATGAAAAAGCATAAACAGTAAGAGAGTTTTCAATTTTCTACTAGAATAAAATTTTCTCTTTGAAAGCAAATTGTCTATTTTATGTTTCAAAGACAGCAGATGTTTTGTGGGATCTGGCACCAACTGCAACCCATATTTTATACATGTCGAAGGAAACCTACAACCATAAAAATCAGTCTCAGGCTGATTAGGAAAACCCCTCCAACTCAGTCCAAAGAGCCTGGATACTAAGCCATGTGTCAGTGTGTCACCTTTCATGGGAGGACTCGTTAAGGCAGTCATTACCTATATTTATCATTTCAGATCACATTGGGATAAACTTCAGATACTTTTGTTACGTAGGTTATACAGGACCTTGGACACTATGTGAAATGAGGGGGCTGATTAAGGAGGGAAATTCCCTTGATTGTTTTGCTGCGAAATGATTTACACTCTGTTAGACACAGCTGCACAAATAAACCATCCTTTACAGTGCCACATTTCTGTAATCCTGCGTGAGCCAGGACATTAATATTGCATGGAACCAGCCCAGATCCACACATTTGGTCTTAAACTGGACAGTGATTGCTCAGCACGAATCCTGTCTTCCTCACATATGCATTGCCACGGTGCAGGTGCACAGGCAGACTCAGCAAGCCAGAGGAGTACAGTTACAACTGAGCAAACGCGACTGTGGCCTTAAAACAACAAAAGGAGGCAATCTAAGAACAAAATTTCAGGAAATTTTCTTGAAAGAAAAATTGTGGCATCAAGTACAGTGTCCTGGATTAGACCTGCTTAGGGCTGGCACAGCCGGACTTGAAAAGCATAATTGCTGGGCTGCTGTGGCACTAGACTGTACGGGAAGAAGATACCCTGCAGTAGAGGGGACGTGGGCCCAGCCCGATCTCTCCTCCACCGGACCGTCCCTCAAAGCCCCAACCTTTTTCCAGACCCTTCTTCTGATGTCATGGTCCTAATGTACCGGTTGACAAAGCAGGTGCCCCAGGAGGCGCCCCCTTGAGGGTGCTTTCAGAGAATTAAATGAGTCCAATCCACCCACGAGGGATGTTGACAACCACCTGCACAAGTCAACTGATCAAGGGGAGGCAGCTGTCGCGATAATTCAGCACGCTAGCTGCTGACTGGTTGGAGTGTATGCGTGGGTAGAAGCGGATTAATGGGCCACAGCTGAGAGGCAGGAGAGTCTTGACAGCCACAGGGGCAGTGCCTATCCCAGCGCTTCTCAGGTCTGGAGAAGAGGCAGTGAGTACACCCTGAGGACACTTACTGTCCCTAGATTAAATGAAATGACCTAAGAAACTTCAGGTGCAAGATGCTTCTTCTGGTCATGTGAGTTCCTAGGTAGTTGGTCTACAAGGGTCTACAAGTTGGTCTACAAGTCCTCTTGTGTGCTGAACAGGCAGATGAGAACATTCCAGTCCATTTGAGAATCACAGTGCTCATACCAGTTAATAAGACAGCTGCTGTAGCATAGTGGCTGGGTGTAGACTCTGTATGGGGTATGGATTCTGTATAGAGTGTAGATTCTGTATAGATTCTATATGGGGTACAGATTCTGTATAGATTCTGTATAGATTCTATATAGAATATAGACTCTGTATAGATTCTCTATAGAGCGAAGATTCTATATAGATTCTCTATGCAGTATAGATTCTACACAGAGTCTATATATAAAATATAGATTGTGTATAGAGTGAAGAGTCTATATGGATTTTGTATAGAATATAGAGTCTGTATAGATTCTCTATAAAGTGTAGATTCTCTGTGGAGTATAGATTCTACACAGAGTCTATATAGAATATAGATTCTGTATAGAGTATAGATTTTGTATAGTATGGACTACTTAGATTCAAATTCTGGCTTCCTGTCTTAGTGGATGTGTGACCTTCTTACTTTTGTGCCTCAGTTTCCTCATCTGTAAAGTGGCCTTAAGAATATTACTTATCATGAATACTTGAAAATTGCTAAGAGAGTAGATTTTACATGTTTTCACCACAAAAAAATAAGTATGTGAGGTAATGGATGTGTTAATTAGCTCAATTTCGCCATTCCACAATGTAGACATTTATGAAAACAGCACATTGTACACCATAACTATATTCAATTTTTATTTTATTCAATTATAAATAAACAAATAAGAATAGTACTTACCAGAAGAATTGAATGAAGTCATACATCTGATGTATTTAGTACAGTGCCTGGCACATGATAAGCCCTCAATAAATGTTAGCTACTGTTTTTGTTATGGTTTTGTACAGCCATCTCCTGAACTTACTTAATCTCTCTGCCACAAAAGATGCCAGAAAGTTGTGTTTCTGGGCCCAGAAGGCCAAGGTCTGCCCTCTGGAGAAAGGGGCAGGTGTACCAAGGTGAGTGCCACCAGGAGGGAGTGGACATATCGTCAGTCTCCGTGCCTCTTGTCATAGATGCGCAGTAGTGCACAACTGTTCTTTTGTGACATTTCTTTTGTGACATTTCTTTTGTGACATTTCTTTTGTGCCGATTATTATGGTAACTTCATCCTTGTCGAGTCTTCTCGATTAGATCTTCTAGAGGGCAGAAGTCTTGTCTTGTTCTTTCCCCTGCATCCTCTCAATTAGCTAACAAGGAGATACTCAGTAAATATTTCCTGAATGAGGTAATAAGGTTTATAGAGAATTCAGAATAAACTGGAGCATGTCCAAAGGAAAAAAAAAAAAAGAAGTAACTGAGAAAGTAAAAACTAGAAAGCTGATAGTCAGGCAAAGACATCCTGAGATGAAGCTCCTGGAAGAGCTCACTGAAGTCAGGGCCCGGGACCCGGCAGATCCAGGAGGACGGTGGCGCTTAGAGGAGGAAGGCGGTGGTTCCAACACTTCAGCCCTTTGTGTGCGCTGGCCTGAGCAGCAGCGAAGGCCACTTCACTTCCCAGGTGCTGTCAGAGGCTGTCCTAACACGGTGGCCACAGGGACACCTAGCAGCCTCTGCACCACTGGACGTGGTGAGAAGCCAGGAGAGGAGACAAAGAAGGTCATAACTAAGGCAGTTCAGAAGGTGGCAGTAAGCACGCCGTATGCAGGGCTCAGTCCTCCAACCCAGCACCCACGCGCTACAGCGCTCACTGTGTGATTCCAGTTCTCCGTGTGTCCTCACAGCTCTGTGGGCCTAGGAGTCCGCTTCCTGCTCTTGTGCTCTGGCCCCTTGTGGTGGCTTCACAGGTCCCTTGCAGGCTTGGTTTTCCCCTGGGCCTCCACCAACCTGGGAACTAACTACATGGCTGTCCTGTAGACCACCGCACACTTCAAACACTCCCAGTCAACTCAACGTACGTTTAGTTAGAATCTAAAATACTGAACGTGGTGCTATAGATGTAGACTCATAGACCATGTAAAGTAAAATGAATCTTGGAAAAATCTAACTGTCCTGAATTTTACAGATGAGGAAAGGGAACCTCAAGCTTAGGGATGGAGGCTAAACTAGAAGCCCGATGTCCACTGATTATCTCTTTCTGCATTCCACACTTCCAACAAGTGTAGGCTTTGTCAGGATCTAGATGGACTCATCACTCAACTTCAAGTTGACTTTATTTGAGGGGGAAAAAAAAACGCATTCTATATCTCTGCTGGAATTATTTCTAGCCATCGCTAAAGCACTTGGGTCGGGGCTGGAAATCAGAAGAACCACCTCTGTCAAATGTTGAAAGACGAGCCCATTTTTAAAACCCAAAAGGGAACGTGGGTGGCTTGTATGGTTGGAGGGTTTGAAACTTTTTTTTAATGCAGAAATATTTATTATTATTTTTTTTAATCATTTTAGCGTATTATGGGGGTACAAGTGTAAAAGTTACGTATACTGCCCATTCATTTGTGGAGTGTTTTTATCATTCTGGAGAAGATTTAGACATTGAATGTACTAAAAGGATTTCGTTTGACTGCTATGTACTTACTCCTGCCTGTAAGCCGCTAATAAGCACTTGCAGGCGGAACAGCCTAATTGGCAGGATGAGTTAATGCACAGGCCACTCATTTGCCAAGCGCATGACACAGACCACGAGTGAAATGAGCTGGTAACTTCATCTCCTTCTCAGCGAATGCTTCTCGGCACCCCGCCCTCTCCCACCCAGCTCTTCCTCTGGACTTGAGCTTGCAGACCGCTCCACGCACGACTGCCATGCACCAGCAGGCTTAAGATAAGCCTGGAAGGAAGTGGAGGGGGGAAGAACTTTCTGGTCTGCAGGACAGTGGCCACCCCAAGTGAAAACATGTGTGCATATAAAACATGGCTAAATATATGTTCTGCCAAGAAGGATGAAGCATCTCTCTCTCTCTCGACTGTGAGAGTGGATTGCAGGAAAACAACTGATATTACTAATAAATATGATCACATTGGCTTGGCCAGGGGCTGCATTCTGCTTTATTCTTCCAGAAATGATTTAGAAGAGTCACTGTGAGGCCACTGGCCTGGAGCCTCTTCTCACCCAGTGGAGAGTCCCACGAGGTCATCTGGTCCTTCCTGCTGGACCTGAGTCCTCTCCAGATGCTGCCCTGCCAGCCTAGGGCGGCCACGCTGCCTTGGAGGCATGCTTCAAACCTGTCTCTTGGGTTTGCCCAAACTCCATCTCTCCGGCCTACACGTGGCCTTGTCATTGGCCGTGCACACAATATAGCCTGTCCTTGGGGTTGTCCCCTCTTTTCATGGGCATCTCTCCGCTGACCACACTGTGATGTGGCCTTTAACCAGGTGCCTGTGCTCTGTGTCCCCGCAGGTCTCCCAGGCAGCCGCGGACCTCCTGGCGTACTGTGAAGCCCACGTGCGGGAAGACCCTCTCATCATTCCAGTGCCTGCGTCAGAAAACCCCTTTCGAGAGAAGAAGTTCTTTTGTACCATTCTCTAACTCTGTTTGTGGTGAAAATGTCTCCTTTTCCATCCGTAAGAGTCCCCCGTAGAGACCATGCATGCTCTAAGCCCCAGGGAGCGCTACCCACACCCATCCCTGCACAACCCGTGGTGGCCGGGGCTTGTCCTGTTTCCTCATTTGTTTTCTTCGTGGCATTCGATTTCATTTTTTTCCTTTTCCTTTTCATGTCATTTTCATTATTGGCAAAGAAAATAGACATTTTTATAGCCAAATAACAAATATGCCATGTAAAAATAAGTATGGATGTAAGGGTTTAAAATTTTTAAGCATCAGTTCCCAAGCTTAAATGTATCACGTTAATACATTTCAGGGGATAACGTAGTGCAAAGAAAAACTGTACCCAAATATCCCCCATGTAATTCAGTATCAAACTAGAGCATGTTGACGAACTGAAATTTGCAGGTAAAGTTTCCATCGCCCTTCCTGGAGGAAACAGCTGTGGAAGTTTTCTCTTTCCTGCATTTCCCTCATCCTATTAAAAAGAGAACAACCCACAGGATTGGAATGGTTTTCAGAACACGTGTCTTCCCGGGGCCGTGTGACCCAGGTCCCTGTTGACCCCTTTGAAGTGGTCCTTCTAGAAACCCAGGTGTTGGGCAGACACTGTAGTAAACTTGGCCATGAACTTGGCCAAGAACTTGGCCATGAACTTGGCCATGAACGTGCACTGATGTGTATGTGTTACAGCCAGACCTGTGGGTGCCATCTCCCCTTTCCAAATGCCACTTCCTCCTGCTCCCTCCTCTTCTGGCTCTTGCTCAGTAGTCCTAACGTGGGCGGCATTCATAAGGGCCTGTTCTGGGCACAGCGCTGGTCCCTCCGGGGTTTTACCAGGGCAGCCCCTTCCCTGCAGGAGTGAGTTGTAGTGGCAGCAGCTTGCTGTGTGCCACCACCAATCTGAGCACCGATGTGTGTCGAGGTATTCAGTCCTCCAACGATAAATACCATTGGTGCATGTCTGTTTTTGAGCAAGGGGAGACTGAGGCGCAGAGAGATTATGTAGTTTGCCCAAGGTCACGGATAGTAAGCAGGGACACTGGGACTTGAGTGCAGGCAGTCTGACCCTCGAGTCTTCCCTGAACCCTTGAGCTATGCTACCTGTTTGCAGGTAGCGAGACCCACAAACAATCTTAACTGTACACTGTGATGCAAACATCTTTTTGTACTGACCCAAGGTCCACTCGTGGCACACTTCTCTTCCCACCTTCGCCAGGAGGAGGCCTATAGAGCCGGCTTCTGGCAGTTTCTGGAAGATGATATGTGAGGCCCCAGGGGGAGGCTAGACATCCATGAATTAGTTCTTGGATTGTCCGAGATCACCCTGCAGGCCATGCCTAAACCAAACTCATGCCACCCCCAGTGTAAGAAAAGGACAAACCATGGGAGCAGAGAGCTCTTTGTCTAAGTTTGTTCTATGCCATTTATCTGGAAATTGCCTCTCTCCCTGGTTCTGACAGCCTTGCTGTATGATATAGGGCAGGCCATTGTGTGCCTGAAATGTTCTAACCTACAAATTGTGGATAATGGCAATTACTCCTCCTGCCTCTCTGTCTGGGAGGAAAAAGCGAGATGCTACCTAGATGAAAGCTCTGATTATCATTTAAAACAAATAAATGTACTAACTGCCACCCTATAATATAGGGAAGAATGCGTGAGTTCAAAGATTCTACGGTTCAGTTGGACGAATAATATGAAATTGCCTGCAAAGAGGCGAATATAATTTCAGATCAATGAATGACTTGCCACCCTCATCAATGGCTTTAGCACATTTTCATTCCTTGCTTCTTTTGTTGAAACCCAGCCTTAGTTTCGTTAGAGCTCACCGATAAAGCCGGTGTTGTTAGGAAGCTGATGCTCAAACTATAGCAGAATTGTCTGCTGTATGTGATGCTAACACTTCAGATCCTTCTATCGTTTGGTTTATGGCCAGGATCTCTTTATTCCATGGTCCGCATCACCGTCATTAAGCGGATGAAACAAAGCACAATCCCTAAAAGCACATCAGAGAAGCCAAGGAGGTGGGGCAGCACACAGAGTGCCAAAATCAGGTCAAGAAAAAAAAAGGGCTTTGAGTCTCGCACCCAACTCTCTCTTTGTCTTTACTGTTCCTGTCCCTGCATGTTCAGCTTCCCCTTTGTTCTCTCTTTTCCCTTTTCTTCCTTACCCTCCCCTGTGAGGCACTTTCCTGTCCTTTTACTACACATGTCCCTTCCAAACCGGTGGCCTTTTTTGTGGGTCACCCTTCCTAAAAGGATTCCTGAGCACAGGTCACGCACACGGGCTTCAACGCGGGAGACACACACACGTGAATGAGCCCCCCTCCCCTTCTAACAACCAGTGGGAGGTGAGGGACATAAAGCCTGCTTGTGGGACAGAGTGTACCTGCAGTGGACAGTCCTCATGTTGTGTTTTCAGCTTGGCTGTCCAGCATCTGCCATCTCTTCCTCTAGTGGGGACACATAGGGGTACAAACTCAGTGGGGTGCAGTACCTGCCTCCCCCTGTGGAAGCTGAGGTAGGGAGGTAGTCCCCATCTCTCAGGCACACCCCCTTCTGGCCCTGTACCAGCCACGAGTGGTAGTGACCTGGGCTGGACCACTTGGACTCCCCTGCTTGGGGCTGTGAGCCCAGAGCAAGTGACATAGAAATGACAGATGCTGAGACTCGTTTCTTGGAAGCTGTGGTGGCCCGGGGGTGGCAGTTGCCTGGCAGGGGAGGTACCTAGGTAGGGCCAGCAGGCTGCAGGGATGGTGTGTCCACTGGTAACCACGTCCAGGGATGGCAGGGTCTGGGAAGACCATTCCTCCTCCGCTCCTTGGCCCCACAGAGCTCTCTCTGCCTTCACCCATCTTCCTACATCTCCCTTCTAGTTTTCTGTCCATTCTTTGAGCTGCCAAGCTCCGTCCAGTAAATTCCTTGTTCTTCCATGAAATAGCCTGCGTGGGATGTAAATACCATGTGACCTAACAATTCCACTCCTAGGTGTATACCCAACAGAGATGTGTACATATATTCATCAAAAGAACTGCCCTAGAATGTTCCTAGAAGCGCTATTCGTAATAACCCGGAACTGGAACGTGCCCACGTGTCCATGTTGCATGGGTGAATACATTGTGGTATAGTCCCCGTGGTGGAATCTACATAGCACTGAGAATGGATGATCTGCAGCTACACCCCATGTCGTGGTGTGTGTCTCACAAACCCAGTGTCAAGTGAGACGCGGCAAGAGCACACCTTATGATTCCATTTATATGAAGTACAAAACCCAGCAAAACTAATCTGTGCCATTGCAGGTAGGAATAGTAGTTACTCTTAAGGGGCTAGTTACCAGAAGGGTACATAAGGGGAAGCTTCTAGAATGTTCTGTCTCTTGATGTGGCTGCCAGGTACCTGGGTGTGTTCATTTGGTGAAAATTCTTAGAGCTGTATACGCTTTTGATGTGGGCACTTTTCTGTGTGTATGTTATACTTCAATAAAATGCTGATTTTTGTGGCTAACAATCAGGAATCCTACTGTTACTTTTTGTTTCTTTTTTGACACTTTGCTCAACTTTTTATTCCTCTTTAGATATCATTATTAACATTATATTAATGAGAACGACCATTCTTAGCAGGGTGTTTGAAGAGCATGTCTGAGAATATTTTGCAATCGACAGCTCTCTGTATGGGGAATGGGCGTCGGCGCTGAGCTGGTGGCTCCCCGTGAACAGCAAATGCACACGCCACGCTGCGGAATTTCTGTCTCTTTTTTTTTTTTTTTTTTTTGAGACAAAGTCTCACTCTGATGCCCGGGCTAGAGCGCCGTGGCGTCAGCAACCTTAGACTCCTGGGCTCAAGCGATCCTCCTGCCTCAGCCTTCCGAGTAGCTGGGATGACAGGCATGCACCACCATGCCTGGCTAGTTTTTTCTATATATTTTTAGTTGGCCAATTAATTTCTTTCTATTTTTAGTAGAGACGGGGTCTCACTCTTGCTCAGGCTGGTTTCGAACTCCTGATCTTGGGCAATCCGCCTGCCTCGGCCTCCCAGAGTGCTAGGATTACAGGATTCGAGCCTCCGCGCCTGAATTTCCGTCTTTTGGAAAACCAGGGAGGAATACTACTGGGACTTCCCACTTGATGACAGAGGTGACATGCTCTCCTGCCTTCTGACCGGCAGGACTGAGTGGAGGGGATGGCCGGCCACAAACCCCCATTATCAGACACCGCTCTGGGGGAAGGAGTGCAGCAGCTGCAGCACCCCAGGCCGCCCGGCCCTAGGAGCAGTGTCCTTCTGCTCTGCTCCCGCCCGCGGGAGCTCGGCCCTGCTTCCGAACCTCAGACTGTCCCTAAGGATGTCCCCGTGCTGCCTCCCTTGTTCTCAGCTACCACTCGGCCTCAGCCATTCTCCTGGCAGCTGTGACATGTTGAATTCCAGGGTGATCACAGAGTAGCTTCACGCTGGGGCCTATGACATGAGTCAGAAGGTCTTACCTTTGATCCTGAGCTCCAGCCCCCTGGGACTCGACAATGAGTCCGAGAATCGTCAGCAGCCCCCCTCTGGGGGAGCCATGGGGCGGGGGGGGGGGGAACAAACCAAAGGTCAGAAGGAATTTTGTTCCAGTGACTGTTCAGATGTGAGACAAAAATAATACCAGCATCTTGATCTGGGAAGAATATGGGTTATGGCAGTAGATGAGACAGAATTTATTTACACTTCCGTTTCCTCAGCCCTTCGGGGTGGTGAGAAGACACCAGACCATGGGCCGTGTTTGTGGAGGGTCAGAAAGTTGCTCCCTACCTTGTCCCAACTGCCAGCCGCGTCTCCTGGGCCACACCCCGCTCTGCCGTCCCCAGGATGAGGGGCGCAGACCAGCAGCAGCCGAGGGTGAGCTGGGTGTCCGCGTGTGCATGGAGCAGTGACAACTCCCACTGGCCACAACCTGACATTCCATCCTGTTTGTTTCCAATAAAACCCACACTTGATTCTGTCTGAGCCGTAAATAATGTAATAACTTGTAAAGTTTTCAAGCCTATGTGTGGTCATTAACCACATGCTAGTTAGTGGTGGTGTAACCACTTCCTTCAAAGATTCCCTAGTGACATAGGGTGGCCTCCAGGGCCCTGCCTGCCCCGGCCCCTTCTTACTCTCCAGCGTCACTTTCACACCTCACTCCCCCTCAAAACCTTGTGCTCCATCCACGCCAGCCATCATGCAAGCCTTCCTTGCTAGCCGTGTTCCCTGCTGCCACAGGGCCTTTGCACCAGCCACTTCCTCTGCCCAGCACACTCTCCACTCCTCTCTTGGCCAGGTCTGCTTATTTGGTAGATCTCGACTCAGGCATCACTGAAGGCTCAAGCCTTCTCTGACCTCTCTGACCGGGTCGAACCTCTTCTAGTTTCCTACCGCACCGGGAGTCTCTCCGTTACAGCCCTTGTCACTGTTGTCGTGTTACATTTGTATCAGCGATCATGGCTCAAGAAAGATCTGCGATCCTACTATCCACGAGGGCAGGGGTTCTGATGTTACTCACCACTGTATCCCAGCACCCAACGTCACACCTGGCATGTGATAGGCACTCAGTAAGTATCAGCAAGTGAATGCATGGAAGTTACTGCTAGTACTTTTTTGACTTTGGGTGCTTCTCTGTAGGGGTTGTCTATAAACTGCCAACTGATGTGAATGCACCCTCCGAAGACTGTAAAATAGAAACCATGGAAAGATGGGAGGGAAACCAATACCTTTGGAGTGAGCAAAGGAGTTAACTTTTTATCCCTTACAACGACCACATTGTGCGATTTACTGTGCCCACTCTGTACATGTACATTCCTGATATGCAGACAAACAACTAAGTTCAAATTAAGTCACTTGCCCAACATGAGACAGCTACCAAGTGACTGAATCTGAATTCGCATCAACTCACCTGACAGCTCTTGACAACCACCGCCCTGCTCGTTGTGAAACCAAAGGGTTTTTTTTTGACACTGTCAACAACAACAAAAAAGAAAATAAAAAAATAAAATAAAATAAAAGAGGAAAAAAGAAATTTAAAAAATTAAAAATTAAAAAAGAACAAAACAACAAAGGGTTTAAGAACCAAAAGACTGTCATCTCCTCCACATCCCAGTTAAAGAGAAAAAGGTACGAGGAAAGCACGAGAGCGCACTATAGACTGCAGGGCATTGTTCCGCTTCCTTGCCACTTCAAAACCCGCAAAGCACCTGTGCTCTATAAACTGCACCTTCACACCGTGCAGCCGAACGCCCGCTGGGTTTAATTGAGGTAATTAAGACCAGGGGATGGCCACTGCTGGGGAAGAAATGAAAGAACAGCTTGAAGAGGAAAGAAACATTGTCCCACAAAGCACAAAGGTAACATTAGTCCCTTTAGTTCACGCCTAAGGCCCGTTATTAGGAGTAGGAGGTTTTTGAAGTGTTTCTGTGAGCAAAGAGACCTATTATTACCGTGGCCAGGTGTGTGTACAAGTATTCATTCTCCAACTTTGCTTTCCAAATCATTTGGTAAAATTCTTATCCTTTACTTGGAGCTTTTACACTTTTTAGAATATTTTATTCCATCTTTTGTTTTTCGGTTAAATTACACTTCGTTCCACTTGATTTTACGTAAAATCCAGTCCCTGGGGCACAGTAAAAGAATCCGTTGTCCTGGGTAAATCCAGTGCTTTGCAGCTGATGCCAATCTCATAATACCTTTCCCTGATCAGATAATTAGTTGTTTCATCTGAATCCTGACTGGTCTGTCACGTTTGCAAGTGCAGCTTCACATCAGCACGTCTTCCTTTAGTTAAAAAATGGCGGAGTGACAAGACAATGCAAGAGGAAAGGAGAGGCCCTGCTTGGTGGTTAAATAATGATGGAGCCAGGAGCTATTTAGAAGACCAGAGGACAAAGACCAGAGCGGTGAGTAGTAGCCTGGGCTTTGGAGGCAGACAGACTCGGTTGAAACCCTGGCTCTGCCACTTACTGGCATTGCCACCGCCCAGAGCTTTCATTTCCTCGTCTAGTGAAAGGACGACAATAACACCTGTTTCCTGGGTGGCTCTTGAGCAGGCGTCCTCAAACTACGGCCCACAGGCCACATGCGGGCCGCCTAGCACATGTATCCGGCCTTCCGGGTGTTTCTGCCGCCGCTGCCTGTCCTGCTTAGCAGCTAACTGGTCCCGGGCCCACAGTGCGCACTCTCCAACGGTCTGAGGGACAGTGAACTGGCCCCCTGTTTAAAAAGTTTGGGGACCCCTGCTCTTGAGGCTTCATGAGTATTTAGCATTGCCTGGGACATAACACATGCTCAATAGATAGATGTTAACTATACTTTAACCTGTTAATGGTCATGGAAACAAGGCCATACAGAGACTCTGGATTTGAAATGAGACTTTGGCATTTACTACAGATGCGTTAAAGGAAGGAGAGTAAGTGACACCAGCCAGCAGGTGGGCACCTGTCCCACTACAGGACATAACACATCAAAATGATAAGGTTTTTTACAGAGGAATGCGACCTAAGACCACCCCCTGCTCCAGGAGCAGCCTCATGAGGAAGGGACCACGCGATATTCAGGGAACACAAGACTCACCAGTCAGCAGCGGAGGGGGTGGTCAAGGCTGGAGGTGAAAGTTTACAAACCTCAAAATTGCTGTTTAAAGGGGTGATAATATTGGTCACTGCAGGAGGGCAAGTACCTGGTGAAACATTCAGGGTCTATAAAGGGACCACTCAAGGAGTAAACCATTGAGTGTCACCGTGGTGGCTAGGACTTTACTTTCTAGCTACTCACGAGGAGTGCTTGCTGTCTTTTTTGTAGTAAAATGATTTCTCGGTTACCTTCTTCTGGTTTTTACCTCTGGTGATTTTGAATGAACACACACTGGACCAAGCTACGAAAGGCTGGGCCCCGACTCTGCGATGCCAGGCCGTGCAGGGGCTAGAGGGACAGACGGGGAGGGATGGCTGTTGCAGCCCAGGCTGGGTTGGGGAGGGACGCCCAGGTGCCACCCCGGCCTGCTGCATGGGGAGGGATGGCTCTAGGCAGCCATGAGGTGTCCAGCCAGGGACAGTAAAGGACACGACTATCTTGGCCAGTCTGTGCTGCTGTAACAAATTATTATACACCGAATGGCTTAGAAACAATAGAAAAAAAATTTTGTTTTTTTTTGAGACAGAGTCTCACTTTGTTGTTAGAGTGAGTGCCGTGGCATCAGCCTGGCTCACAGCAACCTCAAACTCCTGGGCTCAAGCAATCCTCCTGCCTCAGCCTCCCGAGTAGCTGGGACTACAGGCATGCGCCACCATGCCCGGCTAATTTTTTCTGTATATATTAGTTGGCCAATTAATTTCTTTCTATTTATAGTAGAGACGGGGTCTTGCTCTTGCTCAGGGTGGTTTCGAACTCCTGACCTCTAGCAATCCGCCCACCTCAGCCTCCCAGAGTGCTAGGATTACAGGTATGAGCCACCGCACCTGGCCAACAATAGAAATTTATTTCCACAGTTCCGGAAGCTGGAAGTCCAAGATCGGGGTGCCAACATAGGCAGGTTCTGATGAGGGCCTCTTCCAGGTGGCGGACAGCCCTCTTCTTTCTCTGTCCTTGCGTGGCAGAGAGCAGAGGGAGGCACACCCTCTCGGGACTCCCCCAAGGGTACACATCCCATCCACAAGGGCTCTGTCGTCATAACGTCACCTCCCAAAGGCCCCACCTCCTAATACCATCACCCCGGGGGGGTGGGGAGGTTTACAACATATGAATTTGGGGGAGGCACAGGCATTCAGGCCATCACAGTGGCTGGCTGCAGGAGCGTGGCAGTGTCCCAGCACAAATTATTTGTTTAGTTATTGTTAAGGGCTGAATTGTGTCCTCCACCAGACTAGATATGTAGAAGTCCTAACCCCCAAGACCTCAGAATATGACCGTACAGTGGTTGCCCCTTATCTAGAAGTTTTACTTTCCATAGTTTCCATTACATGCGGTCAACTGCCATCCAGAAATATCAAGTGGAATGTTCCAGAAATAAACAACTCATATGTTTTTAAATTGCGTACCATTCTGAATAACATGTAGAAAGAACTCTCATGCTGTCCTGCTCCATCCCACCCAGATGGGAATCATCCTTTAGTCCAGTGTATGCACATTGTGGACATACGTTCCCTACTGTTCGTCACTTAGGAGCCACCTCAACTCTCAGCCTGACTGTTGTGGCGTCAGCATCGCAGGGCTTGTGTTCACATAACCCTCATTGTACTTAATAATGGCTCCAAAGCACAAGCGTAGTGACGCTGGGATACTGTTGTCATTGTTCTATTTTATTATCAGTTATTTTTGCCCATCTCTTACTGTGCCTAATTTGTAAATTAAACTTTATCATAGGTACGGATGTACAGGAATAAACGTGGTATATAGAGGCTTCAGTATTACCTATGGTTTCAGGCATCCACTGAGGGTCTTGGTACATATCCCCTGAGGACAAAGGGAGACTACTATATTGGAAAATAGGGCCTTTAAAGGGATAATAAAGTAAAAGTGAGGTCATTAGGGTGGCCCCTAATCCACTATGGTTGGCGTCCTTAAAAGAAGAGGAGATCTGGCTGGGCGCGGTGGCTCACGCCTGTAATCCTAGCTCTCTGGGAGGCCGAGGCGGGCGAATCCTTTGAGATCAGGAGTTCAAAACCAACCTGAGCAAGAGCGAGACCCCATCTCTACTATAAATAGAAAGAAATATTAATTGGCCAACTAATATATATATAGAAAAAATTAGCCGGGCATTGTGGCGCATGCCTGTAGTCCCAGCTACTTGGGAGGCTGAGGCAGGAGTTTGAGGTTGAGCCCAGGAGTTTGAGGTTGCTGTGAGCCAGGCCGATGCCATGGCACTCACTCTAGCCTGGGCAACAAAGTGAGACTCTGTCTCAAAAAAAAAAGGGAGGGGAGAGAGGGGGCAGGAGCAATGTTTGTAACCCTAACAATATTTGTACCTCCATAATATGATGAAATAAAAATCATGTTCGAATGAAAGAAAGAAAGAAAGAAAGAAAGAAAGAAAGAAAGAAAGAAAGAAAGAAAGAAAGAAAGAAAGAAAGAAAGAAAGAAAGAAGAGATCAGACGCACACAGAGAGAAGACCACATGGAGACACAGAGAGAAGGCACCATCTGCAAGCCAGGGAGAGAGGCCTTAGAAAAGATCAACATTGCTGACACCTTGACCTTGGACTTCCAGCCTCCATAATTATAAAGACATAAATCTCTGTTGTTTAAGCCACTCAGCCAACAGTGTTTTGTTATGCCAGCGCTAGCAAACTAATACAATCATCAAAACTTTATACAGAGAGCTTACAGGGTGCCGATCCATCTCCTAAGAACTTTGCAAACATCACCGTAAATCCTCATAACAACCCTGTGAGTACTAGGAATAAACCCACTTTAAAGATGGCAAAATGATGCATTAAGGGATTGTGACTTGCCGAAGTCACACAAGCAGTAACAGGCACAGCTGGAACCCAGGCAGGCCAGTGCCAGGGCACAGGCCCTTGGCCACTGTGCTGTGCTTCCCCTTGTGGTAGGTGGGGACTAGTTGGCACTCAGGGCCCAAATGGAAATAGTGAGCAACCAAACAGGAGGGCAGAGGAGTCTGGGGGCATCTTGGCAGGCGACGCTGAAGAATCCCAGCAGACTGGCCATCATCCTGGGGGCAAAACAAACCTTTGGGTAGCTGGGACAATGCCACTGGGTAGGGGACAGGGCCAGCCCCAGCCCCATGATGGGTCTGGCTACAGCAAAATCTGGATTCATGTAATGAGTCTAGAGAACTAGAATTTGCCAGAAAAGAACTTGGGGTGGAGACTGTTTTAGTCTATTTTCTGTTGCTTATGATAGAATACCTGAGATTGGGTAATGTATAAGAAATGAAATTAATTTCTTCCTTCTTTCCTCCCTTTCTCTCTCTCTCTCTCTCTCTCTCTCTCTCTCTTTCTCTCTCTCTTTCTCTCTCTCTTGCCTGCCTGCCTGCCTTCCTGCCTTCTTGACAGGGTTTCATTCTGTTGCCCAGGCTGGAGTGCAGTGGTGACAGCACAGCTCACTGCAACCTCCAACTCCTGGGCACAAGTGATCCTCCTGCCTCAGCCTACTACAGGTGCATGCCATGACACATGGCTAATTTTTCTATTTTTAGTAGAGACCATGTCTCATTATGTTGCCCAGGCTGGTCTTGAGCCCCTGGCCTCAAGTGATCCTCTAGACTCAGCCTCCCAAAGTGCTAGGATTACAGGCGTGAGCCACCATGCCCAGCTAATTTTTTCAATTTTTTTGTAAAGACAGTGTCTTATTCTGTTGCCCCAGCTAGAGGACAGTGGCATGGTCATACCTCACTGCAGCCTCAAACTCCTGGGCTTAAGGGATCCTCCTGCCTCAGCCTCCCAAGTAGCTGGGACTACAGGCATGCATCTGAACTCCTGGCTGATTTTTTTTATATTTTGTAGCAACAGGGGTCTCATTATGTTACCCAGGCTGGTCTTGAACTCCTGGCCTCAAGCAATCCTCCCAACTCAGCCTCCCAAAGTGCCAGGATTACAGGAGTGAGCCACCGCACCTGGCTGAGATTTATTTCTTATACAGTTCTGGAGGCTGGAAAGTCCAAGGTCAAGGGGATGCATCTGGTGAGAGCCTTGTTGCTAGTGGGGACTGTCTGCAGAGTCCAGCAGCAGCACAGAGCATCACACGGCGAAGGGCTAAGCGGGCTAGCTCAGGTCTCTCCTCTTCTTACAAAGCCATCGGTCTACTCTTGTGATAACTCATTAAACCATTGATTCATGAATGGATTCACCTATTCTTGAGGACAGGGCCTCATGACCCAATCACCTCTTAAAGGCCCTACCGCTCAATACTGCCACATTGGGAATTAAGTTTCAACGTGAGTTTTGGAGGGACATGCCAACCACAGCAGAGACGGAAGCCTAATCCTACAAACTGGGGCACACAACGGGAGGAGAGCTCAGGCCTGGGACGTCCATGGCAGGAGCCTCGGGAGCAGGGCAGGTGGTGGGCTCTGGTCGGAAGAACACCGCAGATGCTCAGACCGGGTGACAGCCAGCCACTGTGTCCCAGATTGGCCTCGTCAGCAGGATCAGGGGCAAAACCCTTCTGAGAGGGCCAAGGCTAATTGGGCACAGGTGGGAACAGAACACAAGGGACTTCAGAAGCCCAACTCTTGGGGCCTGAAGAAGCAGGAGCAGGGACAAGTGGGAGAAGTTCTTCTCCATGGGGCAGCCCCAGGTCCCCTAGAAATGCCCCTTTGCTGGGGGAAGGTGAGGAAAAACTTATCTTAATTTTCCTTAAACTCATTGCTGAGACCAGACTCAACGCCACTGACGTAGATAGGCTTGGAAAAGGTTCACTGCTTCAAGGGAGAGAATTCCCAGAGGCAAACAATTAACAACAACAACATCAGGGCATCTTGAGGGAGAAGGAGTTTCAATGGCTATAGAGTTCCACCTCCTCAATCCAGGAAACAGGTCTCCGCTTCCTTCGAATGCCATTGTCTTCCTAAATGTTGACATCAGGTATTTTGTAAACATCATCCAAACAGGTTATTACTTGTTTCTGAAGAGGGCAATCCTTTGAAGAGATGAACTTCTAAGCATCTTGATTGAAGAGTTCTCCATTATAAAGTCATCCTGGCTGCAGAGTTTGTGATGGTTTTGTGATCAACTATGCATTAATAGCACTTTCACTTCTTACCATTGAAATGCGGAAAAAATTAGATTAAGATATACATAATCGGCCAGGCGCGGTGGCTCCTGCCTGTAATCCTAGCACTCTGGGAGGCCGAGGCGGGCGGATTGCTCAAGGTCAGGAGTTCAAAACCAGCCTGAGCAAGAGCGAGACCCCGTCTCTACTATAAATAGAAAGAAATTAATTGGCCAACTAATATATATATAGAAAAAATTAGCCGGACATGGTGGCGCATGCCTATAGTCCCAGCTACTTGGGAGGCCGAGGCAGCAGGATTGCTTCAGCCCAGGAGTTGGAGGTTGCTGTGAGCTAGGCTGATGCCACGGCACTCACTCTAGCCTGGGCAACAAAGTGAGACTGTCTCAAAAAAAAAAAAAAAAAAAATACATAATCCACTAATCATGGATCTATTTTAATAGAAAGTAAAGCCCCCAAAACCTGCAAGTAAATGGACACATTTAAGAGAACAATAAGCTGGGCATGGTGGCTCATGCTTGTAATCCTGGCACTTTGGGAGGCTGAGGCAGGAGGATCACTTGAGGATAGGAGTTTTAGACCAGCCTGGGAAACATAAAATTTTTCTACAAAAAAGTTTAAAAATGAGCCAGGCATGGTGGTGCACGCCTATGATCCTAGCTACTCAGGAAGCTGAGGCAGGAGGATCCCTTGAGCCCAGGAGTTTGAGGCTGAAGTGAGCTATGATCACACCACTGCACTCTAGCCTGGGCGACAAACTGAATCCCTGCCTGGAGGAAAAAAAAAAAGGAACATTGAGCTTAAACTTTACCAGAATAACACTTAGATTTAAATACCACATAAGTGATTAATTTATTTGTGATCAGACTGAGTCAGATATTTATAATATGAATTATATTTTTAGGGCTGAAATAACAGCAATATATTACCAAGAGTTTATTTGCTCACCAAAGTATTAACTTGCATATGATTAATGTGAATTTTTGGCACATGTTTTACTTCAACACAGCTATTTAAATTTTTTGGAACATATTTGTTTACTGAACCACCAAATGCTATAATAAACTATCTTTACAGTCCTTTCCTTAATTGGGAGAAGAAAAATAGGAATTTCAAAGAAGAAATTGTTTCTAACACCCAGTCAAATGAAATATGTATAACAAAAGTAATCGGTACTAGATTTAGAAGAACTCTAATTTTATAATATATGTGTCATCACTGTCTGCCTCATAAACAACATGAGGCCCCACACTTCCAATCAGTTATGAGCTGGTTGTTTTAAGTTCCTAATCCAGCTAAGTGATGTTTAAAAAATTCTATTACCAATGCCTGTGCTAGATGTGGCTGGTCCTGTGTTTGCAGTTGTGGCAGAAACAGGGCCCAAGAAGCAAAAAGGCAGGGGACCCTGCAAAGTGGGGGAGATACCAAGAGCAGCTCACAGTTACTAAGTATTCACTATGCACAGTGAGATGCACTTAACTCACTTAACTCCCACAGAATTCTCCATGAAATATGCACTATCATCGCTCCCATTGTATAGATGGGGAACCAAGCTGTATAAATGGTAATATCCAGGTTAAGAAAAGGGGCAGGCACTGATCTGCAGCACTTGCCAATTTCCATGGTGTAAATACTCCACCAGCACCAATTTCAAGCTACCAATGTAACATCAACAGGCTTGCAAAGTTTCTGAAAACTTAACAATCGGCTGTCGCTCGCCAGTCAAGTCGCTTGCTCAAGTTCCTAGTCGCACAATCAGTAAATGGAGGAGCTATGATTTGAACCCAGGAAGTCTCACTTCAGAGCCCATCTTCTCAACCACGATGTCATCTTTTTTTAGGAAGAATAATCCACGAGGGTAAAAAGAGAACAGAAAAGAGGACACCAGCACTCCCAGGGCTGCCCCGGAGCAAGAGCAACAGAGTCAGGTACGATCAGTGTTCGCCTGCTCCAACCGAGAACTTTAGTAAGAAAAGGGAAGAAAAAGTAACTCTCATAATATAATAAACTCTCAGAGGAAGAAAAATAGACAAATTGCACAGCTTTTAAGTTTGAAGAGATGCTGTATCTTTTGTTTCTGTTTTTCTAATAAAAATGCCCAGTTCCAGAGAGATCCCTTAGGTGGCTCGGCAGACAATTAAGCCACCTTTATTTGGTGGAATTGACACACATTCCTTTAACCTTTCATGAACAGAACACAATCAGGAGCGAGAGCACTCTGCAGACACAGGCCAGGGTAGGGTAGGTCAGTGTTCTGGAACTTTCTTCTCGAAGTCCTCATTCATCTCCATTTCTGTGAGAAGTTTTATAGACTACCTTGGGAAACATAAAAGGCATTGTTTCTCCAAATTAGTTTATGAAATCCATAGATTCACCACATTTTTTATTTACTGTCTACTATGCCTCTTGGACCTAGGTACTCGAGGGGCAAGAACAGGTAAAATTCCTTTTCTGTGAGTTTCAAGGTGAGGACTGGCAAGTCCCTAGGCTGACAGGGGAGTGTGGTCAGGGCTGTCCCAGGAGGGGGGTGTGTGTATGATCAGTGGACGCAGGGAAGAGATAGGATGCCCATTTCAAGGAGTTAGCAGGTGGGATTGTCTAAAGTTGGTTAACTGAGACCCCAAGGTGGATTCAGGTTTCATGAGGACTATGGCTGTACAACTTTAAGAGAAGGAATACCAGGTTACAAAATTGGGTACAAGGGCTTGGCACAGTCCCTGAAGCTTCAACTTCATTAGCTTCTACTAATAACTGAAGACTCCATGTCTGCTAAGACCTGAAAAATAAGTAGGAAGTAGCCAGGCCAAAGGGCTGTAGGGACAGAGAACAGGAAGGGGACTCAACTGGTACAGGCACAGGAGAGTGCTGGTCCCCAGCTGCCATCTGGGATTTGGGGCTGGTGTCAGGGTGGAATGGAGCTATGGCCAAATCAGAGGCAACCTGCTGCTGAGCAAGGCAGGCAGGGCCAAAGACGGTAGTCTTTTAAATGGTCTCAGCAGAGATGCAAACAGAAGATCCAAAGCTCCTCAAACAGAGAAGTGGGAAAAACGAGAGGTAGGATTCCAGCCCAGGGGAGTGCTGAGCCAAGCCCCTTTCACAGGGACTCCAGGTACCTGTCAGAGTGGAGTGGGCTGTCAAGATCACTGCTGGAATCAGCACAATATATTGTACTGCTGGGTTTCTCACTTTTTCACCATGACCCACGAAAAGAAACCCATTTTATATTACAACTCAGGACCTACATACAAAAGTTTCAGAAAGTGTCTTTATTACGTGCAAGGTGCCCGATGTTTTCTATTCTGTTCTATTTCATTTGCTAACGAATGCCAGCATGTCACACTAAATTGCTTTCACATGCACCAGAGGATCCTGACCTACAGTTTGGAAACCGCTTTTGCATAATATATGATTGTGATGTCTGGCTGCCTTTGAACGCTCCAGAAAGAATCTCATTCACACCAAAAGCACTAATGGCCATTGCAGATTTTTCTGGAGATTTTTGCAGCGGTCATGGAGGAGGGTTTTATGTCACCCACAAATTTATAAGTTTTCTTGGACATGTGTACCCCATTAACTGAGGGTGCCTCTCCCCCCCTGCACCTCCACCCTCTGCAGGGCCAGGTCCCATTTGTTCTCTTCCCCTGCAGATACATTCCTGTGCATTTCACACAGGGCAGCATGGTTGGTTTCTTTCAGTACAATGCACCAACTCACTGACAAGTCCTGGCACCCTTGCTTCAGAAAGGGAATATCGGCCAGGCGCCGTGGCTCACGCCTGTAATCCTAGCTCTTGGGAGGCCGAGGCGGGCGGATTGCTCAAGGTCAGGAGTTCGAAACCAGCCTGAGCAAGAATGAGACCCCGTCTCTACTATAAATAGAAAGAAATTAATTGGCCAACTGATATATATATAAAAAAATTAGCCAGGCATGGTGGCGCATGCCTGTAGTCCCAGCTACCCGGGAGGCTGAGGCAGAAGGATCACTCAAGCCCAGGAGTTTGAGGTTGCTGTGAGCTAGGCTGACGCCACGGCACTCACTCTAGCCTGGGCAACAAAGCGAGACTCTGTCTCAAAAAAAAAAAAAAAAAGGGAATATCAAAGCATTCACCCAATAAAACTGTGCCTCTTTTGCCACCTGCTAAGAAATTAAGATTTCCTCCATATCATTACATATATCTATTTCTCCTGCTAGACTATGAGCACCTTGAGGATAGAGACTTTGGGTACTCAATAAATGTTGAATCAATACATGAATACTAGTTAATCAATGAAGTGGGTAGTATTATTTCCATTTTACAAATTAGGAGGGGGTAAGCCACAGAGATTGCAGTGATTAGGACTGCTCTACTGGTGAGCTGAGAATTAGCCTTCAAACTTAAGCCCATGTAGGCAGGATTCCTTTAAACCAGACACACAAATCAGTTCTTTCCCATGTCCCTGCGGTGGCCCCAGAAATGTGCCAATGATGGGAAAAGAGCAAGCACGGATCATACCATTTCTGAGGTGTGTGTAATGGTTTGTGTGTTGTTTGCTATTTCAAATTAAGCCCAAGCAATAAGGTCTTCAGAAAGGATGAAACAAAAACCCCTCAATTCTTTCTCCATTTGGTATTTAAGATCAGTGGGGACATCTTATCTGTAACGTAACTTTATTTGTTAAATTTAATGCGTGGCCTTGGTTACTACAGCAACAAGCGTGTTGGTCCTTTTCAAATGAGGATGCTGTAGTTTGTGCCTGAATGAGAAAGAGACAGTGGGAAGATGTGAAGGTGGCATTTATAGCTGACTTGAACATATCTCAAAGACTTACATTGATCGTACGGGAAGCTTATAAAACCAAAAGCTAACGCCAGTGCAAAAATGTGTCCAAAATTGGTTTAGGCCAATTTTGTTGGTTTAGGCCAACCTACAGAATCTACTTTTCAATTTTCATTTAGCAGACTAATGAGTGAGCTCAATTTATACGCTGAAGTTATACAGAGGAAATGTCCAGTTCCTGAATAGATCGCACAGCCCCATGCAGCTATATTAAAGAACATTTGTGAAGACAGAGATAAACAATTCAAAAGAGTCACTTGCTGGACGTGGGCTGTCCTGTCTCCTGTCTTCTCCCAAAGTATTTTCATATTCTGGTAACCTCATCTCAGATAGTTATAGTGACAGAAAATAGCCTAATGTTAAGAACTGGATAAAACATTGCAATAACTAGTTAACTACCCTTCAGGGCCTCAGAACTGTTCCTGCGACACTGTATTTCCCCACTCTAGTTAACACTGTAAAAACTCATCACAAGGAAAGATATTGTGTGTGCCCAGCAATCCCACTTCTAGGCATCATTAGGAAGAGGTTTCCTCATGTGCACATGGCAGTGGGCATCAGAATCAGTACTGTAAGACTTAGAGTGAAAAACTGAAGCACTTCAAAGGGGCAGCGAGCCCAAGGGTTAGGACACAGCCCCTGATGTGACAGCTGACCTGGGTTTGAGTCCGGGTTCCACCACTTACGAGCTGAGTGACTCTGAGTCAGTGTCTTAGCCTCTCTGTGTCTCAGTTTCCTCATCTATAATGTAAGGATGGTTTAAAAACACTACCTGTTGGCCGGGCGCGGTGGCTCACGCCTGTAATCCTAGCTCTCTGGGAGGCCGAGGCGGACGGATTGCTCAAGGTCAGGAGTTCAAAACCAGCCTGAGCAAGAGCGAGACCCCGTCTCTACTATAAATAGAAAGAAATTAATTGGCCAACTGATATGTATATAAAAAATTAGCCGGGCATGGTGGCGCATGCCTGTAGTCCCAGCTACTCGGGAGGCTGAGGCAGAAGGATCGCTTGGGCCCAGGAGTTTGAGGTTGCTGTGAGCTAGGCTGACGCCACGGCACTCACTCTAGCCTGGACAACAAAGCGAGACTCTGTCTCAAAAAAAAAAACAAAACAAAAAAAAAACACTACCTGTTATGAGGATGCAGGGATAAGAATTCATAAAGTACTTAGCCCTGTATCTAGCACATAAAAAATATCATATACACTTGCATCCGTGTAGAAATGCAAAAATAAACTGTGGCACATTCATCCAATGGTACAATCCCCTACTAAACAGTAGTTGAAATGAACAAAATAGATCTACATATATCAAATAAGACAAGTATTTAAAACAAGTTGAGTGAAAAGAACAATTGTGGAACAATATATAAAGTACGCTATTTAGATGAATTTTAAAAAACAAAACAATACTGCGTGTTTTTGTGGATACCCACACATGTGTGTACACAGACACACAGAGTATAAAAACGTGGACCACGGGACATATCCCAAATTCACCATGGTGAATAACTCTGCAGAAGGAAGAGAAAGGAACAGAATTGGGAAGGGAAACAAAGACGACTTCAACTCTATCTACAGGGATTTATTCTATTACCTTAACAACAACAAAGTTAACAACCCCTACAACAGGACATACTACTTATGAGGGCTGAGACCTGGGGTGTTTTAGGGGGATCCTGAATCTGAGGGGCTGGCTGCACCTTTGTCTGCTTTACTTTCATGCCACTCAAGGTCCCTGTGCCCCAAATCGCTGCCTCAGCGTGGCAGGCCTTGTGTTTGTCGTTTTCATTGCTAGATCCCACGGCCTGCCTCAGTGTCTGGCCCCAGCAGGTATTTAATAATCATTTGTTGAATTAAATTTAAAAGCAGGATATTTTAAGAAAATGTTTAAACAATTTGAATGTCAAGACATTAGAAAGTCATAATATAATGATGTAGGAAGATAGGATAATCTGCACGGCAGTGTGAGAAGAGCTAACTCATAAGCTAGCTATTTGCGATGAGTTCATCACCCAGGTGCGCCACGTGGTGCCAAACAATGAAGGTGTCTGAGCATAATAGATTTGCAGCCATTACAGGGACAGGGAATGAAGTGCTGAGTACGGAAGTGCAAAGATAATGGAAGTGCTATTAAGTCAGTTCCGAACCACAAATGCATAATGACATCAATTCAAGGTTACATGATAGACTCAAGGCATAGGTTATGAATTCAAATTCAGATATCTCACCCCTGCCTAAACCTCCCCACCCTCCGGCTCGTCACTTGCATTGTTCATCCCTCATCTTTGTCCTCTCAAAGGCCTCCAGCACTACCTCCTGCTACGCACACAGCCCTTTCTCTCCCTCACTTCTTTCCCTAATCAAGTTAGAGTCTTCAATCCATCGTTTCAGCCTCCCTCTTGCTTGGTAGAGCTTATGTCCATATGATTTTCTCATTTCCTGTGTGGGTCCCACACAGGAAATGAGATGTATATATGAGATGTGTATATATATATATATATATATATATATATATATATGTATAAACGTACATAATGAGTGAGATGTGCACCATCTGGGGGATGGTCATGCTGGAGACTCAGACTTGTGGGGGGAGGGGGGAATGGGCATTTATTGAAACCTTAAAATCTGTACCCCCATAATATGCCGAAATAAATAAATAAATAAAAATAAACAGAACATCAAATAAATAAAAATAAAACGAGGCCGGGCGCGGTGGCTCACGCCTGTAATCCTAGCACTCTGGGAGGCCGAGGCAGGCAGATTGCTCCAGGTCAGGAGTTCGAAACCAGCCTGAGCAAGAGCGAGACCCCGTCTCTACTATAAATAGAAAGAAATTAATTGGCCAACTAATATATATATATAAAATTAGCCGGGCATGGTGGCGCATGCCTGTATAGTCCCAGCTACTCGGGAGGCTGAGGCAGGAGGATTGCTTGAGCCCAGGAGTTGGAGGTTGCCGTGAGCTAGGCTGATGCCACTGCACTCACTATAGCCTGGGCAACAAAGTGAGACTCTGTCTCAAAAAAAAAAAAAAAACAAAAGATTGTAAAAATAAAACGAGAGATCAGGGAGAGAGGCCTTAGAGTCCTCCCTGAGGCCAGACCAGAAAGAAGAAAACCTGCGTGTGTCTAATAATTTGTGGCTCAGTTTTGTTCTGGAAGCAGGGACGCACCCTCCACCGCTTTGTAAGTGTCACGAGATAAACGCGTTACAGCAGAGAAGTTATTTTCATCGCTATCATTTGTTTTGTCTGACACTGCAAGGGAGGCTGTCACTGTCCCAGTGACGCTGTCCGCCACCCTGTCCCTTCTGCCTACATGCTCTTCCCTCCTGCTCCTTCAGCGTAGATACCAGCTCCTTGCATTTTGCTAGCCTGGCCTTGACCTGGCCCAGTCCCATTACGGTGAGGTTGGGGGTGTTTTTGCTTCTCTGAAACATGGCACGTTTTGCTCCCAATCCTTGCCTCTCCCTGTATCCATGCCCTTAGCCATGTGGTTTCGCAGTGCCTCCCGCTGGAGGTAACTAGTATTTCATTGCACCATTCCTTAGGGCACCTGAAGTAGCATCACCCATTTCTGAACCTGGACCTTAGGAGGCCTATTGTGGTTTTGCTCACCCCTCCTGGGCTTCTGCCTCTGCCATGAGAAGGACATGCCCTGAGTAGTGACTGTCTCTTCTGCATGGGTCCCAGCACAAGACCAGCAAAGCAGAGCTCCCCCCCCACACACCAATCCATAGTCTAAATCAGCCACCCCAGCTGACTCCAGATGCTTGGGCAAGAATGAGACTGAGTTGTGGTGTGCTTTATGATACAGCATGAACTGCTGACCAATACCACTCTTTACCCTCTTCATTCCTCTAGCCTCATGGAGTAAAGGGGACTAACTTTTTTTTTAAGAGATGGGGTCTCACTCTGGGCTGGGGTGTAGTGATGCAATCACAGCTCACTGCAGCCTCAAACTACTGGGCTCAAGCAATCCTCTTGCCTCAGCCTCCCGAGTAGCTGGGATTACAGGCACACTCAGCTGGGACCAACATTTTCTAAGCATCTATTAGTGCCAATACTTTCATTTAAATTTTTTAAAATTTTAAATGAAATTAGATTTAAATTTTTTAAAATTCTATAAGGTAGTCATTATTTTTCATTCTATAGAAAAGGAAACTGAGGCTCAGAGAAGTTAAGTAGCTTTTCTGAAGCTACAATTTTAGTAAGTGACACAGTTGGGGTTCCAAACCAAGTCTTCTGGCTTCATGGGAAACCCTGTTTCCAGTGCTGAATACCTTAGAAAGATCAGATGAGGTTGCTTGGGGTATCTGATTGCCATCCCCACCAAAGATAATTATAGATTTCGTTCCCCGTACTGGTTCATCAGGAGAAAGTCATGCACCTCATTGTGTATAAACCAGAAGGAAAAACTGTTTAATAGCGTGTAAGAGTGGAATCTCGCCCTGGTATCATGGAGAAAACTCCTAATACTTATATCGATATAGATAATGAACCCTCCCTATGCATAATGAGCTATATGAAATTGCCCTTTTATCTTTTAAGATCAAAATATCATCCTGTCCTCTGACTCAGAAAGGCTCTAAAATATTCTTGCTGAATTAATGTAGCATCATTCTGAAAACGTAATGCCATCCTCTTTGCTAGCATTTGAAATTAATTTCTTATAAAACAGCTCTGCAGTTTGGCACAAGACTTCTCTGTACCTATTTCATTCCAAAAGCTTTGAAGTAATTTTAATGCTGTATCTTGGACAAATATAAAAACAATGTTGGTTTTTAACCTAAACAAAAGACAAAAGTATAGAAGAAATTTGTTTTCCTTTTCCTTTGATCTCCTAAAAGCATGCTTCCTAACACATCCTAAGGAACAGAATGAACAAAGGGAACAAGATGGAAAAAATCAAAGGAGAGGAGGATACGAACAAATTGCTTCCCTATATTCGTAAAACCAAATCACCCTAAGAATATTAAGTTGTGAAGGTTTTCGATTTGGGGAATGTATAGTTGTGAAGAATGATTAAAAGAAATGTATCATGTTATACATAATATAGTGAAAAGGAATATTAAAGTCCAGTCCTTTTAGGAAGCTTTCAGATGACCAAAAGTGGAAAAGACTGGAATCTCTCCTTAAAAGGGTTTTAGTACGTGCTCAATGTTGGACTGTGGTGATGGAAGACAATTAAGCACTAGTGAGAAATAGACCAAATTTTACTTAGGTTTTTAAAAACTTACCATCAGTACGATCTATTTTTTTAAAGTTTTTAAAAAATATATTATTAATTTTAGGGGACCCAGTTGCCAAATACAACATGGAAAGCCCCTTTAATCCACGTCACAGAACAAATTACTTTGTCCTGTTTAAGGTTGCTGAGTGTCCCCATAGGTTTTGCTCCCCAGTGTCACAGACATCAAAGAAGAATGACTGCCTTCTTCCTTGATTACCGTCTAGACCATCCCTCTTCCTTCTAATGACTCTCTTTGCTTTCAGCACACTTCACCTTAATTCATTTAAACCCAGCCACTGGTCATCCTTGGTTTTCATTGTCATCTACGTCCACTGTTGTGTGTGCTAGGGCTCCATGTGGCAGTCTCCACTGTCATCAGCTGGAGCTCAGCTCAAAGAAATAGATATTCCTCCTCCCTGCCCACTGAAACCAAGCCGTGTGCAGAGGGCTGCACAGTTGCCAGTCGGATGCGGTAAGGCTCGTGGGCAGGAGTTTCAAATGTGAGCTACATAAGAGAAAGTCCAAGATCCATTTCGGAATGCAGAACAAGTTGACAGAGCCTGCCGGAGAGGAAGTGATAGCAGGCAGTTTGTTTGTTTGTTTGTTAGTTTGTTTGTTTATTTATTTATTTATTTATGGGGGCCAGTTCATTGTTAATATTTTAATTTACTATAATTATGAAAATGTCTTTTAAAAAGAGATTAAGTGGCAATGCTACAAACTTGCCAATGACTCCTTTCTGTGGAGGACCTAGTTGTGCAGACCACGTAGGAAGCCAGGAAGTCACGGAAGTGTAACTGTCCACAGGGTGACAATAATATAGCCTAAATTCCATCCGTTCTAAAGGAAAACAATAGCTTTTTTCCTATTTGCTTGTTCTTTGTGTGCCTTCCCCACTAGAATGGAAGCTCCATGAGGAACCAAGTTTATTTTGTTCTCATTTGTAATCTTAGTGGTGTCAGGCATACACAGACACATAACTAATGTTGTTGAAAGAATGAATGAGTCAGTACTACCCAAGTCGAGCAAAATTTTACAACAGGTAATCTTCGCTTCTGTGGTGCAATCAGTACCTCATTTTTTTTCACTTCCAGTGGTCCTAACTTCCAGCACCTACCTCCCACCAGCTTTCCTCCCCATACTCCTCTCTTTATCATAGTTCTCAAACTCACTACAAACTCTAGCCACTGAAATGTACAAGGACCGAGGAGTGAACCAGCTAATGAACAAACTAGTCTATGATACTGGCAGAAAGCCTGGAGAACTTCCTAGTAATAAGGGCATTTTAGGGAGTGGTACAGGGACAATGGACCTTTCTCATTTGTTGTCAAATCCATTAGTGACTCCAGCTTCGCCAATTCCCAGCTACTAGGACCCACTGGAATATAGCAAGTCACCTCTGTAGGGGAGACTTCTCCAGAACTGAGACCATCGTGCATGACATTTGGTATGGTTGAGATTGTGGATTGCTTTTAGCATTTCCTTTAAGCTGAGGAGGAAAGACAGAGGAAACAGAGAAAGTAATGGCACAACATAGTTCACTAAATGAAAAAAGATAGAGGATTGTCAGCAGGAGGATTTTGAATTCTGGCACTAATCCAAACATTGCCAAGAAGCCCCCTTGTCCCCAAATTCCCTTGTAGGGAAATTTCTTCTTCATCAAGCAGTACTTGGACAATTGGTGTCTGAGTTGCAAAGTTGAAGAATTATTGAATTAAGGTATATCTAAGACCTTTTTGGTTTTATTGTTTTATTTGGTTAAAAGCAATTGTTAAAATTAATATTTTTTCTTTAATCTTTGTGATATCTTTTCCAAGGGTTAAGGTTGGATACACCTAATTTCAATCTGGATGTATTCATATTCATGTTTAGATAAGAGGGCGAAAATAACATCTATAGACCTATATTTTCTCATTTTATATTCAAAACAAGTCACTGAAGTATGTCCTACGGCTCTCATTTCACACATTAGGAATCTGAGACGCAAAGAGGTAAAGTACTTTCCTTGCTCAAGGTCACACAGCTATTATAATAAATGCAAATCTGAGTTTTGAGCTCAAATTTACCTGCTGGACCCGCAGAGAATATTTAGATTCTGTTTTTCTCTTAGGAAGATTTCTGAATTTTAAATTTTATGATACTAGATTCTGCCAAGATTGCCTGAATAATATGCACTCTTTCACTTTACCATCCTGAAATTCTAAAAGTCTTTAATCTTTGGACATCCCTAGTTCTAGCTCTGAAAATAAGAAATTTGCTGTCATATGTCATAGTTTTCAAAAACATTTCTAATCTTCATAACAAGGTCCCCAAAGTCTACTGAAACTGGACTTAACTGAAAATTTGTATATATAAATAAGAAATGCATGCATATAGCAGTGCATGTGCTGAAACAGAAGTGGTAAAATTAATGCAAATCATTCTGTATTAGGAGGAAGACAGAAGTTCATCTTTTTAAAGGTAAAATGACTCAGTGTGAAAACGCAACACAGCCAACATATTTTATAATTACTCAAAAACTATTTCCTCTTCGGGGACCAATAGAGATACTCTTTTTCATAAAAACATACAATATGAATTTTCCCAAAGTAAAATCTAAGTTGAAACCTCCCATTTTGAGCTTACAGCTATGGCTAAACTAACCTTTACCAATCTTAGTTGCTATCCAAAATCTCCAAATTCCTCTCCAAAACAAAACAAAAAAAAGAGACAAAAAGAGGCAAGCTTTTTACTGCCACCTACCGTTAGAAAAAAAATTGCCTGCTAAGTGCAAGGGTGACCATATGGCCCACTTTGCAGAAAGTCCCTGTTGTCTTGACATCCATCTACGTTAGCATTTGTCCTGCCCTCTTTTGCTCTCAAAACCCTAATGTGGATGATAAATTATATGGTTGTTACTGGCTTTTTCCATACATCATTTAAAATGTTCAAGTCAGGCTTGCTTCTCCCCAGCTCCCATTCTTTCTCTTTCCTGTGTTCATGACCAAGTTTCTTAAGATAGTGATGCACACACCACGTCCACTTCATTACTTCTCATTCACTCCTCCACTCACAGTACTCTCCCTATCTACTCTTAAAACTGCTAGCTACCCATTGACCCTCAAATCAGCAGACATGTTTCTGCCTTTATCTTGCTTCCTATATAGTGACAGCACTGTACTCAGTGGCCTGTTCTCTCTCTGTCATCTGACTTCTTGTCTTGTGTGACACATTTTCTTGTTCTCTACCTATATTCTGGCTTCTTCTAGTGCCCTTTATCATTGTCTCTGTCCCTGCTCACACCTAAATGGGATCTCTGTTCATCTTTGCTGTACAGACTATCCCTGCGTGATCTCATGAATCCCACTGCAATCAAGGGTTCCCAAATTCATTCATTCACGCATTCATTCACTTGTTCATCACTAAATATTTATGGAGCACCTACAAAGTGGCAGTTACTGCTTGAGGTTCTGGGGTATACTAGGGAACAAAATGGAGGGAGGACTGTTTCTGCCTTGTGTGGACAGCAAGACAATAAACCATAAACAAAATAGGCATGTAAACTGGACAGTATGTTTGTGAGTGACGATATAGAATAGAGCAGTAGAGATTGGGAGTTGGGGAGGGAGCTTTTCAAATGGGATGGACAGGCCTCATCAAAAAGGTGAGCTGACTTGGAGGAGGAAAAGGAATGAGTGATGACAATATCTGGAAGAAGAGCAGAAGGAACAAAGTACAAAGATCCTGAGACAAGAACATACCTGTCCTATTCATGGGATGGCTAAGAGGCCAGTATGGCTCTGGAGCAAAGCGAATGAGGTGGAGGGGAGGAGGGGAGGAGGTTAGAGGGGACAGTGCTCCAGATCCCAATGGCCTATAGGGCCATCATAAGGACTTTGGTGTCCCTGTGAGAGAACTGAGGAGCTCTTGCAGGGTTTCAGGGAGAGAAATGACACAGTCCTATTTACGTTTTAACAGAATCACTGTCTTAGGTCAGGTTTCCAGGGAAACAGACTCTGAAACACAGGTGGTGTGCAGGAGGTTTATTGGGGTCTGCTCGTGGGAACAGAGCGGGGAGGGAGGGGAGCTGAATTGGGCAGAGGAAGAAGCTGGACTGTAAACGCGGTTGCAGCAGAGGCCACGGGATGGCTCTTCAGCATTATCCCAAATCTCTGTACCCCTACTTAAGCAGTCATTGGATGGCTCATTGGAGAGGACTGTACCCTTGGGCAAGGCAGCAACCTTCACCCAAGGGCAATTCCAAGAGGGACATTCAGCTCAGAGTCCTCAGCTGTCTGCACTCCCCATCCTGAATGGGGAGAGGTACCACCACATCTCTTACAGTCCCACCCCCAACCACCCTCCCATAGACCTAGTCCCTATCTATGGTCAGCATCTGGGATCACCCCTTATCTTCTGGTTGGCTCTTGCCTCTGCACCTTGTCTCAGGGCATAAATGATACTCATCATCTCCCTCCTCTAGGCCCCTTGGTAGATTTTCCTCCCTCTCAGCCAGTCTAGTCACAACCCAGTAATGTGAGTGATCCTCATAAAACGTAAGTCAGATCATGTCTCTCCTGTGATCGAGGCACATCAAGTAGCTACTCCCCATTCATTTCAGAGTAAAAGCTGAAATCGTTGTGTTTTATTGTCATATTCTTGCTGGAGACTACATCTCTAACCTGATCCCCTATTATTCTCCTCATAGCTCACGCTGCTCCAGCTACACCAGCCTCCCTCCTTTGCCTTGAGCACACGTTTGAAGGCTGATCTGGCAGTGTCTGTTTTTCTACTCTTCTTAGAGAAGCCCTGACTGATGCATAACCAAAATATGAGTCACGATGCTTCAGAATGAGATGTTAAGATTTCTATCTCCTAGTGTAAAAGGTTGTCTTCTGCAACAATCATCTGGTATCCCATCATAGGCATTTAATTTAAAAGAATTCAACTATTGGCTAAGAAAGAAAGAGAAGTAATCATTTAAAAGGTGCACATTGCAAAGGCAGTGTGTACTCACATGAGGCAAAGAATGCAGTAGTCCTGAAACCCTTGCAAAGAATGTCTGAATGTTTTTAAGGTTTCCCAACTATTAATTTTTAAAAAGTGAAACCTATTGTATAAGTGACCAGGCAAGATAGTTTCCTTGAGGAAGAAAGTGAATGATTGAGGTCTGCAGAAAAACATTAATGAGAAAGAATTAGAAGAATAAAAAAAAATGTTTCTATAGAATTACATACACAAAACCATACATGCTCCACATTTTAGGCATTTGAAAGATTTTCAAGGGCAATTTTGACTTCATTGGCTAGGGATAGAATTGGGCCCTGTACTGGAGAAAAGAGAACCTGCAAGAAGTGTCCTTCATATGGAGAAGATGAGAAAGCCCTCAGAAGTGACATTAAGGGGGTTGGGTGGGGTGGGAGCCTAAGGCAAGAGATGGCCAGTGGGGAACTCTTCTGAGAGACCGTAGGAGCAAGTTTATCTCATATCTAGTTTCAAATTTTTCTTTCTGTATTTGCTTAGACTAAATCCTTAATAAAGTCTGATAAACATGACAGCTGTGTCTTAGCTGTGATTTGGAGGATAAAGGAAGGCACTACGTCCATGCCTGCAGAAATGGTTATTAGTTGAGGTAGCTGATGGAGAAGACTAGAGTGGCTGTCTGGAACAAGAGGTGGCAATGAGAGTAATGATGATTCTGGGGAAAAGCAAGCACTCCTGGGGCACTCATAAATATTTAGAGAGGGGACTAGAATTTCTGGAGTTAGGCAGGTTCAGGGCACAGATTGCAATCATGGGGATTAAAAACAAAGGCACTTCTTCCCTTCCCATCCCTGGAAAAGTAAAGAATTTGTGACAATTCAAAATATATACACAGGAAGAAATATCTAGGCTATAGTGGTTAAATCTGGAGAAAAAGATCAGGTTGGGCCAAAAGAGGAGTCTAACATTACATTTGTATTACTTATACTTGTTATTATAACCATGTATTAAATATAAAGTTTAGGAGGAAGCAGAAAAAATGTGAAAAATGATTATAAAATTCATCAGAAATAAGAGTATTGAGAGGAGACTAGGCACAATGGCTCATGCCTGTAGTCCCAGCACTTAGGGAGGCAGAGATAAGAGGATCACTTGAGCCCAGGAGTTTGAGGCTGCAGTGAGCTATGACAGTACCACTGCACTCCAGCCTGGGTGACAGAATGAGACCCTGACTCTTAAAGAAAAGAGAATTTTTTGTTTTGCCTAGGGCCCTCTTGAATGGCCTTTTTACTGTCTACCTTGTTAACTGGTCTCTGATTTCAAGCCCCAGCCCTGTTTTCAAGGGATAGCCTCCTCTAGGGAGCTTTGGGCTGAGTTAAATACAGTTAGACCTCCCTACCCATGGGTTCCACGTCCATGAATTCAACCAACTACAGATGGAAAATACTAAGAAAAAAAATCCACAAAGTTACATGAAGCAAAACTTAAATTTGTCACATGCCATTGAATCCACTAGAATGAAGTGATGGGTAGGCATTGTATCCAATATGGTTAGTAACCTAGAGGTGATGTAAAGTATATGGAGGGTGTGCATAGGTTATATGCAAATACCACACCATTTTATATCAGGGTCTGAGCATTCCCAGATTGTGCTATCCATGGGGGGTCCTGGAAACAATCCCTACTGAGGAAGGACTGTGCCTCCTGCTATGTGCTGCTATAACACCCTATGCTTCCTTTCTCACATTGAATTGTAATTACTTATCATGTTGAATTGTAATCAGGGTGACTAACCATCCTAGTTTGCCTCTCCCTACTTCTAATTCTCTGTTAACTTGTTCACATCATAGACTATGAACACACCTTGACTGCCCAGACTGTTGATATCATCACTGGGTTTTTAAAATTTTATTCTTTCTATTGTACATACTCTTATGATCTTTACTTACCATAGTCTTGAGTTTATTAGGCACAGTAGACAGCAGGTACGTCTAAGGGTCACTGATCCTATCAACAGGTGATATAGGCGGCTCCCACTGTGGGGTGATATGAAGGATGCTAAAAAGTTATTAAAAACTATTTTTGTTGCAGGCTTGTCTGAGTGCCAGTGAAAAATATTCTGCTCTAGATTGTTTTTTTATTTTTTATTTTTATTTATTTATTTTTTTTGAGACAGAGTCTCAGCTTTGTTGCCCAGGCTAGAGTGAGTGCCGTGGCGTCAGCCTAGCTCACAGCAACCTCAAGCTCCTGGGCTCAAGCAATTCTTCTGCCTCAGCCTCCCGAGTAGCTGGGACTACAGGCATGCGCCACCATGGCCGGCTAATTTTTTCTATATATATTAGTTGGCCAATTAATTTCTTTCTATTTATAGTAGAGACGGGGTCTCGCTCTTGCTCAGGCTGGTTTCGAACTCCTGACCTCGAGCAATCCGCCTGCCTCGGCCTCCCAGAGAGCTAGGATTACAGGCGTGAGCCACCGCGCCCGGCCTAGATTGTTAACTGGAAGTAACAACACCCTGATTAGTTAATATAGTAAGGTGATTTTGTTTGTTCCTCCCTTTAGTGTTCATTGTAACTTTGAACAGTTATTTAAATACTGCTATCTAATACTGCAATCTGCTCCATTTCTGTCTCACTCTCACAATTCTCCTACCCTGCCCTACTTTCTATATTTTCCATGACACCATTTTCTAATATCCTGGTCAAGTGTATTTCTTTGTTATGGCTATAGTCTGCACACCACCCCCATCACTACAGGACAGGGATGTTTGTTTTGTTCATGGATGTATCCAAAGTACATACAAAATTGCCTGGCACATAATAGATGCTCAATAAGTATTTGTTGAATGAATAGATCTGGCAAAATTAGGGATAATTCCTCTTTTGGGGTTAACTCATTATAATTCTTTATTCACAAAATGAAAATTATAGGATATCAACAAACCATTTACTACTTTTCTTGAGGTTAAATATAGTATACTCTTTGAGACAACCAATTATTACTTTCTTAACAATTTCTTTAATTGAAATATAGAAAGTAAGTCAGCATGGTTCTAAACAAAGAAAAATTTCTAACAAGAAATTTTTAAACATTACATATTCTTCTTTCTTATTGAAATATGTACACAATGTCTTCGAAAGGGGTGTGCAGATGTTGGTGACATTTGCCCAAGAGCCACAATAATCCCAGCCTTTTAATTCCATCTGTTTCCCATAAGAAGGAAAAAGCATTCCTGTCTTTGGGGACCATGGAGAGTCTGGAGGGACCCTAAAAGACTCCCAAAGCTGTTCAGAAACAATAGTGTTTCTCAAATTTGCATAATATACTGTTGTAGCCAGCCTCTAAGATGGGCTCCAATGATCCTTGCCCCCAGTATTCATGCCCTTGTGTGGTTCCTCACACAGTAAATCAGGGATACTCTGTGATCAATAGACAAGTGCAGAAGTGACACTGCATGTCTTCCAATGCTTTGTCATAAAAGGCATTGTAGCATCTGCCATATAAGTGAGTCACCTAAAAAGTGGATTCCCCAGCCCCAGTCAAGCCTTCAGCTGACTGCAGCCCTAGTTGACATCTGCCTGCAGCTTTATGAGGGACCCTGAACCAGAACTTACCTCCCAAGTTCCTGACAGAAATCATGAGAGATAATAAATGATTATTGTTGTTTTAAGAGTTTTGGATTTATTTGTTAAGTAACAACAGATAACTAACAAATATATAATACAAATCCGTTCTAAAGAGAAAAAAAAAACCCAAACAAACAATTTCTGGCCCTACATGAGTTAAATTACCTTTATTAATTTAATACAAACACACAGTATAAACTCCGAGGCTTATAGCTTTTATATAACTATTAAACCAAACATTTTAAAATTAAATATAGCACAGCAGACAATATTACAAAACCACCAAATAAAAAGTAACTTCAACAGAGGGTTGCTTTGCTGGAACTAAGTTGCCACTCAATGAGACTCTTGATACTGACAGTGTCTGGTAAATCCAGGGCTGGAGCGTTGTTACTCGAATAAAGAACTTTATGCTTGTTTGAGATGGATCTTCTGTCAATCAAAACTTTTCTCAACAACTCGTGGAAACTTTAACAAACACACACCCCATAGCCCAGGCACTCATTCTTATGCTTTCCCCCCACCTTCTTAACGTCAGCACCCTCAATCCCTCTTCCCCTGTTAGCCAGCCGCGGGCGGGGGTCCCCCGGCCGCAGGTGCACGAAGCTGGGGCAGTTTCATTTGGAAGGAGCTGCAGAAGCCCTTCCACAGAGCCCGGTTCGCGCGGCTCCCTCGGTTCACCTCCCGTTCGGGAATGCACCGTGCCCGGCAGGTGCAATTCTACCCCCATGGGACCGTCTCCACCGTACTCCACAGCCCGGTCCCCTGGGCGCTGTCTTCCTCAGCCTGCGTTCCTAGAGCACAGAACCGGGCCAAGAGCCGGGAACACACTGCACCGGAGCTAATCCCCGATGATTCATCGTTCAAGACGCCGGCACGCGGGCTTTATCGTCCCGCTCTTCGGGCCGAGGAGGCGTCGGCAGGCTCCCATCTTCCACTGCGGGGAGGGGGAGCGGGCGAGCATCCGCACAAGGGAGCTCTGCGTGATTTCCAACAAGAACCACTCGTATCTCCTCGCAGTCTGAGGCAAACCGCAACCTTTGTCTAAGCCGCGTTTCTCTTCTCGGTTTGGGGCAGCCTCTGAGCGCCAGGGAGCCCGGCACCACCTCCCCTCGGCCGGTGGGTGGCAGCAGGCGCCGAGAAAGGGTGCGCATGTTCCGTGTGGGGCCTCGAGCTTCGCCTCCGCGGCCTACGAGTGACGGAACGCGTGCGTGGCATTGTGGGAAATGTAGTTTTCGGGCCTCAGTCTCCCCAGTGCGCCTCTTGCCTGGGCCCAGAGCGGGACTTCAGCTCCCGGCCGGCCGGCGGGCGCGGGTGGGGACGCGCGAGGAGAGGGCGGGGCGAGTGGGAGAAAGGGTGGGCGGAGCCGGTGGGAAGGCCGAGCGGAGGGGGCGGGGCTCCGGCCCGCTGTGCAGCCGCCGCCCGCGGGCTGAGGGACCTGAGGCGCGGGGCCGGGATCCGAGAGGAGCCCAGGCGGCGCCGGGCGCGAGGGCGGGCGTGCCCGGAGTAGTTGCGCAGGCGTCTCCCGCCGCCCCTCAAGCTCCGCACTTGCGGGTCCCCTCCGTCTCCGCCGGGACGCGGGAGAGCCCGGCGCGCGGCGGGGGCGCGAGGTGGAGCCGGCGGGGACGGCCAATGCGAAACTGGCTGGTGCTGCTGTGCCCGTGTGTGCTCGGGGCCGCGCTGCACCTCTGGCTGCGGCTGCGCTCCCCGCCGCCCGCTCGCGCCTCCGGGGCCGGCCCCGCAGGTGAGGTCCTGGGGCCGGGCGGGCCGGCGGCCGCGCAGGGTGGAAGGCCGGGCTCCGGAGCCTCCGGTGCGGCTCAGTGCTGCGGAGCCCCGCCGGGAATTGCCGGGGGGAAGGGGGAGGAAAGGCCAAACACGACGGTCCCCAGCCGAAACAAATGGTTCTTTTCATGCTTGGAGCGTCGACATCGGGCAAACTTGAGGGAGCTGTTCTCTTTCTGTGTCCCCGCGGCTTCTCACCTCCCCGCTTCCCTTAACGGCCCGCAGCCGGTGCCCGCAGCTGCAAGTCCTTCGGCTGTCCCCAGGCCTGGTCGGCGTTGTGCGACGCCCGCCCAGGGAGCAGAACCTCGTGCTCCCTTCAGCTCCAGCGGCTGCTGCTTTGGAAGCTCGGGCTCAAAAGTTTTTCTTCCTCCCCAAGTTGTTGGTTTTCCTCGGTCAAGACTTTGAGGTTTTAGTGCCGTGGGTAATGTTTGTGCGTGATTTTAAGCGTGGCTGGGTTTTGCTTCTGAGGAATAACTTTGCTGTAAGAATGTATGGCTGGGTTTTGCTTCTGAGGAATAACTTTGCTGTAAAGAATGTACTGTATTTTGCATTTTGATTATGATGCAAGTCGGTTAAACAAATCTAGACATGAAATAGGGCATGGCGCTGAGTGGAGTTCCTGTGAGTTTGGTTCGCATAGCCTACTAATGAAGTTTACGTGGAAATACCAAATTCTTTAACGATCATGTCCCTTTGCTCCAAAACTTAATCTCCTAGGAAAGAAATCTTTGCTCTTGTTTGCTTCGCACCCTAATGGAGTGCTTTTCCCACAGTAGGTACCCAGTGGATTATTTTGTTAGTAGGTTTCACCACCCTGAACACTAGGTTTCCCTTTTTCTCTTGGCTTTTTTAAGGGCTCGCCCCTTTATACATCTTTTATTTATTTATTTATTTATTTTTTTATTTCAGCATATTGTGGGGGTACAAATGTTAAGGTTACGTATATTGCCCATGCCCTCCCTCCCCCCTCCCACCCGGCCTACACCCAATAAATGTTATTCCTATAACATTTGGACACACTTAGTTGTTGATCCGTTACCCTTTATACATCTTTATAGGATATATAAAGAAACCTAGAAAGCTCTTTTAAAGATGAGGTAATACTCGTTTTTTAACTATATTGGGATTTTTTTTTTACCACCTTTCCCCAAAATAGCTGTTTTCTTATACAGAAGTTTAAAAATTAGAATTATTTGCAGTTCAGCACAATGCACCTTATAAGTAGAAAGTATTCGGCAATCCTCAAAACAATTTCACTGTTCTGTGAGATTATAATGGGGTCATTTTGGTAACAATCTTTTTCTATTAGACAATCCCCCAGCTCTTTGAAAAGGATTTGTGTCACCTGAATAGAATTAAACACTATTTAAATGATTTAATGAAAGTACACTGTTACAGTGCATTTAACCTGTTCACAGGTTGGGGTTTTGTTTTGTGTTTTTTAGGTTTTTGTAAACTGAGCTTAGAAAAGAGTGCCGTGTGTGTGTGTGTGTGTGTGTGTGTGTGTGTGTGTATGTATGTATGTGTATATATATATATGTATAATTCTCTGTAACATCTGTTGGGTTTGTGTTTTACTGGTTTCTCTCTTTTTTATATATAAGTGAGCTCTCCTGTATTCTATTTGCAAAGCATCCTTAGAATATTTATGACCTTACCAGTCTTTCAGGTTTTAATAAAACACACAAAAGCCCTGCCTTCAAGCTTAAAACTTAGTAGACCTGCCAGGCAATTTCTTAGTTTGAGAAAAGTTTTTCCTACCCGCTTAGTGTTTAGATGGTGCCTTTATCTACCATCCAGTTAGAGCAGGCTAGATCAAGGAAATGAAGAAGTAGTTGTAGGAAGGGACAGGGTAATGTTAATATATAGGTGAGAAGATCAATATTAGTTACATAAATTAACTTAACTTTGAATGGATGCTGTGCATCTGGTCAGATGATAAGTAGGCTATTTTAATCTAAATTAAACATGACTGACTCCCAACTTTCCTGTTTTCCTTTTGGTACTTTCAAAACTAAAAGCAGTGGAAATATCTTGATTGCAAAAATTTCCTACAGCAGCTTTTCCCATTGTGCTGTCACCATGTTAGATCTAAAACACTTGGGCATTTTTACATTTTAACCCTTATAATTTAAGCCTGAGGAAAGAGAGAAACCCAAGATTTTGCTAAGTATTCTTGTCTTGAGTTAGCATTTGAAGATTTACTTTTGTTCTTTTCTCTTCTGCCTCTTTGTTTTCAATCTCATTAAGTCTTGGCAGTATTTTTTGAAAGAGAGATTTACCTTCCCTAAATATTAAAAAGATGCTGTGGTTGGCAGTTGATTCAGCAAATAATTGAGAGCCTACTCGGTGCCAGCTTCTGTTGTAAGTATGGAATTACAAGCTAAGGCTCCTGCCCTCATTCAGTTTACAATTTAGAAGAAGAGACAAAGCATAAGGAAATAATTGATTGTAAATATCACAGGGTGGGTAGAGCTAAGTATGGTGAAGAAAAATAAAGCAATGGAAGAGAATGTTGGGCTGCTGTTTTATATAGAGAAGTCAGGGAAGGCCATTTTGAAGAGCTGAGCAGGAATGTGGCTGAAGTGAGTGAGCCATGTTAGTACCAGGATCAGCAACTTTTCTAATGTGTAGCTTGCCGGAAATAGCAGAAACCAGTCAGGGAGAGCAATTGGTGAAGAGGAAGCAGATCTTCTTTTGTGAAATCGAGCACACCTAGGGGTGACAAGAGGAAAATGGAGAAGGAGATATCCATTGCACTAGGAAATCTAGATATAGGATATCTTGATTACAACATACTGGTTTGGGGTAATGCCTTGAAAGGAATTATTTAATGCTTAATTTAGAAAAACAATGTGGCAAAAGGTGGCTTATCTTTCTAGCATATTTGGAAAGAAAGAAACCCAAGAGAAAGGAAAGGAACATGTATCCACTCAACAAATACTTAGTGCTGGGTGTTGTGTTGGATGCATAGTTCCTGCTCTCTAGGTGCTCACAGTGTGTCAAATGGAAACAGACATAAGGCAAGTGGAAGGTCAAAAATAAATTGAGCTTACTTCGGCAATTTTGCCTAGGGCTAGTTCTTCCAAAATTATCCCTATGCTAATTATGTCTCTGTGCTTCAGTTTCCTTATTTATAAAATGATCTCATAGAGTTACTGTGAAGACTCAATTAATAGAACAGTGCCTGGTTCATAGTAAACACTCCATGAATTT
Organism: Microcebus murinus; assembly: GCF_040939455.1. Taxonomy (NCBI): domain Eukaryota; kingdom Metazoa; phylum Chordata; class Mammalia; order Primates; family Cheirogaleidae; genus Microcebus; species Microcebus murinus. The sequence goes on along the minus strand of NC_134122.1, from coordinate 43,938,299 downwards.
TAGGGAATAGTAGTATTAATAGTATGGTGGTGGCCGATGCCTGTGTTTGGTGTTTTGGGAGGTATCTTTGGTAGTGTGTGTGATGATTGTCCTTATCAGTAGATCTGTGGTGGACTTGTATATTTTCCTCATTTTCAAGATTCCTGCCTGTTTGTGACTGATGTCATCAAAGAGCATGCACATGAGGGTGGAATTTTGGACTGATTTTTAGGACTCTGCACGCTTATTTTGAATATTGGTTTGACATTAACCTCCCTTAGACTTTAATATACTTTGGGATGTCCCCTGTCAGTACAGAGCCTAGCAGGTTGCTAGACTCTCAGAATATATTATATAGTAAAGAAAAATAGTTATTACTGTAGTGTCTCAGAAAACAATACCCCAAAATAAAGGCCTCAGAAGCAGCTCTCTCTGGCCTTGTCCTATGCTCCTGTCTCGGGGGCTAGCTATAGAAACTAGAACCCCTTTTTCCCCAGACGAGCCGTAAAAACCTAAAAATACTATTCTTAACTTTCCCCCTTCCTTTCTATATAAAAACTGGCCATAAAGAAATTATCTGACCTACCTTGTTTGATTGTAGGTGAGACCTAAGATTGTAGATAAGACCCTCATTGCAGAGAGGGTCCTGCCTCATACCCAGAAGGAAACGATACATGCTCAGAGAGGACAAGAATCATCTTGATAGACAGGCCTTGCTGGGTTTCCCAAATCTCAGTCAGTTAGCATTAGGTCATGCCCCTTTTGTCCAACCATATTTGTACATGACTGTCCATACTTTGTTAAACCTAAGCATAAAAATGGACAGTTTCCTCTCTCTGGATCATCTGCTTACAGTCCATGAAAACTTCAGGATTTAAATTTTTTTCTTATAAAAGTGAAACAAGTTCTTTGTGGAAAATTTTTTAATTATTTTTTAAAAAAGGAAAGAAAAATGGTCTGCTTCTAGACCATTTTCAAAAGTGCATATGTGTGGCCAGGTGAGGTGGCTCAGGCCTGTAATCCTAGCACTCTGGGAGGCCGAGGTGGGAGGATTGCTGAAGGTCAGGAGTTCAAGACCAGCCTGAGTAAGAGCGAGACCCCCGTCTCTACTAAAAATAGAAAGAAATTAATTGGCCAACTAAAAATATATAGAAAAAAATTAGCCGGGCATGGTGGCGCATGCCTGTAGTCTGTCTGAGCTACTCGGGAGGCTGAGGCAGGAGGATCGCTTGAGCCCAGGAGTTTGAGGTTGCTGTGAGCGAGGCTGATGCCATGGCACTCTAGCCCTGGCAACAGAGTGAGACTCTGTGTTAAAAAAAAAAAAAAAAAAGTGCATGTGTGTTGGGTGAAATTATTTAATATATTTTAAAAATTGTATTGATATATAATAATACATTTTTTCGCACATGTAACTGCAGCTGAATATATTTTCACAAACTGAACATACCCAACTAATTGGCATCCAAATTAAAAGAAAACTACCAACACCCCAGAACAAGGATCCTCAAACTTTTTAAACAGGGGGCCAGTTCACTGTCCCTCAGACCATTGGAGAGTGCGCACTGTGGGCCCAGGAGGAGTCAGCTGCTGAGCAGGGCAGGCAGTGGCGGCAAAAACACCCAGAGGGCTGGATAAATGTGCTAGGCGGCCTGCATGTGGCCCACGGGCCTTAGTTTGAGGACGCCTGCCCCAGAAGCTCCCTTCATGCTGTCTTCTGTCACTGCCAAGGGTAGTAACCACTATTCTGATCTCTAATGGCAGACATTTGACTACTTTTGTACTTTATAGAAATGGAACCACCCAGTATGTATGTGCTTCTTACAGCCTGCTTAATATGATGTATAATAATATTTAATGATATGTTTACAGCATAATTTTAATGACCGCATAGTATTCTGTCTTATAGAGACATCATAATTTAATGAGTCCCTTGTTGCATTTATGTAGCTTGCGGTTTTTCACTATTAATAAATGACACTGTATTGAATAGAGATCATTGCTGCATCACAGATTATTTCTTTAGAATAAATTCTTAGGCATAGAATTGCTGGGCAAAGTTGATACCATTCTAAGTTATTTGATGTTTATTTCCAAATTGCCCTGCAGAAGACTGTACCAAATTACATTCCTGCCAGCCCTGAGAGTAACCATTTCCTTGAAATCACTATCAACATTTCCTTGAAGTGCCCATCAGTTGGTTATTATCATTTAAGAAGACATTTTGAAGTCAGTTTGAATGTAAAACTGGTATCTTACTGCTCTAATTCAAACTTGATTGCTAGTGAAGTTGAACATTTTTTCGTAGGTTTATTAACTGTTTGCCTTTCTTCTGTTGTGAATTACCTTTATGTCCTTTTGTATCATGTTTACTTCTTAGTTTTCCTTTTTTTAAAAACCTGTTTCCAGGCACCAGAATCAAACTAGGTACCCTATGCTTGTAATAAATAACAGAAGGTCATGGAGTGTAGAGCCAGATTGGTAAAGGAACTAGGAACTTGAATAACATTCCTACACAGGTTTTTATTAAGCATTTAATTTGGGTTTTATAGTGTAACACAGTACTCAGGAGTCTATTGGACTGATTTACATTGATGATATGTGATAGAAGAAAACTATTTTTCTGAAGTCTAACTTCAGTATATCTGGAAGTACTCTAAAAGGCCGAAACATGCCATGTACTTCCTCTGTGTAAGGAATAGAGAAATTAATGTAAAGCAGTTGAATAGAAGCAGCTTAGATGTGGATTACAAGTCGGGAGGATTGACAGTGGCAGAGAGGTGGAATGAGATCAGAAAGTAGTTTACATCTTTAATCCATGTGATTTTCCCATGCCACACTGTTATCTTTTTATTTACTTATTTTTAGAAAAATCTAGTTTGACAGTAGTATGGAGAAGTCAGGGAGAAACTAGTTAACTAGGACAGGATACTTATATACTGGTCTAGGTGAATGATAACAATCTGAACTGAAGCAGCAGCTAGAATTGATTATGAAAATGGATGGATTTGAAAAATTTTTCATGAAGATTTTGGATCATCAGTAAAACATTAAATTATGTTCCATGTAGTCTATTTCTAGAAGATTTACTTTGATTATCCATCAAAAATAAGGTAGTAAGTTTGGCATTAAAAGGGATATTTACGTTATTTTGAAAATTTGCTTTTGTATAGCAACCTTGTTTTCTGATGATGTCAGGTAAATGAGGCATTTAGACTAAATGTGATTTTTTTTTTGCCATTCTGTAGCTTTTAATCTTTCGAAATGACATTTTGAAACGGATGAAATAGAATGTCTAAAGACTTTTTTGGTATCAGTTTTCTCTGAGTAAGAAACTGAGGCACAAGGAATTTAAATAACTTCTTACTGTGAGGTAATATAGCATGTTGGCTATGGAATCAATGGCAACTGGCTGGTTACTACATTTGTCTCCCTCCTGTCACTAGAATGTACTTGATATTTGTCTGTGAGGGGCCAGATGTCATGGTTCTTACCTATAATCTCAGCACTTTGGGAGGCTGAAGTGGGAGGGTTGCTTGAGGCCAGGAGTTCAAGACCAGCCTCAGCAACATAGCGAGACCTCAACCCTATAAAAAGAAATCTAAAAATTAGCTGGGTGTGGTGGCACACACCTGTAGTCTCAGCTACTTGGGAGGCTGAGGCAGGAGGATCTCTTGATCCCATGAGTTTGAGGTTGCAGTGAGCTTTGATGATACTGCATTACTGCATTCTAGCCCGGGGCAGTGAGGACTCATCTCAAGGGGAAAAAAAAAGTTTCTCTGTGAAACAGTGTGGGGGAGGGTGGCATATCATTCCAATTTTATGTAATCATTTAAATTAGTCCCCAAATTCAGACCCATTTACAGTTAGTTCCAGCAAAGGTGCAACTTTTATTGTATAGGTAATATCTGAGAAAAAATGTTCCTGAGCCGTGAATGCAAAAAAATTAATGTACTAACCAGCATCTTCAGTGATCTGCTTAGCACTAATTCACCACTTGAAGTGGTTTTATAAGGTAAAAGATCACAATTTAGATTCAGCTAAGCTACATTAAACTGTATAGCTATAGAACAGTTATAAAGAATGGAATTATATTTCCTTGAAATAAATTTTAGCCCAACCATTTTCCTAGCTGTTTGATGTAAGGCAAGTAACTGAATTCTCTGTGCCTGCTTCCTCATTTGTTCAGTAAGTACCTACCTAGCTCAGAGTTGTGAGAATTAAATGATACTCTCTTTATAGTACTTGTCACATATTAGGTATTCAAGAAGAAAATGTGGCCTATGATAAGCTTAATCCATCAAGGTTTGGATTTATGTTAAAGATAAATTCTGTCTTTATAGAAGAATTCATTTTGGTACAAGAGTCCAAGGGTAGGGCAAAATAACAAGTAAAATTATATCTTGGGGAAATAAGGTATCTACACAAAAATTTCCGTATTCCTATAATTGTTATAATATCCTTAAAATTATTCTAGTAGAAGAATCCGTCTCCTGATTTTATTTTTATTGGACCTTTGAAAAAATAACATGTTTTTGTTGTCTTTTAGCCTGAATATCTAGGTCCTATGGCATATAAAAACACTGCATTTAATGTAGTAAAGATTCTAGCCTTTGATAATTTATTTTCAGAAACATTTTGGATCAGTTCCTACCACTGGAAAAAGATGAAATGAATCTCTTATCAGAGCTGTATATAAGCTTGTAGCTCTCAAGCCTTAAAACTGGTGATGAAAGCAAAATATCTTTCTCTTCTGTCTTCTTTTGAAGGACAAGTTTTAGAAATTGAAACATAGACCTATTAGACCTAAGACAGTAAACAATGAGCCATTCATGTGACTTGTTACTTTTTTTTTTGCTAAAAATGTCTCCCCTCCTTCATTCTTTAGAATACTTAGTAGATAATAAAAAGTTTGCTGGCAATAGAATTCATTGACATAAATAAAGGTTCTGATACTTTTCAGTATGGAAGTGCTTCAACTTCATTCCACAAATTTTTTTGTTTGTTTTTTTGTTTAAGAGACAGCCTTGTTGCCTAGGCTAGAGTACAGTGGCCAGATCATAGCTCACTGTAACCTCAAACTCTTGGGCTCAAGGGATCCTCCTGTCTCAGCCTCTCAAGTAGCTGGAACTATAGGCATGCACTACCGTACCCTGCTAAATTTTTTTATATTTTGTAGAGATGTGGTCTCCCTATGTTCCCCAGACTGGTCTCAAACAACAAGTCCTCCTGCCGGGCCTCCCAAAGTGCTAGGATTACAAACCTGAGCCATCATACCCAGCCCATTTCCCAAATTAAATAGCTTTGATATAGGACTTCACCTTTCAAAGAACGTTTTTTTGTTAGTTGTTGTTGAGGTCTTACTATGTTCCTGGCACCAGAATAGAAACACATTATCTCATTTAATTTTTACAACAGCTTTATGAGAATTATTATGCCCATTTTATAGTTAAGCAAACTGAGGCTCGAGAAGTTAAATAGCTTATTGTTGATATGTGACAAAGCCATGTTTCTAACTGTGGCTTCATTGACTCTTTTTTTTTTGAGACAGTCTCGCTTTGTTGCCCTGGCTAGAGTGAGTGCTGTGGCGTCAGCCTAGCTCACAGCAACCTCAAACTCCTGGGCTCAAGCAGTCCTGCTGCCTCAGCCTCCCGAGTAGCTGGGACTACAGGCATGCCTGGCTAATTTTTTCTATGTGTATTAGTTGGCAAATTAATTTCTTTCTATTTTTATAGTAGAGACAGGGTCTTGCTCTTGCTCAGGCTGGTTTTGAACTCCTGACCTCGAGCAGTCCCTCCTGCCTTGGCCTCCCAGAGTGCTAGGATTGCAGGCGTGAGCCACCGCGCCCAGCAGCTTCATTGACTCTCACTGCCTACTGTTCTATTGCTGATGCCACGTTGCATTTCAAAACTGATTGTTATCACAAACATCTGGTTTGTTTTGAAGAATTTGTATACTTATGTGAGCATGAATGCATACGTATACGCGGAAGACAAAAAGACTACCAAAATGGTGCTAGTGGTTATCTCTGGATAACGGGTTTTTGGGGGATTTTTAATATTGTTTTCTTTATATTTATCTGTATTTTCTGCAAATATAAATATTTTATTTTGTAATAAACTGTTACATATTGAACATGACAGTAATTGAATATGACTTATTTTTAATTATTGTTGCTTGTTTCTAGATCAGTTGGCCTTATTTCCTCAGTGGAAATCTCGTCACTATGATGTGGTAGTTGGTGTGTTGTCAGCTCGCCATAATCATGAGCTTCGAAATGTGATAAGAAGTACCTGGCTGAAGCATTTGATACAACATCCTGCATTAAGTCAACGGTAGGTTTTCCGAGGTTACCTTGTCTGGTTTACCAAAATTAGAGTTCTGAAAAACCTGATTTTGGATAGTCAGAGGTGTTAGTTCAGATATGTGGCCTTTTTTCATGTGAGAAATGGCTGTTACATTTGCTTTTCTTCTATATAGCTGGGCCAAAAAGTAAATTTAACCAAGATTTTAAGCCAGAAGTTAGTTGGAAGAGAGTATATTCACTTGTTAACATATATAGATTTATAGATACCACGTATGGTTTGTTTCTTGCTTTGACTTAGAATAGCCATTCTTGGAAGGTTCTATTCCAGGGTAGTTCTCTGCTTAGACACATTTCTGTCTAAATATGCTTTTCACTAACTTTCCAGAGATAAACTTAATTTTTTCCAGTTTGTAGTATTTTTTGTATGATCTGCAGTGTTTATAATATGCCATTCTGTTTTTTCCTGACTACTCTTCCAGAACTGAGGTTTAGTAGTACATCTCATGCTGACATTAGATGGCTCAGTTATTAGTTAGGGGCCCAGAGCCTTAGTCTGTTTTCAAAGAGACCAGCCTCTGAAGATTATGTAGTGAGGGGTTAGGGAAAGAGATGCATAGACAGTTGGACTTCTAGTTAAGAGAAGACTGCTTAGGTGATAAGCAGAGAAAGCCCTCTCGGGGTTGCATTAAACTGACATGTTTGTGGTTGAGTGCCCATACAAGGGAATTGTGGTCGTGAATTTTCTTGTCACCAGTAGTAATCTTATTCATAGCGGCTTTCATTCCTTTTCAAAACAGGTTTCTTTAGTTCATGATCGCAATGATAATAGAACCTATTAGTCAGCAAATGGAACACCTCAGAATCTTTCTACTATCAGAACCACCTCTAAACCTGCATTTCCTATAGTCTTCCCCATCTCAGACAATAATCACTCTTCTACCAGGAGTCATTATTTGGCTCAGACCAAAACAACTTTGATGTTATCTCGATTCATCTTTCTTTTGTGTGCTGCATCCAGTCCATCAGCATATCCTCTTGGTGCTGCCTTTAGGTCATATCTAGAATCTTACTTCTTCTCGCCACCTATACCACCACCATCATGATCTAGGCCACCGTTACCTCTCAGCTGGATTAGTACAGAAGCCCCCTTCTCTGAATTTCCTGCTTCTACCTTTTACCCCATACATTTTATTTTCCATGTAACAGTGGGGAGGTCCTTTTAAAATTAGTCAAATTATGGAAATTCTTTATTCATACCCCTCCACTGACTTCCTTTCGTCTTTATTATGGTCTTTGACCTTATCTACCTCTACTGTCCCTGCACTGACCACCTTGCTGTGCTTTAATACACTAAACATGCTCCTGCCTCAGGGCTTTTGCGCTTGTTTCTGGCCTCCAGCCCCCTTCTCCCACCCGGACCACTCTTCCACTAAGTGTCCTCATGGCTCCCTTTCTTTAGGTCTCTGTTTAGATGTCACCCTAGCAGACAGCCCATATTAAATAACACCTCACCCCTATTCTGTCTCTGTCTTCTCTTAGTTGGCTTTATTGTTCTTTATAGCACTTATCACCAACAGGCATCTTTATTGTACTTAGTTGTATATTTATAAATTGTCTGTCTTTGCTAGAATGTAGGTTTTATGAGCATAGGGGCTTTAGTTTTTTCCACTGGTGTATTCCCAGTGCTAAGAACCTAGCTTGGCACAGACTAAGGCACTCAACAACTGTTGAATGAATGACTCAGAACTAAATGGTAATGAGTAAAGTTAACATACATACATTTGCCAGTAATTTATTTGCCATCATAGCAGTCTTGCTTTGGTAAGCTTGGTTTGTGTGATGAAAATGATTGGCTGTCTGTATATAAATAGATATTAGGCAAAAAGAACTTCCTGGGGCAGGGTAGTTTTGTGGATCTATAAAAAGTATGTAAGATGACCAAAAAAAACCCCCAAATTTGGTAAATATATGCAATAATTTAGCATATTTATTCACTTCTGTTTATACTTTCATCCCAAATGCTAGTTGTCTATGAAAGGATTCTGCCTTAATTGGTCATTAGTAAAAGAAAATGCATTTCTGTGGTTATGGTTTACTTTCTAATCTTGCATTTTACTGAAGGAGCCAAACTCAACATATATTCCAAGGATCTTCTAAGCCTTTCTAATAAAATCATAATTTGTCAATTTAACATATTAAGTATCTTCTGCAAGCAGTTAGTATACTATGTGTGGTAGAGTATAAAGATAGATACAGCTGAGTGTTTAGGGGGGCCTGAAGTTTAGTAGAAGGGAATAGATGTAATAGTGTAATACATGTTATATGTGCTGTGATATAAATAGAAATAAAATAGTCTGGAGTGTTTGGGAAACTCCAAGCAGTTCTACATAACTGGAGCACAGGGACTATAGGGAATGGGAAGCAGAGTGTGAGAGAGAGCTCCAGGGAGGGAAGGAGGGGCAGAGAGAAAGCATATGAAGACAAGAGGGAAGGCATATGACTGTGAGAGGTAGGCAGTGACCAGATCATGCAGAATAAGGGTTAAGTGGAAGAGTGAGACCTGTTTAGACAAGCACTGCTGAGAGGCTGAAAAGTGATGACTTTGTAAGAGAATATGAGAGTAAGGTCATTGAATGTAGAAAGAGGAGGAGTCTAGGATATAGCATTCTGACTTGGAGAATAGTGGAATCATCAATCAAGACAAAAATATGACATAAGAAGAGCAGGTTTTATGGGAAAGAAACTCAATTGTGATATGTTGAGTTTGAGGTACCTGCATGCACTGATATACTGGTAAATGTTTACCAATTGGCTCTCTGGAAAAAAGTATGCTTATCTGTACATAGGTTTATTGTAAATTTTATTGATATAAAGGATGTTTCCACATAATTGACAGATATTAACATACACAATAATCTTTTTTGTAAATTCCACGTAGTCAGTGGATTCTCATAGAATGCTTTTGCTGTTTGCCAGACTTTTACATCTGTAACCAATTTATGGTTGCAATTGACAAAGGAGTGTAGTTCTGACATAAATCTTTTAAAAGTTAAGACTAAAATGACAACTAAGATATTTCAGAACTTTACTCTTTGTTGATGAAGTCTGTGGCTTCTTTGCTGAATCTAATAAGACTTTTGAACACTAGAATAGTATTTCATTGTTTTTTTTTTATACTATCCACAATGTAATAGCTATAGATACATCACATTAACTTTGATCTGCATTGTTAATATTTTCTCCATTCTTTCTTAAGTCTACAATCAACAAAACAATAAATCAAGTCATTATTTGTATTGTTTACCAATTTGTATGGTGTAAATATTCCCCCCATGGCAAATTTCAAGCAACTAATGGGACATCACTGAACAGAGTTGGGGAAAGATAAGCAGTAGTACACATGTATAAGATTTCCATCATAGAGATGTAATAGAACTAAATAAATAATAGTAAAATGTAATAAAATCAGAAAATGATTAATTTGAGTGTTTAGTTCCTTTGTTTTTAATATATATATATATTTTTTTGTTTGTTTGTTTGTTTTGAGACAGAGTCTCACTCTGTTGCCCAGGCTAGAGTGCCATGGCGTCAGCTTAGCTCACAGCAATCTCAAACTCCTGGGCTCAAGCAATCCTTCTGCCTCAGCCTCCTGAGTAACTGGGACTACAGGCATGCGCCACCATGCCCGGCTAATTTTTTCTATATATTTTTAGTTGGCCAATTAATATCTTTCTATTTATAGTAGAGACAGAGTCTCGCCCTTGCTCAGGCTGGTCTCGAACTCCTGACCTTGAGCGATCTGCCCACCTCGGCCTTCCAGAGTGCTAGGATTACAGGTGTGAGCCACCGCGCCTGGCCTTTAATATGTTTTTAATTGTAAGTGTATATAATTTAATTTTTAATAAAAGTTGTGTTTAATGGTTAATAACCACTTCACAAAATTTCTGAAAATTTAACAGTTGGTTCTCATAAGCTAGTCTGAGCAAGCTTCCACACACAACTGTCTGTGGGTCATCTCAGTGAAGATGTCCAGTGAATTTATGTATCTTTTACTTAGAAGATGGGTCAGAACTAGAGTAACTCATTCAAGAATCATTCCCAGGCTAGTTAAAGCCTTGGGAATAAATAATGTCCAGGGAGAGGGAGGGAAAAGAGTGGATTGAGAAGAGATCCAAGGGCAAAGCCCTGGACTAATATCCACTCTCAGTGGACAAGCTGTGGAAGAAGAGCCAGTGAAGCCAACTGAGCAGTCCATGGAAGGAGGGAGGAAAGCATTTTAGGGAGATCAGCAGTATTGAGCCATAGAGAAGTCATGTAGGTAAGGCATGAAGAGTGTCTGTTGATTCAGCAGCAGATCTTTGGTCACACTGGTGATAGGCATCTTGGTGGAAGTAGTGGGTGTTGAAGCTAAAATTCCTATTTTATAAAATAAGTGGGAAGTAAGAAACTAGAGGCTGCAATTTTAGTTAATATTTTTGTAGGACCTCAGTATAAAGGAGTGTGGTGACAAGGAAGGATGGTAGGTGAATAGAAATTAGTGTCAGGATACTGTCATTTATAATGTGGAAGGAAGGAGCCACGGATACAGGAGTAGCCAGTGAAGCAAGGTCTAGGAGAGGGAGGGGACCTTCTCTTAGACAGAAAAACTAATCTTGAGCAAAAGGATCACCTTCTGAAATAGAAGAAAGCAAAAAAGGAAAATTTTAGATATAAATATCTTTTTAGGTATAGGCATGAGAAGTTGACTTGACTTGTGGTTTACTTTTAAATGATATGAGTATTTGCTAGTAGTCAGGACAAAGATATTCATACTTGCTTTAATATCATATTGCAGTAGAGGACTTACAAGTCCCTTGGTAGTTAGCAACTTTTGGTTTGCTTGTTCCCCCTTTTTGCTAGCTAGACTAGAAGAATAAAGGTAGAGAATTAATCCTCATAAATACTTGTGTCTCAAAGTAAAAGCTCTGAAATGGGCATGAGGAAACATGCATGTGCGAGGTGAAGATCAGTAACTGATGTTAATGCCAACACATCTCTCAGTGTGCTTGTGAAGTTCATAATAGGTGCTCATGGCTGTGAAGTGCCTGTGGAAGACAGGGAGGATCCTTATTCCTGCAAGCTACTCAACATCACGAATCCAGGTAAGTCATCTTTTTCCTAAGACTGCCATATACAAGTTTGATGTTGAGTAAAAGTTGCTAAGTTTAATAATAGTATGGAATCTGTTTGTTTGTTTTTTTAATCCACACATCTGCACACTGAGGGAGTCTATTTTTAACAGTTTAAATTTCTTTTTTCTTTTTTTCTTTTCTTTTTTTTTTTTTCTTTTTTGTTTGTTTTTGAGACAGAGTCTCGCTTTGTTACCCAGGCTAGAGTGAGTGCCATGGCGCCAGCCTAGCTCACAGCAACCTCAAACTCCTGGGCTCAAGCAATCCTTCTGCCTCAGTCTCCCAAGTAGCTGGGACTACAGGCATGCGCCACCATGCCTGGCTAATTTTTTTTTCTATATATAGTAGTAGACCAATTAATTTCTTTCTCTTTATAGTAGAGATGGGGTCTCGCTCTTGCTCAGGCTGGTTTCGAACTCCTGACCTCGAGCAATCCGCCCGTCTCAGCCTCCCAGAGTGCTAGAACAGATTAAATTTCTTTCATCAAAATTTAGGATTTCATCCTTTTTGACAGACTGAACTAATTGGGGTATCTGTAGAGAGTCTTTACAAATACAAAACTTCAGGATCCAGAAGAGTTTATTTTTCAGTGTGATTCAGATGCATTTGGAAATTCCTTATGCTTAGATAAATCCTGAATTTGAACTTTGGAAAACTGATGATTTCACCAATTAATTTATAATAGCATTGATACAAACATTGTGAGTCAACTTTCTCCTAGAATTATTGCCTAAGCTTCTTCAAAAGAAATGAATAGTAAAAAATTAAAAATACAAGTAATATTATTTATTCCTTAGAATTAAAAGTTTGTAGGGATTCTTGTGAGGATGAAGAAAGCTGATCTTAATTAGGTTCTCTGTGTCACTAGGGAACCAATTTTTGAAAAGGTGATAACTTTATAACTGTTTATTAGCACTTCCTATTATGTTCAGCTGTGATTCTAAGGGAAGTTAAATTTTACCAAGTCTTAAATGTTCTGATTATGACTTCTGGTATTTTAAGGTCTGTGAAAACTATATAATTAAATAACACCTCACTTTTATAGGTAGCAATAGTATACTGCTTAAGAGTTTGGGCTCTGAAGTCCAGGCTCTGCCATTTTCTAGCTACATGACCTCCTGTGCCTCAATTTCATCATTTGTAAACTAGGGATAAAAGTGTCTCTACCTCATGGGGATGGACGTGAGGATGAAATATTTAGAATAGTTTCTAGGACATGGTAGGTACTTGATATTGTTATTTTAAAGAATCTGCCTTTTTATAAAGTTGGGTTTCAAACAACTTTTTAAATAAATTGGTATATATATTCAGGTCTGTATTTATAAAATGGGTTTCTTAGAATGTTTATGAATTTAGTTAGCATTATAAGCAAAATTTTGTCTGTAAACCGTATTCTAGGAACCTCTCCTTTTAACTTTCACTGAGGTCCCAAGGGGATCATGAACCTCATTAAATGTTGTTACAGATGATGTGGTAGCCACAACAAATTACAGTTGAAAACCAAACAAAATCCTCAGTTTTAAATTAACCAGACTTTTATTATCTTAAGTGCTATTATTCTTAATAGTAAAGGAGTGGAACTTTCCATTAATAGAAAACTTTCAGAGGTATATATTTATACACACACACATATATATATATATAAATACCTAGGTTATAACTTTTTAAAAATATATATAGCAAAATTAATATTGAACCTAATTTTGTCTTTTTGGTGATCTATTTTAGGGTATTAAGTGTGGAATGTCCATCCGATTTTCTTAAGTACTAAGTTTGACAGTTGATATCTTTGGCATTTCTTTCTTTTTTTTTTTTCAATTGTGCAGGTAAATCCTCCTTTCAAATGCACATTTTGGCTTGTGATTATCTTTCATATTTTTTAGAGCAATTTTTGTGAAACCATGGATTTTGTGAAACCATCAAAACTTCATGTTTTTTTTAATATGAGTTCTGTCATGAAATCAGTGCAGCACAGACAGCTCAAAATAGCAATGAAGTGTTTGGGAAGGATGTGGCTAGTGAACACATAGTATGTCGATGGTTTGATAAGTTCCAGTCTGGTGATTTTAATCTTGAAAATGAGCCATGTGGGTGACTGGAGACCAACGTGGATAATGATGAGCTGAAAGCTGTAGTAGAAGCGAATTCATCTCAACCTACACGTGAATTAGCAGCAAGATTTGACATTATTATTCCAACAATATTGAACCATTTGAAACAAACGGGCAAGGTAAAGAAGCTGGTTTGGATAGGTACCATATGAATTAAAAGAGTGTCAGAAGGAAAATTGCCTGGAAGCTTGCCTATCTTTGTTGTCATAACATAAAGGTGAACCACTTCTACACTGTATTGTTACGTGTGATGAAAAATGGATTCTTTTTGACAATCTCAAAGGTTCAGCACAATGGTTGGAATAAAGATGAAGTGCCGAAACAAGGTCCAAAACCGAATATTCATCAAAAAAGCTAATGGCGGCCGGGCGCTGTGGCTCACGCCTGTAATCCTAGCTCTTGGGAGGCCGAGGCAGGCAGATTGCTCAAGGTCAAGAGTTCAAAACCAGCCCTCGCAAGAGCGAGACCCCGTCTCTACTATAAACAGAAAGAAATTAATTGGCCAACTGATATATATATATAAAAAAAAAATTAGCCGGGCATGGTGGCGCATGCCTGTAGTCCCAGCTACTCGGGAGGCTGAGGCAGAAGGATCACTCAAGCCCAGGAGTTTGAGGTTGCTGTGAGCTAGGCTGACGCCACGGCACTCACTCTAGCCTGGACAACAAAGTGAGACTCTGTCTCAAAAAAAAAAAAAAAAAAAGCTAATGGCATCTGTTTGGTGATCCAGAGTTGGTATTATCCACTACATATTCATGTAACTTGGTCAGTCGATTACAGGGGATATCCACTGCAACCAGTTGGATGAAATGATTGAGGGTGCTTGCGATTAAGCAGCCAAAAATGGTCACTAGAGACAGACCAATCCTCTTGCAAGACCACATGTCGCAAAAAACAATGCTGCTCAAACTACAGCAGCTGGACTTGGAAAACTCTCTGTCATCCACTGTATTCACAAGACCTTGCACCAACTGACTACCACTTCTTCCAGTCTTTGGAACACTTCTTACAAGGAAAAATATTCAATTCTCAACAAGCTGTCTAAAACACCTTTCATGATTTCATCACCACTCACTCTCCAGGCTTCTTCACTGCTGGCATAAGCAAGCTACCAGTAAGATGGCAAAACTGTGTCAGTCATTCAGGCACATACTTTGATTAATTGTACTGCTTCTTGTTTGAGATATAATAAACTAAACTTTTGATTTGAAATCGGACATTTCATATTTAATAACCTAATAGAAAGCATTTGTGGTTATTTCAGTACCTAAAGGTCATGATGAGCATTAATCATCATGATACTGTGGATATGCAGAAGGTTAAATTTCATAGCATTATTAAAGGAACAGGATTTCCCATGTCCAGGTAACTTGACGTTCAAGGTACATTTGTTCTAGATAGAAAATATCAAAAAATTATAATGTGCTTGACATAGTGCTTTTAATAGACAGGCTTCTATTTTGGACATCTTTTATTTACTGAATATATTAAAGAGAAAATATTTTGTTGTCACCCAGTATATTTCGAGTCTAGACTCTCCAGCCAGTGCTTGCCCAGCTCATGGCAAAAAAGTATATTCTCCTTTTTTTCTCTCCTGCTCATGTCTATAACTAGGTAGGAGCCATGACTACCCTGTAGTCACATTTCATTGAGCATCTATTAAGTATAAAATAGCTTCAAGGAGCTCTAATGTGGGGAGCCAGATGATCTGCCTGATTATGGGAAGAAAATATCTTTATAGAATGTAAAGACTGAATATATAGACTGGTCACAATATATGTATATGTTTTGTAAATAAATATTTGAGTGTGTTATACAATTTTTTTTAACTGATGGGTTTGTATAATCAGCAAAATTTGAAAACCACAGCTCTAAAAGATACAAATAACTTTGATAAAATCTTTTAAAATAGGTTTTTATATTTCTTAAAGTAGCACTGATATCTGTGCCATATTAACTGCTTCATGTAACACATCCTGATTCATTTATGGTAATTAGAAAAAAAATTTGAAAAGAATAGTTTTTGTCACCGTTCAGACAGCTGTGTGAGATTGGAAGGGAACTGACTTTGGAGTCACTAAACCTTGGTTTTATTATTGGCCCTGCCACTTACTGTGACCTTGGGTGAATTGCATAATGCTTTTGAGCCTCAGTTTCTTAATCTGCAAACTAGAGATGATGCCACCACCGTGCAGGGTAGTTGTGAAGATGTCAGTGTGATGGGGAATGTCACATAGTAGGTGGTCCAAAATGTTTACTGTGTTTGATATGCTTGTTTTTTATCAATATTATATAGCAGGAGTTTTCCAGTGTTGTTTGAAGTTATTTCAGCTACTTTTATACTGTGATAATTGACTGACTGACATGCACAAATATTTTAAATTGCCTAGCAAGAAGTAGGATTTTTAGAATTTACAGAGCAAAACCAAATTTACTGATTATTGATGACTGCAGTCAGTACCGTTTTTATTATCTCTATTTATGCAACCCTTCCAAATAGATGCCTTCCAGTTGACTTAAATCTAATATTCTCCTGTGGCATTTATATATATTAATATTTGCATATATGTGTACACAAAAATCTATTAAAGTTCTGATAATTGGATGTGGCTGAAACTTTTATTCTTAATTTTCAAAATAAGTTTGTTATTTAGAAGAAGACATCTTTTGCAAGCTTTTTTCTTTTTTGAGACAGGGTCTCTCACTCTGTTGCCTGGCATAGAGTGCAATGGCGTCATCATAATTCACTGCAGCCTCAGACTCCTGGGCTCAAATAATCCTCCTATCTCAGCCTCGAGAGTAGCTGGGACTCCAGGTGCTTACCACCATGCCTGGCTAATTTTTTTTTTTTTTTTTTTTTTTTTGTAGAGACAGGGTATTGTTAAGTTGTCTAGGCTAGTTTTGAACTCCTGGCCTCAAGGAATCCTCCCAGCTTGGCCTCCCAAAGTGCTGAGATTACAAGTGTGAGCCGCTGCACCAGGCCTAGTGGGTTTTTTAAAATTTCTGCCTTTGTGAAAGAATTATATAACAAATAATTATCTAGGTTTTGCTGTTAAGCCCACTGCAGTACTTCATATTAGTAAAATAAAATGTTATATTTGTTTGATTATGTAAAACCTCTGTTTTCATTACTTCCTTAGTTTTAAATCAGGAAATTGAGGCATTCAGTCTTTCTGAAGACACTTCATCAGGGCTCTCTGAGGACCGAGTTGTCAGTGTGAGTTTCCGAGTTCTCTACCCGATCGTTATTACCAGTCTTGGAGTTTTCTATGATGCCAATGATGTGGGTTTCCAAAGGAACATCACTGTCAAGCTTTATCAGGCAGAACAGGAGGTATGCACTGCTTTGTACAGGATTTCCTTCATTTCTTTTTTCAAAAACATCAACTTTTCTTTATGGCATATATATAGTAGATTAGAAGACTATATAATTCTCCCTGGTTGGGAAATGTCAACCTTTCTTCCCTTATTGATTGAATACACTGTAATGTAATATAGTATCAGACTGGTTTGGGGAAAGATTACTTATGAATATGTGTATTATATCTCAATATAATTTCTTCAAAAAGAAGAAATTGACTAAATTAGAAGTTCCTAACTTGAAATCCTCTAAAGTCTAAGGAGTTTCAAAAGTTGGTAATGGATATAAAAAGTTTGGGACTCTTAGAATGAGTAATTATTGTCACTTTCTTCCGACCATAAAAGTCTGTAATACAAGGCTAACAGCTGCTTCAAATCTTTTTTGTGATAAGGATGTAGAAGGAATAAAAGTTTAAAACCACTGAAGTTACTCTGTTCCTATTATTTGGAGTAATCTGATTTGTTCACAGGGTATATCTAAAGGAGTGTAGCGTGAAATTGTATTGGCAAAGATCTGTTTCTGAGTTTTAAACATGCATAAAACTTGAGAGAATTTTATGGTGAACACTCATATATCCACCAAATACATACTATCGTAGTTAATATTTTTCTGTGCTTGCTTAATGACATATATATTCATTCATCAATCTTTTTTTTTTTTTTTCTTTTTTTGAGACAGAGTCCTCTCTTTTTCCTCAGCTAGAATAAGTATAGTGGCATTGTCATAACTCACTGCAACTTCAAACTCCTGGGCTCAAATGATCCTCCTGCCCCAGCCTCCTGAGTAGCTGGGACTACAGGTGTGCTTCACCATGCTTGGCTAATTTTTTCTGTTTTTAGTAGAGACGGAGTCTCTAGCCCTTGCTCAGGCTAGTCTCAAACTCCTGACCTCCAGGGATCCTCCCAGACTTCCAGAGTGCTAGGATTATAGGTGTAAGCCTCCACGGCCGGCCCTCAAGCTATTTTTTTTTTAACACATTAACTGACATGTGAGTTGTATTGAACTCATACTAGTTTTGAGCCCAGGGCCTTGTAAAGCATATGTAACTCATGTGTCTCTTTACCTTCGGAGCCTCAAGAACTGTTTTTCAAGTTGCATATAACTCATGCACAGAAAACAATAAAAAATAGCAAATTTTTTATTAATTTAGAAAGGTTGTTTTGTTAGGAAGATTTTATTCTATTTTCCTAATAAAACACTATGGCCCCAAGGAAAAAAATTTTTTTTCTTGTGTGGCAGTCAGTGTGTTAAAATGTATTTCATAGTAAGTTGCAGGCATCATTACGTGTCAACTCTAAGGACTTCAACATGCATATCATTAACTAGACTGTGAGATTTGTTTATAGTTTTTAAAATTTACATACAGTGATATGTATAATTTTTTATGCTGCATAAACCTATATAACCCAAACTATCAAGAAATGGAGCATATCACCCTAGAAAGTTCCCTTATGTTTCTTGCTAGTCAGTTCCTTCCCCATAACAGAAGAGTGGTTATGAGGCAACCACTCTTCTGATTTTTTTGTTTTACTCATAGATTAGTTTAGCCTGTTCTGGGACTTCATATATAAATGGAATTATATAGTAAGTGCTCTGCTGTAGGGCTTCTTTCACTCAACAACATTTTTGAGACTCGTCCGTCATGTTGTATGATTGAATTTTTTCTATTCATTCTTTTAATTGCTAAGTAGCATTCTAGCAATATACAGTGTTTATCCATTCTGTTGATGAGCACCTAGAATGTTTCCTGAGTTTCTCTCCTTTATTCTGTTAATGTGATAAATTACATTTATTGACTTTGTAATGTTAAACCAACCTCTTCTTCCTAGGATAAATCCCTCTTGGTCACAAAGTGTCGATATTTTTAAAATATTGCTGGAGATTATTTTTTCTGGACATCATATAGTTGGGTCGTTCTTTTTATCCCATCTGAGAATCTCTACTTTTTATAGGAAATGTCTATTCCATTGACATTTAATACAGTTGTCAAAATAGTCAGATTTCGGTTTTCATTTTGCTATTTGTTTTCTATTTGTTCCATCTTTTTTTATTGTTCCACTGTTCCTGCTTCCCTACCTTCTTTTGGGTTAATTGGATATTTTTCAAATTTCATTTTAATTTTTCTGTTATCTTTTTAGCTATAGCTCTTTGTACTATTATTTTTTGTATGTATGGTTACCATAAAGATTATAATATACATCCTAAACTTTTCAGTTTTCTTAAAGTTACTATTGTACCCATTCACGTAAAATATAAGAACCTTGCAACTATATAGTTCCATTTACTAGCCCTCAAGTTTTTTGCTCTCATTACCATATACATTACATCTATGTATGCTATAAATCCCAGAGTACAGTGTTATAATTTTTTCTTTAAACAGCTAACTTGGTATTAAGGGAGTTTAGAAAAAATAGCCTCTTATATTTGCCTACATATTTACCATTTCTGATACTTTTCATTCCTTCTTAAATATCTGAGTTTCCATCTGATACTGTTTGCCTTCAACCCAAATAACAACCTTCAGTATTTCTTACAGTGCACAAACTGCTGATGAATTTGCTTAGTTTTGTTTTTCTGAAAATATTTTTCTTTTACCTTTATTCTTTTTTCCCCCTTTATTCTTGTGGGATCTCATCTGAATATGGAATTCTGGGTTGATCTTCCCCCTGCCCCCAATATTTTAAAGATGCATTCTGTTGCTTTCTGGCTTCCATTACTTATGGTGAGAAGTCAACCATCTTTCATATTATTGTTCCTGTGTATTAGGTACATAAATGACGTTTTTGTTTTTTTCCTAGCTACTTTTGAAAGATTCTCTCTTTATATTTGATTTTTAACGATTTGGTTGTGTTGTACCCTAGTGTGGTTTTTCTTTATGTCTCTTTTACTTAGGGTTTGCCAAGTTTCTTCAATCTGTTAATTTATGTCTTTTACCAAATTTGGGGAATTTTCAGCTATTAATGTCTTCAAAACTTTTCCAGCCCCACCTGTTCTCTCTACTCCTCCTGGGATTTCCAGTTACCTGTATGTTAGATCTTTTGGTATTGTCCCACAGATCATAAGACTGTGTTCATTTTTTTTCAATGTTTTTTCCGGTTTTTCAAATTTAGATAATTTCTGTTAATATGTATTCAAGTTCACTGCCTCTTTTGTCATTTCAAATCTGTGGTTAAGCCTATCCAATGAATTTTTTATTTTAGATTTGTTTTAGATATTGTACTTTTTAGTTGTTCAGTTTCTATTTAGTTCTTTTTTACAGTTTCTTTAAAATATGTGTTCATTACTTTTGAGCATATTTTTCTCTACAGCCTTGACCATAGTTATAAAAAGAGATTTAAAATCCTTGTCTGCTTATTGCAAGTCATCTTGGAGTCTGTCTTTATTGATGATCATCTTTTCTCTTAAGTATGGGTAACATTTTCCTGTTTTATATCTAATACCTTTGGATTGTATCCTAGTGTGAATAATTCATTGTAGGAACTCTA
Organism: Microcebus murinus; assembly: GCF_040939455.1. Classification (NCBI taxonomy): domain Eukaryota; kingdom Metazoa; phylum Chordata; class Mammalia; order Primates; family Cheirogaleidae; genus Microcebus; species Microcebus murinus. The sequence continues at coordinate 43,917,891 of NC_134122.1, read as the reverse complement.
GATTCTATTATATTCCTCAAAGGATATTGTTTTTTCTTTTTTGTTTTAGGAAGCAGTTAAATTGGCTGGGCAAAGACTCTAAACTCTGACTCCTTTGCAATGGGAAGCAGCTGAAATCTCCGTTCAATTCTTTTGGCCTTAGATGGGCTGCTTGACTTCTGCCTTGAATGTGTATTTCATGAGTCAGCCACAGATTTGGGCAGAGTTTATATGAAGAATTTACAGCTCTCTCCCTTTGGGATCCTTTCCTTTCTGGGAGATTTCCCCTTACCACCATTGTCCTTTTTGAGCTGATGGGTGTGCCCCAACTCTGTTCTCTAATTTTTCAACCAGAAAGACTAGGTTTTCATCCAAATTTTTAGTTGCCCTAGAGTCGTATCTTCAGGCAAAGAGCCATAAGGGGGTGAGAGATGTATATTCAGAGCCTTTTCATTCTTCCAAGTATTCCTCCAGTTTATGCCTGCTTATTCAAATTCCAGTGCCCTCAGATCATTGTTTTTTATGTTTTTTTCCAGAATTCATAATTATTTTCTATAGGAGAATAGGTTTGATATTACTGGAAACAGAACTCTGTTCAGTTTTTTTTAATGTGTTTGTATTATTAATGTATATCATTAGCAGTGGATACAATGTTAGAGAGTCACCAGTAAATATTGAAATCAGTTTAAAATTCCTTTTTTGCAATTTGTACTATTTTTAATTCCTTTAAAGAATCTGTAGTTTGTTAATATGTTTGTAGACATAAATAGAGAACAAATCCTGATGATACTAGCTATTATTTCAGTGAGAAAAGCTTTTTCAAGTTACTCAGCTATAGGAGTCCATATATGATTGTAGTTAAAGGTTTCTTGATACTGAAGCTCAAACAGGTAATAGGAGGCTCAAATAGATAACTGAGATAGCAGTACTCTGTATTCCACTGTTATCTAGAGATTAGAATTAATCTTGAAATTTTTAGATACACTTGTTTAATTATCTTAGTATGTATAGTTTTTTTAAAAAACTATAATGTGTGAGTTATCAATCAAGTAGTTTGGTTCAGACATACAATATTTTAATCATGTTGATTTAAGTTTTAGTTCTTTTTAACTAGGAAGGAGTTAATAATCTTTATCCTCAGGAAAGGACTAGTCTAAGTGGATGCTAATGGGTTCATGGGTAGTGACAATGCAAAAAATATTCTTGCTGCATTGCTAAGAACTGGTGTTCATGAAAGAAATAGACATAATCTAATGACATGTCCTTAGTTTTGAACTTCTTGCATGGTTTTGATAGCCTAACAGAATTTTCTCCTGTGGTAAGTTGGCATATAAGAACGAGAATAAGGAAATGTTCTTGCCTAAAAGAAATGGGAGGGTCCAAGGAAAAATAGATATAATGAAAATTAGTCCTCTTATATATTCTCTCTTTTGTTTATATTATTTTCTTAAAATTTTTAAACCCCTATCTTATTATATCAAGGTTCTTTTTGAAAGGGGACTCTTGAGTGCTTTTGTTATCTATAGAAATCTGTGACCTCTCAGTTTAGTCTTAGCCCTTTGGGGGAGTTTTGACACTATAATGCATTGACTTAGTTTAACACCTCTCACTTCCCTTAATGCTTTTTAATTACAAGGTAGGATTTTTTTTAAGTTTATGTGGACTATGTTTAGTACTTGAGAACTTTATGACAACTTTGATTATCTTAAATATCTTGATTTAATAAGCATGACTGCACTAGAAAACCCAAATGGTGCCAAATGATGCCAGTGCAATGTTAGTAAGCACAGTTAAGGCCATTGTGGATTTAGCTGACCAATGTGTACGGTGTTTAAAACTTGTTGCAGCATGTAACATGAAGTATTTTTTCTCCACCCTGCTCCCCCCCCCCCCCGCCCCCATTTGTAGGAGGCCCTCTTCATTGCTCGCTTTAGTCCTCCGAGCTGTGGTGTACAAGTGAACAAGCTGTGGTACAAGCCTGTGGAACAGTTCATCTTACCGGAGGTACAGGGTGTAATAAAAAGACTGCAGTACCAATGCAGTCGCTCTTAGGAGTGGGTCTGTACTTTCAGGGGCAGGCACTTGATATTTTCCTGTACCAGGGCAGTTCTCCAGAGTGGTAGATGAGGGTACTAACTGTGGATGTACTAAAATGTAGCGCTCTGCATTTATACCTCCAAGGAACCTCCTATTGTGTTGGAGCTCCTTACATATTCTAGTTATTAATCCCTTGTCAGATGGGTAGTTTGCAAATATTTTCTCTCATTCTATGAGTTATCTTTTCACTTCGTTGATTGTTTTCGTTGCTGTGCAGAAGCTTTTTAGCTTGATGTGATCCTATTTGTCAAATTTTGCTTTGGTTACCTGTGCTTTGGGGTATTTCTCAAGAAATCCTTGCTCAGACCAATGTTCTAAAACATTTCCCCAATGTTTTCTTTTAGTAGTTTCATAGTTTCAGATCTTAGATTTAAGTCTTTAATCCATTTTGATTATCATAAACATCTTTTGATATAAATATATTCCCTTTTTTTTTTAATATAGACACAGTCATTCTCTTGCCCAAGCTGGAACTCCTAGACTCAGGCTCTGGAGTAGCTGGGACTACAGGTGCATGTCACCTGGCAAATCTTTTTATTTTTTAGTGACAGGGTCTTGCTATGCTGCCCAGGCTAGTCTCAAACTCCTGACATCAAGCGATCCTCTCTCCTCAGCCTCTCAAAGTGCTGGGATTACAGATGTGAGCCACTGTGCCTGGCCTCCATTATTATGCTCCGTAGAATTACATTGTTTTGTTTTTGTTTTTATTTTGAGACAGTATCTCACTCTGTCACCCAGGCTGGAGTACAGTGGTATGATCATAGCTCACTATAACCTCAAACTCCTGGACTCAGGCAATCTTTCTGCCTCAGCCTCCCAAGTAGCTAGGACTACAAGCATGTGCCACATGCCCAGCTAATTTTTAAAAATATTCTGTGGAGACAAGATCTCACTATGTTGCATAGGCTAGCCTTGAACTCCTGGACTCAAGTGATTCTTCCACCTCATCCTCTGAAAATGCTGGCATTACAGATGTAAACCACCATGCCTAGCCTGCATAGCATTACATTGTATTAATTAAATTATCATTTTAACTCTGTATTTGGATATTGATGTATTTCCAATTTTTCAGTGTTATGAAAAAGGTTATAGTGAACATCATTATACCTCTGTCTTATGTGCATAACTAGTTATTTTCTTAGGATGAATTGTTGGATCAAGGATATATACATTTTTAAGGTGTATGATTCCTTCATGGAGGGTGGTTTAGCAATTTGCATTAATTTGAATAATCATTAGCAGTATACTAGAGTGCCTGTTTTTCTACATCCTTTTATTCTTTTTAATTTCATATATGAACTTTTTTAAGTGCAGGGTGTACCATCAAAATTATCTTTTTCTTTTAATTAGAAGTAGTAGTTCAACTAAGTAGTACTGGCCAAGTGTTGGATCTTAGTTTTTGGCAGGAAGCCATTCTTTGGTTTGTTCATTCATTTACTCAGCAAATATTTATTGAGAACTTACTATGTGTCAAGCACTAGGGCCATATCAGGACACAATATGAAGATCTCTGCCCTTAAAGCAGCTTACATATGAGTGGGGAGAAAAGAGTTAACACTGATATTCTACTGAACTTACTGTGTGGGAGGCACTGGTGTAAGCACTTTTCCTACCTGAACTAATTGGTAAGCTCCTTTAGGATTGAAGCAAGTCAGTGATGAGAGTCCCTCCTTTCTAGTCAGGACTAGCGTGGGCAGAACCTAGCTCAGACTTTGTGTGATTCCCATAGGGAGAGTATTGTTACTCCGAGGAGACCAGGAGCACTAGCAGTGTGTTAGGTGCTATCTGGAAAGAGCTAAAGCCTGACGTAGGGTTCATTTTCACAAAAGACTTACAAGGATTGCTATGAGTAGGAAAACAGAAATGATCTACCTGGGATTAAGTAGGTATGTGAGGGCATGTTTGGGTGCAAGTGCCTGAGTGGGCCTGTGTGGGTGCAGCATGGACGAGTTTGAATCCCTGCTCTGCCACTTAATGGCTCTATGACCTTGTGTGAGGTACGTAACCTCACTGTGTCTGTTTCTTCCTCTGTAAGACGGAGGTGCTATACTACCCAGTTCAGAGGGTTTTCACCAGGGACCGTTTGGTACCCCAGGGGACACTTTCAGTTGTCAAAAGCGGGTGCTGGGGGATACTGGCAGCTAGTGGGTAGAGGGACAGGGATGATGCTAAACATCTGCAGTGTACAGAACAGCCCCTCACGGAGAAGAATTATCTGGCCCCAAATGGCAATGGTGCTGAGGCTGAGAAACTCTGTTCCAGAAGAGGCAGTCACACAGTATGAGGAAAAGAGGAAGAAAGTAAACGTTAATGCTTCAAGCTAATCACAGTTTTATGGACTCTGCTCTGTTTTCTTGGTCAGCCTTATAGAAAAAATTATAAAATTTGATTAGTCCATTTAAAAAAGTACTTTCCCTTAGACTATCCTTGTTCTTAGAAATACATGCTCACATGCTTAAAGATAAAATGTGATATCAGCATTTTACTGTTGAGTGATTCAACAGCAGAAATGATGTGTGTAGAGAGAGAAAACAAATGTGGCAAAACATGGACAGCTGGTTTGAAACCAGCCTGGTCGATGTAACAAGACCCAATCTCTGTAAAAAAAAACAAACAAAAAAAACTTTTAATTAACCAAGTATGATGGTTTGTGCATATAGTCCCATCTTCTTAGGAGGCTGAGGTGAGAGGGTAGTTTGAGCCCAGAAGTTCAAGGCTTTGGTGAGCTATGGTCTTACCACTGCACTCTAGCCCGGGCAATAGGGTAAGACTCTGTCTCAAAAAAGAGTGAACAAATGGTGAGTCTAGGTAATTTGGATAGTGATTTGAACTTTTTTATAGGTTTGAAGTTTTTCAAAATAAAAGCTGAGTTGAGAGAGACAGGTTAACCTTCCTTGCTGGTGTTTAAGATGGTACAGTCTGGCAGTGGGTACCAATGATGAGACATACTCAGCCAAAATAGTAAGTGGCCATTTTAGTTAAGACTTTTTTTTTTTTTCTTGAGACAGAGTCTTGCTTTGTTGCCCAGGCTAGAGTGAGTACCTGTGGCGTCAGCCTAGCTCACAGCAACCTCAAACTCCTGGGCTCAGGCAATCCTGCTGCCTCAGCCTCCCAAGTAGCTCCCAAGTACAGGCATGCACCACCATGCCCGGCTAATATTTTCTATATATATTAGTTGGCCAATTAATTTCTTTCTATTTATGGTAGAGACAGGGTCTCATTCTTGCTCAGGCTGGTTTCGAACTCCTGACCTCAAGCAATCCGCCCGCCTCGGCCTCCCAGAGTGCTAGGATTACAGGCGTGAGCCACCACACCCGGCCTAGTTAAGACTTAACAACTGTAGCCTTGTGATCTTTATTTCCCATCAAGCTTTAAGCTAAATAGACTTTTGATCTTTTATTACTTTTGAGTAAAATTTTTTTCTTTTAAAAACAAGCAATTATTTAATAGTGGCTACACCTGGGGGTAGGATTCTTTTTTTAATTTTAGTTTATTTTGGGGTAATACTTTGCCATAAAATAGAGTGAGTGCTCCATCTCAGGGATAGGATTATTGCTGAGTTTTATTTTCTTTTTGTGTATCTATTTTCTAAATGTTCTGTAGTAAATATATATTAGTTTTATAAGTGGAAAAAATAACTTGAAAATTTAAGAAGATTCTCTCCTTGTGTATCTGATCCTATGTTTGTTGAAAATATGTTTTTCTCTTTTGTTTTACCTAGTCCTGTGACAGATTAGAAAATGTGTTTAATTTTACATAAAATTAATGCATCAAGCTGATTGGGCTTCTTAGTTCAGAAAAATGATAGTGATGGTTATACCTATATATCATCAGCAAACAGTGGCAGAAGAAAAACTGTTCAGTCCATTTAAGAGGGAAAGCAGATGACTTTTTCTTCATCTTACTCCCTCCACACTTGATGGCTGCCAAAATAACATGTCAGCAGTGTGGCTTGTCAAGTAAGCAGATCTCCTGTAGCGTTCTCATTGTGTAGCTCGCTAAAGCATAAATGTCAGTGGGAGTCACAGGTTTAAATGAAGACTGCTGTGTGTTTCTCTTAAAACATTTACTTCTCTAATTTCATATTTTCCTTAATAGTTGAAACTTGAAACTAATTTTAGTAAAAAGCAGACTATTTTTGTTCACCTGAGTTACTAGAGATTAGTAACCTGAGTTACTAGAGATTAGTTACTAGAGCTTAGCATTATGGATTATTATATGCTTTTTTTTAGTGAAAGTCGAAATTCTTTAGATGTAATCTACAATAAGTTGTTAGTGTTCACAGGCACGAAAGTATTATATATATTTAAGCTACTCTTGTTTGGATGAGAAATTAGAAGTATAACACAAAAGCATTAACATGCGAAAGGGGATGCAGATAGCTTGCTTATGTTATGGGAGAGATAATTTATGATATCTCATTTTTCTGACCTATACCATGTTGTTTTTTTCCTAACTTTTATTTTGGTTTTATGATCTTAGCTGGGAATTGCCATAAACAGGTCATTTTGCATCTTAAATGACTCCTGGGTTTATAATTTCCTTATGTCAGAATAAAAAGTAGGCATATGAGAGAAGAAGTGAAGAATAGAAATTAAACTGTGTTATGGACCAGGAACAGGTGTAAGAGAGGAGGAGAAGATACAGTTCCTCCCTTGCTTAACAACAAAACAAGGCTGGGCACAACACCTTACCCTATAATCCCAGCTACTCTGGAAGCCAAGGCGGGAGGATCACTTGAGGCCAGGAGTTGGAGACCAGCATGGACAACATCGTGAGACCCCATCTGTACAAAAACTTTAGAAGATTAGCCAGGTGTGGGGGCGCATGTCTATAGTCCCAGCTACTTTGGAGGCTGAGGCAGTAGGAACCCTTGAGCCCAGAGTTTAAGGCTACAGTGAGCTATGATTACACCACTGCACTCCAGATTTAGTAACAGAGCAAGACCCTGTCTCTAAGAAAAAGAAAAAAGAACCAAGATATATCAGAATGATATGTGGTATTAAGAAAATAAAACAGGTTGATGTGATAGATTTGGGGAGTTGGGGCCTCCTGTGAGATCTCCGGAGAGAGCCTGTCTGAGGAGATGACAGTGGAACTGAGATCTGAACAGGGCTAAGGAGCCAGCTGTGCACAGAATTAAAAATGGGGACATTGGAGAAATTAGAAGACGTTGGGATGTAAATGTACATCAGATCTTGGGGCAGGAGAGCGTAACTTTCTAAGCTTAGAATTTAATAGTAATAATCACAGAGGAAAAGCTTGTCAGAGTGGCCAAGGTAAGATTTATGGACTTTTGAATTAAAAAAAAATATAATGTAATACTGAGTGGCAGACAATGCTAAAAAAATATTTTAGCCTATAAAATATGCACAGGATTAAGGTCATTACCCTACAAAAACCTCACACAGATTAATAAGAAAAATAGAAGACTTGGGAGCTAAATGGCAAAAAAGCATGACAGGGCAGTTCTCAGAAGAGAATGTTCCATTCATAAGCATCACTAGAAATCAGAGAAATCCAACTAAATGAAGAATCATTTTTTAAAAATTTACTTATCTTAGACTACTTTTCTTTTACTAAAATCCTGTACTAGGGAGAGTGCAGTGCAGCTGATATTCTCATAAATTGCTAGTGACTTTATAAATTAGTGAAAATGCTTAGGTAATCAGTTTGGCAATGTGTACCAAAATCGACAAAAAATATCTCTTTCTTGTCCTAGTACCTATGGGAATTTATTTTAAATAAAAAACAAATTGTTGGGGGAAAATAAACATTTATACCAAAACATACCTACATTCTTTTTGTAGATGTTTGGTAGTAACCGAATATCTGCCAATAGGGAAATGTTTGAGCAAATCAGAATGTATCCACTCAGTGGGATGTTATACAGTAATGAAAAAGCATGCCTGTAACAGCCACAGCAACAAAAGGAAATGCTTTTGATACAATGGGAATTGACAACCAGCAGCATGTAAAATCATCTATATATAATTTTTTGTAATTGTTTTTTATATGTGCATGGAAAATATGGTTAAGAATATACACTAAGATGTTAACAATGGTGTGCCAGAGTTGTGGGATAAAAATTTTAACTGATATATCTTGGAAAAAAATTAACTTTTCTCTGAAATCTTACCTAAAAACTAACTTAAAACCTAAAAGATGACAATAAAAGAATTGACTCACTATTCATCTTTCCACAAAAGAGCTTTGAAGGTACAATCGTGTGGGAGAGCCAGGACCTCCACGGCCTTGTGTCAAGAAATCTTCACAAAGTGGCAGTAAATGATGGAGGGGGAGTTTTCAGAATCATTACAGTAAGTCATTCTTTTGTTTTTGTTTTTATCTTGTTTAGTAACATTAGCTTGTTTCTGATGTATAAAAGTGTTGTAAAATTTATTTTTATACCAATCTAGACAGTATGAAACAATAATTCTTATGTGTTTTAGAACATATTGTGGTAGAAAATGTTGAGTTACCATAGTAAAAACAAAAAAACTCAAATGTTCTATATGATTCTCTAAGTCCAGTGTTAGTGAATATACAGGTTTGCCTTAAGATTGGTACATTTTTAAAGTGTGGTATTTTATTTCTGAATAATGTTTAAGTTAGCATTCTTTAAAAGAATGCTTGCTTAGTAGTATTTAGAATATTAAGTATCTCACATTGATAGTAAAATGTCAGTTAAAATACTATAGATAAAAATATTAGAAAATAAGATCAAGTACCTACTTTCATTTATATTGCTGAAGCAACTCTGAGATTTCTGACTCGTATTTCTCATTTATTCAAATTTGCTTCAAATTTAATATAGCTTGACAGGTAAATTTCTCAAGGTAAAATATAGGAAGACTTAAAATCATGAACTTCAGTAAATAAGTGTTATGTGGTGGTGTCTTAGACAATCTTTTATTTTCCTTGATGTTCTGGTCTAATTAGGAATGCACTGGCATTTAAATTTACAAGCTTAGTGATTTCATTAAATATTAATCTTATTCATATGAATTAATTTGTGAATTTGAAATGAATATCACATGATATGTTATTGCTCATTCAAAAACCATTTACTGTACAGCATTTGTAAGGCAGGCAACGGTAGCAGCCAAAATAGGCCCATCACTCACTCACAGTGGAACTTATAGTCCAGTGAGGAAGAAAGACATTAAACAGACCCACAAATTCATATGTAATTACACAGTTAGACTTGTAGGCCATGTTTAGGGTCTAGGATTTTATCTTTTATTATGAAGATTATTTGTTTAGGATACAAAGTTTCATGGAATTTAATTGTAATTTTCTTTGCTTATTTTTAAGACAAATGCATTTAATATCTTGCTTCCTTTTCTGTTTATGAAAACTTAAAAATATCCATTACATGCCAAAATTCTGTAGTATTTGAGTTGGTTACACTAAAGGAAATAAGTTTGTTTCTGAGTTGAGGACTAGGCTCAAATGTAAATACACAAATGATCTACTTTGGGGGTAAAAAATAGTTGTAGAGAGCTAAAGACAGCTTAAACATTCAGCTAACCTTAAAAAAATTGCCAGAATAGGGAAACTATATGGAAGATTAATAAAATAAAAAGTTGGTTCTTTGAAAAAATAAACAAAATTGACACGCCTTTGGCTAGACTAAGGAAAAGCAGAAAAGAAATCTCTAATAAGTTCCATCAGGAATAATAAAGGAGAAATTACAACTGATGCCACAGAGATACAAGATATAATTTATGAATACTACAAAAACCTTTATGCACATGAACTGGAAAATGTGGAGGAAATGGACAAATTCTTAGAAACACACAGCCTCCATGGGCTCAACCAGGAAGAAATAGAATTCCTGAACAGACCAACATGAAGTACTAAAATTGAAACAGCAATAAAAAAACTTCGTAAAAAGAAAAGTCTTGGGCCGGGCACAGTGGCTCATGCCTGTAATCCTAGCACTCTGGGAGGCTAAGGCAGGAGGATTGCTCAAGGTCAGGAGTTCGAAACCAGCCTGAGCAAGAGCAAGACCCTGTCTCTACTAAAAATAGAAACAAATTAAGTAGCCAACTAAAAATATATAGAAAAAATTAGCCAGGCATGGTGGCACATGCCTGTAGTCCCAGCTACTTGGGAGGCTGAGGCAGAAGGATTGCCTGAGCCCAGGAGTTTGAGGTTGCGGTGAGCTACACTGACGCCATGGCACTCTAGCCTGGGCAACAGAGTGAGACTGTCTCAAAAAAAAGAAAAGTCCTGGACCAGATGGTTTCACACCCGATTTTTACCACACCTACAAAAAACTGGTGCCTATCCTGCAGAAATTATTCCACAACATTGAGAAGGATAGAATCCTCCCCAACACATTTTATGAAGCCAACATAACCCTGATACCAAAATCAGGAAAGGATGTGACAAAAAAGAAAACTACAGACCAATATCTTTTATGAATATAGATGCAAAAATTCTCAACAAAATCCTAGCTAACTGAATCCAGGTGCTTATCAAGAAAGTAATCCATCACGACCAAGTGGGCTCATCCCAGAGATGCAGGGATAGTTCAACATAAATGTAATTCACCTAGAATAAACAGAAGCAAAAACAAAGACCATATGATCCTCTCAGTAGACGCAGAAAAAGCATTTGACAAAATTCAACACCTTTTTATAATAAGAATGTTTAACAAAATAGGCATAGACGGGGCTTACCTAAAAATGATACAAGCCATATGTGACAAACCCACAGCCAACATCATACAGAATGGGGAAAAATTGAAAGCATTCCCACTTAGAAGTGGAATAAGGCAAAGTTTCCCACTATCTCCACTTGTATTTAACTTAGTGCTGGAAGTCCTTGCTATAATAGTCAGACAAGAGAGTGGAATTAAGGGCATCCAAATGGGGGCAGAAGAGATCAAACTCTTACTCTTTGCTGATGATATGATATTATATCTAGAAAACCCCAAGGATTCAACCAAGAGACTCCTCGAATTGATAAATGAATTCAGTAAAATCTCAGGATACAAAATCAATACACACAAATCAGAGGCATTCCTGTATGCCAATAATAGTCAAACTGAGAACCAAATCAAAGACTCAATTCCCTTCATAATAGCAACAAAAAAAGTACCTAGGTATATATTTAAGGAGGTAAAAGATCTCTCTCTACAGGGAGAACGATGAAACACTGAGGAAGGAAATACCAGAGTACATAAACAGGCAGAAAACCATACCATGCTCGTGGCTCGGCAGAATCAACATTGTTAAAATGTCTATACTACCCAAAGTGATTACAGAGTCAGTGCAATCCCTATGAAAATACCATCATCATTTTTCACAGATATAGAAAAAATAATTTTATGCTTCGCATGGAACCAGAGAAGACCCCGTATAGCAAAAACAATCCTAGGCAATGAAAACAAAATGGGAGGTATCAATTTAGCAAACTTCAAACTATACTACAAGGCTTGGTATTGGCACAAGAACAGGGACATTGACCAGTGGAACAGAACAGAGAACCCAGATATAAAACCATCCTCTTACAGCCATCTAATCTTTGACAAAGTAGACAAAAACATACACTGGGGAAAAGAATCCTTATTCAATAAATGGTGCTAGGAAAACTCAATAGCCACATGTAGAAGACTGAAACAGTATCCACACCTTTCACCTCTCACAAAAATCAACTCACACTGGGTAACAGACTTAAACCTAAGGTGTGAAACTATTAGAATTCTAGAGGAAATCATTGGAAATACTCTTCTAGACATTGGCCTAGGCAAAGAATTTATGAAGAAGACCCCAAAAGCAATCACAGCAACAACAAAAATAAATAAATGGAACCTGATCAAATTAAAAAGCTTCTGCACAGCCAAAGAAACTTACAAGAGCAGACAACCTACAGAATGGGAGAAAATTTTTGCAAGCTACACATCCGAAAAGGGCTGATAACTAGAATTTATTTAGAACTCAGGAAAATCAGCAAGAAAAAATTAAACAACTGTATCAAAAAGTGGGCAAAGGACATGAACAGAAACTTTTCAAAAGAAAACAGAATAATGGCCAACAAACATGAAAAAAATGCTCAACATCTCTAATCATCAGGGAAATTCAAATCAAAACCACAATGAGATACCATTTATCTCCAGTGAGAATGGCCTTTATCAAAAAGACCCCAAACAATAAATGTTGGCTTGGATGTGGAGAGATAGGAACACTCCTACATTGTTAATGGGACCAAACTAGTTCAACCTCTGTGGAAAGCAATATGGAGATAACTTAAAGAGATACAAGTAGATCTACCATTTGATCCAGCAATCCCATTACTGGGCATCTACCCAAAAGAGCAAAAGACACTCTATAAAAAAAGACACCTGCACTCGAATGTTTATAGCAGCACAATTCACAATTGCAAAGATATAGAAACAACCCAAGTGCCCATGAATACACGAGTAGATTAATAAAATGTGGTATATGTATACCATGGAGTACTATTCAGCTATAAGAAACAATGGTGATATAGCACCTCTTATATTTTCCTGGATAGAGCCTGAACCTATTCTACTAAGTGAAGTATCCCAAGAATGAAAAAATAAGCACCACATGTACTCACCAGCAAATTGGTTTCACTGATCAACACCTAAGTAGACATAAAGGAATAACATTTATCAGGTGTTGGGCAGATGAGAGGGGAAGGAGGGGATGTGTATATACATACACAATGAGTATGATGCGCACCATCTGGGGGATGGACATGCTTGAAGCTCTGACTCCAGGGGGTGAGGGGGAGAAGGCAACACACACAACCTAAACGTTTGTACCCCCATAATATACTGAAATTTAAAAATATATATGTCAGGTAACTTAGTAGCCTACTCTAAGAAAGCCCATGTGCAGGTAAAGGTTTTCACCATAAATGTATAGAGCTAAGAGTTTTCATTAAGTCTGACTGCCTTGCCAGTAAGTGATGATATCAGAAAATTTTTGAAGCTGTATTAAAAGCCAAGTTGTGACCTTTTAGAGAGAAGTTAATAAACAGAAAACACTATTGAGTTCTAAACAAGCCAGAACAATATAGAAATATACAATAAAAAAATAAAGAGTATATAATTTTTATGAAACTACAAGATTAGAATCTATAGCATTCACCTTTAGTAATTTTCTCAACATTTGGATACAAACATTTTCAATTACATCAGCCAGCTCGGTGGCGCACACCCATAATCCTAGCACTTTGGGAGACCAGGGTGTGAAGATCGCTTAAGGCCAGGAGTTCAAGACCAACCTGAGCCAGAGAGCAGGTTCTACAAATCATGAAAAATTAGCTGGGCATGGTGGTGCATGCCTGTATTTCCAGCTGCTCAGGAGGCCGAGACAGGAAGATCACTTGAGCCCAGGAGTTTGAGGTTGCTGTGAGCTATTAGCCCACGTGTCAGAGCTGTCTCAAAAAAAAAAGAAAATTAAATGACAAGTTGCCACAATAAACTCAGAACACTCTACTAGCCTTAAAACATTGTTTTGTACAGTACAACTCTGCTGAAAAGATCTGTTTAAGAAAAGAATAGTGAAAGAATGGCCTCTTGATTAGATGAGTATGTAGAAAACCATAAACCCGATCTACTGAACTGCAATTCTGACAGTCTGATCCAGCCCACAGCAGCTAGAGAATAGCTCCCGTAGATGTGCCATAGCAGTATACAACATATAGAAGTGAAGAAACAGCTCAGTATACAACATACAGAAGTAAAATGGCTCAGTAAAAGGGCATTGAATAACTCATAAGGTGAAGAAAGGTAGCTAATAGTAAAGGATCCTCTAATCCTAAGAGGTAGAAAGGACTGCTGTTGGCTTTTGGCATAGTAGTCTCGAGGCACCTTCAACAGCATCAGTAATCAATAGGGTTGTATCTGAACTATCTAGGTCAGACTGTTGATTTAGAGGAGCTTTTCTCTGCATGGACACTTACTTTGAAAATATACCGAGATGTATTTGAACTCAGGAGAATTTTCGGTCTCCAGGAAATCAAAGGTGCTAATATTGTTTTCGAAAAGTGATAGGGTTAGGATTTCAAATAAATTGGTTTTTGTACTATTATGGTAACAAGTACAAGAATATGATTTTGTATAATTTGGAATTTTGAACACTGTATGGCCTGTTGAATATACCTTTTCTTTGATATTGTAATCAAATAACAAAAATAGTAGATTACTATATGTCATATTGTAAGTCATATTGTGATATGATAAGTCTCAAATGCACCAACATCTTAGATGGGTTTATCTGCTGCAGTGGAGTCGTATTACGACTTGTCAAATCAATTTTAAAACACAAATTTATGTTTTGTGATAAAACATTGAGCACAATTCTATTATTCCTTTCAGATTGAAAAGGGTACATTGCCTCATGAGTTCATGGAAGGTGTGGAGGGAGTTGCAGGTGGCTTTATATATACTATTCAGGGTAAGTTGGCTAGTTGAAAGTTGAAAAGCACACTGAATCTCGTGTATTGAATCTCACTTTATACTTTGACATAAAAGGTGATTTGGTTTTTGTTTTTGGTCATTTAAAAAATAGCTTTATTGAGATAAAAATTCACCCTTTTAAAGTGTGTTCAATTCAGTGGTTTTTAACGTATTCATAGAGTTCTGCAACCATCGCCACTAATTCCAGAACATTTACATCACTCCAAAAAGAAGCCCCATTAGCAGTCACGCCCCATTATCCCCTCCCCCCATCCCCTAACAACTGCTAATGTTTCTTTCTCTGTGGATTTGCCTATTTTGAACATTTCATATAAATGAAATTGTACAATAATGTGGTCTTTGTGTCTAGCTTCTTTTGTTTAGCATACTGTTTTCAAGGTTTGTCCATGTTGTGTGTGTATGTATATATATCAGTACTTGAATGGCCATATAATATTCCACTGCATGCATAGATATACCCCATTTTATTTATCCATTCATTAATTGATGGACATTTAGATTGCTTCTGCTATTTGGTTAATGATAAATAATTCTGCAGTTAATATTTATGTACAGGTTTTTGTGTGGTCAAATATTTTTATTCCTCTTAGTAAATACATAGTAGTAGAAGTGCTGGCTCATATGATAATTCTACGTTTAATCATTTGAGGCACTACCAGACTTTTCCAAAGCAGCTGCCCATTTTACATTTTCACAGTCAGTGTATGAGGGTTCCAATTTCTCCACAGCCTTGTCATCACTTATTATTGTCTATCTTTTTTGCTATACCTATCCTAGTGGGTGTGAAGTGGTATCACATTGTGATTTTGATTTGTATTTCCATAGTAACTAATGATACTGAGAGTTTTTTCATGTGTTTATTGGCCACTTGTATATCTTCAGAGAAATATTTATTCAGATCCTTTGCCCATTTTTTAAATTATTTTGTTCTTGAATTGTAAAATGAATTCTTTGTAAGTGAGCGCTGCATCTGGCCACTTTCTTGGTGGTGTCCTTTAACACAAAAAAAGGTGTAAATTTTGATGAAATCCAATTTTTGTCCCTTGTGTTTTTGGTGTCATATCTGAAAAACCATTGTCTACTCTGAGATCACAAAGATCTATGACTTTGTTTTCTTTCAAGAGTTTTATAATTTTAGCACTTACATGTAGGACTTCTATCACATTAAGTTAATTTTTGTATATGGTGGGAGGTAGAGATTCTACTTCATTCTTTTGTATGTGGATATCCATTTGTCCCAGCACTCATCTGTTGAGAATCGGTGACTGTAAATGTAAGGATTTATTTCTGTACTCTCCATTCTGTTCTGTGGATCTACATGTCTATCCTTATACCAATACCACCATCTTGATTGTGTGGCTTTGTAGTGAGATTTGAAATCTGGAAGTGTGAGTCCTCCAACCTTGTTCTTTTTCAAGCTTGTTTTGGCTATTCTGAGTCTCTTGCATTTGCAAATGAATTTTAGGATCACTTTGTCAATCTCTATAAAAAAAACCAAAAAACAGCTGGGATTTTCAAAGGGATTGCATTTATTCTAGAGATAAATCTGAGGAGTTTTGCCATGTTAACAGTATTAAGTCTCTGAACATCCTTGAGCATGGGATGTCTTTCCATTCATTTATGTGTTGTTAAATTTCTTTCTATGGTGTTTGGTGGTTTTCAATGTAAAAAGCTTACACTTCTTTTGTTAAATTTATTCTTAAATATTTATTTTGTAATGCTATTGTAAGTCGAATTTTTTAAAATTTAATTTCCAGATTGTTCATTGCTAGTAGAAATACAATTGATTTTTGTATATTGATCTTATATGCTACAACTTTGCTAAATATGTCATTTTTTGGTTAATAGTTTTACAGATGCTTTAGGCTTTTGTATATATAAGATCATGTCATATGCTAATAGAGGTAGTTTTGCTTCTTCCTTTCCAATGTGGATATCTTTTATCTCTTTTGCTTATCTAATTGTCTCAGCTAGAACATATGGTACAATATTGAATAGAAGTAGCAAAAATAGACACCCTTTCTTGGTATATATTAATTTAATATATTTATACTCATTTTTCAGATATATGCAGTTAAAACAAAGTATATGTAATTCATTAGTCAAAAAGGCTTATATTTAATTTCTGCTCTCATCTTATTACCAAACATTTTCCTGTTACTGCAGTTTTATAACACTTTCATTTTCCTTCAAGTATTAAATTGTACAAACACTCCTTGACTTATGGATGTGGTTTACATCCTGATAAACTCATCTTAAGTTGAAAATGCATTTAATACACCTAACCTGCCAAACATTATAGCTCAGCCTCTAGCCTACCTTAAATGTGCTCAGAGCACTCATATTAGCCCACAGTTGGGCAAAATCATCTCACAGAAAGCCTAATAGAGTATTGTACCTCTCATGTGTTATGAAATACTGTATTGAAAGTGAAAAACAAAATGGCTGTATGCATACTCAAAGTACGGTGTCTACTGAACGCATATCACTGTCACACCATTGTAAAGTCAAATCATACATGGAACCATTGTTCAGTCAGGGGACCATCTGTATATACTTATCTTTAAACTGAGAGGATGTTAGAGCAGGATGTGAGAGTCAGAAGGGAGCAGAAGTCACTTAGGCCTGTGTTTCTCAGAAGGTAGTCTGTGGTCTGTCTATAGTTCACCTGCATCAGAGTCAGAAAAGCGGCCATTAAAAATACAGACCTGCTGGGCTCCACCCCAGACTTAGTAAATCTTTCAGGCCTGGGGCCCAGGAATCTGTATTTCAGTAAGCATTTCTGAGAACCACTGATGTAGTTCCACCCTCCTTTTATAGATGAGAATGCTACAGTCCAGAGACAAGTGTAACTTGTCAGTATCTCACAGATAGTGGCAGAGGCAGAAGCCAAATGTAAGTCTTCAGACCCCCACCTCCATCCTTTCCATTTCCAGCAGAAAAAGTGTGGAGTGCTAAGTTACCTTTCATTTCCTTTCCCCACCCCTCAGCAGGTCACTTTCTTTTTATTCTTCAGAAATGTTCTTTAATCTGACCATTTGAGAAAATCCTGACTTCCCTGCCCTAGTGACAGAATTACTGCCTTAAATTAATCGGATCTGGGGACAGTCCCTGCACACATGTGACAAGTGACTCGTTAACTTGTGAGAGGGCAAATAAAATGTCTTTTAAGCATGAATAATCATTAATAATTTTTATTATGAAATATAAATATACCAAAAATAGTACTGAAAGAAACACCCAGGTACCCATTGCTCAGAATTATTAGATGTTTACATTTTGTCATATTTGCTTCCAATTTTTTTTTAAGAAATAAAAATGATAGGCACAGTTGAACTCTGCCCTCCACCACCTGTAGATCTCCCTAGTCCCATTCCTCTCCCTTCCCCTCAGAAGGGATACCATTGTCCTAAAATTTATGTGTACCCCACCCATTCTTATTTTTCTACTTTCTACTACATATTTACATACCTTTAAATAACATAGTTTGGGGTATTGTATTACTGATGTCATAGAATCATTAATATATATATCACTTACCAATTTTCACTCAACATTATTTTTCAGTGCCATTCCTTTTAACATGCAAGATCAGGTTAAGTTTTTTAACTGCTATAGTCCATTATGTGACTCTACCACAATTTGGGTTTTTTTTTCCCCTGTAAGTGGGCATTTAGCTTGGTTCCATTTTTTCCCCACAATTATAAGCAATGCTGCAATGAATATCTTTGTGACCATTTAAAAATAATATCTGTAGGGTATATCTACAAGTGGACTCAACCATAAGGTGTACATATATTCAGCCTAACTAGAAATCGCCAAATTGCAGTCTCTAACCCCCAGGCTGCAGACTGATTCCTCAGGGACCCAGCTATGAGGAGCTCTGCTATTGTGCCCCCCCACCCTATCTGTGGACAAATTATAGCAGGAGGTGAGCATCGGGGAGCAGAGCTTAATCTGTATTTACAGCTTCTCCCCATCGGTTGCATCACCACCTGAGCTCCGCCTCCACCTCCCCCCGCCCAATGCCACCACCCTCTAGTTGTACTTGAAAAAATTGTTTTCCATGAAACCAGTTCCTGGTGCCAAAAGGTTTGGGGACCACTGCCTGGCAATGTATGAGAGTTCCCATTTTCCTACCTAAAGTTACAAACAACAGTATTTGTTAGGTTGCCTTGGGAAAAGAATTTTAGTGTACATTGTATTATAGGTTCTGGGTCTTAAGTTTGCAATAGCGTTTTTCTCCAGTTCTCAACTTTTCCTTTTTAGAAGGTGATGCTCTTTTACACAACCTTCATTCTCGCCCCCGAAGACTTATTGATCATCAAAGTAATCTCCGTGAGGAAGATGCCTTACTGAAGGAGGAAAGCAGCACCTATGATGATATTGTTTTTGTGGATGTCGTCGACACTTATCGAAATGTTCCTGCAAAATTATTGAACTTCTATAGATGGTAGGTTGTAAAAATGGTGGTTAGCTAGAACTTGTTTTATTTTTCTTCTTCTTCTTTTTTTTTTTTTCTTGAGACAGTCTCACTCTGTTGCCCAGGCTGGTCTCTGACTCAAACAATCCTCCCATGTCAGCTGCCTAAGTAACTGGGACTATACCTGGCTTATTGTTCTTTTGATGTAGAAATAATTTATTAACTTCAAACCTCTGAGATTTCAGTAAATAAAAACAAACCTTGGCCGGGCGCGGTGGCTCACGCCTGTAATCCTAGCTCTCTGGGAGGCTGAGGCGGGCGGATTGCTCAAGGTCAGGAGTTCAAAACCAGCCTGAGCAAGAGCGAGACCCCGTCTCTACTATAAATAGAAAGAAATTAATTGGCCAACTGATATATATATAAACAATTAGCCGGGCATGGTGGCGCATGCCTGTAGTCCCAGCTACTCAGGAGGCTGAGGCAGAAGGATTGCTCGAGCCCAGAGTTTGAGGTTGCTGTGAGCTAGGCTGACGCCACAGCACTCACTCTAGCCTGGACAACAAAGCGAGACTCTGTCTCAAAAAAAAAAAAAAAAAAAAAAAAACAAACCTAAAACTGCTGAACACCTGGGGCGTGACCTATTGTATCTGGGTTCTTTGTGAAGACAGCTTCTAAAATGCTGCCACTTATTTTGATTAGCAGATCCATAATGTAATGGTATTGACCTATCAAAAATACACAAGGCAAAAATTGATTGACCTTGAGTCATTCCTACTTGCCTTGCTTGTCTCAAGCCAGCATTAGAGGAAAATCGTTAAGTTCAGAAATGGTTCGTTTTCAGTAGTATTTATACCTATCTGCCCATATTTCCCAGTTATTGTCAGTTGCATCCAGATTACTGATCTGAATTCTTTTCAACTGAATATCCACTTTATATTTCCATTCTCCACTCCATCCATTTAAAAACTACTTGCCCTGATTCTAAAACTTCTATATAGATGACTTACTGAAATTCCACAACTCTTAGAGTCTATCATATTTACAACGTCCTAGATCCTCCAGTGTTTCTTGGATCTTAGTAGTAATTTCTACTCTTATAATAACAGCAACAATAATATATAATAAGTGTTATTTTATATATAATAATACTAACATATACATAGTTGCTAATAGTATTAGTTACCCTAGGATCCCATAATTTGCTGTTGAGTTCACTGATACTGTCTACCTTGACTGCAGAACTAAAACCTTTGAACTCTGTCTCTGTCTAGGCTAAACCTATAAAGGGTATTTACATCTTTGTCTTTTCTTTTTTGAAACTTTATCCTGTTTCTTCATGAGGCCCAAGGTCTGTCTTTTTCTATTCTTCACTACTGCCCTAGGGAGAGTGGGAAGTTATCAAGTACAGTACTTTACGGACACGGTTCCCTGGTCCTGAGAGTTAGATGGTCTAGTTAGCTTGTGGACGGTAACATTTCCTAGCTGGGGCATATAAATATAATTTTGGAGTCATCCTGTGGGTAGAAGAAAGATGTAAATGAGGATTGGAAATTTGGATTTGTCTAGAATACCTATCAGGATTAAGTTTAGACAGCTGTAGTAAGAAAAAGAAACTTCTTTAACTCATGGCCACTAATGGGAGTTCTAGCCAGAGGTGAGGCCAAGGCGAGGTGGTGAGTAGTGGGAATGGAGATCCAGGAAGTGGAAAATCAGGACTGTGGGATTCTAGGACTTTCTAGAGAGACAGACTTCCCAGATGTGGAAGTTCCATTTGGTACAGTACTGTCTGCAGTTTAAGTGTAGTCTCTTCTACTCCTTACCCATCTCAGATTTTGGCTTCTCCCTCCAGCTCTGCTTCCACTGTTTTGGGCCATTGCCTTCTCTGCCTGGATTGCTCCAGTAACCTTCCAGTGGGTGTGCGCCAAGACCGCTTCCCCACAGCCGGCCCCACCCATATCCCTCCTTCCGTCAGTGAAAGTTTAGTTATTCCTTCTTCTTTATTCAGTTGAGTCATCAGTGACCTAAGTGTCCCTTATAATGAAAGTTTATTTCTATTAGCAAATAAGTATTATATATACCTTATGCCGTTAATTAGAAATAAACTTTAGAAACATAGGGTTGTGCTAGTTGCTGTGGACCCATTGTTGTTAAATTTACCATTCTTTGACCTAATGAAACTTCTTCTGGATTTCTATTGAGATTTATGTCATACTACAAGACTCTGCATTTTTAAACAGAGATGGACAGGATTGTCAATTTGAAATGAAGGAGCGAATTTTGTCTTTAATTGCCATTATATATTTTTTTTTTTTTCATTTTTTTTTTGAGACAGAGTCTCACTCTGTTGCCTGGACTAGAGTGCCGTGGCATCAGCCTAGCTCATAGCAACCTCAAATTCTTGGGCTCAAGCAATCCTTCTGCCTCAGTCTCCCAAGTAGCTGGGACTATAGGCATGCGCCACTATGCCCGGCTAATTTTTTCTATATATTTTTTTTAGTTGTCCAGCTCATTTGTTTCTATTTTTAGTAGAGACGGGGTCTCACTCTTGCTCAGGCTGGTTTCGAACTCCTGACCTTGAGCGATCCTTCTACCTCAGTCTCCCAGAGTGCTAGGATTATAGGCGTGAGCCACCGTGCCTGGCCTCATTATATATTTTTTTATGTCTAGATAAATGAAGTCACCTTCCTGTGCCTTCCATAAGGTCATGTATAATAGTTGGAAATTGTTTCCAAGGGAAAATATGTTTCGATGACATAGCTTGGGTTTTTTAAAACCATAAATTATCTTGAGTTGAGTATATGAATAGTAGCATAGAATGCATCTTGTACAATACTGTTTTCTGTGAGAGGCTCAGGTATAACACCTGATCCATTATCCTGGACCTTTGTTATTAAGAACACCTGGGACAGCTGGGCGGTGGCTCATGCCTGTAATCCTAGCACTCTGGGAGGCCGAGGCGGGCGGATGGCTCGTGGTCAGGAGTTCGAAACCAGCCTGAGCGAGACACCGTCTCTACCAAAAATAGAAAGAAATTAACCAACCAACTAAAAAGATATATACAAAAAATTAGCTGGGCATGGTGGTGCATGCCTGTAGTCCCAGCTAGTTGGGAGGCTGAGGCAGCAGGATTGCTTGAGCCCAGAAGATTGAGGTTGCTGTGAGCTAGGCTGACACCATGGCACTCACTCTAGCCTGGGCAACAAAGTGAGACTCTGTCTCAAAAAAAAAAGAACACCTGGGACAAAGTTCAAATGTTTAATGGGTTTGGCAGCCTGACGTGAGTGATGCCTAAGAGGCATTTGCTTGAACATATATTCCACTTAAGCCAGATTTTTTTTCATTGTATTCTTTTTCCTTTACCTTTTAAAATCAGCTTGCTATATCTATGTGTTATGCCACTTAGTAAGTACCAACTGAGGGCTGTAGTTGATAGCAGCAAAGTTCTGTTAGAACAAACATTGTCAGCATTTGAGGAATGAGATCTATGGGTAGTACAGGTACAATTTTGAATTAAAATGTTAGCAATGCTGGCCGGGTACCGTGGCTCATGCCTATAATCCTAGCACTCTGGGAGGCCAAGGTGGGTGGATCACTCAAGATCAGGAGTTCAAGACCAGCTGAGCAAGAGCAAGACCCTATCTCTACTAAAAATAGAAAGAAATTAGCTGGACAACTAAAATATATATATATAGAAAAAATCAACCGGCCATGGTGGCGCATGCCTGTAGTCCCAGCTACTTGGGAGACTGAGGCAGGAGGATCGCTTGAGCCCAGGAGTTTGAAGTTGCTGTTAGCCAGGCTGATGCCACAGCACTCTAGCCCAGGCAACAAATCGAGACTCTGTCTCAAAAAAAAATGTTAGCAATGCCACTGCATTGGTGTTGTGCTTAGTTTCTTTGTATGGTTGTACTGACTTTCATAACTGTTTTTTGCCAACAGGACTGTGGAAACAACCAGCTTCGATTTGTTGCTAAAGACAGATGACGACTGTTACATAGACTTAGAAGCTGTATTTAATAGAATTGCCCAAAAGAATCTGAATGGGCCTAATTTTTGGTGGGGAAAGTAAGTTAACCATTGTTAGCCCGTTGGCATTCTTGTACCTGACCAAATGTAATGAATTTAGAATTAAATATGCAAGTCATTTTTTTCATATGGAAAATATGGTTGAGATACGAAATTTCATTTTAGGCTCCTGGGTTAATATGTTTTATTACTCTGCAATTAGAGGAAAATATTTTTTAAATGGAAAGCCTAAGGCTAATTTAATTAAGAAGGGAAAATGATGTAACTTTTATTCTCATGCCCTAGAAATAAGTGGTGCTCACATTAGACACTGCTGCACCTTTTATATTAGAATAAATGTGTGACACATCTCTGAAACTGTTTTCTGTGCTTCATCAGGAATACGATAGGGATTAGTGATTTGGTTTTTTGTTGTTTTGGTTTTTTTAGTATATACTAAAATACAGGGTAATCTTCTAGTACTTTTCTTTTAGAAACTCCACAAATGCAACTTTGAGAAAATTTAACATACCACTCTTTTATACAAAACACCACTGGATAAATGATAATATTCCTTTCCTTAGATTAAAAAAATATTTTATCATTTTCAATCCTTGCTTTTAGAAGGTTATTCCTTTGTAGTGATAATAAAGGATTCAAGCTTAATAGTGCCAAGATTTGCATCAGACCAACACGAGAAGCCACGTTGTTTTTCATCTCAGTTTCAGATTGAACTGGGCAGTTGACCGAACAGGAAAGTGGCAGGAGTTGGAATACCCCAGTCCTGCTTACCCTGCCTTTGCCTGTGGGTCAGGGTACGTGATCTCCAGGGACATCGTCGACTGGCTGGCCAGCAACTCGGGAAGATTAAAGACCTATCAGGTACTTAAAGATTTCTAACCTCAGTGTACACTCATCAAACCAGGTTTTATTCAGCCCAGTATCCCGTCACTCAAAACAGAGCCCACTTACTGGGGGAAAAGCATGTTGTTCTTTCTGTGTAGGAATCACCCCTCAAAGGTTAAGGACACATGCCTATCCCTCAAATCTTGGCTTTAAATTTTATTCTTGTATCTTTTTTGAGCCTACTTATTATGTTTTCTGCCTGTATTTATAAGTATAATCCCTAGAGGAATATAAAGATCATTATTCATTCATAAGGAAGAAGACTAAAAAGTACTTCCTAAAGACTTTAAAGTACGTGAGAAGAATGGGCTGTCTACTCACTGTATTATCTTCTGATTACCTTAGGGTGTGGATGCTTCATGTTAGTGGCCACTAGCTTCTGTGTGTCAGTGTTAATCCATGTTTGGCATTTCATATTAAAATAATAACAGAGAAGCAGATTGTTTATTATGGAAGTAGATGTGGCATTGTCTTTACAAATGAAATAAGCTTTTAAACTTTTACATTTAAACTTTATGGGCCACCTATAGGGTGAAGACGTAAGCATGGGCATTTGGATGGCAGCCATAGGACCTAAAAGATACCAGGTGAGCAGATCTTTGGGGGCTGGCCTCAGGGTTCTTAAGAGTTGAGAAAGTGAGATTTCGATATACAGGTTAAGTATCCCTTATCCAAAATCCTTGGGACCAGAAGTGTTTCAGATTTCAGATTTAGGAATAATTGTATTAAATTTACCTGTTCAGCATCCCAAATCTGAAAATCTGAAACACTTCAGTGAGCATTTCTTTTGAACATGTCAGTGCTCAAAAAGTTTAGGATTTTGGATGTTTGGATTTGGGATGCTCAAGCTGTGATGTGTATCAGACCCTGGGCAGAAAAATGAAGATCTTCTAGCATCATAGCTGTGCTCTTGATTTAATTCACAGTAATCCACCTAGGTTATTTCTCATACAGTATTTTTCTCAGTTTAAACCAAAAGGAAATGTTACGAATGAAAGTTCCCCTATCTACAAAGAAGAATTAGGTTTTCATAGATTTGATCGGAAATTCTTTGCAGCTTTAAAACTTAATGACAGAATCCACTGACTTGAGTTTCCAGCAGTGTGGCAGCCTAAGGACCCTTTAGCCCTTTTACTGGTAGAAATAAAACACTGGATAAAATATTGCAAGATGCGGTTTCAAGCACACTAATTGCAAAACCAGAAAAATAAATGAATATGCAAAGACTGAAATGGAAAGTAGGAGCCCTGGGAGGAAAGTAAGCACAAAGCTGGCTTTTCTGCAGAGATTTCTGTTGAATCCTAGATTCTTGCAACTTCCACTTTGGCCATAGATGGTGCAGGGCACAGAGAGAGTATGCAGTGTCTGCCAATTAGACACCTGCATGGAGCTGGGACCCCAGAGTAGCACACTCAGTTCAGGGTGAACAAGAAGCAAACCCAAATCTAGTTGGTCAGCTTTGATAGTCCTATTCCTTTGTCATACTTTCAGTCCCTTCTTTGGCTTACTTAACTTTGAATATAATTATTTTACTTTCTATACCCGGTAATTCTGGTATCTGTAGTTTTTGCAGATCTGATGCTGCGTTTGTTGTGACTGCAGACTGTTGTACGTGGGGCTTGTTTCCTGATGTGTTGAGAAGACTTTTTATTGTGACCTCACGTCTTTGGAAACCAAGGCCTACATTTAACCACTTCAGTACGGCGCTCACCAGCCGCAAAACCTTGCCCACAGCCGGCACTCACAGTCCGCACGACAGTTTGTGCTGTGCATTGACGACGAGTCCGTTTTGCTCTTGTGTGATGAGGAAAGCTTTAAAGCACTGAAAGCTTGTTTTACTTTACAGGCAGCTTTACTTGTAATGTAAATCACAATAGGTAACACATACATATATGTTTTCATTATGTTATTTTTAAATGGTCACAATTTTATTGTGATAAATGAAAAATTAGAAAAGTCATATCACGGCTGTCAGCTAAAGTCGATGCGGCTATCGACTATAATTGATGCTTGGCTGTGCGCGTTCATCTGTGGCTGGCGACTATAGTTGACGCTCGTACCGAAGTGGTTAAAATGCATTTTTCCCGAAGAGGGTTTACATTTTTTTCTGCCATGCGCCTAAGGGCAGTAACCATCTATGAAAACTTCCAATTTCTGGCTTGGAACTTTCGGGGCTGCATAGACTCTGACAGCTCCAGATCCACCTGAGTGCAAGCTGTGGTTACAGATGTCAAGGCAGACTCCTTTGGGTCCCACTTAGAGGCAAGACTGAGACAAGTCACCTTCTATACAGGAAGTTTCATTTTTTTAAGCACCTGGAGGTGTGGCCCTTCAGGGATTCTGGCTCCCTGTGGCAGTCTCGGATTGGTCTCCTGTCCTTGGACATGGACTTTTTTGTTTTAATGGAGTAGTTTGTGTTTTTATGGGGCATGGACTTTTAAAATCTGAGGATCAGCAGATGCCTTCAAGGCTCATGCTGACTCCAGCACTTTTTCCAACTCTTATTTCTTGTTCACCACCCAAGTTCAGCCATGCTTTTATAAATATTTTTAATTTTATCCAGCATTTGTGTTCTCTGAGTTTCTCTGTAAACATGTTTGTTATATTGCTGAAAATAGAAGCCAATTCACATAGCCGGGAAATAGTCGTGATTGGGAACTCTGGGGTTCAGGAGTCTTTAACCCCCAACATTTCACCAGTATGGTGACCTTGAGCAAGTAACCTAACTCTCAATTTTAGTTTCTCGTTCGTAAGAGGGAAATAATTCCTACTTCACAGGATTATTGTGAGAATTAAATGAGATGTTTATAAAACACTTGCTGCCGTCCCCAGATTATTATAAGCATTCCATTCTATAGTAGCTGTGACTAATGCTGCTATATAACCACCTTTCCTCTAATAGCAAATATGAAACTCTGTGGCTTCCAAACTTTCTTATTATAGAATTCGATTTGCTAACTCAAAATTGTTACACACCACACTGCATTGTTTCTGTGTTCCACAGCCCAGGGATTGTG
Source organism: Microcebus murinus (assembly GCF_040939455.1). Classification (NCBI taxonomy): domain Eukaryota; kingdom Metazoa; phylum Chordata; class Mammalia; order Primates; family Cheirogaleidae; genus Microcebus; species Microcebus murinus. The sequence goes on along the minus strand of NC_134122.1, from coordinate 43,891,001 downwards.
GGGCCTTGTGCTTTCCCAAATTAGGAGGTACCACCCCCAAACCTCACCGTATGTTCACACACAAAATCGCCCTTGAAATTATTTCAGCTTCGTTAAAAAAAAAAAAAAAAAAGCTGCCTTTGTTTGCTTTCTGTCTCTCTTAAAACAGTTTCACAATTCTCACACCAGCTTTTGTTTTCCGACAGGACAGCCTGTGGCTGTGTGAGAAGACTTGCGAGACAGGAATGTTGTCTTCCCCTCAGTATTCTCCACAGGAACTGACAGAACTGTGGGAACTGAAGGAATTATGTGGTGATCCTTGTCAGTGTGAAGCAAGATGACAGTGATCTGAAGTGGCAGTGTTTAAAATCAGGGTAGGCAAATGATAATCTGAGTGTAAGTCCGAAGGAAGCCCAAGGTTTAGCAGTATGGTCTTTCCAGGAGCATTATGGGCTGGCACTTTCACCTGTAACCAATGTGGGATTTCTTAATGTTTGCACAAATTTCCTTTTTAAAAGTCAACTGATACTGTAGCATAAGAAAAGTTTTTATTTATATATTAGATGATTTGAAAAATACCAAATTATTTTACAAAAGGAAAAATATTTCTAAATCCTGATGCATTGTTGCTATCATTTTTGGTTAAAACTTGGCCTAGCTCAGAAATCTTGATTAGTAACCGAGAGTTTGAATTTCGAGCTGGACTGCTATGTAATTATTGGCTAAAAAGAAATCACAGAAGTGTTGTGTGATCATTTATTTAAGCATTGTTTGCTTATACCAAAGTTTGGGGTTTCTGGAAATAATGTCAGATTTTTGTGGCTCTCTGAATGAAGTGGGCAACTGGACCTTGGTTTTAAGGAAGTTCACATTTATAGAGTAATACTCAAGTTTTCTTTTGTCATTTAACATAAATCCTGAAGATCACAGTTTAGTATTCAAAAAAAAGCTAAATTTTTGTGAATATGAATAAAAAGCAAATATCTCTCAGGGTTTTAGTGCCATAAGGAAGGATATTTCTAAATTGCTGACACTTTGAAAGAATTTTGTTTTCCTTCTATCATTGTATAATGTTTACCTAATATAAGTAAATTTCAATCAGAGTGGTCATCTTCTGTAGAAGATGATATGCTCAGTTTAGGTATAACTGTAGGGAAAAAGCATGTGATTAATTTTTTAAGTACTCTAAAATAGTACAACTGAGAAGAGATAATAGCATTTATGTTATACATCATAGAGGATCTCTTTCTCTAAGTTTAAGGGACATTTCCCAAAATGACCAACCAAATCATTCTAGTAACCTTTTGAAATAGTAGCATCGATAGAGAATTCCATTAAAACTAGTCTTATGACAGACATTAACTGTGTTCAGTTAGAGTAGCTAGTTGCTATTTAATATTTCAATCTTTACATAATGAAATGCAATGAACTAAAATCAGAAAAGCATTAGTAGGTTCAAGGCCTTTATTACTGCTATTATATATACAAGCCTAGAAATGGTCTCTTCCCAACAAAAAATACATCCTTTGTTAGGGCAAGTTGTAAAACTTCATTTTTGGGCAGAATTGTTCCAAGAAATCATTTATTTCCGGTGAACCCCAGACATGATAAGCAGTCTAGTCTCTAAATTTTATTAGCTGGTTGTTACCATCTCGCTAACAGACAATCTCCATTTTCCACAGAATAAAACTGTAAGGACTGTAGGTCATTTTCTAGTTCAATTTCTCTGCCTGGCATCTGAAATTAGAACAAAGGTGGGGAGAGGTGTGATTAAGACAGATCTGACAAAGCATTGTTCTACGTACTCTCCCCCAAGCAGCAGGTTACCCTTGAAGACAGTATATACGGTCTCCCATTTAGAATCAAACTGGTTTTACAGAGAAATTTAATGTCATAATGTGGGGAAGTAAGCTTGACTTTATATTTTGCTGGGCAACTTACTTTGGGACTTTCATAGGCCAACAGAAGGTCTGACACAGGAACTTTGAGAAGACGTGACAGCAATCCCTTCACCTTTTGAATTGTCATGGAGTCTGTCAAAGAAAAGAAAAATCCATCAGTTCTCTCAAATGACAGTTATCTGTAAAACTTGCTCACATGACATGCAATGGTAGCTATATCTGATTTCACTATCAATTTATCCAAGTATGTAATTAGGGAAAAACTTGAATCATTTGGGGAACTGTGGGAAATGGAGCCAACGTTTGACCTAAGTGCCCTTTGACAGTGAATTTTCATACCATTTCAGTAGCATATTTCTTCATTCAAATAAATCAGAAATATTCTTAGCACAGAAACATAAATGGGAGTGAAATCATTTAAGTTTTCATTTTAAACCTGTGATTACTCTCCTAGGAATTAATGAGAGAACACTGGAGTGGGGCTCAGGTGTCCTGAGGACGTCTTTCAATCTCTCTGGCCTTAGTTTCCCCCTCTGCAAAGCGAGGGTGTAGACTAAATGATCTATAATGTTCTTTCCAGCACTACTGTTCTGTAACTATAATAGCTTAATTATTGTAATTGTGTTCAACACACAGACAAGTGACCGCCAGGCACAGGAATGTAACTTAAAGAGTAAATGCTTTGGTTTGTTCAGAAAACACTATGAACTTCTTTCCAAAGATGGGTTGTGGTTAATAGTGAATATTTTGATTATGAGAAAAAGAGTTTCTTTGAAGCTTTAGCTGGAAGTACAGCAATAGTGTAGTGTTCCTACAAATATCACAATGTATTCAAACAAATATTTTTCTATCAGAAATCATTTTTGTAAAAGCTGTGTGTTTTTATGCAACTTGTGATAATAAATGTTATCTTTATTTTAGAATAAACACTGGCTTTTTCTTGTTTATTAATAATACAGGTAAATATTTATAATTTTAATACAGTTTGTTCTTTTAGGTGGACTGGCTTTCATTGTTCGCAGGGTGGTTAGAGAGGGGTTAACTCCTGCACGCCAGTGGGAAAGGACATTTCTGAGTCTACAGAAGAAAGTGGCAATTTGATTGTCTTAACATTCAGAAAACATGGAGGTAGTCAATTGTTTGCCTGTTGCCCTCCCTATGACCACTGTTATATGTTGCTCTACGACTTGTATTTCTTATATGATATGCACTGTCCAACATGGCATCCACATGTGGCTAGTATGACTGAGGAACTGAATTTAATTTTATGCAATAAATTTAAAATTAAAGAGCTGCTAGTGGCAGCTGTTACTGGACAGCACAGTAACAGCTACTAGACCTTCATTCTCCTTGATATGGTGCATTGTATGGTCCTAGCAGAGTTCATTCAACCATTCTCCCATTTATAAACATTTAGATTGTTTTCATCGTTACCATTACAAGTGATACAAGATAGAATGCTTGGTCAGAGCATATTTTTTATAGAAATTACTACATGACTTTACAGAAAGGGGACACTGCTTTTTCATGCCAACCAATATTTTAATGTTTGCTAATCTGACGGATAAAAAAATGGTATCATAGTATTTTACATTTATTACCTTTCTTTTTAAAGGATATTTATGTTTGTGGTTAGATACTCACAGCATGTAGCATAGGAATTAATAGTAAGAACGCTGGCTTAACTTTTAATCTGCTGGTTTACTGCTGAGTTTATAGAATATAGGACTCAGATTCTGAATAGCTTAAAGCAGTAACAATTACATATAAAATTCTATGGATAATTGTAATCTGTTAGTTCTACCCAACGATTAATAAAAACAGAATGAATATGGCTGGTGTTCCCAAAGTGAGAACTAAATCTCAAAAGACCTGGGGTACCAGTCAGGTGTACAGTGTGGGAGAAGGGTGAGGAGGCCCTGTCACCCCTGGCCTAGGGCTGCTTTTGTGCACATGCCCAGACCACAGTCCCTGACACATCTATTTCAGTGCCTTCCCAGAGAAAGCCTCAAAAGGAAAGCTTAACTAAATAGGTCTAAGGAGAACATTCTTGAACAAATATTCATTAGTGGTAACATTCCCACAAATGGATTGACTTATCTGAAAAGAGAACATGCAAAGACATCCAAAGCCAAAAACATTAACAAAAAGTTCTAGCCCTCTTTCACTAGTCTGTCCCCACCAAGGCCTTTACTGATAGTATTTAAGTTTGAAAACAGAATAATGAACGAGTAACCACTAATTTTAATTCATCAATATATAGCAGTAGGAACATTACATATCACAGGACTAGAAATTGGATTGCTAGTAAATAAGAATGGAGAAATAACTGGTAAATTAACACTGAATGGATGGTTATCAATCAGAAAGGTACTACTTTGAACACACTAAGGTCTTTTGTAAGCAGTGCCATGATAAACTTGTTTTATCTGATAGAAACTAAAAATCTGTATGAATTACTGTACTGACAAACAAGGAAATACAATATTCTAGAGTCATTTAGGTTGATATTTCATTTTTTTCAAATCCTCACTGCTCTAAATTTAACCTGTTTATATTTCTTTTTTTTTTTTTTTTGAGACAGAGTCTCGCTTTGTTGTCCAGGCTAGAGTGAGTGCCGTGGCGTCAGCCTAGCTCACAGCAACCTCAAACTCCTGGGCTCGAGTGATCCTTCTGCCTCAGCCTCCCGAGTAGCTGGGACTACAGGCATGCGCCACCATGCCCGGCTAATTTTTTATATATATATATATCTGTTGGCCAATTGATTTCTTTCTATTTATAGTAGAGACGGGGTCTCGCTCTTGCTCAGGCTGGTTTTGAACTCCTGACCTTGAGCAATCCGCCCGCCTCGGCCTCCCAAGAGCTAGGATTACAGGCGTGAGCCACAGCGCCCGGCCCTGTTTATATTTCTTGAGCATACACAATATCATGGCATACTTTAAAAAAATAAGACTGTAATTTTTCTTTTGAGTAAAAGTTTGAGGTAAGTTATGTTGATCTAATTTGCTGACACAAAAGTATTTATTTTCTGAATAAAACTAATTCAATTTCAGTGGCACAGATTTTCTTCTGAAGTTTTTTTCAAAGAAAAACCATTTCAGTGTGTCCAGTTAAAAGAGCATTCTGAGAATTGTTTCTGTGAGGACTCCTGATCAGTAAGTAGCATGTAAGAAAAGTCACAAACATCCCAACAATTCAGTTCACTAGGACATGTCTCCTCTTTTATGAAGGGATGATAAGAGAGATCCCAAACCCAGTGTAACAGTCTCTCTGGAAACAGCAGTGGCCTTGGGGAATTCCTCTAACAGGCTAAGCCACTCAAGTTCTCAGGCCTTTGGTTAAAACTAAAATTATATGTAGCGGCTTCCAATTTTAACAAAACTGTTTTCAAGATAAGCTGATAAAGTTATGGGAGACCTGAACTTTCTGGAGGATGGAGAGAGTGATATTAGCATCACTGATAATATTTTAGACTATGAAAACCTATCAGCTGTGAGGCCTACACTTTTGGATATGAATTAAAGGTTTTAATTCCAGCTGACTCATACATAGGCTAATGATTCAGAAGTATAAGGAAGGTTCATCCATCAAATGGAAGTGGGGGGGGGAAGTATAAGGAAGGAAAAGATACGTGAATTCTTACCTGGCAGTTGTTTCTCTAGGACTTTCTGATCAAGTTGATTAGGGCATTTTATCTTCAGTGCTTTAAGGAAAATAGGATAAAGACTAATTGATAACTACTATAATAGGGATTTAAATTATGCATGCAAGTCAATTGGGATTGCCAAATGATATGGCTATTCAGTACGACATGGCTCAATCCTAATTTTTTTTTTTTTTTTGAGACAGAGTCTCGCTTTGTTGTCCAGGCTAGAGTGAGTGCCGTGGTGTCAGCCTAGCTCACAGCAACTTCAAACTCCTGGACCCAAGCAATCCCGTTGCCTCAGCCTCCCAGGTAGCTGGGACTACAGGCGTGCGCCACCATGCCTGGCTAATTTTTTTCTATATATATTAGTTGGCCAATTAATTTCTTTCTATTTATAGTAGAGACGGGGTCCCGCTCTTGCTCAGGCTGGTTTCGAACTCCTGACCTCGAGCAATCCACCCGCCTCGGCCTCCCAGAGTGCTAGGATTACAGCTGTAAGCCACCACACCTGGCCTCAATCCTAATTAAAAAACAGGTCTTACTAATGTTTAAAACTTCTTTATTAAAACTTCCATGAATTACTAACAATAAAAACATCTGGACCAACATGCTCTCACCTTTCCCCTTTTCCACCTTAGTATTCCTTTCCTGACAAGTTAGCTAGGTTTTCAAGTGTAAAAATTACAAATTTCCAAATCACAGTTCAGTTCACAACTCAAATACCTCCCACATTTATAACACTATTAAATAAGTTTAAAGCATGGGAGTTGCAAAACTGTTTAAGAATTTAGATAGGTATGAGAATTCATCATTTCTTTAAAGCTCAAGGCACTTAGGTACTTAAGAGACACGGTTAATCCCTATAGGCCATCACCATCTGCTTCGGCACCTAAGGACTTGAATACAAATAAGCTGTATCTGAATTTAGAGTTCTTACTTAGTAGCTGGTTTTTGAGCATAAATGGTTGTTGTATTTTGAGTTCCCCATCTTCAGGTGCACCATATTCTGTTTAAGAAGAAATAAAAATGGATGAATGATAAAGGTCACTTTAACAACAACAAAAAAGTGCAAGGGTAAGTATCCACAGTGTTTTCCTTTTCCAGGATAAACCTATCAACACTTGGCAGGCCAAGCTGGAATCAGCCTCCTTTTATTAAGTTTGTTTGATTTTTAGGAGAGATGGCAGCAGCCACTTCCAAGAGTAGAATCCACCATCTACCCAGAGCTGCAGACTCTGTAACTTATTTAGTTGATAAATGACCAGTGAAACCCAACAAAAGGAAATAAAAGACATGCAACATGTTAACATGTACATACAAACTTGTATATTACATTATTATTTCTTAAGGGCTGACAGTGTCCTGGCTCAAACTAGCAAGATAAGGCTGTGCTTTCAGATACCTCAAATGTTTATTCAGAGTTTCACCTTTGGTAACAGTTCCCTTTCTTTCTGGGTCCTGAGAACAAAACCCTGATGCTAATTGGGACATCAAGTTTCAACGAGATCGTTCAGTGCCAGGCGGGGCACTGTCAGCACCTCTGCAAACCAGCTCCTTGGCCTGGGGCATAGCCTCCATCTTAGGGCAGGAGGAAAGAAGTACTTGTTCTGCTCTAGGCCAACCAGTGACAAAACTTTTAATATAGGCCAGGCACAGTGGCTCACGCCTGGAATCCTAGCACTATGGGAGGCCGAGGCAGGAGGATCGTTTGAGCTCAGGAGTTCGAGACCAGCCTGAGCAAGAGTGAGACCCTGTCTCTACTAAAAAAAAATAGAAAGAAATTAGCAGGACAACTAAAAATATATAGAAAAAATTAGCCGAGCATGGTGGCACATGCCTGTAGTCCTAGCTACTCGGGAAGCTGAGGCAGGAAGATTGCTTGAGCCCAGGAGTTTGAGGTTGCTGTGAGCTAGGCTGACGCCACCGCACTCTAGCTGGGGCAACAGAGTGAGACTCTGTCTCAAAAAACAAACAACAACAAAAAAAACTTCTCTAAACATTCTCAAGTATCCGTGCTTTTGTCTAATAGTGTTCTTAGCCGTGAGTCATACCTGCCTGGCTGCCTTAGAACCCTCCCAGCCCACCCCCAAGTGATTGAGAATTCACCACGAGTGGCCAGGAAATTGGGCCACCTAATGGAGTAATTTGAAAGCGATTCCCACAGGCAACTTTTCTTCCTCAAAGATAACTGTTCGAGCCTGAAGCATTTATGCAGTGAGCTTCTCACATTAGGAAATATATAAAAGGGAAAATCGCATAAAAGTGAAATGTGGAATAATAATGAAGTCAAACAAAATGGAAAGTACATCAGAGACAAAGACTCATGAATTCTGAGCTTCAAAGCCTGAGGAACCAGGCTGCAGAATTTAAGGAGCCACTGTGCATACTAAGTGTCAAATCCCACAGAACACACACTGAGCCCTCGGGACAAGAGAGGTGTAGAACCACGTACTCCCGGGAACGTTCGTGTAAGTTAGAATTACCAACTTTAATTATAAAGGGGCTTTAAAAAATTCCAGTGCCTTTAAGGTAAACTGAAGCGCTTCCTACCCTCCTGAGAAGGGTAAACCACCCCAAATCTGGTGAACATATGCAAAGAGGAGAACTTACATTTAAGAACTGGTTAACTTGCCCAGATGCAAATCTCTCCCTTTCAGGAACCTAAACAAGCTTCCAGGTTCCTTCTGCCGAAAGATACTGCTGATTTATCTGTGCTGCAGCTTTGCTGAAGTAGCCCCCCAAGGAAAGTACCTGTAGTCCACTTGGATAGGTACAAGAAGCCCCAGGAAAGGGAGAAGAGCAAAACCACCACCACTGGGAACATCCTTTTACTGTTCCAGTTGAAAGGCCACCACAGGAAAGGCTGCCAGCTACATGTACGTACTAAGGCACAGCAACTGGTATCTAGGGTGGGCTGCGAGAAATTCTTCATCTGGTCTGTTTCTGTCTGGATCCTGATGTCCCCCAGCCTTTTTCCATTCATTTCCAAAAGCTTTTCGGTAATCAAGCTCAGCCCCGCGCCTTTCCTCTGGCAGAATCTGTGTTGGTGTGAAATAAAAACAAGGCCTATTAAAGCATTTTTCTAACAAGCCCTCCAGGGTGTTGTGCACCCTGTTCTTCCTCCACTGCCCATGCAGAGAATAATCAAACCGTGAGGGATAAGAAAATAATTATACTTGTCACCTTTCATTTCTAACATTGACTTAGAACTCAGGTGTTTATTCAAAAAAGAAAACATACTGTGGAAGGGTTTGAGCTAAAAAAAAAAAAAAAAAAAAAAGAAAACAATTTCAGTTTTATCCTTTTCCTTGTGGAAGTAATTTGCCCACGAGCCAGTTTAGGGACTATGCCAGGTGCCTAGGGCCACCTCCCGGGGTCGGCCAGGAGGTGCCCGCACAGGAGGAACCGACTCCGAGTGATGACTCCAGCAAGGCGCTGCCTTCCCACCTCTCTGGGGAAGAATGGCTAAGGAGAGGAGAAATATGCTTCGTGGTTTTGTCTTCTTTCTGACTATGTTCCCCCAGAGACAATGAAGAGAGTGCCCCAGGATTCCTCGCCCCTACCAGACGGTAATAAATCAGGCGCTAATCTAAGTGCGTTGCTGTCTCCTGGGGAGTTAGGAAACAGCCAGTGTTACTAAAAAGCACAGCAATGTTTCACCATTTGAAGGAAAGCTCCATCTCACATCCTGTACAACAGTCAAGTACAATTTCTTTATACATTTTTGATCTATCTTGTAGCCTAAAAAAGACCCCGTCGTGATACCCGCGCTCACCTCACATTTGTTCAGGGTCCTCAGCTGACCGATCTTGGCGATGATGAGCTGCCGCGTGGTCTGTGCTGCTTTGTCGCCTTCGGTCAGGGGGTTTCGGATGCAGGACAGAGCGTGCAGACTCTGTAACTTGTCTAGCTCGTTGATAAATGACCACTGAAACACACCAGGAGGAAATAAATGAAAAGCAACAGGTTTCCCCATATTATTTGAACTAGCCACAGAAAAGCCAGGCCCCTAGTTCCGCGGCAGGGAATCGTGTCATGCACTGAGCACCCCACCCTAGGAAAGCCACACACTTCCACTCTGCAACTGCCATTTAAAATGACAGTCTGCTTCGGTGTGAATTAAACTGATTTCTTCTTTTTTTTGAGACAGAGTCTCGCTTTGTTGCCCAGGCTAGAGTGAGTGCTGTGGCGTCAGCCTGGCTCACAGCAACCTCAAACTCCTGGGCTCAAGCAATCCTACTGCCTCAACCTCCTGAATAGCTGGGACTACAGGCATGCGCCACCATGCCCGGCTAATTTTTTTCTATATATATTTTTTAGTTGGCCAATTAATTTATTTCTATTTATAGTAGAGTCAGGGTCTTGCTCTTGCTCAGGCTGGTTTTGAACTCCTGACCTTGAGCAATCCGCCCGCCTCAGCCTCCCAGTGTGCTAGGATTACAGGTGTGAGCCACCGCGCCCGGCCTTAAACTAATTTCTTTCTTAATACTTTTTTACTTTATATGCGGCATTTCATTCTGAGAAACAGGAGGAACATCCAGACTCCACCATGAGAGTAGAAATAAGCAATGATATGCTCTGCACACTCTGAAGAAACTCTTACTTGTGATATCTGATTGTCATTTACGACAAGGTACTGCAAGTTTGGGAACATTGACGTTTTGCACCCTAGAAAAAGGAGAATTAAGTTACACTGTATAAGTGAAACAGGTAAAGTATGGGGGCGGAGGAAACTTTAATAATCTTACATACCAATTCCAGCATCCGGAAAATGTATAGAAGAAATTCCAATGTCAGAGAGAATTAGTTGTTCTAATCTAAAATTTAAAATGTTAAATTTGATTACATAGGACAATACAAAATGCTATGGGCTATCAACCAGACTAGATTCATAAATGTTCTGCCTATACTCTGGGTTTCCATCCCATGTAAATTACTTAGAAACCATAAAGTCCAATTTAGGGCATGCAAAGTGGACTCTATGCTATTAATATATTCCAATGATTCCACAGTCATCTAACAGTTTCTGCATAGCCCTGCTGTGCCAGTGCTAAATGGGTCTCAGAGGAAAGAGACCGGGTCTTGCTGCCCGAAGTCTAATAAATTAAGGCTTTTGGCATTATCACCAGAGTCAAATTCTTCATCAAATTATCTAGTACATGGTCCCCATTGTACATGGTTCACAAGTAAATTCTCTAAATGAATTAAAATAAAAATTCCCCAACGTGGATTACTCTCTTTAAGAATTCCATCATAATTCTATTGAAAAAGTATATACTGCATATGAAAATTCATTCACTAAAAATTTGCTAAGCACTATTGTGACAGGCATTTAGGTGCAAGTTACCTGGGCAGATATGCTATCAGAAACAGCTGACTTTCATCAATTAAGTGATTAGAAGAAAGGTCTAACAACTTGACAGTCTGCAGAACATCAGTTGGCCTGTATGGAAAATAAAATTTTTTCAACGTGAATTAATCTCTTAATTATTTTCAAAGATACAGCCTTAAAATATCTATATTTGGTATACAGAGGGTGGGGGTAAGAGGCAAGTGAATTTTTATGATGGGCAACCGGAGGAATCGTTGTGGTGATGGAAATGTTCCTGATGGTATCAGTGCCCTGCTCCTGATACCGTTCCATAGTTTTGCAACATGTTACCAATGAGGGAAACTGGGTAATGGGTACAGTGATCTTTGTATATTACTTCCTGTAACTGCAGGTGAATCCACAATTATTTCAAAGTAAAAAGTTTAATTTAAAAAATCTGCATTCACTTCTAATAATAAATGAAACCATTCTGTAGAATAAAATCTTAATTTCAATCCTTTCATTGAGAATTTATAAATTTTTCCATGCTTAAGTTTATTTTACACAGTAATTTAATAGAGGGAGATGAGGCAATAACATTTATTTAGGAAAACAAGCTTTTACATATACTTTAGTAAACTGACCTTAAACAGTTAATACTAATTAAAAATGCATTATTTAATCTTTCTAGCATAGTGTACAGAACTTGTTTAGAAACAGCAAGTTAAATACATTTATGCAAAACTAATAAAATTCATGTCTTCACAAATATTTAATTCTGATGAGTTTCCCTCAATTAAAACCAATTAGTGAAGTTTTAGTTGGCATTCTAATTTGTGAAGACAATTAATAAGCATTTTTTTCTTATTTGCAAATCCTTCCAAAAATTAACGTTAGACATAATTAAGACCACTTATTTATTCAGAATGACTAAGTGGTTACAGATTCACTTAAGTAAACCCCCGTTACCTTTGTGAAATGATGATATTGTTAGACCCGAGGTACAGCTCCTCAAGAACGGGGCACGCAGAGGCGCACTGGAGCACCTGGAAGGGACACTCGATTCAGAGGGAAGCAGCCCCTGCAAGTCGTTTCTTCCCACACAGTCATCACTATTGCGCCTCCATGGGAACTCAGTTTAGTGACTATTTCAGAAATAAAGTGCCTCGTGGACAGCTCATACAGACTGTATTTGAGGCCCAGAGTAGCAGGGAAAGGGTAATAAATTAAAATGCGAAAGGGCTGCAGTTTAGTGCCATGGGAGCGCACACTTTTGGCACTTCGAACACATCAAGGTAGGTGGCAATGAGCAGTTTAGGTGAGGCGGTTGCAAAGTGAAACTGGAGATGGAGACTGAGCATGTCCTAATCATCTGGCAGGGTTTGCTTAACCCAAAGAAGGAAACTGATGTTAAATATAATTCCTTTCCTCAATGCTAGATGCCAATCTAGGCTTGTAAAGAGTATGCGAATTAGACACAATTTCTCAATTATTATTTAAGGGACAAGGTCTCACTCTGTCATCCAAGGTGGGGTGCAGTGGCATGATCATGGTTCACTGCAGCCTCAAATTACTGGGCTCAAGTGATCCTCCCCCCTCAGCCTCTCAAGTAGCTGGGACTACATGTGTGCCACCATGCCTGGCTAATTTCTTTCATTTTTGTACAGATGGAGGCTTCCTACCCACATTGCCCAGGCTGGTCTCAAACTTCTGGGCTCAAGCAATCCTCCCACCTCAGCCTCCCAAAGTGCTAGGATTACAGGCATGAGCCACCACTCCCGGCCTACCACCTGAATTTCTATGTGCCCTATTTTAAGGCTAAATCAATACCTGAGGAGGAAGTAAGTACCCCCCAAGGAAAGAGTCCTAGAAAAGAAGTTCCATGGCTACGGGCACGTTAAGGGCACAAGTTAACGGGCAACTGTCTGTCACTGAGCTGCCTCTGTGGCATTACACGGATGAACATGGCTGGGAATGTATTTCTACGAGCTTGGTTTGAAAATGGAATATTCTGGGTGTGTGAAGTCAATAAAACCCCGCCAGAAAACAGCAGTACCAGATGTAAGCAGTGCTGTGCCAAGGACACAGGAGTCCACCTTGGGGCCCAGCTGTGTGCAACAGTAGGTTCTAGGAGCTGAACTTCAAACAAGAGAACCTTTCTGCGGCGTAGCTTCTGCTCTGAAAAAACTTCCAGAAAAACTCAGGGAGCTCGATAAGTAGCCAATACCACAGCTTGTAAAAGCTCAGCACGTAGTTCCTGCACACCATGATGGAGTGCCACCATTTAGAAAGACACTAGAACAAACCAAAATGAGCTGAGAGAGACAATATGGATTCCTAGATATTAAATTCTACTGAAACGCAATGATTTTTTAACTCATTTCTATAAAGCAGTTTAAAAATCCTATTATATGGATAATAGGATGACTAAAACAAAGCCACATTAGTACTTCAATTCCCTATTAAATCAAAAAATGTTAATTGCTTATCACTGTGTAATAAACCAAAGAAATATGATTACCTCAGCCCACGTTATTCCCGTCCGATTGAGGACTAAAACCTTCAGTGCTGAAAATGTTCCGGTAAGAGATGCTGAACCAGAAGGACACTGGAGTTTATTTTCACTGTGTGGAAAAAGAAAATACAATACAGTAGACCCAACTTAAACACCGAAAGCAACAACTTGGGACTTAATTGAAATTCTATTAAAAACAAGAGTCAAGACAACCTAATTTTTCATATTTACAACATACAACTTTTAGTATGTGGCACACAAAGACAATTTCACGGGGTTAGGGCAGCTGCGTGGGGTGGTGGGCATCCAGGCATTCGTAGGGTTAGCTTCCGGCTTCACCAGGTGCAGCTCTGGGCATTGCAAAATGAAGTCCTGTTCGTAAGAGTCCTGCTGATACGCTAGATCATGGGCTAGAATTCTGCTTCTCTAAACGCAGTCAGCTAGGAGGAGGACTGAAATATATTACTGCCCTTTAAATTCTCTCTCAATAGCCTAATATCAGGAAGTACTCGATCTTCACAGTCACTTTGAAAGAAGATAACATTAAAAAGCATGAGCCCCAATTTCCAGAAGAGAGACTATGGGTCACCCCGTTTGTTCTGTTCGGGAACACAACGAGTTTAGGCCTGACTACCGACTATACTTTACCTGCCTCAGCCAGGTACAACTCACCTGTGTATGTAAAGTTGGTTCAAGTGTGAAAGGGAAAGCCTGGCTAAGCCCTTGGAAAGGTAGGTTCTGAGATTAAAACTAATCAAATATTTAGGAAGGCCTGGAAAACTGACATTAGTAAAATAGGTACATTAGTGAAAATTCCTTATCAAAAGTGAATTAAGCAGTATCCCAATGAACTTGTACCTAAAGCAATTAAATGCTAGAAACTTCCAAATAAACAATCACTTTTTTTTTTTTTTTTTGAGACAGAGTCTCACTTTGTTGCCCAGGCTAGAGTGAGTGCCATGGTGTCAGCCTAGCTCACAGCAACCTCAAACTCCTGGGCTCGAGTGATCCTTCTGCCTCAGCCTCCCGAGTAGCTGGGACTACAGGCATGCGCCACCATGCCCGGCTAATTTTTTATATATATATCAGTTGGCCAATTAATTTCTTTCTATTTATAGTAGAGACGGGGTCTCGCTCTTGCTCAGGCTGGAACAATCACTTTTAATATTAATAATCCCACCTCTCCTATCACCTCCCCAATGTTCCATATTTTATGGTCAGGCTTATAAGAAATATGAAGCTCCTTCAGCTCATTGTCAACCTTCCTCATCCCCCACCCAGTCAAAAGCAAAACACATTCCTTATTAAGGAATCATCTCATAGGACCAATTGCAAGACTATAACAATGTGCCCTTGAAGACTAAGTTAAATTTAGATAAATTCAAGTAGGCCAAGATCTGCCTGAATTAAAAGGTCTACCAGGTGGTGGCCTTAATTCTGTTCATCTTCCCTCCTCATTGCACAGAGACGCGACGAAGGAGCAAGGAGAGAGCAGGAGTTTCACATGACAATTAGGCAGCCAAGAGTTCATACCTGAGATTAAGAACTTCCAGATGTCTGAGCTGATCAGCAATATGTATCACTTCATCCCACGATGACAACAGGTTTTTTGACAAATCTACCTTTCTAATATCTAAAAAGCACAGGTTAAGAAAGTAATTTCAAAAGATTCATAAAAGACATAAAAGTAGTTACTCTTGATTCTGGAGCATGGGATCTTTAACTTTTTACTTTATACCCTCATATTCTGCTGGAAATTTTGTCATGAGTATATAATGCTTCTATCTTTTAAGTTACACAACTGTTCATTAAGAAACTAAAAAGTTCATTGTCATAAACTGAAAACTTAAGATAAACTTCTACAATCAAATGAATAAGAACCAAATGTCCTAACACTAAACCATCCTAGCACTATCCAACAAGGGGGGGAAGCAGTGATGGTAACTGATTTATTAAGCACCTAAGATGCAACCAAGGGCTTTGCCCTCGGCACTGCTTAGCACCTGCAAACCTCACACCCTGCTCATGACCTTCTCCTGACCTTCTCCTATGGCGCACATTTGGCCTACAGGAATGCCCAAATAAACAGCATCATCCCCAGGACATAAAACAGGGGTTAGCTCAGACAAATGTTCACAAGTACTAAGAATGATTTGGGGATTCAGAAGGTCTCCCGTAGCCTACAAGCAGTTACTACGACATGCCCCACCTCTGGTAGAGGGACTCAGAGAGGGGTAAACCAGCAGGATGGAAAAAGCAAAGGTCAGATCCCAGCTCAGGTACTTGAGTGTGACTTGAGCAAGTGTGACTGCCAGCGAGGAGCAAGGTGAGCAAGCAGTGCCACTGGAAGGGGCAAAGCTTAGCAAAGTCCTCAGCAAAAGACAGAAGAGAAGCCTGGAGCAGGACTGGACCCGCTAAAAGAAGACCTTACACTCTGATCTGAAATAATCGGGATATTATTCACTTCACTCATCTAGTCCACGAGGAATTATTGAGGGCCAGGTGTATCGCAGTGAGCGAAGTCTCAATGGGGAAGAGACAGTTTCAAAGCAAGAGGCTCCGCAGTGTGTCAGAGGCAGGCCATGCTCAGAGAGGCAGAGCGGCACACAGGAAAGGGTGTGTGGGTATCTTACAGGGAAGACCACCTCCCCTAACAAGACGGCACTTGAGCAGAAGACCGAAGGAAATGAAGGAATGTCATTTGGGAAAAGGGTCTCCCCGGCTGGGGATGGCAAAGAGTGAAGGCCTGGGTGAGAATGGGTTCAACCTGTGACAGGGATCACCAGCTCCAGTGGGCCTGGCGCAGGTGGGGTTGAGGGTGCTGGGAACAAGGTCATGAAGGCCACCGGGGGACCAGGCCAGATCATTACAGGTCTTGCAGGCCACTTCGAAGTCTTTGCTAGTCTCTGGCTGACTGGGAACTTTTGGAGGGGGTAGAGCAGCAATGGGATCTGACCTGGGGCTTTAAAAGGTCACTCTGGGCCGGGCACGGTGGCTCACGCTTGTAATCCTAGCACTCTGGGAGGCCGAGGTGGGCGGATTGCTCGAGGTCAGGAGTTCGAAACCAGCCTGAGCAAGAGCGAGACCCCAGAAAGAAATTAATTGGCCAACTAATATATATACAAAAAATTAGCCGGGCATGGTGGTGCATGCCTGTAGTCCCAGCTACTTGGGAGGCTGAGGCAGCAGGATTGCTTGAGCCCAGGAGTTTGAGGTTGCTGTGAGCCAGGCTGACGCCATGGCACTCACTCTAGCCCGGGCAACAAAGCGAGACTCTGTCTCAAAAAAATAAAAAAATAAAAAAAATAAAAGGTCACTCTGCTGCTGGCTGAGCACAGACTGCAGGGAAACATAGGACAGGAAGTCTAGTCAGGAGGCTCTGACCAGACTGGTGGCACTGAGGGGACAGGAGAAGTCAGACTGGGTGTCCTAATCTAGAAGAGGAGCTGACAGGATCTGCCAATGGATTCCGGCATGGGATGTGAGAAAAAAGGAACGTTACGGATAACTCCAAGGTTTATGGCCTGCACAACTGGAATTGTCATTTACTAAGAGGGAACGGCTACAGACACGCAGGTTTGAGGGGCCTTAGTCTTGGACATGCTAGATTTGAGCTGACCGTTAGCCACGCAGACAGGGATACCAGATAAGCAGCTGGAGAGACAAGAGTGAAAGGGGAACGGAGGCGAGGCGGGCCAGCCACGCCCCAGGTCTCCCTGGGAAGCCAGGGGTCAAAGGTCTGAGTCTTGGGTCACCCCCAACATTGCATCCATAGAGGGGTACCAGAAAAAGACACTGAGGAGGAGTGGCCAGTGAGGAGAGAAGAGCACCTGGACTCAATAGACATCCCCACCACCACCCCTGCTGCCGCCACTGCCGACCAGGCCCCAGGCCGGCTGCTGTCTCATGTTGCTTTTTCACAGGAGAAAAAATTGACACACAGAGCCGTAAGATAACCGTAATTTTGTGCAAATTAACAAGTATGAATTTAAACACAACTCTGTCTTAATCCAAAATCCACTTTATCACACCCCACAATGCAACAGGGGCTTGTCAAACATGGATAAAGCATGGAGAAAGCTTCTTTACAAAAATCATGGCAGCACTCCAGAGGATGGGTTGGAAAGGGAACAATTTTAGGCAGGAACGAAGAGGAAGCTGTGCCCGTAGGTCAGGACCCAGGAAGGGCGGGCAGTGCACATGCGAAGAGAGGGATGGCCCCAGACCCAGCCGGCCACCTCCGGCCTGCACCGGCATCCAGCCAGCTGCCGGGTTTGTCCCAGCCCAAAAGCTAAGAATGGCTTTCACATTTTAAACGGCAATATTAAGCACCTACGTAATATCCTCCATGTTGCCAGTTGGCCCACAGGCCTAAAGTATTTATTATCTGGCTTTTGGGCAGGGGAGGGACATTGTCTCACTCTGTTGCCCAGGCTGGAGTGCAATGGCGCCATCGTAGCTCACTGCAGCCTCCAACTCCTGGGCTCAAGTGATGCGCCCACCTCGGCCTCCCAAAGTGCTGGGATTACACATGCCAGCCACTGTGCCCAGCCTATTATCTGACCCTTTAAGGAAAAGATTGCTGACCCCTGACCTAAAGATGACTTAACGTGGGGCACAGGTGGTGTGTAGTAAACAATGCCAAGAATACTGGGGACAGAACAGCCAGGCCACAGCGCTGGGGTGCCGGGCAGCATGACGATCCCAAGACCCCAGGTCCTACTGCTGGCGGAGCAAGACCGCGAGGAGAAGCCGGGCTTCTGACTCCAACAGTCTGAGTTTCAGCCACAGCAGAATAATGACTACCCAAAAATGTCATATCAAACAGAAGGGGGAGAAGCGACAAGTGTAGGCTACCTGGATTGCCAGACACAGCAAACATACTCTAGGTCCCCTCGGGCTCCTCCACTACCCTGGGGACACACTTCCACCAACAATCGCTTGTTCCTCCCCCGGGTCCCCTGGGCTACCCTGGGTTCCTCAGAGCCACTACAGCCCGGATGCTGGAGTCCACCTTCACACGGAAACGCACGGGGTGCTTTTCATGCCTCAGTCTGACACTTTGGCCAACCTTCAATTCCACTAACCTGCTAACTCTGGGTCATTAGGTTGATTAGAAAAGGTTTTTTTCTTGGGTTTTTTTTTTGTTTGTTTTCTTTTTTGAGACAGAGTCTTGCTCTGTTGCCTGGGCTAGAGTGCCGTGGCATCAGCCTAGCTCACAGCAACCTCAAACTCCTGGGCTCAAACAATCCTCCTGTCTCTGCCTTCCAAGTACCTGGGACTACAGGCACATGTCACCACGTCCAGCTAATTTTTTCTATTTTTAGTAGAGACAGGGTCCCATTCTTGCTTAGACTGGTCTTGAACTCCTGACCTGAAGCTATCCTCCCACCTCAGTCTCCCAGAGTGCTAGATTACAGGTGTGAGCCACCGTGTCCAGCCTAGAAAAGGTTTAAATCCAGTAATTTTTCACTCATTCCTACTCCCATTATGTAGAGATTAGAAATATTTCTACCTATCTGTACAGAGCACACAGACCACCTACATTCTAAAACTGATGCTAAACAACACAACAGTTGTTAAAGTGGCACCCCACTAAACACACACACACACAGTTAAGGAGTTCTCGTGGCTACACAGTGCTGCTCCTGAGGACAGATTCTCTTCCCAAGTTCAGAGCCAGCTGGTTAGGTGGGAGGCAGCTGGTCCCCTCCCCTAGAGGTGCTCTGTGACTTGACTCTCGCTGCCTTGCATTCCGAGTGAGTGAACGACCCCACAGAGAGAGGAGATCAACCCGAAGGAAGACGACTAGATTAAACATGCAAGGCAATATGTCAACTTCTGGCAGGAATTCAATCAGGAGCTTCAAGACATTCATCACTGTATCTGCAAATACCAAGCGTGACTTGATTATCTCACAAAACCTCATTTCTTCCTGTCTTGGGGGACTTTTTTCTCCAGGAAAGAGCAGTATAAACAAGCAATATGCTGATTTTCTGGTACACAGCTGACAACTCCAATCAACCAAACAACCTACATCCCCAAACCTATCTCCCGAGCAGACCTTTTCCTGGTCAGGAACCCCCAATTACCGATCCCCTGAAATCACTTAGAAGTAGCCCAGGCAGCATCCAGATGCTCCAGACATTCTGTGGCCCTCTGCTCCTCACCAAACCTTTCTGCATCCACTTCCATCCCATCCCCCGCCACCCCCACCCCCACCTACAGCTGCCTCACCTCCAGAAACGGCCACACTTGTGCAGCCCGCTGGTGTCAGCAGAGGGGCTGCATAGGCGACCAGCTCAGAATGCAGCTGCCCCAGGTCCCAACAGACCCCCATGGGGATATCTCAGGTACCCCAGGTGGGGAAGCTCTGCTCTCATTTCTGTCACCACACTGTCAGAACATTTTGCTAACGACAGATACCTCATCTGGCATCTCTTCACTCAGATAAAAATCAATCATAAACTGCTACCTTTTGCACAAATTACTACGCAGAGAGCAGGCTGCTGAAGCCCTGGGTGTTCTGTCTGCTCTCAAGGAAGGAGGGTAAAGGCAATGGGCATAGGCCAACCAGGCGTGCCACCTTCCAGCAGCACCGCCTACACATTCTACTTCACATCACGCTGGCTGGGGACACACGCTGGCACACCTGAAGCAAAGGGGCCTGGGAAGGTAAGTGATTTATCTGGGCAGCGGCTGCCCCAAGCAAAACTGAGTTGCTATTAGGAAGAACGTCAGAGAGAATGGACAGGGGGTAGGCAACTTGAGGTATGTGGCACAAGTATCACTTCCAAAGTCAGATTCCAGTAACAAGCTATCAGTGAAAGGATACTAGGGCATGCTTTGGCAATTCCTCCTTTTTCACCAGCGCAACTTACTGCACAGTTCCTCAGAGAAATGTCTTGCAACTTGCTCAGCTGACTGCATGAAAAACAGAGTTCACACGGATACATAAACACACACGCTACCCAGTGGCCCTTTAAAAGATTAAACAGCATTTCAGACATACAAAAATGTACCAAAAGTAATATAAAATACTAGTAATTCACCACCCAAATTAAGAAATAAAGCATTACAAAAAAAAGAAAACATTGCAGACATTGCAAATGCAACTGAGGTCCTTTATGTCCCTCAGCAGGACACAGTCCTATCCACCCGACACCCCCAGGGCAACCTACGCTACATTTGGAGCATATTTAATCTTAAACATTTCTTAATACCTTTGCTATATATTTCCATATCCCTAAGCAATTAGGGCATTTTTGTATATTATGAAGTTTGACATAAACTGTAGTCTACTATGTAGAGCCTCTTTGCAACTTATTTTTTCCTCAAGAGTATATTGTTTAGCAGTGAGATTTAGTCATATTGACACATGGAGCTCCAGAACATTCATTTTCATACCTTATAGCTTTTCAATATATGCATAGACCACAATTTATTTACTCTTCTGTTGACATTGAGATTGTTTACAACCATATTGAAGTAAACACTATTGAATACTTCTTGCATGTCGCAGATCCTAGAGATACATGCTAGAGAATGTGCATAGCTTCAGCTTTACTACTCTTAGGAACCATTTTTTAAGTGTAGAAAATCCATATTTTCTGTTCATTAAAAGAATCCACATATTATAATGTCTAAGAACAGAGAATCTGGAAGCTGACTCCTGGGTTCAAATCTCAATTCCATCATCGCTTTGGCTTTGCCAAAGTTAATTAACATCTCTGTGCCTCAGACTTCCCATCTTCAAAATGCTGTAGTATACACACAAGCTCACAGCAGCTTATTCACAACTGCCAAAAGATTCAAACAGCCCAGTGTCCACAGGCGAATGAATGGATAAACAATGTGGTATGTACATACAATGATATATTGCTCGACCTTAAAAAGGGAAGAAATTCTGACACATGCTACAACATGGATGAACCTTAAGGATATTATGCTAAAAGAAATAATTTCATCTCCTGTTCCACACTGATTTTCAAGAGACACTTGTTTAAAAAAATATATAATTTTTCTTTATTAATGTATAACAGATGTAAATACTTTTTATCATAGCAATGGCCCAAAACCCAGCTTTGCAGGAATATGACATCATATGAAAGGAACTGTAGGAATCTCAAGAAACTGTGAACTACCTCAAACGAGTAGTTTGCACTGTGTCTGACAGATGTCGCTATTTCCCTCTAAAATGTAAAATATCCTGCCGTGCACAACTTGGCACAAAGCTTGGGGACCCAAGTCTCAATACAGGCATCACTCCCGAGCCAAAACCATCTCCAAGAGAAATAATACATAATGGTTTTTATTTGCTTTTGATTCCGTTATTATGTCTTTTCTTAGTGGTACAAACTCAAAGCTAGTCAGCTGGGTATTATTAAGGCTATAAGACAATGGCTGAAAGTAGAAGCTTCAATTCCTAACAATGACAGCTACCACTAATTGCAGAATCTCACTTGTTATTTGCAAAAGCACTAACATCTTGAATATTATTTGGTAACTGAGCATACTGAAGCTTAGAAATGATAAGTAACTATCTCTAACTAGTCAAAGCCAGAAGTGGCTTAGCTTGCATCTGAACAGGGCCTAACTCCAACATTTGGTGCATTCCACCAAGCTGCCTCAATTTCTTAACTTATTAAATTACTCTGGCCACGTAAGAGATTGCTACAAAATCTCAACAATTTTATCCTTTCAGTCAAGAAAGGCACTAGTAAATTATTAAATGCAATAATACTCAAGTAGTAGGGTCAGTCACCAGGAAAATTCACGAGCTATGTAGTCATTTATAATTAGGGAAAGAAAATCTGTTTACAATTTGTTAATATTCTCAGAGCTCATAATAGTCTCTGAAAGAGAATAACCAATAAGAAAAAAAGTGACTCTTTTGGGTAAAAGATTTTTTTTTTTTTTGAGACAGAGTCTCGCTTTGTTGCCCAGGCTAGACTGAGTGCCATGGCGTCAGCCTAGCTCACAGCAACCTCAAACTCCTGGGCTCAAGCAATCCTGCTGCCTCAGCCTCCCGAGAAGCTGGGACTATAGGCATGTGCATGCCCGGCTAATTTTTTCTATATATGTTAGTTGGCCAATTAATTTCTTTCTATTTATAGTACAGACGGGGTCTCACTCTTGCTCAGGCTGATTTTGAACTCCTAACCTCGAACAATCCGCCGCCTGGGCCTTCCAGAATGCTAGGATTATAGGCATGAGCTGCCACGCCCGGCCAGGGTAAAAGATATTTAAATATTTTTATTTTTTTTTATTTATTTTTTATTTATTTTTTTGAGACAGAGTCTCACTTTTGTTGCCCAGGCTAGAGTGAGTGCCGTGGCGTCAGCCTAGCTCACAGCAACCTCAAACTCCTGGGCTCAAGCGATCTTCCTGCCTCAGCCTCCCGAGTAGCTGGGACTACAGGCACGCGCCACCATGCCCGGCTAATTTTTTTTTTTGTATATATACTTTTAGTTGGTCAATTAATTTCTTTCTATTTTTAGTAGAGACAGGGTCTCGCTCAGGCTGGTTTCGAACTCCCAACCTTGAGCAATCCGCCCACCTCGGCCTCCCAGAGTGCTAGGATTACAGGCGTGAGCCACCGCGGCCGGCCAATTTTTTGAGACAGGAGCTTACTCTGTTATCTGAGCTAGAGCACAGTGGCATCATCATGGCTCACTGCAACCTCAAACACCTGGGCTCAACGGATCCTCCTGCCTCAGCCTCCTGAGTAGCTGGGACTATAAGCATGTGCTGCCACGACGCCCAGCTAATTTTCCTATTTTTTGTAGAGGCAAAGGGTCCCTCTCTGGTACTCAGGCTGGTCTCAAACTACTGGCCTCAAACAATCCTCCTATCTCAGCCTTCTATAAGTGTTAGGATTATAGACATGAGCCACTGCATCTGGCCAGTATTTGCATTTTAAGTAGAAAAAAACAAAGCAAAGAAATCAAACCCTATGAAGCATATGATTCTTTAAATCCAAGTAAATCAATAGGATAAAACAGCAAAAAAAGGTTCATGATAGTTACCTCTAGATAGTAGCATTAGTTGTGACTTTTTTTTAATTGGTATTTTCTAAATTATCAACAGTGAATGTATATTGTTTTGAATTTAAAAAACAGTCAAGTTGTTGCTTTTTTTGAAATCTTGATTTATTCTGAGTTTTTTTTTAATGAGGGCCATCTATGCTAAAGAGTAGAGGTGTGAGAAATTTATTAATTCTTCAACATTGTCCCATGTGCACTTTAATTTTTTTTTTTTTCTCAAGGGGAGAGATGTGAATGCACTTTAATTTTGTATTATCTTAAATCTTAATATCTACAATAACAAGAGATGGGAAAGAAATTTACTTTGGACAGAACTACAGTTTAATGCTTTTTTTTTTTTTTTTTTTGAGACAGAGTCTCGCTTTGTTGCCCAGGCTACAGTGAGTGCCATGGCATCAGCCTCGCTCACAGCAACCTCAAACTTCTGGACTCCAGCTTAATGCTTTTACTTTAGCATCAGAAAGTGAAAAAAAAATGCAGGCCTATGCCAAATGGTCACAAGTCTACAGGTAACAATGTGGACTTCTGTTTCCATTCCTAACTTATCATCCAACTGGAAATGTCACCATTAAATGGAAAAGGACCAAAATGTAACTTAATGATTAATCAACACAAGATAATATGGTATAAATATTAATAATGGGCAAATCGATGTTTCCATTACAATTTAGAAAAATCCACTATTCCTGTGCTAAAATAAGAATTTTAATTTCCCTGAATACTCGATCCTTGTATTCCTCAGATTTCAATTCACTATCTGCACAGAAAGGATAAACCAGTTTGGGAACAAATTCCTGAGCATCCACATAGTTACGGGAATTTCAGGCTAGAATCTTGATGAAACCTTAAAAGTCAGTTCTACCCCTATCAACTCCACTTACCTTTGCTGTTTTATAACAGAGTCAAAACCAATGGTTTCCACAGGTTTACTTCCGATTATAACAATTTGCTCTTTTCCATCTTCCTCTGGTCCATCTTCTAACACATAGCGGTTCTTAACTGCAGTAAGAAAGTCTATTCCAAAATTTACCTTGTTAGGACGAACAAAGGATCCTCCTGTTGGGTGCCTGGAAAAGCAGAAAAATAGAACACAGAAAATATCACCCATCAAGCAAGGTCATAAGTGCAGTGTTCTGAAGGTTTTCAAAAATTTTTATGTACTGAAAAATCAAAATCAGCATAAAAGAGAACATAATGTATTAAAGATACATATATGATTTCTCATAAAGGGTTCTGAGCTTATGCATGTAAAATCTCTATAGATAAACAGATAAGAAATATGGAACAGATAATTGACATTAGAGAAAACAGAAGTATTAAATCCATGGGAGAAAGTTCTATCTTGCTAATGATTAAGAAATACATGGCCGGGCGCTGTGGCTCACGCCTGTCTGTAATCCTAGCTCTTGGGAGGCCGAGGCGGGCGGATTGCTCAAGGTCAGGAGTTCAAAACCAGCCTGAGCAAGAGCGAGACCCCGTCTCTACTATAAATAGAAAGAAACTAATTGGCCAACTAATATATATAGAAAAAATTAGCCAGGCATGGTGGCGCATGCCTGTAGTCCCAGCTACCCGGGAGGCTGAGGCAGCAGGATCACTCGAGCCCAGGAGTTTGAGGTTGCTGTGAGCTAGGCTGACACCACGGCACTCACTCTAGCCTGGGCAACAAAGCGAGACTCTGTCTCAAAAAAAAAAAAAAAAAAAAAAAAAAATACAAATTCGAATAAACGATTTTCAACAAAACTGGCAAAAAATACAGAAAAAAACATAAAACTCAAAGACTACAGGGTTTGGTTTGTCTATGATTGTATAATCATACTCCTGGGAATCTGTCAGTAGACAATAATTTAAAAACAAAAAACAAAATTGCATTTACAAAGATTTTGTCTAATAGCATTTATTTGTAATTGAGGAACTCTGGAAACCATAAAAATGCCCAGCTGGATAGAAACTATTAAGTAATCCAGATAGATGTGGTCATTTAAAAAATCTATTTGTGACACTTTTTAAAATTACTTGCAAAATAATGCTGACATTTACAAAAATTGAGCATAAATTGTACATGACACAATAAGAGGAACCATATCCACATATGGACAAAGACTGGATAAGGACACAAAGAAAACATTTGTTGGTGACAGGATTATATTCAAAATCTTTTAAATGGCAACAAACTTCAATACACTTTAAAAGCTTAAATATGGGATAAAAGAAAGCATGAGGGAAGAAGTCTACAAAACTATTGAATACTTTACAATTCATGTTCAGGTTTTATAGCAATTTTTACTAATAATCTCTAGCAGGATTTAATAGAAATATTAATTATATTGCTCTATGTAATGACCACTTTGTCAGGCTAAGAGATTCAAAATAGATTCTTTAAAAACTCATTAAACTCCAGCATTCATTATATCATCACAGTCATTATCTTCAGGAAAATCTAATTACGCTTTATAAAGCAGTTGTAAATGTTATTATAATTTGATCACTTTAGAAAATAAACAATAAAATATATGAATTATTTGAAATTGTATTATAAACACTATTTCAGCTTAAACCATTAACTCTAAAAGAAATCAGACCTTCTTAGAAGTCACCATAATTAAAAAGGATGAATACTAATATTAATGATAAATATTGTCAATATAAGCATATATACATTTTTTTCTAGGAAAGGGGTTCATAGCGATTACCAGACTGTAAAAGGGACTTGTGATCCCCAAAAATTAGAACCGATGCCCCAGGCGGGAGGAAGTGACCAGGAGGTAGTTAGAAACTCAGTGTAGTGTCCTGGAGGCCGATGAAAAAAGTGAACAACTGTGTCCAATGCTATGACCAGGCAAAGTAAGGTGACAGCAGAGGCCTGGCCACTGAATCCAGCAACCGCTCCGAAGTCTGGGTGGAGCAATGGGGCAGAAGCCTGACGGGGTGAGTCCCAGAGAGGAAGAGGACAGCGAGCACAGCCTGCTCTCGTCCCCAGGATTTTTACTGGAAAGGGAAGAAGAGGGACAAGAGAGCAAGGGGTACACATGTAAAAACAGGGAGATTTTTTAAGATGGGAGAAAATATCTAACGTGTATGTTGATGAAATTAATCCAGTGGAGTGGGGGAAATTGATGATGCAAGAAATTAAATTCTGTGTTGCAGCAAAATCAAGCTCTGAGTTTGTACAGTCTGCTGTGATATCAGAGGAAAACTGACTATCAGAAGCTGTTAAGAAAATATGCTATTATAACCCTAAGAAAGGCTCATACTGAAAACAATTCTGTTTTAACAAAAACTATTACAGGTGTATCCTTTAGCTAAAGAGATTAAATATAGCCAGCACCATTTTTAAAAGGTCAAAAGGATCTACCCAAGAGATTATCTAGTCCGGAGCTTCTCAAACTTAACCTGAAATGAGGAAAGTCACCTGGAAAGCTAACCAGAACCTACTTCAGAGATGCTCATTCATTCAGTGGGCCTAGGCTGGGGCCCAGGAATCTGCTTGTTTAAAAGAAAGATCCAGGCCAGGCATGGTGGCTCACACCTATAATCCTAGCACTCTGGGAGGCCCAGGCAGGAGAATTGCTCAAGGTCAGGAGTTTGAAACCAGCTTGAGCAAGAGGGAGACTCCGTCTCTACTAAAAATAGAAACAAATCAATTGGCCAACTAAAAATATATAGAAAAAATTAGCCAAGCATGGTGGTGCATGCCTGTAGTCCCTGCTACTCAGGAGGCTGAGGCAGGAGGATTGCTTGAGCTCAGGAGTTTGAGGTTACTATGAGCTAGGCTGACACCACAGCACTCTAGCCCGGGCAACAGAGTGAGACTCTTGTCTCAAAAAAAAAAAAAAAAAAAAAAAAAAGGAAAGATCCAGAGGATTCTGATGCAGGTGTGCCTTGTACCACACTTGAAGAAACTCTGATCTAACCCAATCCCATTTCCATTGGGGACACTGAGGTCTACTGTTACAGAAGTAGAAGTAGCATCACTAAGACCTAAAATCCTGGGTTTCTGACTACCAGCACACTGTTCTTCCCCACATTTCTGTCTTGGCTTATAGACACAAATCAATGGTTTGGTTTTGTAAATTAAATAAATCTCTTAAATTAAAACCCTAGTTAAAGGCTGGGCGCGGTGGCTCACGCCTGTAATCCTAGCTCTCTGGGAGGCCGAGGCGGGCGGATTGCTCGAGGTCAGGAGTTCGAAACCAGCCTGAGCAAGAGTGAGACCCCGTCTCTACTATAAATAGAAAGAAATTAATTGGCCAACTAATATATATATACAAAAAATTAGCCGGGCATGGTGGCGCATGCCTGTAGTCCCAGCTACTTGGGAGGCTGAGGCAGGAGGATTGCTTGAGCCCAGGAGTTTGAGGTTGCTGTGAGCTAGACTGACACCACGGCACTCACTCTAGCCTGGGCAATAAAGTGAGACTCTGTCTCAAAAAAAAAAAAAAAAAAAAAAAACCCTAGTTAACATCTATGTTCCTAAAACTGGGGGTAGGGATGGGGGCCAGAGATGGGGCAGCGCAAGCTTTGGAGTTAGACAAACCTGGGTTCAGTTCCTGGATCCGTTACTTACTAGCTGTGTGAGCTCAGGCAACTGAATTTACATCTGTCAGCCAAAGCTTTCTCATCTATAAAGCCCTATCAAATGAGGTTACTTATAAGGATTACATAAACCATCTCCTTTATTGCCTGGCATATGCGCTATCTGCCCTTCATATACAGTTATTGTTTCTAAAATACTATTAAAAGTAAACTCACATATTTTGAAACACTGGGATAACCTAGAGGCCATACTCTCTAAACTTAACCGGCAGCTCCCCAACTCGTTCAAATGGGCTCCTGAGTATCTACACCATCAATGATGATATAATTTGATCACATGAACTACGTATAATTTTGCTAGAAAATATAGTTATAAATATAAGCATGATAAAGTCACATACAATTTCAGGTATAAAGTTGTTATCTATTTCAGTCATCTGCTGCTGCATAAAAACTCCACAAAGCACAGTGGCTTAAAAAGATGGCTTGATACTTTTTAAATTTCTGTAGGTTAGCTTGATTCACTGAGTTGTTATTCTATTTCACATGGTGGCAGCTGGGGTCATCTATGTGACTGCATTCAGCTGGGAGCTGGCTGAGGCGGAACCACTCAAGATGGCTTCACTCAGATTGCTGGCACTTCAGTTGGGGTGGCTGGAATGGTTGGGGGCTGGCTGGGCCCCTCTTCCCAACAGGGCACTTAGACTTCTCATGTGGTAACTGGCTTCCAAGACAGTGAAAACAGAAACTGCAAGGCCTCTTAAAGGCTAGTCCCAGAACTGACACATCACTGCTGTCACTTGTCAGAGCAGTCATGTGCCAGCTTAGGTTCAAGGGAAGGGAAAAGACAGTCCACATTTTCATGGGAGAAGCAGCAAGCATGACTAAAGACAGGAGGCATTACTGGCAGCCATCTTTGCTGACAACTACCACGCTTACCCCTCCCACCAAAAAGACTGCCACATTGGACAAGCTCGGATGTGTCCTTCAAACCATCCAGGCCTCGCAGTCTGGGGGAGGGCAAAGAACCTCCTCTGCCAAATGCTGACCGTGGGCTCAAAGGACATAGTGTGACCCAGCTTTGGTGAATAAAGAGCAAGATCTCAGTATCCGCCCCCCCCCATCATGAACCTTGCCGTCCAGATTCACACAGGCTAAATCTACACAAATATCAACAACCAAATCTGAACTGCTTCAAATCAGATTTAAAAATGGGGAGGAAAAAAAAAAGGAAGAAAAAAAGATTTAAAAATGTGTGAGCAAAAACTTCAAGATATCCAATATCATTAATTTATGAATTTTTCATCTTTAAGCTTTCTTACACAAGTAAAAAATACATTAAACACCCATGTTTTCAATGTTCTACGGGAGCAGCAGCACCTACTGAGAAAATACTGTTACAACTCAACATTTGTGAGGGCTCCCCATGTGACAAGAATGGTACAAGGTGCTTTTATATTACAAATATCTCTATTTTACCAGGATCCTATGGGGCTCTCATGTCTACTGGAAAGAGCAGAAATGCAGGCCTGCTCCATGCCTCAGAGTAAGGGAACTGCTAAGAGGCGGCAGGCTGGATTTCAGAGCCATACTGAGTGCCTGCCATCTATTCCTGTTCTTGCTCTTTTTGAGCAGGAGTGTCCACTGCAGTTATTCTGTCCCCATCGCATCACTCTATGTAGGGTATGAGGAGTACAGATAACGTCACAGATCTCTGGATTGAGTGGCTCCTCTCGATCAAGTGCACCAGGAGACTGGTACCAAGGAGCTTCATCTGCATCTAGAACTAATTGAGATGACAATCCCCTGGACTTTGAGCCAATGTGAAAGGAGGTAAGCCTGCTCAAGGTGGAGTGAATTTTGCATGGGGCAGAAATGTGAATTGTTGTGACCAGAAGGTGAATTGTGGTAGATCATTTCCTCACATGGTTTCCAGCCCACGTGCCCTTTGGCAATTTGATTTTGCCACTTGCTCCCTTCAACAGAGTCTATTTCCCCTCCTCTTGAATCTGGACTCCCCCAGCGACTTGCTTTTGCCATGAGTAAGGACTAAGTCTCAAGAGACTTTGCAGTTTCCATTTTTACCCTCTTGGAAGCCAGACATGTGTAGAGAAGCTCAGGGCAGACTGTGCTGAAAGGCCATGGGGAGAGAGAGACTGACCCCATTTAGAGAAGACCCAAGGTCCAACCAGGCAACAGCCAGTACCACATCCCCAGTTGTGTAAGGCCATCTTGGATCCTCTAGCCCAACATCACTTGGAGCAGGGACAACTGTCTCCACTAAGCCCTGCTCAAATCTCTGAGACACAGAATTATGAGCCATGAAACAGTAATTTTAAATCACCAAGTTTTGGGGTAGTTACAGCAACAGCTAACTGAAACAGATGAGGGAGAGGTAGATCGTCATTTTCACTAACCTCTAATCAAAATCCTATATTCCCTTTAATCATAAATTCAGGCACCAAACCAAAGCAGTATTCACAGCATTTTGTCACCAATGGAAATCACAGAGATTTGTATATCACGTTATACTTGCTGCAGATATAACAAACAAATCACTTATTCTTATCACTGTTTCAAAATTTAGTAGCCATTAGACCCAGTGGTAGATACTATTTAATGATATTTAATTAACAAAGGTACATGTAACTATCAATTTTTTAGGATATTTTGATTGCTATATTTCAATGTTACTGATTTCCTTTGTAATACATTTTATTTCTTGCTCTAAAAAATATTATTTTATGCCTGCCAAAAAGATCCATAGCATAAAAAAAAATCCCTAGAGTATATTCTGCAAAGAATTGGAATCTGAGATGGGCCTTAAAGGATAAGTAGGCGTTTGGTAAAAAAGATGGTGGTACATTCTACTACAGGTATCAAACAGGACCCTACATGTAAATACCTACAAAAACAAAGAAAATAGCACGGCGAGAGGAGTACTATTGAAAATAAAACATATATAAAAACCATAACATTGTCCATAAAATATTATGGTTTAAACACAGGTGCTTTTTCTGAAGGAAATTACAAATATCACTTCTAGGTTACCTCCTTTAATTTTCTATTATGACAACATAAAAATAGATTTTTTTTATAGTAATATGATTCTTTATCTCTTCAAAGCACTTTTCATATACATTTTCCATAAAAATAGATTTTTTTGTTTTTTTTGTTGTTGTTGTTTTTTCCGATGAGTGGAGGAGAAAAATAGATTTTATTTACTGATAAGTAAATGTTATTTATGTTAAATCCTTAATGTATAAGACAGTGAAATAAATCCAAAGTGGTAGAAAAATTAATTCTAGATGATTTAGAATGTTACTTTATATGCCTTAATCCATATACATGTGTACAAATGAATGAGTTTGGCATCTAATGAACTCTATTCTGTTTTTAGACTGTTGTATTAATGAAATAGGTTTTGGTTTATGAAATAGTGACATCTGAAATTACAGTAAAATTAAAATTCATAGTGAAATGAAAGTATGAAATAGTATTGGTTTTCCTTAGAACAGTAACATGAAGGGAAGGGTGGAACCAGAAACAGGAAAATTTATTTTTCAAACATGTGATTTAAAAGAAAAACTAAGTATGAGAGCCTCAACTAGTACATTTATAATGATGACAAATGAGAAAATAACAATGCAAAACACAAATACCATGGTTTGCATTTTGTCCTAAATTTACACTTTTTAAAACAGTGGTAATGAACAGGAAGAGATCTTTATTACTGTTGAGTTTAGTTGCAGGCAGATAAAAGGAAAGTTAGGAATGGTGTTCATTCAGATAGTTGCAAAGTGGACACTATGCCCTTTACAGATCAAAGGCCAGGCACAGTGGCTCAGGCCTGTAATCCTAGCACTTTTGGATGCCAACACAGGAGGATCACTTGAGGCCAGGAGTTCAAGACCAGCCTAAGCAAAATAATGAGAGCCATCTCTACAAAAAATAGAAGAAATTAGCCAGGCACGGTGATGGGCCTGTACATCCAGCTGCTCAGAAGGCTGAGGCAGGAGGATCACTTGAGCCTATGAGTTTGAGGTTGCAGTGAGCTGTGATGATGCCGCTGGACTCGAGCCCAGGCAACAGAGCAAGACTCTGTCTCAAAAAAAAAAAAAGAAAGAAAGAAAGCTAACACTAACAATCTTTTCTGGAACATTCCTAGCAGGTTTCTCAGAAAAAAACAAAACAGCTTCAGCAAATAATGAAAAATGCTAGCTGAATGGGTGCCCATCAATAACAACAAATCTATAAAAAATAAACTGTCATAATTTACATAGAATCCACTGAGATTCTAGATTAAGAGGTTGCAAACAGGCTGGGAGTGGGGGCTCATGCCTATAATCTCAGTATTTTGGGAGGCTGAGATGGGAGGATTGCTTGAGGTCAGGAGTTCAAGACCAGCCTACGCAACACAGCAAGAGCCCATCTGTACAAAAAATCAGCTAGGTGTGGTGATGCGCACCTGTAGTCTCAGCTACTCTGGAGGCTGAGGCAGGAGGATCCCTTGAGCCCAAGGGTTAGAGGCTGTAGTGAGCTTTGATTGTACCACTGCGCTTTAGCCTGGGTGACAGAACAAGATCCTGTCTCTTTAAAAAAAAAAAAAAAGAGAGAGAGATTGCTTCCAAACACTGAAATTCTGAAGCCTGTCTAAGAAAGAAAAATATTGGTGCAATGGGAACACAGGGAAGAGAGTCCAAAAATGTTTCTCTTAGAAGCTTTTGGCTTGTTCAAGTTCCTTCCTTCTTCTGCCTACTAATTACAGATGTTGCTAGCAAAATCAACATCCTGACCATGGTCCTTGCGGAAACAGGAGGTGCTCATGAGGCCCAGTTATCAAGATTCAATCTGCCCTATATCCCCAGGAGAACCAGATAAAATTCAGGATGCTCAGTTAAATCTGAATTTTTGATAAACAGCAAATCATTTTTTAATATGCCAGATGCATGTCCCATGCTTATACTAAAAAATGACTGCCGTTTATTTGAAATCCAAATTCCACTGTGCATGTGGTATTTTTAATTTGCTGAATCTGGTAACCCTACTCAAAGGTAAAGGGTCCCCAACAGATTCCTAAAATCCATAGTAAGCCTCTTATTGGGGCTTTAGATGCAGGACACTAGAAAAGCCTAGGTATCTGGGAAGTTTCTAATAAATGTTGTTGATCTTGATACCCTGTTTGTTTCAGTAATGTTTAGACTCTTTTCAGCAAGCTTGCATAACTAATCATTCATCATGAAAGGAGAAATCTTAGCTTTCCTGTGACATTCATAGGAAATATCTAAAGAGCTGACCTAGTGAAGTTGTTTTCCCATGAGAAAAATGGTGCAGTAGATAAGTATTTTATTGTAGACTGCTTTTGAGTGACAGAATTAGATTTTGCCCTGATTCAAGAGCTACTTCCAAAAATGAAACACATCTATCATCACCTTTTTCAGCAGAGACTACCCCGCCTACATACTATCATTACATTTAATGATTTGGAAAAACAAAACAAAAAACCTAACACTTTACACCATACCAGGAAGATAATTTATATGGATGCATTAATGCTCATACAAGAACCTCAAAACACTTTACAGCAACCTTACAACACTCAAAAGATGAATGAATCATGGGCTTTATTTCTTCAATTGTCAAGTATCCATTTTCTAAGTTGTCCAGTATCATGAACAAAGTCTGGAACAGTATGTCCTCTCTGATGCCAAGTAGTAAAGTTAGATTCCACTCACTAGTGCTGAAGAAAAGTCACATTTTAAAATTTCTCACCAGAAAAGAAAAATCTTATCATTGCTTGGAAACAGAACCATTGAAATGAAAGCTGAGTGGGAAGAACACTGACCCACCTAATTCTGTCTAGAGCATACTCCATAAGTTTAGGTTGAAAGACAAAAGCTAGAAATCACTCTGCTGTCCAGGGACAAGGTAGAGAGGACTTCAAGGTTAGCTACTATATTTGAACCCCTCAACTCTGCAAAAGACAAGAGGTACAGAACAGAAGCACCTGGGAAAGACTGGTTCACAGCCATAAATTTTGGATAAACCTGTTGTGAATGTTGATTATATAAACTGTGTCATTCTTGTCATACCCAAATAAATCAGACTTGAGGGGCCAGTGTAAAGCACTAGGAGCACATAACGTTGCTCTAAGAATTAAATCTTGCACAAGCCCGACTGCTGAAACGGCCTGTTGTAGCCTGAAACCAGTTTTATCTAATAGCTGCTAAACAACCTGCTGTGACTCTAAGACTAGTTTTACCCACTGCCATCACTTACCAATCAGAATTGGCCAGCTCCCCGAAATCTTACCAGTGCCAATGAACTTTTTTTCAAAACAACATCTTATATTTCTCCTTTTTATACAACCTACAACCTTCTCTCTGCTCTTCGGACATACTGAAGACCACCTGCTCTGTGTGTATGACCTGAATTGCAATTCTTGCTTCCCAAATAAAATGTTAATTTTAAAGATTCATCTCTTTATTTTGACTTTGACACTGTAAAACACTATTAATTGATATTATAAATATTAATTATGGACATAATACCTCAGGAGATTACTACATTTACCTTACAGAAAAGATCAGATAGAAAATAGAGTGACATGAAACCATCAAAACTCATGTTTAGAGGGGCCATCAAGGTGATCCGGTCCACTCCCTAATCTTCTTCTGACAGTGTTGTACCAAATAGTCAAGAAAACAAACAAAAAAATGACCCTATTTTTAGAGACCTACAATGAAGCCCACAGTCTGGATTTAGCTCAACTCTGGTTTTTCATGCTGTACTCATAACCATTACTTTATTTGGTCCTCAGTGAAAGATATGAATAATACCTGCTATAACCACTTCAATGAGTTAGGAGTAAGGAACATTGATGAAATATGGAAACACTGCAAGCAAACTGTAAAACTGTTTATTCCCTGGGTAAAAACCCATCCTATGTCGTACTTTAAGATCATTGTTAAAGCAGAGGTTAGACCCTTGCGAATGTTATTCTGTTCTGTGCCAGAGTTTCATGAGATCAATGGAAGCTGCACTAGTTGGGGGGAAAACTGCACTAGGATGGGCCTTGAAAACTACATTGTCTATTCCAAAGTTATGTCCTAGAGAGGTAGAACCTAACCCTGAGCAGCAGAATACCGTTGCTACCAACCTGAGACTCTGGGGAGATTCAAGAAGCTGACCTCAGGCCAGAACGGTGGCTCGCGCCTACAATCCTAGCACTTTAGGAGGCTGAGGCAGGAGGGCTGCTTGAGACCAGGAGTTCGAGATCAGCCTGAGCAACATAGTGAGATCCTGTCATTATAAAAAATATAAAAATTAGCTACACGTGGTGGCACACACCTGAGTTCCAGCTAGTTAGGAGGTTAGGATGGAGGATTGCTTGAGCCCAGGAGTCTGAGGCTACAATGAGCTATGATGATGCCACGGCACTCTAGCCCAGCAACAGACTGAGACCCTGTCTCAAAAAAAATAAAATAAAATGAAATAAAGAAGTAGCTGAAGGCCGGGCGAGGTGGCTCAAGCCTGTAATCCTAGCACTCTGGGAGGCCGAGGCGGCGGATTGCTCGAGGTCGGGAGTTCGAAACTAGCCTGAGCAAGACCCCGTCTCTACTAAAAATAGAAAGAAATTAATTGACCAACTAAAAGTATATATACAAAAAAAAAATTAGCCGGGCA
The DNA here is from genome assembly GCF_040939455.1 of Microcebus murinus. Taxonomy (NCBI): domain Eukaryota; kingdom Metazoa; phylum Chordata; class Mammalia; order Primates; family Cheirogaleidae; genus Microcebus; species Microcebus murinus. The sequence goes on along the minus strand of NC_134122.1, from coordinate 43,855,381 downwards.
TGGTGGTGCATGCCTGTAGTCCCAGCTACTTGGGAGGCTGAGGCAGAAGGATCGCTTGAGCCCAGGAGATTGAGGTTGCTGTGAGCTAGACTGACGCCACGGCACTCACTCTAGCCAGGGCAACAAAAGTGAGACTCTGTCTCAAAAAAAAAAAAAATAAAAAATAAAAATAAAAGAAGTAGCTGAGCTCACCATACATCCCACTCAGTAATTCCTGGTATCCTTTGCATAACATAGAGAAAAGTAACTTTTTGAAGATTTTTATGTAGCATAACTACACTGCTATATGCCTAATACATTTGATATTAAGACATACTTCTGAAGAGATGGGGATGCTAGTTCTGCTACGACAACTTTTGATTCATATTTTGCTTATTTAAAACAGGTACACCACCATTTTGCCACCTAATGATTTCACAAACATATTTATAAGAAGCTGTATGATCTGACAACTATAAGCTGCTCTGGCTTCATTAAAATAACATCTAAACATTTTTAAATGTTTACTGTGGTAAAATATACTTCCTTGTTATATTACCTTGTTATTATCACATTCCAAGTAAAATCTGAAATATGAAAGATTCCAAGGAATTTCTTAAAAGGGAATAAGTGTATACAACATACTAGCAAGATATCTGAACTAGATTCATGACAAATACACATAGTGTCATCTGTTTTGTCTGATTGCATAATTCTAAGATATATCAGTATAGTCTTTGTTAGTTCAAATCATGCTCTAGTTAATGGAAATGTAAAGATTAACAACATTAATGGACAAGTTAAATTCCTGATGTCTAGACCAGTGGTTCTCCACCACCTCAGACTCAAGGATGTCTTTTGTACTACCCATAAATATTCTGAAATGGAATTCATAGATAATATTACCTACACATATAATTTTTTAGTCAACAAAATGCCCATGCAATAAAACAAAAGTAATTTATAATAAGATAATATGTATTTCAGTATGTAAATGTTTAGGCATGACTACACTAGAAGACATAACAAAGTAAGGAGTTACTCCAGGGGTAAGAATTCAAATATAGGGTGGGCACGGTGGCTCACGCCTGTAAATCCTAGTACTCTGGGAGGCCGAGGAGGGAGGATCATTCAAGGTCAGGAGCTCAAAACCAGCCTCAGCAAGAGTGAGACCCCATCTCTACTAAAAACAGAAAGAAATTAATTGGACAACTAAAAATATATAGAAAAAATTAGCCGGGCATGGTGGCACATGCCTGTAGTCCCAGCTACTCAGGAGGCTGAGACAGAAGGATTGCTTGAGCCCAGGAGTTTGAGGTTGCTATGAGCTAGGCTGATGCCACAGCACTCTAGCCCGGGCAACAGAGTGAGACTCTGTCTCAAAAAAAAAAAAGTTAAAAGAAGTTAAAAAAACTAAAAAGTTTATAAAGTAAAAAGTAAGCTAAGATTTATTATTGAATAAAGAAAAATATTTTTTGTAAAAAATTTAGCGTAGCCTAAGTGTACAGTAATTATAAAGTCTACAGTAGCGTAAAATAATGTCCTGGCCTTCATAGTCACTTACCACTCATTCACTAACTTACTCAGAACTAGTTCAATTAAGGGTAAATGCCCTACACCGGTGTACCACTTTTTATTAATATTTTTATATCATATTTTTACTGTACCTTTTCTATATTTAGTTATGTTTAGATACACAAATACTTACAATCGTGTTGTAACTACTAACAGTATTCAGTACAGTAATGTGCTGTACAGGTTTGTAGCGTTGGAGCAATAGGCTGTCCTATATAGCCTAGATGTGCAGTAGGCTATGCTGTTTAGGTTTTTTTTGAGACAGAGTCTCATTCTGTTGCCTGGGCTAGAGTGCCGTGGCATCACCCTAGCTCACAGCACCCTCCAACTCCTGGGCTCAAGCAATCCTCCTGCCTCAGCCTCCCAAGTAGCTGGGATTACAGGCATGCACCACCTTGCCCTGCTAACTTTTTTTCTATATATTTTTAGTTGGCCAATTAATTTCTTTCTTTTTTTTTTTTTTTTTTAGTAGAGACGGGGTCTTGCTCTTGCTTAGGCTGGTTTTGAACTCCTGACCTTGAGCGAGCCACCCACCTCCGCCTCCCAGAGTGCTGGGATTACAAGCGTGAGGCACCATGCCCAGCCCATTTAGGTTTATATAGTACATTCCATGATGCTCACAAACGACAAAATAGCCTAACAATGCATTTCCCAGAACACATCCCCTTCGCTAAGCAACACATGACTATACTGAGTCCATGCCCCTCAAGCAAGGCCTCCCATCAGCACTTCAGGGCAAATCTGTTATTAGCCAGGATTTGAAGCAGTTGATTTTTCTCCTGAGAGTAACCAAGACTTTGAAAATATCATGTATCCAGAGACCACTAAGAACCAAGTAATCATGGACAATTTGGACAAGCTTTTAGAAGCAGGAAGTGGGCTGGGGCAAGCTCCAAACGAAAAGTCCCTTCATTGGAGAGTTTATTAGGTTATGGTCTTGGTGAGGAAGGGATCTGTGGGCCTGGCTAAGAAATTTCTATTTCCACACCTCCCTAAACACATAACCTGCTCCCTTAATTCTTCACTAACTCTTGACAGATTCATAGCTGGTCCTATTCCATTTCTGCCAGCATGGCTGGCCTCTTAAAAAACATGCTGATTCACCTTCTATCCAGACTTTCTAAAATTACAGAATGGTAGACCAGGAGTCACATTTTGCTATTATCTAACTCTGACCTTCATTTTAGAGGTTAGAAATTTGGTCTTATTCAGAAGTTAAAGATTAAAAGCAGATCAGGGGCTCCTGATTTCCTGGCCAGTATTGTGTTCACTATACTGTGGTTTTTCACTTAAGGAAAAACAGCATACTCAAAAGAGATTCTTTAGA